>NC_044326.1:90311675-91511675 GCF_007399415.2 Gopherus evgoodei | reverse complement strand
AACAAGACTAGATGCTTGCAGCTTCCAACTCAAACAAAGAAAAGCAGAAAGGTAGCCTGAGAACTCAAGAGACAATCTAAGGGACAACATATACATCTTGGAAACTGCTTCTATTTCTCTCCCATACTCCAACTATGTATCTTCAGTTCTTCCTGAACAGCAACTGAGAAACATTTCCAGCAACAGGATGCTACACTAAACAAACAACAAAAGCGTGCTTCCTTTCTTCCTTTTTGGGTGATTCTTTTGAGAAGACAGTGCAGTATGTGCCCATACAGTGTTGGTAACATGAGACTTCCATCCATGTTCTGAACAAGCCACCCTTTCCCTGGTCTCCAGCTTTTTGATGCCACCTAATTTCAGCACAACTGTTTAGATACTCCTCTAAAGGAAAAAGGTTAAGTAAAGATTCTCAATGTACGTAATCTGGGAGTTCCAGACAGTCAAAGGAATTTTCACAGCTTTTAAGATTGGGGGTTATTTTGATTTTAAATGGAAATTTTAGCAACAGAGTCAGCCTGCCTTTAAAATGTCCAGGCTGTTTCTGCTCTCAGAAATGAATGTGACCATGGAGCAATCAAGTGCTGCTGTTGGACAATGTGACTTTATTAAGCTAACACATAGTATAAACAGTATCTCTGAGAGCTTCTCAAAATGAATACTACTATTTAGCACTTATACAATGCATTATGGGCCTAGTCCTCCACCCCGCTACATCTCTTTTACATCAATATGTCTCCATTCACTTCAGTGAAGTCACACCAATATAAAACCCACACGAAGGAGTGGAGAATCAGGCCTATATAACCAAAGCACTTTACAGGCATTGACTAACTTTCACGACACACTCTTGTGCAGGAAATGCAAGTGGGTGCTCCTTAATTTACAGATGGGGAAACTGAGGCAGAAAGCTTAAATAACTTGGCCAAGATCATGCAGCACATCAACAGCAGAGGCAGGATTAGAACCCAGGCATGTTTAACTGACAGCCCTGCACTCATTCCTCTAATTGCTTCAAAAGAGCACCACCCAAAAAACCCCCTAAAATTACCACTACAATGTAATTAAAAGCAATTCTGAACCGTTTGTTAACACAGCTACTTCATGTGACATCAGTGGTAACAGAATACAAGCTGAGAAAGCCGAGCTACTAGTGTCAAGTGGTTAAACCAAAAAACAGACTTATTTTCCTTTTTTAAAAAGCCTCAATAGAATAAAGGCTCTTATCTCCCTAGAAAGAGAATTTTCCAAGGCAGAAGAATAATGGCAAAATGCACTATGACTGGCAGAGTGAAATCTAGCCCTATAGTAAAAGCAGCATCAGTAGGTGGTTATCAAATCAGATTCACCAGACAGTCCAAGGCCACGCAACGCTTTATAAATCAGCACAAGGAGTTTACAACTGATACGCCATTGAATAAAGAATACGAAAGAGCCTTCACCTGTTCTGTAAGGCAGATTTTTGGCAACAGCCTAGCTGGATCTTTTTTAATTTGCTTCCAAGAATCAAAGAGCTGGAGCAGAGAAAATGAAGTAATCCAGTCTAGTAGTCAAAAAAGCATGAATAAAAATGTGTCCATTGCTCAGAGAAATTGTCTGACATTGATAATACTGTTTAGATAAAAGGCTGTCTGAGAAACAGTCCAAATATTGCATGAGAACAACAAATAATCAAGATCCTAGAAATCTGTGACATTTTTTTTTACTATCTGAGAGTTGGTGTGGGCACCCTCTTAAGTCATATGGTATCACTATAAAGACATTACGCGACAGTGACTACATTCAGTAATACATATTCCTTCTTCTAGTTTCAAACTGAGCCAGCTATTTGGCCACTTAAGCGTGGATCTCAACCAGACATTGCCATCAATGAGAAACTGGATTGAGATCCGGTAATAGACATGTAGATCTGTGTATCATCTGCACAGCAATGGAATCCATTATTTTTAAACCTGATATAAACTTCCTTCAGTGGCAGCATAAAGCCGTAGAGAATGAAAGTCACTGAAAAGAATGGCGACTGAAATGAATTTCAGATGGAGCACAGTAAAAACTGTCAATGGCGATTTATTGGCAGGACAAGTGAAATCTTATAAACAGACAAGTATGATCTATCCCTGCAAGCTCCAAATTCAATTCTAGGGGCTCCAAAAAAGATGCAGCAGTCCAACGTGTCCACAGCTGCAAGATCAAAAAAGGCAAGAATTGACAAGGAACCTTAAGCCATGTTAGCAACTAGATATATTACCCAGCCCACAGCCGAGCTCTACTTTCATTGAAATTCAGACTGGAATTTCTGAAGTAAATTGTAGTGAGGTTTGCAAGCAGCAACCATCTTGTTTGACACTGCCCTAAAAAATTGAATAAAACTGAGTTTCAGTTTAAAAACAATCTTCTTCTAGAGGGAGAGATTATTTCATTCAAGTAACCCAATGAATGTGGCTGTCTGATGCAGAAGGACATATGTACTTTGTTATCCCATCATTTACAACTGAAGTAAACACAGTGACAATACTAACACGGCTGCTACTCTGAAAAGTGAGAATACAGAGGCACACACAAAATGCTGCACTGGCCAGGGCTACAGGAGGAAAGGTAGGACTTCCTAGGCTCTCACCATTAGGAGATGCATGTCATAGAAGACAAATGTGGTTAATCCATTTCAGTTATTCAGGTGAGAACAGCCATTAAACAGTCCCAAAGAGGACTTCATAGAACATGCTTTGTTTCTAGGATTCAAAATATTTTCCTCAGCCTTGAACAGTGCACCAGTCAGTTCATGCCCTGTGCAATTTCCCTAGAAAAACACAGAGATGCAGTTTTCATGTTAATAACCTGGTTCTTGGAAAAATGGACCCTCCAGACAAGACACTGAGCAGCCAGACCAGACATTCTCCACGGCCGCACAAGTCTGTGCCTAGTTCTTAATACTTTATTGAAAGCTGGGATAAAGCACCAGGTCTTGGTAAGGCATAGAGGGAATAAGATTGTAACGTGGTTGCTGTGTGTGAGAGCTCAACAGCCTTGTATTGATCAAGCCTGATTAGTTAGGAGAACCCAGTTGAATCAAGCAGTTGATGTGTTATAAAAGACAGTCTAGGAAGTAATCTGTGTGCAACCAAGTCTAAAAGAAGAAAAGAATGCAGTAATCAAGAAAAAAAACACCACAAAACAGTGAAGTAAGAAGCACAGAGCTTGTAAGCCATCTTTATAAAAGTATGAAATTCCCCCTCTGTAACAAATGTCTAGGACAGTAAGTGAATTAGTTGTAATGGCCATCTCAGTGCGCCAACTGCTTAAAGCCAAGAAACAAAGACAGCTCAATACCAAATCTTTTGATAAAAACGTGAGAAACCTGAAAGAAAATTTGAACCAGAAGGGCAACAAATGACCAAAATTAAAAGAGGATTTATGGTGTCACGAGAAACTGTAATGTGTTCAAGAGAATTATTGTGAACTGAATGCCAAATGGACCATTTAAGGAACAGAGAAGCATAACTGAAGTGCTACCATTGCACCCAGAAAGTAAAGATTTATGAGCGGCCTAGACATCAGGGAGGGCATGCTTTGGCTATTATAAATCACTCTCTCTTCTCCAGCTAAACAGTGTTCTCGATTTCACAGGATCCGACGCACAAAGGGCCAAATGGAGCTATACCAATTTATACCAGCTGAGGATCTGGCCCAAGCTGTTAGACGGAGCTATGCTGATTGACATCTAGCCCTGACTGGGTTTGCAGTTTTGTTTCATACTGTCCACAGAATGTCGGGGAGGCTCAGAGCCTGACTGGCTGGGGAGAACATAAACTGTTCATGGCCTGGAGCAACAGGAGCGTCCTCTTTCACACTAATACCAGTCCCCACCTCCACTCATCCCTATGGGCCAAGTTCCATCCACTGAAGGAAATGGGAGCATGAGCTTCCATGGGGTGAATTTTTTCCCACAATGTTAACACAAATGAATTTACTTAGAATATATGATACACATTAATAAATTAAGCAGTAACCCTAATGAAATGTGATCTCGCTAAGTATCTAACCATCAGAACAGCTTATAGACACTCCTGCACCCTTAAAGTAGTTCATCTTAATACATAATCTCCTCCAGACCTAACCAGTTCTCAATTATACAGACCTTAGTAACACATTGTTCCATGAACAATCCCATCAGATAAGTTTTTACCAGAAATAGATCTTATTTTTACTAACACAGCTTTGGCTTTGCAAAGCACCTCTCATTAAGTACTCAGATGAGGCTAATGGAGGGGTCATTTCTCTAGAGGGGATTCCTCTAACCATTAGAATTCTTTCACAGGTTCTCGAGTTTTCCACTAGAAGCTGGGCTTTTAAGGCAAAAGTTCCTGATCCTCCCAAAAAGATGCATTCTGGGTTGAGGGAAGAGTATTTTTCAGCTAAGGGACTGATTCAAAGTCCAGTGAAGTCAATAGAAGTCTATTGACTTCAATGGGCTTTTGGCTGGGCCTTCACTAATGTAGAGGGGAGGGCCTGGTTAAAATTTCAGTGACACAAGCAAAATTTGTTCTATATAAAAGGGTTTTGTGCTTCATAAACAAACCTTTTTATTTGGCCCATTTTGAGAGCTGAAAGTCCTCTCTGGTGCAGGTTTGCTAGAAAAAGCGTCACCTGTAGGTTGCTGATTCAAATCCAGATCAAGTCAATAGTAACTGACAGCAAGGGTCAGCATCCTCTACGGAAAGTAGCCTACGTCCAGTTCCTACTGAACAGGTAGCCCACATAATAAAGGCCACCACAGTTGTCACTTATTTCCGGTCTGTTTACAGCCTCAGCATTGAATGGTCCATGAACTAGGAGTCTCTCAGCCCTTAAGGTGATCTGTCTAGATCAGGCTGCGGCAGCATGAGAGGCTTAGCCTGCTATAGCCTATGCTGGACCTGTTCTGTGGTGAGTATTGTACAGGATTTCATCCTTCATGGCTGTCAATCTGGTTCTTCTAGAAACCTGTTGTTTCCCCCCACCCCAAACTAAAGAAAAAGCATCCTGGGAAATACACCACTGCCCCAATACCCAGGGATTGAGAATTCTCTTCTCTGCTTCCCACGCCCCAAAACGAAGAATCGTTGTTACAAAATGGGACGCAGACACCTTCTTCCTGGGAGCACTCGTTAATGTAACGGACTCTTCCAGAGAGGGGTGCCGCACCTGTCGTAAGAGGCACTCACATATATGCAATTTCAGAGAAAATAAGAAAAAAAAACGCTTCCCTGGTTTAATGTGAGTTTCTGAGAAAACAGCTGTGTTCCATGCAAATGGCTTAAGCACCTGTAAAATGCTTTTTCACTCACTCAAAGAATTACAGGTTTGATTAGACCAAGGACACCAATATACAGACCAGATGTCAATGAAGTTACAAAATCAGTTCTAACAGGAAGATACATCTGTTACAAAAGGCTGTAATTCAAATGCTGGAAATTGACCCTATAGTCACAGGTAAGTGAATTCTCCATGTGAAAACTCCACATCAGCAAAGTAGATAGTATCCCTTCAATGCACCCACAAGCAGCCATAGTATAATTAAGGGGAAATTCGACTAACAGCATGACCTTCATTCCAACCAATGGAACTGTTCAAAATGGTTGACAGCTTAGTGAATCTAGTCTGCCTCCAAATGGAACTGGAGTTGGAATGCTTTTGCTGAGAGCACTTTTCGCAAAGAGTTTGCAAAGAGTGACTGGATCGTAACCTCCGCAGTTGCAGATACATGTCTGAAGGGGACAACGGAAACCTGTTCTGTGGAATTTCAACCTCTCTCACTCACTGAGCCCACGTCCAGACTACCCCGCCGTATCGGCGGGCTAAAATCGATTGCTCGGGGATCGATATATCGTATCTAATCTAGACGCGATATATCGATCCCCGAGCGCGCTTATATCGATTCCAGAACTCCATCAACCCCAACGGAGTTCCGGAAATGACACGGAGAGCCGCGGACATTGATCCCGCGCCGTCTGGACGGGTGAGTAATTCGATCTTAGATATTCGACTTCAGCTACGTTATTCACGTAGCTGAAGTTGCGTATCTAAGATCGATTTTCCTCCTCTAGTCTGGACGAGCCCTGAGTTTCTAGAGGCACTAAGGAAATTACAGATGGCAACCTGCATGCTGGTCCTTAGCTTTTTAGGATTAGTAAAATGAAGCAGAGATGGACTGGGTCTTCTGTGCATTTGAATTGTTAACCCTGCTCCATAATTAGCAAATTAGGTACAGCTCCTGGCTCCTGACAAGCTGCCAAAAAACCCTCAGATGAACAAAGGGGGGGCATCCTTGCTCTGATTTTTTTTGGCAACCAACTCACAGTACATAAGCATTACTCAGTGAAACGAAACTACACCATACTCTCAACCTCCTTCCATTTTGACTGTGGCAAAGCCTAGTCACTTTTCCTGCTTGATCAATCATCACATAACACAAAATAGCATAACAGTTGCATACTATAATTAAAGTGGGGCTTTTAATTAAGAAAAAAGCACAGCTGTTTGTTACTACTAGAACAAAGTCAGTCATTTGAAGGATTGGTAGCTCAAAGTTTATTACTCACTTTACTGGAAGTAAATGCTTGACAACAGATCCTATGTTACTCTGCTCTACCAAAAGGTTAAAAACTTCCTTCCTCTGATACAGAGAGATCCAGCTGTACAGTCGATATTGAGAGGAGACTTCTTTCTGGAACATTATGAGAGGTCTAAAGCATCTACACTTTCAGCTGATTCAGGATTGACCAAACTTTTTTTAAAAGGGTGGGGAGAGGCTAATGTGTGTGTATGTCACACACAGGTGTTATAAATACTGGACCAGTATTTAAATTTGAATGTACACACCCACATATTCATATAGAGACTTTTTGTTTCAAGCCACAGCACTAAGAATGCAATCAGAGAAAAGCGGAGAGACTTTGGGAACACAGAAAGTTAATAGCACCAAAAGAAACTACTGTCTGAAATTCCACTAGCAACCTCTGACTGAAATCTGTCAATCTGAGCCCCGCTCCCTGCCTGGTGGCTTCTTTCTGTCCAGCACAGTCCTATCACAAGGATCTCTTATCTACTCATCCTTGGCCTCAATCTCACTTCAAGAATTTAGCTGTATTCAGGCCCATAGAATCTGGGAATGGAAAATCCAGGACTCCTTTGCCTTTGTTCTGTGAAAAGAAGTGTCAAAATATAAAACACAAAATTGGGACAATGCGCACAGCGCAGGGCTTGAATACAAGTGTGCTCCAAAGTGACTCACTAAGAGAAAATGTTCCTATTCTGTACTATCGTCACATTGAGAGCTTGTCTCCAGAATTAAGAATACTTTTGCACTATACAACCCTGGCTCTTTAATATAACATACAATGTCCTGGCCTCCATTGCTGTTTAATCTCTCTCAGTGGCAGAACTTTGCTCTCATTGCATAGTTCAGACAAGGAAGAAAATTTATTACTGGAAAAGTCAGTCACTGGAAGGATTGGTGACTCAAAGTTTATTAATTTCCACTAGCTGGTGGTCAATTGTAGGTTGTGGGATAATCTGTAAATCATGTGTCTGTTGTGATTATTTTGTATATCAAATCATATTTTTCCAATGAATTGTCCAAACTGTTGCAGGGTGTCAGTGCTGAGGAGATTCAAGAAAAAACGCACAGTTATTCTCAGCTTATAACAACTTCAAGAAAGTAAAGTTGCATCTGTTTCCTCAAAAACAAGGAAATGGGACACGGGAAACAATGAAAGATCTAGGCCTGACTCTCAATTTGCTATATACATCATGGGTGAAATTATAATCTCTAGTTGTCAACAGGAGCTTGGCCATCAACTTCAATAGAGCCAGCATTTCAACCTCCCATGCATGCACTGGTGGCTGTAGTCTTATCCAGGGAATTAAACCATATTAGTGGAACTAGTTTTAACATAGCTTTAACACAGTTCTGGCTAAGACTGTGTTTAAAACTATATTAACAAACAAATCCATGGTGCATTTCAATCCCCAGCATATGCGTGGCCTTTGCTAAGACAACTTGTGCTCAGGTGAATTGTGCAAACAAAACAAACTGCCTTACTGTTAAGAAATTTTCCTGACCTCCTAGTTATGCTAACTGGTCAGTGAGTGACTGATTTGTAAAATCACAGCTGCTTTTGACACCTTCAGAGCATAATCAAATGATTATAGACACGGCTCATCCAAATCAGCTAGGAATGAAAGATGTTTTTCAATGGCCAGAAAGACAGGTAAATTTTTTCTCATATAGATTCTGCCACCCATTCTTTTCCCAGGATAGGGAAGAGTATGTTTTGTGTGTTTGCGCAGGTATGTGTAGAGTTGGGCAGAGGCTGTGTTGGGAGAATGTGGTTAAAATGTGACTTCCTTATCAAATTTTGCTCACTGTATTGATTGATTGAGTCTCATTGCCACCATTGCTAATTCAACATGGAATCAAACCCAAGCATAAGACTGTGATCTTGCAGGTCCTCCCATGTCAAAAGGATGTGCAAAAAAAAACAACCACAAAAAATTAACCCCTTTCTTAGCTGACAGAGAAATGTGCACAGCATGATCAAAGGAATGCTACTAGATAAAAAGCAGATAAACCAATTTGTATCCCCACTTACATCTCTGCCATCTCCAGTGAATTGAGCTAAGGGAAGAATGTGGCCTCATGTTATGTGCACTCGATAATCTGTGACATTCATGTCAGATTTTTCATTATATCTGAGGGGCCCAAGAGGGGAAAATATTGAGCCAAATTGCGGGCACCATTAAACTCAGTCAGCCTCAGTGAAGTCAACAGAGTTGCAAGGCTGTAATTGAGATTAGAATTTTGCCCAGTATGTTTGAATTGGTTTTAAGCTTAATTCCTGGTTCACTGTAGATCCCTGCAAAGGGGAGACAAAAATAATTTGGGGCCTTAATATTCTAAAATACTCTGTTAAAAATGTGGATTTTTTTCCATTGTAGTGTGGTTGCAATCAGTAGAGTGACTATATAGCACCCTCTTGTTCAACATATCTACTCCCTGGGCATCTGACAAATCAGATCTAATCATTTTCATGACAAAAATCAAGATTTTACTCCTGCTAGCACTACCGAGCAACGGAGCAGCAAGCTGGATTTTCTTCTGCTTGATGCATTATCAAGAAAATTGTTGATTAAATTCTGTTATTGCAAAGCATTTATTAGCATGTGAGAAGTAAGAGACAGTGAGAAGTCAGCCTTGTGTAATTCCTGCTCTGCTACTCACTTGCTGGGTGACCTGGGACAAATCATTTCAGTATCTTTGCTTTTTTGCTTCTCTCTCTCCTATTCCATTGCTTCTGTTAACTCATGCCTTCCTGTCTTCTTCTTCTCCTCACCTCATCCTGACTTCATAATACATTTCAATAAAAATAATCAAAGCAAAATGGAAATAAGACACTTGCCAATCAACACAGAGCACTTTGCTTATATGTTTCTTTCACTTTGTCTGTCTTGTCTACTTAGGCCCCAGTTGAACAAAGCATCCCTATTCAGGACAGCAGGTAAGCACATACTTAAAATGAAGCCCTGGCGCCGCCTCCTCCCCCAAGCACACCATGTTCCCCCTCCTCTCCCCTCCCTCCCAGGCTTGCCGCCTGTTTTGCAGCGCCAAGCGTTGGGAGGAAGGAGGGTGTTATAAACAGATAAGTAAGAGTTAATACAACAAAAGTGCTTCATATCTCTTTTGCCTGGAAAGGGTTAACAAGAACAGTGAGCCTGGCTGTCACCTGACCAGAGGACCAATCAGGGGACAGGATACTTTCAAATCTTGAGGGAGGGAAGTTTGTGTGTGTGTACTG
The DNA here is from genome assembly GCF_007399415.2 of Gopherus evgoodei. Lineage (NCBI taxonomy): Eukaryota > Metazoa > Chordata > Testudines > Testudinidae > Gopherus > Gopherus evgoodei. The sequence continues at coordinate 91,501,842 of NC_044326.1, read as the reverse complement.
TCAGTGTTTGGTTGTTGTTCTCTCTGGGGGCTCAGAGGGACCAGATGTGCAACCAGGTTTCTCTCCAATCTCTCCGATACAGACTCTTATAGATTCAGAATAGTGAGTACTAGGTAGCTAAAGCGAGTTAAGCTTATGGTTGTTTCCTTTATTTGCAAATGTGTATTTGGCTGGGAGGAGTTCAAATTTGTATTTTGCTGGAAGGATTTTAATTTGTACTTGTATACTTAGGCTGGGAGGGTGTTCCCAGTGTCTATAGCTGAAAGACCCTGTAACATATTCCATCTTAAATTTACAAAGATAATTTTTACTGTTTTTTCTTTCTTTAATTAAAAGCTTTTCTTGTTTAAGAACCTGATTGTTTTTTTATTCTGGTGAGACCCCAGGGGACGGGGTCTGGATTCACCAGGGAATTGGTGGGGAGAAAGGAGGGAAGGGGGAGAGAAAGGTTAATTTTCTCTCTGTGTTAGGATTACTTTCTCTCTCAGGAAGAATCTGGGAGGGGAAGAGAGAAGGAGGGGGGAAGGTGGATTTTCCTCTCTGTTTCAAGATTCAAGGAGTTTGAATCACAGTAATCTTCCAGGGTAACCCAGGGAGGGGAAGCCTGGGAGAGGCAACGGTGGGGGAAAGGGTTTACTTTCCTTGTGTTAAGATCCAGAGGGACTGGGTCTTGGGGGTCCCCGGGCAAGGTTTTGGGGGAGACCACAGTGTACCAGGCACTGGAATTCCTGGTTGGTGGCAGCTACAGGTTCTAAGCTGGTAATTAAGCTTAGAGGAATTCATGCTGGTACCCCATCTTTTGGACGCTAAGGTTCAGAGTGGGGAATTATACCATGACAGGGGGAGAAGCAACATGCAGTGGGGTGCTCAGGGGAGGAGGCGGAGTGAAGGTGAGCTGGGGTGGGGGGGAAAGGAGTTGCCGGTGGGTGCAGAGCACCCACCAATTTTTCCCCATGGTTGCTCCAGCCCCGGAACACCCACGGAATTGGAACCTATGCTCAGGGGGTCACAGGGTTATTACATGGGAGGTCACGAGCTGTCAGCTTCCACCCCAAACCCTGCTCTGCCTCCAGCATTTATAATGGTGTTAAATATATTTTTAAAGTGTTTTTAATTGGGCGGTGGTCACACTCAGAGGCTTGCTGTGTGAAAGGGGTCACCAGTACAAAAGTTTGAGAACCACTGGACTAGAACTTAGTAAACAATTCTGTAGATGACACACAAAAAGGAAAAGAAAGCAGCTGCTTCCCTCAGAAGTGGGTCAGCTCTATCAGGCTAATATGGATTCTAAACAGTAGAACCTCAGTTTGGTAACTAATCTCAGCAGACAGAGCTCTGAGCACACCCAGGGAGCAGACTTGTTGAGTATGAAGGTGCCATTTGTACAATCACTTTTTAGAGCAGAACTACGCTTTAATCTCTGTGTGTCAAAGTTTCCATCTATAAAATGGGGATAATATTACTTGCCTGACTCAGCTATTGTGAGGATTAATTGCTTGTAAAGTGCTTTAAGACAGGAAGCTCTCTAAGCATTTCAATTATCAGGTGTTATAGTAATACACATAATAAATTATACACAGACTCCTCCCAGACATACACAACTGTTTTCTCTTTTTAGCATCCACACTCATAGCCTCACACAGCAGGACAGGTTTGTCTTCATGAAGAAGGCTCAGCGCAGTTCCCACTGATGCCTATCAATGCCACTTCCGCATTAGCTAGAGTAGTCTCTGCAAAGCAACCAAGATAATCTCTTCCCCTCACAGGGCTGTTCATACCGTGGCCTCTGCAGCTCTCCTAGGCCTTGTTGGCCTAAACAGGAATGTGCTTGAGTCTGAATTTAATATATTTGAATTAGAAATTACATTTTCACTCCCTTTCCTTTCAATCTTTTAATTAAATCTTTGGTAAAACAAAAAGTGTTTTTACAGTGAGTCTCAGTTTTCAGGGCAGAGAGTGCAGCACATTCTGATCAGCTCTCCTCCCTCATAACTGGAGTGAGTTGAAATTCATGAATGTTGCAAGGACACAAACAGTGTGTACATTTTGTACACTCCTAAGCACATGCAGGACTCTGATCACAGCTGCGTATTGTGTCATTTTAATGATGCACAACCCCGGTAGCTCTTTTCAAACCTTTATGTAGGAGGCATAATTATGTAATAAAATTTCTGTTTCTGCAGCATTCTCCCTATACCAAACAAGAAATGTGGGCTTTATTATGCTTCCTAGCTAGTAGGCACTGAATTACCAGCATATTAACCCACTTTGCACTAAACCTGCAGTTTGTTTTCTGATTCCAGTAGCAGGAGAAACAAAAGCTGATAATTTCTGTTCTTTTACTTGTGAGTTGATTCCTGGCCTTTGAGATCATTTTTATCAGCTCATAAACCACCTGCTTGTTAAGGATCTGATCTGCTTCCTGGGGAAACTCTTAGTCATCGTGGCTGACTTGTTTCCAGGACTGGTATGCCACAGCCTCAGGACAGAATTGCTTGACCCTATTTTACTCCTTGATTGCATCGAGAAGGATGGCACACACCCTGTGAAAGGGCATATGTACAGAGAGTACCACGTTATGCTGCTCAATTCTGGGTCCACCTTGGAGACAAAGCCTTAGGTGTGATTGATAATAAAGGGGTAACTTCCTCTGGCATTTCATTTTCATTCTTTGAAAGGCAAGGACCAGAGGCTCACATCAAGCTTCTCTTCTTGTTTTGATGGCTCTGATTGCTATGTATTCTTTGTTTCTAATACCCAGTCATTTTTTTCCCTCTTAAAGACCCAAATCCAGCTCCCATTATTCACATAAGTAATGGTTGTGGTACCAATTGTTACATAAATGAGAGGAGCAGAATTTGACCTAACACATCTCCTAAAGCAATGTAGGCCAGTGATACAAAGCACCGTATGGTTCTTTTTAATTACAAGGGACCGACGCCTGGAATCAGCACTTTTAATGAGCACTGGACACAGACACGTAGCCAGAATATTAAACGCTTCCCTCATGGCTGACTCCAGCAACATACCACCTGGTACCTTTCCAGAGTTAGGGAAGTGCCCCATTAGCTCAAGTGTTAATGGCCTGAGTTTTTTGCTGAAGGTCTCAGGTACAGTTACTGCTGACTTGGTGTCTGTGTGTGCAAGCAGCCATATAATTCATTACAGAACAGTAGCTCATTTGGGACCTGAACTCCTGTGGCTCTCAGATGCTCTGGAATGGGGTTATAGAAGAGGGGGAGTATATCTACTATATTGAGTGGCCTACTGTGTGTGATCATGTCTCCCTCTAGTGGCTGGCCCCTGTGACAAATTGTTACTTTCTGATAGTTAAAGTTCCCCATGTGTCTTAGTTGGCAGGGGTCTTCATAGGGAGTGTGAGGATGGGGTGAGTCTTCTCCCTCAGACCATGAGCAGCAGTGAAGCTACACCACAGCTGCTAGTGCTCTCTCAGGGCTGCATTAACCCCCTGCAGCCTGTACTCCTCTCCATCTATGAAGATAAATGTCCAGGTGTAACCCACATAATCTCACATCCACTGCCCCCAACATTCTCTGCATACTGAAGCACAGAGAAGACACCAAGGAGCAGAGGTGTCTCCAAATCCTATTTCCCCCCTTTACCATGCTGATTCTGGTGGGTCTGTGGTTGGGAGAAGGGGGCAGGCTTTGATTTTTAAAAAACAAACTATAAACTAGGCTAATTCTTACAGATAAAGAGGATGGGAATGTTTATTTTAAAAAAATGTAAAAGGGACATGTTGGTATGGAAATATGCATTTATATTCATCTTCCTAGGTTATCGGCACAACCCCACTTTGCGGGCCATACTAAAGTAAGGTCATATCTGATCTCCACTACACACTCCACACTTACTGCCTACAGAAAACTTCCATTTGCCATCAGGGAGAACTCAGCACTGAAATCAAGAGCAGAATAGGCCCTAGAGAGTCACAGACCATAGAGCATAACAGTTTGACTATATACATACAATTTTAGGTGACTGGAATTCATAGGTTAAAGACGACAGGATTGTCCTCACCTCTAGTAGCACTTGCATATTCTTCTGATTAATCCTTATTTCAGAGTAGTCTCTGAATGAACATTTCCTATTACCTCTCTGTGGTTGAGTTTGATGATTTAGAGTAGCCTCACTCTGGGATGTATGCAGATATGCTCTTCGGGCCTTATTCACACCAAGCTGTCTTCTAATACAGCAACACGTGTAAGAAGTTTTCATCTATATTACAGAGTGAAGTGAGCAAGGCCTGCTGAGTCACTACATTAATTTATCCACAGATGCAAAAATTCACAGGGCACTAGCGGATACTTGGTCAGAACAAGCGACCAAGCACATACTGCAGGTATAACCATATCCACAAAGCATCCCCACTTCTTTCTCATCTTTATATTGATGCCAAAACAAAAAACAATGAGGAGCTTGGGTCAGAAAAAAGCCACTAATTTGGTCAGTCTTTTTGTCTTCGCCAGCCCTCTGCCATGGGGCTGATGAGAAAGAAGGTCCTGTGGGCTAGTGGTGTTCCAGGTCAGCTATCCAGCTTAGCTAGTGGTCTAGTCACCTGTCCACACTGTAAATACACAACAGCTCCCATCAGCAACTTCCTCCAGCTTCAGTGAATGAACTTGCACAAAGCATGAAGACTCAAAGTTCTATTTATTTTGTTTTGCTGAATAATCTGGTTCATTTTAGTGTTGGAATTGTAGCACTCTTGAACCAAGTGATACAATATACCACCTCCTCTGTGCTTCCCCCCCGCCGCCATTTGCTTCTAAAAGCTTTTAAGTTGGATGGAGGGTGGGGGTGAGGAGGAGGTAGGTAGAGGAGGTAGAGTGTTGAAGTAAAAATCAGAGACACATTTCATAGAATAGATTCTTTTTTCGAGAAGTGAGGGTGCAAAGGGAGGCGGTGTGTGAGGGAGGGACATACAGAATAAGGAAAGATGATCTGACCTTTGTTCACTGATCGATGTAAAATTAAAAAGCTCAAGAAGGTTTCTCTCCTGTAAAGTTTCAGGCAGCCACAGGAATGTATCTCTAGGAAAAAGCTGGCTGAGTAAACTGGATAGAACAAGTTCAGGGCAGTGTTGCAGCATGCTCTGACGCCATTCATGGAGGGGGAGAAGGAGGGAGAGCTCCAGCTACACATTCAAATAGCAGCTGTAGGGCTACCACTTGCTTCTACGCTGAACAGAAACAAGTCACAGTGTGAATTTTAGAGGAGTGGATGAGAGAAGAAATGGTATGGGGGGGGGGACAGGGACTAAGGATAGTAGAATAACAAACAATGTTTTCTTTCCTCAGCAGATGTGTCTAGAGGTGTTGCATTCCTTCTCCCAGGGAACAGTGTTTGTTGCTAAAAGTTTGGCAGTGGCCATAAAGAAGCTAGGGTAGAGCTGGAATCACACTAAAATACGAAGCTGTGCCTGTCACAATAATGGGGACTAGTGACGGGACAGCCATATTTCCACTTTCTAACGATGGTTTCATGAATGTAGAGCAACCAGAAGATCAGTGTGCGGGTGTGTTCATTAACCTTTTGTTGGAATTAAGTCAGTTTAATCATTTAAAGCAAATAGCTGCTTTTTTGTATGCTGCAGTGTAAGGTAGCAGAAACCTCAGTTAGGCCCGGTTATTGAAGTATGGGTGTTTTTCATTTCTTCAGCAGTAGAGAAAAAAGTGAATTTCTTTATTCAAATTCTCTCAGAGAAAAGATTTCAGATTCCACTGACTCAAACAGAAGTGACAGCCATTTAAACAAGGACACACTTTGGCCCAATCAGTGCAAATACACACACACACACAACCTTACTGTGAATCCTGTCCTCGGTTGTGAAATACTGTGGAATCTGCCTACACTGACTTTTTATAGAGTGAAACTTTTTGTAAAAAAGAGGAATTAAAGTCTCGAATTGTTCAGTACAACTCCACAGTATCAACCGCAATTCCAAGGATAGTGAGCCTCCTACTAACAATCCTGAAATCCTAATGCTAGCAAAAACCTAGGGCCTAATTCCCCATTTCCCTCCACATTCTGGTTTGATAGCATTTTAACCTCACTTTCTCTGGTGTAAGGGAGCAGGCCAACAGTACACCAGGCCCCTACTGAGTACAGTAGGAAGTTTTCCTACTTGCTGATTCCAACAATGGGCCCACATCTAGTTGTACTGTGGAAATAATTTTCACTTTCAGAGGGTTCTACTGTATATCTTCCCTAGCTAATTTTTTTAATATTATGGTGAAAAACCTCTCTGTTGATTTAAATACACTAAACATTTTTGCAGGGGAGTGGCTATGTACGTATAACTTATTTAACTAAGTTATAATATTGCCCCATCACTGTGGTAGTTTAGCACCTCAAGGAGATTAACGAATAGAAGATTCAGAATAAATGACTAGGATTTGCTTTTCTGACTCAGAGGAAAAAGTCTCCACAAGAAAAGTTGGCCCAGAAGTTAATTAACTAAATGGAGCAAGTTTCTTAAAGACAATGGGTTACATTCTGGTCTCCACTACCTTAATGCAAATCCAATGCAACTTTACTGAAGTCACTGGAGTTACTCCAGATTTACACCAGCATAACAGAGCAGAATTTGACCTGGAATTTTAAAAACTTTCTTAATTATTATCTTGCTTTCTTGGCTAGTTGTACATCAGTTGACATCACTATTCCCTTTCCCTCCACCCAAAGCTGAGCTTGGATACCTGGAAAGCATGCCCTGTGACTCCTATATATACACACATTGCCAATGAGCAATATTTTATGACCTAATACTCCTCCAACACCACTTTTACAACGATGTATGGATTTACTCTAGATTTACACTGGTATAAGTGAGAGAATCATGCTGCAGCTCCACGATTAAACCGAATGCACTAGATCCTACTTTTAATCACACTAGTGTAACTTCATCAAAGTCACTGGAGTTAGGCTGCGTTTACACTGGTGTAAAATGATATAAAACTTTGTCCAGATGCTTAATACCTATTTAAGATAGGTAAGCTTATCCTCATGTTCCAAACCAGAAAGTGGAGGCACAGAATTTAAATTATGTACCCAAGGCTACACAGTAACTCAGTGGTAAAGTAGATAGAGACCCAGGAATCATGACTTTCAGTCTCAAACTCTAGACAACAGAAGTTAGCACCTGAGACCTATGCTACTGGCTCTATTATTTCTTTGTATTATAATAGCACCTGGGGTCCTAATCCAAAACAAGGGCTCCTATTGTGCTAAGTACTGTATAGACACAGAACAAACTGACCGCCTACAAAGAGGTTACAATCTAGGTAGAGCAGTCTCTTTCCTGTTTACATGTATTCCACGCAGAAAATGTTTAATCAATCCACTCAATTATTCCTAATTTTTTATCCTTGCTGACCTGAAAAATAAATCCTATAATCCAAATTCAATTTACAAATTAAGCAAATCTTTAAATTCTGTAGGTATTTATTACAGTATCAATTCTCAGCATTCCATTAAAGGAGAAAATAATCCAAGTTTTTATTTTACAAATACATTTGTGTGCACATTTCTCAAGCAATGGTTAATACACAGGGAAGAATAAGTGAACCCGTGTAATTAGCACAAATGTAATCAGCATAAAGGATGGGAAAGGAAGACAATGAGAGCACATTGGAAAGGCTGTTAACACGGGTGTGCTATTACAGACAACAAAAAGATTCCACCTTGCTCCCTCTCCCTTCTTCTACTACCGCACCTCTCTTTCTCTATGACATGAGTTTAGAAACCCTGGGCCAAATTAATCCAGGATGTAATTCGACTGGAGCCAAAAAGATTATACCTCCTAGCAGGTTAAATTCATCCTTCATTTACTTCATTGGTAAATCTGACTATGAGTGAAGAAACTGGAGAATAAGTATAGAATAGCTAAGAGTTCTGAAAACAATGGGTCAAATCCTTCAGTTCTTAATTAGGCAAATGGGAGATGTGCCTAATTAAAGAGGCACAGTTTAAAATATAATCACAATTCTGCTTATGAGTTTTTGTTTTCTGATTTTTTTAAACTTTCAATTCTTATAATTAACACCCAAGATCACTATAATGGAAAGAGATTAGAGATAAAAATATTTCTCTTTAGTTTTTCAGTTTGCCCACTTGACAGCAATGTGTGTACAGTCAGTTTCACTGTTGCACTGCAGTCAATTTCCTCTGTTGTTACTGAAGGTCTTTCATAAAGCAACAGACAGAGAAAACATTTTTAGACATAGGAAAATGTGGTTGCAAAGCCACAAATTGGCAGGGGGGCTTGGGCAGGTGCAGTATCTGAAACTACTTGTAACTTTCTTTTTAGTTACAAGATTTCAAGTTGACAGTGTCCCTTTAAGGATTTCAGTATTCAGCTGATTACTTGGTAGTTTGTTTTTCCCCCCTTTTGTTTACCTATTCCAGATGCTCCTGCCTGCATGCTCTCTGGAAAGGCCACTTACCTAGCAGTAGCTAGGGGATTCTATTGTAAGAACCACATAGAAGACAGTCAGCATTAGAATTGTAAGAGTTTTTTCTCCACCTGTATGAACAGATCCTACATAACCTGTATTTTTTAAAAAGTGTTCAGTAAGAAAACTTTCATGCATGGAAGCTTTAAAAAAAAAAGTATTAAACCTCCAGGATGCCAAAATATCAATTGACAATTGAAAGTTCCCTGTGTTTAATTCTAGCTGATCTTTGACAGGCCTGATGGTTGTAAATAGTTAAAACACTTTAAAATATCTATTTCTTTGCTTAAAGTTGGTATACTAAAAGCAAAGCATTTATTGACTTTTCTAAAACATTTAAGTACCATTCAGTGTACCTTTTCCTTCCACTAAGCATGCATATACACCCCAGCTTTTGAAAAGAATGAGCTTAGTTATAACCAAGGTGAAGACCCAGAGATTACAGGGTGAAAACAGTTAACATATCATATAATAAAATAAATAAACACATAGGGCTAGATATTGCCCTCTGATGTAATTCGAACAGGCAGCTCTCATTTGGAGGTCAGCATTTGGTCCTTTGGAGGATTTAAGTGGCTAGATCTACAATGTAAGTAAGCTTTCGTGCTATTCCTCAACCGGCAGACACAATGGTAAGGAACCAGCTATATTTAAATGAACATTCTGTAGGATCAGAAAGCAGTGGGAGGAGAGAGAGCAAGAGGAGAGGGATTAAGTCAATAATTATTCTGTTTGAGAAACTGTAGAAGTAAACACCAAACTCTAGCTGGTCTGATTTCATTATGGTTTCAGTAAACAACAAAAACACATGCTGTTTCATCTAGTCAGAAGACTAAGGAACCAACCTATGAATTCCAAGGTACCAGAGACAGGAGTAATATGTGCCCTTCCGCACCTCAATAAACAGGGCATATCTTCCTCAAAGGCTTTTCTGGAATGGGGTTGAAGTTGTTTAAACTATTGCTCCTTCTATCAGATTTACATTTCCCACACTAAACAGAGCCAGCTTTATTGCCAACAGCCCTTCTACAAAATGGGACCTTTGGCTTTGAAGACCCACTTTAAGGAATCTAAAGGGGCAGTAAAGTTAAAGCAGAATCCATGGCAACAAAATGGGTTAAACTAAAGCTCTTGATCAGCTCCCATTAAAAAAAAGGGCTCAAAGTAGCTGCCCAATAAGGTTTCCTAAATGAATGCAAGGAACAAACTGGGAAGTGGGGGAATATAAAGAATCCCTGCTGTGCTTTCCCAACGTGTCTCCTTTATGTCCAGGAATGTTCAGTAAACAGGTTTTGAATACACTAGCTTTTCACGTCTTGAAACCTGGATTCAAACTTGTGTTAGGTCATAAGTCTCCATTTCATCCCCAGTGGACAAAGCACACACATATGGATAAGTTGGTACCCAGGAGAAGCCCATAACAAAGGCCAGGGAGAACGCATTCAACACAGATGGCATGGATATGGGATAGATCTATAGATTTTTGTCATTTTCCTATGTTTTCTGAAGAAAAATCTCTGGCCTTGGCTACACTCACACTTTACAGCGCTGCAACTGGGGTGTGAAAAAACACCCCCCTGAGCGCTGCAAGATACAGCGCTGTAAAGCGCCAGTGTAATCAGGGCAGCAGCGCTGGGAGCGCGGCTCCCAGTGCTGCACGCTACACCTGTAAGGGATGTGGTTTACATGCAGCGCTGGGAGAACTCTCTCCCATCGCTGCCGCTCTGACTACACTCACACTTCAAAGCGCTGCCGCGGCAGCGCTCCCGCAGCGCTGCCAGGGCAGCGCTTTGAAATTCCAAATGTAGCCATACCCTTAGTCCTAGTTTTCAAGATAATCCTCTAAATTTGACATAGTGTGGTGCTGTCTGAGTGGTACAGAAAGATAGTCCTACACAACAGCTAAGAAAAAGTATGGTGATGCCCGCCAATCATCCCAGCTGAGCATTAAATCCCAAAGCTAACAACAGCAATCAAATGTCTGGTCCTCGCTTAGAAAAAGGACACTTTTTCTGCCAATATCTTCAAACTTTTTCCAGATAACACATATCAGAGGGCAAGAATAGTTTTCAAACATTGCTTTTAGAAACTTAGGCCATGGCTACACTTACAGTTTTGCAGCGCTGGTAGTTACAGCTGTGTTCGTACAGCTGTGTAGGGCCAGCGCTGCAGTGTGGCCACACTGACAGCTACCAGCGCTGCAGTGTGGCCACATTTGCAGCACTTGCAGCGCTGTTGGGAGTGGTGCATTGTGGGCAGCTATCCCAGCATTCAAGTGGCTGCAACGTGCTTTTCAAAAGAGGGGGGTGGGGTGGAATTTGACAGGGAGCGTGGAGGAGACAGACAGAATGGATTTTTGGAGTTGACACTGTTCTCAGCTCCCTGCCTTGCAAGTTCTAAGGACTGTGCCTACCTTCAATCATTTTAAAAGTTCTAACTCCCTTCCCCCACTCCTCTCTCATTCACCAAATGCAAATTATGTACTGCTAAATACCCGTCAGACCAGATCAGCAACAGCTCAACACGGACCTCCCCCTCCCCCCCTGCCATGTGAGCGTGCTGTTTCTCTCTTCAAGCAAACAGCTGTGAACATTCCAAAGTAATTCCCCTGCCTGCCTCCGCTCGCTCAGCAAACAGGAGCTGTGTTTGTTTTTTAAATAAGCAGTTTGGCTGAACTCCGAGCTCTCCCTTTCTTCCGGTTTGTTGTGGACAGGAATTCTGGGATACCTCCTTATACCCCGGAGGTCAATAAAAGCGCTGGTGGGCGTCCACACTTGCTGACCAGCGCTGGATCACCAGCGCTGGAATCCCTACACCCGAGGCTCGACCGGGTGTACAGCCAGCGCTGCAACCAGGGAGCTGCAGCGCTGGCCGTGCTTTGCAAGTGTGGCCACATCCTAAGTTGCAGCGCTGTAACCCCCTCACCAGCGCTGCAACTCTCTAGTGTAGCCATGGCCTTATGCTCCATCCAAAAAGGCCAGTAAAACAGTGTTAGTCAAAACGGTGTTCAAAACATAAAAATGGTTTCAGAACTTGCTATTTTTTCAAGTGTGAACAGGGCTTAAATGTCGACTGTAATAATTTTGCTTCTTAGCAAACAATATGCTTTTGTTCCAGTGCCGTTGAATTTTTATGAAACAGCATTCCACACAAGTTGGCGACAAGTTTTTAAGAGGCAAATTAATGAATACCTATCAAATATATTGTGACGTTAAACTTCATATTCTTTATGGAAATATACTTATGCTATAGATTTGACAAAACTAAGATATATTTTATGCAAGATGGGTCATGTGAAATATTGAAAAGGTTATGATTAACTGAATGTGATTATCCAATCTGTATGCATGTATCATTTCTGCATCTAAAATTAGGAATATGGACTATGTAACAGTTACAACTGGGTGTGTATTTGGAAGATACCCACCAGACAACAGGCCATCAGATTTGATGGGCTATTAGAAAGAAATAACTAGTCTGTGAGGATACTAATCTCTCCCCTTCATGAGAGGGAACGGTGACACTACTGGGTCAGGTGGTCTCGTCACCTGATACTAAACATTAACTTGGACTTCTTGTAACTTTCCACTTAAAGGGGGGAGGAGGGCAAGTTTAGGAAAGAAAAGATTCCTGCCTTATGTAAATCTTATTTAATGGAGAGGAGGAAGGCAAACGGGACTCTTCCTTGGGTAGGCAATGGAGAGGACTGCTGAAAGAACCTGAAGAGACAATGGAACTAACCGGAAGGGAAAGGCAGGGGACAGTCCAGACTGAGACAGGGGTCCAGTCTGTAAGAAGAAATAACTGGAACTCTGAGCTACAGAAACTCTACATCCTGCCTAATTGAACATTTAGGGTGAGAAATTACATTTTGTAATCTGTTTCTTTAGTGAATCAAGCTTAGTTTGCATATTTTGCTTTATTTGCTTAGTAATCTGCTTTGTTCTGTTTATAGTCACTTAAAATCTACTCTTTCTAGTTAATAAACTTATTTTTTTGTTTATTCTGAAACCCAGTTTGTGCATTTCATAATGGGAGGGGGGAGAGAAGAGGCTGTGCATACCTTCCTCCACATTGAGGGATGGGGCAGATTTCACAATATACCTTTGGGTCTGCACTCCAAGGGAAGTGGGCACCTGAGTGCTGGGGCAAGTCCCTTAAACTGAGCCTTTCCAGAGCTGATCTCAGTGCCTGTGTCTTTTTGCAGCGGGGTGTAGCCTGGCCTGTGTGTGCGCTAGAGGAGGCTTAAGAGCCTGGCTCAGCAAGACAGGGTTAAGGGGGCCCAGGCTGGCAGAAAAGGCAGGCTCAGTGGTATCTCAGCACATCAGGTTGCACCATAAAGGTATATATATATTATACACACATCTCATGTGTGTTTTGGGGTATTAGCTGGACTCTACTGAACACACTGTCATGCTGAACCTTAGTTAGTTTTTTGCCTGCGAATAAATAAGATGCGGAAGGCTTCAACATATGACTCAGGGAAAGAAGGGAAGCAACAACATCTCAATGAGAAGAGAGATTCTGAGAGGACTGGGAGATCTTTTTCCCCTGGAATTTTCATGCAGAAAGATCCCAGAGAGGCCTCAGGAGCTTTTTTATTTTTTTAATCAAGAGTGGGTGAAATCAAAAAGACAACGTTATTTTAAAGTACTCAAAAACGCACAGTGGTCAACAAAAAAGTCAACATTTGCCACATGCCTGTTATCAGACTCGCCACGGTTATTTCCTCTTCTAAATATGGAAGGACTGCGGCATCTCAGATACCAATGCATACTAACGGACATCAGATGGTTACTTTTTAATGGTAACCACTATTCTAGTATTTTCATGTGTGTCTGGAGTCTACTTACTTCAGGCAGCAGCAGTTTCAAAATATGTCTGCAGAGTCTGAGTAAAATTTTAAAGAATTTACAAGATTTCCTACAGATTTCTTGTGGCCCTGACCCAAAAATGGAATAGCAGAAGTGAAATAAAGGAACTGTCAGAATGGACCAAAAGAATAAATGATGTTGTCTCATGACCAACAGGAGCAGAGGAGTGAGACTTCTACCCCCACCTCCATAGTGGACCTAATTGTGCCCCTCTAGGTGGCGATTAAGCTTACGCCCTGAAACACACACAGCCCACATAACATCTTACCCTTATTCACATCAGGTGAAAGTCACTCCCTTACAAAGGGCCAGCACAAAGCCTATGCACAACTTAAATCATCAAAAGAAGGGCTAAGGGGGTAAATGGTGTGTAGGTTTTATGGACACTTTTCATCGGGTCTAGTTATTATTAAATCTTACTAAGACATTTGCTTCAAAATATCCTGCAGTTGAGAGTTCCATGAGTTGATCATGCATTGAAAAATAATAGATCTTTTTGTTTGTTTACATCTTCGACCTTTTAAATCTGAGTGCCTTCCTGCTCTTGCGTTAAGAGAAAGGGTTAATATGGTGCACCCAACTGGCCTTCATCAGGGTAGTAATTTTTACTGACTCTACTCACATACTTAACTCTTCTTTCCAAAAGTATGGCATTTTTTCATCTCTCTTGTTATGGAAGCTCTCGACCTTCCCACATTCCACCTTAATGCCTCCAATTATTTTTGTTTCTCTGATTGAGACTTTTATTTCATTTAATTTTTTTTTTATTTCCAGTATGTCTTTTGCAAGACGAAGTGAACAAAATTCAATACAACATGGAAAGCAAACTGTGTAAAAGTAGTTTACATTGCTCCCTCCAACGTATATTATAGCTTGCACTCCTGCATGGCAAACTTTGTTCGCCATTGTGTTGCCTTTAGGTTTTATCATGCAAGTACTCAAAGTTTAATCAGAGTTTAGCACAAAGGGTTAGCTCCTTCTGGAAGTTTTTATTTTTTTTTTTTAAATGGTCCTAGCCAGCTAAAAAATGACATCACATTCCCAGCAAATTTTGGTAATCTTACTACTCTGTCCTTCTTCCAGGTCATTAATACAGTGAATGATAACAGACCTATTTTCAGAGTAGCAGCCATATTAGTCTGTATCTGCAAAAAGAACAGGAGTACTTGTGGTATCTTAGAGACTAACACATTTATTTCAGTGTAAGCTTTCGTGAGCTACAGCTCACTTCTTCGGATGCATAGAATGGAACACACAGACAGGAGATATTTATACACACAGACCTAGTACAACCTATAGAGTGCTCCTCTTTTAACTTTTTCCTCTGATGAAAAACTTTCCCTGATGAGAATTTGCACTCTTTGCTTTCCAACCCTTAAATAGTTTTTAATCCATAGTAGATGTGACGAGTTGGATCACAGAAACCCTCTTGGAGCTGCCACCTGATGTGCCCAGACTAATTCTACCCCTGCTTTCCCCAGCACCCTGTCTTGCTGAGCCAGACACGTCCGTCTGCTCCAACGAAGACCCAGGGTCTGAATTACTTGCCCCAAAGCTGCAGGCTTGACTGAAAGTGGCCTACAGAAGTGTTCCCCTCTTTAACACTCAGATACTCAGCTCCCAGTGGGGTCTAAACCCAAATAAATCTGTTTTACCCTGTATAAAGCTTATACAAAGGTAAACTCATACATTGTTCGCCTTCTATAACACTGACAGAGAGAGATGCACAGCTTTTTGCCTCCCCCAGGTATTAATACATACTCTGAGTTAATTAATAAGTAAAAAGTGATTTATTAAATACAGAAAGTAGGATTTAAGTGGTTCCAAGTAGTAACAGACAGAACAAAGTAAGTCACCAAGCAAAATAAAATAAAACACGCATATCTATGTCTAATCAAACTGAATACAGATAATCTCACCCTTAGAGATGCTTCAGTAAATTTTTTCCTCAGACTGGACACCTTCCAGGCCTGGGCACAATTCTTTCCCCTGGTACAACTCTTGTTCCAGCTCAGGTGGTAGCTAGGGGATTCCTCATGATGGCTCCTCCCTCCCTTTGTTCTCTTCCACCCCTTTATATATCTTTTGCATAAGGTGGGAATCCTTTGTCCTTCTCTGGGTTCCCACACCCTTCTTCTCAATGGAAAGACACCAGGTTAAAGATGGATTCCAGTTCAGGTGACATGATCACATGTCACTGCAAGACTTCATTATGCACTGCCAGCACCCATGTATACAGGAAGACTTACAGGTAAAACAGACCCATCTGCAGTCAATTGTCCTGGTTAAGGGGAGTCATCAAGATTCCAGACCACATTAATGGCCCACACTTTGCATAATTACAATAGGCCCACAGGGTTATATTTCATATTTCTAGTTTCAGATACAAGAGTGGTACATTTATACAAATAGGATTTTCACACTCAGTAGATTATAAGCTTTGTAATGATACCTTACAAGAGACCTTTTGCATGAAGCATATTCCAGTTACATTATATTCACTTATTAGCATATTTTTATAAAATCATATAAACTGCAATGTCACAATAGGACTTTGCATCTCACCTACTCCTGGGGGAATTCTGCGCCAAAAAAAATACTGTACACAATATTTTAAAATTCTACAAAAATCTGAACATTTTATTGGTCAAAACAACAGTACATACTCACACACAGTTTCAATTATTTTGGCAACTTATTTCAAAATACCTTTCAGCAAGTATGTCTCCAACAATACAGACACACACAAAAATTCTCCTAGGAGCAGACAGTTAAAGAAACTTCAATGACAACTCAGTTCCTGTTTCTCTGCCACCTCCCCCGCAGCCAATACACCCAAACTCCCTCCCCGCCTAGAGCCCAGGCATGGGACTCCCCCTTGCCCAGATACCCAACCCCTCCCTCCCAAAGACCAGCCACAGGGCCCGCCCAGCTGAGACACCCACCCCCCTCTCCCTGCAGAACCCAGGGATCCAGCTGCTCGGTCCCAGGTTTTTGTGGAGTTTCCTGTGCACTGTGCTCTCCTTCCCTCAGGGCATGCTGGGAACTCTCTACTCTCTCCTCCCCCTCCCCCTGGCAGTGTCTTCTATCTGAGAGCTGGGCTCTGCTGGGTCCAGCATCCCTTAGTGGCAGCCAGCAGTACTGCAACCCATGTGCGGGGTGGAGGGGGAATTCTGCGCAAAAACATTTATTTCTGAAAAGTTCTGCATTGTGCAGTGGCATAGAATTCTGCCAGGAATAATCTCACCCCACGATTACCAGGTTTTCTTAGTAGCTTCTTGTGAGGGACTTTAATAAAAGCCCTTTAAGAATCTAAATAAATTATAGTATCTCCACCAATTCTCCATTAACTTTTCAAAGAATTCTAATATATTAGAGACAATTTACACTTACAGAAGCTATGTGATTTGTGTCTATCATAACACACTCAGGTGCTTTATAATGACATCTTTAATGATTTTCTCAACCATTTTTCTAGTTATTTAAATAAGGGTCATAAGTTTATAATTCCTGGGATCATCCTTAGCACCTTTTAAAAAAGTAAGAACACTGGACTACTCTCCAGTATTTTGTTACAGTTGCTGTAATGGTAAATCATTCCCTTTTTTGTTCATAGCTCTGTCTTTAATTTCTTCCAAACTCAAGGATGAATACCATACAGTCTAAATGGCATCTTACCACTTAGTTTGATTTGTTCCATCCTTATTAACTCTTTTTGATGCCTCTACCCTGCCAATACCTCACCTTTACTGGAGTTAACATTAAACTCAGGAGGTAGGCACTCACTGTAGGAGAGACCTATGCAAAGAAATTAGTTAGTGTCTGCAATTTTCTCATCTTCTTTGATTGCCTCCTGAGTATCTTTGTGGTCTAGTAGGCTTATTAGATCTTTAATATATTTCCTACTTTTCACATACTTCTGTAGAAGAAATCACTGTGTTTTCGTCTGTTTGTCCTTTTCATTTCCTCCCATCCCTCTAAGACTCCATCTTTCCTACCAAAGTTTATGGTCCATTATACTATCACTGCTTGGGCTGAATTTCCTTTTATAAAAGCAGCTACTTTGGCTGGAATAATCATTTGCACCTTTTCATTTAACTAGTGTTTCATTTTTCTCTACTTTTTCTTCCTTCTCCCCTCTTGGGTATACAGACAAGCCTTATAATTTTGTACAAGAGGTTATATATATTCACAAAAATATCTAATCCTTATTCAATTTTACTAAGCTGTTTGGTTGACTAATATCATGCAGCTCTGAGTTCCAATGATTATTTTTTAAATTTCTGGGCCAGAGCCTCACACAGTGTAAAAACAGTGTTGCTCCACCGCAGCCAATGGAACAATGCCACTTTCCCCCAGCTGAGGAGTAGTTCTTTCTATGAAGATTCAATATTTTATATTATTTCCTAACTTTTTGTTTCAGGCTCTTTCCAATTAGCTTCCTCGCTGCTCTATTCTAGTATGTTCTTTCATTCCTGTTACCTAAAATCCCCCTTCTTGACTGTGGGCATCAAAGTAACATTAATAGCGTACGTGTACATAGTACCTTTAATCTAGAAGCATCTCAAAGAGCTTTCTTTGATGTGAATCACCCATGAGGAGGAGGAGGAGCTACAGTAGCTGTTTACTAGCAAACAAAAATGCTGCACACTAATTTAGGAGAGGAAGTGAAAAAGAATACCTTCTCCAACTGAAACTGAAGGGATATTTTAGGCAGGCAAAATATATTGATCCTCTCTGAAACTGGGACAGACATCACATGGTAAATGCCTGTTCTCATGAAAATAGTGACAGGATAGTTACCATAAATAACACTGGTCAAAATCTTGAGTATACATCTCACTCAAAATGCCACATCCACACCCCGTGCCAACCTTGTGTAAAAGGGTTGGATTGGCATAAACAGGGGGCTCTAAAATCCATGGCTGTCGTTGGCTGAGGATCCCCCCTGTGAAGAAGACAGCTGTATGGCTGACCTCTGAGAACCCCCTGGCAGAGGCACAGCACAGAATCTCCCCCAGCATCTTTACCAGCACAATTTGCACCCCTACACTTAGGTATCAATCTATCTTAGCATCTGCACAACAGCCTAGTATCTAAGTGCAATACTTATCAAGAGGATTCAGTGTCACCAACTCAACCACCAGCACTACTTGCTGCAGCACCCTGACGTCTTGGAAATCTCCCGTTCAAATACTGACCTGCCTCACCCTTAATTTCAAAATCTTGTGTTTTACTCAGGACCAAATCAAAAGTAGACTCTTCTCATGAATGCTCCCAGAATAAACTGTTCCAAGAAGTAATTATTTATGATATTGACATTTTATCCTGCAAACTATGTCCCAATACAATTTTCTATTTATATTTGAATAGCTGGAACTACCTATTATTAAAGTTCCACCAGATTCTGATCACTCCCTAACCTCTGTATTTGCTATCACTGCTCTAATCTAAAAACTGACAGCATCTCTCTTACTGCTGTAGTTTTATTCCTACGGCATAGCCTTTTTAATCCAGCCAGATTCTACTTTATCATCCTTCACACAGAGATACTCTTTGAAGAGGGTGTCTGGCAGGGGTCGGCAACCTTTCGGAAGTGGTGTGCCGAGTCTTCATTTATTCACTCTAATTTAAGGTTTCGCGTGCCAGTAACACATTTTAACCTTTTTAGGTTTCTTTCTATACATCTATAAAATATAACTAAATTATTGTTGTATGTAAAGTAAATAAGGTTTTTAAAATATTTAAGAAGCTTCATTTAAACTTAATCTAAAATGCAGAGCCCCTCAGACCAGTGGCCAGGACCTGGGCAGTGTGAGTGCCACTGAAAATCAGCTTGCGTGCTGCCTTTGGCATGCATGCCATAGGTTGCCTACTCCTGGTCTATGGAATCCCTTAAGCACAGCATTACTTCTCTACTACAAACCATCCAGTGTTTCCTATAAAGTTGATTATATCAAGAGATAACAATATTGATCACTCATCTCTCTATGTTTCAGAAAGGCCAATTCAGTCTACACTGGCTAACAATGCCAGGTAGAGTGACCAGATAGTATATGTGAAAAATATGGACAGGATGGGGGGGAAACAGGTACCTATAAAAGAGAAAGCCCACAATATAGGGACTGTCGCTATACAGTCGGGACATCTGGTTCCAGTACATCTACTCTTCCATGTCTAAGCTTTTCAATTTGTGAAGCTGGGATATTTCACTGTCCATCTAAACATGGTAGACCATTTTTATTTATTAAAACCAAAAGTTAAGATGGTGCTTTGGCAAAGTCATTAAGGAAACTAATCCAGTGCCTTTAGCATTATGACTAGTGCTATCTCCAATTTCCAAATTAAAAGACATATTATATTTATTGAGGGGGGTGGAAAAAGCCTGATGTGGTAAAGTATACCTTTACATCTTCCACCCGTTTAATCTGCTGCTGCCAGCGTATCTCTTCAGATGAGACAGAAATATGGGATCCCAAAATGGACTAGCCTGACATGTTCATTTGTTATCTTTGAGAGAATTAAGCCCTACTGTTTAAGAGACCTGCTGAAACCTACTCAGCAACTTGCAGCTAACACAATATCCACACACTGAGAATTATTTTTAAACAGCATTTAAGTTAAACAAAATGTCAGTCTTTGGGAAGGATCAAGGATGTGGTGAACAACAAACATTTCAATAAGATTTAAGAATAAAAAACTGAAGAACGAAAGGCCCTCCCCCACCCCCTGCACCAAAGCAGAATCAGAATAGAAACTAAGTGAGACATGTTAACAGAGAAGCACTCCAATTAATGTGTTACAGCTCCTTTAAAACAGAGAACAAACGGCACGGCTGCTCATGATACTGGAGGATGCAGAGCAATAATTGTCACTTAGCCACTTAACTCCCTGCTGCATGGCTCACTCACTCATTGTGGTTTATCTCTCAGCCAATTACTGCTGTCATTTGCATTTCAATGTGTGCCCTCAGGAGCCAGAGCAGAGTCAACAGCGGAACAGGAAATAGAAGCGGAGTAACTTGGTTACCTGAGGTTGGCTTAGGGTATGTCTACATCTAAAATTTTGCAGCGCTGGTTGTTACAGCTGTATTAGTACAGCTGTATAGGGCCAGCGCTGCAGAGTGGCCACACTTACAGCAACCAGCGCTGCAAGTGGTGTTAGATGTGGCCATACTGCAGCGCTGTTGGGCGGCTTCAAGGGGGGTTCGGGGAACGCGAGAGCAAACCGGGGAAGGAGACCAGCTTCTCCGCGGTTTGCTCTCGCGTTCCCCGAACCCCCCTACAAACCGCAGGGAAGGAGACCTGCTTGCATGGAGGTTCGGGGAACGCGAGAGCAAACCCTGGAAGGAGACCAGCTTTGCCGCGGTTTGCTCTCGCGTTCCCCGAACCCCCCTGCAAACCGCAGGGAAGGAGACCTGCTTGCACGGAGGTTCGGGGAATGCGAGAGCAAACCGGGGAAGGAGACCAGCTTTGCCGCAGTTTGCTCTCGCGTTCCCCGAACCACCCTGCAAACCGCAGGGAAGGAGACCTGCTTGTTCGGGGAACGCGAGAGCAAACCGGGGAAGGAGACCAGCTTCGCCGCGGTTTGCTCTCGCGTTCCCCGAACCACCCTGCAAACCGCAGGGAAGGAGACCTGCTTGCTCGGGGTTCGGGGAACGCGAGAGCAAACCGGGGAAGGAGACCAGCTTGATTACCAGAGGCTTCCTCAGGTATGCTGGGATACCTGCTTATTCCACGGAGGTCAAGAAAAGCGCTGGTAAGTGTCTACACTTGATTACCAGCGCTGGATCACCAGCGCTGGATCCTCTACACCCGAGACAAAACGGGAGTACGGCCAGCGCTGCAAACAGGGAGTTGCAGCGCTGGTGATGCCCTGCAGATGTGTACACCTCCTAAGTTGCAGCGCTGTAACCCCCTCACCAGCGCTGCAACTTTGTGATGTAGACAAGCCCTCAGACAATATTTTATAATTTGGGGGCAGGACTGCTCTCTGTATGTGGCCTCATGATGTTGGGCATATATTTTTCTTTAAGGCAAATTCAAAGACCAGATGGAGTAATGCTGAAGAAGATTCAGAAACAGGAAATAAAACCAATGGAAAGTGAGTTTAGACTGATTTCCTCAAAGACTCCTCTGCCCTGTCTTGTCAGCTGACTTTACAGCTAAGGAAATACATATTACATGAATACAGGAGTCCCACTACGATATTCTTCTGGAATTTTGTACTCCAAGTTCACTTTTCTCAGTCACTTCAGCTCTACAACACATGTAGAAAATGTGTACAGCTCGCAACTCTGTTTTCACGGTACATTTGTCACTTCTCTGTTGTCTTCACTCTAGAACAGGGGAGGGCAAACTTTTTAGCCCGAGGGTCACATCTGGGGAGGGAAATTGTATGGCAGGCCATGAATGCTCACAAAATTGGGGGCTGGGGTGTGGAAGGGGGTGAGAGCTCCAGTTGGGGGTACAGGCTCTGGGGTGGGGCTGTGAATGAAGGTTTGGGGGTGCAAGAGGGTGCTCCAGGCTGGAATTGAGGGATTCAGAGGATGAGACGGGAATTGGGGCTGAGGCAGGGGGTTGGGATATGGAAGAGGGTCAGATTGCAGGCTCCAAACGGCGCTTACCTCCAGCAGCTCCCAGAAGGAGTGGCATGTCCCCACTTCAGCTTCTACGCAGAGGTGCGGCCAGGAGGCTCTGTGCCCTGCCCCATCTAAAGGCACTGCCCCTGCAGCTCCCATTGGCCACGGGAGCTGATGGGGCAGAGGGAATGTGTGGAGCCCCTTGGCTACCCCTATGCATAGGAGGAAGAGGAGGGACATGCTGCTGCTTCCAGGAGCCGTGCAGAGTCAGGGCACATGGCAAGCCCCCGACCCTGCTCCCCAGCTGGAATGTGGAAGTGGGGCAAGCCCCGGACCCAACTCCCTGGTGAGAGCTCAAGGGCCGGATTAAAACATCTGAAGGGCTGGATGTGGCCCCCGGGCCGTAGTTTGCCCACCTCTGCTCTAAAAACAATGCAACCACTTTATTTTACATTAATAGTCAGACATTTCTGGTGAAATTAATACTTGCTAATTGCAGAAATGGTTAATGGCTTGTATTGTTAATGGTTTGTATTGCAGTAGGTTTAAATCTATGTATTCACAAAATATCACAGCTGTTTACTACCAAGGTTCAGCCACATTTTAAACAGCTTAGGTTCTTCACAATATTTGGTGTTCAGGGATCAGATTCTTAGTCCTAGCTGACAAGTAATGCTCAGCTTATCAGCATGCTCCCTATAACAGTCCATCACCACAGGTTGCATAGCAGCCACCCAAGGGGATAGGAAGACCTGTTGTAGCTGGATCTAATTCAATGTGGTCTTGGAAACTGAAATAAGATTTCTGACTTCTTCAGCCAACAAGAACCAGAAGATGTACAGTACAATCAATTTTATTTGTTGACAAGATACATTTCCATGGGTTTTTCCATGAGTGAGAGAAGAACATTCAGTGGGCAACTCATACTATCCACCCACTGTGCACACAGAGCAGGATACAAATAGTTGGTGAAGTGCAAAACAAATTTTATCCTTCTACTTGGGACTATGTTAAGGAAAGCTGGTTTGTCACTAGCTAACTGCAATCTTCAGGCTATAAACTCCCCACATAATATTTGAAAAGGATTCTGTTCAACGTTTACCTACAAAACTCAGAAACAAAACAAATTCATTGAGGCTTCTTTTTAACTAGTAGTCAGAAAAATGATGGGTAACTTAAATTCACCATGGCACCTAGCCTACTGCTCACATTAAGAAAACCTTACACTTTCTCTCTCTCTCTCACATACATACACACACACTTTCAAAAAGGCTTCATAATCCACCTCTCACAAAGACAGTACTTAAATAAATGATCCAATGCAGCTCTTAAAAAGCAAGTAGCCAGAGTGCAAACCTCGGTTAATTAAAGGCCAACACAAAAGTAACTTACCCTTCCCTTTGTCTCTTTTTAAGTGTTTTTAAATGCTTTTTTTGGCTGACCAAATTACTTGAAACTCTCAATATTAATAAGCTGATCAGTTACTGGCTCCCTGTTTGCTAAACTGAGCCAACAAACTGCTCTTTTTCTTTTGTCTCCAAGCCAAAGGAAACTTTATGCAGAATGAAATCTCTCCCTCCCCCTACAGTGAATCACAACACAATGGTGATTTGGAATCCTGCCATGTATCACTAGAAACAAAAAAATGCAAAGCCAAACAACAAGGCAGGATTTGAAGCAGGGTCTCTGAAACAAGAAACTCCCTTCACCACAGTCTATATAGCGACTGACTACAGCCTTTATACCCTAAACACCACCACTGTGCAAGGTACTGCTACCCTTCTGTATACCTGCTAGTGTTGAGTTTCATCGGGTTCATATGCATTCACAATTATATATTATAGTTCACTATGCTACAAAATGGAACAAAGTCTTTTGTTTCTTGATTTACCAATCCACATCTGCCAAACTTGCATATAGTACTCCTGGGGGAATTCTGTGCCACTGCGTGTGTGCAGAATTCATGTCCCGCCGCCCAGATTTCTTTGCTTCCCTGCAGGAAAAGACTTTCTGACAGCAAAGCAAAGGGAAGCTCCAAGAGCGGTCACGCACTCCTCTCTAGCAGGGCAAGCACATCGTTTCGGGCACCCAGAGGAGAGATAAATCACCACAGGGCTGGTGGCTCCTACCCTGTGCCGGGATCAGCTGTGAGTCGTGGCTGAGCTGAAGGTAGAGGAGGATGTGACTTCCTCTTCTACCCTGCAAGGAGTAGATGGGGTTGACTCAGACCAACCCCCCAGAAACCTCCCCCATCTGCAAGCAGCTCAGCATCCTCCTCTGCTTCCTGCCCCCATTGCTCCTCTGCCACAGGAGGAGGGGTCACTGTACAGAAAGCTGATCCTCCATCCGCCCAACCCCCATGCATTTGGACCCCCCGTACTCAGGGGGGTCCACATACCTCACCCCGTACACTCAGGCACACACCCCCAGCCCTCCATATCCAAACCACTGAACCTCAACCCCTGAATCTGGAGCCCCCATGAACCCAGACTCCCTGCCTCTGGACCCCCACTCCTGCACCCAGGCCACTCCCCACTGAGCCCCCTGCACTCAACCCCTCACCCCATTAAGCCCCACCCCCCTGCACCTGGACCACTAACAAGTCCCCCACACCCAGACTTCCACCCCACTGAACCCGAACACCCACCCCACCAAGCTCCACTTTCTGTGCACCCAGACCCCCCTTGCTGAGTCCCCCCACACCCATACCCCCCTTGCTGAGCCCCAACCTCCTTCACAAGGAATCCCCTGCACAGTCCCATTGCCTCTGTACCAGCAACTCCCTCCAAAAAATGAGCCTCTGTGGATCCAGATCCCCCCACACCTGGACCCCCACACTGAGCCTCCCACACAGAACCTTCTCACCCGCACACCTAGATCCCCCCCACACTGAACCCCTCCACACTTAGATCCTGCCTGGTTGAGCCAGCCTGCCCCACACCTGGCAGGCCTGGAGTGGAGGGGCAGGGCCCCAGGGTGTTTCTGGGGCAGGCATAGCCCTTACGCTGTGTCAAGGTTGGGTGCAGCTTCAATGCCGAGTTCATGTCCTGGGGTAGGGTGAGGTGGGGAGCAGGCAGGGTGATCTTCCACCTCTGTGTAGCCAGTGGCATGTACTCCCCACTGCCATGCTGAAGTCTCCATATTTATTTATTGACAAATAAAACTTGTAGAATTTTAAAATATTGTGTGCAGAATTTTTCATTTTTTGGTGAAGAATGCCCCCAGGAGTAGTATAGACAGAAATCAAGTCAACTGTGTGCAGTAGAAGTTCTGCAAAAGGAAAGGCAGGTTGAATGATGGCCTGGACAAAAAAAAGTCCATTGGAATCATCTGTGGTGAATTTGCTGACGTCCAGTGCTTATGAAAGTGACAAAGTGAATAGAACGTGGACTGTAGCCAAGAACTGTGCTAGTAAGCTTAAGAATGATCTGAACACACAGCTCTGCCTATACACCTCAATCCAGACCTCTAATACCCTGTCATTCTTATCCAGAGCAGAGAGCAAGTAGCTTTGTGGTCTTGGGAAGTGCACAACATGATCAGCTGAAACCAAATGCATTTCACTTGCAATAATCAAAATCTGAAATCAGTTTACCAGAACTGAAAGTTTAAAGCATTAATTCACTACGCTATGCTTCCCAACCCTCTAGATTTTGGAATGGTTTCCTACCCCTATGGGAAGGGGGTAGTGTGACAATTCAGAGCACTTGGACTCTGTTTGCCAGGCACTTGCAGCCAGACTGTTCAACCTGCTTCTAAAAGGGGGAGCAGACCTGGCAGTGGATGGAACATGACTAAGGCCATGTCTACATCTAAAATTTTGCAGCGCTGGTTGTTACAGCTGTATTAGTACAGCTGTATAGGGCCAGCGCTGCAGAGTGGCCACACTTACAGCAACCAGCGCTGCAAGTGGTGTTAGATGTGGCCACACTGCAGCGCTGTTGGGCGGCTTCAAGGGGGGTTCGGGGAACGCGAGAGCAAACCGGGAAAGGAGACCAGCTTCGCCGCGGTTTGCTCTCGCGTTCCCCGAACCACCCTGCAAACCGCAGGGAAGGAGACCTGCTTGTTCGGGGAACGAGAGAGCAAACCGGGAAAGGAGACCAGCTTCGCCGCGGTTTGCTCTCGCGTTCCCCGAACCACCCTGCAAACCGCAGGGAAGGAGACCTGCTTGCTCGGGGGTTCGGGGAACGAGAGAGCAAACCGGGAAAGGAGACCAGCTTCGCCGCGGTTTGCTCTCGCGTTCCCCGAACCACCCTGCAAACCGCAGGGAAGGAGACCTGCTTGTTCGGGGAACGAGAGAGCAAACCGGGAAAGGAGACCAGCTTCGCCGCGGTTTGCTCTCGCGTTCCCCGAACCACCCTGCAAACCGCAGGGAAGGAGACCTGCTTGCTCGGGGGTTCAGGGAACGAGAGAGCAAACCGGGAAAGGAGACCAGCTTCGCCGCGGTTTGCTCTCGCGTTCCCCGAACCACCCTGCAAACCGCAGGGAAGGAGACCTGCTTGTTCGGGGAACGAGAGAGCAAACCGGGAAAGGAGACCAGCTTCGCCGCGGTTTGCTCTCGCGTTCCCGGAACCACCCAGCAAACCTCAGGGAAGGAGACCTGCTTGCTCGGGGTTCGGGGAACGCGAGAGCAAGCCAGGGAAGGAGACCAGCTTGATTACCAGAGGCTTCCTCAGGTATGCTGCGATACCTGCTTATTCCACGGAGGTCAAGAAAAGCGCTGGTAAGTGTCTATACTTGATTACCAGCGCTGGATCACCAGCGCTGGATCCTCTACACCAGAGACAAAACGGGAGTACGGCCAGCGCTGCAAACAGGGAGTTGCAGCGCTGGTGGTGCCCTGCAGATGTGTACACCTCCTAAGTTGCAGCGCTGTAACTCCCTCACCAGCGCTGCAACTTTCTGATGTAGACAAGCCCTAAGGTAGCTAAAGCAGTGCACACCTGAGGCAGTCTATGCCAGATCTGTGGAATCCCAACCACAACCTAAAACTGCCCTTTCCTTGATGGAAACCCCAGAGCAAACACCATCTACCCTCCCCAGTAGGTGACCTCTCCTACTAGGGGACAATACCTACCTTCGTTCACCAGCATAGGTGAATCACATCTTATATGTTGCTTACAGTAGGATTTCTCATTAAGTCAGTCTAATTTACTGCCCAGTATAAAAACACTTCACGAATTTGCGTGTCATCTTTGCGCAGGGCCATGCTAATCTTCTCTGTATCATTCCAATTTTAGTATATGTGCTGCCGAAGCGAGCACTGCCCAGTGTAGCTCACTAAGCTTCACCACCATCTCCACATACTTGACTACACAATCCACCTTTTATGCAAAGTCTCACAGACTCATGCTATCAGGACACCATGCAGCAGGTGCTACATCTAAACATTGGCTAATCTTGCAGGGGCAACAGAGACAAAACCTTTGCTGATTAGCACTGATTACTTGCAGCTGAAAGGTGAAATAAAAGATAGACCTAAATGACATTGAAACACTGGGCCACTTTGAAGGAGGATACTTGGTACAACCAGTTTCTTTTCTGCCTCCCAAAACAGAAAGACAGACAAAGTGCCGAATAGCACACGGCACCCAATTTTCAGATGAATTTATTACATGTAGAAATCCTCTTAGGTGCTATGTCCAGCATTAGAAGAAGACTGGCAGAATTACAACAAAACACTGTATTCGGGACCAAATACTGTTCTTGCAGGGCTTTGATTTCATTTTTGCTTATGAGGGAGCTCTCTCATACACATAAATGGTGGAGATTGCAAATATTTCAGGTGGGAGGTGGTATTTCTGCATTTCTTTGGTTGCCAATCTAATTAACTGTGACCACTAATTGGATAAACAGCCAAGAGAAACTTGAATATAATTCCCACCCTAAAATTAAGCAATCAGCCAGATTTCTAGAGGCAGTAAGCACTCACAGATCCCATTTGCAGTAGAACCTCAGAGTTACAAACTGACCAACAAGCCACGCCCCTCATTTGGAACCAGAAGTACACAATCAGGCAGCAGCAGATACAAAGAAAGAAAGAAAAGCAAATAGTGCAGTACAGTACTGTGATAAACAAACTACTAAAAAAAGGGAAAGCAGCATTTTTCTTCTGCATGGTAAAGTTTCAAAGCTGTATTAAGTCACACTTTTGAAAGAACCACCATACATTCTGTTCAGAGTCACAAACACACTACATTCCCAAAGTGCTCGTAACCCTGAGGTTCCACTCTACCTAAACGGCAGCTTTGGATGCTCAAGCCCCCTTGAAAACCAGGCCGTTTGCTCCTGTTTTTATTTCTTGCCTGGTGTCTCTCCTCCTCTATCTGGGGAATTATTCTGGTCTCCTCCCACATCCTAGAATATTATTGTTGGTTTCCTCCCATTTCATGGTTCACCTACTTCCTCTTCTGCTTGAGGCTCCCACTTTATTTATGTCTTCTGCTCCCTGCCTTGACTGCCTACTACTGCTCCTTCTCCCCCTCCCTTATTGTTCCCTTTCTTTCTACTCCTCTCTCTCTCTATTTACAGTGGAAATGTAACAGCAGCTTTGCAGCTAAAGTCCTGGGTCCAGCTGGAGGCTCTCACAAGGCACCATGACCATACATAACCACCTTCTGGCTGTGTGAAGCAGAGCAAAAGGCTGGACTCCTCCACCTATCTGGCAGGATGGTAGGAGATGCAGGCACTGAAACTATCATCCCAGTCCTAGACCCGTAAGGTATGTCTACTCAGAAGTTAAACACTCACAGGTGGCCCATGTCAGCTGACTTGGGTTCATAGGACTCAGGCTAAAGGGCTGTTTAATTGCAGGGTAGATGTTCAGGCTGGACTCCCTTGTGAATTCCAGAGCCCAGACTCCAGTCCAAGCATCTACACCAGTGGAGGGCAACCTGCAGCCAGCGGGCCACATACAGCTCATCAGGGTAATTGGACTGCGGGCCATGAGACATTTTGCTGATGTTGACTATCCACAAGTTTGCCCTTCCCGGCCAATGGGAGCTGTGCGAATCGTGGCCACTGGGAGCTGCGGGGGGCCATGCATGCAGACGGTCAACGTCAGCAAAATGTCTCATGGCCTACAATCTGATTACCTTGATGACCCACATGACATCTATTGGTCTACACCATAATTAAGCAGCCCCTGAGCCCAAGCCCTGCAAGACCAAATCAGCTCACACGGGTCAGCTCTGGATGCTTAACTGCAATGTAGACAAACCAACACAGAGTAGAGGGTCCCTGGTCAGCAGTGCAATTCCTCCCTTTACAGAGCAGTTCAGATCCTCATCTGCCCAGTTGATTATCCAAAGCACTGAGTGGGGCACTGATTCTGGCTGAAGGGTAGGATTCTCTCTTATTAAGAGAAGCAGAACTGTGAAGCATACTTAGAAGCAATGTGATCTCTGTAACTTTATAACCAAGTTGATAGAAAATTAATGCTGAGAGTCAAACTCACAAGAGTTCAGAAATGCAAAGAAAAGGATTCCTCATTTTCATTTCTGCTTGTTCTTTCTCCTCTTCCCCTTTCAGTGTGCATGTACCTCCTTCCTCCCCCATTTCCACAACAGCCATATCTCTGATCCCTTTGAGTTATAGGCATTATGATTAGCATTAAGTGAACCTGAGAAATTCAGTTAACCTAATCTGGACATTTCAATCTGCAAAACTTGAATGAAAATCTCAGGAGAACAGTCTCTCTTACAGATTTCAGTGCTTTATAACAAAAGGAGTTCAGCTGAATAACAGAGAAAGTTTCAGGTCACTTTTTATTTTACCAGGATTAGCTCAGCCATTCCCAATGATCTCAAGGCAATTTAACAAATAACTTTACTATAACTAGTATATTAAATATATCTGTAACTTCAACCCAGTTACCCCATTCTTCTCCCCCAACCCCCACAGTTAATTGCCCTTTTTTAACTCTCTTGTTACAGAGAGAAGAATGAGGGGGGCTTAAACCAAGAAGAAAAACAAGCATGGATGTCTCTACATCTCCACACAGACTCCCCAGGTTTTTGGTGTTCCACCACTGGCCACACTTTTCATCCTCCTGTTTGGGCTTTGTGGGTGGAGTCACAGAGCACAGACCAGCAGCTTCATAGCAGCGCACTGACATTATCAAGGCTCAACATATTTCTTGACCCATTGGTTGAGTACATTGGTCACTGCTTCAATGAAACAGCAATTGCTATGAGTACACATTGTAAAAGTTTCTTATTTTTTATTGTTCCAAAACGCCTAATTAAGCAGAGATAATGCTCCTGTGTTTCATCAGCTATTCCCCCACGGGTACTAAGGAAATAAGCTTTTTTCCAACAAATGGAACTTTTTTAGCATTTAAAAAGCAGCCATACACAGTGGACACACTTGCAGCTGTCATTTGAAATGTAACATTTGGGTATCTTTCCTAACAGTCTGACCCTTACATTAAATACTACATATATGTATGCTGAAACGTATTTAAAAATAATTGCAGCTTTATAATTCTATTTTGAAATACTTTGGTCAATATATTCAAATATGGGTACCTAAAGTTAGGCCTCTAATCCATATTAGGCACCTAAAAGTCTTTGTTGAGAGAAACACTGAGCTACACTGTGAGTGTGGAGAGAGAAAATGGACTGAAAAAGGGTAGCTTGAGGCACCACAAAATTCATTGGAATCACTACAGCTCAGGAGTTGGCCTTTTCTTCACCTCCTGTGGCAGCAATATCAGAAGGGAACACTCTCTTCTATCAGATTCCCTCCTCATTCACAGCTCCAAGAGCAGAATGATTAATTATCACGCTTATTTATTCATTATTCTCAGTATCACATGTAGTGAGTCAGGGCAATTCCAAATAGAAAAGAACAAACAGTTCTCTGCCCCAAACAGCACACAATCTGAAGACAGACAGTGGGGAAGGGGAACAACATACAGTTAGAAAGATCCAAAAGGCAATTGGCCCTGTCTCAATCATACAATGTTAACACAATGTAGCAGAATATATACATTTTCCTTTACACTTGCTATTATCTGTCAGCTAGTTTGCCACAAGCATCACAGCAGGGGATATAAAAACAAGACAAAGACTGCTAAGTTAGGAGGGGAAGAGTTTTACTAGACTTTGGAGGGAGTGGCAAAGGTAAAACTTGAGAGGCAGAACCTTAACTTGAGTTGAAGGGGGATTCCACTGTAGTTGCTGCCTTTCTGATCCAGGATATTCAAGATCCCACATTCATAGACCCAGCCTGCTTTATCATTCTGTATGTAACGACACAGACTTGGTCAATGAAGACTGATCCAGCAACACATTTGCTATGTCAGTACAATCTTATAACTGCACGTACTGGCTTATCTCTTTGTAAACAAACTAAACCATACTGGACTAAGTGTGCAGGAAAGTACACTAACCATGAGTGGATTTAATTTTTTTTGGCACTACAAGCAGCCACTTGGTTTAAGTGGCACGTGTCTTAGTATTAAGACTCATACTGAGCAGTTCAAAATGTGACAGGCAAACAATACACAAAACTGTCTATATTCACCAGTTTGTAGGTTTGTGATGCAGCAATGTACGCAACTGATTCCAGAGAGTGAGGGAGACGTATCTAGGAGGGAGACCTCAATTTTTTCCTCCCAAAATTCCCCAAAACTGTCTCTGAATACACCCATTTCCAAAGGTGTGCTGACCTGCTCTTATGAATGCATAGTCTCTGTAACAGGTAAACCAAAACCTACTCTAGCCACCAAATCAATTAGTCTAATATTGTATTTTAGTGCAGCAAGAGCCAGCCTCAGCTGTATGGAAATTGTATAAGTACAGTGACTTAGGGAAATATGTCACTGCTCTTAGACATAAGATTTCATTACAAGCCAGCCCACTGAAAATAGATGTTGGAGAGAAGAGGAAAAGGGAGAGACTTTCAAAAGAGAAAAAGAAAAAAGCCTGAGAGATCCACAATAATTGAATCTTGATTCACAGTGAGCCAAGAAATACAGCTCACACCCAAACACAGACACTCCTCCATGGCAGACAAGCATCCTGATGGTTGCTGGCTTTGTTGTAACAACAGGAAACCTCCCCCTCCCCACTAGGCACTACTGAGGCTTTTGCTCTCCTGTCCCGAGCCCCTGACTACCAGTTACAGGACTAAAACATCTCAGAAACGCAACATCGATCGGCCACAACACAAATATCTTTTTGATTCAGAAGGACTGAAAGGGACCAAGACATTTTTAAAAAAGGGTGTTTTTAACCTAACACATAGTATAATGCAAAAGCAATTAACATGGCTTTCTTCTTTGCAGTAATACACATTAGTGTATATTATCAGCAATTGCAATAACCATGTCACTGTTGTAGCCTGTTTGCACAAGGATTAATGTTAAACTGGAAGCTCATTAATTATTGAGGTCCAGGAACAAGTATTATATCTGAAAACCTGGGAGTAGCGTAAGTGCAGCTTTATTTTCGTTCTGTTCATGACTAAACAGCTTTTGAGAATCAGGGGACCTTACATTTTCCAGGCAACTTAAGATGTGGAAAAACACAGCTAATCTTTAAAAGCAATTTAAAGCAATACACAAGCAAGCTAATAAAAGACTACAGCACAAAATCTGAAAGGCACATTTTTATACTGAGTATTAGCGGGGGTCAGTATTGTGAGCAGGCTCTTTTTAACAAGAATTCACAAAACCAGGGAGGTCTGTGATTCTGCAGTGAACTGCAAACTCAGTCAGGATCCATATCGCTTTGAAAGATGTAATCTGTATTGTCCATTTCCCTCCTCCTTCTCTCTGCATGAGTACAGATGTTCAGATCTTATAGCTAACCCTCAGCAATGGATAATGAGGTAATAACTCTGCTCAGACTAAAGCCTCTGTGGTTACCTTCACATTAACTTCCAAACTAAATTATCAGATTCACCATACCAGAAACAAAATTTGAGTTCACCAGCCAGACCATCCTGTTGGTCAGGAAATGGTTCTAACAGCTACATTTCAGCACAGTTTTTCACCCTTCAAAGTTGTGTACAGTTACTGTAAACTTATGCAACAAACCACCTCCACACTCTAGCTTTGAATAAAAAACACACACCATAGACTATTCTTGAATACTAATGCCAAAACTACAACAAATGCTAATTTGGCACCAACAGCCTATGATTAAAAAAACAATAAAGGACCTTAAGTACAAGAATTAAGGCATCATTGTAAAACACCCTCTCTTTCTCTTCCCCAAAAGGACAGTTACATTGATTTTTTGCTTTGAAGATTTTAGAGTTGAAGTCCCTTACATGACTTGTTAATCCAACGCCCTTTTTGTTTCTCCTTGGTCTCTCTTTGAAGGGACATTAAGGATGCCTAGCACTCTGGAAAAGAGCAGAGGGTCAGCCTGATATCTCAGTTAAAACTCCCCAATACAATAAACGAATTTTAATCTCCTAGGTAGTATCTGAGACCTAATAGTTTCTTGGTGTCCCTGTTCAGTTACTGAATTATTGGTACTTAAAATACAGCATTCTGTAAAGAACTTTAGGATACTCTGAATGCCTATGATAATTCAATAAATAATACATGTGCCCTTTTATAACACTGTTCAGTCAAGGTTTTGAGATCTCAGAACATTTTATAAACATCAGTGAATTAATCCTCACAGTGCTTGTTTTAATCACAATTTTACAGACTGGGAAACTCAGGCACACAGTGATGAAGTAACTTCCTGAAGGTCAGACACCAACTCAGTGACAAAGCTGGAAATAGAATCCTTACTGCTCAATTCCCTTCCATGTGCTCTCAAAACCAGACAATATTCCCTCACAATGCTATATAAAACCACATTCTATTCTAATCACCCATTTCGGCACGATGCCTAGCCCACACAATATATTTCATCAAAAGAGTGAAAAAGCAGATAAATAACCTTGGAGAACATACTAGCCGAGATTAAAAGAAAGAAAAGATAAAATAGACATCTCCCATGTAGGGTCTGGAGGAGTTTTGCACATCAACCAGCTATATGCTAAACTAACTTAATAAAGGACCCACTTCTCCCCCCGTCACTCTCACCGTTCGCTCCTCCAAAACACTAGGAACTTTAGGATAAGGACTAAAATAAACATGCTTGTTCAAGGAATTTCTCTGCAACGCGACAGTGGTTTCTGAGTGTAGCAATCAGACATCAGAAATACTAAGGATCTAGTAGGTCATAGTGTCCATTCTTCTACCAGTGCAGGATTTTCCTGCTAGATCTTCTTATTTTTCTGCTTGCAAAGTCAAGTATTTATGATGTACAGTAAATATCTGCCCGCATTAATAGTTTAATGGACAGATTCATATGTGAACACCTGGATAGGGAAAGATGCTTATGGGGAACACAGTGAAAACCAAAAGTTCTTCCTGCTGTCAGTCAAAAGAGTTGTGCAATGTAAAATCCCAATGATGCATCAGTTGAGGCATCTAAAACTGGGCTTGGGAGTCTTGAGAAACAGAACTCTAGATTAGAAACCTAGCCATTCAATTAAGAATCAGTTTCTATCATTTGACAATTATTCCCCCATCAGATTAGTCATGGTTTTCAAATGATAAAAATGGATACTTAATTGCTTGGCTGGGTGTTTTGTAATCCACAGTTTAATGCCTCAAAACTCCTAAACACAGTTTTAGATCCTTGATTGATGTACCACTGGGTTTATATTGGGATGTTGCAAAAGATATGATTAGCTGATAACACAATTGTGACCCTTATTCAAGTACAAAACAAAGACCACTCTTTAAAAAGCTGCCTTTATTCAAGCCTGTATTTTCTAGCAGTTTTAGCATCTAATACTTGCTGAGGAAGAGAGTTCTCACTTGCTTTCTTTTCACTGATATTTTCCATGCTTTCCTATACTGTATATGGCGAGACTTCCCCTGCTTCCAGGCAGGAAGGACTTGATGAGAGCTGGCCCTGCTATGAGTCATTATGTCTCTTGTGCTACTACCTCTGAGGGCTGGTCTACACTACGCGGAGGGATTGATCTAAGATATGCAACTTCAGCTACGTGAATAGCATAGCTGAAGTTGAAGTATCGTAGATCAAGTTACCTACCATCCTCACGGTGCAGAATCGATGTCCGTGGCTTCTCATGTCGACTCTGCTACCACCGTTCGCGTTGGTGGAGTTCCGGAGTGTGTTCGGGGATCAATATATCGCATCTAGGTGAGATGCAGTATATTGATCCCCAAGAAATCGATTGCTACCCGCCGATACGGCCAGTAGTGAAGACGGACCCAGAGAGACTAAACCACTTTTCCCTTCACCTTGTTTCTAGCAGTCAATTTCACAACTGCTGTCTAGCAGAGCAGCTGAAATGTATGATATATCTGTGGAGAGTAAGTTACTCTGTACACTCTTTAAAGCAGTGTTGATTTTTCTACCTACATATTTGCATAAAAATATATTCTTAGTGGATCACACATCCCAAGTTGTGGACACTGCCTCAAAAGCATACTCCAAAGTAACATATACCATATTACTTCAAAAATATGAGAAAGAACCCATGGAAGCATCTCAGAACATGATAAACTACTGAGACCAAAACTGTCAAATTAATTTAATGGAACCCACAACAAAATTCTTGCAAAGACTAATGTATTGTGCCAGGAAATGACATCAAACCTGAATACAGTAAAGTTTAACTTTTCTACCATCATTATTATTCTCATTATTATTACAACCACTTGTGAAGAGTATCTCTCTCATCAGAACACAAAGCCAGGTCACTACCTAGTATAAGGAACCGGTACTTAGCAAAATTACAGAGATTTATCTCTGACATTAAATTAGTTCATCTAAATTTCAGGAGCTGGAAAGGTATGGAGGGAGTGATGAAATATAATTTACTTTGGAACATCATGCAAGAGACTAGAAAACCTATTAAATATGCAACTGCTCCGGATGAGAGACAAAGTTATAGCATTCTGATAGGCATTTGTTTTAAGGCATCTTGACTTTAAAAATAGGCTGCTTTACAACATAAGTTTTGGTCTCCTATGTACTCCTTCAACATTTCCACATAAGGTCAACTTTCTCTGGGTGATTATAGCACTGTACATCAGTACTATATAAAGATAAGAGACCCATCTTTTCTCACAGCAGCAGTGGGTTGTGATGTTGTATGGTCTGATCCAGCTGTCAGCTCAAAGGTATTTTGTCTTTCTTCACATTTCAGCAAGATACTATTATGTTCTTTTGGCCATTTTCCCAAAGTTGAAATAATTATAAAAACAGACAGTGAATTTATTTGGTAGTTTCTTTCTTTAAAAATATATTTTGCCCTTACAGAACAGGAAAAATTCTAATGAACCGTTTCTAAGCCACCAAAAGCTTCTACAAAAAACTGGCTAGCTCTCCTCCACCTGATCCTATAAACACTGCTGGCATTTTTCCCCCCAATGCCTCTAACATATTTTCACTTAGCACCAGTTTGATGTATAAGATCTGACAGCCAGGCAGTTATAGGCCACCTGCATCACTGTCGCCATGACAACAATGAAAGACAATCCATGATCCCATGCCCTGGTCACACGTTTCAATACAGCTTATCTGTCCAAAGCCACTGAGTCTAATGGAAGAGAGTAATTACAATCTTCCATTCATTGTCAAAATTCTCACCATATAATGCTCTTCAAAATTATTTTATTCCTCTCACATGGCTGCTTTGCAAAAAAAGAAAGAAAGAAAGAAAGAAAGAAAGAAGAAGAAGAAGAAGAAGAAGAAGAAGGAAAAGAAACCTTAAGAGAGTGTGGGGAGGGGGGAAGAGGAGAGAAAAGGGAGACTGTGACTGGTATAAAAATGTAGCAGAATGTGAGCGAACTGTCCCCTTGCAGTGTTAAAGGACTAATCAGAAGCAGAGGAACGTACCAAGCACTCAGAGGGATAAATTAAATTCTCCCTCTTATTCATAGATCATAACTCATGATTCTTTTGGCTTTGGCTGCCAGGGAGAAGAGAGAATATCAGCTGCCTCATATTTCCCCTCCCCTTCCTGGGTAACGCCTCTCTATGAAAACTGAACAATCACAGTACTGTACAGTGCAGCAGCAGCACTCCACTGAGCAGCCTGGCTGTTCAAATAAACTATATTGTCACTATGAACAGAATCCTGAAAATCTGTACCAAGAGATGGCTAGGTGGTAAAACTCCCAAAAGACCCTAGCTATCCTCTCGTTCCTAATCCCTTGGCCTTGTAAACGAGGATACATACCCCTATGTATATCCTTCCTGACCACCCTGAGGACATCATGCCCCACAGACTTCACAGCATGCATGTGCCACTGGGAAACATTACAAGACACTACTCCTTTGTCCATAGATCCACACCGTTCTGGAAGATGCAGAAAGAAAGCTTTGCCCTAGTGAAGGCTTTAAGGGAATATAAGTCTCAGTTCCTCATCTGGAAAAGGGGAGATAATAATGCTTCTCTACCTCACCAGGGTGAGAGGGTAAATATATTAAAGATTGGGATGGACAGTCTTATATTTAGGAGGCGGCTGATAAATAAAAAAAATTAAGAACTGAAAACTGAATGACTAAAAACAAAAGTAAGCTGATAAAGTTGCTCTTTGGAATCAAAATAACTGAAAAGAAGAATATTGTGTGAATGAAGCCCTGATCCTGCAGCAAGCCCCACGTGGGTACAAGTGTCCTCTTGCATGGACCACACTGCAGCATAAGAGGCATAAGCAGAAGAAGGGAAGAATGAATTGCCCCGGTAATGATACTATCCATCACGCACTCCTCCTACACAAAACAGCATAATACCATCTACCATTCAAAATTCCAAAGCCCTCTAATCCACAGCCAGATAGATCACTTCAATCAGTGAAACTTGTCCTTTACAATAATAAACTAATAGATAAATAAAAACACTTTATCAGCCTTTTCCATCCAAGGTTCCAAAGCACTTCAAACTCATTACTTAATTAAAACTTGAGACACCCCAATGTGGTCAGTGTCACTAATATTACAACTATGCCCATTTTACAGATAGCTTTTAGCCACTAGCTTAAGATCACGTTGTCAACTAGTCACAGAGCTGGGAACAGAGTCCAAGAGTCCTAACACCCAGCTCCAGAGCGGCGAGTTACAATACCTGCATATCTTATATAAAACCACAACATTTATTGGGCTCTGAAGCAGTTTACCAGGATCTTTCACCTGAAGGGGGGAGATTTTCCCCACCATTCATGACAGGATTACCTCAAACATAAGTGAAGTTATATTTGTGATTTAGCAGGTCTCTTCTCACATATGAACTAAATAAAATATAATAATAATAATAATAATAATAAACTTAAAGTAGCATCTTTACATTTATAAAGTGCCTTTTATCCCAAAGCCCTTTACAAACTTTACATGTGTAAGGGTCATACTACCCACCATTGAAGTGCAGCGACCTCAAGAGTTGTTCCACACCATAAAACAACACAACAGTTCGGGGCCAACGGTGATGAACACCATATCCAACTGAAAATGAAAAGGTACTTTTAGGTAAACAAAATGTAATGACAAAAATTGGATTTGAGCCAAGATATCAGGAATCTCGAGAAACGTGTCATGGGATCTGACCTTTAATTACAAGTGGTCAAAAACTTGGGTTCATGTCTTTTTCAAAAGACCGGACCAGATCATCAACTGGTATAAATCAGCATTGCTCCACACTGACTTCAATGGATCTAGGCTGATTTACACTGGCTGAGAATACGGCCCAGGAACTATAACAGCACAGTGCCCCCTACCATTTCATTCTGGCATTGGTTCAGTACTATCTCAAAGGGAAGAGTGCCACCTACAGCACTGCCAACAACTCTTCCTGTAGCACCATGGGTTTTCCTTAGTGGATTCCCACTGAAGAACTAACCATGTCCAGCTATTTAAAATGAGAGATTGTCAATTCTTACAAGTCAAGGTGGTATGATTGCTGACTATGCCCTTAATCCATTTATTACTTTAGATATGCAGAAGTACAGTCTCTCAGAAAGAACAGATTTTGTACTATTAACGCCTATAAGCTTTCCAGCATGTGTTATTCTTCCCTAGTAATGTACTTGAATATTAGAGTACAGCTGATACTAACAAAATTCCATTTGTTAAAAGAACAAAATACCTGTTATCTTTCTACTCTGTTCAGGAAAACAGTGTCAAACCTGTCAAAATGTTTGCACTAGAGATTAGTCCCTACTCCAAAATTCCTCCACCTCCTGCCCTAACTTTTGCCCCTTGTGTACATCCAAAATATCTATTCACAAGTTATTCAAAGACAGTTATTTTCACTGTTGTGGAATTGTGGCTTGTACTTGTTTTGGAGTTCCTGTAACAGTCTGACCTCAAAAAATGTATTAGAAGTGGAGTACAACTTCCTGTTTTTAATCCTTCTAAACCACTAATAATTCACACACTAGACACATAACCAGTATCTCTCTCTCTCTCAAAAGTATTCTAACTGGATCTATGATAATCTAAGGAATTCAAGGCAAAAGCCTCTTGTGAAATGCAAAGAACAGACACAGAAAAATCCAAAAGGAAGAGAAGGAAGCTGGGGTGGTTCTGACAGGACATCCACCATTCTTCATGCTATGACATATAAATGAAAAGCTAATTACAACCATACATACCGCAGAAATTAAAAGTAGATTTCAAAACAACACACATGTAGAACAGTTTCTTCAAAGTAAGGGTAAATTCTTCTCTCCTACCCATACTGCAAATGAATTCTCCATAGAATTTTGCCCCCATTTTCCCAGGTATTTTTAAAAAATTATTAAAAAGACAAACATATGACTGCAAATTATTCTCCATGTTGATCACAAAGTAGTAAAGATTAGAGCTAGTTTTTATCAAAAACTCTCTAACACAAATTTCACAAAGTACACACTGGCTATATCCCCAGTACCTACAATTAGAGAAGAGTGATATCAGAATTAATTTCTTACAGCTTTAAAAGAAAGAATCTCTCATTCACATGAAGTCACAATGTTCCTTGCAATGGGGTCACTTCTGTCTGGTACGGAGCCCTCTGGCCCTGATCCAGCAGAGCATTTAAGCAGCCTCACTGAAGTCTCATATGTAAGCAGAGAACTTCTTGTCTAGCAACTTGACGGTAACATGGCCATTTCCAGTGTCTATCACCACTTTGGTATGACATTCACCCCTGTTATACGGGGAAAACAAAGCCACACGTATTAAGGGGCTGCCCTTGGGAGGCTGCTGGAGAAATACCTATGCAGGAATATCTGCACCACCCGATTTTGCATCACAGACAGTCATTTGTAGACTATGTGCATGAGTTCTACATAGTCAAGAATGAAAGGTCACGCTGGAAGCAGGCCAAGGAATGGTCACAGATCCATCTTTACAGAAATCCAGTCATCCCAGTACATTGGACATCTGGAATAGTGGCCACAAGGGGCTCTGTGGCCGTCATGAATCTTGAACCTAAGTCAGGAGAGAGGATTTCACCTCCTCAATGTCTCCGCATTCCGTGTACATAGAGTCTAAATATTCAGCTTTATGTACATGAAGCGGCTTTCACTCTAAAACCTTTGCTCACACACTACAACTACATCTTAAATTGTTAGCTAGCATTTAGCTCTTTACCCAACTGTTATAGCAGAGAAAAAATGGATAGCAACTAGGATGGATGCACAGGATTGCTCAAGATTTTACACTACAGATCACTGGCAAGGAGCCAGTTGGAAAGGAGTTGGAGAAGGAAGTCTGGTGACCTGACAGCAGAAACACAACACAAAAATGTTAGAGCAGGAAAACTAACTTCTGACATCATAACTCGGGCCTGGTCTACACTTAACAGCCGACACACACACAACCCTAACCACTGTAGCTATGCCAACCTAACCCTTGGTGAAGGTACAGGTCAAGGGAAGAATCCATTCATCGACCTAGCTATTGCCACTGGAGAAAGTGGAGTTCCTATGGTGATGGGAAAAAAACCCTTCTGTTGCCATAGGAAGCATTTACAGCACAGCACTACAGTGCCGTAGCCCTGCTCATGCGGGGGACTGGACTAGATGACCTCTTGAGGTCCCTTCCAGTCCTATGATTCTCTGTAGACATGGCCTTAGTTATGCCACATATCTTGTGCTCAATATGTTTCCATATCTACTCTGCAGTTAGGATGCCATCAAGGATATTAAGCGTAAGTGGAAGCCACTCTGATCCAATGAAGCTTTAAGCCCTGTTCACAGTCTAAGAGCCAACATTTGCCATCAGAAAAACCACGCAGAGCAGGAAATGTGGTGAGGAAGGTTGACGAAGGCTGAAACTCCCCTATGTGCACTGACGTTAACTCCGGAAGATAATCCAGTGAAGTCAGAAGTGATCTGTTTGTGATGAGCAAGAGTTAGATGGTTTTCAGTTAAGCAAAGGAAAAAACCAAAACCAAAAAAAAAAACAGGCCATGTCCTGGGGCAGAGTTCAGGAGTAAGGAGAGACTGTTAGAGAAACACTGAAAGCAGTGAGAAAAGCCTCCAAAAAGGCATTCAAACCCCCTGAAACTAAGGGCATGT
The DNA here is from genome assembly GCF_007399415.2 of Gopherus evgoodei. Classification (NCBI taxonomy): domain Eukaryota; kingdom Metazoa; phylum Chordata; order Testudines; family Testudinidae; genus Gopherus; species Gopherus evgoodei. The sequence goes on along the minus strand of NC_044326.1, from coordinate 91,460,358 downwards.
CTCCACTACAAACTTTTGCCAGTGCAAGTTACGGTGACACAAAACTGCTGCAGTCTGTACATCGCTTATGTGCGTGCATACTTGTCTCCTTGCATCAGCACGGCACATAGTCACCAGGAGTGAGTATGTGTTTCAATGCACAGTATGGTACACCTGTGTGCAACTCTCCACCATCCGGCACACAGTCCTCTGGGAAGTTTTGGCAATGCACGGTGGGGCAGATTGCTGTGGGGCATAGTGAGAATCAATTTCAGGTTGTTGGTGGCATTCTCAGAGCAGCTGCAAATGGTGGAGCGCCACTTCTGGGCCCAAGAAGTGAGCACTGACTGATGGGATCACTTCATAATGCCGGTTGGGCAATGGCTGCAGAACTTTTGGATGCTCAAAGACACAAATTCTGGATCTGTGCCAAGCTCACCTTGCTAGCACAGGGACACCAAAATGAGAGCTGCACTGACAGTGGAGAAGCGAGTGGCAATTGTACCAAGGAAACCTGCAATGCCAGATTGCGATCTCTCAATGAGAAATTGTTTTGGAGTTGGAAAATCCACTATGGGGGTTGTTGTCACACAAATATACAGGGCCATTGTCTCTCGCTATGCAGGACTCTGACTCTCGGCAACATGCAGGACATAGAATCATAGGACTGGAAGGGACCTCGAGAGGTTTTCTAGTCCAGTCCTCTGCACTCATGGCAGGACTAAGTCTTATCTAGACCATTCCTGACAGGTGTTTGTCCAACCTGCTCTTAAAAACCTCCAGTCATGGAGATTCCACAACTTCCCCAGGAAATTTATTCCAGTGCTTAACCACCCTGAAAGTTAGGAACTTTTTCCTAATGTCCAACCTAAACCTCCCTTGCTGCAATTTAAGCACATTGCTTCTTGTCCTATCCACAGAGGTTAAGAACAATTCTTTTCCCTCCTCCTTGTAACAACCTTTTTATGTACTGGAAAACTGTTATGTCCCCTCTCAGTCTTCTCTTTTCCAGAGTAAACAAACCCTCCAATCTTCCCCCACAGATCATGTTTTCTGGACCTTTACCATTTTTGTTGCTTTTGTCTGGACTTTCTCCAATTTGTTCACATCTCTCCTGAAATATGGAACCCAGAACTGGACACAATTCTCCAGTTGAGGCCTAATCAGCACGGAGTAGAGTGGAAGAATTACTTCTCGTGTCTGGCTTACAACACTCCTGTTAATACATCCAAGAATTATGTTTTGGGTTGTGTTTTTTTTTGGGGGGGGGTGACAACAGTGTTACACTGTTGACTCATATTTAGCTTGTGGTCCACTATGACCCTGAGATCCCTTTTAGCAGTACTCCTTCCTAGGCAGTCACTTCTGGGGTGGCAGGTTTGTATAATATTTGGTGGTATCCAGAACAAGTCGAAGGCCCGCCCCACCACACCTGCCTTGTAAGGTGATATATGTTTTTTTAAATAATGTAAAAATGTGAGGGCTCTGGGGTGGGGCTGATGATGAGGGGTTTCAGATGTGGGAAGGGCTCAGGCAGACGGTTGGGGTGCAGGGGTGAGGGATGTGGGGTGGGGCCGGGGATGAGATAACTGGCTCTGTGGATGAGGGAAAAGCAGTGGACGTGTTATTCCTTGACTTTAGCAAAGCTTTTGATACGGTCTCCCACAGCATTCTTGTCCTCAAGTTAAAGAAGTATGGGCTGGATGAATGGACTATAAGGTGGATAGAAAACTGGCTAGACCATCAGGCTCAACAGGTAGTGATCAATGGCTCCATGTCTAGTTGGCAGCCAGTATCAAGCAGAGTGCCCCAAAGGTCGGTCCTGGGGCCAGTTTTGTTCAATACTTTCATTAATGAGCTAGAGGATGGTGTGGATTGCACTCTCAGCAAGTTTGCAGATGACACTAAACTGGGAGGAGTGGTCGATACGCTGGAGGGTAGGGATAGGACACAGATGAACTTAGACAAATTAGAGGATTGGGCCAAAAGAAATCTAATGAGGTTCAACAAGGACAAGTACAGAGTCTTGCACTTAGGACGGAAGAATCCCATTCACTGCTACAGACTAGGGACTGAATGGCTAGGCAGCAGTTCTGCAGAAAAGGACCTAGGGGTTACCATGGACAAGAAGCGGGATATGAGTCAACAGTGTGCCCTTGTTGCCAAAAAGATTAACAGCATTTTGGACTGTATAAGTAGGAGCACTGCCAGCAGATCGAGGGATGTGATCATTCCCCTCTATTCAACTTTGGTGAGGCCTCATCTGGAGTACTGCGTTCAGTTTGGGCCTCACATTACAAGAAGGATGTGGAAAAACTGGAAAGAGTGCAGTGGAGGGCAACAAAAATGATTAGGGAGCTGGAACACTTGACTTATGAGGAGAGGCTGAGGGAACTGGGATTGTTTAGTCTGCAGAAGAGAAGAATGAGGGAGGATTTGATAGCTGCTTTCAACTATCTGAAAGGGGGTTCCAAAGAGGATGCATCTAGACCAGGGTTCGGCAACCTTTAAGAAGTGGTGTGCCGAGTCTTCATTTATTCACTCTAATTTAAGGTTTTGCGTGCCAGTAATACTTTCTAAAAAAGTGAAAACATCTCTTTCTACAAGTCTATAATATATAACTAAACTATTGTTGTATGTAAAGTAAACAAGATTTTTAAAATGTTTAATAAGTTTCATTTAAAATTAAAATTAAAATACAGAGCCCCCCGGACCAGTGGTCAGGACCCGGGCAGCGTGAGTGCCACTGAAAATCAGCTCGCATGCCGCCTTCAGCACACGTGCCATAGGTTGCCTACCCCTGATCTAGACTGTTCTCAGTGATACCAGATGACAGAACAAGGAGTAATGGTCTCAAGTTGCAGTAGGGGAGGTTTAGATTGGATATTAGGAAAAACTTTTTCACTAGGAGGGTGGTAAAGCACTGAAATGGGCTACCTAGGGTGGTGGTGGAATCTCCTTCCTTAGAGGTTTTTAAGGTCAGGCTTGATGAAGCACCGGCTGGGATGATTTAGTTGGGGATTGGTCCTGCTTTGAGCAGGGGGTTGGACTAGACGACCTCCTGAGGTCCCTTCCAACCTTGATATTCTATGACAGGTTCACAATGCAGGAGGGGGCTCAGTGCTGGCGCAGGATTAGGGTGCAGGGGGATAAGGGCTCTGGCTGGGGCTGAGGGGTTTGGGATGTGGGAGGGGCTCAGGGCTAGGACAGAGGGTTGGGATGCAGGGGGGGTGAGGGCTCTGGCTGAGAGGTGGGCTTTGGGGTGGGGCAGGGCTGGGGATGAGGAGTTTGGGGTGTGGGATGGGCCCAGGGCTAGGGCAGGGGGTTGAGGTGAAGGGGATGAAGGCTCTGGCTGGGACGGGGATGAGCTCTGGGTGGGGCAGGGCAGGACCAGGAATGAGGATAGACTGCCCTGGGGCTGGGGCCAGAGAGAACGACTCCCCCCAGCCCTCTCCCAGCCAGCAGCAGCAAGCTCTGGGGAAGGGCCCCCCCTCCCTCCTGGCAGCACACACACCTCACACCACTGTCACTGCACATGCTCCTAGGGTCCCTCTCAGATCCAGGAAGTTCCCTCACCTCCCCTGTGGTGGTGTCGGGGCAGGTGGTTGTCTGCCATCACATGTGAGCCTCCTCTCAGTCTGCTGCCCCTCACTGTAGCCTCACTGGGGGTGGGGCTGCTCCTTGCCCAGAATGGGGCAGGAGCAGTAACTGCAGGCAGGGGGGTGGCCTGTGCTGGTGGAGGAAAAAGGGAAGGGTCCGAGGCCGAAGGGCTGAGTCAGGGTCAGCCTGCCCTGGCACTAGCGGCTGGAGGAGCACTAGGACCTTGCGGCAGAGTTGATGCCGGGAGCCAGCAGAGCAAAGTGCAGGGACACTCCAGGGCCTGGGGAAGGTGTGCAGGAGCAGCAAGGGGGCCAGGAGACACTCGGGAGAGGCACACAGGGGCAGCAGGCAGGGCCGGGGAAGAGACCCAGCCCCAAACATTGGTGGAGCCAGGTTACCAGGCCCTGAATATTGCTGGAGCCGGGCCCATATAACTTGCTGCCCCTAGTCATTTCCCATTTTGTATCTGTGCAACTAATTGTTCCTTCCTAAGGGGAGCACTTTGCATTTGTCCCTATTGAATTTCATCCTATTTACTTCAGACCATTTCCTCAGTTTGTCCCGATCATTTTGAATTTTAAATCCTATCCTCCAAAGCACTTGCAACCCCTCCCAGCTTGGTATCGTCCGCAAACTTTTAAGTATATTCTCTATGCCATTATCTAAATCATTGATGAAGATATTGAACAGAACTGGCCCCAGAACTGATCCCTGTGAGACCCCACTTGTTATGCCCTTCCAGCATGACTGTGAACCACTAATAACTACTCTCTGGGAGCCGTTTTCCCGCCAGTTTTGCATCCACCTTACAGTAGTTTCATCTAGGTTGCATTTCCCTAGTTTGTTTTTAAGAAGGTCATGCGAGACAGCATCAAAAGCTTTACTAAAGTCAAGTCATACCATGTCTACCGCTTCCTCTATATCCACAAGGCTTGTTACCCTGTCAAAGAAAGCTATCAAGTTGGTTTGGCATGATTTGTTCTTGACAAATCCACGCTGACTGTTACTTATCATCTTATTATCTTTTAGATGTTTGCAAATTGATTGCTTAATTATTTGCTCCATTACCTTTCAGTTAAGGTGTCTGGTCTGTAATTCCCTGGATTGTCCTTATTTCCCTTTTTATAGACAGGCGCTATATTTGCCTTTTTCCAGTCATGTGGAATCTCTCCCATCTTCCATGACTTTTCTAAGATAATCGCTAATGGCTCAGATATCTCCTCAGTCAGCTCCTTGATTATTCTAGGATGCATTTAATCAGGCCCTGGTGATCTGAAGATACTAATTTGTCTGAGTCAGTGTTTCCCCAGCACATCCCTCAAGCCAGCACATCCCTTGGCCCGCGCCACTTCCAGCAGCTCCATTGGCCTGCAGCAGCAAACCGCGGCCACTGGGAGCCGCAATCTGCCCAACCTGCAGACGCGGCAGGTAAACAAACTGGCCTGTTTGGGAAGCACTGGCCTAAGTAATTTTTAACTAGTTCTATTCCTATATTAGCCTCCGATCCTACCTCATTTTAACTGGCATTCAGTATGTTAGATGTCCGATCACCATCAACCTTCTTGTTAAAAACAGAAACATAATGGATGGATTTTCAGCAATGGGGCTCCTGAACTGGAGTGACAACTGGCACACATATCCCTATTTTGACACAAGACCACCTTGCAACAGGGTACATCAATAAAAAGGGCTATTTTTCTATGGTTATGCAAGCACTGGTGGATCACCAGGGACACTTCACTGACATCAGTGGGGCTGGTCAGGGAAGATGTATGATGCTCACATCTTTAAGAACACAGGACTATTCTTTCCTGACCAGCAGATTACCACTGGTGATGCTGAAATGCCAGTAGCAATCTTGTGGCCCTGCCAACCCCTTGCTCAGGAATCTATACACCAGTCACCTCAACATCACCAAGGAAAGATTCAGCTACCAGCTCAGCAGGTACCAAATGACAGCTAAATTGGTAGAATGAAAGGAGCTGGTGGTGTTTACCCACAAGACTGGATCTCAGCAAGAAAAGTATCCCAATGGTTACAGCTGCCTGCTGTGTCCTGTATAATATCTGTGAAACAAAGGGGGGGAAATTGTCACCAGGGCAAAGGTGGAGCAGTTGTCTGCTGAGTTTGGAGAGCCAGATACAAGGGCTATAAGAAAAGCTCAGTGCAGAACTATGGCATAGGGAGGCTTTCAAAGAGCACTTTAACAGTGAGCCGCAGAACTGCGTTGTGGTGTACTGTGCTCTACCTGGCCCTGCAGTTTGGGGGCCTGTTAGGAAGTGTGTGGTGCTTGGGGAACATCAATGAATATAACACTGACAATGCCACTATTAATCATAAATGTACAGCAAGTACCACAGAATTATTACACTCTGTGTGTCATTGAGCCTCTGAGTTGTGGCGCAGTGTACAAGAACAAGTAAGTGGGTGCTTTCACGACCTCCAGGCATTCTGTAGCATAGATTGGGAACTAATAAAGATAAATTACTTTCCAAACAATAGAGTTTTATCAAGTAACAAAAATACTCCAAAAATTTTGTGCAAGTTAAAAGTAAATGCGTTAAAACCTTAATAAATTTATGGAACAGAGCTTAAATAAGGGGAAGGAATATTCATGTCCATTTTAGCTACACATACATCAGCCATGGCTCTCACAGGTCAATGTATGTGATGCTGCAGTTGTCCTTAATGTTCACCGGGTGGAGTGGTGGGGATGTGGCCCCCACGCTAAGTGGCAGTTGAAGGGGTGTGCAGGGAGGTGCTATACTGGAGTTCTCCATGGACTGCAAAGGGAGACAAGCCTGTCATTACTGAACCTGTAGGTCAACAATAGTCTGCAGCATCTGTGTTTGCTTCTGGAGTAGCCCCACTATGCCCTGGTGCATCTCCCTCTCCTTTGCCTGCTGGGTTTCCTGGGCCTGTCTCCTGTCCGCTCTTTCCTCTCTATACGGTCTGCAATATTCATCCTCTAGGCTCTCTTTTCCTGGTCACATGCAGTACTGACTTTCAGCATCTTGCTGAACCTGTCATCCCAAGTCATCTTCTTTCCTCTCCTTATCTGGCTCAGGCATTCCACCGGCATGGAGGGGGAACCCCATAAGGCCGCAACAGCAGTAGCCACAGATAAAACCCACAGAGGTGCCATTGTCAGTATAGTCACAACAGAAAGCAAAAGTTAAGATTCACAACTCCCTGGCCTTGCTCCCCTAAGCTTTTAAACAAGACCTGTTCATTGGCACTCCTGGTTGGGAGTTCCTGTGCACGGCACCACTCACTGCACCAGCCACGGTGAGCATCGCCCCTAGAGGTGAGGGAAATGAGGAGGGATTTGTTCAGTTACATGAAACTATGAGAACAGCGCAATGGTACTGAATATTGGTACAATTTTCAATAGGCGGTGATGATTTTAGTTGACATTGCACTTCTGAGGGTAACAAAGGCACAGAGAGCACAGCTGCTGCTGGTGTCCCAAAGCCACCCAGACCCCTATGCTACTATCCTGTCTATTGCAATAGTGCCTGACAAAGTTGTTACTGACTGGAGCGGGAGAACTTCCTACCACCGAGGAAGAAATAACGCTGCCATCCCTAGAAATCTCTGGGAAAGGATTGCAGAGAACCTCCATGGAAGTTTCATCAAGATCTCTCAGGATTATTCAAGGGACATCCCTGTGTAATAAACTAACTGGTCTGCCTGGTCCCCCCCCTTACCTAACTCTAGCAGGAAATGAAAAGCAGATAACTCTACCTCTCTTTGCTGTACTGCTACCTCTTCTGTACAAGTAAATTAATGAAACGCTAAATTGGGGGCACTATCAGTATAATGGGAAATAAATTTACACATTTACCTGAGGATCCTTTCCCTGCACTTGGATCATCCCTTCTTGATTCCCGGGACTGTCTGGACTGTGGTGGAGTCTCAAACAGCTTTTGGCTCATGGCACAGCTGGACCCCCCCAGTCACAGCTTCCCATCCTCCTCTTCCTCGATGTTAACGCCAGGGGCCTTTGGCCTGGATTCCTCCAAGGTCTCCACACTAGGATTGACAACCCTCCAGGACTGGCCTGGAGTCTCCAGGAATTAAAGATTAATCTTTAATTAAAAATGATGTCACGTGATGGAACCTCCAGGTGTACAGGGCAATGATGGGATCTATGGCAGGCAGTTCTTTGCAAAACTGGCAGGTCAGAGGCTCTGCACCAGATAGACTGTTGGCCTCCCTGGCCTTCTGATATACCTGCCACAGCCAGTATGCTTTCACACAGCATGGCTACTGGTCCCTGTTATACCTCTTGTCCTGCATCCTCCATGCAATCTGTTCATAAAATGTCCATGTGTCTATGGCTGGTCTGTAGCTGTGCCTGCACTGCCTCTTCTTCCCACGGGTCAATATCTCCTGTCTAATCCAAGCTGGTGAAAGTAGCCTGCCCGGTCAGCTGGATATTTTCACACAACAGTGCAGAGCTGCTAGATGTGCTCGCCGAGATGGACAATCAGGAAAAGGCACTTCAAAAATATATGGGATTTTAAAGGGGAGGACAGGATTCCAGTTTCCCTGACCCTTGCACAGTGAAGTTCACAACTGTGACCAGAGCTGTTGCTGTCAGGCATTGTGGGATAGCTGCTAGAGGATTGTTAGGGCTGACACCAGTAACAGTGTCTACATCTCTGCTGCACTGACCTCAGTACATTGACCATGACTCACCACCACTCGAGGATAGCATTATGGAGAGCCGACATTAGTGCGGGACAAATTTAAGTGCAGATGCATGCACAACTAGTTTGGATGCAAGGCAGCTTACATCAACCTAATTTCATAGCATAGAGCAGGATATTTTACCATTAACATAGGCCAAAATATTCTCTCACTCGTAGATCTGGTAAGGATTGTAGCATTGCGATGTATGGATGATTACATACATACATACATACACACACACACTACAGAAAAGATATTTTTCAACATGTGCAAACGTGCATGGTCAATCTCATAAAACCATCGCCTTTTTAAGTATGATGAAAACGAGAGATACACTGAATATAAAATAATCATATTTTACCAATTTCATAAATATATTATGTATTGTGAACCCGGTCTAATTAACCTCAGATATATAGATTTTCCATTACCTGATTTGGAGAAATAGCTAACATGTAAGTCATAAGCTCCATAGGGTTTACACATTTACAATGTGTATTTAGGCATATCTTGCAACCCCTCTTCCACAAGTGTATGGATCCTTGTGAGGCGTTCCATTGCACCCAGGGCTGAAGGACAATGGAGAAGGGGGACTGAAGGTGTGCAGGGATTCTGACTGTGCCCTGAAAGAGAGAATCTAGGACTTGACGCCTGCTTTTCAAAATCATGTGTGCGCAAGTAAGTTTCCAGAGTGTGTGTGTGTGTATTTGCACACTTAATGTGACCATACCTGCACAAATGATCCAATAACTGGGCTCACAAATAGCTAGTTACATATTCAGCTGGATATCTGTTCATAAAAATACCCCATTTTGCAGTTCTGGCATGCATTACCGAAGCATGCAATTGCAAGTACATTTTTCTTCATGTAATTATTTATTCACTATTTATTTTTACCTGCATATGCCTAATGTATAAAATAAGACTCTTGAGATCTATTTCAGAGTATATATACACATTGCCAGACCCTGTATTTGTACTGGGACTGTCTGCTAGGCTCTTCTGCAGATTCCATTCCGCCTCCCCCTGCCACCCTGTTTCTCTACAGTTAGCCACTTTTATTGGCAAGTCCCTTAGAGACTCAGGCATGTTTGATTGTGCCCTGAAGTGGCTCCTATCCATTTTTAGTGCAACAGAAGGAAGGACTGGGCCCTCAAAATATTTATATGAATTGAAGCTTTTTTTAAAAAAGGCTTTATTTAACACAAGTTAACATATTTTGCCTGATGGCCAATGTGGAGCAGGTAAAAAAGGTATTTATTTAAAGGTAATCATTTAAGAAAAACCTATTCTGGAAAGGATCCCAAAATACTGAAACTAGCTAAATTAAAAGACATAGGCTTGGCATGTTTTGCCTAGTCCACTCTGAACTTGGTGACATGTATAACTTCGGCTGTCAGTCACTGTTTGGGTTTTTTTGTTTTGTTTTTTAAGTTCTCATTCAACATAGGTGTTTTCTTAGGTCCCTAACCTGTGGGTGTCTGTCTACACAAAGGCCGACTTGAAGTTAGTTAGGCTGCCGAGGTGGTTCAGCTTGCAGAACTGGGGCCTTGGTGTGGATGGAGACATATTCATTATAATTTTCTCCCAATTTGTTTCACCCATGATGGGCACAGTATCCCTGGCTACGCTTATCATCTTGTGTAGCTGAGAAATGTGATTGTTTTAATGAAGGTGATTGCAAAGTGTGTTGTTTTAAAAAAAGCAACAACTAAGGTTTTACAGGAAGCCTTTTGACAGAGATGCCCTTATGGTAGCATTTTAGCAGTACTTGTTTCTTCATTCTCACATGGACAAGGAAGAGCTCTTGCTAATAGCAAATGACCATTTCTTTGCCATCAACTAAAGCTATCATTAGCTGGTTAGAGAAGCAAATTAATAATTACTTGGAAAAAAGAGCCACAAATCATAATAAAATGTGTCTCCAGAAGTTAAAAGCTAACTAAAGTGAAATGCCTACAACATGGAATTGGGTGTCTTTGCCAACGAGTAATGAACAGTATTAAATTACAGGTTGCCACAGATACCTCATATGAAAAAAGACCCACTTCCAAGTAAGGTGAAGTCTTGTACAAGGAGCTATTACCAACACCCTCTTTTCTATTAACTGATATTACCCCACCCCACCCCACAATCTATTGAGCAGTAACTGACAAATAGATAGAAACTATGGACCTGAAAAACCATAACCTTACATTTCTATAAATAAGTCTCTTTTCTGCCCTCTTCCCACCCCGTTTCATGGAAGTCATATGCTACTAACAGACTCCCTCTCGTTTAATAACAGTGTTATACTTTCATTCTAATGCATTCTCATACTTCTTGGTAGTGCTACTGTATTAGAACCCAATCCTGCAAAGATTTAAGTATGAGAGTAACTTTACATACATGAGAAGACCCACGGAATCTCAGGTACATCTGGAATGCACACAGTTGGGCTCTTATGACCTATATCAGGCTGCTCCTGAATCAATGGGATTTACTCACAGTACACAAAATTACATCTGTGCAGGAGCAGGGCCTTAAATCAGATTACCTGGGAGTTAATGTGTGTATCAGAATCAAGAGATGATTTTCTTTTTAACTGAAGTCTCAAAATTGTAGAGAAAGCCTTTCCAACAAATTCTGCAATAGTTTCTGACAACTAACTCATCACTGCAATTTTTTTTGTAGGAGAGGAAGGGCAATTTTTCTCTTAGTTACACCATAGTTAATCTAGAATAACTCCACTGAAGTTAATGGGGTTACTCTGGTTGGATTTATAACAGTGAAACTCGCAGTAGAATTTGCCCCAAATGTTCTGGATAGGTGCATAGACTTTCAGTTACTCATGAATGGAAGTCTGATTTGGGTCTCATGTTGCTTGCATTCCAGCTGCAGCTAAATACATCCTGCAGATGTTTCTTACAAACATGATCCACTGCTGTCTATTCCCACTCTATGCTCCTCCATTAGATATTGTATTTCATCTCCTATTAAAGAACTAATAAGGGCTAATTTTTTTGTAGGCTTCATCTCATACATAAGACTTGCGCCAAGTCAGGCTATTATAAAGAAACAGTCAAGATACATCTGTCTGTGTTCGGATAAGAAATGAACAGAGAAAAGGAGACCTAGCTACAGGAATGCTGCTACACTAATCACATTTCATCACTTTCCCATCTTTTTCCCACAGTCCAATTTTAGAAGTAGTATTTTTAGTCCACTAGTATTTGATCTTTTTCCATGTTCAGAAATGAAAGGTTGTTCACAGCCCAGATTTCCTAATTTATTCCCAATTTCAATGTCCAGAGAGAAAAGTAAATTTAGTTGTTTTTTTTTTTATTAAAACTGTTCTATACCAAATTTCTATCTTTATGTATGAAAGTCTGAAACAAATGCTCTCTCTTATATATGTCTGATGATCAACTGTCATTGTGTTCTAATTAATAGCTTCCAGATAAGCACTCTCCAATATGGTCAGAATATTCTTTTTCTTAAAAAAAAAGATACTACTGTTGATAAACTGTCCTAAAATTATTCCTGAGACACACTTAAATGGGAGAAGTCTGCTCCTGAGTCAATGTAAACCTTTTGCCTACAAAAAGAAATAAGTGTTGACTACAGTTGTTAGTAGATCTCTGTGGACTACTGAGCTGTCAGGAGCACAGACTATGTAGACTTACATAGCACTTCTAATAATGCTATCTGGTGCTTTACATTGTTCAACCTCAGAACACAGCGATATTTTCAGTCAGTCACAGGGATCCTGATGAACACAACTTCAATTTCTTGGTTTCTTGCCTTTGTTTCTGTGAGCTCTAAATCAGTGAAACAGTGTTATTATTCATTTAGATCAAGGTAGCACCCACAATGCGCTAGTCACTTTCCAAACATAGACGAAGACATACAACCTGCACCAAAAATAGTCAGAAAAGGTTTAAAACCTGAACAATACTTTCCTTTGCTTTCCAGTTGAGCAGAAATTGGATAGTCACAGAAGTAAAACAAAATAATCTTCCAAGAACGCTCTCTCTTATCTTTCAAATCCTTTCACAGATCCACTTCCTCAAGCACATTTTTCCTCTGACATTTTTATCATCAACAATTCTCACAGCGCCCTTATTCCTGCTGAAGCAATGGAGAGCAGATTCAGACCCCACAGCTATAGCCCCAAACCTTGCCTTTGTCATGTCTTAAAGAGTATAAACTTCCTGTTGCTGGACACAGTTTTGATCCCAATAAAGTAGCTAACAAACCAAGAAAGCAGATATAATTTGGGGGTTTGAATTCATATCTTCCAATTACTCACTCTATTTTTTCCCCATTAAGACAAGAAAAGGTAATAGTCTAGATAGCAAAATTAAGATTTCTGAAGACAGAACTGTCATAAGGTTCTTAAATCCAAAGTCCCATTGCCTTTAAATTACATGCTGTGAAAAGAAATCTGGGACATTATTTTCTGAGACTCTTCTATCAAATCATCTTTGTGTTCATAATGTCAGAATCAAATAATGGACCAATGGTTCACAATGGATGTTTCAACTTAAGTGTCTACTCAGACAATTTGTCTTTCTCCATCATTTTGACAATATTTTAAAGGACAGTTATACTACCAAAGTGACAGTGGGCTGGTTAGAAAACATGTCACTAAGACATCTCACAGGGATTCCAGAAACATGGCTCAGTTAGATAGCCTTCTCCACCTAAATCAAAGTAATCAAATCATTAAGTTATCCTAGTCAATATAATGCTGTGTTTATTACTTTAATTTGTACCAGAAGCCCTGTCCCCATTTCTGCCCCTGGCATTAGAGCAAGGACAATGCCCAACCCATCAGGAGAACAGCATCTGAAACACATTTTCCTCTGACATTTCCTTCCATATGAAATGAAACATTCAGGCTGATCCTGCTGCCCGTCAATCTGTGGATCCTTCGTCATCTCACCACCTTCAAAGGAGTTTTGCCTGAGTAAGGTCTTTAAGACTTGGCCCCCAAAAGGGGAAACTGTAAAAATTCAACTGTATGAGCACAACTCAATGTGATCCTTAGAATGTGACTGTGTGGGCATCTATGGGTCTAAGAAGTCTATGGGACCAATATCTACATTAGACAGAAAAACACCCTGTACAGTATTTGTGATACTAGATTAAGATTAAAAAGGAAGCAAAAGGAAATGTTTGGTTGCTGATGACTATAGCAAATGAAGCACAAGTACACATTGGACAGGCTACATCAACAAGTCGGAAATAGAATGTGTGTGGCTCCATGGCATAGGACAGTGGTTTTCAAACCTCTTTTCTGGTGACCCAGTATAAGAAAATGCCTGTGACCCAACGGAGTTGGGGATGAGGGGTTCAGGTGTGGGAGGGGCTCAGGGCTGGGGCAGAAGGATGAGGTGCAGGGGTGGGGCTAGGAATGAGGGGTTTGAGGTGCCAGAGGGGGCTGTGGGTTTGGGGGAGCTCAGGGCTGGGGCAGGGAGTTAGGTGCAGGAGAGGGGATCAGGGCTCTGGGCTGGGGTTGGGGTGCTCAGGGCTAAGGCAGGGGCGCGGGCTTACCTTGTCCGGCTCCCAGTCAGAGATGCAGTGGGGATACTAAGGCAGGCTTCCTGCCTGTCCTAGCACTGCAGACCGCACTGCATCCCAGACGCAGGTCTGCTCCTAGGCAGAGGTGCACAAGCAGCTCCGCCGCAGCTCTTGCTTGCAGGCACTGCCTCCTCCCTTTCCCCCCAGCTCCCAATGGCCGGTTCCCAAGCCCCCCCACCATAGCTGGAGAAGCACTGGCCCAAGCCTCCCCAGACCGTCAGCCCGAGCTGAGCCCCCACTGGCTTCTGGGGAGAGGCGGAATGTGGACGGAGCCATGGCCTGGGTTTGGGGAGGTTTAGCCTCCCCCTGGCCTATGATACCCGCCACCCATACTTTCGAGCTACATCGAGCTCTTCCTCTGGGAAAAAGAGTAGCTCATTCACTTTGTCTCAAGGGAAGTTAGACTGAGCTTCCTAAAATTCAATATCCTATTGTTCAATCCTTAGGGCCCAATCCTCCAACTTTCGCTCCCAGCAGGTGGGTTACATGAAACTGAAAACAAAGGGAATCCTCCCCACAGAGTCCTGGAGTGGTAATTGCTGCTACTGTTATTTCCTCACTATGACGGGAGCAGTGGCTGTTGGAGATATGAAAGGAGCCCCTATAAGATTAGGTTCTGTGGTGCTCAGGAGATTTGGACTTCCTTTTTTAACCTCCCCAAACTGAACTCCACCCTGCACAGTGGTGTTCCAGTACAGAGAGTGGCTGTGGAAGAGCGAGGTGGATTTGCCCTTCAACTTAAGCTGCTCTTTTTTAATTTATTAGGTAAGGGTGGCAGCAACTCTCAGGGTAAAGAAACAGAATCACTGCTTTTATTTGTTATAAACAGTCAAACTTGCAAACTACCGCTAATATTAAAGTATTTACATAAGTACAAATATGCTTCAGAAATTAAAGCAGAATAAAATAATGGGTAAAAATAATGCTCAATTATAAATCTGAATAATGCAATAAACCACATTCTGGGGGCAAACATAGCAGATCAGTGTTTCCTTCGGTATTCAGAATCTGCACAGAAATACTCTTCAAGCGAGTTGTGTTCCTTTCGCTCTGTTTTAAATGGTGAATTCTTCAGGGCAGGACCTATCTTTCCATGTGTCTACGCCTCTTTGGGGTAGAGACTGTTTGAAATAGTAGGTGAAGTTAAATTAAGGGCTTGTCTACTCATGAGAGTTAATCCGCTTTAAATTCACACCCTACTTTATTCTGGATCAACTATTCCTGATTAATTTGGAATATGGCACTTTAATTCTGAAATAAGAGCATTTGCACATGGAGTTAACCAGGAACAACTATTCTAGAATAACTCCCCATGTAGACAAGCCCTCCTGAATCTACAAGTCACTGTCAGACCATATTTGGGTATTTAACTTAGGCAAAGATTTCTAAAACAAAAACAGGAGGAGGCCTGTTTTGCTCTTTGATAGCTGCTGCTGAATCTGTTACCGTAGAGAAATGCATCCTGCTATCCAGACATGTCCAGTGCAGGAGTCACTGAAATCACTGAATCACAAGGACATGCTAGGCAGAGCATTAGGCAGCACACACATGTATACATTTCTTATTGTTTGCTCAGCAGGAGCAAAGCAGCTCAATGAACAGCTGGACTTTAGCCCAAGGAAAAAAAGGCAGGTATCTGGACCATATTTTTATTCTGCAAGTTACATTCTACTACATGGCACAGATTTTAGTTTCTGGACTGCAAATAATTAATTGTCTGAAAAATAAAATGGACAAAAGTTTCCTAAGTTATTTCCAAATCACTTAAAATGTATGCCTCAAGAACTATCTTAAAATAATATTTAGAGATACAATACCCCAAAGCAAGACAATCCAGATGAAAGTTATCAAACTCCTAACATACAGATGAAACAGGATGTTATGCGCAGCCCCAATCCTGCATGTGATATACAGGGCTATTCAATACACAGCCTTTGTAGCTGCCGGCTTGCACTCCACCGCCAGCAGACAAGAAGGTCGTGTGATATGGAAATGGCTACTACACATGCTGCACGGTGTGGCACAGGGGCTGCTTATCCCCAGTACCGGCTACTGCACGAGCAATAGTGAACTGGGCATAAAGGAAGAGAGTCCACAGCAAAAAGGAACTGATCTGCAGGTCAGATTTCAAAACTGGCTGTTAACATAACCTCACATTTTGCCAACAGCTTCACTGGGGTCCTACAGGTTGTCAAGAAAGCAGAACGTAACGCCTTCAGTTAATTGATAGTTTACTTTTTAGAGGGATTTGTACTTGTTCTCTTTACATTTGTCAGACTGTATTTCTAGCACCGGCTAAAGTTTAACTAAATGTAAAAGCCAAAAACAACACGCACAACCTAACAAAAAGTCCTCTGTATACACTCAGCCCCAGCTCATATGCTAGCTATTGGCATGACAAGCAACGCACATAAGGGGAGTGTCCATCACCTCCTGCCTACTGGGCCTTCTCACAGCCCTGATATCGGGCTATTTTTATGTACAGGATGGTGTGTGAGCTCGGTGCTTATTACCAGGTTTTCTCTGGACACAGTAGTTATCCCACAGATTTTCTGAAGTGCAGGAATGGGCCCCAACAATGTTATCCATATAGTACCTAGGAACTGAGATTTAATTCCAGAGTGAAATATTTTGATTTTTCTCTGGGTTTATATCACAACCATAGTATTATCAGAACACACTTTAATAAACCATTTTTAATTGCTTGGAGGTAATTTTTGAAAGCTCTTATGCTGCTCTGCTTCTTCATGTGACTTCACCTGAACTGTCTGTGCCTTGGTAAAAAACAGAAGTTGCGTTATAGCTCATGCCTTTGAGTGATTTAATACTCTTATCTGTCCTCTGAAAGAAAAAAAACCTTGAAATTATACAACTGAACAGTACCTGACCATTTCACCCCAGGAAACAGTAAAGCTGATTGTCTGGTTTCCTTGTTACTGACTGGGGCTGATTCCATGGGCCAGTTTTCTTTAAAGTTAATTTTAGTGCTCATCAAAGGTGCTGGTTTGACAGTCCTGGCGAATGAATATCACCTCTAGCCACGAATAGTACAAAACAGCAAGCAATGACAGCGCAAGCTTCTCCACATCATTCCACCTCTAGTGTGAGGGGGCAATTCAGTCTCTATTTCCAGTCAACGTTTGGCCTCTCTGATGAGACTGTCACACAGGGCTGCTGCTGCTGTTTAACTACTGTGATGGCGGGATCTTTTTATAATATAGAAACCTATCTACTAGGAACTGGACTGAGACTACTGAATCATTAACATGCAGTAGGCATACATAGTGATTACATGTGCCAGATTTGACCCAGATGTGGAAGGCTCCTATTACATTACCAATCCCCTGGCCTTTCAGCCCCAACTACAGAAAGCCTCTCTCAGGGTATGTCTTCACTACCAGCCGTATCGGCAGGTAGCAATCATTTTCTCAGGGATCAATATATCGCGTCTAGATGAGACGCGATATATCGATCCCCAAACGAGCTCCTGTCGACTCCGGAACTCCACCAATGCGAACAACGGTAGCTGAGTCGACAGGGGGAGCCGCAGACGTCGATCTCGCGCCGTGAGGACGGTAGGTAACTCGATCGAAGATACTTCGACTTCAGCTACGCAATTCACGTAGCTGAAGCTGCATATCTTAGATCGATTTCCCCCTCTAGTATAGACCAGCCCTCAGGATCTTATGTGAGTAATGTATACAGACACGCAGAAGGGTAGCAAAGAATCCTGTAGCACCTTATAGACTAACAGACGTTTTGGAGCATGAGCTTTCGTGGGTGAATCCCCACTTCCTCAGATGCATGCAGAAGGGTAGTAACTTCAGTCTCCTATTTTGCTATGGCTCCTAAACTGGTATGTGAGACTTTACTGTATTAGTTCTAAATTAATCTGAACACATCCTCCAAAGAGGTAAAGCGTAATTTCCTAAGTGCTAATTTGATTTCTCAGAGTCCTCCTATATCAGCCAAGCAAGTGGGCTTACCTATCTCCATTTACCAGCAGGTGGAGATTGGACCAAAAATAAAATAAAAAAGATTGATAGTATCAATCAATTACACAGAGGCTTGTTGACTACATCAGTTCAGCTGAACACTCTCTATCAAGTGTTCTATCCAGATGTGCTGCTTCACAGCCAAGAAGTGCTGGACTATGTGCTGATTGGGACCCCCTTGGAAATTATACTAAAGTTAGCTAGGAGACGATTCCCTTTTGTGTTCTGCCTCAGGTATCTCATCTCTTAAATAAAGGTTAAAATCACCTTTTAGAAAAGTCTCTTATGTCTTCTATTGAATAGTCAGGCCTTAGTTCCTCTTCAGACAGGATCCCTCTTCCTTAGGGATAGGGGGAAAAAGGGCTTGGACAGAAGGAGCCTGTTAGACTGAGGACTTGTCTACACTGGCACATTAAAGTGCCACCGAACGTGGCTGTGTAGTCGTGGCACCAGCGTTGGGAAAGAGCTCTCCCAGAGCTCTAAAAAAATCCACCTCCACAAGGGGCGTAGCTTCCAGCGCTGGTGCACTGTCTACACTGGTGCTTTACAGCGCCGAAACTTGCTGCACTCAAGGGGGTGTTTTTCAAACCGCTGAGCAAGACAGTTGCAGCATTGTAAAGTGACAGTGTAGACAAGCCGTCAGTGTCTTCATATGATGGGCTGCACTCCAACAAGACTTAAACAATCCTGGGCTTTTCTGACATTTCAAGGGCTGTGCAGCACAACAACAAAATAAAATGGCTGCCACAGAGAAAGCTTAGGGCTGTCACTATTTGGAGGGTACAAGTATTTTCCACCCCTTACCATGGAACCAATTTTATTAGGCTACCACTAGGATCCCAGAGACATAGGGTTGCCAGTTTTGGTTGAATGTATTCCTGGAGGTATCACCACATGACATAATCTTTAATTTCTGGAGACTCCAGAGCAACCCTGGAGGACTAGCAATCCTACCTTCTAATCTCTGTTGTGTGGAACTGGTACTCAACACTGCACCTACCTACAGAAATTCAGCTTCATCTTATAGCTTACTATCACTGGAAAGAGATCCCCCCCACCCCTGCCAGCACACCCATAGCATCATTTCTGCTCAAGAAAGAGATATAAACGGCAATACAGGATTCACAGGAAGATCACTGTATCTCCCAGCCACTGCAGAACCAGGAAGGAGAAACCACTAAAGCCAAAATGAAGACAATACAAAGATAAACAACTTAAAATTAATTTAAAAATGTAGTCTAATTCTCTGAGTCTTAACCTGTAACAGCTGCTCAAAGCAGCAGCCAGCAGAGAGGCCTATCTATATCATCAGGGCAGGGAACAGTTGAGCAGAAGGAGCCAGTAAGACTTTGTTCTAGGGGGAGAGAGCTTTCTCCTCTCCCCCCCCCCTTTTTTTTTTGCTGCTAGTTCCACCTGGAGGGATTCTTGTGCCATCATGACAGGCCTTTGGGAAAAGTCTTCATTTCCTCCAAAATCATTTGTCTCCAATCACATAATTTTGTTTAGAAGTGTCAACCTCCAATTCCTCAAATGTCCATTTTACAAATGGAAATTAAAACATGGCCCCAGTTGTCAAAACATGCATTTACCATAAAAATACCTATTAGTGACTGTAAGGTTCTCTCTCTATTAATTATATTGCCTTATGAGCAATTTGGATATCAGGCTAAAGAACTGTAAAGTGTAGCTGAATATATCCTGATATATGAAATATGAAGTATCTTCTAATTCAATGAATGACAACCTTGGAGCAAAGCGATATGCTTACTATAATGCACCCATGATACTATCTTTCTCTTAATAAAAATAAACCACCACAAGCTAATTTCTACACTGAATGAAATCTTACATCTATTGGTAGCACATGAATTCACCAACAATTCTGAACGTATGGATAGCTGGACTTTGAAGAGTTAGAGATAATGAATCTATGTGCTGCCTATGTCAGACATAATTTCTAGATAAAGCACTCTCTCTCTCTCTCTCTCTCTCTCTCTCACACACACACACACACACACATACACACACAGAGAACAGATACAACCTTCTTCCTTCAGCTCCAAAAACAGGTCTCTGCCATCTGAGCTAGAGGAGATCACCCTCTAGCCAGCAATAGTAAATGCTTCATCCTCTTCCATTGGGCCAAGCACTAGATGGTGACACGATCTCAAACACATATAAAAACAGAACACTGCAAGAGTCATTAAAAAATCTAATTTTCCCTAGATTTGCCATAATGTTTTGGATTTGACCTATGGCTTTAGATTGAAAGCTCTCTAGCACACGGACTGTGTCTTCCCCTACAATCTGTACAGATCCAGACACAGAGATAACGCTCAACAAAAATAGACAGTCAGGCAGGCATGGGTTAATAATCATCTCCACAGAATATATTTGAAATCTAAGCAATTAACCCACATTTCTGTAGATTTGCTACAAGGATTCTCTCAAGTTGTTTCTACAAGTGCTGGATTCTGCCCATAACAAGTGGCTTTCAGAGAATTTCCTTATTAATTTGTTTTAAATGCTGCCACAACCACCCACTTTTGTTGTCTCCTCAAGGCAGAATTTGAGTCCCTGATTCCCTCCTGTTCTTTTTTTCTTTCACGTAATATTTCCCAAAGATTAATTAGATTAGGCTAAATGATGTCTTTTTTATAAAAGCAACATATTCACTGGGTAACAAAAATATGTGATTGATGTATGTTGGTATTTACAAAACAGCCACAAACAGAACAGAAATAATACATGTAACAAACACAGCAATCAACATCAAAGAAACAAAATAAACAAACTGCACCTTAACAATATCACAACACACATGGTCTTCAATTATCCACCCCTTACAAAAAGGAAAAGGTGTCTTTTGTGACCTAGGATATCCAAGTAGCCCTCAGACCTTAAACTTAATATTCTGCAAAGTGTTTTTGCAACACTGGAGATTACAGGAATTATGGGAAACAAAAATGTTTAAGTATCAGAGGGTAGCCATGTTAGTCTGGATCTGTAAAAGCAGCAAAGAATCTTGTGGCACCTTATAGACTAACAGACGTTTTGGAGCATGAGCTTCCGTGGGTGAATACCCACTTCCTCAGATGCATGTCTAATTAAAATGTTTAATTCTCCTTTACAGCTCACACCATGAGTTGAAGGCCAAACCCAAAAGTTCTCTGACTGAAGTCAACCTTCAACTGAAGTCAGTCTCAGTCACCACCCTGTCCCCATTCTAGAACTCTCCTAACTCAAGAGAATATGGCTTGGGACGAGACTGGTAATGTATATGATTTAAATTCACTCAAAGTGAATACAACTATTCCTTGGACAGGTAGCTCAACATATTTTAAATAAGCACATAATGATTTCTTTCCTCCTGCCATCACTTCCATTCAGACTAAATAGTACTGTCCATTGTTATATGTTACGTTACCCAAGGAATCCTTTATTGGAATTACAGTAATAGGCATGCTCAGCTAATCAAGTGATATTACTAGCCCAGTATCCCGTAGTGTATAGTATTATGATTACATGATCCCCAGAAAATACTTATAACTGAAATACAGAACATACCATGAATGGCCAGGAAAGTAGAGGGGAACAGTTTCTTTCCACAAACTTGAATGTTAGTAGGATACCCTTTAAATCGGTTCTGAGTACCCTCTGGAAATCGTACAATTATACAAGAAAACAGTTTGAGAAATGTATATGTAAAGCTAGGGGTTTTCCAATAATATTAGAACTATAAAGTTTAAACATTATACTATTGTTTAATTTCATTGTCTGAAATACAGTAACTTATGTATAAAAAGTCCAACAAGCATCAACAAAGCACCTTTGCAAAATTTTTCAAGCTTGGGTGCATAACAGTATGCAGTCTAAATCCACAGCCTGATTTTCTGAAGTGCTGAGCACCTACAACATTCACTAAAGTATAAAGCTTATTCTGCTGATGGAAAGGTATGATTGTTACTATCACTTATTGCCTTACGAAATCTGTAACAAACCTGTTACACATCTTGGCTTTTGAGCAGTTTACAGCAACAGCAAAGATAAAACTCAGCGCCTCATACCCTAAAAATAAGAGATATTACTGCTTGAGTTAAAAGGAACAATCTCTTTTAGCTTTTTAGCAGTATAGCACTTAAGGTGCACTGGTGGGCAGCTTTCAATCAATCCATTAAGAGTGCAATGATACACAGGCAGTAGACAGTACAATTACAAGCAACTTCAAACATGGTTCACCTGCTGAATACCATTTTTGGTTTCGCAAAAACAGAATACTCATAAATTTCCCTCTTCCACCTCCAATTGGAAATCCAAATCTTGTCTAGATTGTATGCATCAGCTCTGGATGTACAGACATAGAAAAGAAAAATTGGAATGTTCGTTCTAACAATGACAATGGGTAATGCATCAAAGGGGGGGGATCCAATAATTTAACAAATTTTAGAAACGTATACGCGGGTTTTGGCATAAAGCACTTGAAAAATACATACATGTGTTTGTTATAATATATCAGAGGTGATGTCAAGATTTAATCTACTGCTATCAAACTGATAAGTGCATGAAAGCAGCATTTGCAACATATAGTAAATCACACACCATACCAAAATCTACATCATGTAAACTCATGCTCTTAACTGTTACCATAACTATGTGAACATATACTATTTACAGACATGGCAAAGTTATTTCTATATGGGGGAAAATACAAAGTTGGCATTCAAATTGTGCATGTGTATGCAGTGTAAGGGAGTGTGGTGTGTATTGTGCACATTTGTATGCTGAAAATCCAAGGGAGTTTGTTTCAGAGGTAAGGCATCTGTGAGTGAATTTGGGTAGTGTGACATTTCTGTTCTAAGGCATGAAAATTAAGTTTGCCTTAAATGGTGATTTCCTTAATTTTTTCGTGGTTATGTTGGTGAGCCTTGCACTCAAGCGACTTTGATTCTAAAGTTTTTTTTGGTGGAGAAGAAGGATGTGTGTGTATGTATAAAATTACATTCATAAAACAACCTTGGAAGGATGATCAGGTTACAAAGTCAAGCAATCAAAAGTTGGGAAATACCAGCATTAAGGTTACCCACTGCACCTTAATTCACACACACCCCGTGTATATGCACCATTATATAGTCTTTTATTACTTCATCATATACAATTCCAGGCTCTGCAGAGGAGTGCACTCTAGTAGTTATGGACTGTTCTGTCTCTGTGCCCCCTGCCTGTCTCTACCCAGCTCTGCTCCTATCTCCCAGACCCAGTCCTGTCCCCCTCTGCTCCTACTAGTCACCCCAAACCTGGCTCCTGTCCACCCTCACTCTGCTACTATCCATCACCTCCAATTCAAACTCCTGTCACCCCTCCTTCACCTTCCATCTCCCTCTGCTTCCCACCAGCTCCTGTCCCACCTTTTCCCTCCGCTCCTATCCACTCTCCATCTCCTGCTACTCATCCACCCAATTCCTCACCTGTCTGCATACCAGCATGGCTGCTTCCTCAGTCTCCTTCATGCTGCTTGGCACCAGCTGGGAGACAAATGAGAGTACAGGTGAGACGTTCCCCTACTCTTAGTTCTGGTGCCCAGAGTCACTGCAGCCTCTGGGAACTGTGAGGAACAATTGCAAGGAAAGTCCTGCTCAGGCTCTGCACCCCAGGGCTGAAGCACACTCATTCACTCTGTGGGAATAGTGCATGTGTAGTGCAACCAGCACTTACCAGCTGAGAGGGAATAGAGCATGCTCAATACAGAGAGACTCCTTGGAGAACTTGGCTGCCAACTCTAAGAAGTCACTATTGAGCATGTGCAAACTGAATTTTTTCAGAAGCTCATAACTTGGCCAAATTTTGATGAATGTTCACAAGCATGACAAAAGAGAAATCCCACATGCCACCTTTCAAGCCCTTGCTCCAAAGTATGGTTATGCCAGACATGGTTGTAAGAATTTTTTAATATAGGCAAAAACATGTATTTTCCCCAAATTTCATTCTCATAAAACAGCTGAATCATGTTAGTTGAAAGTTTCCCAAAAGATTCAGCCTGGCAGGGAAAAATTAAGCCCAAACCATTAACATTTGGCAAAGTGATAAGCAGCTGAAAACAGGATCTTAAAAAACATTAGGCAACATTAACTACAGGCAGTGCTACCAACTCCACCTATAATTACACACACACCACCTATGGTGATGGTATCCAGATGATCAATGACAGAACCCTGTGATAAACTGCATTAACGATCTCACCTGCACTTGGCCCACTAATCTATTTACACTGGGACTACTATTCACTCTATACCTTTAAGCACCTTCTTGCAGTCCCTTCTTTTAAAAAATAAATCTATAAAACACCAGCAATAAAAGTGTTTTCTGCTTTCCCACCAAACGTGGAATTTCTCCAAAAACTCGCTATGGGTCTGAGGTGTAAGATGAATAATATTCAGACCTTGCCCAGTAACAGATTTAAGGTCTGATATCTTGCTATCCATCATTATGAGAAATGGGAGTTTTGTACAACTAGACCAGTGAGAATATGCAACAGGATTATGTATAGAAAAGATGTTTTAGATAATTTTAGAGGTTTCTGAAGTGTATTATTTATCATATTTCTCCCTCAGAGCCCTGTATAGTTTGACTCATAACTAAGACAGCCTGACTCTACAGTTAGAGGACATATGAAAACCAGTCCCAATTTTATATATATATATATATATATATATATATATATATACACACACATACACACTTATATGACATGGCTGGCATAACTCAGTCATGGTTTTGGCTCTTGTGAGTAATGTGGCCAGCCCAAATTCATACCAATAAAACCTATATGCCACACCATGACTGGTGTCAGAAACAATGGTATTACTAATACTAGAGTTTCTTTGCTGAGCTTGTAAGTGTTTCTAAAAATCAGAAAATGTAACATAATCCTCTGACCTGACCAACACTAATTTGTTTGGTTTAACTAATGCCAAGGATTATTGATCAGCATTCAAATGACCATTTTGCATGAAATCCATTGAGGGAATCATAATTTACATCTTCTGTATCAGCTGTCCCACGAGGAATCAAAGTTAACACAAGATGCCCTCTAAGAATACTTTTAAATAATTCTTATGCTGACTATCCAGAAAACATCTCTCACATAAAACTGGACTGGGCTGTCCTTCAACAGTATTTGAATTACACTAGAGACAGGAAGCTATTCAAGGAGGAGCTCCAGCAGTTTAACTGATGGGAGAGAAGACAAAATTAAAAGGCCCAAGCCACAGCACTGTCCTGTGGTCTATTCAACAACTACAAGGCACTGCATCCAACGGATGGTGACAGAAAACCTTTTCTTAATTATTGTAGCTATTTTGAATTCCATGTAAAATAATAAATCAGTATGACTGCATTTGAGTAGCTAAGAGAATACTTTTGACTCCATTTAGTAACAAAAAGCTGAGTCATTTTTTTTTTCTCTCTCTCTTTTTTTATACATCACAGAGTACTGCACACTAAGTTTATCAGACTCACAGAAAGACAGAGAGAGAACAGAAAAATATGAATGCAACTTCTTTTTTCATAGGAGGAGCAGGGTTGGCCAACATGACAATGATCTACAATTTGACCAATGAGTTGTTCTTTTCAGCCATCCTCAGACCTCAGATCATTATTTAGGTCCTTCCTCCCTCTCACAGATACCTACATCAGTACCACCAGGAGGTCCGACTGCTCAGATTGACAGTGACAAAATCTGCCTCACTCTGCCCAGCTGTCTATATAAAACTGTCCAAATATTGAACTACCAAGTTAAATTCCCCCAGAAAGGTCCATCTCACCTAATCACCAAGGGAGGTCCCCAAAGACTTATCTTTATTTCCAGGTTTTTGCTAGGGTCAGTAATAGGGGGGCTGAAAAGCAGGGTGACAGAGATGCTGAGACAGATAGCATTTTAGGGAGGTTGAAAGAGGTTGTCTTATTGAGCCATTCTGATGGAGTGCTGTTTGGGTGCCTATATATTGGAATACTGTTCTTATCTATTCAGTAATATGTCTAGATGCACAGATATTACAGCCAAATAGGATTGGTAGGCAAATACATACTCATCAATGAATTGAAAAGACATGAACATTACAGTAAAAAGGAGGGAAAAACAAGCTAACCACAACTGGGGGAATATCAGGGTTGGAAGGGACCTCAGGAAGTCATCTAATCCAACCCGCTGCTCAAAGCAGGATCACTCCCCAGACCTATTTTTGCCCCAGATCCCTAAATGGCCCCCTCAAGGACTGAACTCACAACCCTGGGTTCAGCAGGCCAATGCTCCAACCACTGAGCTCTCCCACCATTCCTAGTTCTTCAAACTGTGTAGTATTTTGATTAACAACAGGACAGACTATTCCTCAGATTCAAAGGCCCAAGGCAACTTAAAAAGCAGCATACACTGATGTCTTAAGTTCCACCTTTGTCTGTAGCTAGGGAATCACATGGATTTTTAACACAATAATGGCTGAGGCTGGGGAAACCTTTTAACGCCACTAGTCAAATCAATTTTGTTTTTGCTACTCTGCTTTCACAAGCACTCTCATTATCCATTATCACTCCTCACTGCAGGCATTTACCACAACAGAAATATTATTAAAGGGGGAAAAAAAGAACAGCAAAGATCAGATAATGAAGAAAACATCTCAGGGGCAGCAGGACGCAGATCCTATTGTACCTATGGCCAGCTACATACAATGAATTTGTGCATCCTAGCATGTGTTAAGAATTCCTCACATTATGATTTGCTCAGTATTTGTGCTGTAATCCTTTCCACAGACAATGCACTTGCCCTCTTGCCTCTGGTACTTCTTGTTCCCCCTTTTCTCACACCACTTTTCTTTCCTGAAACAGCCCCACACATGATCACCTCTCCCTCCCTAAAAGCAGAAAAGGGTCCTGTGGCACCTTATAGACTAACGGACATATTGGAGCATGAGCTTTCGTGGGTGAGTACTCACTTTGTCAGATCCCTCTCTATTCATCTCACAGATATACTGGAAAAAGTTGGGAACAAATCAAACAGGAGAGAGAAGCATAATAACTATTTCAAAGAATCCCCCTTACCGTTTCTCTTTTCAAAACGGTGTGAAAACTGCGTAAGGAAAAAGTAAGCATTACACCAAAGTCAATACCTTTATTCCTCAAAATACAGCACTTTAGTTAAGCAAACTTGAACTTTTAGTAAGAGTTGCCAACTACCTCCCCCAAGGTGATGACTGATGAAACACTGTAACTTGAATCCTCTCAGATGGGTCTGTGAAGCTGCGACAATCTGAATGATAAATAAATATTCAGCCTACCAAACCGGTAACACAAACAATTCCTGCCATCAAAGAAGGAACAAACATTACATTCTAACAGTAGCATGCCTATCTACACACCTGGTGGAACCAAATCAAACATATTTCCCAATGCACAGACTCCAAGCTGAGCCCACCAATTTACCTTAATAGAAGGAGCTAGGGATTATTTTGAACCATTACTTTAAATCCAATCATGGATTACACGCCAGAAATGCTTCAGCCAATTTGGAGCTCAAACAATGTGGCCATCACTCAGTTACAGAAGTCTGCACTCAGAAGTGTAAACCTGCGGTAGTCTTCAAAGTGACCATTACCTGGGTCAATGCAAAGTAAAAATATATGTTATAGCTACAGATGCAGATTGCCAAAACAAACTTTTCAAATGGGATTATTTAAATTTGTGACAGTTTCCCCAACAGCCTTAATAGTGTACTGGAGCGGAACACAGTGAAATCAGAACCCAGAATCACTCAGAACCACCAACTTTATTGGTAAATATAAGCTGCTTTGGAAATTCACTGTTAAAATTTAAATTTTGTCTTCTGCTGTTCAGCCACAATTATTCCTAGCTAAATTATTTTTTAAAAAGTCATCATCTTAAACAAAGACTAGAGCAGGGGTAGGCAACCTATGGCACGAGTGCCGAAGGCGGCACACGAGGTGATTTTCAGTGGCACTCACGCTGCCTGGGTCCTGGCCACTGATCGGGGGGGGGGGGGGGCTCTGCATTTTAATTTAATTTTAAATGAAGCTTCTAAAACATTTTAAAAACCTTATTTACTTTATATACAACAATAGTTTAGTTATATATTATAGACTTATACAAAGAAACCTTCTACAAATGTTAAAATGTACTGCTGGCACGCGAAACCTTAAATTAGAGTGAATAAATGAAGACTCGGCACGCGACTTCTGAAAGGTTGCTGACCCCTGCACTAGAGAATATTTGAGAACAACACTGCATGAAAAGTAGTATAGAAATGTTACAATTCCTCTCCTGAGTTAGGTGCTGGTCTGCACACAAAGATGTAAGGAAATATGTTAAGTGATTAAAGACACACAACACCTGCAATGCCTTTTCTAGCCAGTCATCTGCCATAAACACCTTCTTCTTTCCTGTAGATTAGACACCGGAAGAAAGAGCTAAAATACCACAATGGATTAGAAATGTGACCCAAAGGAAAAGAGAAAAGATGTTAGGGACACACAAAATGGACCGATATATGTTGGCTTTTTGGTGTTAAATGATAAATCCCAGGGTTCATATAATGTAAGGGCCCAATCTTGTAGTTCTTACTCAGAGAAAACTCTGAAGTCAGTTGCTTAAGGGATGTATGATCAGGCATGAAATAGTCCCAAACTGTGAAAAAAAAAAGAAAAAGAACAAAAAGATGACAAGCTACAGAATCTTAATTGTAGGGTTTAAGGGATTTTTTTGTTTGTTTTAAATCTAAAGTCTTAAGGAAAATTAAGCTATAATCATTTTATAAACCCTGAAATATTCCAGCCTGGCAGCTGCTTGGAACACTAGAAGAGGAGCCTGAAGTCTGGAAGTAGGAGGAATGAGTCTCCCGTACCCTAACAGCAACTCCTTCAGCCAATTTTAAAGCAACATTGACAGACTCTGACAGTAATTTAGTTCAGTCCTCCACTGCCAAAAAGGTGGAGGCTGTGATACAGGGCAATGAAAGCAGATGGGGTGCGATCCAGAAAGATATGCAGGTTTAGGCATAAGTCCTGTTTTTAGGCAACGCTGTGATCCAGAGAACTGCTGGCCAGCTGCCACCTAAATTCACTCAGCACCTAAGTTTTTGTCTCTGGGCATATGCACTACAGCCTCGTGCTAGGCATCTGGGTGCCTATCTCCCGCCTAAGCATGTGCACTGCTACCTCACAATAGGCATCCGGAGGCCTATCTCTCACCTAAACCCCAACCTGGGGAAGATAGGCATTCAGACCCCTATGCTGCTAGTCATATAAGTGTGCTCAGAGGCAAGTTCAGGGACAAGGAGACATTCCCTTATAACCTTTAGCCTAATGGCCAGGGTACTTACCCAGGATGTGGGAGATACAGGGTTGCCAACTCTGACTGAAACTATTCTGGGAGATTTCCCCCTCCTCAACATGACGCAATGTTGTTTTCTTAAACTATCCTATAAAATTTCCCGGATTGCTTTCAGTAGTCACCAGCAGATCAATGCCGATTCCGGGAGATTCCAAGCCAATCCTAGAGGGTTGGCAACCCTTGGGAGAGTCTCAGGTAAAGCCCTCTCTTCCTGAGAGGGTGAAAGGATTTGAACAGGCATCAACCACCTCCCAGATGAATGCCCTAACTACTAAAATATTGAATATGCTAATGTGAATCTTCCCCCATCTCTCCTATTAGTTGTTTCACTTTAATTGAATAATGAAATATTAATTGGGACAATGAACAAGTTAGAATTACTCTCTAGCCTAGTGGTTTGGGCACTTGCCTCAGAGAGGACAAATCCCTTGTCTCCTTCTGGAATGGGGGAACTTGAACCAGGGGGTCTCCCACATCCTGAGTGAAAAACCCTATCCATTAAGCTACAGGTTATAAGGGAGGTCCCCAGTCCACCTCCCCATTTAATTTCAGACCATATACGCAACTTAGGCAGCTGGGCGCCGATCTTCCCCCAGTTCATGCATCACTAGCACAGACAGGCACCTCCCTGCAGCTACGGCAGCGCTTTGAAGTGTGAGTGTGGTCACAGTGCCAGCGCTGGGAGAGAGCTCTCCCAGTGCTGCACGTAAACCACATCCTCTATGGGCACTGATTACACTGAGGCTTTACAGCGCTGTACCTTGCAGCGCTCAGGAGGGTGTTTTTTCACACCCCTGAGCGCGAAAGTTGCAGCACTGTAAAGTGCCAGTGTAGCCAAGCCCTCAGGTGCCTATCTCCATGAGAGGGCAAGGCTTAACATCTTCCATTGGCTAGTTTAGGCAGCTTCCCGCCTGCTTTGCTGGGTTTGTGGATCCCGTTCCCAGGCACCTATCCTCTCCATTCATTGTACAGAAGTCTAGGCACCTAACTCAGAGCTGTTCCTATGGTAAGTTAGGTACTGCAATGCTGAGCATCGCAACATGGGGATGGGGAATATCTTCCTACCCTTAAGGAAAACATTGAAAAATTACATTTTTTGGGAAAAGTATGACATTCTGCATGTTCCATATGTTCAAAAAAACAAGTTGTTATTTTTAAAGTCATAAGCTAAAACTTCCCTTTTACTCTGTGCATTCTGGGGTTGTATGGAAAATACTAAAGGCAGACGACAAAGGCCAGGTCTGCTACCACCATTTTAGCAGCATCAGTGTAAATGCTAAGGGGGACCAAATTGTAGATGGAAGGTTCTCATAGTTGGACCCATTTTTATCACGTCTATTAAACCTGCTGAGACACTCCTATGCCCATGTCAATATACATTTTATGTGATGCAGTAAAGTGACTATAAAAGAGGGAAATCTTAAAGGGAAACTATATTGAGTTTGTTCAGCCCAAGAGTTTAAAAGTTCAGAAGGTAAAAAGCACTTGTCACTATTAATAAAATGTCTGATATTTTTAAGCTTTCAATTACGTTTGGCAGTTCTGAGACTACTGATGTTGGTGGCTGATGTGATGTCATCTCTGACATGAGCAGTCTAAGGACCCTGAGCGAACGATCATAAACCACTTCCCAAAATAGTTTAACATTAGCAAACTCGAATGAAAAACTGGTATATCTAATATTAAAATATTAAACATATTGTGTTATTAGTTCTTTCATTGTTAAGCAGTTATTAAAATAGGTGAGACTCTACAGTCTCTTGCTAGTCTCACAAATAGCATCCATCAAGAAGGATGCAATCAACACTAAGTTTAGAAATACATGGTGAAAAACAGTAAGTATCCTACAGACTTTGTCACTTTCAAAAGAAAATGAGAGCCATAGTAAGTGTTCAATGATACATTTTTAGTTATTTTGATGTTTAGAATATCTCTGAGTGCTTTAACTAAAAAGAATATTTTAATGGAAACATACCCGAACGCTGAAACAAACCCCAGGTATAAAAAACAACACAAGTGCCATCATCATCTTTAAAGAACTGTACATACACAGACACACAACCAAACAGAAAACGAAATGAAAATAATCATTAATCCTTAACCAAAATAATGGCCCAGGGATCCTCACTATTCACTAGAGTGTATGTGACTGGCCCAATGTGACACACAGAGTTAGTGACACAGCCACGAGGATCCATTTTTTCTTTCAGGACTAATTTTTAGAGAAGTGTACTGGCCCTTATAGTATTTGTGGTGGTTCACCGAAAATGGGCTTAGATCATGTCTGCTGGGACAAGATTTCAGCAGCTGATATCTTATGAACTGTCAAAGAAGTAAACTATGACATCTTCAATGACTTTTAAAGACCCTCCTATAATCCCAGTGTCTATGTGAAAGAATGGAAAGGCATGTGCACACTCTGTAAACTGAAACATAGTAAAATGTAGGGTTTTACTTGACTAGGACAAAAGGTGTGTTGTCAGCTGGCACAGTTGTAACTAATGTGTTCTGGGGCCTTGTCTGTACTAAGGTAAAGGTTAAATTTAGATCAGGCTTAGCATAACACAAGGTAGCTAAGTGCAACCTAAATTTGACCAATCTTCCAAGCACAGATAAAAAGTAACACCTTTAGCTCAATTTTAGTATGTTCAATTGTGGCCTCAGCACGAGCTCAGACACTCTTCTTAGTCTAGACAAAGCCTAAAAAACTCTCATGCATAAAATACTTTTAACATGCGCTAGCTGATCAAGTTGAAGCCTAGGTTCATCATGACCAGCTAACACGTTAAAATACAACTTGCCTTGTCTACACTAGGATTTATAAACATGTGAGTTAAAACATGTTAGCTAATACATTTTAAAAATACCTCTTCTATCATAGTGTGGACAGGTCACAAGCGACTAGGAGACTTGAGCCACTGCCCAGCATCACGCCAAACAGCCATCCTGTCCAGCTGTTATGTGAAAACCTGTTGTGCTGACTAGCTGCAACAGAAGATTCTGTCCAGTCCCCCTGCCCCAAATGGCGATGATCACACAGGTGTGTCAAGTGTAAGGGGGTCTGAGATGGAGAAGAAAAACTGGGAGAGGGTGGGATAATCCTGGTTCTGACAGAGGAGCCACTAGAGAAAGAAATTAAAATCCATCCTCTGAGAAACAGCAAAATGAGTTCTACTTCAATAGTACAATCATTCTTCCCCTGTTGCAAATTAAATGAAGGAGCACTGCTAACCCTGAGCCTGATTCTGGTCTCATACCAGTTTTATGAGTGTAATTTCACTTACTTCAGTAGAGTTAGGGCTTGTATACACTTGAAACACTACAGTGGCACAGGTGCAGCTGCACCACTATAGTGCTTCAGTGTAGACACTACCTATGCCGATGAGAGGGGTTCCCCTATTACTGTAGTTAATTCATCTCCCCAAGAAGCAGTGACTAGGCTGATGGAAGAATTCTACCATTGACCAAGCACTGTCTGCACTGGAGGTTAGGTTGGTTTAACTACATAGATTTTGCACAACCCTGATCGACATATCTGGGTTGACCTGGCTTTTTAGTGTAGACCAGACCTTACTTCTGAATTACCCCAGCACAAGTGAGAGCAAATATCGCTCACTATGTCTAGCACTGACTTAATCTTAAAGTTCACATGCATCTGACGAAGTGGGTATTCACCCACGAAAGCTCATACTCCAAAATGTCTGTTAGTCTATAAGGTGCCACAGGATTCTTCGCTGCTTTTAAAGTTCCTAGTTAGTCATCACAGAGTAAGGCCTGAGAAAAGACTGCAGCATTTGACTTTCTGTGGAAAATGTCTGTTCTTCATTTTCATCTGTGTGATGGTAGAGAAATGTACAATTCCTGTAGTGTAAATTGCATATAGCTGGTACCCTGAAGCAAGTTTAATAAATTATATTACAACATGAGGGAGGAAAAAATCAAGATTCAAAGAGGAGGGGTATGTGTACATGTCCACACACAAATGTTTAATGTAACAAATATATGTTTAAAAAACAAACTTGCCTACTAGTATTGAAAGCAATCATTTGCAATGTTTAACAGTTATCCACTCCAACACTGATATCTACAGAAATATCACAAAGATAAACAAGGAAGTCCTGATTTTCAAATACCAATTCAGCAAGGGGAAATGTCCTCTTGGAAAAATTCTCCTCTTTAGTGATGTAATATTTCCAAAATAGGCAGAGACCCCCTTCAACAACTAACCTGCTTCTTATGTTTTTGTGCCTACCATTTTGCTCCTATGCTTTGTCTCAGCTGAAACGGTCAGCCTGCTCATCTCCTGTACCCCAGGTGGAAGAGTGACAAGATTTTTAACTTCTGTTAGCAATGCACTGTCTGAGGGAATGTGAAAAACAGTATTGGAAGATATTGTATTTATAAGTCATGTTTTCACTAGCTCTAAACTAACTCTGGGCTAGCATAATCTGTCTTGGCAGGGAAATAAAAAAATGATCTAATGGGTCATTTGACTTCTGTCACTAACTTCTGTGATCTGAATAATATTTTGTGTTATGTTTAATTCTAACTCTACATCTTTTTTGATTCTTAGATGTCAGTCTTTGGGATAGGAACTTGTCAATATAATACTAATTAATCAATAAAGTTAGATATATACAGCTTATATTAAAAAGGTCTTGAAGGACTTTAAAACTAGGACAACGTAAATCTCAACACACTTAAGCCCCACTGTAAAGTTAAGATTCTAATAAATGAGTATAAGAAAGTCAATGTGATAGTTACGGGAGTGGCATTTCAATGGACAACAAATTATAAACCTATACTGCAAGAACAGCAGTACAATGGGATCAGATATAGAGGTGGTTTAACTTGGTAGAGATTTCAAGATGGTTTGTAACACTGAACAAAGGTCACTAAATAACATGGATGAAGAGCCAGAAGACTCTTGCAGTCACTCCAGTGGGAAATGGGAAGGCAGATTAGCTCACAAAGAACTGGAATAATGTGTTGATGTTTCCTGGAACCAGTTTGAAGATGAGCAGCAGAGTTCTGGATGGGTTGCAATTTTCCTCTGCTTTGTCTTTGAAAAGCTAACTAGTACAGCATTCAAATAATCCAGCTCAGAGGCAAACAACTTTGGCCTTAGTCAGGTTGAATTGGGAAAAAGAAAAAGTACTTTCATCCATTTACAAATTTAAAATTTTGTGGGGGTCCAGATTTTTCATTATCTATTTAATGCCTATATATGCTGTCTGATTTTCACATCTATATACTGTTCTACCCAAATTAAGTACATTTAAAAAACAAAGTTGTCAATAAAATTTATGAGACTTCGTAACCAAAATTCATCTAGTGAAAACTGTATACCTCTGCTCCCTCTCAGTTACCATAACTATTTTCTACTCCTCATGTTTCAGGGTGTAAGATAACTTCTAGCTACAGTATTTGGGGGTAAGAGATTTGCCCTGGAACAGGTTTATTCCTGATCCCTTTTGTGCACCTCCTCAAAAGCATCAGGGACTGGCCGCTATTGCTGACAGGATACTAATCGAGTTTAGACCACTGATCTAATCCAGTATGGTCACTTCTATACTTCTCTGTTCCTTGATACTATTTTAAAATAGCCACTCAGTGAAAGCTGCTTTTCAGTGGACACAAAATCTCCGAATAGTGGAAATTGCATAATTCCTCCCTTGAGTTTAGGAATAAGGTGTTTTGGTGTAAATTGTGGAGCTGGGGATGAGAAGCATCTTAAATGTTTGATGATTCTTATTCCCCTCAGAAGAATAAAATCAGGGTGCATGTCTTTAAAAGTCAACAATCCTTTTAAAACCTTGACATTTGCCGCCAAGCTAGCTGAAGGGCAGATTAGCAGCATGTGTCAGCATCACCTGGTGGGAGGGTTTGATGGGTCCCAGGCTACCTCCCAACAGCCTTAAACCAACACAATCTCTCTTTCTGACTTCCCCCAATGTCTGTGAACTTGAAAAGAAAGAAGGGGAGGGAAACACACTGAAAGATACTAGTTCTCCTCAGACTGTCTCCTTCACTTGATAAGAGAGTGAGATTTTTTTAAGTGACCAAAAAAGAACAAAAAAACAATACTAGCAACAAGACAGAAGTAATGTTCCCTCTTGCATTTGTTTATTTGATCCTAGTTATTCATTTCTCTAATGACTGCATCACTTTCAAAATCTGCAGCCTAATCTGAGGGCTGAACTGAATAATGGCTCTGTGTAAAGACAGTGCTACACGGTAAGATATTAGGTGAGGCGCCAGATCATGTCAGCGTTTCTGCTGTAAACTTCTATTTTAAAAAGATTTTAAAAACTTACTCCCTTACTCTCATTTCGAATTTAACACATTTCAAGAAAAAAAATCTGTTCACCTATTTTCACATGCCAAAAACAAACCCTAAACAACTTTGTGTAGTTTTTGTAAATAAAAATATGACTATATGAAACAAACTTGGCAAGTGATTATTTGATAGTATTAACTATTTTCTGCACAACACACATACACACACATCTCTAAAGAAAGATTTTAAAGTTTGAAAAGTAGCTTTGAAAGGAACAATTTATCAGATAGAAAATCTAACTCTTTAATGAGCACATTACACATACTACAGACCACAGAGTATTTTCAGTCTTTGGGCAAAACCCACCAGTAATATTCTGTGAGTGAAACAAAGCAGAATTTGTCCCTACTCTTTGCCATAACAATTCTTTACAAATGTTTAACTTGATTGAGACTAGGTCTATTTTTAGCAAATATGTTCATTTTTATTTTAAAAAGATAAATTTGAAGGCTACTGCACACAAAAAACATTTAAATTATATGCTTTAACAGACAAAAACAGCTTTACCTTAACAATAGATTTAATGGCTAACTCCATTACTACATTAAACAACTGTTTCTCTTTAAGTTTTTCAACATGAAGCAAGCTGTTATGAGTGTGGGCTGCAACAGAGTTGCTTGGCTTTTGTCATTTTGTGTCATGATTTTCACAATGATCAAAACACCCATTTTTATTTCTGTCCTATATATTCCATACAAAACCAAGTAAGCATAAATGAAAACCCAAGAGTTTGATGCTTTCGTGTGGTTTTGGGAAGGGAGTCGCTACAACCTAGGTGCCTAAGAACTCAGTCAAGAGAAGTCAGACACTAATTTTGATCACGTTTGCACAACCAACCAACTACATTATAGTTTTCTGTGAGTCAGGAACCTCCAGAAAGACTCCCGGCCTCTGAGGTTAAAACCCCTTACAGGGCCTGTCAACCAGCAAAATGGAGAGTATGTTTTGCAAAACACAAACCAAACCCCAGGATCTAGGGAGACTCTTTTACTAGAAACAACATAAACTCCACAGCTGAGCAGAGGGGAAATCGAATTAGCTGAGTGTTTAAGAGCCTGAATGCTGTGGCGAAGAGGAGACCCTGAGGAAGGGGGGGAGGGTTCACAGAGACGCGGTTGTGTATTGCTGGTGGTATCAGGAAAGCTACACCGGGTCCGTGAGGCTTTTCAGCTTCCTGTTTGCAAAGCAAGAGCCTCTCCCTGTGTCTCTCCCTCTGGATCTTCCCGGATGGCCCTTGTACGTGCTCCCCCGGGGGGGGGGGGCGACCCATGCTGCCGTGGGGAGACAGGGGACGCGTGTGTCTGTCTCCCAGGCTCACCCCCCGCACGCGAGCCAGGCCCGCGGGGCTGCCTGGGGAGCGCTTCCCTCGGACACACGGCGCTGGGGGGGCGCTGTTTGGTCAGGCTGGGCGGGCGGGCGGGAGGGTTAATTCCTCCACCTCCTAGTTTTCCGGCTGCTTATCCAGCGGGTCGTGGGGCGGACAAAGCGTCTCGGTCGCTGGGAAGGCGGGAAGGGGCTGCCCGCGGGGTGGCACGGGGGCAGGGCTGGGTACAGTTTAAGATAAACAAATGGTCCCGCTTCACGTGTGGGGCGGCGGCCCCGCCCTGCCCCCGCTTTGTCACTGCCACAGCCGCCCGCCGGGAGGGCAGCGGCGGCTCCTCGCCGCGCCGCCCGCAGGAGCCTCCCAGGGCAGGGGCGCGACGTGCGCGGCTTGTAAACCGCACAGCGTGAGCGCGGCTCCCTCCGCCGGGCTCCCTGCAGCTCCGCAGAGAGGCGACAGCCGGCCAGCGCCATGCGAGGAGCAGCGCCCGCTCCCCAAGGTCTGAGGCGGGCGCGTCTCCCCGCACCGGCCCCGGCCGAGCAGAATCACGCTCAGCTGCTCATTAAAAGTGCCGACTGTCCCCCGCCGGCCGGGGGAGGCGTAGCAAACCCCTGCTCTCCCTCAGCCCGAGCCCCGGCTCCCCGGCACCCCTCACCAGGGCAGGCTGGGAGTGGGAAACTCCACTTCCTGCTTGTAGTTACACTCCTGGCAGCTCAGCGCCCGCCCCCTTCGCTGTTCGCTAAGCCTCTTAAACACAAGGAAACTTTAGCAAGATATTCAGCTGAGTGGCGGCTGCTGCTGAAGGGACCTGGGCTCCTGCACCCTGGTTGGCAGCTGGGGCGAGAAACCTGCCAACTTTTCTTCCTGCTGTCACTCCAGCCCGGGAAAGCCCTCTCGTACCTTCCCCTTCTGCTGGCTTTAACCAGGCAGCCAGCATGTACATACACACACACTTTTCCGCCCCCATTTCAAAGCTGATTGACAAAACTCTTAGGACTGCAAAACCCCAGGGGTTGCTCCATACTCTTTCCCGTCTCTTTTTCAGAGCTAATTCTTCCTACACGGAACAGCTATGTCAATTTCCCCTTTCCGTAGTGGGTCTAATAACCTGGTGGGTTTTGGGGGGTGGAGCAGTGTTATTTTAGAAATATTTTTTCTTCTGACAACGAATCATGGTGTCAGCTATTATGGGAAAGTTCCACACACACACACTTATTTTTACAGTCTCAAGAGTCTCGGCAAGCTCTTACCAGACCGTATATTTCTCCAACTTGCAATCTGCGAAGAACGCGTGTCCTGTACCCCACTGAATATGAGTAAAGTTTACTCTCCCCTCTTTGCTTTAGCCAAGCCCCCCCTTCACCCCCCCCCCCCCAAGTCATAGCTCCCGTTCAGCCAAGTCAATAACTCCAAGCGGACAGCGCCAGCCCCATCCCCGTCCCTTACCATAATCAGAGTGTGGTTCCTCTGCTCGGCCGTGGCAGACTCGGCATCTTGCTGCTGTTTGCTCTGATGCTGCTGTTTGCTACTCCCGCCGCCGCCGGTGCCCGATTTCTTGGCCCTTTGCTCCAGGGTCCTCTGGTAGAGGCTCACCGTGTCTCTGCGTTCCAGCTCCAGCTGCTCCGCCTGGGCTTGCTGGTACCTGCTCTCGCAGTTGATATGGTGCCTCCTGCAGCCCTCGATGCGCTGCCTTAGCCTTTCCACCACGGTGCTGTG
Organism: Gopherus evgoodei; assembly: GCF_007399415.2. NCBI lineage: Eukaryota > Metazoa > Chordata > Testudines > Testudinidae > Gopherus > Gopherus evgoodei. The sequence goes on along the minus strand of NC_044326.1, from coordinate 91,421,750 downwards.
CTTGGGAATGCCGCCGCCGCCGCCGCTGCTATTAGTATTATTGTTGCTGGGAGCAGTAGCAGGAGGACCGTGGGGAGAGTTATTAACCCCGATACCGGCACCACCAGCCCCGCTGAGGCCGCTGTTCAGGTTATTGTTGATGCAAATACTGCTGCCATTCGCGGCGGCAGCGGGGGCTGCAAAATCCCCCATCCTCTTCCCCGGGCACACTATTTTGGAAGAACTTTTTATCCTCCCTTTCACACACACACAGGCAGCCTCCTCTGGGGTCCTGAGGTGATACTTTTTAGTGAACCACGGGGGGAAACACCAACAAGTAGAAGGGAAAGAGCGATCCCAGGTGAATGTTTTTTCTCTTCCCCCAGACGATCCTCTACGAAAATCTCCAGTATTTATATAAAAGAGCAAAAGACAAAAGTGCTAAAAGGTTATCATCACCAGATACACAATCGTAAAAAGAATCACAACAAAGTGAGCAGCAGCAATTCGGGTTGCAAACTCCAAGAGAGCTCAGATCAGTTCCTGCCCTCCCTTTTCTTTTTTATAATCCATTATTTCAAAATAAATTCCAGGAGTTTTCCGGAGATTTTGCCAAAGACTTTTCTCCCCATGTATAAATATAGAAACACACGCACCCTTCCACATGCATGCACACACAAACACATACACACATCCAGCAAAGGCATACGCTGGTCACACACACCACACGCACTCACACTGCACAGCATCAAAAGACAAGCAAAGCTGCTTTCTTATTGTATTTTCCTTCCAGAAAAAAAGTTTTGGTGTTTATGCCGCACCGTGTTCTGAGTACTTTGGCTGCTCAGTTGTATTTCAAGAGGAACCTAAATAGCAAATCCTCAGGGTGGGGGAAATAAACACATGAACAATCCGGGCGATCTGAAAAAGTGGATCGCTGAAGTCTTTGCAATCGCCGAGCTGATACAGCCTAATGCTTTGCTTTGCTTGCTCCTGCTCCTACTGCCACCATCACAATGATCAAGTGCTCTCCTCCTCCTCCTCCATGCCAGCGGAGTGATATCAGGACAAGAGCGCTCAGTAAACACAGCAGTAGCTCCTCCAGGCCGTGAGGCAGACCCGGGGACAAGGTGCAAAACCCGGAGCGGACCAAACCCAGCAGGAGCGGACGTGGCAATCCCCCATCTAATTCCCCCCACGTTTAGTACTTATTACCTTGCACTAGACTAGAAACCAGGGCTGCCAGAAACAAGAAAGATATGGGAGGGGAAGGGGATTGCACGGCCCTCAATCAACTTCTGACCTGTGTGAGAATGTGCCTTTGTGCTTGATTCCCTTATTCAGTGCAACCTACTGTCTCAAGCAAGCGCAAGTTGTTATACATTTATGCATTATATTGCAGAACTTGTGCATGACCACGCAGAAATACTGGAGCTTCAGCCGTTGTCTATCATCCCCATCCACGTGGAAAGGAAAAGGTAAATAAGCGACTGTTTTTAAAATAAGCCAAGCAACAAAGTCCCTTCTTCACATACACCCCATCCACTTCCCCCCTTTAAAAAATAGTCAGGGAGAATGGACATTTAATTAAACTCTGTCCCCTCCCAGGAAGATATACAAGATAACCTGCATTGAGCTAATAGGGGATACACATGATGGCAACTAGAAGAAATTTATTTATTCTTAAAGCCCAGGCATATTTGCCTCAGAAATATTCAAGATTAAATAAACAGGCTATTAGGTTAGAAGATAACAAATGTTAATAAAATGTTATGGACCTTAAAGGCTATTGACAGCAGAAGTAATTAACAGCAAATAACTCAAGCAGAAAGATTGCAGATTTCATGGACTAGAACTGGAGGAAATACACAACTCTGCAGTCTGTAGTGGACAAACACAAGAGAAAACAAGTAAAATTTCAAAAATTGTTTGTGATTTATGTTCCTCTTATGTTCAAATTGCTGAACAATGAATGCAATTAAAGCAAGGAATGCTGACCCTCCAATAAAGAGATCTGAACTTTCTATTTTAAAACAAGGAAAGAAACATGATACGTTGAGCAGAAACATTTTTCCAAGCGAACAGTGGGTGCCTCCATATTCAGCACTGATGATTAACAGATCAAAAATAACATCCCAGGAACCTGCTATTAAACCATTTCACAGACACAATAATATTAAATTAAATATTTTAACTAAATATCCTATTTTATGATTAGCTAGCAGCACAAGACATGCTTTAAATGGAACCATAACACTAATTAATGTCCTTCTGATTCCATATTTTTCAAAACCAATACAGAATAATTTATTTAGGGTAAAAATGCTCAAATTTAATAAAATGTAGGTGGAATTAAAAAAAATTTGGATTTAAAGTATTAGTCATGAGATCTGATTGAAACCATCTTCATTTCTGGCCTTTCTGCAGATTAGCATAGGATACTATTTCTAACCCAGTATCAGGAGGAGTTTTCTTTCTTCATTAAGCACTTCTGCAACATGAAATTTGCCTTTTGAATACTTACTGTTCTCTGTAATTGCAACATATTATTAAGATGGTATAAGAGTATTTCATGGTGGACAAATAAAATACAAAATTACTGCAGTTATTCCCTTTTTGCAAAGTATATAGGACTATGGGGTAAATGAGCATAGTTTTTTCCCCATATTAAAACTTCAGCTCTGGAAATAAGTTGAGAATCAGGCTGAAACTATTTACGACTCTCCTTGATCAGTAATTACTGCTCTAGAGCATAATCTGTTGTATCTCTTTGCTCTGAAGGGACCAAGGAGTCAGGTGAGAAGTTGAATTCCCTTCCCATTTACAAACAGCACTTCCTCTATCCATTTGGAAACGCTGTATAACAGTAGAGAGGAAGCTCTATTATGGACGTCTTTATTAGTATTTCTCTCCCATGAGCCTCATAGGAACACAATATACTTGCAAGCATATATACATATATTATTTATACAATGCCATAGGTGTGGATTGTGTCTTACAACAATATGAAAAGATAGAAAAGAATTGAAGAAAAGTTCCTGAAAAATACATTTGTAAAGAAGTTAAGAAGTTTCGTAGTAAAATGGCAGCCTAACAGGTCAAGGACCAGGAAATGAGAGGGCCGTGCTTAGCTTCTGAACCATGCTTCAGGAACTTCTCTGTAGTATGCCCTACAGCTGACCAGCCTGCTTATTGGAAGAGCTACTGAAAAGGGGCGTGATCCAAAGGCCACTGAAGTCAATTAAAAGACTCCCTCCATTGACATCAGTGGGCCTTAGATCAGGCCAAGAAGAATGCTGGTAACACACTGACTACCACAAAGCTACGTTTTCTGGCCTAAACTGGTGCTATTTACTTCCAAAGGGTATATAGTTCATTCCAAAAAATAGAAAAATAAAAAAAGAGAGATGAATGGAAACTGGGAGGGAGGTAGAGAATTATCAATGTTATACAAATTTAAAATAACAAAAAACAGAAAAGAAAAATGTATATATTGCTTTGCCTTTGATGCAGCAGGCCAACTTCAGAACTAATCTAAGCAACTGCAACTTCATTGACTTGAATGGGTCCAGACTGGATGTGGCCCATTATGTATAATGTGTAACACACCTTCTTAATAAAACATTAGTTCTCCATCTTTAAGTAATTTAAAGGTGAGAAATTTTATTTGGACTTGGTGAATTATTGTTTTATTTAATTTCAGTGCTTATGTACTACGGTGCTAGGTGCTATGTAAAACCTGAGACAGATACATTAATGAAAACAGAAAAACAATCTGCTTGTTTTTTTATTTACTAATTTAGATCCTGATCCTATAATAAGCTCCACAAAGTCAGACCCCAGTACCTAGGCAGAACTCCAAATTAAGTCACTAAAGCCCCATGGAGGTAGCACTCATTGCTGGAGTGGGGCCCTAAGGTGAGGCTTTGTCTACACTACAAAATTAAGTCGAATTAAGTTAAATCGCCCTACAGCCACCGCCGTAATTAAAGGGGTGGTTCACATCCACACTATGCTCCTGTCAGCAGTGCACGTCCTCACCTGGAGCGCACTTAAGTAAGTCACTTTGGATCACTGAGAGCTGAAACTTGGCAACCCAAGCTGGCAGCCCTGCACAAGGATCACAGATGACACCCCCCCATCCCCACCTGGGGACTGACAACCCAAACTGTCAGCCCCATGGGCTGACCGTCAACAGACACCGTGTCACCCTAACTACTGCGCTCCTCGCAAGATGGCGTTATTAAGTCGATGGAGCACCATTGTAGCATAGAGTTAGGGCGACATAAGCTAGTGTAGACCAGGCCTGACAGATCACTTTTTCTGAGGTACTTTGTAAAGGATTTCTTCTTTCTTCTTTAAATAGCCACTTTAAAACTATGCAGAACATTAATATATTTCATCTTTTAATGTACATCTTTTGGTAGTGAACACATTCTTTATAAAGTCTATGTTGAACTGTTGTAGTTAGACTCCAGCATACTTGCTGTTACGAAGTTTTTGAATTTTTCAGCTGTTGTATCTTGGTCTGATAGGCTGCATAGCCTGAAGGCTGATAAGTTGATTAGCATCATTTGGGATCTAGTTTATGCTAACTGGCTTTCAGTATTAAAAGTTTTGCAGGTATATCAATCATTACTTTAGTGCAAAACATCTGAATATAATCAAAGTAGCGGTTGCTGCTCCAAAGAGATTTTTTTTTTTTGCAGAGGTTAAACTGGAGCTGAGTAAAGGTATATCACTATATTTCCTCACTCATTTCAGCACTAACAGTTGATGTCCTTATTTTTCTGCATTATACCTATTTATAAGAAAATACAGCATTATCCTTGTATTTTAATATAGTCAGTTGAATCTAAGTTCCATCAGAAAATAATTGAAAACTGCTACCTAAATACTGTCCTATTTTATAACTGTGGTAATTCAGTAGCCAGATTTCAAAAACAAACTATTTTCAGCTGGCGTTTTTGTTAGAGATTAGATTTCAGTATTTATTTCTTGTGTAATTTTTAATCAAAGGATATTTATAAAGATGAATACTAACATCTATAAACACTCAGGACAAAGTCCTGAAGTTTTTAAACTCAATTTTTACTCAAGGCAAAACTGCTGGTAAGCTAATGTGTCTGAGTGAATAAATACTGAAAAATAATTTCAGGATTTGGCCCTGACAGCACAAAACCTGAGAGGTCTCAGAGTGCTGCTCTCGTACTAACCGCTGTCATTAAAACAGATGTTCTCCATAACCTTGACCAATCAACTCCATTCTCTAATCAGAAAGGAGCACAGACTTGTTTATGGATTTATGATAGATGTGTGTGCCAGAACTAAGTCTATGACTGTGGACTTACTTTGCATGTAGTAATTTAGCTTGTGTGGTTTTAAAATCTGCTTTATACACTTTCATGCAAACATTATCATCTTTAGAAAGCCTTCTTAATAACTGGATAGTTAAAGGAAATATATATCACAATTATAAGCAATATGATGAATTTGCTGATGTTAGCAGTTGAACGCTAATGCCTTCTGATATCAACTGACAGGACACTAATTACTAGTTATGGGAGACAATTGCCTGTTAAAGGAGCTATTCAGTGAGTTACAATTTTTAAACATTATAAAGTACATGCCTGATTTGCAAAAAGATATGATATGAATATACCACCTAAGTTCTCAAGATGATTATCACGACAGAGATCTGTCTAATTAGGAAGAATCTATTTTAATGCTGAAATATGAAAGAACCCAGCTGGGAGAGGAATTTAGAGGAAGACACAAAAACATCACTGCTTGGCTGACAGCAAATACAGCCTAAGCTTGTTCCAATAGCAGTTTCTGAAAAAATAACTCATCTCAGCATTTAATCAATAATGGCTTTAGAACAATTACATCCTTACAGATAATCTATCTAGTCATATTAGTAGGAGGAGCTTCATAAATAACATGAAAAATGTGTTGTGCAAACACACAGAAACAACTCCTTTGCCTGCTGAGCTGTCTGCCCAGTAGTTGGACAACATTAAACATACCATCATACAGATAACATGTGCATCACACTGTACTCAAGAGACCACAGTTTAGTGCTTGGTGCTCCCAATCAGGTTGGGACCTGCAATTGTTATGGCTGAAAGTTTCAACCCAGAGCAGGCTGCCGATTAACCTTCAGTATGGTTGCTTGGATAGGAACCTTTCTGAAGGATTCTGCAGTAATTAAATGGCTTATGTCTAAATCGATGGATGACATAGTAAGGGCTCCTCTGCTGGAAGGCTAAAATGGTATCAACAACTCAATGCAATCACTGAATATAACTCCAAAAACCTGTTAACAGAGACATTTGGGAAATGTGAAAAAAAGCTTTACTACACACAGAGAAATGTTCTGTAAAGATTCCTCCAGAAACATAATTTGGCTTCTGTTCTGTTTAACTGAACAGATCAGAGTTATCTCAGTTATTGCTGAAAACTATTTTACTGCGTGTTCCTTATATACAGCTCTAGCAAAAAGGAACAATAATATTCACTGGAGTGCAGGGGAAATGCCACCATAAAGTTGGGGATGGATAAAAAATATACTTCAGAAAAGTATCTGTGAAACACAACTACAGTTTAGCAACATGGCTGAAATTCACAAGACAGCTGGGCTAGAAATGAGTTCTGGCTTCCAGAACATCAAAAGCTGTAGGAGTTCTGGAAGTGATGAACTAAGTATGGTGCAAAATAAATTGCTCTAAAGCATTTATGGGAAAAGGCTGAAGTAGCTGAGAAGGAGAACAAGAAAGTGAAAAAACGGGCAACAGAGAAACTAGAGGTAGTTAGATTAACCATCATAAAATTTAAAAGCTTTAGCATGATAATCTAGAATCTAGCAATTCTTATAATTTAATGTAAATAGTAATGCTTTTAGGCAATTATTGGCATGTCTGTCTACTCATTAAGACTCATACTAGAGCAGTCAAAGTAATGCCAGGTCTTGAAGGTCCATATTGTCCCTACGGTACATAACTGAGGGCCTGATCTGGTTTATCCCTGCACCTTCAGAGAACCCCACTGATTGACTTCAGTAGGGCTTGGCATAGGCACATGGGTGTGCCTGTATGAATCTCTTTGCAGAATTGGAGTCTAAGAGTTTTCTGAGTTTTTCCATATGTTTAGCTCAACATTATTATCTAATGTCCCAATTCAATAGAGGTTCTGCAATGAGACTACTCACATGCTTCAAGTTAGGCATGTACTGAAGTACTTCTCTGAATCGAGGCTAGCGGCTCTATTCTGACTAGAGAGAGGCCACAACTGGAACTTCAAATCCAATCTCCAAATGTTTTTTTTTGTAGGCGTTAAATCCATCCCTATGTTGTTTGTTTCAAGGAAAGGTCCAAAACTGAAGGGAGTCTATTATCTAGATTTGTTCCTATATGGTCCAAAGTAGAAGTCTCATAAGAACAGAAGATCTCATGAGATATTCAACTCAAGAAAGGAGACATTCAGCAAGATCAGATGCTCTTAAAAGGTTTCCACCACCATGGCAGGGACTGTGTCTTCAGAGGTGTTTGTACAGTGCCTAGCACCACAGGACCCCAATCTTGGGTGGGACCTCTGAAAGCTAATATAAATATTACATAGTCATAAATATGTACGTGAAATCTGTGTTGTGACTCCTTACATTTGGTCAACAAAATTAAAAGACTGTTCAGATTTATTACTGTACTCAAGGCAAGAGTCCATGAGAGTAACTCAGACAGGTTAGAAAAAGCCAAAATAAAACAGACATTTTAAAAAGATGAGCTTTTATTTGCAACATCAGGAGACCTGATAGTAGAGGGAAAAACAGCTATTTAAACACTGTTGATGTGAAGCTTTAGAGAAGACTATTTTTCATTTTCTTCTCTTTTGGGGGATTAGAGCTAGAGCTGAAAATTCCAACTATTTATTTCTTTATTACTTACTTGTTTCATGTAGCAATCGAAGAGAAAGCTATCTAAAGCCAGCAGTAAGGACAGCAATGAGCAAAAAAAGTTTCCCTGGATTTAAAAACAAAACTAAAAAACTACTACTATGATTCTTTACTGCATGAGAAACTGTTTCAGGCAGATTGGATAGATTTCTTTTAAAAAATATTTATTTATTTAGAAAGTTTAATAGGTTTACAAATCCTTGCCAGGTTAATATCAGAAACAAAAAACAACAATTATCACAACTATGAGCTTTTGTTTAAAGAGACATTATGCAGAAACAGAGATATAATTACAACACCCATGATATGTCATTTTTAGTGATTTTATTAAACTGAGTGAAATCTCTGATTACGCATATTTAACAGATAGATGAGGCATGTCTATCAAATGTTAATATTAAAAAAATTGGTCACATGCTAGAGGGTTTTTTGTGTCTGTGTGTGTGCAGGTGAATGTACTTCATCTGAGTATTGAATAAATTGTAACCAAATATCTAAGTATCCATTTGGCCTCTGTCTATTTTGCTGGATATGTAATTGGTGCATTAATTTTTCCATAACAACCTCCCATATTATTTGAGCCATTCCTCTACAGTTGGGGCTATTTTTCTTTTTCCAGTGAGAGGCTAACAGTAGCGTACCAGTAGCCTATATTTGCAGATGAGAGATTAATTCTTAATTTCCTTTTGTGTGACCATTTTTAAACCCAGATTTTATTAACACAAGAGTAGCAGCCACAAGACACCGAATGCCATTTTGGACAGTACTACATCACACTTCTAACTAGAGCAAACAAACAAACAATTATACCTTTTACAGCAAGCAGGGGCGGCTCTAGGGATTTTGCCACCCCAAGCATGGCAGGCAGGCTGCCTCCAGTGGTTTGCCTGCGGAGGGTCCGCTGGTCCCGCGGCTTCAGCGGACCTCCTGCAGGCACGCCATTAGCCGAAGCCATGGGACCAGCGGACCCTCCGCAGGCAAGGCGCCAGCAGAGCGCCCCCGCAGCTTGCCGCCCCAAGTACGCGCTTGGCGTGCTGGGGTCTGGAACTGCCCCTGATAGCAAGACTTTTCATGTGCTGTTGGAGTGGGAATTTCTGAATGAGCTTCAGAAAGCAGTTCAGGTTGTCAGGTATCCATTAATAGTAACCACCAGTCTCTGAAAAGATATAGCAAGTGACCAACTTCTCCTCACCTACGAAGTGTCACTAGTGCAGGACCAGAGGCCCAGGCCAAGCCTTATGGGAAAATGTATCGAGTTGAAATTTTGCTTTTAATCCCAACAGTCCAAATTCAAAGCTACCTTTAACTCTATACCTAGCATAATATTAACACAAGGCCTCATACATTATATAAACTGCAGGACTGCACAGGACATGGAGACAGGTACCATGGAGGCAAAGAGGACAAAAACACAGTGGATTCCTGCTGGGGCCAAGGAAAGTGAACAGTACCATTCTGTGGTGTTCTGACCCCTTTGCCCAAGTTGCATGGAAGCCCCTAGACAGGGTCTTTACAGGAATGTGGAGCAGTGAGATAAGGTGAGAGTGGACCTAGACTGGGTATTTTCTTCCCACTATCCCATCAAAGTTAAGCTTCCCTACAACTCTGTTCTGAACCCCATTCTTCTGGTGAAATTCTGGCTCTGAGGCCACCAGCTTGAGGAGATGTCCCTGGAAAGAGCTAACGGAAAGACAGGAGAGAAGAAAAAACAGTACATGGGCATCCATGTGGCCTAAGCCCCTGTCAAGATGCACTCTGAGTTCAGGGGATCTTCTGTTTCTGCAGGGTTCACCATTATGGTTGGAAGGAACAATGCTAGGGACACCCTACAAGCGACACTTCACAGGGTTTCCAGTATTTTACAGTAGATATTCCCACACAAGAGCTGATCTGGTCTTCATTTTGGAGGCTCAATACATCCTCCCTATATTAGCCCATTGCTCCTCAGGTCTCCTGGATAAAACCTTCTGCCCATTTCAGTTTACTTAGATTCTTGTTTAAACAACAACAGACAACAGATTTTAAACAATTCCAGCCTTTCTGGTGAATAAAAAAGCCAGGAGGGAAAATTAACTTAATTTCCCTTTGTGGCAACGGATGCTAACTGTCAGCCATTTACAATAGGTTTAGAGTGAGAATGTGACCACTTTGAAATTTCCAAGCCAGAATATTGACAACCTGTTCAAAGCTACTTTCCATCCTTCATATAAAGGACTGATAATTGTGCTGTGACTCTTGCCATTGGCAATCAAATTTAGCTTTGAAATGGGACTTTTTTTTTATTTGTAAATTATAGGGAAACGGAGGTAAAGACCATTTTCTACAACAGCTATTCTTTGGAAGATATATATGCTCATTCTTATGGAAAGGTAAGTGGTATATTTCCCTTATCCTGCCAATGTGCTGACTGAAAATATCACTGTTTTGTTGAAACTGTTATAGATAAAATCAATAAATATACATATATATTACACACAAAAAAAGATACATTAAAAGAACTTTATGAAGGTTGCAAAGTCAAGCACTCAAGAGTTAGGAAATGCCAGAATTAAGTTTGTCTGCACAACCTTAATTTGGCCCCCTTATGTGTATGGATTATAATTAGAGCTGAGTAAATAACTGATTTTTCAAGTTGCTGGCAGTTCTGAAATATCAGAAAAAAAATCTGTGTGTGTCATACTAAATCAGAAAATTCAAAAAGATTTCAGCAAATCAAAAATATCTGTTTCAGGTTAAACATTGTTCAATATTTCATTCAACCTGAAGCATTTTGTTTCTGGGGATCTTTAAAGGGGGCCACATTCAGAGGAGAAAGAGGTGGTACACCCCCCCATAACTTTTAACTCTCCGGTTAGGGCACTCAGTCAATATGTGAGAGACCCAGGTTCAGTTCCCCTCTCTAACTGATGTGGATGAGGATTTCAACTTGGGCTCCCCCCAACTCAGTGTCCAAACCACCAGACTATTGGCTATTCTTAGGGAGTGGGGGTGATTCTCTCAATCTCTCCTGTTGAAGCTGTTGCCCTTTGTATAAACAATTCAATATTAACTGGAGCAGAGACTTGCACATGGGTCTCTCTCCTCCAAGGCAATTACCCTAGCCACTCCATTACCCTGGGTTATGGAGTCATTCTCTCTCTTGTTCTTGCCCAATGACTAATCAAGTATTTTATACAAAGTGGAATAGTTTAACAAGTGAGATTGAGAGAGCCAGCCTAGAATAATCCATAGCTCAGTGGCTAAGACACTCACGTGGGGAAGAGGGAGACCCGAGTTCAAAATCCTTCTCCACATCACAGAGCAGGGGAAACTCAACTTGGGTCTCCCACATCCACTGGGCTAAAATTTATAGAGAGGGCAACCACCATCACTTTAACCTTCCTTGCTAAGCTAGCCTGATTTTGTTGTTGTTGTCAGCGGTAACTATTCAGCAAATGTGTTTCCCATTTGCTAACAGTTTCAGGTCAAATGAAATGGCATTTTTTTTCAGAGAATAAACTATTTGTCTGAAAAATGTTGCCCAGGTCTAATTATGTTACATTTTCTAATTACATCATAACATACTGGTTTTTCCACAAGACTCCTGTCTCGTTCAGTTCACAGAATGGACAGTGCTCACTTAATGAGTAGCTATTTCATATTTTGTTTTCTCCTCATTGTTCAGTGTATGGTCTCATGCTATTTAAATCCTGCTCTGTATGCTGAATTATTTTTTTTTATGGGCTTCTCTGTGGCAGCCATCACTACTGTATCTGAGCACTTCACAAACATGAATGAATTTATTTTCACAGCATCTCTGTGAGGTGAGGGATATTATTAACCCCATTTTACAGATGGGGGAATTGAAGCAGAGAGAGATTAAGGTAAAAAGTTTCCACTATGAGACATCTAGGACCTGATTTTTCAGAATACTTGGCATTATATAGCACTTTCGTGAAATGGACAGTGTTCAAAGAACAGCTTCCTCTGACTTCAGCTACAGTTGTGAGTGGTCAGCACTTTTGCAAATCATACCCCATAGTCTCTAGTCAGGAACCCAGAAAATAAGGAATACATAATTAGTGACCACCTGTGAAAAGTTTGGTTTAAATGACTTGACTAGATAGCAGCAAAGAGTCCTGTGGCACTTTATAGACTAACAGACGTTTTAGAGCATGAGCTTTCATGGGTGAATACCCACTTCGTCGGATGCATGTCATATGCATCCGACGAAGTGGGTATTCACCCACGAAAGCTCATGCTCCAAAACATCTGTTAGTCTATAAGGTGCCACAGGACTCTTTGCTGCTTTTACAGATCCAGACTAACACGGCTACCCCTCTGATACTTGACTAGATAGGTACTCTATGGCAAAGGCAGGTATAGAATCCAATTCTCCAAGGCAGCATTCAAACACCTAAACCATGAGACCATCCTTTCTCTTCCTGCAGTCCCCGGCCCCAATAACTGCACACCTTCCAATTTCTGTAACATATAAAACAGGGATCCTACAGGCAACAGCCTCCTTCACAACACAGCCCTGATTCATCCCCAGAGCAGGGCCATTCTGTGCAGTGAATGAAGCAGGAGTCCTGTGGAGAAAATAGCATGAAGTCATGTAATTAAAGATGTATCATCACATATATGCACAAGGAACAAATTAATGTTGCAAAGCTAATTTTAATTAAGCATTTCCTAACTGCTGACTGCTTGAACTTACAACTTTTATGTTCTTTGAATGTATTGTGTGTGGGTATGTCGTTTTGTAGATTTAAAAAAAAGCAAGGAGCAAAAACAGAAATTCCATCTTGTGATGTGATATACTGACATCCATATGGGTCATCAGCAGGGCTGGACCCTTTAGGTGCATCACAGAGGCCTCTGCCACTTGAGCTAACCATGTAAATGAGAGTAGTAGCAGACATTCCCAGCCCCCCCTCTCCGCAATCTTCTTGTCCCCAGTCTCCTTGCCCAGCTATCCCAGTTCTTTCATCCTGGCTTCTCATCTGATCTGTCTCCTCTAATAGCCTCCAGTTGCCCCCAGGCCCACGTTCCTCCTCCTTAATGGCTCCCAGTTCCAGTCTCCCTCAATGCAGTGTCTCCTCCCTACCCAGTTCCTTGTCCTGTTCTCTTTACCCAGTCAGTCCCATTTCTTCCCCCACATTCTACCTCTTCAGCATATTGTCTTCTGTCCCCTCATCTCATTCTGCCCATGCCACTTCTTCCCAGTCTCCTCATCAGCACTTCATCTGATCTCGGTCTCCCATCAGCTTCCACTCAAAGAAAGATCTTAACATGGGCAAAATAAGGTCTTATACCCAGCTTCATTCTCAGAGACTATTGAACCATTGTAGCTGAAAATTTCCACAAACATTCAGCCTCAAACAGACATCAGCATGGAAACTTTCAGCCCAAACAGTTAAAGTTTGGCAATATTATAAGCAACTGGAACAAGGTATTATTATGGGAAGTGTTGGGCAACCATAATAATACACCATGCTACCTGCCCCGTCTATAAGATATCTAAAGAGAGGTATTAAGTCCCATTTTGCATTAATTTCTTTATTTAAAAAGAAAAGAAAAGAAAAGAAAAGGGCTCACCTTTGATAGGCATACCTTTCAGATAGCTTCCACTGCAGTGGTGTCAAAGCATTGCTATGTTTTGAAAGTGCTACTAAGGGAAAGATTCCCTACCGATAGAAAAGAACCACAAGAGAAAGACATCAAAATAAGACTAGGGGGCAGGGGAGATAACTGAAAGGACAGAGATGATCACTTTCCAGTGCTGGGTCAGATTAACCAAAATGTGATAAACAAATTAACCACTGGCCACATGCAAACCAGAGCCTGCTCTCATACTCCTTCCTCAGCTACTGCCTCTACCACAGGACATTCAGCAGACGTACAGGACTCGTACCATCTTACCTCAATTTTGCAGTACTTAATGCTTTAAAACAATAGCTTATTATTTAGGGGTTTTGAAAACTATAAATACATTGTCCATTTTTTTCCTGTTTGAAACCAAACCACACCACACCACACCACACCACACCTGGCCTGATTCTGATCTCACTAGTGCAACTCCATTTACCTTACTCCTGACTTGCTCTGGTGTACCTCCATGAGATTAGAATCAGGCCCAACTGTTTTTAGAACAATAGTATTTAGCACGTACGTGTAGATCTCAAAGCTCTTTACAAAGGCAAACAAGCATTATTATCCCACTTTACAGGGGCAACAACTACAGAATAGCTAACGGCCAGCAAGTTAATGGCAAAATTTATATCAGAACCCAGTCTGGTACCCACATTGGCACCTCTTTTATTCACATTCACATTTTGGGTGTTATTTTCAGTCAAATAATTATTACTTTTAATCAAATAAATGTTGATGAATGAAGTAAATAGATCATTATTTTCCACTTACCTCTTTCATGTATGTATAACTAATATTTATGTTGTGCTGGGAGAGGGTTCTTATGGGTCGTAACTGTAAGCAGTGTCAGGATAAGCTCTACACTGACATCTGGTGGAAAGAATTTCAGAGAGTATATTTGCATAGGCACGCCTACCCTATCCCAGACTGCTGAGCGGTGGGACTGCTTGGTGACAAATGACTCACCCCCAGTTGGGTGGTACTTGCTAGACAAGGGACATGGGTTCTAAAACCCAGAGAATTGAGAGAGGCTGGGGACAGGTATCTGTGCCTGGTGGTGCAGTCTCCTTGTGGAGCCAGAAGCACCAGTTGCACCCCCTCCTCTCTCCACTGTGGAATATCAGAGTTGATTTTTTTATTCCCTCAAGACTCTAGATACAGGTTACTGAGCTGAAATCACTTTGGCTAATGGTACACTAGCACTGGAGTGCCCCTACTATGAGCTGGAATCACTGAAGAGCTGAAAATCACTAAAGAGCTGAAATTATTGAGCTGAGAGCACTGAGTACTGTGCTAACTAGTGGGGAGCCCAAAGCTATACTGTGGAACAGAGCTGCTGGTGGAGTGGAGCAGTTTGCGTGGACGGCTGGAGCGGATCACGGGACAGCTGGTGGAGCAGAGCGGCTGGCAGAGCGGAGTAGCTGTGAGACGGGTGGAGCGGCCCACAGAGCGCACTGAGCCGAGCAGTTTGCAGGGACAACTGGAGCAGCCCACAGTACAGCTGGTGGAGCGGAGCAGTTTGTAAGGACGGCTGGAGGAGCAGAGTGGAGCGGCCGGTAAAGCGGAGCAGTTCGTGGAGAAGGTGGGAGCAGAACCCACGGAGAGGCAGGGCAGTTGGCCCCGGACCACGTAAGGTGCCCCTTTCTACCCAGGCTGGGGGGGAGGGACCTCTGCAGATAAACTCTCCAACTTTGGGGGCTGCACTGACCCAGGACAGAGACTTTTGGGATTGTGGGACTTTTGGGACTGTGGGTGATTTGGGGGCTTGCTGGACTCAAGAGCCCAGGAAAGAGGACACAGCCCAATTTCCTGGGGTGGGTCTTTGCTCACGGTTGGGTCTATGAACTCTAGTTGAGGTGTTTTTCCCAATTTAGTGTTTGTTGTTTATCTCATGTATTAAACCTTTTCTGCTACACCGAGACTCTGTGCTTGCGAGAGGGGAAGCATTGCCTCTTTGAGGCGCCTAGGGGTGTGTGTAAGATTTTCCCAGGTCACTGGGTGGGGGCTCGAGCTGGTTTGGCATTGGGTTATTGAAACAGAACCCCTGGATACTGAACCCGGCCCTTGTTGCTGCCAACTCAGAGGGGCAGAAGGGTTACATAACGATATAACATAGCATGTTTTTATGGGACTAGATATTTTCAGCTAATTTGTTTAGTTTCTACAGCTTGGTTTTGTATTTCATAGCTCAGTAGGGCACCCTAATTGAATAAGACAATACAAACATGAGGCCATATGTTCCCATGGTTTGCACGGCACATATCCTGGAGAAATGTAGCAGTGTAGACTGAAAAATACCAGCAGCACCATCTTTGCTTAGATATGTGACCTGTCAATAGTAACAATAATTCTCCATAATATGAAAAACAAGATAGCTAAATATCTTCAACTTTTCTGTAGTGTCATAACATGGATGTGTGGGTAGTTTGTTCAAAAGCAGGTATCTTATTTCAGCTTTTTCATCGTATTTGATGCACAGTCATTCCCTCATTTTCTCTATGCTTTGGCTCCCCTTTTCCACCACTACATTATGCCATTTGTTCTGTATTTAGTGACACTCTTCCTTACTTTTGCACATTTCACTTTGGTGAATCGCTCTGTTAGTATGATACATCTGCATGTGGAGATACAGAAATCTCATTATTTGTCTTTTTTCCCCCCTACAGCGGTTTGCATATGCATATTTGCATTTTAGAAACTAGCTTGTTTCTCAAGCATGGTTTGGTTTTGGATGGGGTTATCTGCGTCACTGATCAGACTAATGCTGTTGTAATCTATGAGCAATGTGGAGTGCACCATGTTTTCATTTGGGTTTGGTATTCTATCCTCGAGCACTTTGCTGTTTTGGTTGAAATGCCACCAAAAGTTGGGTGTTCTTGTCTGTAAATTGGCTGAGAGGGTGGCATTGTCACTGTCATAATTCTGCTCTGTAGCCATTGATGCTGAACCCAGATTTTGTTTGCAAGACTGTAGTTACAGAGTTTCCCTTAACTGGGTTTATATCCCAATTGGCATAATTATCTGTTAAACTTGGGCCCCAAACTTCACTCCCATAGAGTAGAATGTTTTGAAATTTTTCTGCTGAATTGTTTAAGCTTTGGTGTTGGCAATGAGTTGCACTTATTTGTGCTTTCAGTATTATGGTATAGTAGACAGACATAACTTTTTATAGCAATGCTTTTGTACTTAGTCTGGAACTCCCTGATGCATTTCTTAGGGAGCCTGGGTATCTATAAATTAGGCTGTGTTCATCTTGATGATTTGGGTCCATGTTATGTTGCTCCTTTAGCACTGACAGATGCAGCCAACATTTCCCTCTGTATACAAAGGCATACTAGGCCTTAACTCCTGCACTAAGTATTTGTTACAACTTTCAGCTGATACTGGCGCTTAAGGACCTTTTAGCATATAAGGGCATCATATGATCCATAAAAAGGTGTTAGTCTGTCACTAGTTAGCACAGGTATAAAAAGGCATCTAATGCTGTACATGTATAGGAGAGACAAGGAAATATCTGAGAAGGATAAAGAATATTATTCCCTAACAAAAAAAAAAATTAACTGTCAGAAAATTATTTCTCTAGAATCTGTACACAGTCCTGCTACTAAATGAACAGACCACTAGAATGTGTATTAGTTGTAGAGATTTGTTTACTCTTTCACATGCCTTGATTATCACTTTGTAGCAGTGGCACTGAGAAGCCAACATCTGGGTGCACAGACTCCCTGTTTTCTGATTTTACGAAACAGAAAGAAAACTGCCATCTGTACTGAACTACCTGGTACAGTAACATAATGGATTTTCATCTCCCTGTACTTAGTAACAACACAAGTTTGATATTGTACCAATAGTTAAAATTCTTTTACAGTCATTGCTAATTTCCTGATTCTTAGTGCTGCTGAATCAGCATAACTGAAAGCAATGTCTCCTCTTAATCAGTGACAGAAAGCACTGCCTCCGCAAGGCAAATTCAACAGTCTGAGAGCAACTAGGTCCACTTCTATGCAATCATTTTTAAATGATCTAAAAATCACTAACCTTTAACTTCTGGAGCACTGGGTTCAAATCTTATGTCAGGCCATGAGTGAAAATGAGGTCAATGGTCTTATTTTGGTCTCCACAAAACCATCACATAATTTGGCATAATTGGCAAATTCTGCTAAGAAGGAGGGAAGAATATGAATTAGGAAATAAAGTAGAGTTTTATTCAGGTAGAAAAACAAACATCAATAAACCTGAATGTCAAGATCACAAATACAAATTCAGACTTGAATGTCAGACCCTTTGCACATCCTTAATATAATGAGACCCAAGTCTTAGAATAGACGGGAGGACCCACCTGAGACTGAGGACCTGTCTTCACTACTGCGCTAAATAATGTAGTGTTTCAGGTGAAGCTGTGCCATGTCGATGGGAGAACACCTCAACATGAGGCGAAACTAGACACTGTTTTAAGTTGCTGTAACTTACATCTCTTAGGGGGGTGGCTTTTATCACACCCCTGAGCAACGTAAGTTACATTGACTTAAGCAGTAGTGTAAACAAGCCCTCAGTAGGTGTGCAGCATACTAAAGGAGCCCCACTGAAATAGCAATGAAACTACAATGATCCATTCTGAACCCTCCTCTTACATCTGTAGAGTGTATGTCATTCCTACAAGATGTGTCCCTATTACTGCTCAATCAGGTGTACCAGGCAGCTTTGAGTCTCAAATATGCCCTCAAACCTTCTGATGACACCAGCATTTTTTTAAAGCACTGCTTCAACTGGTGCAATGAATTTGGGAATGCAGCTGAGATCCAAGGGTTATCTGTCCTTTACTGAGCAGTAACAGGGGCTCCCTTTTGTGTGGGGAAGCTACATATCAGTTCCTGCCAACAGAACACTTGGCTCATGCCTGCTATCAGTCCTCCTCCTTCACGAACATGAAATTTACAGTAAAAAACATAATTTCAAAAACTCTGTAAAACGGAAGACTGGGGACAGATGAGAAAACTAAAAGTCAGAAGAAAGGGATAAGAAATGAGAGACAGAAAGTGAAGAAAGGCAACCCTCTGTTTGTCATTCATCTCTTCTCACTTGCTTTTGGTGACCACCTTTAGGTCCTGACCCTGCAACCTTTATGCGAATAGTCTCACTGAAGTCCACTGGGCTACTTTTGTCAAGGTTGCAGGATCAGTCTCTTAGCTCTGCTGCTGTGTGGATACACTATATCATCTCCTACGTCATTTCCATTGCTATTTTCTTTTTGTCTAATTCCAAACTTGGTGACAGTTTAGGAATTCTTTGAGCTACTTCTTACATGAGGACCTGCACAGCAATGCACTGTCATTTCAAAATGAGGAGAAGAGAATGGAAAGAAGATGCACCCCTTTTAACATACTGGGGTCCAAATGAAGATTCTACTTATACTGTACAAACTTTAAAGCAGGCACCATGTTTTTGTATGTATTTGTACAGCACCTAATACAAACAGGTTTCAATCCTGACTGGAGCCTCTGGACATTATTGTCATATAAATACTCAAAAGTTTAATTATAGTTTAATGATAGCTGTCACTGCGATGAAAGATTAGCCCTAGGAACAGGGAATAAAAAAAGATGAGGGACACTTGCTGATTTGAGAGTTAGGGCTCCATAAAACCTCTGCATAGAGCACCAGTACAGTGAGGGTCAGATAGTATAGGGCTGGCCTTGGCTGTAACATTTCTAGAAGGGGCTGTCATTTAAATGCTTCCTTTATCGACTGGAACACACATTTCCATACCCTTACCCCCCTGAGCCACATTTTTCCAGGGGTTCCAGTCCCTGGCTCCTCAGTTAATGCATTTTGCTCTTGGGGAAAGATTGGAAATGCCTCTACTGGTATCTGTAAATCCCCTAGTGACAGCCCTGATTAGTTTCGAAAAGAGGCACCTTTTGGAATACATTTCAAAATTTTCAATACCACTTCTGGAACTCAGCTCTCATTGTCAACAAATGCTGCAAACAAAGCAAAGGGTTGACAGAAAAGTCTAATTTTACTATCCCTTTGCTAATCTAATGGACATATTGGAAATTAATTCACTGTAGTCTATATGAAAGCTTTAAAAATGGATATGTGAAAGATGCTCTATGATTTGTAAAAAGAAAGAACAGATTCTCTCAGAAATGAATGCCAAATTCATTGCCTGAGTTATCATTTTTCAGTCAAAAAGTATATGAAGAAACTATATAACTCATTTAGACAGAAATCTCCATGGAATTATGCTGGCCTTTCATGCAGGTGATGAAACAGCCAAATTCCCTGACAGCGGTGAGTTATTCCTTTTATCATTGGCAGTGCTGCCAAAAAAATCATCAAGGCCAAAGGCATGGAAAATGAGGCCTCTTCAAATTCAAGTGATAAAAAGACGCATTTTATGTTTATTTTAATCACTATCATTTAAGTTTTAAAATTAAATTACAGTGATGTTAAACATAGCCAGGGACCAACACGATTAATTTAAATTCAGTATTTAATTTCTATAAATAGGCTTTCTTCCAGGATAGGGCCTTTGGACTTCTGTCTCAAACTCCATGTGCCCTAGTCCCTCTTGTAACTAAAACATGTGTCTTTCAAACCTCACAACATGTGTATAAAATATTGGGTGTTTTATTACAATTTATAATTCAGTCATTTTGGAGGTGGATTCTCTCTCTTTCCATAGTTACAGTAATGATCTAGTATAGTAAATCAATGATTTTGTTGCAGCTTTATATTTTGAGAGCTCATATCTTACAAGTCAGAATATAGGTGGTTAGAAATTTCTCTGCACAGCCTGGTGAATTTTGAAAATCCTAATGAATATAAAATTATACTAATTCTTTTGTCTAGTTAGAAGTTTTTATTGTAAAAACCTAACATACTGAGGATCAGTCAACGCAGTGGGCCTGATTTCAATTTGAGCAGAATTCCAGTTAATAATGTCATACACATAAACCCTCTCTTAACAGTTCATAATGTTAAACTGAAGACAGGATTGCTAAAGAACTGTTATTTTTTCTCCCTATTAAATCAGCATTACAGACTTTCAACAGATGTCTTTAATAGACACTGTTATTAAAAAGAATATGATATAAAATAGATTTAGACCATTTCTCCACCATTACCACTTTTACCACCAAGAGGAAAGTTTTCCTTGTGTCTTCAAATTATTAAATTTATGTCTAATGAGAAAAAATAACTCTGGATATTATCCACCTATAGCAACATCCATACCATTGCTACAGTTAAGGCTTTGTCAGTGCTCTCATTATACTGTAAACCCTGTACTTTGAGGACTTTAGAGGTTGGCTGTAGAAACATGCTCTAGTTAAAAGGTTTCAGCCTAGGAGCAAATTCTTTGTAAAATGGTGGGAGTAGGGGGAAATCCATCTGTTTTTTAAGTTCTAAGTGTGCCAAAAAATAAGTTGTCTGGTTTCAGGTTCTTTTCTAAACTCTCATAACTCAAAAATGTTGTTTTAAGGCAAAGTTTTACGGGCTATTAGTCAATAATATGGATTTGTGCCTTTTGGATTATTTGGAAAAATGCTAATAAAAATAACAATTATGTGGTTGGAAAATTGCCAAATTTGTCAATATTGACTAAAATTAGGCACCTAAATTAATATTTAGATATATCTTGTAAATAAATCACCAGACTTTCAAAGGTGCTCAAATATCCACAGTTCTATTGACTTCAGTGGGATATGCAGTTGTTCACCATCTCCCCAAACGGGGTCTTTAATTAGTCAAATTTAGGTGCCACGGGTCTCTACCAAGTTCTCCGTGCCTCACTTCCCCATCTGTATAATGGGAATAAAAGACGGTTACTCACCTTTGTAACTGTTGTTCTTCGAGATGTGTTGCTCACATCCATTCCAGTTAGGTGTGCGCGCCGCGCGTGCACGTTCGTCGGAAACTTTTTTACCCTAGCAACTCCAGTGGGCCGGCAGGTCGCCCCCTGGAGTGGCGCCGCCATGGCGCTCCATATATACCCCTGCCGGCCCACCCGCTCCTCAGTTCCTTCTTGCCGGCTACTCCGACAGTAGGGAAGGAGGGCGGGTGTGGAATGGATGTGAGCAACACATCTCGAAGAACAACAGTTACAAAGGTGAGTAACCGTCTTTTCTTCTTCGAGTGATTGCTCACATCCATTCCAGTTAGGTGAATCCCAAGCCATACCTAGGCGGTGGGGTCGGAGTGAGAAGTTGCGGCATGGAGCACTGCAGATCCGAAGGCTGCGTCCTCTCTTGACTGCTGGACCAGGGCGTAGTGGAAAGCAAAGGTGTGGACCGATGACCAGGTTGCTGCCCGACAGATTTCCTGGATGGGCACACGGGCGAGGAAAGCCAGCGACGACGCCTGCGCCCTGGTAGAGTGCGCAGTCACACGGCCCGTAGGAACATGGGCCAGCTCATAGCAGGTCCTGATACAGGAAGTAACCCATGAGGATAACCTCTGTGAGGAGATAGGAAGCCCCTTCATGCGGTCCGCTACTGCCACGAAAAGTTGGGGGGATTTGCGGAACGGTTTGGTCCTCTCCACATAGAACGCGAGAGCCCTACGGACATCAAGCGAGTGGAGCTGCTGCTCCCTGCCTGAAGAGGGAGGTTTCGGGAAAAAAACCAGGAGGAATATCTCTTGGTTGATGTGGAAGGTCGAGACTACCTTGGGGAGAAAGGCAGGGTGTGGTCTCAACTGTACCTTATCTTTGTGGAAGACTGTATACGGGGGGTCTACCACAAGAGCCCGGAGTTCCGACACCCGCCTAGCTGAGGTGATAGCAACTAAAAAGGCAGTCTTCCAAGAGAGATAAAGTAGGGAGCAAGTAGCTAACGGCTCGAAGGGGGGGCCCCATGAGCCGAGACAACACCAGGTTAAGATCCCATGTTGGAGCAGGGAGTCGGACGTTAGGGTATAAACGTTCCAGCCCCTTAAGGAATCTAGACACCGTTGGGTGAGAAAAAATGGAGCGGCCATCCCCACCCGGGTGAAAGGTGGAGATAGCTGCCAGGTGGACCCGCAACGACGATATCGCCAGACCCTGTTGTTTGAGGGACCAAACATAGTCTAAGATATTGGCCACCGAAACTTCCATAGGGTGGAGACCTTTCTCCACGCACCAACAGGAGAAACGCTTCCACTTGGCCGAGTATGTCGCTCTCGTGGAAGGCTTCCTGCTGCCCAAAAGCACCTCCCGTACCGGTGTGGAGCAGCGCAGTTCAGAACCGGTCAGCCACGCAGGAACCACGCCGCTAGGTGCAGCGACTGCAGGTCCGGGTGACAGAGAGACCCGTTCTCCTGGGTAATCAGGTCCGGGTGAAGGGGCAGGGGAATTGGGTCGGCTATGGCCAGGTCCAGCAGCATGGGGTACCAATGTTGCCTGGGCCACGCCGGGGCTACCATGATCACGCGAGCCCTGTCCCTGCGCACCTTCAGAAGGACCCTGTGGACCAGAGGGAAAGGGGGAAACGCGTAGTACAAGCGGGTCGTCCATGGAATAAGGAAGGCATCCGCTATAGACCCGGGCTCCCTGCCCTGAAAGGAGCAGAACGCCTGGCACTTCTTGTTCCCCCCGGATGCGAAGAGGTCCACACGGGGCACACGGGGATAACCCCACCTCTGGAAGATGGAGAGGGCGACGTCCGGGCGAAGGGACCACTCGTGCGATAGGAAGGATCTGCTCAGGCGATCCGCCAGCGTGTTCCGTACTCTGGGGAGGAAGGAAGCCGTGAGGTGAATGGAGTGGGCTACACAAAAGTCCCAGAGTTGCATCGCCTCGTGACATAGGGGAGAGGATCTGGTGCCGCCCTGCTTGTTGATATAGTACATGGTCGTCGTGTTGTCGGTAAACACCGTGACACAACGACCTTGAAGCTGGTGACAGAATGTTTGACAAGCAAGGCGGACCGCTCTCAACTCCCGCATGTTGATGTGCAACCTCACCTCCTGCGGGGACCACAGGCTCTGTGTTCTCAGGGTTCCCAGGTGGGCCCCCCAGCCAAGATCTGAGGCATCCGTTGTCAGGGACACCGAGGGCTGAGGCGGGTGGAAGGGGAGCCCCGCACATACTACCGACTGGTTCAGCCACCAGTCGAGAGAATCTAACACCCCCTGGGGGATTGTGATCAGCATGTCCAGCGGCTGTCTTGCCGGCCGGTAATGTTCGATGAGCCACAACTGGAGGGGCCTCATGCGGAGCCGAGCATAACCGGTCACAAACGTGCATGCTGCCATATGGCCAAACAGGGTTAGACATGTCCGTATGGATGTTAAGGGGGCTGCCCGCAATCGATGAACGATTGCCGACAATGCCTGGAACCTCGGCAACGGCAGAAGAGCCCTGGCGACGGTGGCGTCCAGGACGGCCCCGATGAACTCCACCCTCTGCGTGGGGATCAGGGTGGACTTGTCCATGTTGATCATGAGGCCCAAGGTAGCAAACAGGCCGGTGATCACGCAGACGTGGCTGCAAACTTGCTGTTCCGACGTGCCCCGAATTAACCAATCGTCTAGGTAAGGGAACACGTGGATACGACTGCGCCGAAGATGTGCCACAACGACTGCCATGCATTTTGTAAAGACCCTCGGGGCCGTGGAAAGGCCAAATGGGAGGACTGCAAATTGGTAGTGAAGGGGGCCCACCACGAAACGAAGGAACCGTCTGTGGTGTGGCCAAATGGCAATGTGAAAATAAGCGTCCTGCATGTCGAGGGCGGCGTACCAGTCTCCCGGATCCAGGGATGGGATAATGGTCCCCGGGGATACCATGCGGAACTTCAACTTCACCAGGTATTTGTTGAGCTCTCGCAGGTCGAGGATAGGCCTGAGGCCTCCCTTGGCCTTGGGGATCAGAAAGTAGCGGGAATAAAACCCCTTGCCTTTCTCGTTTTCCGGAACCACCTCTATAGCTCCTTTGTTGAGGAGCGTCCGTACCTCCTGTCGAAGGAATTGCTCATGAGAGGGGTCCCTGAAGAGGGACGAGGAAGGGGGGCGGGAAGGAGGAAATGATGTAAACTGCAGGCGGTATCCCGTCTGCACCGTACACAAGACCCAGCGGTCCGATGTCATTTGGGTCCACGCCGGAAGGAAAAACGAAAGGCGGTTGGAAAACGGGGGGGAAGGATCCGTGGGGGAAACTGTTACTGCGCCCTCGGGCGCACCTTCAAAATGAAGGCTTGGGTCCAGGTGGGGGCTTAGAGGAGCTTTGATTCTGCCCCCCTTGGTTCCCCGAATGCCTACGACTTCCATTCCTGCCACGGCGCCTATTGAGGTCCTGCCGTTGGCGGAACTGGGGGTATGGCCTGCGCTGCTGTTGCTGCTGTGGCCGGAAGGGTCTGCGTTGCGTTCCCGGTGTGTGCATCCCTAGGGAGCGCATAATGACCCGATTGTCCTTGAGACTCTTAAGTCTCGGGTCTGTCTTTTCCAAAAACAGGCCCTGGCCTTCAAACGGGAGGTCCTGGATGGTATGTTGGAGCTCCGGTGGAAGACCAGAGACCTGCAGCCAGGAGATACGGCACATCGTTACCCCCGAGGCGAGGGTGCGGGCAGCAGCGTCCAACGAAACTTGCAACGATGTTCGTGCAACCTTCTTGCCCTCGTCTAGGATGGCCGCAAATTCCTGGCGGGCATCTTGTGGCAGCAGCTCTTTAAATTTGTCCGCTGCCACCCACGAGTTGAACACGTACCTACTGAGCAGGGCTTGTTGGTTCGAAACTCTGAGCTGCAGGGCCCCAGCCGAGTAGACTTTGCATCCAAGGAGCTCCATATGCCTGGCCTCCCTGGATTTGGGGGCTGGAGCTTCCTGTCCATGACGCTCCCTGTCATTCACCGATTGCACCACCAGGGAACCCGGTGTCGGGTGGACATGGAGGTACTCGTAGCCTTTGGAGGGGGCCATGTACTTCCTCTCGACACCTCTCTCCGTAGGGGGGATGGAGGCCGGTGACTGCCAGATTGTGTTGGCGTTGGCCTGGATCGTCCTAATGAAGGGTAGGGCGACCCTGGTGGGAGCATCCGACGAGAGGATGGTGACAATCGGATGCTCGATCTCAGAGACCTCCTCGGCTTGTAGGCTCAGATTCTGAGCTACTCGCCTAAGGAGGTCTTGGTGCGCCCTGAGATCCAGCGGGGGGGGGGGGGGGGGGGGGGGGGGCTACTGGAGGAGGTGCCAGCCACCGCTTCATCAGGGGAGGAGGATGAGGAGACCCCCGGCAAGAGAGTGTCCAATGGGGGGTCCCCCTCGGCCCTCGCCTCTGTCTCAGGAGCCAGAGCGGAGTCTTGCTGCTTGGACCCTTCCTTTCCATCCGGGGAGGGAGGGGGGCGAGACAACGAGGCTTCCGGCACCCTGTGCTCCGCTGTCGCAGGCCTAACAGGAAGCTGTTGGGGGCCCTGGGCTTGATGGTATGCCCATGGGGTCCAAAACCCCCACTGCTGCGGGCCTTGGTCCTGTTGCGGAGGGTCTTGGAAAAGCGCCATCTGCCGGTCGATGCCCAACGCATACCCGCTGTCTGTCTGCGAAGACACCGACGGCTGCCTAGAAGGCCATGGCGGGGCCGACCCTGGCTGGTAAGGGTCTGCGTGAGTTGGCAGCGAAGATTTTCTCGGTGCCGGGGATCGGTACCGGGAGTCATAGCAGTGCCGGGATCGGGACCGGGACCGGGTTCTGACTCGGTGCCGGGATCTGGACCGGTACCGGCCGCCGCTTCGGTACCGGGATCGGGAACGGGACCTGCCACCGACGCGGTGCCGGGAGGTCGACCGGGACCGGGACCTGCTACCAGCTCGGTGCCGGGAGGTCGACCGGTGCGGCGAGTGACGGCGGGACTGGCTCCTGGAGTCACGGTGCCGGTATCGGCGGCTGGAGTCCGACCGCGACCGTCTGGAGGTCGATCGGTGCCGCGAGTGCGACCGGTACCGCCGAGGGGAGCGGTGCCGGGACTGCGAGCGGCGGTGAGATCTTGATCTGCCGTGGCGTCGGGACCGGGATCGCGAGTGCGAGTCCCGAGACGGTGCCGACATCATGGGCTTGCCTATAGATGCGACCCGCACCGGAGGTACCGGGGGTGGCGGCTGAGTAGGCTCCGTTAGGGCAATAAGGTCCCGTGCCGAGGCGAAGGTCTCCGGCGTGGATGGGACCAATAGCTCAACCCCAGATCTTATGGGGGAGCTTGGCGGCACCGGACTCGACGGATCCGTCGGGCCCGGAGTCGACGGTGCCGGCGGCGCCACGGCCGATGCCGAGGCCAGGCGCTCCAGTCGGGTCTGCCTGGCTGGAGTAGCAGACGCTGACTGTCTCGGCTCTGCACCCGGTGCCGGAGAAGGTCGGTGCCGGGGAGTCTTCCCGGTGCCGGTGCGATCTGGTGCCGGCGCCGGGATCACGGCCTGCGAAGCCGCCGGGTCAAGTGCCGCCTCCATAAGGAGAGTCCTGAGTCTTTGGTCTCTCACCTTTTTTGTCCTGGGCTTGAAAGCCTTGCAGATGCGGCACTTGTCCGATCTGTGCGATTCCCCCAGGCATTTCAGGCACGCGTCGTGGGGGTCGCTGGTAGGCATAGGCTTCCTACAGGCCGCACACTGCTTGAAGCCCGGCGAACCAGGCATGAGCCCGGTGCCGGGTGCCGGAACGGGCTACAGCCCCCGGCGAATAACTATCTACAACACTATTTACACCTAATTACTTACTAACTACACTTAACGATCTAACTAACAACTATAACAATAACGAGAGTTAACAAGGAGAGCTAGGGACGTGGAGGACAGCTATGCCGCGCTCCACAGTTCCAACGACCGACACGGCGGTAAGAAGGAACTGAGGAGCGGGTGGGCCGGCAGGGGTATATATGGAGCGCCATGGCGGCGCCACTCCAGGGGGCGACCTGCCGGCCCACTGGAGTTGCTAGGGTAAAAAGTTTCTGACGAACGTGCACGCGCAGCGCGCACACCTAACTGGAATGGATGTGAGCAATCACTCGAAGAAGAATAGCACTTGTCTACCTCACAGAGGTGTTGTGAGGATAAAATACATTAAAGATCATAGGGCTCTCACATATGGTAGTGATGGGGGCCATAAGTAACGCAGAGAGATGTATTTGTTTGATTTTTTTTACCCCCTGACAGCACTATAAGAAAAGAGGCCCTGAACAGTTGCTTATAGCTTGATAGCTGTTTTAATCTTTGCCTTGAAGTTCTGAAGATGTTTCCAGCTGCTTCAAAGTATATCATGGCTCCAAGTACCTCAACCCAACTTCAAAGGAGCACTGCATAAATTGTTGGTGCAATATCTGAGCTCTAAAAGGACTGTTGCTATCTGTGTATTATGAAAATCTTTAGGGAGATGCTCATGATACTTTTATTGACACTATGTATTCCAACTGTAGGCCCTTAAGAGACACTGAAAAGAACTGCCTTCAAGGGGCACTGCTAAGGTTGGTAAAACAAAATTTATACCTGCTGGTTTTGCTTTGTTTTGTGGACACATGTACTTGCAATCAAACAGCTCCTGAGGCTTGTGGTTGGTGGGTCATCCAGCTGAGATTGTAGCCATGCTATAGTCCTTGTTTTCAGATAAGATAATAGAACTTCAGACTGAGGACGACTTTTAAAAAAAAAACTAATTCTTATTAAGATTACATTTTTGCCTTGATGACAGTCTCTCTTTAAAAACTGGCAGACTATCATTAAGTGCTCATCAGCTACTTTCCTTTATAACTGGCCATGGCCTATGGATTTAAAAAAAAACCCTGACTGCATGGACATGCTCTGATTATTACTCTCACTAAATACTATGCTATTTACCAATGAAGATAGACTAGATGGAAGAAGACACATCTTTGAAAAGGAGCCGGAAATAAAGGAAAGGATGGAACTTGCCCAAAAGACCAAGGTATTGATAACCCTCTCATGTGAAGAGACGACAAGCTGAAGCAGGGACAAAAGAGGCAATTACATTAAAGCTATTCCTCAGCAACTATAAATTCCACACAGACAATGGGTCCCATTCAGACATCCCCATTGCATGTCTCAACTGCGAGACTATGGATAGACACAGTGAGGTTATCCTGGTAATGGTAAATATAAGGACATTGTTTATTGTAATAAATCATTAAGCTATATGTCCATATGTTAATATTACACAGGTTGTGTTTTATGTGTCAGCATTTGTGTTAAACATAGTCAATCAATAAAAGTGATGTTACCCTATACAAAGCAATGAAAGGAAGAATGAAATTGCCTCCCTATCTAGTCCCAAGCCAGTTATGTGTCTGTGACCAACCGTGTCCAGCCTGCCTAACATTGTACCTGCTGTAGAAACTCATGATTCTGATCATTTGTGTTTTATATGTAAGCCTCAAACTATTTCCCTATACAGGGCTATGCTGTGTGAAAGTGCCTTTCTCTGTTTGCATGGAAATAATAAAGTACTGCTAAAGATACCGCTTACAGTCATTGGGGCAAGTTCTTTGCTGTGTACAGATTTCGCTGAGAGCAAACGTATGGGGGAGTTGATCAAGGCTTCAGATTATCCATCTCACCCATCTTTCCTGCATTAAGCTCCCTGCTCTGAGTGTTACTGGGCGGAAGGAGAGTGAGCTGGCTCTCTGGGTTTATGCCTGCTGAGGACTCCCCTTTGTCAGGGCTATCTTCCACAGAGATTTAGCAGAAGTTTCTGCTCTATTTGCACCACGTGAGTAGCACAAAGGGAGCAAATTGGGGACTCTGTCCTATTAGCTCTCTAAAAGAATAGTTAATGGAGATCCATGCAAGACTTGGGTAAATTAATATTTCCAGATGTCATCTGCTCAGATGGTCATACATATGGACACAGTCCTTCCTTGTGATATGACCCACAAACTGAACTATCTACTTGACACCTTGTTCTTAACCGCAGGAAAGTAATTTTGATGTGTCCAGCTGACAAAATAATTCAGTCACTCCATCAGGACAAAGATGAAATCTGTGAGGTCCACAGGGAAAGTCCATCTAAACTATCCATACAGAACAGCACAAACTCACCAGATATTGGCTGAAAGAGCTACTGCTATAGTGAAGCAGTCTGGATTAATCAGACTGGTTACAACCTAAGATAGTTCAGCTGGATGATTCTTTGAAGTGTTGTGGCTGAGAAGTAACATTCATTGACCTTAGTCAGAGCTCTGAGGTACACTTACCTCAGAAGATAACCAGGCTTCTCTTGTCCACACAGGTATCTTGATTCCAACATGAACCCCATCCGCTTCAAGTTTTCAAGACCACTGTTGACTCCTGGTTGCCTCTGAGGGCCAAAATCTGCAAGGTTGCAACCAGAGGCCAGGGAGTTGATGATTGCCTCTAACAACTGAGAATAGCCATGGATAAGAGGTGTCTTGTCTATCAAAAGGTAGTCAGTGGCTCTCAACCTTTCCAGACTACTGCACTCTTTTCAGGAGTCTGATTTGTCTTGCGTACCCCCAAGCTTCACCTCACTTAACAACTACTTGCTTAGAAAATCAGACATAAAAATACAAAAATGTCACAGCATGCTGTTACTGAAAAATTTCTTACTTGCTCATTTTTACAGTATAATTACAAAATTAATAGGGTGTATGGGGAACTGGGGAGGGGTAGTACCTCTGATGGAGGAACACGTCGTGCTCCTTTGGGAGTAGTTCATCCACTTTGGTCCATACCTACACCCAGCTCTCACCTATGGCTCCAAGTAGCTGTTTGCATGCAACAATGGCCACACCCCAGGAAACCGCTTTGCCGAGTGAGCCAAACCAGGTGAGAGTAGCCAATGGGTCTTTTGCCCTCGGTGAGACAGGGAAACTGTCTCTCTCACATATGGACTGGGCGGAGGAAATCAATTTGTGATTCAATGGCCATGAAAGTGGTTCAGCAATGTGCTGTGGGGCATGGAGAGCATGACAAGGCATGGAAGATGTCCTGATCAGCTGAGGAAGTCCCCAGCCATAATGATATTTTGTGCCACTGGAATCTGGCTTCCACAGCCAAGAGAGTGGGACTGCCCCTGTGCAATGGCTTTCTCACTTAAAAATTTCCCACATAGGTTGTTTTTTTTAATTGATTATTATTATTGTCATAATCGTCAGCGATGGACTACCAATAATAATATAATCTAAAATTAATCAACTGGAATATAAACTTACATTTCAATGTATAGTATGTAAAGCAGTATAAACAAATCATTGTCTGTATGAAACTTTAGTTTGTACTGACTTTACTAGTGCTTCTTACGGGCCCTGATGTAAAAATATGCAAATGTCTAGATAAGTTGAATACCCCCTGGAAGACCTCTGTGTACCCCCCAGGGGCACGTGTATTCCTGGTTGAGAACCACTGATCTCGATCAGTTGCTCCAGGTGTACAGATTTAATAGCAACACTTTGTTGCTGCTATGCTCTCTACTTAAGATTTATTGGTCACTTTAATTGTAAATGCTATTTTCCTGAGGTTTATAACCAGGGCTTTTGTTACAAAGGCCACAGCCAGACAAAACTTGCCTTATTTTTGTTTTCATTACAAAACCAAGACTTTGTCCAGATTCACCAAAGGGACTGTATATTACAGTAAATCTAGAAAAAAAGAATGAGGAGTACTTGTGGCACCTTAGAGATTAACAAATTTATTTGGGCATAAGCTTTCATAGGCCAAAACCTACTGCATCAGATCCATGCAGTGGAAAATACAGTAGGAAGATATATACACACAGAGAACCTGAAAAAATGGGTGTTGTCATACCAACTCTAAGGAGACTAATCAATTAAGGTGGGCTATTATCAGCAGGAGAAAAAAACCTTTTGTAGTCATAATCAGGATGGCCCATTTCCAACAGTTGACTAGGTGGTGTATTTTCCACCGCATACATCCACAAGTACTCCTTGTTCTTTTGCTGATACAGACTGACATGGCTACCACTTTGAAAAGTGAATCTAGACCAATTCTAGATGATCTAGAGTAGTGGCTCTCAACCTTTTCAGACTATTGTACTCCTGTCAGGAGTCTGATTTGCCTTGTGTATCCCCAAGGTTCACCTCACTTAAAAACTACTTGCTTACAAACTCAGACATAAAGATACAAAAGTGTCACAATACACTATTACTGAAAAATTGCTTACTTTCTCCTTTTTAACATATAATTATAAAATAAATCAATTGGAATATAATACTGTACTTACATTTCAGTGTATGGTATATAGAGCAGTATAAACAAGTCATTGTTTTTATGAAATTTTAGTTTGTACTGACTTTGCTAGTGCTAGTGCTGTTGTAAAACTAGGCAACTATCTAGATGAGTTGATGTACCCCCTGGAAGTCCTCTGTATAGCCCTAGTGGTACGTTGAGAACCACTGTCCTAGAACAATAAATGGGTTGGAATATTGCAAAACTCTGATTTTGGCTGAACTGTTCTTTCAGTTTTTGAGTTCCTTTGCACTCAGAGGTGGCTCCAGGCCCCAGCACTCCAAGCGCATGCTTGGGGCGGCAAGCCATGGGGAGCGCTCTGCCGGTGCCACAAGGGCGGCAGGCAGGCTGCCTTCGGTGGCTTGCCTGAGGAGGGTCCGCTGGTCCCACAGCTTTGGTGGACCTCCCGCAGGTGTGCCTGCGGAGGGTCCAATGGTCCCGCGGCTTCGGAGGACCTCCCACACGAAACCGCGGGACCAGCGTACTCTCCGCAGGCAAGCCGCCGAAGGCAGCCTGCCTGCTGTGCTTGGGGCAGCAAAATGCCTAGAGTCGCCTCTGTTTGCACTCAAAACAAAATGTGGTATGAGGTAGAAATGGTGATGAGAAACCAGGTGGACTGAAACAAACAAAACCCTTGTTTGCATGAACCCATGTGAAAAATCAAAATAGCTGCATTTTGCACAGCTCTGTTTATAACTTTGCAATTTTTAAAGGTAAGTCCATAAATAGTCATTACAATATGTCAGCCTGATGCAGTTTTTTCTTTCCAAAAGGCTTAACATCAGTTTCAATTTTTTTGATGCAGAGTAGTAGGAAAAAACAAAAAAGAATAGTTTTTTGGGTGGATTCGAATTCTTGTTTTTTAGTTTCGGTCCTTAGTGGCAGGAGTTCCTGGCAGTTGAATGTGACTTTGCCTCATCTGACTTCATTTGGGGTATACATATGTTATGCCAAGGGACTTTCACAAACATGTAATGACTCAACAAGGGAGCCAGTTCAAGTGGGGGATAATTAGGCTTCCACCCTCCCCTTCATTCTGTGCCACTGTTTTTACTCTCTACATCTCCATTGTACCCTTAAGAACAGCAGATCTGCAGCCAAGCGCTGTACACTCCCCACAGCCAGCAACTTCCTCTGAAGCTGCAATACATAATTACAACCAGCTGCTAAACGTTGCTTGAGAGGAGTACAAACAGCATCCTCAGACCCAGAGACTGAGAGTCAACTCCCAGGCTTTGCTGCAGTGGATAAGCCGAAGGAAGCTCCTGCACCCCTGCAGTAAAAGACAGCAACAGTTCCTTCTGTTTCCTGTATTAACAGAGGTGTTAAGAGGACAGGGAATTTCTGACCCCTCCCGTCCCTGCCTTCCCCTTTGCCCATTTGTTTAAATGAAAGAAAGCTTCCTTCCATGGCCCCTACTGCTCATCTGGCTGACCCACTACTGTGTTGCTCTGAGTCTGCTCTAACACACACAGTGCCCCTCCCTAATGACTGACAGGAGGCACTGCCTATGCTGGAGTTAGCTCAGTCACGCAACTGGATAAGTGATAGTGACAGCAGTAGGAAATTAACACTTTTTAAATCATGTTCATTGGCTCCTGTGAGTCTCATCTTCAGTGCAGGATTTTAACTTTTAAAGTTCAGGGCCCTTGTTGCCAGTCTTGAAAGTTCCCTCCAAAGCCCAAGTCCTCTGAGCTACTGGGCTCTTGAGATCTTAGGGTATGTCTACACTACAGGATTATTCCAATTTTACATAAACTGGTTTTGTAAAACAGATTGTATAAAGTCAAGTGCACGCGGCCACACTAAACACATTAATTCAGCGGTGTGCGTCCATGTACCGAGGCTAGCGTCGATTTCCAGAGCGTTGCACTGTGGGTAGCTATCCCGTAGCTATCCCATAGTTCCCGCAATCTCCCCTGCCCATTGGAATTCTGGGTTGAGATCCCAATGCAAAAACAGTGTCATGGGTGATTCTGGGTAAATGTCGTCACTCAATCCTTCCTCCATGAAAGCAACGGCAGACAATCATTTCACGCCCTTTTTCCCTGGATTGCCCTGGCAGACGCCATAGCATGGCAACCATGGAGCCCGTTTTGCCTTTTGTCACTGTCACCGTATGTGTACTGGATGCTGCTGACAGATGCGGTACTGCAGTGCTACACAGCAGCATTCATTTGCTTTTGCAAGGTAGCAGAGATGGTTACCATTCCTATTGCACCGTCTGCCATGCCACTGTAAATTGGTGATGAGATGATGGTTATCAGTTGTTCTGTACCATCTGCTGCTGTCATGGGTGCTCCTGGCTGGCCTCGCTGAGGTCGGCCGGGGGCGCATGGACAAAAATAGGAATGACTCCCCAGGTCATTCCCTTCTTTATGTTTTGTCTAAAAATAGTCAGTCCTGCCTAGAGTATGGGGCAAGTGTACTAGAGAACCAGAGAGCACAGCTGCTCCATGTCAGAGCCCCAGAGATCCCGCAGAAATGATGAGCTGCATGCCATTCTAAAGGGAGCCCCTGGAACAACCCCACCTGTTACTTCCCTCCTCCCTCAACCCTACTGGGCTACCGTGGCAGTGTGATGAAGTAATAAAGAATGCAGGAATAAGAAACACTGAGTTTTTAGTGAGATAAAATGAGGGGGAGGAAGCCTCCAGCTGCTATGATAGTCCAGGCAGGACATTAAAGGGTGGCAAGGGAGAGGAGCCCAGCCTCCCGCTGCTATGATAGTCTAGGCAGTATAGAATCTTTTCTTTAGACATGAAATGGGGGGGGCTGATAGAGCTCAGCCTCCAGTTGCTGTGATGAAGACGGTTACCAGCCACTCTGTACCATCTGCCGAGAATGACCAGGAGTTATTCCCATTTTTACCCAGGCGCCCCCGGCTGACTTCACCAAGGCCAGCCAGGAGCCCCCATGGGCTGATTATGAAGACGGATATCAGTCATATTGTACCGTCTGCCATCGGGAAGGGGATGCTGGTATTCAGTGCTGCAGCACCCCGTCTACCAGCAGCATGCAGTAGACATAGGGTGACACTGAAAAAAGGCGAGAAACCTTTTTTTTCCCTTTTCTTTCACGGGGGGTGTGTGTGTGTAAATTGACGACATATACCCTGAAACACCTGGGAAAATGTTTTTGACCCTTCAGGCATTGGGAGCTTAGCCAAGAATGCAAATGCTTTTAGGAGACTGCGGGGACTGTGGGATAGCTGGAGTCCTCAGTACCCCCTCCCTCCATGAGCGTCCATTTCATTCTTTGGCTTTCCATTAGGCTTGTCAGACAGCACTGTGCTGTGGACTCTGTATCACAACCTGGAGATTTTTTCAAATCCTTTGTCATTTCGTCTTCTGTAACGGAGCTCTGATAGAACAGATTTGTCTCCCCATACAGTGATCAGATCCCGTATCTCCCGTATGGTCCATGCTGGAGCTCTTTTTGGATTTGGGACTGCATCGCCACCCGTGCTGATCAGAGCTCCACGCTGGGCAAACAGGAAATGAAATTCAAAAGTTCGCGGGGCTTTTCCTGTCAACCTGGTCAGTGCATGCAAGTTCAGATTGCTTTCCAGAGCAGTCACAATGATGCACTGTGGGATACTGCCCGGAAGCCAATACCGTCGATTTGCAGCCACACTAACCCTAATCCGACATGGCAATACCGATTTTAGCACGACTCCTCTCGTTGGGGAGGAGTACAGAAACTGGTTAAAAGAGCCCTTTATATTGATATAAAGGACCTTGTTGTGTGGATGGGTGCAGGGTTAAATCGATTTAACGCTGCTAAATTCGGTTTAAATGCGTAGTGTAGACCAGGCCTTACACACACAGACAAAACATAGTTTTCAACAATTTAATTTTTTGCAAATACTGGACATTTTGAACTATTTTAAACAAAAAAGTTCTGTAGCTTTGAGAATCTGTACAAATCATTAAATATGATTTATCCACCAATACTAAGTTATCAGACTCTCCCCAAGTGAGTGAGAGAAGCCACAGCTTTAGAGTGGGAAAAGTTCAGGATGAGATTTTCAAAGGCCCCCAAGGAGCTGGGAGGCCAACACCCTGTGATACAGGCAGCACCAATGGTTGCCCTTAACATTTTGCATTTACAGAGGACCAAAATCTCACAGCACTTCACAAACATTAATGAATTCAGTACCCTAACACTAGCATGAGGCAAGGATCCCACTCTACATTTGGGGAAAGAGAGGCACAGAGACATTAACAGATTTTCCCAAAAATCACAGCAGAAATCGGTGACAGAGCTGGGAAAAGAACCCAAATCTTGTACCTTCACCTTGAGACCATCCTTCCTCCTTTGCAGAAACTATTTTTTTCTCTTTACCTCTACATACTGACCTTACAGTTAATGTAGCAAGGGGAAGCAGCATGAGAGTAAACTAGACTAACATTGTGCCTGGCTTTGTCAGGTGGTCTCTATTTATTAAAACTGTACTTAATATGGAATTGTAGGGCATCTCGAGATAGATTTTTGGATATGGCTAGTTTAAGAACCAGAATACAAAAATGAAGTCATATTGCATTGCTATTTTACAGGACAACAGCCCGGTGACTTTGGGCATAACAGCGGCGGGGAGGTATCAGCAGTGTTATGCTTCCTTAATTAACCTTTGACTAATCCAGAACTAGCAAAACCAGGAGTACAAAGACTTGGATTCAAACTTGGCTGATATAATATAACCACAAATTTTGTTGTAAGTGTCTATTGCATTTATGTCAAATTGTTAAAAATATTGTGTAAAATTATCCAAAAATGCTTAAGGGTAGGTCTACGTTGCAATAAAAACCCAGAGCACCGAGTCTCAGAGGCCGGGTCAACTGACTAGGGCTCATGAGGTGTGGGTCTACAAATTGCAGTGTTGTGTTTAGGCTCTGAGACCCTTCCCCTTGTGGTCTAAGAGCCCAGGTTCCAGCTGAGCCCAAACATCTACACTGCAATTCTTAGTCCTGCAGCTCAATCCCTGCCACAGGCCAGCCACAACAGTGCCCCATGTCTTTCATTGCAGTGTAGATGTACCCTCAGTGACTTAGGAGCCTAAGCCCAGTTTTCAAAAGCCACTTGGGGATTTAGAGAAGAGACTTGATTTTTCACATTTTTTTTAAATATATGTAAGTCATTACCACAAGGTTGTGTTGGTTACTTGCGTCATAGTGGGAAAGTTCCTTGTTTAACTCTATGGGCCTGATTTCCCATTGGGCTGCACTTTGTGTTGTCATTCACAGCAGACCAAAGTGGGTATAAAATCCTACCATTTTGATCTGGGAGCATTTTAAACTTACTTTGGACTGGTGTAAATCATAACAGAGTGAAGGGCAATGGTGAATTGGACTATATAGGTGTAAATGACATATAGTAACTCCTCGCTTAACGTTGTAGTTGTGTTCCTGAAAAATACAACTTTAAGCAAAACGATGTTAAGCGAATCCAATTTCCCCATAAAAATTAATGTAAATGGGGAGAGGAGGGAGGTTCCAGGGAAATTTTTTTCACCAGACAAGAGACTATATACTGTGTGTATGTAATTATATATATAATAAGTTTTAAACAATTTAATACTGGTACACAGCGATGATGATTGTGAAGCTTGGTTAAGGTGGTGAAGTCAGAGGGTGGGATATTTCCTAGGGAATGCCTTACTGCTAAATGATAAACTAGCAATCAGCTGAGCCCTCAAGGGTTAACCCATTGTTGTTAATGTAGCCTCACACTCTACAAGGTAGCATGAATGGAGGGAGGGGAGACAGCATGGCAGACAGAGACACTGTGTGTGTGTGTGTGTGTGTGTATGTGTGAGAGAGAGAGATATGCGCATTGTCCCTTAAAGTACCCTGACCGCACTCTAAGTACACTGCCTTTTTACGTAGATCAGCAAGTTGAGACAGAAGCTGCCTCCATCCTGAGCCCTGTCATGTCCCCTCACCGCTCTATGGAGATGGGGTAAGCAGGGTGAAGGAGCAGGGGAAGGGAGACACTGACATTAGCCGCCCTCTTCCCCCCGCACAGCAAGCAGGAGGCTCTGGGAGCAGCTCCAAGGCAGAGGGCAGGAGCAGCACATAGCAGTGGGGGGAAGGACAGCTGAACTGCCCGGCAATTGACAGCTTGCTGGGTGGCTGCTGCACAGCGAACTTACGGGAATGGGGAGTTGATGGGGGGTTTCCGGTCCACCCTGGTTCCAAGCCCCCACCAGCTAGCTCCAACGAGCTGCTCTTCCTGCAAGCAGTGAACAAAGCAGGCGGCTGCCAGACGACGTTATAAGGGAGCATTGCGCAACTTTAAACAAGCATGTTCTCTAATTGATCAGCAATGTAACAATGAAACAACATTAACCAGATGACTTTAAGTGAGGAGTTACTGTAGCTAGCTACAGCATGTCATTTCTTTCCACTGCTTTTTTTGTTTGGATATTTATTTCCTTAACGGTGTTCTTTTGGTGATCAATTCACATTTCCATTTCTTTGACCATCAAGGTTGGATACATGCACCCCACTAAACAAATCAAACATTTGTAACAGGATCCCAATGCAATATTTTCAGTCAGAATGTTACCTGTTGGTTTTAGCAGCTCACTCGACTCTCTAATTTAGAGCAGTTTGCTTTTCCCAGTGACGTTAGTTATGTAATTTTCAGCAGACTTTTTGTAGGCTTCTAATAATGAACAAGCTTACCGCACAACATGAAAGTACTTTAGGGTCCCTATACTGTGACATATCTAACTTTGTAAAATATCAAGTAGTGTGTGAGCTTGAAGGATCTCATCACCTAGAATCCCAGTCTATAGGTAGTAGATTACTACTGATCTATATTGCATCTTTTCTGAATTTTATATATATTTTGGGAAAATCATAGCATGGGAAAATATAAAGAAATAAAAGAATCTGCAAAACAGTTCTATGATGTCAGCCTTAGAAGATGTCAGATTAATATTTTTCTATTCATGGTCATTAAGTCATGAATGTAAAGGCTGTGACAATCATGATAGATCTATTTTAGTCAAGGTCCTGTTTATCTGTTTTTTGGTTACACTTGTATGTTTCTCTAGCTGAGTAGTAACCTTGGGGGGTTCTTATGGTCATCTGACAGATGTTAACTATTTTCCAGCTACATGTATGCAGGTTGAGTTCCATTTAATCCTTTCTTCTGACACTTCTTTACCCATATTATTTCAATGTGGAACAAAGGGACCAGTCGTGTTACCGATTAAATCAGCAGCAATACACCCAGAATTGGACCTCCAACCAGCAAATGTCTTCCTTTTGGAAGCTTGGTATATAAAAAAAATTTCCTTAACATTACCTTCTAAAGAAAGCATGGCGTGGGCTTCAGATTTTAAAAATAAGATAGTAAGTTCTGTCAAGATTTGCACATGTACCAGCAAGTCTCTTCAGAGAGTCTGAAGTAAAAATTGATGGAAAAGTTTTTAGAGGCGCCTAGAAAAAGGTATCTTATTTCAACAAACATTATTTGATCACAAAATCCAACCTTCATACATTTTGTATCACTCCAAGGGAAAGAGAAATACAATCATAATTTTTTGGAGGCCCAGCAGTTAAGAAATTTTTAAAGCTGATGGAGTTTTAAAAAGCCAGAAATCTTCCAAAGCCTTTGGAATACTTTTTTCATCTCCATAATGTTCGTTGGAGAAAGTGTCCACAAGGTGAACATTAAAAATGAGTTCCATTTGGAAACATGGCCATGTAAAAATAGGCACTTAGGAACAAGAGCTGTGTTGTGGGTAGCTATGTGCATTCATTGTCACTTTTGCTTTATTTCACTGAGTAAATTAAGCTTTTACTACTTTTTAGTAGACTATCCCACACTACTATGGTATGAGTGTGAGAGCTGGATTCGTTTACTTCTTTTGCATCATGAACAGAACATGATTCTAAGTTCTTATTCCAGAATCACCATTAGTGTGATGTATGAGCCAGAAAGAACTCATCTTGACTGTGTGATTCCAGGCTGAGTTTGCAGGGCTGGCAATTAGAGAAAACAATCTTTCACTTGTAGACTGACCAGATTTGACTTAGAGCAGGTGTGGGCAAATGTTTTGGCCTGAAGGCCATATATGGGTATGGAAATTGTATGGCGGGCCATGAATGCTCATGAAATTGGAGTTGAGGTGTGGGAGAGGGTGAGGGCTCTCGCTGGGGGCACAGGCTCTGGGGTGGGGCTGGGAATGAGGGGTTTGGGGTGCAGGAGGGTGCTCTGGGTTGGGACCGAGGGGCTCCGACGGGGGAGGGAGATCAGGGCTGGGGCAGAAGGTTGGGGCCTGGGAGGAGGTTTGGGGTGCAGGCTCTAGGCAGTGCTTACTTTAAGCAGCTCCCAGAAGCAGCAGCATGTTCGCCCCTCCAGCTCCTACGCAGAGGTGCAGCCAGGCAGCTCTGTGCGCTTCCCCATCTGCAGGCGCTGCCCCCACAGCTCCCATTGGTTGCAGTTCCCGGACAATGGGAGCTGCGTGGGCAATGCTTGGGGTGGGGACAGCGTGTGGAGCCCTCTGGCTGCCCCTACACATAAAAGCTGGAGGGGGTCATGGCAAGCCCCAGACCCTGCTCCCTGGTGGGAGCTCAAGGGCCAGATTAAAATGTCTGATGGGCTGAATGCGGCTCGCAGGCCATGGTTTGCCCACCCCAACTTAGAGAGATATGGTGGATGAGGTAGTATCTTTTATTGGACCAACTTCTGTTGGTGAGAGACATAAGCTTCTGAGCTTACACAGAGCTCTTCTTCTCTGTGTAAGCTCAAAAGCTTATGTCTCTCACCAACAGAAGTTGGTCCAATAAAAGACATTACACCTCACCCACCTTGTCTCTATAATATCCTCGGACATAGCTACAGTACTACTGCATAAAGATTTGACTTGCAAGTCATGAGAGACAAACATGGAGCCCAATTATGCCACTCTCCTTTTTCAGGGCAGAACTGCAGTTTAATGGGGACAAACTTTACAAAAATCACTTCCAACATGGAAGTTCAAAGAAGAATAGGAAAAATGGTTAGCACCCTAGAGGGACAGAATAGTGAGGAAAGAATAAAAGAGCTAAACATCTATAGCTGTACTGACAAAGGAATAAGGTGTGGAAAAAAGAACATAGCTTATTTGAGGGGGTCAATATCAAGAAATGACCAGAATTAATGAGAATGGTACAAGGTGATAAATCTAGGGGAAATGGAATGTATTTTAAAAAGGAGAAATTTAGGGAAACATCAGGAAAAGAGTACTAATACTGTGATGTGTTAGGCTGTGGAATATTTGCCTGCGGGAAGAGATGGAAGCCCCATCCCGGAGACATTTAAAACTGCACTGGAAAAAAGCACTACAATATCTGGTAAGGAATAGTCCTACGCTAGCAGGGAGATGGACTACATGATCTAATTGGGCTTTTCCAGCTCTATTTTACACGATTAAATTATAATTCTACAGTACTGAACAATTCTGATTTCAAATACAGAAGTCCAGTGTCAAGGGAAATGTGCTCAACCCAGTAACCCAGTTAAGAAATAAAAGTTTCCCTATTTTGAATGGAAATTCTGCAGATACTAAATGAGGATAACAATATTACATAGCATGATCAGCTGTCAAGAGGTAAGCTAATAAAACCTTCACTTCAACCTTTTGTTTTTCCCCAACAAAGATACCAAATGATAGAATGTACAAAATAATTCACATTTTGGAGATGTTTTACATGGAGCCCCTAGAAAATGCTGCCCTTTCCACCTGAGATAGACTCTGTCTGGATTTGATCCCTGGATTGGATAGAAAGCTGCAACTAACTAACTCTATGAGAACTCACAACAGGGGCAGATCTCCTTTTAAGGTCCCCATTCTGCAACACTTAGGCCTTGTCTACACTACAAAGTTGCAGCGCTGGTGAGGGGGTTACAGCGCTGCAACTTAGGATGTGTACACACCTGCATGGCATTACCAGTGCTGCAACTCCCTGTTTGCAGCACTGGCCGTACACCCAGTCGTGCCTCGGGTGTAGAGGATCCAGCGCTGGATCACCAGTGCTGGTCATCAGGTGTAGACACTCACCAGCGTTTTTGTTGACCTCCGTGGAATAAGCAGGTATCCCAGCATACCTGAGGAAGCCTCTCTGGTAATTAAGCAAACTCCACTGCCCTCCAAGCAGGTCTCCTTCCCTGCGGTGTGCTCTGGCGTTCTCCGACCGCCCCTCCAAGCAGGTCTCCTTCCCCGCGGTGTGCTCTGGCGTTCCCCGACCCCCCCTCCAAGCAGGTCTCCAGCCCCGCGGTGTGCTCTGACGTTCCCCGACCCCCCCCCTCCAAGCAGGTCTCCAGCCCCGCGGTGTGCTCTGGCGTTCCCCGACCCCCCCTCCAAGCAGGTCTCCTTCCCCGCGGTGTGCTCTGGCGTTCCCCGACCCCCCCTCCAAGCAGGTCTCCTTCCCCGTGGTGTGCTCTGGCATTCCCCGACCCCCCCCTCCAAGCAGGTCTCCTTCCCCGCGGTGTGCAACAGCGCTGCAGCGTGGCCACATCTAACACCACTTGCAGCGCTGGTTGCTGTAAGTGTGGCCACTCTGCAGCGCTGGCCCTATACAGCTGTACTAATACAGCTGTAACAACCAGCGCTGCAAAATTGTAGATGTAGACATACCCTTAGTCATACTGAGTAGCACTTGTGCCAATAACGCCTACAACTACATGGGAATGATGACTTGTCTAAGTGCTATTCAGAGTGAGTGAGGGCTGAAGGATCAGGCTGGAGAAGTGCTCCATTAGAAAAACAGAAGTAGTCTCGTAAATAGAAGACTCCCATGAAATACTGATCGGTTACCTAGTATGTCTGTTAGCCTGCGAGTTCATGTAGTGGCCTATGTCTAGACCAGAGATTCAGTGGAGTTCAGCCCTTCTCCACCTCCTGTTGACTCCTTCTGCTCTATTTGGAGCTCACCTGCTAGCTGTATAAAGTGAGCAAGTGTTAACGGTGTTACTTCAGAGAATTCCAATTTATAAATGCTTTCTCTCTTAAAAAATGGATCAGCATTTCAATTAACTCAGATTATGATCCTGTTGGATGAATTTCCATCTAGCATATCACTGCTGAATCCACTGTTGGTGCAGGGGTGATAAATTCAGCTACAGAAAAAGGGATACAGAGACTTTTACCACCCACCCATCCACTCTCCCTCCCTCCCTGGTCATCAGCAGACAAGATCTGGGCAAATACTGCAAAAAAGTACTCACAAACATTAACTCAAATACAACTGCAAATTCATTTCAGTGGTATTTGCACCACTTTTATGTCAGTGAACTTTGTACTATTCAGTGAATGTTCCAAACGTGTGTGAGTTTGTATTTGCATGAATATTTACACTAGAAATGTTCGCCTGGCCATCTTGAAAGCTCTTTGTGGTTTGGGAGGCATCTAATCTAGAACAAAAACAATACCATGTGACTTAAATGACCAATTATACAGCATAAGTAGTAAATACACAAATAATTCACAAACAGCAAACATTTGAATAAATTGTTCAGTGTGAATAGCTCACCCAGTTCTAACGGAAGGAGAGAAGAAACTTTATTAACTTAGAATTAAGGTGAAAGACTCTCTTACTTCAGCTGAAATCTTTCAGAAACTATTGGAATTTTCTTAAAAGATACAGACATTGCAAAGCTCAGAAATGAAGTATTCAAATTAATATAAAGTGGAACTAACTTCACTCTGCTCCTTTTCCAGTGAATGCAATGCCACAACTTTTAGAACAATTTGTACAACACTGTTCCCCACAATAAAAGTTTAATTAAAGTATACAACATGTAATTTTATATCGATATAATTCACTAAATACTTTTAAATCTAAAAATAAAAGCAGAAATAAAACTTTTAAAAAAAACAAATGCTAAGAATCATATCTAAACTGAGAACTGGATTTCAAAGGATCTGGATTCTTTTCATGTAGTAGAGTTTGTTGCCTTTCAGCTGCACTGAGAACTCTGTCTAGATTAATCCGTGTCCCATAGGCATGGAGATAAATCTGTTTTATTGTTAAATCTACCAATCAAATGCTACCAATTTACAGCTGTAGTGGGTCCTAAGAGGGTTGTGCCTTTACAGATGTGCACATTTCATACTGGTTTTGAAAATGTATGAGATAAATTTATGTGTAAGAAATGAGCTATACTGAATCCACAAGAGACTGTTCCCTGCTTCCGCAACCAGTGGGCTAGGGCTGTCGGCTACTCACTACTCAAGTCAGGGTGGGCGCTTGGTAGCACAAGCAGCACCTCTTGTTCACAGCTCTCTCCTCAAACCAAACTCTCAGAAGCAGTAACACTCCCCCCCATAGGATTGTATCACTTCAATGTT
Source organism: Gopherus evgoodei (assembly GCF_007399415.2). NCBI lineage: Eukaryota > Metazoa > Chordata > Testudines > Testudinidae > Gopherus > Gopherus evgoodei. The sequence goes on along the minus strand of NC_044326.1, from coordinate 91,377,660 downwards.
CATTGGAACACAAATCATTTGTCAAGATCGTCACCCAGATATGGGCCTCCAATAGCACCCAAGCAGCAGCAAAACTCTTTCCCCTCCCCACCAATAGCAAGAATTCTGTTCCCACTTGCAGATCGGAGGTCAACCCAGTAGCTAAGCTCTGCCCCCGCCAGCCTTCTTGCAGCAACAGCTCTTCCCCTGCCAGTCACAACAGCTCTGCCACTCCAGAACTTCAGCAAGAGCTCAGTCTCCACCCCTCAGCACCAGAGGCCTTGTCCCCTAGCAGTGCTGCTCTGCGGACTCTTGTCCTCTCCCCGCCACCCCCAAGAGTTCCCCTCTTAACACCAACAACACACATGCACCAAACCTGTTTCTAACAAGAATGTTGTAGCCTTGCAGCTTGCCATGGGAACTAAAGTAAGTCTGGGTGTGGGCATGTAGAAGCCAGCCTCTGTGTGGCAACAGCAGCAGCGTGAGGCTTGTCTGCTGCTGCTTTATTTGTTGACTGTCCCTAGTTGTCTGTGAGGCAGGACACACAGCAGCCACTCTGAGATTGCCACCTCTCCTTTGGTCCTACATCCATGTACACAGGGAAAAACAAAACACCAGCAAGCAGCTAAAGCTCCACGGCTGCTGCAGGCTTTGGGATGAGGTAGCTATACTCTGCAAGGGGGACAGGACCTCCCCTTACTTCTTTCTTCTCCTAGATGGCTCCCTCTCTCAGGCTGGAGCTGTCACCAGCGGGACATACACGCTGTGCTGGGAAAAGCCTGAGCCTGCCGCTGGGGGCTTTGTGTTGAAGGCTGGCTCAGTGCCATTCCTCCTCCTCTTTCCCATGTTGCTGTTTTCCCCTGGTCCCTGTCAGGCGTCCAGCTGCTGATAAGCAAGGAGTGGGGGAGTCAAGGCAGCAAGGTATCTCTGCTGTCTTCATCCCTTTGCCTGGCCTTCATAGACTTACTCTGCCTGCTGCAGGTCCGCCATCTACTGGCAAGTCGCTATTACTGCATGACTACAAAAACTACTCAGCCAGGTGTAAATGTCAATTTTAAGTGGATCGTGATCTCCAGTGGACAATAGAGTTTTCCTAAGTGATTCTTAGGGGGTGGCAGCACTTATGTCATCAGTGTGAAATCTATTTTAACATCTTTGCATATTCATTATATAAAGAACAAGAGAATCAGATTCTGAGACTACCAAAGAAATATTTTCAATGTCCATTAATGACTAACATTTTACTGTTGGAAGAGCAGAAACATTGTAATAATAAGAGACTGAAGATGCGGAGGTGTACAGTCTATATCTGTACATCAGAGGGAGCATAATATAGTGGTTAAAGCACACAATTAGGATTCAGGAGAGCTGGATAATATTCCTGGATCTGTTACTGACTGACTTGCTACGTGACCATGGCGAACCCACAAATATTTCTGTATCATTTCCTAATTGATAAAATGCAAGCAGAGATACCTACCTTAAAAGGATATTGCAAGGATTCACTTGTTAATATAATCTTACAGATTCTCATCTTCCAGGTTAATATTTAAAAAGTCAAGGTAAACACAGCAAAATCACAAAACCGGAGGCAGACTAAAGCCCAGATCCACCAAAATGTTGGCTCCATCAACAAACTTACAAGGATCCATGTTTTTGTTTCATGACAGGAACAAATTATCCTTTCTTTCCTCCATCCCAGCCCAGAAAGAGTCCTTGCTTTTCCTCCAGTCAAAGCTACCAAGTCTCATTACGACACGACAGTCCATCACTGCACTTAGCATGCTGAATGCATGAGAGAAGGACTCTCACACCACACACGTGCACACACACACACACACACACACACGTACACACAGAATCCAGATTCCACAGTCTGTCCTCTTCCTTCCCCTCTCTCACTCTGGTGACTCATAAGTCAAAACAAGACAACGTGCTATAGAGACTTTTCCTTTGCCCAAGCTCCTCTTCCTGACTTTTCTACCATTGTAGTTCACTGGTTGGAAGCAGGCAGCTGATGTATCCTGACTCCTCCTCCTTCTTGTCCATTTTTCACTTGGCTCATAATATAACTTGAAATGAGGAGTCAAGATTGGAGATGAAAATGCATTTCCTCTTTTCTTCTGCTGGAACTTATCCTTATAGAAACATCCTACACCATTTAATGGGAATGAAATCAATAGGGTTCTACAGAAATGTAAGAGGTTTCTGTACAAATGACTCTAAAAGCCTATAAAATTTAATCAAGAATGATAAACTTTCTACATTACGTCTAAACCATCCTATAGAACTCTATAGCAGGGATATGATTTTCTGTCTAATTCTGGCCTTCTACAAAATGGGATACTGACCTTAGACTGTGCTGGGTGTGTTGGTCCTCCTCAGATTGGTTGAGATTAGATCTTCATGGTGATATTATCAAACCTATCAGCTACCTTCAATTTGATTGGGTGTTTATGTCTAGTCCCCCTATTATTAAGATTATCTGACAATTTCCACTACAAAACACTGTATCCAATTGCTTACAACTTTGCAAAACTTTAACAGTTTGAGCTGAAGTTTTCCTGCCAGGTGTCTACTTCAGGCTGAATTTTGGGGGGGAAATTTAATTCACAATGGTTAAATTATTTCAGAGAATGATGCTAAGGGAAAATGTTGTTAAAAAATTCAGGTGACCTTTATTTTTATATGCTCTAGTACCCTGATTCTTTGGAATGGTGACTTGAAATCTGGCAGGGGGGCCGCTGTGTCAAGGATGTGCTTTTTGCCACCTCCATGAAAATATAGACAAATGTGGCCAAGTTATAGGCCTTTGGAAAAAGTATCAGTTTGCACATGCTCAGTAGAGAGTTGCTAGAGCTGTGCAGCTCAATTCCCAGAAGAATCCATCCACGCTGGGCATGCCCCAGCCAAGGGCTGAGTAGATCTGGGATGCTGCAGCATGAGCTAGGGCCAGACTCTGGAGATGACAGCAGGGAACCTCTCTATTCTGTGCTCTCAATTACGTGCCTTCTGCTGGGCTAGAGCAGAGAGTAGGACAGACATGGGCAAACTATGGCCCGTGGGACCGTCCTGCCCGGCTCCTGGCTGGGGAGCCTAATCCCGGGCCCCTCCCCTGAAGCCACGCAGGCCGTGCTCTGGCCCACTGCTCCCGCTGAGCACAGTGGGGAGGGCAGCTGGCTCTGACCGGATGTCACACCTGCAAGCTCCTGCTGCTGGTAAGGGAGCGGGGGGGGGGCAGCCAGAGAGGAGGGGGCGGTTGTATGGGGCAGAGGTTCTGGGGTGGTGGTTAGGGGATGGGGAACAAGGAGGGTTGGGAGTAGGAGTCCCGGGGGGCCTGTCAGCAGGCGGGGATGTGCATAGGTGTCAGGAGGGCAGTCAGGGGACAAGGAGCAGGGGGGTTGGATGGGTTGGGAGTTCTGAGGGGGGCAGTCAGGGGGCAGGAAGTGAGAGGGGGTGGGTAGGGGGTAGGGGCCAGGCTGTTTAGGGAGGCACAGTCTTCCCTACTTGGCCCTCCCTACAGTTGCGCAACCCCAATGTGGCCATCAGGCCAAAAAGTTTGCCCACCCTGGAGTAGGAGAAAGTTGCCTGATTTGAATGATGGGGGGGACAAGAACTGGACCTCAGGAAGCAGGGAGTAGATGGAACAAGGAGCCTCGATGGAAGGAGCCTGGGCCTGAAAGCTGGCATGAGAGAGAAGAGGAAAACTGGAAGATGGAGAGGAGACGGGGACTGGCTGAACAAGGAGAATGGGACCAGAAACTGGGGACAAGCGGGAGAATGGAACTGGCTGACCAAGGAGACTAGGACTGGGAGACAAGGAGGGAAAGTGGAGGTAAGGGAGAGACTGGGAGCCAGTGGGTTGTGGGAGACTGCAGTTGGATGAGGAGCTGGGGAATGGACTGGGACTAGGAACCAGAGGGGAGGAGATGAAGGGTGAAGAAAGGCAGCTCTGATGAGAAGTTGGAGAGCAAGTTGAGAACTAGAACTGGCTGGTCAAAAAGGCTGGAACAAGGGTTTGGGGGTGGGAGGCACTGAGATTTGAAAAAAAGAGCCCAGGGTGGAAAGACTGGGGTTGGGAGCCAGTGGGACAAGAGAGGCAACTGGATGCCAGTGACGAGATGAGAGAGGAAGAGAGAGAGATTGAATGAGGAGCCAAAAGGATGGGACCTGGGATTGGCTGGGCAAGGAGCCTGAAATTAGCATCAGAAGCCTGATGGGAGGAGTCTGGGACTGGGTACATGAAGAGAACAGGATTGGGAAAAGCAACTGGGGTGGGAGACGGGCATGCTTGAGGGCCTGGGACAAAAGGGGTCAAACTTTGGGGAAGGGAGGGGCGGGGAGAGCAGAAGACTTGATGTTTGCTAAAGCACACTTTCCTCCAGAGCCTGGAATAGAACTCAAGATTCTCAAGTCTCATCTTTCCTCTTGTGTCAGCAAACATCCTGTTAAAGCCACTGATGTGTCTGATCCATATAAGGGATGACGACCTATTAGTTACTTCAATAGTTCAAGTCATATAGGTCTGTGTGGTGGATATGAAGGGTCCAGTCATGCTGATGACCCATGTGAGTGTCAGTGATAACTCATGATGAAATCTGTGGGTTTTTAATTTTTTTGTTAACCTAGAAAAATATACACAAAAACAACATTAGTAATGTTGCAAAGTCAAGCACTCAACAGCTAGGAAATAGCTGGGGGGTGGGGGAGGGGAGAGGAGGAGGAGCCTATGTGCTCCTAATTTTTCTGGGTGCCCAACTTGAGACCCTGAGGTCTGATCTGCAGAAGTGCTAGCACTCACAGCTGCAGCTGAATGTGGGGTGTTCTTTGAACATATAAAGTGCTATATATATTGCTAAGTACTCTGAAAACTCAGGTCCCAGGTATCTCAAATTGGGCACCCAGAATTAGAGGATACTTTTTTACCTTTATCTCTCCACCTCAGTTCTCCATCTATAAAAGGGATATCTCATCTCACAGGGGTTTTGTGAAAATAAATGTGAAAATATTTGTGAAAACCTCAGATATCATAGTGAGGAGTGCCACAGAAAAGCTCATGAGGAAATTAATAATTCTGTCTTCAGAGCAGGGTTTGAATAATGTGCAGTAAATAAGGCACAGGGCCACATATTAAACAATGAGAAAACAAAATATTGAATAGCTAGCTGCTACATGAGCACCATCCACTCTCTGCACAGAACAAGGCACATAGAAAAAATAATATATGATGATATGATTAAAAACAGCATCATAATGCATACACACAAGGGGCCAAATCAAGGTTTCACAGACAACCTTAATTCTGCCATTTCCTAACGTTTGAGTGCTCGACTGTGCAATCTCAATAATATTCTTCTGACAAAGTTATTCTTATACCCAGGTAGTGTCAACTATTCCCCTAATGTGATCAACATAGCTATCACCAGTATTACCTTGAGATAATGCAAACAAACTGTGAAGGAAATAATTATTAATTTCTTGAATTACACCTTTACATGGTGTTATGCTCATTTCTGTCCCAATTTTCATTAACTGGCCTTAACAATTTCAACATTTACTAAATATTCATTGTTAGCTGAAAATGAGTTCATAGATACAACTGAATGTTTTCTTTGTCAGATACATAATTTATGGCGAGAATTTCCTTCAAATGGATTCTTAATTCTTAGTTAATAACCTGCTGAATAACAGTCAGTAACGACCATTCAGGAGACTGGGAAATGCCTTTAAGGAAGGGTCAAGATTAGGCTACTGGTAATAGGTTATTACCAGTATGGGCTCAAAATCAGCTTGCCCAGATTTGGTCACTGGTCAAGAACTTCTATCCAACCAGTCAAAGATGATGACTTCTGGAAGCACTGCAATGTGGTGGCGCAGGTACACTTAAAATGAACACACATTGAAGAAGAAAGGAGACAGTGGGATGTAAACTTCCAAGATGCACATGTCCTGATGTTGACATGCCTTCTGAACAGGGCCGGCTCCAGGCACCAGCATTCCAAGCTGGTGCTTGGGGCGGCAATCTGCAAGGGGCGGCAGTCCCTGTTGTTTTTCCCCCAAGCAGTGCTTTGAATTGCTGCCTCGGAGGGTGGGGGCAGTCCGTGCGCCATTAGGGTGGCAGGCGCGTTTCCGCAGTGGCAGCAATTCGGCAGCAGCTTCTATGTTTAGCTGTCTGTGGCTTCAGCGGCAATTAGGTGCGTTGCTTGGGACGGCAAAAACTGTACAGCTGGCCCTGCTTCTGAATTCCTGTTTATGGGCACTATGTTTGAGTCTGTGAGGTCCCGGGAATATTCTTAAAAGGTAACGAGCACTCTCAACTAAAATCAAAGTGAATTTAGGGCACTCAGCACCTGTGAGGTCTTTGCAAGATTGTGTCTTTTGTTTCAGTAATTCAAGGCATCATTCTTTGGGGTGGAATTGAGATTAGACTATTAATTACTTGTTATAATTTATATAGCACTCGCAATGTACCATTGTACTATTTAAATCAAACTACGAATAGTTTGGTCTCAAACCTGGAGTAGAGTTGCCTGGCAGTTATATGAAACAACAACCTGGCTTTAACAACTTCTGAAGTATATGGTAGAATAATGCAGAATAAATTAGACACAAACTCATGTCAATTTTCAGGATTAGCTATGCTGTAGAGCTGGTGGGCTTTCAGAGAGCATCAACTTAAGTGCACTGAGATTTCTTACTAAAAAGCTACTAGGATTGTTTAGAAAGAGTGGATAATTTCTTAGTAGAAAAGGTAGATGATACTAGAATCAGAAGCAGGATATTAGCACATATCTGTGAAGAAACTCAAATATGGCACTTCAAGATAAGTGAAGATGAAGAAAGGATTGCAGAGCCTCATGATAAGAGAAATCTGTGTGAAAGTAGAAATTTATTACTCCTTTTCTAGTTCAGTTATAGCATCATAGGCATGGAGGAAAAGGTCAGCAAGTAAGACAGGCTTAAGAGGAAGAAAGATCATAGCGTCAGGTTTGGTCTACATCTAAAATTTAGGTTGATCCAGGGGCATGCACAAGTGGGAGAGGCAAGCAATAATTGTCAGGGGCACAGAATCCTCCAGCCCTGGGCCATGGTGGCAGGGAGAGTGAGCTCCTCCTGGCTCCTGGGCTGCAGGAAGGAGAGCAAGCTCTGGCCAGAGTGGGGTATGGAGGGGGGAAGGAGGGGAGTGAAGGGAGGGAAGAGCAAGCTCCTGCCTGAGATATATATCACTGAAGACTGTGAAAATGTTCTTGTCCTGTGCGATATAGTTAGTTCCATCTAACCCTCACTGTAGGTGCACCTAACTTCTGGCTCTTGAGGGGGTGGATCTACTACAGTGACAGAAAAGCCACTTCTGTCATTGTAGGGAAGTGTCTGCGCAACAGCAACATAGGTGCAGCACTGCATCTGTGCTGCTTTAGCACTTGTAGTGTATGTAGATATACTCCTTGATGAAGCGAAAAATGTCCAACTGAAATACTACTACAAAAATTTAGTCCATATAAGGAGAGAAAGTTAACTAGTTCTAGAAAAATTTAGAGGCCATTGGCATTCTTGGGAGTGTTAGTGCATAACCAGTAATAAGGAGCCTAGTTTAAAAAAAAAAAAGTTATTTTAAGATGTTAGAGGAGGAAGTGAGAGAAGAGTGGAACAGACACTCTTTAGTGGAAGAAGTTTGTCTGCAAAATAAAATAAGGATGTGTCTACATTACCCCGCAGTTTGGACTACAGACGCTCCATGACTTACGCAAGCGTTACATTCTGGAATGCTTTGCATAACTCGAATTTTGCATAAGTCGGAAACTCATACCGGACCATTACACAAAAAAACCACCAAAACCCTCTCCTATTTCTAGTTTACGGAACTTTTTCCGTAAATGTGGATTTACGTAAATCAGGTTTGCATAACCCAGGGGGCGTCTGTACAATTGCAGTGTGCACCAGTGTGATGCTGTAACTCCCCTGTGTGGATGCTGCGGGCGCTAACTCAAAGGTCCCTAGTTCACACTAATGTAATCCTCTTCAAACAGGACTACATTAGTGTGAACTAGGGGCCTTTAAGTTAGCACTCGCAGTGTCCACAAAAGAAGTTATAGTCCAGGACTCACAGACTTTAAGGTCAGAAAGGACCATTATGATCATCTAGTCTGACCTCCTGCACAACGCAGCCCACAGAACTTCAGCCCTCCTGTATAATGAAGGCTACTGAACTTCCCTGAATTCATTCCTCTTTGAATTAGAGATCTTTTTGATTAACCATCCAATCATGATTTAAAAATTGCCAGTGACGGAGAATCCACCCCACTTGGAACAGCACGGAATTAAACTTTAGATCTGGTGCTTCCAATAAATTCCCCACTTTCCAAGTGATAATACAAAGAAATATGTTTTTTAAAAGTGCAGAGGATTAATTACTTGCTAATTGCTAACATTCCATGAAAGTGACGGAAGCCAGGGAAATTGTCCAGAATCTCTGAAATATACATATGGATTGAAAGGGACCAGGTGTAAGTGGGTTACATACAACTGAATGTGCAATTTTATGTTCTTCTCTAACAAGACGGATACTGGGAGCACTCTCTCTTTTGGAAACTGTATATTTGGGTGCAATACTATTCATATACCATTAATCTGAGCTACAGGGCCAAGGGATGTGGAACAGACTGATATAAAAGAAGAAACGTGAGGAACAGTTTCTAGAAGGACAACAACTTAAACTTAAGACAGATAGTTAATAAGTGGAAATACTTTCAAAAGAAGAATTATATATTTATTATGTAAAAGCAGCAAAGAATCCTGTGGCACCTTATAGTCTAACAGATGTTTTGGAGCATGAGCTTTCGTGGGTGAATACCCACTTCGTCGGATGCATGCATGGGTATTCACCCACGAAAGCTCATGCTCCAAAACGTCTGTTAGTCTATAAGGTGCCACAGGATTCTCTGCTGCTTTTACAGATCCAGACTAACATGGCTACCCCTCTGATACTTGATATTTATTATGGAATTTAAAAAAGAAAAGAAGAATTCCAGAGTAACTATAGCAGAGAATGAGGAGTAAAAGCCAGGAAGCAATACCCAGGAAAAGCGCACACCCGGAAAGAAAAGAAGTCAAGGATGCTAGTAGAAGCTGTCATAGATCTTAGCGAGCAGCCCCCCTTGACCACCCACTAGGACTGCTATGAAGGGAATCCAAGCTGTGTTCTAGATTCACAGTTGTTTCAAGCTTCTCTGGGTCTCAGCAGGCTGTAGCACTGGTCTCTGCCTTGGCCCGTCTGGCACATATTCTAGGCACTGACTCTCAGCCTGCCACCCCTTCTTGGAAATGGAGCTCCTTGGCTCACCTGCTCTAGGCCCCCAGGATCAACAGCAAGCACCCCCACAGTACTGCAGTTACTTAAACACACCAGTCTCCCAGAATTCCATGCAAACAGTGTGAAGCTTCTGGTTACAGTTTAACTTTGCCAGTTTTGAAGAAGTTTCACACACACACACACACACACACACACTGCAGAGCGTCTTTTTATGGTCTTTTACTTAATCATACAAAACACAGGAGAGTCCAGATCATCCAAAATAATACACACCTGACATCACAATGGCCCTCTTACTAGCTTACCCTTCCCTTGTGAGTCCTTGGGGACCTTCTGGGTCCAATAAGGCTGGCAGAGTGACCCCTCCTCATGCAGGCTACTGCACGCTGGCAGGTCTTTCTCCCTCCCAGAACACCTTCCCAGGTTCTCTTACCTTTCCCTTTTCTGCCCCACATTTCCTTTTCCTATCTTACTACCCCATTGCTGGGTGGCTCACTATTTTAAACCCCCACTGACATTCTTTGTTCTGTTTTTGTCCCAAGTGTTTGCACCTGAACAGAGTCATTGAGTTCTAAGCACTTCCATGATACTCTGGTTTGTTCCTGCTACAGTCTCTGTCAGCAATACTGGATCCACATACATATAGGCATTCATGATATAGCAGTTTTTCATAATAAAACTTCATGATATCAATTCTGATATTTGGAGAATGAACAATTTAGAGAGGTTCAAGATCTGCCTGCAGCATAATACATTCAGAACAGGAATCACTTTTTATTATAATGCTGATTCTTTTTATTAAAGTTAATGTTTAAAATTAAATAGACAAGTTAAGAGGGAAGGTACTGTACCTCTGGGTCAGCTTGAGTTATGAGGGATTACAGGTATCGGTTGCAAGGGTGAAGAGATACATACATATCACATAACCAGCATAAACCCAGATTGGGGTGCAGGAGTTTTTAAAGTGACAGTGGATAAGTGGGCTCTGGTATGCCACCCATGGAATGTATAAGGAGTCCAAGCCAGTATCAGTGTAGCGAATGAGTACTTGGGTGGAGTGCGTCCCTTGGTTCGTCAGGGAAGGAAGTGGGTTATTTCCAGTGATGAGCTGCTAAAATCTTAACAACCGGTTCCCTATAAAAAGTTCTGATTTAAGGGATGTGTCACAGTATGTATTTTTTGTGCCAACTGGGTTACCATACGTCAGTATTTTCCCGGGAGGAATTTTTAAATATTTAAAAATTTCACCCAGACAGCGATTTAAGAACCTAAAAGCCTGACATCTCTGGGAAAATACAGATGTATGATAACCCTACCTAAAGTTCTTTTTAAAAAGATGGGCCTGAAGTAGAAATGAGCTCCGTTTCAAATGTGTGGGTCCCCGCCACTCCCTTGGGGTGTGCTACAGTGACCAGATGTCCCAATTTTTAGAGACAGTCTCAATTTGTGGGTCTTTTTCTTATATAGGCTCCTATTACCCCTCACCCCCGTCCCGATTTTTCACACTTGCTGTCTGGTCACCCTAGGGTGTGCACATGTGTGGGTCCCAGCTGCTCCCTGCCCCCCCCCATTGAAGGAGGTGTGCAGGGTTACTGCCCTGAGAACTGCAGGGCACCAGTGGACATGGGGCTGGCTGCAAACAGGGGCATGGGGCAGGGCTACCTGGAGACAGGGAGTGTGACATGGGCTGGCTGCAACAGGGGCTGGCTGTCGGCAGGTGGTGAAGACAAGGGCTGGCTGCAGGCAGGGGCTGGCTGCGGGCGGAGAGGTGGCAAGGGGGTGGCTGCAGGCAGGGGGTGGCAGGGGTGGCTGCGGGCGGTTGCAGGCATGGGGCTGTGGCAGGGGGTGGCTGTGGGCAGGGGCTGTGGCAGGAGGGGGCTGCGGGCAGGGGCGGCTGCAGACAGGGGCGGCGGGCAGGGGCTGTCGCTGCAGGCGGCTGCAGACAGGGGCTGCGGCAGGGGGCGGCTGCGGGCAGGGGCTGCGGCAGGGGGCGGCTGCGGGCAGGGGGCGGCTGCGGGGGGGCAGGTACTCACACGGGGAGAGTGGCTGGGAGCAGCCTGAGCAGCAGGACGCAGCTGGGAACCCACCATGCAGCAGCAGGAGCCCCAGGGCCAGAGGTCCAAGAAGCAGCAGCAGCAACAAGGCAGGAGGCAGCCCACGTGGCGCCTGCAGTGCAGCGCAGCGCCCCCTGGTGGGCGGGAGGAGGAATTACACTTTCCCCACCGGAGCCCATCAAAGCTTGCCTGGCAGGGAAGCCAGTTAACAAGTGATTCTAAAACCGCTTCTAAATTTAACAACCGGGTCCTGCCAACCAGTGCGAACCGGCTCCATCTCACCTCTGGTTATTTCCCTGGTCAGCAGTCTCGATTACTCAGTGTGGTATTGATGGTGTCCTGTGATGTGTTCCATATAAATGTCTTTGACCATCTGATGGTGTCGGACACCATGAGCTGTCTCATGAGCCGGGTGTAGCGTCGACCGACTCTGCACGATCTCAGAACTGGCTCATTGTGGGAGTCCCACGAGCCCAGGGCTCCCACGATCAGGGTGTGTATCTGGACCTCATAACCCCGGGCTCTCAGCATCTCAGCCAGAGGGGTGTACTTCGACGCCTTCTGTGCTCGGGCCTCATGGAAGGCCGGTGACCTGTTTTCAAAGGGCACCATGATGTCTACCACAAGGATCTTCTTTTCTGCGTCTGTCAAGATGATGTCGGGTCACAGTCTGCTGTCTGTCCCGAGAGATGGCCGAGTTGAGGGTGATCTTCCCCAGAGACGGTGGGATGGCTTTCACCAGCGTCTCTGGATGGCGTTGTGGTGGTGCATCTACATTTGCTTTCTTTACATGGCCAGAAAGACTTCCTCTCCAAAGAAGGAAAGGTGTGACCATGAGATAAATTTTGGGTAACAAGGCACAAAGAAGTGGATAGAGGTAGTGGAACCTTTTGTAAGAGGTAGAACAATCTTTTGTGAGGAAATCTTCAGTAAACAGCTATAAACTATCACTCAAGATAATGAAATCAAAGGAAAGGATGGTAATGTCTTCTAAAAGATGAAGCTCTGCTCAGAAGAATGAATTTATGGGTACACAGCAGTGTACCACAATGATGGAAGACACAAGCTGAAGTCAGTTATCAAGATGAGTCCTTGGGGAGGATTTTTCTGACATAATTAAGGTGATCTGAGAGAAAAAAATTTCATATGGAGTAGATTTAGAGCACCTAAGAGCCACCTAGGAGCAGGTAATATAATTGAATTGACTAGAAAGTAAAAGGCTTTAGAATGAACGTTAAGAAATGACAAGAAAACAAATCAATTTCAGTCAATCACAATCCAACTTTTTTTCTTAATTTGAAGGTACAGAGTTTTTCAAGGAATGTGGAAAGGCTTTGAACAAGACAAAAGTGAGATTAAATATTAATTATTAGAAATTTGTCTTGATATATAAGACCAACAATGGTTGTTGGTGCTGCTTTAATAGCTGAAGGTTAATCATACTGTAAAACAGAATTTATTAGGCCAGGAAACTTTGAGATGCTGTGAGGGAAAGGATTTATGGATACGCTTTTAAAAGATAGCTCTCTCTCTTTTTGACCTACCATCTTGAGAAAAGAGTCATTGCGGTTAGCTGATGAGTACTGTTCAGAAAAATCTTCACTATATATGAAATTTGTTAATGGTGGGTATTAGTTAGTTGTCAAGAGTGAAGAGATTAGGGAGCCATCACTTTTATCCAGAGACTTACAGATGGTTCCCTTAAGTGAACTGACATATGGGTGTACTTCTTTGCAATCTACAGCACTTTTCATATGAGGATCTCAAAGCACTTTGCAAATATTAAACAATGGGAACTTGCAGCTCCCATTGAATACAATTGGAGTTATGGATGCTCAGCACCTCTGATAAGTTTCTAAGTGTATAGAGTTAGGCACCCAACATTAGTGGACACTTTTGAATACTTTGGCTTAAGTGACTTGCCCAAGATCACAAAGTGAATCATTAGCAGAGAAGATGATAAAACCTTCTCATGCTGTCTGTGGGGAAAAATAAAAGCAACTAAATAAACCCCAAGGATGAAACTGAAGAAAATCTGGAACTCATCACATAAGGGGTAAGGAAAGCTTTGAATGTCTAAGAATGTTGGTGATCATATTACTGTATATACAAATTCAATTCATATTGAGAAATAGGTGCGTAATATGCGGTAGGAGCAGCAATAGCAAAATGGAAATACATCCAGGGCTCAGAATGAGACACACAGAAAGGCACTTCCCATTAAAAAAAAAAAAGAATAGTAAGAATGAATAACTCCAGAGAGAGAAAAGGAAAGATTAGGCATCCTACTTGTTAAACTTACTACTGGAGCCCAGGGTATATAAGGAAAATAGGTCTTAATGGACCAAAGAGCCACAAAGCAGCACGTATGGAGATAAGTGGGCCCTGAGAAGATGTAATTCTCTCTCAGGAATATGGCAGAAGGAAATATAGGGGAAAATATAATAGAAGCTAAAAACACATACCACCTAGAAGGAAGGTAGATGCAACTTGCAGCAGTCAGATACAAAAAGATCATCTTAGCAGGACAAGTGCTTGCCTCTCCTAGATTAAGGGACCAGCTATCTTAAAAGCTTGCTGAAAGATCCTCCTGTAAGAAGGTGATCCCACTGTAAAACTCTATTAAATCAGAACAGTAGCAGTTTACACCCACTTAGCATAGCTGTAAATAATCATACATGGTGCAAGGCAATGGAGAATCAGGTCCTATCCTTGTTAAATCCTGGCCCTCTATGTTGAAACTGCCAGCAAGCATGTTAATGAGTTCCAGTTGTGATAGTGGTCCCTTTGTTGCAGACATCTGCCTTCTAGGGACTGGACTGAGATCACCATCTCAAAATCGAGCACTATGACCCTATTCTACCCTTGGTGAGTGTGTGTAATTCCCAGTAATACCAGTGGAAGGGGGAGTTCCATGAATGGATTGAAAGAGGTATATGGTTCTAGAACCTGATCCTGTGAGGTGTGGAGCAGTACCTCTCTCTGGATGTTAAGAGCCCTCTTATAGGAGATTATCAGTGTTTTGCTGAATTAATCCCTAAGGCAGTAAAACATCTCCCCAAATTTATTTTCACATGAATGTACTTGCACTTTTTCTTGCTCCTGGAAGCCTCATCTTCTCATTTTGAGATCTGTCTGATTTAGATTCTTAGCTCTAATTTTCTTAAATACCATTTCCCCTAATTTCACTGTCAAGATTTTAAGAAGCCTTCTTGTGGTTTTAGAGAGACTATTGTATAATTTGTTCATGCTTAAAGAAAGAATTACATTGTTAAATAAATTTGGCTCTCCATATTTCAAAATAGAAAAACAAGTGAAGTTACATCATTTGAATTATGAAGTGATAATGTCTTCAGTTCTGCCCCAATCAGAAGTAACAGTTTAAAGCGTATAATAATCATGTTCAAACATATTCAGATTATAATTACTTTTCTTCTGATAATGATAGCCCGTCTGATTGGATGATTACCTATTTGACTTTGATAAGTCTCAGAGGTCAAAGAAGAGATAATTACAGACATCTGTTTTCTATGAAAATAAAATCTTGGAAAATAGTATTTAAAGTGACATCTGCAAATATATATGTTTTACAAAGATGCATGTTGCACATGTGAAAATCAAGGGAAAGAAAAAAGCAGCAGCAATTTTTAGGACTGCTGAGTTATTACACCTTCTTTGTAAATAATGTACAAGTTTAACTTACTGTTATTCATGTATGCATAATTAATCTCAACCAGACAGGAATATATTCTGAGTAAGTGTCATTAGGAATCAAAATAAATTATCCCCTCAAAAATAAAAATAATCTGTGTTCTAGAAATCTTTATACCACACATCCAGGTAGATCTGTTTTTTATAGTACAAATTCTACTACGCATAAATTGTTAGAAAGAGTTTTTTGTTTTTTTTATTAAACGAGGCAGGGCAAGCAGACCATGCATTCTGCCACACTTTTTCTTCCAACAAAGGAAGCATGTGAAGGCGTTTTCAATTCCCTAAACCATAGACCAATCACAATAGACACTCCCCTTTGATTCATACTGTCATTATGCCCTCCATTGGCCACAGGTGCATTACCCAATAAATTACCACACAGGGGATGATCTACTCCCTGACTGTCACAGAGTTATTAACTACTAAGGGGTGTTCTAATATCACCCTCTTTGGCTGAATATGTGCTCTCTCTCTCCTATTTTCTTCCAGAGACTGAGCCAAACCTCTGATATGAGCCTTCCAGCCCTTAATAGCTTCTAAGTCATTAATAGGCTAAGGTTCTACAGTCAGAGGGCCTTGTTCTCCTTTACCTTGCCCCCTATGCAGTCATTTATTCCTCTGCAAAATGTGCGCAATATGTTACTAAACTGAATTCTCCTCTCAAAATGATGGTAGCAGTTTTCACTTAGATTTCACAGGTGTAAATGACTACATAAGGTAAGGCAATCGAGACAGGCCCACAAGACTGCATTCAAACCACAGTTTCTTCTGTGGTAATAAGTTCAGTCATGAAATAAAACATTGGAATAAGTATGAAAATGTTTCTAACATCATTCTTACTACTTACCTTGTTCATGCAAGTGGTGTTAGCAGGTAAGCTTATAAGTGTTTCACTCAGCTGTGACATTTTGGTTCTGTTACTCGATATGTTCTCTTGGACACTTTGGACAAGAGTTGTAATGAGACATTCAATCTTCCTCATACTTTTTAAATAACAGCATACTCTACAAACTCAGGGCACAATTGCTAAAAAAAAAAAGAATAGAAAAGTCAAAGTAATGTTGGGTAATTTTCAACAGTGTCTCAATGACTTAGAAGTCTCCTAAATCACTTCTGAAATTTCTGCCCCACTGTTTTTAACAATTTGACTCAGATAGACACAAGATTAGTAGTACTATTATATAAGAAATGAGCCATATAGTCCTTCATTGGAATGTCTTCTCTTATAACATCCTCTGTCATGGGTATATCATAACTACAACGTGTTATTAAGGGAACATTCAGTTATTAGCCAAGGAGGGTGACATTAGAACCAGAGTTGTTGATAACCAAGGATTAATTTATTTCTGAGTTTATACAGTCTGTTTATTTATTTTATTAGGTTTTCTGGAAAAAATTTAAATGGCACATTTGGGAGGTAAGTATTCTTCTTTATCACTCCTCCCCCACACTTTTAAGAGATGAGATATATTAGCTGCAGCCAGAGCTGGTATACCATAATCAGCATTTCTCTGCTAACCACCCCAGCAACATCTGCAGAATTAAAGATTTACATTTTTTTCAAGTGTAATTGTTATGTTTGTGAAGAAAACTGAATGTGTCCAAATGCAGAGGTGTTTTATGAAGTCCAGTGGTCGAAACTATGTGAGAAATCATGATCCCATTGAAATCAATGGCAAAACTCTAAGAAAGATTCTATCTGCTCCCATTCACTGTAATGGTGCACTGACTCTGAAGCCTAATGATGTCATCAGTGACTCTGAAGCATTTAAATGTTATTGCTGTTAATTACTGTGAGGGACTGATATATGTCTATATTAATCTGTAAACTCCATTCTATTTTGTGAATGGAATTTTCAGTGTAAGACTGTATTGTGCCTTTACTTTGGCACTGAAGCCTCCATCTTGAGCTGAAATGCCCAAGGAGTGTCAGAAGAAATCTCTGCATCTAGCAGAGGGTTAACAATGGACAGCAATCAAGAGTCATTAAACGGGGTTATCTTCCATTTAAATGAGCTGGCTGCAGCCAAGGGATACCAGTTTTCCCAGTCTGATCCTTATGTGAGCTGTAACCAAGCAACAAATCACCTGACAAGGGACTAGAAGCAGCACTGGAGTAGGAGATGTCATCGGACAGGGGGACTGAAACTTTATAAAAGGTAGGTTCTCTCATCAGCCACTTAGAGAGTAGACCAGAACCAAAAGCCAAGACTAGTCAGAAGGAGGAGGCGGAGGAGACTGGAGGTGAGAGCCCTGAAACCCTGAACAAAACACAAAGGGCTCTCAAAATGGAGAAGTCACTGAAGGGAGAATTTAGCATGCAGGTTTTTGTTATTTTTGTATAGATCTGTATATCGTTTATGCTTTGTCTGTGAGTAAAGTGTGATTCGTTTAGCAATTCCATTGCACAGTCTGTGCATCCTTTGCTGTCATTGATAAGTAATCTCTGATTGGGGAAAACAGTAATCCAGAGTGGCCACAACTTTGGTATATTTTGGGGAGATCTGGGAGGTTAGCAGGTCCTATGCATTTAGACTACAAAGTCTCATATACCAGGAAGGGGTTCTAGGCAGAGGGATCTGCCCCGAGAGTATGCCTAGAGGGTCAAAGCCAGTTCCAGACTCAGCCAGCCTAAGAGCACGTGGGATCAAATGGGTGGATCCAAACATAGGAGCTGGTCCAGAGTCCACTGGGGGAGCTGAGCCAGGGTCATAAAAACTCTTCACTACTGAACAATTTCAGTCCTCACTGACTAAAAGCAGCCATTGTTCCTTGTTTACAGTAGCACAGAAACATGCTGTGGCACTTTGGCAGGCATCTGAACAGCACTATAGCCTGGTAGTGTTAAAGCTGGTGAATCTGAAAATGGGCAGGCAGACATGACTCCATACCTCCAAAGGAGGATCCCACAAAAAATACTGGTGACTTTTTATATTGGTACATTGCAGTTTATTCTAACCATGTTGAATTCAATATATTTATTCCATTATACAAATAAATATAAATTTCAGTCTACCCAATGCTCGTAGGCATTACACACACACACACACACACACACACACAAATGTACGGTATGTTCCCAAATACATGTTAGAATAAAAAACATGCTGCTGAAAACACAAATTCATCCCAAACTCAGTCTCTACCTCTGGTTCAATAACATAACTTTTTGACTGACAGAAACAACCAACCAACAGGGGGTTCTTGCATCATCTCCTGAAGGTGGTAACATCTGAATTCAAACCAAGTACCTCTTGACCATGTTAGGAACATGTATTTAATAGGATAAACTTGGCCTATGGGCCAAAAAGTAAGACAGGCACATTGTGGTGGAGAGAGCCTTTCTTGTCCAACATGAAGGATATTTGTGATAGTCTGATTTACAGCATTATAGGGTGGCTCTGGGAGTTATACAGTGGTTCTCAACCTGCGGCCCAATCAGCACAGAGATGTGGCCCATGTGACATCCTCAGGGCCATAGAGGTAGTATTGTATACGGCCCACTTAACAGGTTGTGGGCCACATATGTGGCCCACAGTGGTAAACAGATTGAGAACCACTGTACTGGACGCTTACCTGCTTAGAAACAAGGCATATTTCCATTAGCAAGGAAATGAGAACTTTCATTCCAAGAAATGCTGAAGAAAAATACATTAAGGAGTTTTATGAGAACACCTGATGTTCAAACCTAGACAATGAAATTTAGAAGGACAGTTACAGATGCCAGTTAGTATTCTTATCAATATTGGAATAGGAAGAGCAACCAAAAGTTAACCTACAACAATCACAGAATCATAGATTATTAGGGTTGGAAGAGATCTCAGGAGGTCATCTAGTCCAATCCCCTGCTCAAAGCAGGACCAACACCAACTAAATCATCCCAGCCAGGGCTTCGGCAAGTTTGGCCTTCGATCTGCTGGTAATGCTCCTACTAATACAGCGCAATATGCCGTTGGCCTTGGCAACAAGGGCACACTGCTGACTCATATCCAGCTTCTTGTCCACTGATTTCTTGACTATGACAAATGCCTGTGTTACAGCAATAGTTATTACTATTTGTATTACAATAGCACCTAATAGCTCTAACTAAGATTGTGAGTCCCTGTCCAAAAGAGCGTACAGTCTAAATCAGTGATACTCAAACCTCAGTGGTTCAGGAGCCAAATTAGCAATCAACATTACTCAAAAGAGCCATAGTGGTGTGAATTAATTGTTTCATTTACTCTCTCTCTCTCTCTATATATATATTTATACACACACACATATACATATAAAATTTTCACAGCAAAATGACCGACCAACTATTATTATTTTTATCAGCTATAATTGGTTAATAACATAGTAAAAGCATCCTGAAAAGAAAAAAGATAGGAGAAAAACAGAGATATTATCCCCATTTTACATAGGAGCAACTGGGGCACACAAGGACCTGCCCAAGGTCACACATGAAGTCTGTAGCAGAGCTAGACGTTGACTCCAGATCTGCTGAGCATCAGTCTTGTGCCTAAATCATTCAAAACCATCTGTTTCTGCACATCCAATATAACATAGATAGAAAGCTTAAAAAACAGGTACAAAATGTCCCAGTGTAGAGAAACACTTCTTAACTAGAGGGGCATGTCTGGGGCATCCGCTAGATAGCACCCCACTGAGGGGGGAAATCTGCAGTATTCTGCAGTTGCTAGGACCCAGGACAGCAGAAAGAAGAAACAATTGCTTCACTGCAATCCCAGTCGCACTCTCCCTACTGACCCATCGCACTCGGTGAGAAAGCAGAGGAAGTTATACTTCTAGAAGAGCAGTGCTGTCCAAAGCTGCATGGGTGAACAGGAGCTAAGAGAGACAAAAAACACCTCCAAGTACCCGCCTCCCAAACAGCCTTCAAACCCAGAACCCACCACTCTCCAAGTAGCATCCTCACCAACTCCAAACCCAGCATCATCCCCCACGTAGCAGCTTTTCAGCCAGCCTGCAGCACCTCTCACCATCCCTAACCTCCTAGTGCCCAACTCCCACTGTCCCCATATAATAAGTCATGGGGCAATTTTGGTGTCACTTTTCTCGGATTACCACCCCAAAAATATACGAGCCCCACAGAGGGCATAGATGCTACCTCAAGCTAGTCAGCAGACTGGCCTGCAGTCAAATCAAATCACTTTGGACAAGGGTCATAGTGCCCTCCCAAAAGTGGGGGGTAGGGACCCCTGGCCTCAAAGCCCTGTCCCTTCCCCTCCTCTTCCTCCCAAGGCCCCACCCCTGCCCCTCCTCTTCTCCCAGATGCACCCCTAGATAAGCAGGAAGCTGTAGCAAGGTCAGGGATTCCAGCCCCACACCCAGTGGGGCCAAAAACAGCCTCCTGCCCATGTCCCTGGCTCCTCAGTCCCATGCCCAGAGCAGGTGGAGGGACCTAGGCTCCCCACAGTTGCCTGCACAGGTCTTACTATGGCTGGGCTGCGGCTCCAGGACCCTGCCCTTCAGCTGGAGTCGGCTCAGGATAAGAGCCGCGCAGGCAACTGTGGGGAGCCAGGGTGGACCCTCCACCTCCATCTGCCCTGGGCGGGGAGCCCAGGGGGTGGGGACATGAGGGAAGAGGAGAGGAAGGAAGCAGGGCCCACCGTAGCAAAAAGTGGATGGGCCAGGCCCATCCACTTTCAAAAAGTTGGAGGGCCATGGCTCCCCCCCACATTCCAGCACACCTGATGTAGGGATAGACAATATAAGAACTTGGGAGAAAGGGAACCTGAAACAACCTGCCCACCGCCCAGAATGAAAAACTAGTACATTAGAGCTAGTACTACTGTCTCTTCAAATGCAGGATCAAGTCTTCTTTTTCTTAAGTACTTGTGCTCACTTTTTCCTCCCCCTTGCTCTCAGTGGCCTGGTTTGCAGGCTCCTTGCTTCTTTAGGAACTAAACTATGGAGAGCAGAGAGTAGAGGAACAAGTCCACAAGAACTTAGAAGAAAAAGGGACCTCCACCCTCCTAAGTAAAACAGAACTATATTTAACAATACTATACTGCTCTCTCTGGAAGAGCAGGAGGGTCCCTTCACTCCTGTGTGTGTCTGGATTTTTCCCCTCTGTCGGTAGAAACAGGGAGGCTCTGCCTAGCCCTAACTGATCTTAATGGAATTATTAATACACTGAAAGATTACCTTGGGGTACATTGAAAATGAGCAGACATTGAGACAAGGTCAAGGTCAAGGTTTTTTTCTGCCAGAGTGGCAGACCCATAATGCAAATCACAATTTATAATTCCATTAACCTTATTACCATTGTGCAAACAATTTTGTTTAAGACATAAATAAAATTAATTATTTCTGAGCGACCCGAAGTACACACATTCATAGAATGTATTTCAATGTGGCAACTCTCCCTAGCCAACAAGATGCATTTAAAAGACTTAAGAAGAAACAAACAAGGCATATCAATTTTGTCTTAATATGTATCTTATTAATATTGATCCTCCATAAGGACTTAATCCTGCTCCCATTCAAGTCAATGGAAAAATTCCCATTAATTTTAATGGTGCAAGAACACACCCAAAGAGAGAGTGGGACATCATCCTGGCCAGTCAGAAACCAACTTATCTTAATGAACACATGAAAAATATGCTTAGGATTCCATACAGTATCATTACTGAAGAGCTGCATTTGCAAACGGCATTAGCTGCTGGCCTGATTACTGCTGAAAAAGGAGGAGAGTGAGGGTTGATGTATCTCTGGTGATCACTTTTAATCATTTATCATCTTTTAAACAATGATTTTAACATCACAGGTGTATTTCTGCCACAAGAAGACATTTCAGGATGGTTTGATCTTGTTAGTCTTGGTTCCATTCATTCAGTGGGGGATGTCCATGTGTGAAAACAGAATTTGACCCAGTTTTTCATCCAGCAGAAAAAGCAGAGAATTGCTTTGCAATAAAACTGTGTCATCATTAGAGAATTCAGAGGTCCTTTTTAGTCTTGTTAAAAAAATCTAGATCAGAGGTCAGCAACTTTCAGAAGTGGTGTACCAAGTCTTCCTTTATTCACCCTAATTTAAGGTTTCGCGTGCCAATAATACATTTTAACCTTTTTAGAAGATTTCTTTCTATAAGTCTATAATATACACCTCTACCTCGATATAACGCTGTCCTCGGGAGCCAAAAAATCTTACCGTGTTATAGGTGAAACCACATTATATTGAACTTGCTCTGATCCACCACAGTGCACAGCCCCCCCGCCCCCAAAGCACTGCTTTACCACATTATATCCGAATTTGTGTTATATCGGGTTGCGTTATATCAGGGTAGAGGTGTATAACTCAACTACTGTTGTATGTAAAATAAATAAGGTTTTTAAAATGTTTAAGAAGCTTCATTTAAAATTAAATTAAAATGCAGAGCCCCCCAGACCAGTGGCCAGGACCTGGGCAGTGTGAGTGCCACTGAAAATCAGCTCGTGTGCTGCATTCGGCACCTGTGCCATAGGTTGCCTACCCCAGCTCTAAACAGTGTCACCAACACAAAATGGAAGCTCCTGCACTTGTTTTGCCCTGTCTACACAGAAGGAATGCATACTCTCTCTCTTTTTCTCTCTCTCTCTCTCTCTATATATATATGCAAAAAATATTGAATGTGGGTGAGATTTTAAAAAATGTTCAATGTTGGCCTAATTTTATTCCCACTGGAGTCAATAGTAGGGCTTAAAGGTTTTGAAAATCCTAGTCTACATGTACAGTATATGTCAATAGCTCTACAGAGTTATAGTAAGAATAATGATAATACTAATGTCTTATTTTTGTATTATATTTCTATGAGCAAAAATAAGCATTTGTTTCAACAACTGGTGTATAATGTATACTTTCTAATCACTTGAATATAAAGTAATTATATTTTAAAATATTTGTGAAAATAACAGAGGAAAGAAATAATTGCTCTTAGGAGGCAAAAAGGAACAGCACTAGCAATTTTGTGGGAAAAGGAGTGTGATTGCCTCAGAAAATGAGGGTTGCTAGACTGTCAACACTACATACAATATATACAGGATTTAGCCCCCCCAAAAGGAGCAGACAACTTGTGATGCCAATTACTATCCAGCTTAATGAACCCTTTGCAGTTGGTCCATTATTTTGGGGCTAGGACCGCATCTACTCATTGGTATGAAAGGGTTATGGGGGCCTGGGAGCAGTGACTGCAGACCTTCTGAAGGAGGATGGAAATCTTTAACTTTCTTTAAAAGCTGCCCTCCATTTCCAAATTCTCAACCAGTTCCTCCATATTTGTCAAAAATCAAATCTAGAACAATCTCTCCCTTAGTAACTTTCTCCATCTTCTGAAATAAAAAATTGTCTCCAATACATTTCAACACTTATTGGATAATCTGTGTCCTGCTGTGTTGTTTTCCCAACAGATCTCTGAGTAGTTGAAGTCCCCCATCATCACCAAGTCCTCTGCTTTGGATGATTTTGTTAGTTGTTTAAAAAAAGCCTCATCAACCTCTTCTTCCTGGTTAGCGGTCTGTAGTAGACCATACCATGACATCACCCTTGTTTTTACCCCTTTTATCCTTACCCAGAGACTTTCAACAAGTCTGTCTCCTATTTCCATCTGAACCTCAGTCCAAGTGTATGTATTTTTAATATAAAAAGCAACACCTCCTCCATTTCTTCCCAGCCTGTCCTTCCTGAGTAAGCCATACCCTTCTAAACCAATATTCCAGTCATGCGTATTATCCCACCAGGTCTCTGTGATGCCAACTATGTCATAGTTGTGTTTATTTACTAGCATTTCAAGTTCTTCCTGCTTATTCCCCATACTTCTTGCATTAGTATACAGACATTTAAGATACTGATTTGATTTCTCCCCCCAGTTCTGTCTTGTCTCTCCTTTATCCCTGCTATAGCAGTCCATGCTCCTCGCAAATTCCAAACCTTCTCCCAGATCTCTGTGTTCTTGACTTATCTGCAGGTTTTGGTCACCCGCCCCCTTCAAACCTAATTTAAAGCCCTCCTCACTAGGTTATCCAATCTGTATCCAAATAAGCTCTTCCCCTTCCTCAATAAGTGGACCCCATCTCTGCTTAGCAGTCCTTCTTCCTGGAACAGCAGCCCGTGGTCAAGGAAGCCGAAGCTCTCCTGGCGACACCATCTTCGCAGCCAGACATTCAGCTCCACAATGTTTCTGTCTCTGCTTGGGCCCCTATCCTTGACTGGAAGGATTGAAGAGAACACAACCTGGGCTCCCAACTCCTTCACCCTTACTCCCAGAGCCCTGTAGTCACTTCTGATCTGCCAAGGGTCATAGCTTGCAGTATCATTAGTGCCCACATGGATGAATAACATGGGGTACTAGTCAGAGAGCCGGATGATCCTCGACAATCCCTCCGTAACATCTCAGGTATGGGCCCCTGGCAGGCAGCATGTCATAGGATGCCATGTCAGGATGACAGATGAGTGCCTTCATTCCCCTCAGAAGAGAGTCACCAACCACCACTACCCTACATTTCCTCCTGGGAGTGGTGGCTGTGATCCTCCCAGCCTTGGGGATACAAAGCTTCCCCTCCTCCACCTTTGGGTCCTCATCACTTGTTGCCAGGGCAGCATATCAGTTTTCCACCATGGTGGGTGGGTTGGGAGTAGGGGTGGAGCACTGTCTGCTGCCAGAAGTAACCAGCTGCCAGTGTCCTTCCTGTGACAGAGCCATATCTTGCTCCCCCAGTGGTGTGACAGCAATCCTCTGTAGCTGGATAGCTTCCTCAGCCTTGGATATCTCCATATAAATACTCCTGAGGAATTCCTTGTGGGCATGGATGCTCCTCAGCCTGGCCACCACCTCCTGTTGCTCTCCCACCTGCTTCCTGAGAGATTCCACCAGCAGGCACCTTTCACACCGGATGGTCCCCCCAGCCTGGCTTTCTGTAAGTGGGAAATGCAGTCTAGAGTCTCTAAAGGTCCACACCAGGATCTGGGTAGAGGCATCCACATCACAGTATGAGCCTCACAGACCTTGTCCAGCAGCATCACGTTCGCCTCCATGTGCTCCAACACCATCATTGCTACTCTGCAACTTGAGGATTCTGTCTCTATACGTATTTTCCAGGTTGTTGAGTTGCTCTGGGTGCCATCTCTTTCAACCCAGCTGAGAAGTTCACAGGTCTCTCAGTATTGTCCCCTTGTGGTTCTGGAGGCTCCATCTCTGTGACTTCAGATCTTGTGGGCAAACAACTGGTAGTCAGCGCCAAATACAGAAAGCGTGCTGGCCAGTTGTTGAAAATGGCTTGATCCTACCAGTACGAGTGGCTGAAACATTTTAATCTCTTTTTGGGTTCATAGCTGGAGCCGACCCTGGTTAATTTCCCTGAGTCTTGTGTGTGTTTGGGGAGGCATTCTGAACAAACTTCTTACTATAAGCTGGCCTTGACATGGGCAAGAACTGACCAAGACATATTTGTTCTGGGAACACTCGGGAAAGAGATTCCATGGTGTTAAAGCATGGTAATACCTATATAAACACCCAGAATCTTGGCTTTAACTCCAAGTACAATATAGAACTCATAACTGTATCTTAAATTAGTTTTCATAGCCAAAGTAACAGCCTATTTCCAAGGATTGTATATGCATAAAGAAAAGAAAAGTAGGACTAACTATTAATCCTGGAACTGCTGTCCAGGCATGCTCTCCCCTAAAGGAACTAAACAAATTCTGTGATCTCTTAAGTACAGAATATGCAGCTCCCTATTCATAGCCCTAAATCTACAGAATGATACAAACTGTTTTATTTATAGTGAGTGAAAATAGTATTAGACTGTTACTGCAATCTACAGTAACTCTTAGTGATAAGTAATTAAAGCTACTCAACTTCTTAACAAACAAATATACAGTATCAAGTCTAACCCTAACAGTAACTAAATGGTTAGTCCATTGCCATCAGTGCCATTGGGGGCTGGTGAAAATGTGTAACTAGTCAACAGACTTCACTTAATTTATGTCCTGTGAGCTGCTATTTGACATAGTGATTGATTCATGGAGGCCTGCAGCCTTCAGTGTATCTTATGTTTTGGTTTAGAATTTAGATTATCAGGAGAATCATCTCGTATAAGGCTGAACACAGAGCACTGATGAAAGATTGCAGTCTCAAGACTGGAGATTTGGGTCTTGTGATGGGGTATACCAACCTCACACTGAGCCACCAAGGATTAACAGGTGGGCCCACTCAGCCCTACAATTACACCTGCACTCACAGTCAGATAATGAAGGGCAATTAAAAAGAGAAGACGACACCTCAATAGTGGGGGAGCTGACCTACTATTCTTTGCTCAGTCTTTGGGAGAGAGGCAGGCCTGATAAAGTCAAAAAAACAAACTCTGTTGTCGTATTTCTTTGCTTTATTTAAAAACAAACAAACAAAAACTATTGGGCTGTGTCTGCTGCTTGGGACAGGCCTGTAGGGCCTAATGAGACTGTTGCAAGGAATCCTTGCCCTGGGGGGTGTGTAGGGAACTGCCTCAAACTCTGTGAACTTTTGCATCCTACTTGAGTCTATCCTGTAGTTTGTTTTGGACCCTGGAGAACGTAATCATTGGTGTATATTGAAAAGTTGAAAATTTGGAGTGGAGAAAATGAAGGAAAAAAGAGTTTGGTTCTGATGCTACAATCAGATTTATGCAGGCAGATCCTGACAGCTGCATGGTGCCTTATTGAAGTGTACCTGCACAGATTTAATTGACGAATCATGTCCTGTTTCTTCAAGTTTATTGCTCCTCAGTCTAGCTTTTCACCTCTTTTTTCCATTTCAAACTGAAGATCAGTCTAGAAATAGATGGTACAGGCCCAATCCAACTCTAGACTGGGTCCTCTGTGAGGCACATGAACAACTAACATATGGGAATTATAGCCTGGATGCTAGGATCTATGTCTAAATCTTGCCAATTCCTTCTGCACAACATCTAGGACATAGCCTCTCCTATCCAACTACACTACTAAAACTCTAATCATCTTGTGTCTCAATTACTGCAACATCCTTTTCTATAGCCTTGACAAATGTAAGCTTGCC
Source organism: Gopherus evgoodei (assembly GCF_007399415.2). Lineage (NCBI taxonomy): Eukaryota > Metazoa > Chordata > Testudines > Testudinidae > Gopherus > Gopherus evgoodei. The sequence goes on along the minus strand of NC_044326.1, from coordinate 91,350,569 downwards.
CTGTTCACATCCATTCAGAATGCTTCTGCAAAGATCATTTTATTTTTCTAGCCTGTCCCCTTGACCATGTCACCCATCTCTTTGCTTCCCTCCACTAGCTTCTTCTTTTCTATCACATCTTCACTTTCCAGGTTTTTGATGACCTACCCCTTCCTTACCAATCATCTCCCATTTGCTATCAAGATGTCAACTCCATCCAATAGGTAAATGACACTAGCCTTCATCCCCCACTAGTTAAATTTTAAAGCAAGCACCCTCATGCCTGAGAGAAGCTCTCCATAAACATTCATAAAACTAACATATTTCCTTCAAATTCCCCCTCAGACCTAGCTGCTGGTGTGCTGAGACCACTGCCGATCATGTTGACTAATATTGTCTCATTGTTTCCTTGTACTCCCCTGTTTGTTTATGTGTATCCATCTGTTGTCTGTCTTATGCTTAGAGCTTGTCTACTTAGTGAGTTAGTGTGTGTCAAACCAGGATGCAATACTTCAGCACAGCAACTTGCTGTGCAGTAAGGGCTTTGTGGTCGCTGCTACACTTAGTGTGACTTAGATTACTACTGAAGTGCAGTATGCTAAGGTGCACTCCTGGACTTTCACTGAGCGGTAGCAGTGACCATATGGGATGTTATAGCACGGAAAGCTGCTATCCTGTAGAATCACAGCCTGGCTTGCCACACATTAACTCACTGAGAAGACAAGCCCTGAGATTGTAAACTCTTTAGGGTACGGGGTATCTTTTCATTCTGTGTTTGTACAGCATCTAACATGAGGGACCCTGGTCCATGACTAGAGCTCCTACATGCTACAGTAATATAAATAATTACTAAGAAATGTATACAGAATCACAATTTATTTGAGAAAATACTGCAGAACTAGAGCCATAATTCTTGCCAATAACTTTAGGTTACACTAATAAGAAAGAGCGGGATGTACTTATGGATCTTTCCCTGGACTGAAGATACACTGTTTTTAAAGGACATAATTAAATCTTCAGGTGGTTTTTCTAGCAAATAAATACTATTTTTGACAAAATTTAATTTGAAATTATGGAGAATTTTCAGAGCTATGGGATTAGGAAAAGCACCCCAAAATAGATATGCTTGGGTTAGTTTGTTTTTCATTTTTGAAAACTTGCAAAGAAAAACAACTCCTTAGCTTAGATCTTAAAGGCAAATTTCACTGCAGAAGTAATTATAATAGGTGAAAACACGAGAAAATAATGTTTTTAAGGAAAGGCTCTCAGACCCTCAAGTGTTGCAGTTCAGACCCTCTCTTTCTTGTTTACAGGACTTTTCATTATTCTTTGTTCCACATGAACACATTTTAGAATCAGAAAAGTTAGAGTTGGAAAAGACCAATTGATTCAGCTAGTCCATCTCATAGACTCTAGGACTGGAAGGGACCTCGAGAGGTCATCGAGTCCAGTCCCCTGCCCTCATGGCAGGACCAAATACTGTCTAGACCATCCCTGATAGACATTTATCTAACCTACTCTTAAATATCTCCAGCGATGGAGATTCCACAACTTCCCTAGGCAATCTATTCCAGTGTTTAACTACCCTGACAGTTAGGAACTTTTTCCTAATGTCCAACCTAAATCTCCCTTGCTGCAGTTTAAGCCCATTGCTTCTTGTTCTATCATTGGAGGCTAAGGTGAACAAGTTTTCTCCCTCCTCCTGATGACACCCTTTTAGATACCTGAAAACTGCTATCATGTCCCCTCTCAGTCTTCTCTTTTCCAAACTAAACAAACCCAATTCCTTCAGCCTTCCTTCATAGGTCATGTTCTCAAGACCTTTAATCATTCTTGTTGCTCTTCTCTGGACCCTCTCCAATTTCTCCACATCTTTCTTGAAATGCGGTGCCCAGAACTGGACACAATACTCCAGTTGAGGCCTAACCAGCGCAGAGTAAAGCGGAAGAATGACTTCTCTTGTCTTGTTTACAACACACCTGTTAATGCATCCCAGAATCATGTTTGCTTTTTTTGCAACAGTATCACACTGCTCACTCATATTAAGCTTGTGGTCCACTATGACCCCTAGATCTCTTTCTGCCATACTCCTTCCTAGACAGTCTCTTCCCATTCTGTATGTGTGAAACTGATTGTTCCTTCCTAAGTGGAGCACTTTGCATTTATCTTTATTGAACTTCATCCTGTTTACCTCAGACCATTTCTCCAATTTGTCCAGATCATTTTGAATTTTGACCCTGTCCTCCAGAGCAGTTGCAATCCCTCCCAGTTTGGTATCGTCCGCAAACTTAATAAGCGTACTTTCTATGCCAACATCTAAATTGTTGATGAAGATATTGAACAGAACCGGTCCCAAAACAGACCCCTGCGGAACCCCACTTGTTATACCTTTCCAGCAGGATTGGGAGCCATTAACAACTACTCTCTGAGTACGGTTATCCAGCCAGTTATGCACCCACCTTATAGTAGCCCCATCTAAATTGTACTTTCCTAGCTTATCTATAAGAATATCATGCGAGACCGTATCAAATGCCTTACTAAAGTCTAGGTATATCACATCCACCGCTTCTCCCTTATCCACAAGGCTCGTTATCCTATCAAAGAACGTTATCAGATTAGTTTGACACGATTTGTTCTTTACAAATCCATGCTGGCTATTCCCTATCACCTTACCACCTTCCAAGTGTTTGCAGATGATTTCTTTGATTACCTGCTCCATTATCTTCCCTGGCACAGAAGTTAAACTAACTGGTCTGTAGTTTCCTGGGTTGTTTTTATTTCCCTTTTTATAGATGGGAACTATATTTGCCCCCTTCCAGTCTTCTGGAATCTCCCCCGTCTCCCATGATTTCCCAAAGATAATAGCTAGAGGCTCAGATACCTCTTCCATTAACTCCTTGAGTATTCTAGGATGCATTCCATCAGGCCCTGGTGACTTGCAGGCATCTAACTTTTCTAAGTGATTTTTTACTTGCTCTTTCCTTATTTTCTCTTCTAAACCTACCCTCTTCCCGTAAGCATTCACTATACTAGACATTCCTTCAGACTTCTCCTTCTGTACACAGCATTTCCTAGCATTTTGTTTAGCCTGGTTTTCAAAGTCTCAAATTATGGGGTTTTCACTACATTCCTTTGGATATTTTCCCACAGTCTAATACATATCATATTGGGAAGTTTTGCCTTTCTAAATTTCATCCCATTACTGCTAACACACCATTCTGAATAATTCCTCTGCATCCTTGCTATTTACACCCTCCAAATATTTGGAGTCATATCCCTTTCTAGTTGTTGTTTAGCCAAACTCTACATATTCAGTTCTTCTAATCTTACCTCATAAATCATTCCCTTCGATCCCCAAGCACTTTTGTTGCTCTCTCATCTGTCAATTTTTTTTATTTTTATTGGTAATGTGACCAAAAACAAAATCCCTATTCCAGGAGAGTTGACTAGAGAGGGACTACTACCCTCCTGTTTATATGCAGTGCCAAATTATTTTAGCTTTTTCCAAAAATTTGTCTAATTTGCTGTCCATTATTATTTACCGGTATATTGTGCTGGTATTCAAAAACCCTGTGCTAGGCACTGTACAAAAAGAGTTAAAGTGAGGTCTGCATAAAACATTATTATTTTGGCTTTCTCCCTCCCAGCATATATTAATTTTCATTTTTCTAAACTGAATCTGATCTTGTTATCTTCTCCTGAGTCTAATCTCTGTAAGTCCCCTTGTAGCATTTCTCAAATGTGACTTATTTGCAATTCTTCCCAATTTAGTATCACCTGTGAATTTCATTAACATTCTGTTTACTTTCTCCTCTAGATCATTAAATACAATTTTAAGGACAATGTGATTTAACTCAAATACACTGCAGCACTCCACTTTATACCTTCACTTCTTCAGCTAGTTTTCAATTTGCATGACTGTTCACATGTAAGCTGATTTGAATTACTTATATGAATAACTTTTCAAGAGTTACTGAGACAGATTTGCTGAACAGAGATACAGAGTGAAAAAGGCCACACACAAAGGCCAACAGGCTCTTCCCCTGCCTTAGGGGAGCCCCAAACAGGCAAAGAGCTGGTGTAGCTGGCTCCTATACCCCTTTCCTCTGTATTCCCAGCATGGGGATGGGTAGGCTGATGTTGGATGGATACTTGTATGCTCTAATCGGGGCCTTTAATTTTTGGATTATAAAATTGCCTGATATGTAATTTAAGAAACTCTCTGATATTTCATAGTCAACTGCATTTCTTACTCAACGGATAGTTGGGACAGGTGAAACGCCACAACACTGGTATATTTGGAGTTTTAACAACTAGAGATATAGTCCAAGAACTCTCTGTTCTCAATCTACTCCATTAGTTTCTCCTTCATTTTTCTTTTTATTATACCCCTCCCACCCCCCAAATAAAACCCATCACCACCATACTCTTTATTGCAGCCTCAGATGTACTTCTGGCATATGTACCATTACCTCTTGGTATTTCTCATATACAGATTGTACCAATCTACATTGCAGTTATGATAACCCTCATACTAGGTTACATTTATGCCCAACAGACAGTAATCACTATCACTTACTGTCTTCTAGTTCTTGTTTGTTTCCTATGCTCCTTGAATTTGTATACAGATGTCTTAGTACTTCAACACTCTCCTTATTCATTCTTTTGTTTAGGAACAGCTCTATCTTCTGCTATACTCTGTTTGCTGGAAGTCCCTATGAGATTCTGAGTTAAGAAAAACTCCCCTTGCCTTGCTTAGTTTAAATCATGTCTAATAAGCCCTCTTATTTCAGGGTTTGACCCAATGTCAATTGAAGTCAATGGGATCATTTCCATTCACTTCAGTGGGTTTTTGGATCCAGTTGTTCCAACATTCTGTCACTCCAAAACCTTCATATCTAAATCACTGGTTTGACTTCTGTGTCCATCTTCTTCTTTCTTTTCCTACACTAAATAATGAGAAGATCTCTTGAAATGATCACCTCTATCACTCCCTTACCCGCCAGTTGTCTTCCTAGATGCCTTCCCTGCTGGTGTTTGTTCTCAGGTGAAGTAGAGTTACTAGGAATATCCAGCATTACTTAGAATATCCGTCTCCGATACTGGGCTGAATCAAAAAGTATAGCTTTGTATTAGCTAGAGAGCATAGTTAACCATGACACGGACAAGATGAGATTAAGTTTACTCCTTTTCAATAAGGGACAAATAGGGTAGAGAAATGTATCTAATCCTCAATAGCAGTGTCCTGCAAAGTGAGATTTGTGTCCATAAGTATCACTAAGATTTTCTCCAAAAGATGCGGTATGCGTCAACTGTTATATTTATATAATGCCAACCCACTAAATCTACATACATGAGATCTACAGAGATATGAGAGGAGAAGCCTCCTATCATACCATGGTGGGCTACATAAAAACAGTGTAAAAACAATGGTGCCCAGGAATCTTGTACATTATTTATTCCTGCATTTAATGAATTGCCATGTGCCTGAGCTCCTGGAAAATAACTGGGGGGATTGCCTCAAGCCTGCATTGCACTCAAAAAGACCTGTACTCAATGTACTGATACTACTGATCAACAGTGACCTATTTCTACATCTTATATAATTATGGTGAATTTGGATACATGTGTAACCCTTCTGCCCGTTTGAGTTGGCAGCAACAAGGGCCGGGTTCAGTATCTAGGGGTTCCGTTTCAATAACACAATGCAAAACTGGCTCGAGCCCCCACCCAGTGTCTTGGTACAATTACATACCACCTTCTGGGCGCCTTCCCCTCTCACAAGCATGGAGTCTGAGTGTAGCAAAATCCTTTTACTAAAGGAGGGAAACAATACAGCATTATGTTGGGGAAACACCACAAACAGGATTCATAACACAAACCATGAGCAAAAGACCCACCCCCAAGTAAGTTTGGCAGTGTTCTTTTCCTCTCAGGGTCTTAAGGCCAGCAACCCAAAAAATCACCTAAAGTCCCAAAAGTCCAACACCCCAAAAGTCTCTTGAGCCCAGCAACCCAAAAATCACCCAAAAGTCCAACAACCCAAAAGTCTCTGTCCCTGGTCAGTGCAGCCCCCGAGTTCAAAAGTTTATCTGCAGAGTTTTACATCTCAGCCTGGGTAGAAATGGGGGGGGCAGCACCAGGGTGTTAGAGGGCACTTTATGTGGTCCAAGGCTGACTGCTCCACCTCTCCATGGGGTTCTGCTGCAGCCTTCACCACGAGCCACTCTGCCAGCCTCTCCACTCCACCAGTAGTCCCATGAGCTGCTCCAACCATCCCACGAACTGCTCTGCTATCCACTCAGCAATATATCTTCAGCTCCAGTGATTTCAGCTCTTAGTAATTTTAGCTCTTTAGTGATTTCAGCTTGTAGTAGGGGAGCCTCAGTGCTGGTGCACCATTGGCCCAAAGTGATTTCAGCTCAGCAGCCTATAACTAGACTCCTAATGGAATCAAAATTAGCTCTGATATTCCACAGTGGAGAAAGGAGGAGATGCAATTGTTGTTTCAGGCCCTCAAAGGGCGCCCATATTATCAGATACAAATGCCTGTCCCCAGCCTCTCTCCATTCACTGGGTTTTGGAACCCATGTCCCTTGTCTAGTGAGTGCTACTTAGTTGATAGCGAGTCCCTCTGTCAGTTCCACTGTCCTTGAGTCACATAATCAGGGTAACAACAGGATACAGGAAAACAGTTCCATTGTCCTTGATTCACATAATCAGGGTAACAATACTTTATTCTTCCTGCCCCAATAACAGAGAAACTGGGGATCCCACAGCAGCCAAAGTGACCATTTGGGCTGCAGTGAGCTCATGCTAGGCAGGGTGGGTATGCCTATGCAAACAAGATCAGCCCCTGAAGGTCTTTTCCACAACTCGCCACAATTCACCAGCAGATGTCAGGGTAGAGCTCATCCTGACTCTGCTTACACATGGATGACTAATTGCTGAAAGTGATTGTTTTGTCTCAGTGCCTATGGTGTCTCTGAGGCCATCACATTACCTCTATTGAATAATCCATGTTGCTGATGTTAAGGCAAGCATACCATTTCACACTTCAAGGAAGGCTCTTCAATACCACTGATGCACGACAGAACACAATACTTAATTTTTCTACACAAGGCCTCAGCCCTCTTCTTCTGTCTACTCCATAGTATTTTACACTGACACTGACTATTCTATGGTCATCATGCTTGTTGCTTAGCTTTTTGAAGATCTTAACTCCTGTTATTTATCCATTATTCCTAAGGCATAACTTTGTTGGCCGATGAAGTGGGTATTCACCCATGAAAACTCATGCTCCAAAACGTCTGTTAGTCTATAAGGTGCCACAGGACTCTTTGCTGCTTTTACAGATCCAGACTAACATGGCTACCCCTCTGATATTTGACCCTAGGTGGGGGAAGAGGAATATTGAATAAAAAATTCTCTCTCTCACACACACACCACTCCACACAGCCGCAGCCCCTTCTGAAGTGAAATGTTACAACTGTTAAACACAATAAGCCTAATTCTCTACAAAATCTTCAGGGTAGAGTTTTACATACACTCTGGCAGGTGTAAATCACTACCCTACATGCAAGGCAGTGGAGAATTAGGTCCACTTGAAATTTCAGAGAAGTTACAGAGGCAAATAATTAATCAAACTGGAATTTGTCCAAAACAGAATTGGTCTAAACTTTGATTTTAACTCTCAACAAAAAGATGGCACCAGCACAACATCCCATATGCTACAGCCTTGGTTCAGCACTGACTTAGAAATGGGAGACATTCATTATAATGAATCACCTCCACCTCTTTGTGCAGCAGTGTCCAGGACCAGACCTGGTTAGTTTATAAGATATAACAAGGTTACAGCTTCTAGCTGTATGACTATGGAAAATTATTAAAGATATATTTAAAAATCTCTTGGCTCTGCCTTCACTTTTTTGGGTGGAGAAGAGCATTTTAATTTATGTGCACAAAAGAAATGGAATAAAAATGTGTAGGTTGTGTTTTTCGCAAGTCTAACAAAACAGATCTAGTTTCCATATGCATGCAAAGCATACAGTACACAGAGAATGAATAATTAGCATTAATGAATGTAAAGCTCATCAATGAACAATGACTGTTGATTTAGAACACTGCTGGTGTGTGAGAATACTTCTCTACTGGGAAATAATACAAGGAAAGGACTAAAGTCTATTGGGAAAGTCAATAAAGACTAAGATGGCCTTTGAAAAGAGTACTAGACATAAACATGTTTTTCCCCCCTTTTAAAATCCAATTTACTCTTTAATTGTGTACTCTCATCCGGTGAATTCTCATGGACCGAGAGGGAACTGCTCTTTGGGCAAATCCTGACATGCTTTACTCACTTTTTACTAAGGCAAAGAGTTTGCCAGCGTAAGAACTGAGTAAGCAGCACAGGATCTGGCTCTTAGTACACAGGACACAAAGAACTCTAAGAATAATACTTCTGTTGCATAAAGTTCTGAGCATTTAAGAAAGAGATTTGTTCATTAATTTGTGTATACATAGTCTCAGCTGGATATAGTATTCTTCACTTCCTTTCCTATAATGTTGAGCAGAGTTATTCAGCAGCTGCCACCTGCCACTTCTGAAGTTATTACATTCCTGCTCCAGGAGCTGAGGCTTTAAGAAAACACCAAATATTGTGAGACTCTTGATAAAATTCTGTGAGTTGGCAACACTAATTAGCATATATGGGCACAATTCGTTGGAGTAGTTCCCACTTACACTGGGACTGAATGAGACCAAAAAAAAAAAAAGTTACCTACCATTTGATAACTGGTGTTCGTTGAGATATGTTGTACATATCCATTGCACTGTAGATGTGGGCGTGCCTCAGGCACAATTGTCGGAGAACTTTACTATTGACACCCCCAAACAAGGTACAGAGCCTCAGGAGGATCTAAGCCTTTTCTTTGATACTGGCAAATGGGACTGAGGAGTTCTAGACTCTCTGGTGCTGTTCCGTACTGAGGTTGATGTACTACTTGGGGTACAAGTAAGAAAAGTCCGATGTGGGGGCAAACTGTTGCCTTCATGAGTAGACATTTGAGCTTCACCACTTTCTTTGAGCTGGGCTTAAACCCCTTATAAATGTGACATTTGTCACTTATGTGGTATTCTCCCAAACATTTCAAACAGGCCGAATATGGGTCACTGACCAGGATACGTTTAGTGCAAGTGTGGCACGACTTAAAACCAGCATCGTTCCAGTACTGATCCCAGTAACAAAAGATGAAAACTAGTCCAGAAAGGCCCAAGACTAAAATCTATCACTAAAACTAGCATAACATAAACGTAACTACATAACTACCTCCTAACAATAACAGGGTATCTATATACAAAGGAGTGAGAAAAGCTTATGACAACAAGCCTGAGATCACTCTGACAACTGTCACTGGCGGTGAGAAGGAACTGAGAGGGAACCGTGAGGTGGCTCTTCCCTCTTATACCAGCACACAGTGGCGTGTGGCAACAGAGGGCGCTCAAACTATCCTGACAGGTAATGCCGAGGGAAAAAGTTCTCCAACAACTGTGCACAAGGTGCACACACCCACACCTGTGTTTTCATTTAGATGATACCATCTTCTCTAAATAATGTCCATATTCTATCCCACCTGAGATTTGTCCACTATTGTATTATTATTAGCATTATTGATCATTTAGTTTATTAAAAGCATTAGTTGTCTTATAAAATTTGTCTCTCCAAGACCGAGCTAACCTCAGCCACAGATGTCGTCAGCAAAAATCTTTCAAAAGGCTTGTACAGCAGAACCTCCGAGTTATGAACATCAGAGTTATAAACTGACCAGTCAACCACACACCTCATTTGGAATGGAAGTACACAATCAGGCAGCAGTAGCAGGGGGAAAATAAACTCAGTACAGTACTGTGTTAAACATAAACTACTAAAAAAATAAAGGGAAGCAGCATTTTTCTTCTGCACAGTAAAGTTTCAAAGCTGTATTAAATCAATGGTCAGTTGTAAACTTCTGAAGAAACAACTATAATGTTTTGTTCAAAGTTATGAACACTTAGCATTACAAACAACCTCCATTCCCAAGGTGTTCGTAACTCTAAGATTCTACTGTACTAGAGAAAAACTGCTGAAGCTTATATACCAAAGGCCCAAGAATAAAACAAAAATGGCTGAGCAAACACCGTGTCACATGGCTGCATTCCACCAGGGATTTCTGTGAAGAGAGAATAATAAACTTGGCATTTAAAGTAGGCAACGCAGCAGAAGGAAACAGGAAACAGTGAAATCAGATATTTACAAATAACTGTTGGCATACTAGTTACATAGAAAGTTTCTCAATTTTTTAAATGTGTGCACAAAATTTTCCTCTCTCTCTTGCAGTGACCTTCCATTGCTATGCAGTTGCTCAATAACTTGCAGCTGGACTACTGTAACTTCTACTACTCCAGGATGTCAATAAAGCAGTTCTGCAGCCTGTACAATGTGGCAGCATATTTATTCACTTCGGTGAGCATCTCTGAATATATTCTGCCTATTGTGCACTCCTTGCACTGGTTGCCAACAGAAAAACAGATGAGTTCCAAACTTGCTTAGGGCCTCTGTCCAGGCCCCTATAGACGGCTGTGGTGATGTACAGAGCTATAAAGGAGCTACAACAGCCCATGAGAAAATTCCCCCAGAGCAGAAACTGCACAGGGCCAGCATACACAGTTTTATACTACCCTTCCTCACAGCCTCTAGCATAGCAGGCATGCTGGAATCCAGGTGGCTACCATAAATTAGAAGAACCCCAGGGCAGACAGAATCCAGGTGACACAAAGGTACACTTTTTGAAAAATGTATTCAGCCAGCTCTAACTTAAAAAATTTAATCTGTTTTTAAATCTGTATTTATATATTTTTCTCTATAAATGTTAAAATTCAGACAAGCAATTTTTTGTAATTCCTGTGCAGAGTAAGAGCTCTAAGAATTTTGGTTTTGAAACAATCACTCATACTTGACAGGATCTCTACCAGCAATTTAATGATTAAAGTTTTAATTACTAAGCAATTAGCAGTTGACACCTGAGGTGCTACGCATTTAACTGTATTCTGGAACTGCCCGGAATGGGGTAGACAAAGTTTTGTTGGTAACAGATAATCCTGGGGCGCCTTGGAGAGGGCTGGAAAAAAGGGGAGACTTTCTGATGTATTAATTCAATGAGACCTTATTGTCATGACAAGCTAGACAAGTGTTCCCAAAAAATATAAGAAAAAGACAGACCTATCCAGGATAGGGTCACACACACAGTTTGATCCTCTGTACCCATTTGTCATATTCTGTCCAATCCATCTTCACTTATACACTATATATGAGGGAGGGAAAACAAAATAAACACCTAGGTAATATGGCTCTGTACACTCATCAAAAAAGCATGCATGCATTGTCAGTATATAAGTTGGTACTCTCCAAAAGATTCATCAACAATTTTTTTTGAAAGAAGTTATAACTTTGTTCATTATGGACATCTGATATGTAGCAATTACCTAAAGCCACCTTCCTCTTTGACTGGAACTTTTAGGTACTACTGTACTACAAAATACTACTGTACTACTGTACTATAAAAATAATCTTATCCCTTTTTTTCATTTAATAAAAATCCATTTGCTCCACCTCTTTGTCACATAATTTAATTAAAAAAGGGGGGAGAGATTGGGTTTTTATTCAATGAGAACGAGTAGACTAACAGGATTATTCTTTATTGTAGCACAGTAGCACCTACAAGCCCTAATTAAGGACGAGGAACCTAATGTGCTCACAGTTTACAATTATGAGAGGATTCAGTAAGCAGAAGAAACAAAAGCAATGGGATTGCGAAGTAGGAGAATCAGGTAACAGTAAAATGAACATGCAGGTCAAGCATCAGTCTCAGCTCACCATCACCCCTGCCATAGTCAGAAAGCAATGTCTTGTAAGCAGCCCAACAAAAGTGACTTTTAAGTAGGTTTTGAAGGTGATATAGGAGTGAGTTTTTGGATTTTGGGGTAGGAGGCAGGATGAGAGAAGCTCAAAGCTGTCTAAGAGAACAGTGGACAAGCAGGAGGTAAAGGCTGGCATCAATGGACTGGAGCTAAAGCTGGGGTGAAAGTTGGGGCAGGGATTGTCTTTTTGTTCTGTGTTTGTGCAGAGCCTAGCAGAATGGGGTCAGGTCCATGATTGGGGATCTTAGACACTACAATAATACAAATAAAAAAAATAATTTTAAACAACGTTGCAATACTACATCTGATTGGTAGGGCAGAGTTAAATGGTGAAGAGACCTAAAGGTGGAAATGAGAAACTTGTGTTGACAAAAGGACATCCACAAAGAGATGTCTGAAAGATGGGTTGAGATGCTAGATTGGATAGAGGGAGACAGCTCATTAGCTAGAGAAACCGATTTGTGAGTCATTGGAATTATTAGATAACCAAAACCAAGCAGATAACAGCACCCAGAAATATGGTATAGTGTGAGAAGGGGAATAGGCCAAGGATAGAGTCCTGGTGGGAAGCCCATTAAAAAGTGGAGAGGGATAAAAGAGGAGAGCATTAATTTATGGTGAAAAACGTCCACATGGTTTCAGGCCTCCTACCAGAGACACTCAGCTACACAAGGGCAGCAGGGGAAACAGAAGTTGAAGGTGAACCAGGACTACGAGTTGACTGGGCAGTTCTTTTGGGAGGGGGTAAAAAGAGGTGAGGGTGGAGGCCAGAATGGAATATCCCATTGCTGTGTAGAGTGTTGTAGCCATGTCGGTCCAAGGATATTAAAGGGACAATGCAGGTAAGGTAATATCTTTTACTGGACCAACTTCTGTTGGTGAGAGAGACAAGCTTTTGGTCCAAACAGACTAGAAGAAGTGTTGCATGTGGCCCCAAAGCTGGTGTCTCCTAATAACAGAAGTTGGTCCAATAAAAGATATAACTTCATCCACCTTGTCTGTCTAGTACAGAATTTGTTATTATTTAACATTTATATTGTTGCAGCGCTTAAACGCCACAAATAGGGTATGGCCTCATTGGGCTAGGTGCTGTAAAAACGTGTAACAAAAGGGAGTATCTGCCCCAAATAGCTTGTAATGGAGAAAAGTTGTTGATGAACAGGCGGCTCAGGTAAGGGAGTAGTTGTCGTTAGACAAAGATGAAAGAAAGAGACAGTATCTGGTGAAGACAAGATCAAGTATGCAGCTGTTTTGAGTGGGAAAGCTGATTCAAGGTTGCGGAACAAATGAGATCAGAGCAAGGAAGTGACTGTCTGATTTCTCCAGTCAGCCTGATGAGATGGAACCTGAATTTGCTAAGGATGAGGATAGCGGGTTGCTATATGAAGAGAAAAATAGGGTTCAAAGGAGGGAAGGGATTGGCAACAGCAGGAGGAGAGGAATATGGAGAAGAACCATGCAGAAAGCTGCACATCAAAAGCTCTGGTATAATACTAACATTTTTTTACAATTGGCCCTATTTTAAGAAGAGGCAAATATCCATCTGGACTTTAAGAGCCAAATGTTCAGAAGGCAGATGTCCAAATCTGAATAAAAATAATATGATCATGGAAAAAGTGTGCATGCATTTACCAAAATTACTTGTCCAAATGGGATAACTGTCAATACAGATAGCTAGTTAGGTGCCCAATAATTTGGGCATGCAATTGTGGTAAGAACATGTACAAATTTTTAGAGATTTTTGCGCACACACCTTCAGTTTTCAAAAAAATCTGTCCCTGAATGCACATAGGAACCATCTGAACCCCAGCACAGTGTGCAAGTGTTTCAAATTGGTAAGCAACGAGGAGGGGAAAAGTAAGCCTAGCAGAGTGACTGACAAGCATTAATATACTTCAGTTCACTGGTTAAGACCATGAATGACACTTCTAATGCACTTCTGTCACCACCTTAGTAAGCTGTTGTTCCGCAAGTAGGTTATTGTCAGACAGACTAGCTTTGAACATGCCATGAATTTACTAGCAATATCACTACTTTATTAGCATGCACTAAACACATGAGCCATAGCTTCTTTCTGTCAGAGTTCATTATAACAGAAATGCACTGGCAGCTGTCATTTTCTAACAAGACACATTTAAAAATACAGTATTTTACATGCTATGTATGATTGATAAATTGGAGAAGTCTTGCCAAATGCTGTAAAAGAATAATAATTAAAAGTATTCTCATTTTGAACTGAAGAAAAGCTGACAAACTCAAATAAGCAAACGTAATTATACAATCACGTTTGGAGCTTGATTATGCAATCTTTTACCTACAGAAGTACCTCACTGCCTTTACTGAAAACAAATTTAAATCAAAATGATGATCTTTTAAAATTGACTTATCCACTGTGAATATGTAACCACAAATAGGAAAATTTCCTTAATATATACCTCAAACTATGGTCCCCATAGAGAAAAATCAAACTACAATTAAATGCCCCAGTTGCACTTCTTTTCATTTTTAATACTAAAAATATAAAAATTACAATTCATCACTTTATAATGAAATGGATTTTCCAATAATTACATAGTAAAGGTACCAAAATGCATTTACAATGAATTGGAAGAAACATGTCATGAGTCAAACATTCTTCTACATACAAACCACATCTTTCTCCCACTTCAACATCTTTAAATAGTATATTTGATGCTATGGTGCTTAGATTACATACCTCTATATTAGTGATAACTGTCTCAAAGTTAGAGAGTCCTTGCTAATTCACAATATAACAACATAAATGGAGAACTCAGTAAAAGCACCAGCATGATTTGAAGCAATGTAACCCAATGGGAATATGCAGATGTTACTTCCTGGTAGTTACAATGACCTACCCTAATATAATGTGTATCACATGCATTTGGAGCCTGAATCAGCATCCATTTAAGTCAATGGAAATCTTTTCATTTACTTTAGTGGCTTTGGATCAGGCTCCTTTCTTTTCTTAAAGGTGTTTGTGCTGCTTTAATGGCTTAGTGTACTAATCACATGAGTTCACCCCATGAGTTCTGTGATGTTACCTGTGTGAGTAAAGTTACCTGTGTGTGTTTGTAGGATCAGATCCACAATGCTTCCTAAGGTATTATTATTTGTATTACTGTAGTGTGTAGGACACCCCGTCATGGACCACGACTCCATTGTGCTAAACATTGTACAAACACAGAACAAAGACTACTAGCCTCAACTTCAACAAGACTACTTCAACAAGAATGAATATAATACCTACTAGTAAGTGTTCGGAGGAACAGGTTCTAAGCCCATACTACGTCTTTGTAAAATATAGTTTTGGGATATTTACAAATGTGACTAAGGAAATATTATAATTATCTGCAACTGTAGTGGAAATATCTTAAGGCAAAATAAAAATACCATTCCTTCCTAACCTAAAATATTTGAAATTAAGGCATAGAGTAAAATTTTCTAAAGCAGTGGTTTTCAAACTTTTTGTACTGGTGACCACTTTCACACAGCAAGCCTGAGTGTGACCCCTTGTGGCAGGGTGATGGCTCCTGCTGGTCATCTTGAGAATTAGCTCTTTCTAGCCCAGAGTGCCCTCTGCAGGCCGCTGGCTTGCTTGCCTCTGGCCCCCATGTCCCTCCTGGACCCTGGTGCCCCTCTACTTCAGGGTTCTGCCCCCAGCAGCAACCCCCTGTCTCTGGGTCTCCCCTCCCACGGACACCCTCAACCCTCTATCCCCACCTTGCCTCAGTGGCTACTGCCAGTCACCATCTAGCCCCCATTCACTGGGGCGACTACAGTCTGTAAGCCACTCATCACCAGCAAAGGGGTTAGAAACTGCTGCCTTTGCCTATCTCTGAGCTGCTTCTCTGCAGCCCCAGTACCCTTTTGTAGGCCTTTAACTATGCCTGCAGCCTGGGGCTTTGCTAGGCTGGAGCTCCCCATCTCCTTCTGCCCTTCCCCCAGCACTGCCCTACCCTAACAAGGCCTGCAGTTTTGCTAGGCTGGAGCTCCCCAGCTCCCTCTGCCCTTCCCCAGCCCTGCTCCACCCTAGATACCCTTCTCAGCTCCCAGGCAGTTTGGTCCTTCTCCCTCCAAGGCTGGAGAGAGAGTGTCTTTTACAGCCTCTGGCCCTCAGCCCTCTTACAGGGCCAGCGGTGGCCTGATTGGAGTGTGGCCCCAGCTACAAAGTGTGTGTGCAAAAATATCTAAAAATTTGTACATGTTGTTACCACAATTGCATGCCCAAATTATTGGGCACCTAACTAGCCATCTGTATTCACAGTTATCCCATTTGGACATGTAATTTTGGTAAATGAATGCACACTTATAAATTAAAAAGGGGGAGTATTTAATGGGAGCTTGGGGCTGTCAGCCCCACACAATCCCTGTGTAACCACCTTGATTACACCCTGAGGGGTCATGACCCCCAGTTTGAGAACCCTTGTTCTAAAGCAGCTAAGCGCTAGCTTTTTAAAAGTATTCATCTGAGATAGGCATCAAAATACTTTTACAAATGTAGTCCTAAGTGTTGTAAGAACTTAAGTCCTATTTTCAAAAGTTGCTTAGGCACTTAAGTCTTTTGATTTCTTAATGTTTTGTTGTTGCTTTAAATAAAAAAAAAAAAAAGAGAGGGAAAACCCCCCAGAGCTATTTGGCTTATGAAGTATATAGATTCCTTGAACTAACCAGTTAAATGTAAGATCCTTAAACTGTTCACCAGGCACTTACACAGCTCTATAGGCACGAGCAGCATATATATTTTTGATGTGTATCTGGAAATCTTTCTACCAATTTTTATTATTTTTATAAAGTTGATTAGCCAAGAAAAAATTAATTAAGTTTGGACCTGTAGATCTACTTCTTTATGGTGTATGAAGAAACTCTGAGAGTTTTAAAATAATTAAGTGGGGGTTTTGCTTGTCCTTTTACATCAGAAATTCAAGTATCATCTATTCCAGATTTCCCTGAAGACCGTATGTATGTCTGGATACTTG
This sequence comes from Gopherus evgoodei, assembly GCF_007399415.2. Lineage (NCBI taxonomy): Eukaryota > Metazoa > Chordata > Testudines > Testudinidae > Gopherus > Gopherus evgoodei. The sequence goes on along the minus strand of NC_044326.1, from coordinate 91,333,641 downwards.
TTTTTAAACATCTATTTAACTCAAATTCCAAACTGTTGGGAAATTTTTTATTTTATTTTATTTTTTTTAAGATTTGACACTTCACCCCTACAGTTAGTTGAGAGAGTTCCCAATCCATATCTGTATCTTCCATGGGAAACCTCCAGCAAAACAGGGAAAATGATACCTGGTGTATCTAATATTTGTGTGTGTATAGATATAGAAACATTCCAAGTCTTCATTATGCATCATTAAAAAAAAAGGCACAAACCTATATGTGACAGATGTAGCAATTTCCTGCAATATCTTTGGGAGATCTTTGGGGGGAAGGGATAGCTCAGTGGTTTGCACATTGGCCTGCTAAACCAGGGTTGTGAGTTCAATCCTTGAGGGTGCCATTTAGGGAACTGGGATAAAAAAAAAATCTGTCTGGGGGTTGGACTAAATGACCTCCTGAGGTTCCTTCCACTTCTATGATCTTCCTGTATTAAGTTTATGTATCATTGTGGGCCAGAGACTGTATGTAACTCCATGGGAGAGGGTAACCACAGGTCCACCAGGAACTAAGAAGAGTGGAGGGTGATCTGGCAAATTCACCCAGGTTGTAACATCTCTGGAGAAGTACCCCCACCTGGAGAGAGGCTCACATGTACTGATTCAAACAGGATTCTCTAGGGACCAATAGACAAAGACAGGACCTTTGGATAAGCCTGAGTTTAAACTGACTCAGGCCCTTCTTTCTGATCCAGGAACAGGACAGGACCTTCTGTTCAAGGGGGCCCCCATCCTTGTTGGGAGGATTTTGAAGGACTTTGGCCTTTTGAGGCCCCATAAGATGATGGGTCACCATTGTTATTGTTTTGTGTCTTCTCTGTAATGCTTTCACTTTAAGAATAAATGGGCTTGCTTAGAAAGAGCTGTGTGGTAAGTTATGACTGCTGGCAATTATATTGTTCATCGATTTTAAAGAGTAACCAAATGCAGACACTAGCCTATCTAGGCAGTCTGGCTCGCTGAGTATATCACAGTGCAGGCAAGGAATTGTGCAGCCTGGAAAAACTCCGGTCAAGAGAAAATGAGAAGCAGGTCTCTGCCCTGGAGAGGTGACAGCTGGGAGCAGGAAAAGCCAAAAATTGGATGCCCTTTGCTGGACCACAGAGGATGAATACAGGTGCAGTTGCCCTGAACTGTGACTTTACATATCTCCAGTTATGTTCCAGGCACTGAAATGAGTGTCCAGGGAAGGGGGAAAAGAGGCCACAACCACAAAAAAAATGAAGATGGAAGGAGGGAGCACAGCCTTTGGGACATGAGTAGAGGTTCCTTCCTCCACCATTTAAATCATTTACCAAAACCAGTTTGTCTAACTTTCACTAAAGGCTACATATTTGGCACAGAAATCATGGTGTTCAGAGTAATAGTGAATTTGAATAAAGTTTGTGACCGTCGCAACAGTTCCTTTCCCCTCCAAGTGTTGCAACCTGGCTCACATGGTCATTCTACAGAGGGACAGATGCACCAAACCTCAATGGCATCGCGACCATGTGGGCCAGGTTGCAACACTCAGAGCAGGTAGCCAGGCCTCCAGCACCACGGGACAGGAGCTGCCACTGCAAGGTGAGCTCATTGTCCAATTTATACCCCCACTCCCTTTCCATGACACATCCTTGTTTTCCCTACCTCTTTTTGGAATTATTAGTAAAATTTGAAATTATTAACATGGGAAACCAGACAGTAATTCAACCATGAATTCCTTTAGTAAGTCCAAGGCCAAATGGTATTTTATACAAATTGCTTTAAATATGCATAACAACCTAAAAATAAGCAATCACTACACCCTATACAGTAAGAAAGTATTTGTAAGCATGTGATCAGTATATTTACATATAGGCCAGAGCTAGGGAAAACTATATCATCCTGGCGTGCTCCAGCATGAGCAGGTAGGGTCTGACAAAGAACCTTCAAATTCATGGCTCTCACTATACACTTCAGCTAACTTGCTAGTTTTAGCAAAAACCCAGTTTGAAGCAGTTTAGCCTTGCTATTTTCCTTCCTCCAAGGCCTTCCTTTCTTATCGCCTCCCCCGTCCTTGCTTAGCAGCAGAACAGTGGGAAGGGTTATGCTTGTTTCTTTGAAGACAGCTTTCCTTTGTCTTGTTACTGCAGCTTTTCACTTTATCAGTTACTTTTTAAACCATACATCTTTCCCACACTACATTATTCTTCTCATGGCCTTCTTTTACTTGCAGATTGAGGCCTTTTCCTTACTAGCCATAAAGCAAATATATTATTTTCTTACCCAAACTTAAGCTAACTTTAATTCTTTTAATTTCATAAATATCCCTACACCTCTGCTGTGAAATGTATTAACATTTTCCATGGAACTCTCCCAGCCTTACACATACTTCATCCTTGCCCTCAACTAGTGCCATAAGTTATTCACCATCACTTGAAGGGCTGGTCTACACTGGGAATTTATATCGGCATAGCTACATTTCCCAGGGGTATGAAAAACTGATACCCCTGAGAGAGACAACTTTGCTCACCTAACGCCCAGTGTAGAGAGCCCGAGGCCAATGGAAGAATTCTTCTGTTAACCTAGCTACCCTCCTTGGGGAGGCAGATTACCTACGCTGATGGGAGAATCTCTCAGCATATGCAGTAAGTACACTAAAGCACTACAGCGTTGCAGCTGTACCGTTGCAATGGTTTAAGTGTATTCATACCCAAAGTCTTTATATTATATTATATTGTTCCAATGTAAACACAAAAGGCTTAAGATGAAAATGGTCCTCCTTGCTGAGACAGCCTTTTCAGTGTGCAGCCACTCCTCTCCCACTTCCTCAGAAAGCTTATGCCGTGGGATGTATGATATGTCCAACTAGCTGCCCTACAAGCCACTACTTCTGATCAACAAAATAATAAAAATCTCAACAAGATGAACAAATGTTTTATAACCAAGTTAAGTTTTACTTTACATTAATGGCCATTACCCAAGCGAAAATAATTCACATGTTGAAACTGCTACATTAACTGTACTCAGGCACAATTCCATTGTGCAGGTATTTTCTTTCAGCTTTCTGTTTAGCGTTCCTCCTCCAACTATAGCTGCTCCTCTCTGCTCTTCTTCAGAAAACAAAAATAAATAATTCACAATAATAATAATACTTCTAATTTGTATTTACACAGCACATTCTATCCAAAGTTCTCAAAGCACTTCTAAAACATTGGGCATCGACTGAGAGTCTGCTACTTTTACAGAGTTCACGAGACAAACAAGCTATAGATCCAGTTCTCTGGTGCCTTTAATGCTACAAAACACATATCCAGGTTTCAGATCTAACTCTCTAGTATTCCCAGAGGGAAGACAACAGGTAGTTTCATATAATTAAAAACTACACATAGCCCCTGAACCTCTGAAATGACCCTTCACTGCACCCTGGCAAACCATTCATCCCACTCCTCCTTTAATGAAAGCATTAGAGGTTTAGGGCCTTTCGCCAGTCCCTAGCACCATAAATTTTGTGCACCTTGTTGACACCATATTGCCTCCATGAAGCAAAGTTATGTGCTTTGAGGGGGTCTCTCTATACTTTCTATAGGCTTATAGTCTAACCATCAAGTGACATTTTCAGGCTGAGGCTCCCACTTCTCACCAGAGAATCTCTGGTCTGGCCACTGGCATAACACATTTTCATTAGGGATACCAGTGTAAACAGCCATTCTAAAGGTGCTTTTTCAAGTTTGCTATGACCTCACAACAATTCCTTCATCTGATACAATCCTATAAAATACTAGGTTTGTTATTCACTCTTCCTTACAAGAAAAAGCATTTTGGAACACAGAGGCAGGTATTTAATATGTGAGGCAGAGCGAACCCTGTGACATTACACCCCATAGTCTTCATAGAAATACTGTTATGACATGAATATGGCATTACTAAGATATGTTTTATGCAAGATAAGTCATGTGAGGTATCATTGAAAAGGTTATGATCTACTAAATGTGCTTATCCTATTTGTATGCATGTACCATTTCTGTATCTGCAGTTAGGAATAGTGACAATTACAACTACAAACCAATTACAACTGCGTGCGTACTTGGGGGAACACCCACCAGACAGTAGGCCTGAATGAGCCATTTAAGGAGGACAATAGAACTTTGAAAATACTAATCTCCCACCTTCCTGAGGAGCTTCCTGGGATGTTGTTTCAACACTGCAGGGTCACCTGATGATGTCATCTGATATGGAGTACCACCTTGGACACTGCTGGTATTTTTCCACTGGAAACAAAGGATTCCCGCCTTATGTAAATCCTACTTAAGGCTGGGAAGTAAGTCAATCAGGGATCTTTTCCATTGCCTCCCTGCCCAAAAAGGAAGACTGCTGAAAGCACCTGAAGAGACAAAGGAACTAAGCTGAGGAAAGGCCAGGACTTAGTCCAAGCTTAGACAGGGGTCTAGTCTGTACAGAAAAATAACTGGAACTCAAAGGTGTATAAACTCTGCAACCTGCCTAATACAATACTTAGGGTGAGAAATTACATTTTGTAACCTGTTTCTTTAGTGAATTAAGTTTAGGTTGTGTGTTTTATTTGCTCAGTAATCTGCTTTGTTCTGTTTGCTATTCCTTATAATCACCTAAAATTTACCTTTTGTAGTTAACAAACTTATTTCTTGTTTATTTCAAAACCCAGTTTGTGCAATTAATATCCTGGAGTAGGGGGGAGAAGCTGTGCAAATCTCCTTACACGTTGAGGGAGAGGGCAATTTTTATGAGCTTGCATTGTGCAGGTCTCTCTATACAGCACAAAACAGTATTATTCTGGGGTTTACACTACAGATGCTGTGTGCACCAGAGTGCTGGCCATTCCCCTAATTGAATCCTCCTACACAGAGCTGACTTCAGTCTGTGTCTGCAGCTAGATGTGACCTTGCCTGAGTGTGTGCTGGAAAGGGGCTTGAGAGCCTGGCAGAGCAAACCAGTGCAAGGGAAATCCAGACCGGTAGGACTGGCAGGCTCAGTGGGACCCCAGCACATCTGGTGACACCCTGATAGGGAGGTCCAACCCATCACAAACCCACCTAAGCATTATAATCTCACCTGTTTTACTGGGCGCAGCTCCACTGCTTCATTAACAATGACTCTCAAAACCACAAAAGCACCCATCTATAGTTTCCAAACAAGGGCCAGTTCATTCACTTCCTCTGAAGCAGCTGGCCCTGGCTAGTGTCAGAAACGGGATGCTGGATTAAGTGGACCACTGGTCTCATCCAGCATAGCAATTCCCACGTCCTACATCCCCTCTCACAGCAAAACCCACTGGAGAGAGGGAGTGAAGGGAGATAATCTTCATGAGGGTCATTTTGTTAAATTCCTTCCACATATTCTGCAGGGGAGCAAAGAATCCAACTCCTACAGAGCAGGCTGTCAGGGTCTTCACAAACAAAACAGATCTCAGATGCCTGTGAAAGGCATGTCCCCCACATATTGCTAGAGATTGTGTGTATATGACTGTTAAAGGGAGATCCCCACCATGGAGGGATTACTAACTTTTCCAAATAATCTCTGTAGGGCCAGTGGGGGGAAACAATAGCCTCAATCATGCACTGAACTGGGGAGTGGGGAGCACAAATTGGTCCAAGGCTTGTTAAGTATGTCTTTAGTCAGTTTTAAAACACACATAGCTCACAGAACAGTTCTTTTCCTCAGCCTCACTCATAAACCTATAAAGACTTCTGTAAACCAACAAGACCTGTTCCCTCAGGAACCCCCCACTCCGCCTCCCCAGTCCCATTTTGTTGTGCCTGCATAATACAGAGTCCAAATGGCACAGAAACAGGGACCTGATCCTCCAAGGTGTTGAGACTCACTGGACCAAATTCTCTTTCACTGGAAAGAAGTCTTAGAGTCTAATAAAATATATCTCTGCTAGTGTCCTGGTGCTAGGAGTGAAAGAAGACATCACAGCAACCGTATTCAGTAAACTAGAGTGAGTCCTTGTTTAAGATCAGCCCATAATTTTCATGTAAATTATCTACAAGAGGGAGACCATATGGCCAATATAATAGAAACATATTGACATTGGGAGGAAATGCTAATTAAAGATTTTAGATAAGGGCTACAGAGTTCAAACAAAGCACATCCCTTAGTTACACAGACATATGATTTCACAAAAATTAGATGTAACGTTCCTCACTACGTCTATATATTTGGGCTTGTGACACAGAGGCCCAGTGGTGGTTCACTATTCTGTGTCAGCAACTCTTGTCAGTGATTTATACATTTGGGGCTTTAAAAAGGCAAGTTTCACAAAGCTGAAAAGAAATATGAGCCAAACCAACTGGGACTATAACCAGAAAAATGTGAGTTATAATTGGGAATTGTTTACGAACATTTCCCTAAATGCCCAAAAGCCAGAATCCCACAGTTGAGGAAGAAGGCTATATCCATTTTAAAATGGCCTGGTTTAGAGGGAAAGTGAAGGTAGCTATAAAAATAATAAAAGTATATATAACAAATGGAGGAAACGAATAGGAATGAATATAAATCAGAAGCTAGGAAATGTAGAAAATTGATAAGGGACGCAAAGGGACACAAGGAAAAATCTATGGTCAGTAGAGTTAGACACAATGAGGAGTTTTTAATGTATTTTAGGAATACAAAAAATCCTAACAATGGCATTGGTCCATTACTAGATGAAAATGATACAATTATCAGCAATAGTGCAGAAAAAAACAGAAGCATCCAACAAATATTTCTATTCTATATTTGGAGAAAAAGAGATGATGTAGTCATCTCATATGATAACACTCTTTCCATTCCACTAGTATCTCAGCCGGATGTTAAACAGCAGCTACTACAGTTACACATTTTTTTAAATTAGCAGGTCAAGATAAAACGCATCCAGGAGCTTGCTAAGAAGCTCCCTAGACTGTAAATTATTTTTACGGCTGTCAATTAATTGCAATTAACTCACATGATTAACTAAAAAAATTAATCATGATTTAAAAAATTAATTGCAATTAATGTTTAATCACACTGTTAAACAACAGAATACCAATTAAAAATTTTAAATATTTTTGGATATTTTTCTACATTTTCAAATATGTTGATTTCAATTACAACACAGAATACAGAGTGTTCAATGCTCACTAATATTACTACCTTGGTTACAAATATTTGCACTGTAAAAATGAAACAGTATTTTTCAATTCACGTCATACAAGTACTGTAGTGCAATCTCTATCATGAAAGTGCAACTTACAAATGTAGAGGGTTTTTTTGGTTAAATAACTGCAGTCAAAACCAAAACAACGTTAAACTTTAGAGCCTACTTGTCCACTCAGTCCTACTTCTTGTTCAGCCAATCGTTAAAACGAACAAGTTTGATTAACATTTATGGGAGATAATGCTGCCCGCTTCTTATTTAAAATGTCACCTTAAAGTGAGAACAGATATGCTAAACATTCGTATGCCCCTTCATGCTTCGGCCACCATTTCAGGGGACATGCTTCCATGCTGATGATGCTCATTAAAAAAATAATGTGTTAACTAAATTTGAGACTCAACTCCTTGGGGGAGAATTGTATGTCTCCTGCTCTGTTTTACCCACATTCTGCCATATATTTCATGTTATAGCAGTCTCAGATAATGACCCTGCACATGTTGTTTGTTTTAAGAACACTTTCACAGCACATTTGACAAAATGCAAAAGAGGTACCAATGTGAGATTTCTAAAGATAGCTATAGCACTCGACCTAAGATGTAAGAATCTGAAATGCCTTCCAAAATCTGAGAGAGACGAGGTGTGGAGTATGTTTCAGAAGTCTTAAAAGAGCAAGACTCTGATGCAGAAACTACAGAACCCAAACCACCAAAAAAGAAAATTAACCTTCTGCTGATGGCATCTGACTCAGATGATGAAAATGAACACACTGCTTTCAATCGTTATCAAGCAGAACCCATCATCAGCATGGATGCATGTCCTCTGGAATGGTGGTCGAAGCATATGGGACATATGAATCTTTAGTGCATCTAGCACGTAAATATCTTGCAACGCCGGCTATAACAGTGCCAAGTGAACTAACGCCTGTTCTCACTTTCAGATGACATTGTAAACAAGAATCAGACAGCATTATCTCCTGAAAATGTAAACAAACTTGTTTGTCTAAGCGACTGGCTGAACAAGAAGTAGGACTGAGTGGACAAGTAGGCTCTAAAGTTTACTTTGTTTTGGTTTTGAGTGCAGTTATTTTTGTACATAATTCTACATTTGTAAGTTCAACTTTCATAATAAAGAGATTGACCTACAGGACTTGTATTAGATTAACTGAAAAATATTATTTCTTTTGTTTCTTTTTTACAGTGTAAATATTTGTAATAAAAAAAATATAAAGTGAGCACTGTACACTTTGTATTCTGTGTTGTAATTGAAATAAATATATTTGAAAATGTAGAAAACATCCAAAAATATGCAAATAAATGGCATTCTATTATTGTTTAACAGCACTATTAATTGCAATTAATTTTTTCAATTTCTTGACAGCCCTAATGATTTTCAATAAGAGTTGGAACACCAGGGAAGTTCCAGAAGACTGGAAGAAAGCTAATATTGTGACAATATTTAAAAAAGGTAAACAGGATGACCTGTGTAATTTTAGTCTGATAGAACCTAGGCAAGATAATGGAATGGGTAATATGGGGTTTGATTAATAAAGAATTAAAGGAGGGTAATATAATTAATGTCAATCAACATGTGTTTATAGAAAAAAAATCCTGTCACATTAACTAGATTTTTTTTAATGAAATTACAAGTTTGATTGATACAGTTGTTGATTTAATATACTAAGACTTCTGTAAGACATTTCAGTTGGTACCACATGACATTTTGATTAAAATAACAGAATTATATTCAATTAACATGGCACACATTAAATGGATTAAAAAATGGCTAACTGATAGGTCTCAAAATGTAACTGTAAATGGGGAATTTTCATCAAGCAGATGTTTTGCCAGTGTGGTTCTCAGGGATTACTTCTTGGCCTGACACTATTTAACATTTTTATCAATGACCTAGAGGAAAACATAAAATCATAACCTATAAAGTTTGCAGATGACATAAGAATTGGGAAAGAGGTAAACAATGATGAGGACAGGTCACTGATTCAGAGTGATCTGGATCATTTGGTAAAGTGGGTGCAAGCAAACAATATGCATTTTAATACAGCTAAATGTAAATGTATACATCTAGGAACAAAGAACATATGCCATACTTACAGAATGGGGGACTCTACCCTGGGAAGCAGTGACTCTGAAAAAGATTTGGGGTCATGGTGGATAATAAAGTGAACATGAGCTCCCAATATGATGTTATGGCCAAAAGAGCTAATATGATCATGGGATGAATAAGGAGGGGTACCTTGAGTGGGAGCAGAGAGGTTATTTTACCTCTTTCTTTGGCACTGGTGTGATCACTGCTGCAACACTGTATCCAATTCCAGCATCCACAATTCAAGAAGGATATTGATAAACTGGAGAGGGTTCATAGAAGAGCCGTGAGAATGATTAAAGGATTAGAAAACATGCCTTACCATTATAGATTCAAAGAGTTCAATCTATTTAGCTTAACAAAGAGAAGGTTAAGGGGTGACTCAATTACATTCTTTAAGCGTCTATATGGGAAGTAAATATTTTTAAATGGGCTCTTCAATCTATCAGAGAAAGGTCTAACATGATCCAAAGGCTGGAAGTTGAAGCAAGCCATATTCAGACTGAAAATAAGGCGTAAATTTTTGACAGTGAAATTTTAGCCAGTGGAACAACTTAACAATGGTCATGGTGGATCCTCCATCACTCACAATTTTTAAATCAAGATTGGCTGTTTTTCTAAAAGATATGCTCTAAGAAAATTCTGGGGAAGTTCTGTGGCCTGTGTTATACAGGTTGTCAGGCTACATGATCATTATGATCCCTTCTGGCCTTGGAATCTACCAACTATTATACACAGAGCACTGAAAAGCAATCAGATAATCATTTTTGGTCATTATTGATTTGAACCAAATTCAAATGAATGACTTATCGCCCAATCCTGAGAACTATGGCCTTAATTTAAATGAATTGCTCCATTCACATCAGTGGTACCATGCATGCAACTAAAATTAAGCACATGCATAAGTATTTGTAGATCAAGTTGAAAGTCTCCACATTAACTGGCATGGTTACCATCTATCACTCTGTAAATTGCATCCTTCCCACCCTTTGTGTTTAGTCTCTTTAGGCCCTGGCCCTGAAAAACACTTACGCACATACTCAATTTTATGAATAATTGCAGTCCCAGGTATGCAAATCTAAACACTGGTGTAATACCCCTCACAAAAGTGAACTCACAACATGCTAACCATGAAGTAGACACAATCCAGTATACTATCTTTGACCAGAGCTATTGATTTCTTAATAAAAACCTTTTAAGGGCTTGTCTAGATGGCATGGCAATGTGCGCCTCAGAGGTGTGATTTCTAAAGCACACTAGTATATTTGCTTCATTGGTTCACGTAGACCCTGCTGGTCCTTTAGGAACCTTTAGGGTACATCAGCTGGGTCATCAAAGACCAATTAATGCACAACATGTTATTGTGCTTTAGAAATCGGACCACTGTAGTATGCATTACCCCACTATGCAGGCAAGACCTAAAACAGGTGCTAGAAAGCAGCCACTTAGTTCCGTGAGTGCAACAAAAGTATGTTTTTGTGGGGTACACAGTTCAAGATGCATTTTCTAGTTTGTCATATCAAATTCAACATATACACAGAATTTTACGAAAAACGGACTTAATTTAAAAATGCAACCTAAAAGAATAAAGAAGGATTTGTCTATATTGTGACAACTTCTCCATTTCCCTCCTACCTACAGCACAGCACATAAGGTCCTATCCTTAGACATGCAAGTAAATTTGCTCATGCAACTAGTCTTATTAGCTTTGATGGGACTGCTCATGTAAGTAAAATCACTCATGTGTTTAAATATTTGAAGGACTAGGCTTTTAATCTGCAGCTCCCAAACCTGATCATTGCATTTGCTTGGGCTACAAGTAAAATTACCTATTTGAGCTCTTAAAGTTGGGTTTTCTCCTATACCTCTTCCTGTCTTGAAAAGAAAAGATAAAAGAAACCTCATTATGCAGAAAGTACAGTACTTGTCACACAGCCAGCCTGAAACAATAGTGTTTGCTCTGCATGTTTCTGATCAAGCTGTTAAAACTCTAACTTTGTAGTTTAACAATTTCCGGGAAAGAGCTCAGGGTTCAGGCAAGAGATCACACTGAAAGAAAGACGTATATAGTTACTGGAAGTATCAGGTAGCACCAATTTGGTGGATGGAATCATTAAAGATTTAACAAGAGCTGTCACATGCAAGCTGAAATATGGGTGACAAATGCCATTGTTTGATGCATTTGTGAAACAAATTTGTTTGAAAAACTGAAACAAAATGGAGGTACCTCTGGAAGAGGAAGACAGCACTTTCACCAACATTTCCTTGGCAGATGATTCAGGTAAGAAGCCAGTCATTTGATTACAGAACACAACAAACTCCAAGACTAAACAATAATATTAGGCAATACAAGAAGTCTGTGTGTGCACACGCAGATCTCTCATTACCCGCTAGAATGTTATTTTTAGGATATGCCCTTGAGTAAACTTTTCTAGTTGTTTAGCTGAATAAGCCTTGTGATTTTAATAAAAATTGAGATTTTTCTGGGGAGTTGTGGAAGTAGTCTAAATAGTGTATGGTGACATGTATTCCCAGCTGGAAACTCTGTAGCCTTCCACTATTTTAATAGGAAAAATAGTGTACATTTGTTAGCTCAGTAGCTGTTACTGTTAAAAATAAAATAAAATGCCCATTGAATACAGATTAGCACCATAATCAATATACAGCAGATAAAGATCACACAAAGTGTCACAAATTAATTAGTGACTGGAATGGCATAATCTATTTAAATCCCAACTGTTATGCATTTAATTGTTTTTAAAGAAACTGTAGGGGAACGTGTTTGTGGACCAAAAAATTATTTGGAATGAAGAATAGGATATTTCTATTTATGGGAAAAATTGAATGTGTTATACCATGCACATGTAGTAAAATTATTAAAGAGGACAAGCCAGATTCTCAGCTGGCATAAATCAGCATGACCTCAATGGAACAATGCTGATTTACATAGGCCAGAAATGTGGCTCATTGATTACTGTGTAAAGCATGGCCCACTTCTTCTCATCCTACATATGACTCTTTATTATAACATTTTATTTTGTATAGGGTCTTTGTTCATATTGTATAGGGTCTTTGTTCATATTCAGACTTTTAGGATTTTATTCTCTACCAGTATCATATAAGTGTGATGGAGCAGAGAATCAGACCCTTAAGTATTATTTTCTTGCTTTAGAAAGCATGTATCACTATAATAGCTAGGGGTTTATATGCAAAATTGAAACTATAATTTACATAAATTCATGGGTGGCGTGTATCAGAGGCTTAGGGAGGCTAAGCCTCCCCAAATTAAAAAGGCTGGCTATGCAGGGGGCAAATGCCATATACGGCACAGGTCACCTCCCTTTAGAGGCACGCCAGCCTGCCACCTTTGTGCTCTGTGCAGTAGCACCAGAAGCTCTCTAGAAGTGCGTGTGTGTGTGGGCCACCGGGTGCCCAGACTGTGGCCCCACACGTACTCCATCCTGTTCTGCCTCTTCCCCATAAGGCCCCACACTCATGCCACCTCTTCCTACCTGCTCCACTTCTTCCCCTGAGGTCCGTGTTTGGGCAGGCTGCACAGAACGGAGGGGTTGGGAGGATGTGTTTGGGATTCATTGGCCACAATCCCCAGGCAGTGTGAGCCCAACAAGCCAGTGGATCGTTCCCCTACCACAGCTGGCTGGAGGGGAGGCAGGTCACCCAGCAAAGGGGCAGGGAGAATGGCAGCCTTTGTTCTGTGCCCCAGGGCAGCACCCACTCAGCCCAGCACAGCTCTTGGACAGCTGGGGTGGAGGGGCTGAATTCCCGGTCAGCTGGGGCTGCTTTTCCCCAGGCCAGACTCTGCAGGGAAATAAAGAGGGGTGGGCAGAAAAGTGATTCACAGAGTATCAATTACGTGGTTGTCTAGCACTCCCCTCCTGCCCAAGCCCCTCCTCACACACTATATCCCCTGCACAACCCACCTACACACACTATACCCCTCCCATTTTTCCGTGGATGAATGACTGTGGGGGGGTGGGAACAGGCAGAGAGGAGTGAGCTGTGGGCAATTTGGTGGCGGGTCCCGGAGTCCCTGTCGGAGGGAAGGACCCGCCGCCGAATTGCCACTGAAAAATGAATGAAGCGGCGGTGGCAATTCAGCGGCAGGTCCTTCCCTCTGACAGGGACTCAGGGACCTGCTGCCAAAGAAGTGGAGGTGGTAGAGCTACTGCCGAAGCGCCGCTGATCGCAGTAGAGCTGCGCTCCTCCGCTTTGCGCGCCCGAGGCAAGTGCCTCACTCACCTCACCCTTGTTATGGCTCTGGTGCTACAGCACCCAGGATCTGATTTTCAGAGGTGCTGAGCACCTGACAGCTCATTAATTTGAACTAGATGTAGTTGCTCAATACCTCTTCAAATCACATCCTAGGCATCTCAAAATTTATGCACTAGATACTTGACCAATATGACTTGTCCAAAATCACACAGGAAGTCTGTAGTCACATCAAGAATGGAGGCCACTCCTGTTCTTCCATCCCAAGACCACCATGTCCCCAGAGTGGGTAACACAAACAAAGCTGCTACCACCATCTATAATATTGATAGCTAACATGTCATTTGTCTGTAATTAAAAAAAACTCAAATATAAACACCTAAACTTGGAATTAAACATGCTACACTAAATAAATACGTTTGCATCGAAAGCTGAAGTGTGCTACATTTGGGCCCTGGTGACCCATGGAGAGGTGTGAATTCCAGAGTTGGGGTCCCTTAATGTGACAGGTCTGCCACTGACTCCAGAAATTTTTGTCCCAGGAATCAATAGCATAGGAGAGAGAAATTAAGAGGTACTGAATAGGCAAGACAGAAGAGTGATATTTTCAGATAGGATTTGAAATCACAGGGGAACAGGGGCACAGGCATGCTGTTCTAAGAACAGACATATGATTCAGACCAGTGATTCATCTAGTCCCGCGTTCTGTCTCTGCCAGTGGCCAGAACCAGATGCTTCAGAGCAAGATGCAAGAAGGCACCTAATCCCTAGTAGTTAGATATTGGTTTAAACCCTGAAGCATAAGGTTTAATATCACTTCCAAAATTTATGTTACCATTAACTATGAAAACTCTGGAGGGTAGGAACTGAGGAAGAGAAGGGTTTTTTTTTTACTATAGTGGTAAGACTAGTGAGAGACAGAGATGAGGCCAGTTACAGATGAATGAGGAAAGAAGGAAGGGAATTAGAGTGAGAGAGAAAAAATTCCAAGAAATGAATTACAGCCAGTGCAAGGAGGGAGCAAAAGCAAAAGGCAATTTGAAACCGGACCCTGAAATGAATGATAAGCAAGTGGACTTTGTTTGAGCATGAGCTGATGTGATTGCAGAAGCAAATGCTCCAGTTAAATTAAGTTTAAAGTCTGATCACAGAAAGGCACTCATCTTAATCAACTGTAGTAAATATTTTTGCACCAATCCTATCAGAAATGGACAAAAATAAAGAACTTTAATACTGATGAAGATAATAAGTATAGCCTACAAGAAAAATATTGTGCTAAATGTGTGTGCTACCTGATAACATATCAGACTAATAAACATATAAACTGCAAATTTTCATATCAAAGTTTCTTTAGTATAGGCATAGCAAAAAGCCGGGAAAACTGTGGCTAAGCAACAGGGTTACTGATTCTGATTAACTGACTGCAAGCCATGAATATTTAATACCGCCTGCTATTTCATAACAGCAGCATTTCTTCATTTTGTTGTTAAAACCCAGTTTTTTTAATTTCATTTTTAATTTAAATCAGACAACTAATACAAAATGGTAGTAAAAGATAAGCTTCATCAGCAGTATAGTAGCAGCACAGATATCTAGGTGTGCTGAGAAGCAGTAATTTATATTTGTGAAGAGGTAAGTATTTCCATGTTTGGGTAAAGAAGTAAAGGGATATCTTTTCTTTTACATACTAACAACACTTTACAAACTTCTCAAAGACAAAATTTCAACTAAATGGTGAGAACAGCACTTATTGTTAATTGTAGAAGCTAGGATACTGCCATTCTGTACACTGTGTTAAAGGCAACATGAGCTGGAACAAACATTGAATTTGTGCCTGTTTACTTCTTTACAGTGTATAAAGAAGGCCCATATTTTTTTCTGCTTTGTGGATTGGTGTTTTATATATGCATGTATGTACAAGAAAATCAAGGTAAACAAGAGCTGAATTTCTAATGGAAAAAAAATTGGACATGAAAAACAAAACACTTTTCCACAGACCTTTCAGGCCTTCTTTATGTTGTACTTCACAAAGAAGCAAAAAGCATAAACCTACTTCTCTCTCATTGTAAGGTCACCATTAAAGCTTTGGTGAGCTATGACTCACTGAAAGGTCATCTCACAAAACACAGCAGTACAAGGGCTACATTAGCAAAATGCCAAGACCATGCCACGTACTTTATGTTTGTCATCCATAGCCTGAAGCTGGAGGGAGAATCAGTAGGACAAATTTTAAAAAAATTGGATGTCAATTTGTGCTTTGGGAAAAATACATATCCAACTCTCCTGGGTGAACAAAATGGATTATTCAGTATACAAATAAGTTCTTGGCAAACAGTTTGAATATGTAATTGCCATATTTCTATGTACAAATGAGGGTTGCATGCATGCACACATTTTCTCACATGCAGGTGGGACTCCATTTTTTAAAAAAATTCTTACTTAAATGGTTTCATGATCATCATGTTCCTATTACACCTCTGGTGTTTAGGGCAGTGACGAAGCTCCTTCACTCCTATCTATTTCTGGCAAGTCTTTCAGTGGTTCCACAGTTGTGCCCTAGGTTTTTCAGCTCAGCTTCCACAGCTCTTTGCCATGTTGTTTTCACTTGCCTTCAGGTGTCCATCTTATTGCTACTCTGGTGATGGAATCTGTTTCCATCTGAAGCACATGGCCAATCCATCTCCAGTGCCTCCTGGCGATGATGGTCCTCAGATCCTCTTGGCTGCACTGTGTCAATAGATCTTGGTTTGATATTGTTCTGGTCCAAAAGATACGGAGGATTTTTCTGAGGCAGGTTGTATGGAATGAAGACAGTTTGGACATGCCATACTTTCTCATTCCCCAGCATTCTGCACTATAAAGTAGTGTTGAAAGTATGCAGCTCTGATAAATCTTGAGTTTGGTTTTGGTGTTGTATTTTGATGATCTCCAGACTGTATTTAAGCTCCTGAACGTGTTCCTGGCTTTACTGATTTTGTTTTGAATGTTCTGGCTTGTTCCACCATCCTGGCTGATGGTGCTGTCCAAGTATGTGACAGTTTCTACATTGATGAGAACATAATCCTCTATCCATACTGCTGATGGTGAGGCAATATTAAAGGTCATGATATGTCTTATTGTGGTTGATTTTCAGTCCAATTTGTAGGCTGAATGCATTGAGTCAAATTGATTTTTCTTGTATATGGTGTTGGGTATGTGATAGGACAGCAACATCATCTGTGAAGTCCAGGTCTTCAAGGGATGAGAAGATTGTCCATTTACTGCCTAAATTAAATGGTTTACTTAGTGTTAAAGAGGAAATATAAGTAGACTAACAAGCTTGTTGGGTCAGGAACTGTTTCTTATTCTGTATTTATACAAAGCCTACCACAATGGGGCCCTGATTTCAATTTGGGCCTATAGGTGCTACTGGCATACAAATAATAATAAGAGACAGATTAGTACAATAACCTGAGACACAGAACTCATTCATTCAAATACTAGCTTGATTTTGTTTTGCAAATAACACTGCCATTATGAAACTATTATGGATAATATTAATCAACACTTTTTCTGCTTTTGGTATAGGTCTTTAGCTGTGATTGCCAAGTTGCATGAAGGTGCCATGTGTTACTTACAGCACTTCTTATAGCTAGTGGTAAAATGTAATAATAATTGTATCGCATTCTGGGAAAAGCAGCATTACTTGAAAATCTTATCAAAGGCCATCTGTCATCTCTGCAGATAAAGAAAAGACTTGATATTAGGGACCTGTAGTAGTTAGCACTGTTAGTAAAAAGTATCAAGCAGTTTGTATTCCTTTTAATTTCCCCTCCACATGACAATATTGGTTAAAGAAGGAAAGATTGCGGTCTAAAAAGTGATGTGCCATACTCATTTCAGAATTTGTACAACAGATTCTATTGTTGATGAAAAGGGAGCATACATTCCTGTTCTAATGGGGAACAGTGAAGCCTGTGTTGTCAGTCAGTGGAAGCAGACTCCTCCTATGCCTGTAACATCATCAAAAGGAAGTGAATGGTTTATTGGTTTACCCTATGCATCATGGAAAAAACCGTGATGCAGACATGAGTTTTAGAAATAAAACACTGGAAAGTGTTCACCACCACTAGAAAGTGACAAGCTATATTACTGTTTGTCTGTTGTCTCAGGAGTCAAAACATGCTGAGATTCTCTCTCTCTTTCTAGTCATAATATAATTGTACATATTTATGCACTCAAATAATCTTGACTATTAATGATGCCTTATATGCTGAAAGATCATTGCTATTATATGGAAAATACTTTTTTCAGTGAAGCTGAATAAATTAATTCCTTTTGCAAGGAATGTCAGCTAGTTTTAGGAAATCTTAATTGGAACTTGGGATACATGTAAGAATAGATAATTACTTTTGTACAGTGAAACTCACTGTTCCTGTAAATTGAAGATAATATGGGCTACAGTACCATGACACTCTCTCTCCTGGTCTGGCAAAATGCCTTAGATAATATTATAAAGAAAATTAATAAGAAATGGATTAGTGCTGGTTCTTAGTTACATGTAAATCAGTTGTGACTTCAAGGTCACTGATGTCTTGCTAAAAATTATACACTCTCGCTCTCTGTGTAAATCTTCAGTCAGAAAATCCACTTAGCTGAAGTAAATGATCTAGTGTGCAATGTAAAAACAGTTGTAATACACAAAGAGGCTGAATAGTGGAACATTACTTAGGGCAGTGTTTAAGTATTTCCAGTAATAAAAAGAATCCTCTTATTTCTTCTTTAAACAGAGCTGAGTAGATATTAGTATCTTGGTGCGCTGCTTTACAAGATAGAACAATCAATTTTCAGCATATGTGATTAGTAATAAAATGTTTTCTTCAAGATAAAGGGCACTGAATTTCAGAAACAAAAACAAACTACCAAAATTCTATGAACATAGTTTATGCCTAATCTCTCAACCTTCTGGTGAATTTTTCAGACAGTCTCTACTACTCAAAAACAAATAACCAAAATCAAGGATGACTAATTTGCACTTACTAATATGCAAATAAATATCTGCCTTTTTGATTTTGTCCTTCCCAGTGAGAGGGGATCCAGGTGGCAGCAGATCTGCTTCTAGGTTCTCGCCAAAGGGTAGTTAATCTTCAGAAAGGCAAACCTGCCAATAAGCACAGAACCCACCAAGGCAGAGGAGGAACTTTGTCACAGTGCCTACAAAACAAATGTGGCAGTATATGATTCAGACTATTAAGAGCTAATCTAGTTGATTGTGCTACAGTAACAAATGCAAGGAAACAATTTTATAAAAAGAGAAATGTAAGCCTCAGATACGATAAAAGAACACAAAGCACATTTGCCCTCCCAAATGATCAGTTATGTATCAAAAACAGACATTATGATAGTACCCTACCCCAAACTGAGCAAAGTAAAACAACCCCTGACAGCATGCCACGTGATAAAATGGAAAACATAGGCAAGTCAGAATTTCCAGTGTTTTATTCAATATGATTTTATAATTCAGATAACTGACTGGTCCACAAAAGAACAAGCTAGAATAATGGTTTGAGGACATCTATTACAAGCAGTTATACGCAGTCATAGAAAGAGTCATAAACCAAGCAAGGACTCCATTGCAAGCCCACTCCAGCTTAAAAAAAAACAACCACCAAAAAGACCTCTAGGATTAATTCATGAATATTTTTACAAAATAATAACAGCATCTTCCATAGGCATTTTGGAGTCTTCCCCATTATTCTCCTTCTCCTTGCATTTGTATAAATGTTATGAATGGTTATGAAACCACTAATTTAGATGGAGACTAGTTTGGAAACCTATCAATTATATCACATCAGTGAACACTGCAATTTGTGCAAGAACCAGGTCTTTTGCACTTTAGAGGCCTGTGAAGTGCTGAATATCTTATAACTTCAGCTCCCATTCTTTTAAGTAGAAATTGAGGGTGTTCAGCATTAGGCTCAGGAGGAGAAAAAGGGCAGTGTTTCAGTTAAATGAACCCCCATGACTGATTAAGGAGTGGCACTGCTAGGATACAAAGCTCCCTCTCTCAAAACAGGGACTAATGGGGGGGAGAAACTACTACAGCTATGAAGAGAAGCCTCCTCAGGTAAAAAACACCTGTAACAATTTTTTTGTTTGTGGACAAAAACTGAGTGGTTTTTGCCTGGTAAACAAACTCCACATATGCACACATACATATGCAAAAGCTGTCCATGCTCTTGAGTTTCGAAGGAATTTAATTAAAAACAGGAGAAATGGATTGTGCTGGTGGTTTTGTTGTAGCAGTGCTATGCTCCGTCTATGCCAGAGATCTAAGATGACCCTTGGTTGCCAGGTTGGCAGCATAACAAGGGCAGCATGCAAGATCATAGGGAGAGAGCTAGCTTCTACTAGTAGCACTCGCTGGCCAATCAAGGAGTGTCACTGACAAGCTCCAAAGTCATAGCTACAGTACTGGGGGCTTGTTTGCAGGGATTAGGGAGGTTAGAAAAAACCCTTTTCTAAAAGCAAACAGCTTGCAGCAGCTCTAATTACAAAGGCTCTATGACAGAGAGGGTGAGGATCAGCCACAAATCCTTTCATACCCTGAGAAACTTGTTCATTTTTACATAAACTGTTGCTTGTTAGGTAAAAAGAAGAGTGGGTTTTGTTTGTTTTTAAAATTAGCACAGCATTTAGGAGGCATTCATGAACATGGTACAGTATCATGGAATACTTTCCAAGGTGTAAATACAGCAGAAAATACACTTCCTCCCCAGGAAGGGAGTGTATAGTCCAAGACACTCACCTACATACCCATGTGGCATAGGTTACCTATCTATAACCAGGTACTAATGTGCTGTCCCATCCACCTTGAAAATAACACTGTGGTATAAGATGGCTAAACTTGAGGTGTCAACAGCTTATAAAGCAGGAGAGTTCAGAACCTGCAGTTAGTTGTATCTGACATCTGATTCTCTACATTGCATTGTCAGGATGAGACTTGAACACAGAAGCAAAACCAAAACAAACCAAAAAATAAAACCCCAAAACACGCTAGTGGCTTCTTTAGGTCCAAATTGACTTTAGTGGGAGCCGTGTATGCACAATCAAGGACAGATTTTGGCTGAAACACACTAAAAGCTATCAAATGATTTCCAATCTAAAAATTCCAAATTGCTCAGGTACTACTGATACAGAATATCTTGCATACCATACCATTGACATTAATGTCCAGTCTTCGTGGCAGGGACCATCTTTTTGTTCTGTTAGTACAATGCCTAGCATAAAATGGTTCTGGCCCATTATTAGGGCTCCTAGCTGCTACAGCACTAAGTGAAACAATAATAATAATATTGAAAAAGTGTTTTTACATGGAAATCTGTAGAAAGTCTAGATGACAAAAGAAATAATCACAAACTTGTGCCTCTTTAACATGTAGTATTTGTATTTGCCCTATTATGTGGTTATGATACATTCTAGCAATATTTTTATGGTCTCAGAATACTACATTATCAGATTCTATTAATTTAAAATTATTAATAGAGAGAATATTGGTAATTAATGGTTACATACATACAGCTCCACTCTATTAACCTAACTTTAATAAAATGGCATTTCTGTACCATTAACACAACATGAAGTGATTGTACAATCTACAGTCTAATCAGAAAAAAATATCTACATGCAAATATGAACTTTCCTGAATCTATTTAAAAGAAAAGAGATGTGACTAGCCTAACTAGACACTAGAGGTCTCTCTTACACCATCATTTGTTCTCATTTCATTGGTAGAACTGAAAGGTGAGCCTGATTGTGGGTGAAGGCTCAGACTCAAACATCACAATGCAGCATCACAGTGTCACCACACACAAGGGGGAGAGATAGCTCAGTGGTTTGAGCATTGGCCTGCTAAACCCAGGGTTATGAATTCAATCCTTGAGGGAGCCACTTAGGGAACTGGGGTAAAAATCTGTCTGGGGATTGGTCCTGCTTTGAGCAAGGGGTTGGACTAGATGATCTCCTGAGGTCCCTTCCAAACCTAATCTTCCATGATTCTATAATTACATAGGCTTTATAGAGCACTGTATACCATTGAAGCATTATACAAACAAAAACAATAATCTAATTTGAGCTTCATAGCAGTCTACCAAAATGCTCTCATCTCGGATCCTATGGTACAGTGTAAGAGGAGGTGCACTCATCCAATTTTGGATTGGTCCACTAACTGAACCAGTTCCCAACATACACTAAAGAAGCCTGATGGTTGATCTAATTTATGTTGACTACAGTTCTGAATGACCATTCTGGCAGCTGGGTCATAAGAGATCCCTAACCATGCCCCCTTGCCAACCCGTGTAGGAAGCTGGGACAGCTGCAAGGTGCAACAGTGTCTTTAGGTCACAGCAATTCTCAACCAGGGGGCCACAAACAAGATTCAGGGGTCTGCCAAGTAGGACCAGCATTAGATTTCCTGGGGCCCACGGCTAAAGCTCTGGAGCCCCACAGGGGCTGATGCCCCAGAGTCCCACTGCCTGGGCTGAAGTGGAAGCCTGAGTAAAGGAGCTTTGCAGGGCCCTGGGCAATTGCCCTGCTTTCTACTCCATAATACTGGTCCTGGCTCTTATATGCAGAAAAACAGTTGTGACACAGGTGGGCCATGGAGTTTTTATAGCATGTTGGGGGGTTGGGGAAGGCTTGGAAAGAAAAAAGTTATGAACCCCTGCTCTAGGTCACCTGAGAATTCCTAACTACCTGGGGAAATCCTTCAGTATTGTCTAAGCCAGCCTTAGGACGGCTTTCAGTCCAAAGTTGCCCTATCCAGATCAGGATCTAGAGCCTTGATTGAAACTCTCAGAGTAGCTGGCTTCTCATTTGCTTGATAAACACAGGTTATGAGTCTCGTCTTTTGAACATTTACTCCTGGGTAGAGGACCCACTACCATGAATAGTCCCATTAAAGTAAATGAGACTACTGACAATATTATTATACTAGTTCTGCACTTACAGAAACATAAAGATGTTCATAAAATCCAACAGATGTGCACAAAAAGCACCAGGAGAACTTGAAATGGTTTGGGAATTAGTGACTGATTCGGATAAGGATCCATGATTAGCCAGAGATTACATCTCACAGATGCTGCACAAGTGTCCCTCCCTCAATACCTGATGCAAAAGACTGTTGTACCTTGGAGATACACCTTGTGATTACTGGCACATATCAGAAACACTTCTAGAGGGTGGAGTGTTACTTCCCCATTCAGAACTAATCTGCATGTGCCTGTGCCCCGGGCAATACTCGAGAGATCAAACCTCGAGAGATCAAAAATTGCCAACCTCGAGAGATCAAAAATAATGGGTCAACCCCACTCCCATAATGAAATTGGCCCATAAAAATCATGATTTTTTTAAAATTACAAGTAATATTTGTAGTGTTTTGACATTTTAACCGCTATTCCTTTGCCAATATGTGTGTGATAATTTCAGATTGAAAAGTCAATCGTTAATGAACTCAAAAACCACACACACCTCTCCCTGCCTGCTCAGATAAAGACTTCAGTACTTACCCTCTTCTCATCTCTAAGATAGGGGAACTGTCATCCATTTCCTGTTGTTGTCTTGACCCAGCAGCAACATTTCTGTCACAACCAATTTCCAAGAGTTGGCACCACCACCTTTCCCCGGTGCTCAGGGGAGTCTCCTTCCCCACCCACAGGCTGGGGCAAGCTGACCTCTGATTCCCTCCACGTCCTACCCCCACACTATCCTCTGTACCTCCTCGGCTCCCTACTGCATGCCCCTTGAAACCACTAAACCTGCCTTCTGCTCCCCATCCTGGTTTCACACAGGCTCTTCCGCTCCCCGCAGCCCCTCAACCACTTGGCAGCCGTTTTGCCTGGGGGCTGGCTTCAGCCCCTGGACATCCGAGGGCGATGATAACTTCAGCAAGGGCAGCTTGGCTGCCCCCCATGCCGATGGCCTGTCAGGACAGGGCAGCCCCCGAGCTGGTTTCAGCCCCAGGGACAGTCACAGGAGATGGGGCCATTGTAAACAAAGGACAAATTCATGAGTTGGCGCCTCGCGTCATGCTTCAGGAGGCAGGTTAGAAAACAGCGCAAGCGGCCAGCGCTGGCACGCGGCTCAAGGCTGCTGTGCGGGCTGCCAGGGCAACGCCCCACCCAGCACAATGCAGGCACAACCCCCCCCAAGCCCCAGCGGCCCTCTGGGCTTTAGCACGCCCATATCCAATCTTCCTCCCCAAGCCTCCTTTTGGTCTCACAGGCCCCGCCCACTGTGGGGCAGTTTATCCAATTAAGCAAAGCTCCAGAGTGACGTCAGCACAGATGTTAGCTCCCTTTGCTTATTTGCTGTCCCCGTGGAACGCCCCGCCTCCTGGAGCCGACTGAGTCCTTCCGCCCCGCCTCCTCGAGAGTCTCTGCTCTGTTTGTTGGGTAAGCGAGGCGCGGTGTGCGCGCACCGGTCCTGGGCAAGGAGGCTGCGCAGGCGCGCTGGGGAGAGGAGGCGGAGTCGCAGTGAGTTGGCTCTGGGCGCCGGGGACCGCAGCCTGTCGAGCAGCGGCGCGACTCCGAGGTGAGTGGGGAGGGGCCGCCCCGTTTGGGGCTCCCAGCCGAGCGCACCCGGCCAGCGCTCTTTAAGCGAGATTCGGCTCGGCTGAGCCCGGCCGGCGGCGGGGCCAGCGGCGTTGGTCGCTGCGGCCGGGCGGGGCCGACGATACGCTAGGCGGCAGGCCGGGCCGGCGAGGCAGGGGGCTCTTCTGCTCAGCACCCGGACGCCGCTCCGCCCGTCCCGCCAGCTGCACCGGGGCAGAGCCGCTCCTGGCGCTCAGCCCTGTTCAGCGCGGGCTGTCCACATAGCGAACCTGGCTGGAAAGGCCCGTGCCGGGGCTGAAAGCAGGACACAGCAGTCCCCAGTACGGTATTGAGCTGCTCCGTGCATGGGAGAGGCGCCCAGCTGCCTGTCCTGTGAACTGACCGAGGCCGGATTGACGGCAGCTGTAGTGCTAATCACTTGCTCCCCGTGTGTGGTGACAGACTACATGGCTCCCCGTGTGTGTTGTATTACTGGGACTAGGAATCGGTTTGAAAGCCTCTCCCTGTTCTCTTTGGCCTGTGTGTAAATAGGGACTGGGCAATACTTGACTCACCGTCGTAGCTCCTGTAAAATTCACCTCTAAAGATGATTACACCTAGGTTATAGTAGTGGCTAGTTCTTCTTTTGACTTTTTTTTTTCTCTTTAAGCAGAACTTCTCCCAGAAGTCCTGAATCCAGGAGTGGAAAGTTCCCATTCCACAATGATGAATGCTGACATGGATGGTAGAAGGCCTTTATTCTTCTTAACTAATATTCTTTACTGTAATAGCTAATTTTGCCAGAAAGACTGCACTAAAGTTTATGTGGTTTATTGCAGCTATTGAGGCTGAAAATCAAGTGGAACTGGAAGAAAAAACACGTCTTATTAATCAAGTTTTGGAACTGCAGCATACACTGGAAGGTTAGCAGTTTGCCATCCTAGAATGTTACAGTGTTGAACAGCATGCAGATATTTGTAGGGAGACTCCTTATATTCTGTGGTAACACTTAATCCACTGATCAAAAGGACAGTCTATGTACTGATGACCATGGTCTTTATCCAAGGGAATGTTTACTGCCCAATGCAGAGTAAGATACATATACATGATGGACAGATACTTCATTGGCATCAAACATATTTTTCTGTTTATTTGTATGATGTAGTGTCCAAACCTTTTGATATGCTCTCAAAAGTCAAAGTGGACCAGTTTCAATAACATTTCTTTTAGCCATAGACAAAATATGCTTGTGGATGAGTTTATTAATGCTTGAAGTTCTGCAAATTTCTATGGCTGCTTAGTCAGCAGTAGATAAGCATGTTAGCACCTGAAAAATTAGGTGAATGTCACAAAAAATCTACAATTGAAATCTTAGAGACCAGAAACAGAAAAGTGAAGGATAATTAATAGAATGAGATAGTTGGGTAACAAGTTTGCCATATGATAACACTGTCATGTTGCAAATAACTTGATTTAGCAAAAGACTGTTAGATGACACTTATGCTACTGTGGTGTTTCATATATATTGCAGTTTTACCTTATGTAAAAACTTGATTTGGGTGCATCACATGGCTTAAGCGCCTCCTACATTAAAGACAATTTTTTTTTATAGATCTGTCAGCACGAGTAGATGCTGTTAAGGAAGAAAACCTGAAACTCAAATCAGAAAATCAAGTTCTCGGACAATATATAGAAAATCTTATGTCTGCATCTAGTGTTTTTCAGACAACTGACACAAAAAGCAAACGAAAGTAAGGGGTTGATTTCCAGATTACGCCATTGTATTGCTGCTTTTTTTTGTTTTCATTGGCATAGGCTACATGAGTTAAAATACCTTAGTTTGTGGCTTCCCTGGATATCTGAAGATTAATGGCTATCATAGACAGAGTTAAAAACATTATCATAAACAACTGAAGCCATGAGTTTGTGTATTGTTAGCCTTTGAGCAATGTGCAAATGTAATGTAGAGACTTTATAACTAGACTTGCATATGTTTCAAAAATCAACAATGGCACGTCTTGTCAACTGGATTCAGTTTGTCAGGTTAAGCAAACATCTGATTGTCAACTACTTTGAAGATTTTAGGATAGTGTCTTGTAGCAGAATAATACAATGAGGTGTAAAATAGTGTTAATCTTATTTTAAATGAACACTTAAACTTACTTTGCACCACCTTTTCTTCAGCTCAAAAAATAATTTTAGGTATCTGTCTAGAACACTCATTACCTTTGCAGATGAAAAACAAACATTTTAAAAAATAAATAATTGGAACGGGTTAAAGATTTTCATGAACTAGTAGAGATGTGACTATTCTCTGCAGGGTTCTAATGGCTTGCTTGTTCTTGACAAACTGAAGATAACCTGTTTGTAAAAGATTGCGAGGAGTGCTGAATTACTGGGATGTTACTGTTTACAGCGTGTGATTTTTTTTCACACTTCAAACCAGTTCCTTTTCCCTAACTGCTGGCAGTTTTTCTGTTAGCTAATGTCATTCAAGGAGGTGGTTTTACACCATGTTGAGAATCACTCATCTTAGCATGGACATGGCTATATTCACAAATCTTTGTAGTGTAGACCTGGCCCTGGTTTCTGTGCCACTGGAGCCATGTGTAGGTGCCAGAAGCTAGCCTACTGTTTCAAACATCATTGGTGCCCAAATGGCCGCCTTGTACTGATTTGTTGCCAGAGGTAGCAACTTCCAGTTTTTGCACTAATACACTTCCATGCTATCAGGAAGGGGCAGAAATTGGTAGTTAGTGTTTCTGGGATGGGATATTCTGGCTACTTTAGTATTTGAAACGCTGTTTCAGCACAGTTTCAAGGGGACTAGTTTAGGCGACCCTTAGCAACTGTTCAGTTTTCTAGTGTAGATGTGTTAAATGGGCTGCTCTTACTAGGATTGGGCTGTAGTAAAGGTCAGCAAAGTTTACAAATATTTCTAGTGTAAATCAGTATTAATAGTGAAAAAGCAAAAGGTAAAAGTTGGTAAGATTTCATTTCAGTATTGAAACTTACACATCCCTCCCAAATGTCTTTGTATCAAGCTAGCTGATTTGCTGTGGCTTTATGAATGTTAGTTAAAACATCTTTTCAATAATGGAAATCACTTTTCCCATGTTAAGAGGTAAAGTAAAATGTGTTATTGTCAAGGCTGCATTTCATCACTACTGTGATGGATTCTGTAAAATAAAAACATGAGAATTATGTTTGGGTGAGTGGATGTAACTGTGAAGAGTTAAACCAATGTCATACTGAGCTTCCTTGGGCAACTAAAGGAGCTAGAGCTCAGCAACAGCAGAGTGGTGACACAAGAGCACATCCATGAAAGATTGAGACTGTTCAGGCAGTGGGGCCTTGGTCCCTCCCTCCCACTGTTTAAAAAAAAAAGTATACCTTGCAAAGTTTTAGATGGCACCAAGTGGGATGCTGAGAGGTGAAGTTTAAGTTAGATATTGAGTCAGGGCCCAAGTTGCAACAAAATTAAATGTGTAGAGAATGGGACCTAACCTGGCTAGGGCTTTAAGCCAACTGCCTGGCCAACATAGGAGTTTAAAAGACCCAGCCACTAACAGTAATTTTAAACTTCTTTGGGGTTTATCTGTCCCCTTTGTGCTCATTAAACACTCTGCGTGTACTCAAGTACTGGTAGCAAATAGGTAAGTGATGTTTGGGTATAAAACAGTACCCATAACATGTCTTCAAAAATATATATACATTTTTGCTCCTTTCTCCGTAACTGTTCTACGAAGCAAGGGATAGCATTACACCCCCTTTACATAATAGGAAAGATCCACTATTGTCAGCTGGTGCACTTGTTAGAGTTGAGCCACTTTCCTAAAATCAAAGAGTAATCTTAATCATGTTGTGTATTAATGTAAGATTAGATAGTGGTATTTTAGCCATATGTATATAGAGTAGTCATTTCAACTGTAAACATTTTGCTTTCCACTATTGTGGCCTTTTAACTTATGAACGTTTTTAAAATTGTGTTGTATTACTGATTTTACATTTAATAAAAGCTTTTGACTTGTCTCAGTTGGTTTGTCGTAGAATGGACAGTATATAGGGTTGGAATGTTTTACGGATGTAAATGTTGAGTTAAGGCGGTTTTAAACTAATGTGAAAGTTCTATATAAAAATTAAACAGTAGGCATGATTAGCATTTGCTAACCACACAGAGTATAATATTTCAGTAAGTTATCACCATCTAGGGCCCTGACACTGGTTGTTTCTGGCTACTAAAATTAAATTTTATGCATAGCTATCCAGTGAAACTAGTCAGCAATAGAAAATTCATTCACTTCTTTCCCTTAACTTTGTTTCAAAGTAACCTGAATAAGCTGCATGTGCACCAGAAGAAACCTCTTCTGTAACCTTTTCTTCTTTGCACTGCTGTATGATCTTGTACACTAATTATTCTGTGTTCTAAACATTACATTGGGCCTTTTTAGTACCCACTATCTATTCCATTAACTGCAGTGGAATCAGACCCTAAACATCTGTCAATTGGTAAATGTTTAATCATAAGTTATCATGGGCCCAATGATTTGGGTATCTAAACCACACTGATAGAGAACCTAATCAAAAGTGAAGATACTAAAAGCCCTTAAACGCACCTTTTAATTCAGAAACATTGCACTTTATTTAAAAGTATCTTTTTGGAGGTTTGCATACCCTCTATCTAGGTTCTTAAGCTATAGACTTGAATACTACACAAGTCAGCTCAGGGCTAGTGTGCACTCGAACTGCTACAGCGAGGCAGTTGTGCCACAGTAGTGCATCTGGTGAAAGATGCTCTATGCCAGCAGGAGAGCGCTCTCCCATCTAAGCAGTAGCTATGCTGGTGGGAGAAGCTCTCCCATTGACATAGCACTATCCACCCCAGTGCTTAAGTTGCTGTAACTTGTGTTGCTCAGGGGTGGGTGGCTTTTCCAGAGAAGCCTAACCCTGCTTTTTCAACTTTGAAACAGCTACATCTCTTTTCTTTAATCTCTTGGATCAGGCCTTGGAACACTGGTTACCTCAAAAGGAATAAAAATTGGAGGTAAGGGGGTCTGAAGTCTCTGCACTGGAGGGGGGAAGGTGGTCCCCCCCCTTTCCTCTCCAGAGCCTCAGTTGCCATGGAGAACCTGGCCTTCCACAGTGATTCAGGCATTGGACAGATCTGCAAGCTGTGGGAATGGGGATCCCATACTCAGGAAGAGGCTATCAAGACTTATCACCTCTTCCCTACTGTTGGCTCCCAGTCTTAGTGAGGTAGGCTTACTTGCTCTCTGCTCAACATGGATGAGAATTTCCCCTGCTGAGCTAATTCAGTGTGGATCTGGCTGCACACAAACCAGAAACTTCACCTTTGCCCCAGACAAATGCCTTGTGGACAGGAGGGTCAAGCAATGGGGATAATTACTATCTTTCTGCTTCCCCTGTCTGTTTTCCATTTCTGTGGATGGGGGAATAATAGGAGAAAGGAGGACAGGGAAGGAAGAGAAAAAGCTGCTTCTTAAAACCTCTTTAGAAATCCACAATGTTTTGAAGGAAGTAGCTTGAGGAATAAACACCACACAGAAAATGAGAATCTTGGTTTAAAATCTTAAGTCCTGTGAAGGGCTTTGCTATAAAAAAAGAGTTAGAGTGACATCGATTCGGGTTTGGACGCAAAGTGAATAGTTTTGTTTTTTTTAAACCAGGAAAGATGAACTGCTGGAATAGTGAAGGGGTGGCAGTGTATGACAGCGTGCCTGATGCACTGCTTTACAGTAAAAAATTCTAGGAGTTCTGTCAAACACAGTCTAGAAAGCCAAGATCCCATGACCCAATTCTAGCATAAATTCTCTTTAGCAAATGACAGTTCAATAATTTAAGAAAACCCTGCTTTTAAAGACCTTTGTGGTATGTACAATTACAACTACATCTCGATTAATTTAAGTATAAGATAGACGCAAAACAACTTTCTCTTGCAGTATGCTGTTTTAGATCCTAGTGTAATTAAAGGTGTTTTGACTATAATAAAAACTCAACCCCTCAAAATTCTAATCTGTGAGACTAATAAATTTCATGATAAACATAAGAGATTATATTAAATATTTTATTTTCAAGAGGCAATGTACACTTAAATATTTTGTCAACCGGGATTAGGCCATTCGGGCTTGGAACATGAGAACTATAAAAGTTTGAAAAAAGTTACCTGTACACCATTTTACTTCAAGTAGATGGGAAGTCTCTGCATTCAGATGTAAAACATGCTATGCTATCTATTAACCAGTGTTCCTATGAATACCTTGTCAAATAAATTACTGTAACAAATGCCTAAAGTGAACATGTGACCACAAACATATTATAAAAGGTAGATCATTTACAATAAAATGCATTGCTAGCACTGTATTTATCATACAAAAACAACTATTGTATTTAGCTCTGCACAGAAAAAAAATGACTGGCCATTTCTTTAGGGCTGTGAACTACTAGAGATGCTACAGTCCACTTCAGGTGAAGTGGAAGCAGCTGATTGTGCTAGAGCTGCAAAATACTATCATCGCATTTACTATTCATGTTTTAAAAAACAACATTTAGAGCCAAAATGACCATCAATCAATATTAACTAATTTCTAAGAATATCAATCTTAAATCAGATATAATTGCCATTTTATTTTTAATCTAAATTAAAAACACCATATAACTTTTCAGATTTTTTTTTCCTTTTTTTGAGGAAAAATGCTAAGTTTGGAAAGATCAGGGAGGCTGGAGATGGAAGCAGGAGGCTATGTAGTAATAAGTCCAGTTTTTTGTTTTTGTTTTTTTATATAAAGTCTCAGTAACCTGCATGCTCTCAGGCACACCAAAATGGCATGCTAAGTTTCTATAATCAGGAACTAAAAATACTAGTTGGAAATAACTCAGTCCTTTCGTACTCTTCTTTTGCGTACTGATTTCATTGGACCATCTCCACACCCTATGCTTTCGTCAGCTTCTTTCATCTGGAATAGAAGATTTTGGTTTAACTTAAAACGGCAATCTAAATTTAATTATGGCAATAATGAGAGGTATTTTCCTTATCCCAATCACATTGTCTATGGATAAAATACTGCAACACTTGGCAAGTGTTACAAAAAGCACAATGGTAAAATCCCTTTCCTCAGCCTTCAATAATCTTTATTTCCTGTCCTATAAACAGAATATAAAAGATGAGTATAAACTGAAGTTTTATCCTTAAAAGCGTCTTACTTTTCTTGCTTAATTTACTCAGTAGTATCTAAACAAACAACTTCAGTTGCAGGGTCATGAATTCAGTAACCTCTTTTCCCCCCAGTCTGCACTCATTCTACTCATCATTTCTTACTTTAGAGGTTTTAGGTACTCCACATGCTGCATTACTCAGGGAGACAAAGTAAGCAGCATGGGACTGGCCAAAACAGATATCAACTTAGTGCTTCCTCATTTGAAAACAGGTAATTACCATATCAGAAGTCCTCCCAAGAGGAAACTCCTATATGGGCCAATGTATTGCAACCCTACTTCCCAGGAAAACCCAATGGCAAGCCTGTCATTTTAATTTAAAGTTCCTGAGCTATAGCACTGTCTTAGCAATGACAATCAGTTTGAGAAATCCGTGAGTGAGATATTAACAGCTAGTCATAATTATTAAAACATTTGCATATCCTGGTAATAACTGGATAAGATATGCAGAAATATAAGAAAATCTGAAATATTTTTGAAGTCTTCCAAAACAAGGCATTAAGAGATTTGCTACTTGCCAAAGTATCCAACGCTTTCAAAACTGCTAAAGAGTGGCTAACTACTCTTCTTTCAATCTCCCTGGCACAAACCCTGTCAACACTACCAAATTCTACAGAAAGTGAGAAGTTTTAAAAAATAGTATCATTTCAGCCAAACTCAGAGGAAGGAGTTCCTTTTCCAATACACAGCAGGCTGCTTCCGAACACATTTACAAAGCTGCTTACTGTTGTATGTAGCAGGGGAAGCTGTAACCACAGATTTTACAAGCCTATACAATTCTAATGCCTGAAATAGTAAAATAAATATTCAAATTAATATAAATCGAGAAAACATGCAAATTAGTATGTGGATAGGGGTCTGGTTTTATGGATAAATTGGAGGGGGAAAGGAGGATGTGGTCACTATATCCCCTGTAAAACATATTTCCCTGAAACAATCAAATTCCAGTTTCCCCCCCTCCTGTGCTTATTTGCAAATAGTATTTGCTGTTCTAGAGTAGCTCACCTCATCCTCTGAGCCAGATTTATTTGATTTGTCACCTTCTTCTTCCTGACTTCCTTCTGCAGCTTCATTCTCTTCATCATTTTTATCTTCACCTTCTAGAGCAGAGATTAACATGACAACTCAGTAGATGGACTATTTTATGCGAAGATAAGTAAGAAAACCAAATACACTACTAAAGCAAAACACAAAAAAATACACCAATTTCAAATTTTAACATGGGCCATTTTATATGCAACTGTTCAAACTAACATAATCCCCTGATACCAGGGTTAGATTTCTTAACATCAACTAGTGCAGGCGTTCTCAAAGGGGGTGGGGGAAGTCGGAACCCCTCAGGGGGTCGTGAGGTTATTATGTATGGGGTCGCTTCCACCTCAAACCCCACTTCATCTCCAGCACTTATAATGTTGTTAAATATATATTAAAGTGTTTTTAATTCATAAGGGGGTGGGAGGTTTGCACTCAAAGGCTCTCTCCGTGAAAGGAGTCACCAATACAAGTCTGAGACTCACTGAACTAGTATAAGATCCATTGTCAAATTTTAGTACCTAATTTTGACAATTTCAACCTAGGCTCTTTTCATGCCAGCAATTCATGTATTTAGACATTCAAGCAATATTTATTGCAACTGCAAACAACTGTTGACGCAAAAAGGAGGAATCTAATATCTAACTATTTTAGCAAATGGAATTTTAGTCCAAAACAGAGATTGGACGATTCATGGGATAGACAATAGAATTATGAATCTATCATACAGAGTATAGTTAAACACTTACCACTCATACTTGATGGGTTTCCCGAATCCCTATTTTGGCCTTCAAAAAACAACCTCATAATCAGAAGCAAGATCCTAACAGACAAGGGCACACCAACTCAAAGCAGCACCAGACCTTGCTGTACAGATTCAAAACCTGCAGACATATCTCCACTACAATGATGATCAATGCACCCACAACACACCTGTTGAAATTGATGAGTCCTACACATTCTTATCACATGTAGTGTACATTCAGTGTGCAAATGCCCCAACTACAGTTATGTGGGTGAAACAAGACAATTACTACACTCTAAAATGAACTCATACAGAAAAATGATTAAAAAAATAACTACCTACCATCACCTTTGTGCAAACTCACTTCACAAAATTATCACTATCTCTGACCTCTCAGTCCTCGTTCTCAAAGGAAACCGGCAGAATACATCCAAAAGTCGGGCCTGGGAACTAAGATTGGTACCTTTGCTAGATATAAAAAATCATGGATTCAAACACTGGATTTATGGCTCATTACAAGAATCTGTAACCCACTAACCTTCTTTTGTCCTAGGAGTGCAGAGGATTTAATTGCCCACTTCACCTGGAATGGTTTTGATACCCATATTAACTCCTTATGCTTAACAATCTGCTGTTCTATCTTGTATTTAGCTGTGACACTCTGAGTACCTCTACCAGCTCTATGTAAACTCAAAAGTTTGTCTCCCTGACCAACAGAAATTGGTCCAATAAAAGACATTACCTCACCTATTTTGTGTCTCTAATATCCTGGGCCCAACACAACTACAACATTGAAATCAGCATTAGTAATAAAAATGTAGTTCTTAGTGACAGACATCCATGTCAGAAAAAATATTAACTGGCACTTGTTGGTAGTCTCAGCAGAGGTGCCATGAACTGAATGGGCATGGACACTTAAATCATTTTATCCTCTCTGGCCTGATCTACAGTAGGAAATTTCGACCCATAATTCACTACCAGTTCAACTCCAGTGGTGGAAATAGTAATCTTAACAGGTATTAGGTGTTTTTATTCAGAGCAGGGAAAGATGACATGGTGGGAAACACCTGATCCCTGTCTGCGCCATATAGTCTCTACCAGTGCTACCAACAGTAGAGTTACCACCAATAGAAAACAACATGTCCTTGTTTTCCTGGTATAGATGCAGACTTAGAGATATTTACTTAAAAAAATAGCTATATAACTGTAAGGATGGTGTGGCAACACACCACTGCTCACATTCTGTCAAAAAGACTTTAGTTTTTAGTGCTGTCAATCCAGCACTTCGCAGAAGTGCTAACAT
Organism: Gopherus evgoodei; assembly: GCF_007399415.2. Classification (NCBI taxonomy): domain Eukaryota; kingdom Metazoa; phylum Chordata; order Testudines; family Testudinidae; genus Gopherus; species Gopherus evgoodei. The sequence continues at coordinate 91,299,280 of NC_044326.1, read as the reverse complement.
CATTTAAAAATTATCGAGAAAAACCTTAACACCGAAAGTAGTACTTGTAGAAAGTAGATAATTGTACTAGTTGTTACTGATTACCTAATAAATAAGGATCTAATTGTCCCCTAAAAGTTGCACATGCATCTTATCCTCCATGGCAGAGTTACCTTCTTTCCCTGGATGCTTCTTTAGGTGTCAGGAGCTCCATGCAGAGGAATGAGGGCAAACCAGGGGATGTGTGGCCAAATCAAGTTATCACCACCCACTGGCCCCACAGAAACGTCATATTAAAGTAACAAGAGCAAATCAAAGTTGAGGAGCCCCTTTAGAGATAACATCCTGACAGCAGCCACATACACTCTTAAACTGAGGTGGTTTACTTCAAATGCTTCTGCTGTTCACAATTGTGCTGTCTTGCATGGAGGGGCAGGAAGTTTCTCTCATAGGCAGATCCCAGGAGATTTAGGACTTCATAGGTCAAATCAACACCATACTCGCTACCCAGAAACAAGGAGGCAGATATTGACTCTGCAGATGTGACAGCTATGGTCAAGATCAGAAGTAGAAAACTAGTAGTAAATTATATCATGGTTGCAGATTCCATATGAAGTAGTCTGGTAGAAAGCCTTTTACATCTCTGCATGGGAATTGCTGCCCATCAGCCTGAAGTATTAACATTAGCGAGAAGAGGCAGGAAGCGAAGGAAGGAGTAGAGGCAGAGGTGAAAGTACGCTGGTATGGGCCAGTGCGGAGGACCGGTAAGAAAAGGAGACTGAGGGAGGGATGGAGAGAGAAGCCTGCTCCCTGCGTAAGAATAGTTTAAACTCAGCTGTTCCCTGTGGTTCAGCCCCCAGGATTAGGTTTCTGGCATCCTTGTTAATTTCACTCACAGTAGCTGGGGGGAAGGGGTCATAGGGAGAGTGTGTTTGACCTTGGCAGGGGCAGTCCTTTTCTGCCCCCAGGGTGAGGGGATCTTTCCAATACTAATATACACAACAAATAGAAGCATTTGGCTGCACAGCTTAAATCCAGAGCAAAGAGAAGCAGGTGGAAGGGGAAAACTCACTGTCACATTGGTTTCTCAGCTCCTCCCACCCCTACCCCAGCCAGGCTGCAGACAAGGCTCTACATTCCTCCCCCTCAAACAGGGGTTCTCCTCTAGGCTCTAGCTTGCAGCCTGGACACCGGCTGAGATGCCTGCTGCTGCTGCCTGCAAAAGAACAGTTTAAACTCAGCTGTTCCCTGTGCAGTTCAGTGCCCAGAGTTAGGAGCCATTTCTGGCATACTTGTTAGTTTCACTCCCAGTTGTTGTTGGGTATGTGTGACCATGGCAGGGGCAGTTCTTTTCTGCCCCCGGGATGAGGGGATCTCCTAAACACAAACAAAATCAGGAACCATTTCCGAGTTCAAATCTATCCCATTCCCTCCCCAGCAGAGGATCATGGTTGTGATGTCCAAACTGCTTGCAGATCCTCTTTGAAATGTTACTGTTTAAAACAAAAAACATGGAGAACATGATGGAAAGATGTGTTATGATGATTAGGGTTTATTTTGGGCAAAGCAATTTTGCTAAAGCAACTAAAGATTCACAGGGAAAGCAAATAGCCCCCATAGACAAAACCACAAAGGGATTGGAGGGGAAAACTGAATATTCAAGGAAATTATTGTGCCTCCTTTGAAAGAAATAGTAGCTTTCATTCCAATCCACCCTCTTTATATATTGATTTAAACACCTGAAATGTCCTTAGGACATCGGGTGCAATCTCAGATCTCTTTTTGTTTTGTTCTGCCTGCAGAGTGCAGAGGCTGAAATTGACAAAAAAACCTCTAAATATCTTGTATAATTCATGAAGGCTATTCCAGTTGTCCTTCATTCACCCCTGACTTCCCCTCCCCGCCACCCCTGGCTCCCTGGCTGTGGTTTTTGCCTTGGTTACTTACTCCTGGGCAGACCCAGCCCAGTGGCACCTGATGGCTCTCTGCAGGCAGCAGCCCACAGGGGCCGGTTGCTGGGGTCGCTGCTGGTCGGTGGCAGGCTGCAGCTGCATTGTTTGTGACACATTCATACACATACATACAGTCAGAGGTGAAAGTAAGCCAGTCCGGCGTACCGGCAAGAGCCAGTATGCCGTGCTGGACCGCATCGACTTTCATGGCAGGGATTGAAAAGGCTCTGGGCTGCCCATAGCTGCAGGCAGCCCTGAGCCCTTTAAATCCTGGCCGCAGCTCTGGCGGCTGGGCTGCGGCCAGAATTTAAAGGGCTCCGGGCTTCCCTCAGCGGCAAGAGCTCTGGGCCCTTTAAATCCCTGCCCCAGCCACGCAAATGTTGGGGTTGCCCCTGGCGACCAGAGCCCCAGGGCGCTCCCAGCCACCTCTGCAGCTGGGAGCCCCTGGTTGATTTAAAGGCCTGTGTCTCCCAGCCACAGCTGGTTCCCCAGGGCCTTTAAATCTTGAGGCCACGCCCCTTCCGGATGAGGTCACGCCCCTCCTCAGGACTCCAGCAGTACCGGTAAGTCCTGTAAGTTACTTTCAACCCATTTTCAAGCCTGGGCCCAGGTTACTTCCCTTTCTCAGTACCTGAGGGAGGATCTTTCCTTCCTTCCTTCCTTTTCTCCTTTATCATCTCCTCAATTTGTCTTCTTTCTGTAGGACAGGCAGAATCAGGGAAAAGCAGAAGCCATGTGCTCCATGCTTTCAGGCATGAAGAGGAAAAAGAATGGTGTAAAGGGAACAAAACCTTCTCTTAGGTATGAAAAGTTGGTTGATAGGTTTTTGCCTGCTTCTTCCTGGTAAGTGGAATCATGAGTTTCATGTGAATAGGAAAGTAGGGAAAAGGAGAGCTGTATGACAAAGCCTTTATTTTTTACTCTCAGAAAGCACAGAAGTTGTCTAAAGACCGTTGAACAGACTACATGTCTAGAAATTAAAGAGTTTTCTTTAGTATGTGTTTAGTTACTACTGGGATTTTAGGCTTTAACACTGGATCCAATGAGTCTCCTTGGTGTAACAGTACTGACCGTCAACAGCCATTCCAAAGACAAAATTCTTAAACAAGTTAATCAAAGAAGTTGCGTGATTCCAATTAATTTTTCTTTGCAGTTGGCACCACATGTACTACACATTCACTCCAAAATCTACTTTGATAATGCTAGTCAGCTATCAGAAAGATACATCTTTTAATAATGTTTCAGTAGTATTTTGAACTTCATCAGAATAAAACCAGAAAAAATCTTGAATGGCAATAAGTATCTGAGTTGTACAGCTTGATTCAATGCCTAAGGATTAATGCAGATTTAAGAATTAAGACTGTTTCCCACAAAACTAATCTCCTTTCTGCTAAAGGGAAACATCACACTACAACATGAGGAAAATCCTGGAAGTTTAATAGATTGAGATTTTTTTTATTTTACAGTATGAAAATTTGTAGTCTAAGAAATATGATTACTTTACTTATATCTTTAAATTAAGTTTCATCTTCATGATATTACATATGAAGTCACATCTCATGAGTTTAACTATGTAGAACAGGCCTGAACTGGGCTGCTGCGAATGTACTTTGGAGGGCAGTCATTTCTATAGACTTGCAGGGCAGTTGGCCATTCCCATAGGATTACTAGCAGAGATCACATGACGGATCGAGGGTGATCAGTGTGCAGCTCACTCTTCCTGTTCTAGTCTTAGACAAGGCAATGTGGGCTGAGTATGATTAGTGAGCTCTGTACTGTTCTGCTTAAATCCCTGATATGCAGTGTAGTTGTAGCCATGTCGGTCTCAGGATATTAGAGACACAAGGTGGATGAGATTATATCTTTTATTGGACCAACTTCTATTGGTGGGAGAGACAAGCTTTAGAGCCACACAGACGCGAAGAAGAGCTCTGTCTCTCTCTCATCAACAGAAGCTGGTTCAATAAAATATTACCTCATCCACCTTGTTTCTCTAAATTCCTGGTGGCATTTTGAGATGCTGGCAGGCTGAACCATTCCCCTCTAGGACAGAAATAGACGGGGGGAAGTGAAAACAATGAGATGAAGGAAGGAGACGATCTGTGGAAGTGTGAAAAGAACAAAGTAGGGAAGTGAACGTTGCAGTGAAAAACGTACATATTAAAAAAAAAAACAGACTGAAGGAAACTGAAATGGAAAGAGATAAAGGAAAAGGGGGGGAAGAAAAAAAGCAAGAGATGCACTAAAATTTCTTTAGTAAAACCAATGCAAAGTGCCAGTGGTTCATAGGAAAAAGGTGTATCCCCTAGAGAAACTCTTACTAAGGCCACGTCCAGACTAGGTATTAAAATCGATTTTAGATACGCAACTTCAGCTACGGGAATAACGTAGCTGAAGTCGAATTTCTAAAATCGAGGTACTCACCAGTCTGGACGGCGCGGCATCGATGTCCGCGGCTCTCCGTGTCGATTCCGGAACTCCGTTCGGATTGATGGAGTTCCGGAATCGATGTAAGCGCGCTCGGGGATCGATACATCGCGTCCAGACTAGACGCGATATATCGATCCCCGAGCTATCGATTTTAACCCGCCGATGCCGCGGGTTAGTCTGGACGAGGGCTTAGAGGGAGCTCACACACAGATGCAGCATCACCTGAACTGGATGGAAAGAACCTGTAACTCAGGAATCCCAGACTGCCATGCTGATAGCAGTGAAGTAGGCTCTAGTAGCCCCTGGTTTCCAAGATGAACTCAATTAGGATACAGTAAAGGGAAGCACTCAATGGAGAAGCAAGGGAGGCTTCTTTATTCAAGGGCAAGGAATATGACAGTGCCTAGGCCAAAATAAGAGGAAGAATAGAAAGAAAATGCCAGGAGAGTCTGGACTAGCAATTGATGCTTATGTCAACAGTACAGGTGGCATGGGGACAATTAATGCCTCTGATGCTGAGGCATAGATGGAATGTCTCAGTGCTGTCACAGACTGTACCAAAGCACCAGCACTAACACAGCCAAAAGCTATCAATATTGAAGCATCCAACTCATGCAGAAGTGGCCAATGGTAAGGCATCTGACACTGAGGTCACCCACCAACGCCAGAAAACACTGTCATCAAGAGGATGGAGACACTAGTGTGGACACAATCTGATAATCACTTGCCTCTTGACTGTTACTTCCTCAGTAAGGAGTGAAAAGAGTAATTCTGAAATAAAGTCTTTGGAAGGCTTAGTCATCTGAAAGAACTTGACAGACGTCAAGACTGTGCTCAAGGAAGGTGCTGACCCCTCTTCTTATATACAACTTCAGCTGAGAGGAATGCTACCATGAAGTGAAAGGGTATCAGAATGGTTTAAGAACACTCTGTATTGGATCCAGTGGCATGGGATGTTTTAGCTAAGTCTAAAAGTATTTCAAGGCCTGATGATCTACTGATTTCTGACTTGGCAGAATGAGACAGATCTGTGCAGGCTCCTAAGGCAATTCAATGCCAGCAAATGACACCCTCAAAGTTTCTGATAAAAAGTGAAGTAGCTGGCAGCTCTCCAGGATTGTGTGAGAACAATTTGCACATAGACTAGTTAGGAACAAGCTTCTCCCCAAGGAAGGAGAAACATCACATACATTTAATGACGATGGACAAAGTAGCATAGGAGAAGCATAGCTTAAAGCCACAGATTTGCCGATGGTCATCTTAGATCTGAAACGATGTGAGACCATTTCAATAGCATCTTAAGAGATCAAATATCCAGGAGGAGTATAAAGCCTAACATTATGCACAACTAACTATATTTATATATTAGAGGCATTAAAAACTCTCCCCTACAGGAAGAAGTTGATGAGAGACCAAAAGACACTGTAGCATCCCTGCTTTTTGCCTTGGTTGGTCAGAAGGAACTGCAGGGCAGTTGGACTGAGCGCACTTGCTCGAGGGTGGAGAAAAGAAGGGCAGAGGCAAGGTGTGCATACGCCCCAGCAGATGCAGCTATTCACAAAGGTCAAAGAAGAGTAGACTCCAGGCAGGTAATGGTCAAAGAACTACTTATTGTAATGTAACACTTTTTTCCCCAGCTCTGTTACTCTACAATAGCTGGTTTTAAGAACTGGAATTATTCTGGAAAAGCAGTCTATAGCTATTTGAATTTTGACATGTCTATAACCACAGCTTGTTTGCTCAGTTTACCTTCTACAGCAATATCTTCATTTTCTTTTTCTTCTTCCAATTCTGCTTCATCAGCTATCTCCCCTCTCTCTTTTTCCAGTTCTCCCTTTGTAACTGGCTTAGAGACATCCATTTTTTTGTAGTCAATGTCTTCTTCTATTTTCTATAAAAAATTAATCATTTACATTTTTAAATTACTTATATCTAATGTTTATTTTCTAATTTGGGGGGATTTTGTAAAAGCCTATTTTTAAAATTAAGATTTACAATAAAAACCCAACTGATTTTATTTGTAAGTGATTTTTCAATTATGTAAAGTTATTGATGCTAGAGAGCATTAAGGTCAAACAAATTACGGTACTATCGTTAGTAAAAAAAAAAAAAAGGTGAAAATAAAATTAATTTTTCTTTTACCTTGGTTGGCCAGCAGAACAATACACCCAATCCTACAGGCAGTGCTAAAGTCAAGATGTAAAGAACCCAAAGCCATGGACGGTCTTCTGCAGCAGTCACCAACTGACTAAACATACCAGGCTGCAGAAAGAAATGAAGAACGAATCACTATAATGAATAAAGTGACCTAGCATTTATATAGCTCACTGCATTTTTCAAAGTACTGTACAGACATTTGTTAATCTTTAACATCATGTAAAATGCTTCTCTTCTGGGAATGTAGTGTGTTTTTTCATTTTCTTTACCAGTTATAATGTTGAACACATGCACTCTCTCTCTAAAGGGCAAGAATATTGTTCATTAAATATTAAGGGACAAAATTTTGTAAACTTGCACCATTAGAGATCTGCAGATATAAGAAAAGGAGCCACACACAGACAGAATACATGGTCACTAGTGGGAGCCCAAGCACTGAAAGCATAGGCCAGCATCCTACCATTTCAGCTAACGGAGAACTCTTACAGCTCATCTACATTGCAGGGTAATGTGCTCTATGGAGGTGTGTTTTCTAAAGCACACTAATGTGTTGTGCATCAATTGGTCTGTGTAGATCCTTTTGGTGCAAGCTAAAAGTTCCCTAGTGCCCTTTAACAGAGTACTATTTCAAAACAGCATTATGTTAAAGCACACCAGCAGGGTCTGTGAGGACCAATTAATGGAAAACACTTTAATGTGCTTTAGAAATTATACCTAGTGTGAACACTTTACAAAGGTATGATTTCTAAAGTGCACTAGAGTGCATTACCCCACTGTGTAGACAAGCTCTTAGCTGTAAGAAAGAGGCTTTGTAGTTGCTGGGCACAGCCATTAGAGAGAGTTATGATCATATAAAATAGGCCAGTGTATCATGTGCACATCTTGTGACATAAGCTGGAGATGTGTGCACATAGGATTTCAAAGGTGCTGGCTGTCTCCAGGCAGTGCATTTAAAGATGGATATGCACATGAGGACAGGATAGGGGACATGGATTTGATAACTGATGCACACTGTATTTTCAGAGTTGTATAATATGTGCTCAGAGTGACGAAGGGCCTTAAATTTGCTCGACAGTAGATTTGCTACATGACCAGTATCCTTGGTCATTTATCCATTCCTGGAGAGATTACGTATTTAGAGCAAGTATACTATCAAGGCTTTGAGTCTAAAGATCCTACTCTTACTTATCAAGGAGTATTGAAATCTAGGGTTGAAATCCTGGCACCATTTAAAGTAAATACGAGTTTTGTCATTGACTTCAGAGAGATCAGGATTTCACCCATATGTAAGCCAAGTGCTTCAAAGGCTTACATTTGAGAAGAGCGTAGATTTGGAAAAAGCTAAGCAGTCAAACTAGAAAGATTTAGCACATTTCTCAGAACGGTTATCCACTTTGAATAAAAAGTAATCAAATCAATATATTGTCTACATTAACAGTAAAATCTTCAAGCACCACATTTCCCCGCTTATTTTGGCTACTGTGAGTATGGTAAATACTACTGTATACCTCATTAGCACTAGCTACCAATTTCTTCAAGTCCCAGCCATCTGCAGCCCATCGATCTGCCACTTCCTTTTCTGAACAGATGATAAAATTATCAAAGTATATATCAGGAGTCATAGACCACAGCTCTAAACCAATAGCACTGACAGCAGTCATTTCAAATGGGTGAAGATCCTCAAAATAATCTGGGTTAGGGATTTTTTGAGGACTCCAGATCCCCTGTAAAAAGAAAAAAAGTCATTAGAGAGATGCTACTAAAAACATGAGCAGTGAATCCCTTTTTTTAAAAAAGCCAAACATATGCCAGTTAGGAAGGGGAAGTTAGTTATCCTTCTGAGAAGCAAAATCTTGCATGTCACTTCCCTAGAACATGACAGACTGACCACCTCTAAGTCTTTAAAATGTGCTACCAACCACTAGCACAACCCTTAGAGAGCAAACAAGGCACCTACATCACTTATGCTTCTTGTGGGCTCATCAGTGATTTGACACCACTGCCCTTGGAATCTTTCAGTCAACTGTTCACGGATGAACACAAAACTGTTCATGGCCAATTACAAAAATTAAAATTTGATTATAAAATCTTGAGATAAAACTGCAAGATCAATAGGCTTTACATCTTAAATCCTATAGTAATCAGCACCTCAAAGAGTTATCTTAGGAGGGGTGAACACATAAATCCTCAAAAATGATCTCTTCAGAGAAGCAGGATTACAAGTTAAGAAAGAAACAAGTACTCTCCTTCTCCTAACCCTTGTTCTTCAAGATATGTTGCATATGTTCATTACATTGTGGATACATGTGCATTTTGTGTACCAGTGCCGAAGAGTTTTCCCTGCTGGTGCCCACAAGAGTGGTTCCCAAACAGAGAATATAAAGGGCAAGCTGCCCAGTCCATCCTTCAGTTCCTCTGCACCAGGATCCTGATGACAGACTTTAATGCACTGGGAAAGGATGGTGGGTCATGTAATGGAAACTTGCAACATATCTTGAAGAACCTTTAGTTATAAGTTGGTGAGTAACTGTTTCTTCGAGTACTTACATAATTTCATGACACTGTAGGTGACTTCCAAGTCATTACTAATGGAGATGGGGCCAGGAGTTCCATCATAGAACTGTAGAACCACTTTTCTCCATTTGCATCTCCCCTTGATGCAGCTGTAACTGCAAGGTGTCTAGCAAAAGACCACGGACCACATTGCTGACCTGCAGATGTCCACAAGAGGGACATTTCCCACAAATGCTGTCGAGGCCAAGTCCGCTCTGGTTGAATGCACTGACAAATTCTTAGGAGGTGTGATGCCTTTGGCAACACAGCACATGATAATGCATTTAGACTCATTATGGTCTAACAGAGTGACTCAACCTTTATGCTGCATAGGTTATGAAAAGCTGGGAAGAACCTCAAACAGGATTTGTTTTGCCTAGGTTAGGACAAGACTAGGGCTCAGTACACATCTGAAGTGTGCAGCTACTGTTCATCCCTGCGAACATGTGCCTTTTCAAAAGACTGGCAAGTACATATACTGATGTAGGTGAAAATCAGACACCACCTTGGTGTATAGCCTAAAATGCACCTTGTCCTTGTGGAATACAGTGTATGGGGAACCCATTACCAGGGCATGCAGTTACTCAACCCTTCTAGCAGTAGTTACTAAGAATGCACTTTTGCTGAGAGGTGTAATTAGTAGAAGGTTAAGGGCTCAAGTAGAAGACATAAGAGCTGACTGCATTGAATTCAAGTCCCAAGGTGGAGGCAGATTCCTGAAAGGAACAGATGGACTCTTTCCACTTTTTAGGAATCTGGTTGCCACAGAACTGGTGAAAACAATCCTACCTTATATTCGAAAGGGGAAACACTGAAACTGCAGCCTGGTGCACCTTAATGGAACTGAAAGCTAGACCCAACTTTGTTATGTAGTAGATAGTCCAAAATCTTTTGAATTGTATAGGAGATTCACTGTGACTAGCTGCCCAAATGGAGAAACACTTCCACTTACTAATGTAAGTAACTATTGTGGAATGTTGCCTGCCTTGCTATTAAGCAGGATGTTCTTGACTGCCACTGAGTAACTTGCCTCCTCTGTATTTAACCACTGCTGAACTATGCCATGAAATGTAGCACCCAAGAATTTGAGTGTAATATTCGCCCGTGATTTTAGGATATCAACTCTGATTTGTGGAAGTAGTAAGAGTTCTGCACAGGTCCAATACTAAAAAGTTAGCTCCAGACTGGCTGAGGCAAGAGGATCATTTTACATTGTTCTTGCTTCAGCTTGATAATAACTCTAGCCTTTCCCTACAGGAAAAATGAAGTGTCTGAGATGGACCTGGGACTGTGACCATTTCTTCAGCAAAGCTAAGCACATTTCCTACCAAGTTGCAAACAAATCCGCTGCTGGAAATCCTCCTAGTCTAAACCCTGATCCTTGAATGCCTGGGTTGAGAGGCCATTCATGATCCAGGCTGAAAGATCTGCCAGACTATTCTGAACTTCTGGCAGGGTAAGATGCCTTAAAAGTTACCGAGTTCCATATGCAGAAATGCCACAACCTGACTGCCTCCTGACATAGACTGCACCCAGCACCTCCCTGCTTGTTCCCATAAAATACTGCTGTGGTGTCGTCACGGAGCACCTACATGATCCTGCCCTGAATGTGACATGCTTGGAATATTGCACATGGCTCAAGAACATTTATATGTAACCTAGCCTTGTGAGTGGCCCATAAGCCCTGAGCCTGAAGATCATCCAAATGACCTTACTTCATGACAAGCGTCTTTTACCAAAGTCTGAGGCGAGAGATTGAGACAAAGGAAATTCTTCATGTACTTTGCCCTGACTCATCCACCAATTTAGAGACAACAGACCCTGACTGGGATGCATACTAGTTTGTCCACATCACGAACCTGGGGGTGGTAGACTCACTTGAGCCATGCCTGCATTTCCTGGAGGTGCAGCCGGCATGAGGGGTTGCATATATACAAACAGCCATCTAACCTAGGATCCTGAAGTAATTCCTCACTGTGGTTCATGGCTGATCCTTGAACCATGCACAGAGGTCCTGTTTTGCCAGGTAAGCCTTGGCAGTGGCTGAGTCTAGGACTGCCCCAATGAACTCTATTCTTGGAAGAGTGACATGATTTGACTTCTGTTTATTTTCACACCCAAGCTGCTGAACAAATGGAGAGTCCAACAAATACTGGTCTCTGACTGATGACTGGAGTGACCCTGTGTCAATCAATTGTCCAGGTAGGCATACATGCAGACATCCTCATTGTGGAGACAAGTGCATGGCAGTGGTGGCAGTCTGATAAAAGCCTTAGTGCTGATGATAGTTTGAAAGATAGAACCATGAACTGTTAAGGATTTCCTACTACCATAAACCTCAGGAACCTGCTAGGGTGGATTGCCACATGGAAGTGGGCACCCTGTAAGTCAAGGGCAGCGTCTCAGTCTCCCAGATCTAAAGAAGGGATAACAGAAGGTAGGAAAACCATACGGAACAACTTTAAACTTTTTGATACCTCTGTTTAGGTTCTGAAGTCCTGGATGGGTCTAAGAACCCCTCTGGCTTTGGGTATTAGAAAATATTGGGAGTAAAAACCCCAGCCTGATGTGGCTCTCAAAGAATGCAGAATCAGCACTTTTTCTCTTAGCACAGATTCATGAGATGGGTCCCTGAAAAGGGAAGTGGAAAGGGGGGAAATAGAAAAAAAAAAACTGTAGGGTACATCCTGATGCCATCCTGATTAGCACCTACTTGTCTGAGGTGATGGTCTGCCATGCATTTAGGAAATGGGATAACCTATTCTCAAAGGAAGAGAAAAAAGCCAGAGAAATCCAAGCTGGTAGGTATGCAATCTTTGACAAAAATGTCAAACATGCTGCTTTGAGACTTGTGGGAGCCTGAATGAAATGATCAAGGAGGTAGAAGGCAGAGGTTGCCTCTTTTGTGATCTTATCTTTTTCTCTAAATGGTCAGACAGCCTGTAGGGGTAGAATTGCTGTCTTGGCTGGAACTTAGGACAATATTTTGTCCTCTTTGTAGCCAGCATGTAATAGTCCTAGGGACTGCTCTAGTCTTTTAATGTGTGTAAAGCCTTTCCAGTTTTAGAGGTGAAAACAAGCACAGCCCTCAAAAGAAAAAAAAAGTCTTCAATAATCTGCTGTACTTCTTCAGGAATCCTAGACACCTGTGACCATGAGGCTCAGTGCAAAGTTACTGTTGCCATTTAAACTCTGCTGATGATGCATGATGGAGAATTAATAACAGAGGTTGTTTTTAACCATTATTAAAACCCTAGGAAATTACATAAAAAAGCCATGTTAAAAGAATGTTATTTCTGTCACAAAGCCAAACACTCAAAAGCTAGGAAATGTCAGATTTACAGTTATCTATGGAACCTTAATTCAGCCCCATTGTGCATGTGTATTCTGATAGTCTTTTATTACATGATCATTTACTATATTTATTACAAAATTTTTCATTCATTACACAGGTTGGATGAACAAAGAAGCAGAAGTCAGGTTGCACAAGCAACTGCAATCTGCTACTTCTTCAATTTTCAAGTCTTTGAATTTGCACTGTAGGAGAAGGTTGCTCATCTTATGCAATAATTGATGTTCTTTGAGACGTGTTTCCCTGTGTGTGCTCCACTTCAGGTGTTGGTGCATCCTGGCACTGTCAATTGGAGATTTTCAGTAGCCATGTCTGGTTGAGGTGCACATGCACAGTAGCGGTCTCGCTGCGCCGCTGGTGCCTAATTTAGCATGCACACAGCCCAAGCCCTTCAGTTCCTTCTCTACCGTGGAGAATTTAACTCGTACTCTGAAGCAGAGGGGAGGGTGGGTGGGTAGTGCAACACTTACAGGGACACATCCCAAAGAACCTCAGTTCCTGCACAAGCTGAGTAAGCTTCTCTTCTTCTTCAAGCGCCATCCCTGTGGGTGCTCCACTTCAGGTGAATATAGAGCAGTGCCCTCATGAGGACTGAAGGGGCTTTGGACTTGAGTTTGTTGCTGAGGCTAGCACAGCAAGGCCTAGTTTTGTGTCTGAGCTTGAATTGAGAACAATTGCTTAATGGTTCATGAATGTGTGTTCAGAGGCCCAGGTGGCCGCCCTGCAGATGTCTAGAATGGGAACATTGTGTAAGAATGCTATGGAGGTAGATGAAGCTCTTGTTGAGTGGGTTCTGCTGCCCGAAGGACTTCAGTGTTGTGTAGTGAATAGCACATATGGATACAGCTGGTTATCCATTTAGATAATCTTTGTGTAGATACAGCAGAGCCCTTTATCATTCTGTTGTTGACACAAGTCTAGGTGATTTTTGGACGGGCTTCATTCTGTCCAGATCAAAGTCTAAGGCACAGTGAACATCTAGTGTGTGTAGGACCGCCTCTTGAGCATTAGTGTGTGGTTTTGAATGAAATGTAGGTAAGTGAATCGGTTGGTTCAGGTGGAATGTAGACGATATATTTGGCATAAACTTAGGATGTGTTCTAAGTGTCAGTTTATCCTTGAAGAAAATTGTCAATAGGGGGGCTGAGCCATGAGACCCCCTATCTCGCTGACTCTGTGCATGGATGTAATGTCCACCAGGAATGCCAGTTTCATAGATAAGTGAAGGAATGAGCATTTGACAAAGGGTTCAAATGGGGCTCTGGTTAGACTTCTGAACACCAGATTTAAATCCTATGCTAATGTGGGCTCTTGATGTCTGAGTACATGGTTTGTATTCCTGTGAGAAATCACTTAGTAATCAGGTGAGAGTATATTGAAGTCCCATCTACTTGTTGATGGAAGGCTGTGATGGCAGCGAGATGAACTCTAAGCGAGCTCTTAGCAAGCCATTAGGAATAAGAAGTATTCCAGAATTAGTGGTAGTGGTGCCTGGTTTGCAGATATTTGTTTGTTCTGGCACCACATGAAGAATCTTTTTCATTTTTGGAGGTAAGTAGTACATGTGTTGGGTTTCCTACCATTTATTAACACCTGTTTTACTTGTTCTGAGCAGGTTAGTTCATCGTGGTGGATAGCTAACTAATGCTAACTATACTAAGTAAAGTAGCAAACTGTTAACAAACAAGGGTAAAAACTAAGATATCTAACTTAATCTAATCTTACTTTAAGGTTTTCAGTGACACCGCTAACGGACTCCATCTCAAGCTGAAGACAGTTGAAAAGGAACTGAAGGGGTCAGGCCATGCGCATGCTAGATGAGGTACCAGCAGCACCGTGAGACTGCTCCTGCAAACCTTCACCCCAACCAGACACTGTTACTGATAATCTCTGATCAATAGTACTGGAATGCACCAACACCTGAAATGGAGCACCCACAGGGACAGCACTCAGAGAAGAACTTTAACATTACCTTATTGTATGTAATTTTCTAAAGGAAAGAAAGTAGTTTTGTAGTAGTTAGAATCTGTAGGATAGTTGAGAAAACTACACTAGAATAATTGAGTTTCTGCAGAAGCAGTTCTTAATGGAGAAAAAGGCTTTATACAGAAATGCATCAGTATTTTCAAGCATACTTAAAATAAGGCAATTAAGAAGTAAGCTACTTAAAGTAAAAAATCTGAAGTCAAATGTGATCAGAACCATGTATTCATGATTCAGATACATAGTAATAAATATGGTATAAAAGCCTAGACAGATTGTTCTACAGATCTCTGAACCTTTTAATGAAGAATACAGTATTTTGTTATTATAGTTCATTACTACCTGATAATTAGGATTATCTATCATTGGTGGTTTCCATTTTCCTTTGTAGTTTGGATTAGTCATCATGGGACGCACCCACTCTCCACAGCCAGGTGCAGTCTCACATTTTGGATTAGGGATCTGTGGGGCTTCCCATTCACCATCCATTTCTTCATCCCTGTGGAAGGGATTACAAACAACTGAGCATTATAAGAATTCCATTCATATGTTCATTTTAACTCCCATATCTAATCTACACTCAGGGCCTGTATATGTTCTGAAATTCTGAAGCCTCAGAATTTTGTCCACCCTTTGCCTACAGATCTGTATTCCACAACGTAAGCTCTCTAAAAACTTTCCTAGCTTTCATGGTTGTGCAAATCGTCTTGAAAACATGAAATATGAAAAACATCAACAGAGTTGTATTCCTGTACCTGCAGACAGCCTGAAACATGCTTTAAGAGGTGTGGACTGCCCCATTCAACATAATGCATCAAGCTAAAGATGACAATTTAAAATGTCAGCACTTAAATATTTCAGTGCTTATTTTAACAAATATCCACAACTATATGTGCTTATTTTACAATCCTGAACTGCTTCCCTGGTACCAAAAGACCCAGATGTCTCTTGCTACACCTAGCAGCCAAAAGCTACAGCTTCCCCTCTAGCAACTTTTACAATGCAGTTGTGCATTGTCAATACAAAATTCTTCAGAACAATGAAAACTAATACTGAGGACAGCATAAAATAAATTTAATACCCACAATTAACAACAAAGGGTCTGCTGTGCAGATTACATTGCCCATTTTCATATTTTATTCCAAATATAGAAATGTATCTGAAGATGCGTCAGAATTTCCAGTCTGCTGCATCAAAGCACAGCCGACTCTAGTGACCAAAGAGCACAATTTTAGTCCAATTTACCACAGAGTAAATGAGGCCTCGTCTACAATACCCCAGCAAAAAGATCTGCTCTTACTGAGTACAAGTTCTTACCAATCCTGTGGTTTTTCTGCATTGGGATCTGGGATGTATTGTAGTTCATCATCAAGCCAGCCTTCAGGCTTGACAGCATCACGATCTTCTATTTTGGAAGGCTCATCTTCATCCCTTTAATTACAAACTGATGTTACCAGAAAAAAATATAGCAGTCTGGTTCAAAATGGCAAAGTTCTAGTCAAAAGGAACATAACTGACACAAAAGAGATGATTTTCAAAAGGCACAAAAGGGTGTTAGGCACCTAGCTCCCTTTGTGCCTTTGAAAGTCTGCAAAACCAAGTTAAGTAGTTCCAGGTAATATACCTGCTCCCAAATTACCACTGCCAACTTGTGGTTTACAGCGACATACCTATTTTAAAAATGGTTTTCTTTTCCTTTTTGCTATGTGAAAGCGCCAGTCATGGAAAACTAACTACACAGTAGTATCATAGAGTCACAGAATATCAGGATTGGAAGGGACCTCAGGAGATCATCTAGTCCAACTTCCTGCTCAAAGCAGGACTAATCCCCAACTAAATCATCCCAGCCAGGGCTTTGCCAAGCCTGACCTTGAAAACCCTTAAGGAAGGAGATTCCACCACCTCCTTAAGTAACACATTCCAGTACTTCACCACCCTCCTAAAGAAAAACTTTTTCACAATATCCAACCTAAACCTCCCCCACTGCAACTTGAGACCATTACTCCTTGTTCTGCCATCTGGTACCACTGAGAACAGTCTAGATCCATCTTCTTTGAATCAATCCCCTTTTCAGGTAGCTGAAAGCAGCTATCAAATATCCCCTCATTCTTGTCTTCTGCAAACTAAATAATTCCAGTTCCCTCAACCTCTTCTCATAAGTCATGTGCTCCAGCCCCCTAAACATTTTTGTTGCCCTCTGCTGGACTTTCCAATTTTTCCATATCCTTGTAGTGTGGGGCCCAAAACTGGACACAGTACTCTAGATGAGGCCTCACCAATACCGAATAGAGTGGAAGGATCACATCCCTTGATCTGCTGGCAAAGCTCCTCTTATACAGCCCAAACTGCTGTTAGCCTTCTTGGCAACAAGGGCACACTGTTGACTCAGATGCAACTTCTCATCCACTATAACCCCTAGGTCCTTTTCTGCAGAACTGCTGCCTAGCCAGTCAGTCCCTAGTCTGTAGCAGTGCATGGGATTCTTCCGTCCTTAGTGCAGGACTCTGCAATTGTCCTTGTTGAACCTCAGATTTCTTTTGGCCCAATCCTCTCATTTTTTTAGGTCCCTCCGTGTCTTATCCCTACCCTCCAGCATTATCGACCACTCTTCCCAGTTTAGTGTCATCTGGGAGTTTGATGAGGGTGCAATCCCGCCATCCTCCAGACCATTAATGAAGACATTGAACAAAACTGGCCCCAGGACTGACCTTTGAGGCACTCCGCTCGATACCAGATGCCAATTAGACACTAAGCCATTGATCACTACCCGTTGAGCCTGACAATCTAGCAAGCTTTCTATGAACCTTATAGTCCGTTCATCCAGTCCATACTCCTTTAACTTGATGGCAAGAATACAGTGGGAGACTGTATCAAAAGTTTTGCTAAAGTCAAGGAACAACACGTCTACTGCTTTCCCCTCATTCACAGAGCCAGTAGAAATAGGGAAATGAACTATACAAAAGTGCTGTCAGATGCATAAAGTAAAACTGAAAAAAAATGTTCTTCCTAAACTTTCCTTTATTGTACCTATAGGTGATACCTGCAACAATAGTGGGTACAATTTTTTCCAGAGACAAATGTGATTTTTAAGTTACCAATGTCACTTTAACTCATGGCACACATGGATTGAAATACTATTCCTATTTCCAGCAGAAGAATATAGACTAACTGTCAACACCATAAAATTAGAAGTCAAGCCACCAAAAATGAATAGCTTGCACACTATATAGTCTGTATAAATAAAATACATTTTCTCACCAGTCATCTGGTTTGACAGCATTAGGATCAGGGATCTTTGCTCTCTCGTCCCAGTCATCTGGCTTCTTATCATTGGGATCTTCTATTTCTTTCAGAGGGTTCACAGGAGGAACCATATCTTCTAGAAGACTTCCTTTGCTGACAACTGATTGGTCAATTAACATTTCAAATGTGTCATCTGGTTTCAGCACTAAATTGCAAGAAAATAAATGTATTTTTAAAATTGTGAAATAAAGGAACTTTGCATTTTAATCTTCTGCTTAAAATGCGTATGTGCATGCAGACACACAGATTCATATGTAACAAACAAATACGCAAGGTTAAGTTTGCTTTCCAGAAAGACTTCGGAAAAAATGTAAATATTTTTGTCATTAAGGAACATATTTTTTGCCACTTATGCATAATAACCCCACCAGTTTCCCACTGAGCAGTCATCTCAGGGTTTCCATTTCTTTATTTTACAAACTAGGCAACTTAATTCCATGATACAAATTGAATGTAAGTCAAAATACTGCATTAATGAAGTGTAAGGTAGACAAAGCAGTGTATCAATTCTGGCCTTTCACTAAAAGCATACCACTTCTCTGTTATGCACGATTTATATTACAATTGCATGCAAAACACTATGTTAAAAGAATATTAAGGTTGAAAAGTCAAGCACTCAAAAATTAGGAAATGCCAGAAAGAAGGTTGTCTGTGCAACGTTAATTTGGTCCTATTTTGTGTATGAATCAGGATACTGTCTTTAATAACATGATCATGTACTATTTTTTTTTTCCCCCCGACAGGTCCTATCTCATTCGGTGCACAGAATGAATGGTGCTCCCGTGATGAACAGCTATTCGATATTTTGTTTTCTCTTCGTTGTTCAGTGTGTGGCCTCATGCCTTATTTACTGCATACTGTTCAAGCCTTCGAATAAAAAAATTCTTAATTTTCTCATCTAAATTTCCTCCTTTTCTATGCATTCATCACAATTGTACCTGGGCACTTCACAAATATTAATAAATTTCTTTTCACCACAGCTGTATGAGATGAGGGGCGTTATCTCCATTTTACAGTTGGGAAACGGATGCAATTAAGGTAAAAAGTATTCTTGACTTTTCAGAGTACTTAGCATTATATAGCACTCTGTACATTGAAAGGCTGATTCCTCTGACTTCGTTGCAGAAGCGAATCTCACTGCTTCTGCAAATTAGGTCCCAGGATCTCAAGTCAGGCACCCAGAAATTGAAAAGAACACAATTACTGACCACTTGTGGAAAGTTTAAGTGACTTGACTAGCATCACATAGGAATTCTATGGCAGAGGCAGGAGGAGATTTCAA
Organism: Gopherus evgoodei; assembly: GCF_007399415.2. Classification (NCBI taxonomy): domain Eukaryota; kingdom Metazoa; phylum Chordata; order Testudines; family Testudinidae; genus Gopherus; species Gopherus evgoodei. Next base: position 91,280,289 of record NC_044326.1, on the reverse strand, counting down.
TTCTTTAGGGTAGTATTCAACTGTCTTAACCATGAGGTTGTCCTTTCCCTTCCTGCAGTTACCTGCCTCATTCACTAAACACCTTCCAACTTCAGCAACAAATGAAGCAGTAGTCCAATACACAACAGCTTCTATTTACTACATATCTCTGATACATCCTTAGAGCAGGTCCATCCTGTGCACTGAATGAAATAGGGGTCTTCTGGAAAAAACAGTATGTGTTCATGAATGAAAGATTGCTTCATCATGTATATTGCGGGGCAAATTAAATGTCACACAGGAAGCCTTAATTCTGGCATTTCCTAATGAGAATGCTTGAATTTGAAGCCTTCATGATGTTCTTTTAACAGATTTGTGTATGTGATTTCATATGTTTTAAAGACAGTAAACTGGAAAAACAAATATAATGCAACAGAAATTCCATCATGTATCATCATTCTATGGGTCATCAGCAGGGTTGGAACCTTTAGATCCATCACAAAGACTTTTGCCACTTGAGCTAATGGAGCAACTGATAGCAACAGCAGTTTGTCATTCTCTGCATAGTCCAGCACTGGAGGGAGCTATGATACTTTGCTAGCTGGGTGCACAGATATTTGCGGACAGCAGAGGAGCGACAAGAATGAGATTCAGGAATTTTTTTTTTTTTCCAAATTATGGAGAGAAGGGTTCTCTAGCAGGAACAGACTGACTATTCACCCCCAAGCCTTACTCCTGTTGCCCCCTTCTTTCCAACTTGTCTGAGATGCATTTTCCCAGCATCTAACAGTATCACTTCCAATATTTTCCATTTATCAAAGGATCAGAGAGTTGGAGGTAGACCGGACATATTAGGTAATAAAGGAAATTTCATGTTATACAAAGTAACCCAAAATTAGTGTCAAATTTAGGAGTGAGTATGTTAATTTAAAACACTCAATTGTTGTAAACTTATCAGAAGTACTTGATTTAATTTTTTTTCAAGTAATAGTTTTAGCTACACCAAGCAGCTTTTAACTGTGTCAAGGATTACATCTCCATAATCAGAAAGATGTTTCAAATGTCATCTTGTGGAACACTGGGGGAAAAGATAAAATAAGGCCCCGTTGCTGCCACCTCTAATCTAGTTCTCTAAATTAAATCTATGGCCCCAAAGACTGAACTATTGCAATGTGCTCTGCATGGCGCTTCCCTTTTGATCAGTCTGGAAAGAAACCAGTGCAGAATGCAGTACTGTGCCTATTTGGCAGTACACACCTCTGGTGCCGCATGATCTGTACTGGCTACTTTTTCCAAACTGAATTTAAAGTGATGGTTTTCATCTGTAAAGCCCAAACGGGTTGAGATCTTGCTATTGGAGAAACTCTCTCTCTGCATGCCACACTGCTGCAGTTGTGATCAGCATAGATACTAGAGCTGGCTCCTTCTTTTAAAAGAAGTGACTGGTAATAGAATGTTCTTCAGTCGTGGAACAGGCTTCCTTATTTTCATTTCAAATAGCCCCAGTCTGTTTGCTTTCAGGGAATGCTACAAGTCATTGATTTATGCACCCTTCTGGAGAGGTGGACTTTTGAGAGAAATCACTTTTATGGAGGAGGGGAATTTGGTGTTCTGCAGGTGATCTAATTTTGTTTTCGTAATTTATGACAGGGCACCTGGAGCCTGGGGTAGGTGTCTCTATTTTTCCTATAAATCTAACAACAAATGATTATTTATACTAGTTGCAGTAGTCAAGGATGAAGTACTGATAGCGTACTACATCCTTGCTTACTGCAACAAGTGTAAATAACAGCATACTTTAATAGTGTGCGAGTGGTTGGATAGGTCCAATTTTTAATTTTGTCCCCCTCAAGTGAATCTTAAGCAACAGAATTTCAAAGCCATTTAAGATACACATCATACACAAATATTCACAACAATGAACCAAACTATACAGATAGAAAACAGGCTCATTTGTAAGTCTTCAGTGAATGGGGATCTTGTTTTCTAACCTTTCCTTTTTAAGTGCCATGTTAAGAATTAAATTAAATGATACCCAGAGTATATAGATGTGTCCTCTTGTCCGAATAGAATTTTTTTAGGTCTACATCAGGACGCTTAGCATGTTTTTCCTCATAATCTCCAGTTTTAGGATTCTTATGTCTGAAGATAAAATGCAGTTTGTAATCTTCTCCACATTTATCTGGTCCAAACATAATTGTGTAAGGTGTTTTGTCAAAAAAGTATTCCTGTAGAAGCGAGAGAGAGAGAGATTGATTAGTATTGGTTATGCAGTACATTTAATGAAGTCAACCTGTGTACCTCTACTCCTTGATGCTGGAAGCGTTCAGCCTGCTTACAATCCTATTGTGACATATTTCATGCAATGAAATATCAGTTCCAGCACACAAGGGTTATAGGCTCAGTCCTGCAAGATGTTCAGCACTTCTTGAGAGATGCTGAGTGCCTTCTGTTTCCACCAAACTGACCATGCATAAAGGATTCTCAGCACCTCACAAGGAGTCAAAAGGATCAGGCCCTAAAGGTGGAAGAATAACTTCTGTGGATACTATATTAAAATGAAAATGCTCATCATAAAAACAGCAGCTGTACTTATTTGTACAAAGTATTGTGCCCTGTAAAAAAACCTGAAGGGAAATAGTTGATGTGCAATTTAATTAATAATATGGTTAAAAAAATAATCAGATAGTATGTCACCATGTACTATTTTTCTTTGTCACTGTCCTGCTGCTCCACATTTGTGAGTAGTTGATAAACACCAAAACAAAACACAAAACAAAAAAAAAGTTTATTTTCCTTCATAGGGGCACTCCATACTACCTAATGTTGTCAAAATCTTTCAATATTTCAATTGTTTATTTTCCAAACATAAAAATTCCCATAAAGAGATAGTTAAAGTTTTAAGTTCTTTTTTCAGACACTTATTTCTAGAAAATGTATTTATGAAAGATAAGTTTGATAGTCACCTCCTGACAGAGACCAGACTTTCTGTAAGTGAACAAACATAGTTCAGCTGTTTTTGCAGATGAAATAAAAATACTCAATTTAGATTTGCCAAAGTTAACTGTTTAAAAATCATACTTTGTGAACATGACGGCATTTTCCAGTATTGATGGGGAGAGCAAATTATTTCCTGACTGTTCTAATAACAACAGTCATGCATGTATAATACAGCTATGTGAAATTGTGCTAAAAATTTTGGGAGACCTTAGGTCTTTCAAGAGTTCACTGAAGTGCCAGGGCTTCAAAAGGAGCCATTGCCCAGTGCATTAAGAATGCTGCTGCCAAAATAATCTTCCCAGTATGCCACTTCAGTCATGTCACAACTCACACACAGGGTCCCTCCACTGTACCAAACACAAAACTTCTGCTTCTTATTTTCAAAGACCTTGATAATTTAGCTTCTCCCTACTTTGTCAGTCTCAAATTTATCTAACTACATTGTGATCTTCCCACTCCCTTTGTTCCACAGTAATGGCAGCCTCTATCACTTGCTTATGTACTTCTCCCACAGCACCTTTGCACCTTCTTCTAGGATATCGCTTATGTACGGGACATATCCCCAAATCCATTCATACAGCTACCACCCCGTCCTCCCTCAAATCCTGTAAAATCCATCTCAATAATGACATCCAGGGGAAAAATGTCTAACAGCTAGTGATTTGTTAATCCCTTATTCAATTCTCTTGTTTAAACTATTGAAAGAAAACTAAATTGGTGCTTACAAACTATTCTCTTCCCCTACCTCCTCTCCACTGTGTTTACACCTGCTTGTCATGTCACATTGCTCTTCATACTAAATTTCTTTGGGGGAGGCAAGGACTTCCTTAATTCATGTTTCTCCGACACCTAGCACTATAGGACCCCAAACCTGACCAAAGACTCTGGGTGTTACTGCAACGTAAAGTAACAACTAGCAGCACCTGCCAAAATCCAGCAAAGGGATTCCATCTTGAACTTCTGACATTTTACAAGTGGTCCAACACACTTCACATCGAGTAATTTCTTCAGGCTTCCGCATCTCTTATGGACTGTAAAGCACCTTGAACAAACCCCCTGCCCAATTTGCATTGGAGAGACTGGGACAATGAACTAATATTTAGCACTGAAAAGTTACAGCTAATTGTCCATCCTCTGTTCTGGTGAATTTGAGCAGGGGAAAAGAGGAGGGAGGGAAGAAAGAAAAGGAATTTGATGAAGTGGGCATTTTGTTCTACAGAGACCCATGACTCAGATCCAGCCCAGTCCCGAAGGGAGACAATAGAGTTGGCAGGGGTAACCCAGACAGATGTATGGGTCGGCTCTCCATATAGTTTCCTGTAATTTTACAGAACTTGATGGGATTGAGACTGGGAAAACACCATAAAAGAAGCAACCATAGACTGGAGGCCAAATGTTTTCAGGGTTATACCACATCATTGAACCAAAGACAGTGTGTGAGACTAACAGCTACAGTAATTGCACAGACTTTTTTTGTTTTCTTATTTGAAATTGTGTATGTGCTCAGTAATGTGGATGTTGAAATAACTGGCTGTATAGTACAATTAAATGTTTTATTTGTCTATATAATAGTTAGAGATTGGGTAAAGCCTACATGAAAGCAAAAGATCTCCGATTGCCAGAAGTCCCTATGCCTGTATTGATTTTGTAAGCTATTGTATATCTATATTTATCTACTTTTTTGAGGAGCGGTGGGGGAGGGGGCCTGTTAAACCCTGGGTTATATTCTCCATTTTAAAAGGAAAAAATAACAAATCTCTAGTTAGTGATGTTAGTCTTGCTAGAGTGCATTCAAACTGCTGTGCTGAAATGGTTTATCTTTGGAGTGTTATTCATAAAAAGGAATTTTAAATTCGTGTGTCTGTGCGTGTGTAAAACTGTCTTACGGTAAAGACTGGTACTGGATTCCTAAGAAGGGAAAGAAAGTGAATTCTATTATAATTTCCACTTTTAGTATTTGGAAAAGTTCCTATAGAAAATGCAGCTGTAGTCTCTTGCAAGGATGGGAACTCACGGTCTGTGCAAATACTTTAAGTCAGAGAGAGGAACTCTGTATCACAGAATTGGTAAGTAAATTGACTTACCTCTCCTCCCATAGGTTACCTGAGTCCAAAGTTGATTCTAGTTCAACTTCCCTAGGATTTCACCCTCATAGGAAGGAAAAACAGTCAGAACTAACTCCTGTGTGATAAGCTATACAAACCCTGTTCCCTTTTTGTTTATGGGGACCATGGATGAGGTAGGCCACAGTGATTAAAGGCAAGGAAAACCCTTTTTTGTGTGTTTTGCCCTTAAAGGGATGGGGCCATGCTAGATTCTCTATATGGTGATAAAAATAAAAACTGATTTCTGGTCACAATGTACTCTCCTGCTCATGTACAGACTGCCATTTCCAATGTATGTGTGTTCATACATAGGAAAATTGCCTGCTTCTATGGGAAGAAAACAAAATGGCAGAAGACCAGGTGGAAAGGGAGATCTAATTCTCAAACTTTGTGGAATTGAGGACAATACCAATCAAACAATTTTGGGCCTCTGAAAGGGTCTACCAAAAAAGCTTAAGTTTTGGGGCACGAACGTGTCATCTTAACTAATTTAGGGTCATGTTTTGATGGTTTAAAAAGATCTCAGAATAATCTGTCTTTGTACCTTTAACTTGAGTAATAACCCTCATAGATCCAAACTACATGGATATCAATCTTATTAAGAGCTAAAAGAATGATCTGAGGTCTGAAAACTATCCCTTATAATAAGAGACTTGAGAAGCTCAATCTATTTATCAAAGAGAAGGTTCAGAAGTGACTTGATCTACAAGAGGAAGAGATTTCCAAGAGCAGATAGTCCTTTAAGATAGCAGGGGGAAAAAGGCACCCATTCATTGGATAGAAGCTGGAATCTAAACAAATTTACGCTATAAATACATCTCTATCTCGATATAATGTGACCTGATATAACACGAATTTGGATATAATGCAGTAAAGCAGTGCTCCAGGGGGTAGGGGTGTGTACTCAGGTGGATCAAAGCAAGTTCGATATAATGTGGTTTCACCTATAAATGCGATAAGATTTTTTGGCTCCTGAGACAGCATTATATCGAGGTAGAGGTCAATGTTATAAATTAATGTTAAAAATTTGTGTGAATTAACAATTGAAACTTACCTAATCACATGGTGGATTCTCCATCACTTGCCGTCTCTAAATCAAGACTGGATTCTTTTTAAATGGTATGCTATAGCTCAAACAAAAGTTATGGCTTGATGCAGTAATTACTGGTTGAGGTTCTATTGCCTGTATTATTGAATGAGATCTGACTAGCTGATCATAACTGTCCCCTCTGCCCTTAACATCTATGAACTGTCATTTTATTTAGAATTTCAGAAAGAACAGTTGACATCACTTGAGTTCTGCATGTGGAATATTGGTAGTATATGGCTTACATTATATAACACCATGCCCTTCATCCTAGATATTCGCAATTCCAATAGAAAATGTAAAAAATTAGAGTGAATGAAGTGTGTGTTCTTGGGTTATTCAGACCTTTATATTTTTTTTCCCCTCAAACCACTTCTTTATAGTAGGCTAAATTTTTTTCTTTAAAAATAAAGGAAATTAACTATAGTTAAAATATTTCTTGTATTTGACATATAACAGATGTCATAAGCATAATAATTGGCCAACAAACTCTGAAGGCTTTGTGCAAAATCTCATATATACATGAACTATTCAGATTAGAAAAAAATAGTCTACTTCAGACTTTTCAGTAATCTAAGTAAACTTTGGGTCTGATTCCCCCATTTGCTGAGCATTTTGGGTACTCACGAATGAACAGTCATACTCTTAGTCACATTCCCCAAGCCTACGATCACATTCCCCTAAATGGAAGAATAATAATCAAATGTTACATAAAGAACATACCAAATCCAAATCATCAGAACTGGACAGAAGTTTAACATATGCACCGCCACAATCAATGCCATCTTGAAAATTCACTTCATACCTGTATAAAAGGGAATCAAAGAGCATATTGCTGATACCCTGGAATAATTAAAGCTCACTTTGATCTACAGTTTAACTTTGAATCCATGTCCAAGATTGAGTATAAATATTTGTATTTTAATAGAAATCACTACTCCCAAAACATTTTTATAAAATTGCCTGAAATATTTTATTGCCATTGCAACATAAGGCAACAGTTACACAAAACGTAATAGTGTCAATCTAAAAAAACATTACAGTTCAACACAGTAGCAATCTCTACTAAGAAAAGTTTCTGGGCAGCATTTGCAGATGTACAAAGGCCACTCATTACTTCACTTTGACCGAGCTGCATGGGAAGTTTTGTACTATGTTTGTGCCTACCTACATCATGGTCTAGATTTAACTAGAGCAACCATCTCATAGTTTCTTCTGAATTACCTGTAAATCAATTTCCACTGACTTAATTTCAAAAATGTATTTAGACATCAGTATATTCATAGCCACCTGAAATTCTCACAAGTTCCATGTAATTTGGAAGCTCAGTTGCAGAGACACTGACATTTAAATGGAAGTCTTTTACATCCATTTTGTGAGATCTTGAATTCCTGACTAACTATTGAGACAAAAGGTTTAAAATATCATTTAAATCTATTTTTAACATATGAGCACTAAAATATAACTTTCGTTTGGGTTTGAAAACCTTAAAAGATAAAACATTACATTTATAATAATTAATTTGTATACTAACGCCTTCATATTTGGGGTTTTGGTACATTTGTGCAAGGCAACTGATGTTGGAATGGATATCAGAATCATACAAAAATTAATTTTTCATGATATTTCAAAGTTAGAAGAGTAATTAAGTACAAATCTGATGAGCAACTTACTGAACAATCAAAGGCTTAGTATCAAAAATAAACGGCTTTGTTAACATAGCTGATACTGCATGATGTCTTGCTATTGACTTTAAAACTAATCCTCTGTCTCCAGGCACTGTGTTTTCTTTAAGCTCTTCTACTTCCCATCTTCCTAAAATAAAAAAAAAAACACAAGTTTTTCAAAACAGCAAGATGAAGGCAAGAAATTACTGTTGTCTTTAAAAGAAATTAGGAGACCTACTAGGAGCTAGCAGACAGGTTACCTTAGCTATGTTATTTATAATGTGGTTAAAAAAAACACACACAGAGAAAATAACTTGTGCTTGCATTTGAAATTTCCTGATACCAGCTGCTATTGCAGATACTCATGGTATGTCTACACTACGAAATTAGAATTTATAGAAGTCGATTTTTTAGAAATAAATAAATTTTATACAGTTGATTGTGTGTATCCCCGCTCCAAGACCATTAACTCAGCGGAGTGCATTCACAGTACCGAGGCTAGTGTCAACTTCCAGAGCATTGCACTGTGGTAGCTATCCCACAGTTCCTGCGGTCACCGCCACCCACTGGAATTCTGGGTTGAGCTCCCAAAGTCCGATGGGTCAAAAACATTGTCACGGGTGGTTCTGGGTACATGTCGTGAGGCCCTTTCCCTCCATGGAAACAATGGCAGACAATCGTTTCAAGCCTTATTTCCTGGGTTACCCGTGCAGATGTCATACCACGGCAAGCATGGAGCCCGCTCAGCTCAACGTCACCATACGTCTCCTAGATGCTGGTAGACGGGGCACTGCATTGCTACACAGCAGCAGCTCATTGCCTTTTGGCAGCAGACAGTGCATTATGACTGGCAGCTGTCATCGTCTCCTGGGTGCTCTTTTAGCCGACCTCGGTGAGGTTGGTCGGGCGCCTGGGTAGACATGGGTGCTCCTTATATTTCTGGTGAGCAGCCAGGAGAGGACGATGGCTAGCAGTCGTACTGCGTCGTCTGCTGCCAGCCTAAGATGTATAAAAGAGAGATGGAGTGGATCAAAACAAGAAAGAGACCAGATTTGTTTTGTATTCATTTGCTCCTCCCTTCCTGAATAGCGGGGAGAGGGATAGCCCAGTGGTTTGAGCATTGGCCTGCCAAACCCTGGGTTTTGAGTTCAATCCTTGAGGGGGCCACTCTGTGTGACAGTTGTGTGCATTTCTCCTTGATGCAAACCCACCCCCTTTGTTGATTTTATGTCCTGTGATTCTGGGACTCCATCATGGTCACCTTTGCCGATTAGATCTGCACTCACCTGCAGATTGCCACATTAGCCAAAACAGGAAATGAGATTCAAAAGTTCATGGGCCTTTTCCTGTCTACCTGGCCAGTGCATCAGAGTTGAGAATGCTGTCCAAAGCGGTCACAATGGAGCACTGTGGGATAGCTCCTGGAGGCTAATACCATCAAATTGCGACCACACTACCCCAAATTCCTGGGAAAGTCGATATCAGTGCTAATCCCCTCATCGGGGAAAGAGTATAGAAAATCAATTTTAAGTTGAATAAAACGCTGTATCGTGTGGACGGTGCAGGGCTAAATCAATGTAACACGTGTCATAAACAGATAGTTAAGGGTTAATGTCTCTTTCACCTGTAAAGGGTTAACAGTGAACAGTGAACCTAGTCCCAGATTTGGACCTTAGCGTCCAAAATATGGGGGTTAGCATGAAAACCTCCAAGCTTAGTTACCAGCTTGGACCTGGTAAAGCTGCCACCACCCAAAAAATTAGAGTGTTTTGGGGCACTCTGGTCCCCAAAAACCTTCCCTGGGGACCCCAAGACCCAAATCCCTTGAGTCTCACAACAAAGGGAAATAAACCTTTTCCCTTCCCCCCTCCAGGTGTTCCTGGAGAGATACACAGAAGCAAACTCCGTGAATCTAAACAGAGGGAGTCCACTCTCTCTATTTCCAGTCCTGGAAACACAAGCACTTCCCTCTTCACCCAGAGGGAATGCAAAGTCAGGCTAGTAAATCTAACACACACAGCTTTCTCCCTGACTTCTTCCTCCAACCAATTCCCTGGTGAGCACAGACTCAATTCCCTGGAGTCCCCCACTAAAGAAAACTCCAACAGGTCTTAAAAAGAAAGCTTTATATAAAAAGAAAGAAAAAGTACATAAAAATGGTCTCTCTGTATTAAGGTGACAAATACAGGGTCATTTGCTTAAAAGAATATTGAATAAACAGCCTTACTCAAAAAGAATACAATTCAAAGCACTCCAGCAACTATAGACATGTAAATACAAAAGAAAAAAAACAATAACCCCTATTGTTTTTATGATCTCTGTACTCACAACTTGGAAACAGAAGATTAGAAAGCAGGAAATAGAAATCCCCTCATAGCCGAGAGAGTGCAGGCAGAACCCCAAAGAGCAAAGGACTCTCACAAAAAACCCTCCACCCAGATTTGAAAAAATCCCGTTTCCTGATTGGTCCTCTGGTCAGGTGTTTCAGATACTTCTTTCCAGGTGAAAGAGACATTAACCCTTAGCTATCTGTTTATGACACGCCCCCCAAATTGCAGACAGTGGGGAAGCTCACTGGCGGCGATTTCCTCCTAGAACTTTAAAATAAACAGATTAATACAACACATGCACCTTTACATATACCACTAAGTATATAACTAACAGACTTTTACATTTTAAGAACACTTTTTAACTACTGGATTCTGGGAAACTCTCACGGGAGAGTGCATCAGCTACTTTGTTAGAAGCTCCTGAGATGCGCTGAATTTCAAAATCAAAATCTTGGAGAGCTAAACTCCAACGAAGAAGTTTCTTGTTGTTCCCCTTGGCAATATGAAGCCACTTTAGAGCAGCATGGTCAGTTTGTAGCTGGAACCGCTGTCCCCAAACATATGGGCGTAGCTTTTCCAGGGCGTACACAATGGCGTAGCATTGCTTTTCACTGACTGACCAGTGACTTTGCCTCTCAGACAGTTTCTTGCTGAGAAACACGACAGGATGGAAGTTGTGATCCGTTGCTTCCTGCATGAGTACTGCTCCTATACCACGCTCAGATGCATCCGTGGTTACTAGGAATGGCTTGTCAAAGTCCGGGGCCCTGAGCACAGGGTCAGACATGAGCATTGCCTTTAGTTGGGTAAAGGCCTTTTGAAACTCATCAGTCCACTTAACTGCATTTGGCTGGGTCTTTTTGGTGAGGTTGGTCAGTGGGGCAGCGATTTGGCTGTAGTGTGGTACAAATCGCCTGTTGTACCCGGCCAAGCCTAAGGAGGATTGGACCTGTTTCTTTGACCTTGGGACAGGCCACTTTTGGATAGCATCCATCTTGGCCTGTAGGGGGTTTATGATTCCTCGACCCACCTGGTGCCCCAGGTAAGTAACTCTGTTTTGGCCTATTTGACACTTTTTGGCCTTAACAGTTAGTCCGGCCCGCCTGATGCGCTGGAAGACCTTTTCCAGGTGTAGTCGGTGTTTGGGCTAGGAGTCTGAAAAAATGGCCATATCATCGAGGTAGGCACAGTGAACCTGCAACACCTGACCAGAGGACCAATCAGGAGACAAGATACTTTCAAATCTCGGTGGAGGGAAGTCTTTGTTTGTGTGTTCTTTCATTGTCCGTGTTCTCTCTGGGTTCTGAGAGGACCAGACATGTAAGCAGATTCCTCCAATCTTTCTGAAAAAATCTCTTCTGTTCTAATTTTAGTAAGTAGCAGGAAAAAGGTGAGTTTAGTCTTTTGATTGTTTTCTGTATTTGCAAATGTGTATTTTGCTGGAAGTATTTTAAGTTGTATTTTTGCTGGGGGAAAGGCTTCTCTCTAGTGTCTATAAGCTGAAAGACCCTGTAACTTTTACCATCTAAATTACAGAGAACTTACTTTTTTTCTTTCTTTTTTTATTAAAAGTTTTGCTTTTTAAGACTTGTTTGATTTTTTCCCCTTGTTGAGGCTCAAGGGAATTGAGTCTGTACTTACCAGGGAATTGGTGGGAGACAGGGAGAGAGAAGGGAGGGTGAAAAGGGGGAATCCCTTTGTTTTAGATTCACGGAGCTTGAATCTGTCTCTCTCTCTCCAGGATAGCCCAGGGAGGGAAAGCCTGGGAGGAAGAAAGGAGGGGAAATGATTTATTTCCCTTTGTTGTGAGACTCAAGGAATTTGGGTCTTGGGGTCCCCAGGGAAGGTTTTTTGGGGGACCAGAGTGCCCCAAAACACTATATTTTTGGGTGGTGGCAGCTTATCAGATCTAAGCTGGTAATTAAGCTTAGAGGAATTCATGCTGGTACCCCATCTTTTGGACACTAAGGTTCAGATTGGGGAATTATACCATGACACATGGCTAAATTCGACCTAAACTTGTAGTGTAGACCAGGGCTCAGTGACACTGCACAAGCAATTACTATGAGCAAATGCCAAAGTTAGAAAATAGATAGCTATAGCGTACAACAATAATACAACTCTGAATTTTTGGGTTTCTTTTAAGCAGCAGTATAAACCTGGAATAATTTCCCCCAAAATTTGACAGCTCCAGATCACAGCTGATAAGATAAATGATTATGTTACACATGCATGATTGCCATTTTTTTAACACCTTAATTTTTCAGTGAGCTATCTTTTTTCAGGAAATAGATCCCATCGGTAAACTACTTCCACAAGTCAGTAGTACAGAGAAATACCAGAACAGCTTTTCTTTTGTTTCTTTTTTAAAGTATACATTTTTAAAATTGCTGTCAAAAACAGTTCCATAACTTCAGAAAATGATATAAAGAAAATAATGACAACTTAGTTGTACCAATAAAACAATTTCCTGATGAAAAAATCACTAAAGGAAACCAAAGCAGGAGAAATATTACAAAATCTAAAAAAAATCCAATCACAAAAGAGGATACTGAACAAGAAACCATGCACATTTTTAACATACAATTATTCTCTTCAGTCAACTAAATCAATAAGGATGTAAACCCACAAATATGAAGCACTGTTTTGCACAAACGTGCATATTCACCAGCTTCCAATTAATTGCAATATTATACACATGCAGGACAAGAGTACAATTCTGATCTGATTCAAGTTTCTATTAATGCTGTTGTTATCATAAATACTTAAATACAGCGTCCAAAATACTATTCACATTTTGAGAACTCTGCTACAAAAAATCTATTTCAGCCTTACAAGCAGTAGATGAAGATTCAAGAGATGCATTCAGAAGTTCTTGCTTACAAACAACATTTTGGGCCTGTGTAGATCTACAAACAAATAAAAAAAATGACCTCCACAAGTTGTTTTTTAAACTAAGTAAGCACCCTTTCTTGCTGTTTTATGATTTATAAAATCCTGAAATTAAAAAAGTTCTTTAACCTTATAATTTTGCTTCTTTTAATCTCACAGGATCCTAATCTTTTTAGTGCGAGATTGAAAGCATTCTTTCACTCTCATATTTTAGGCTGTTTTGTTGTCCTACTCTTAAGTGTAATAGCAGCAAGGTAGAATGCAAGACAGCTCCCCTATTAGTCACTGAATGACACTTCTTGAGTTTAAATGTTGCTCTCCTAATCTTCCAATCAGTTCTAACTGCAGGAGAGGCAAAGAGAGAAGCCTATCCAAATATGATCACATCTAATCTGAAAACGCTGCTTCAAAAAAGTGCTAACCAAAAACAACTTCTCAAAATTGTGCAGCTGAGTATCCTGCTAGACAGATGATATCAGACAAGGAGAATGAGAAAGGTCTGGTCTACAATAAACTGCATCATTAAAACTTCACTTAGGTTGGCACATGTGTGTGCATACACACACAATTTGGAGTCCTGTTGGCAAAACCTGAGTTTACAGCGGTCAAGTTAAATCAACTCCCCAAATGACATAAGTCCTGTACCAGCACTGGTCCACTGGCAGGATCCATATATAGAAAATTCACAATACTCCTCCAACAATCTCACAATGCCCTGTCACTATGACAGTGCTTGCTCTGATCACAGTTTTGAACACTGCTGGCCGGGCTCACAGTGACCACAAGCCCACCCCCTGCTTCAAAATCTTCAGTATGTTAAAGTGCAGCTAAGTTCAGGCAAGCCTCGTCCTGCAGCCTGATCTAGGAAAGAATTCCTGGACTTTCTCAGCTTGCTCAGAGAAGGGGCACTGCAAGAGACAACTGCAGAATTGCCATAGGAATAAAGATGTTTATTTGGATGTTGCAAAGACATCCAAAAGCTGGGATATAAAAGGGATGAGCAGCAATGCTGGGCTAAGGGGAAAGAGAAGTGGCAGTTCTACCTAAATGCAAAGAAGGCTAACAGAAAATCTGAGTCTGCCCCTCATGCCTACCTGGATTTCAGCTACTATTTGGAGGTGGATGTCATGCTGATGGTGGACTCCCCTTGAGCCCTGGAGGAAAGCAACCCAGTAATGAATGGCTCATTGAGGGGATTCAGACCCTCAGAGAGTCAGCCAAATCCAACCCAGGCTACTCAAGAGTCAGAACCCACTTATGAAGGGGAAGGGAGATCAGGTAGGAATATTAATGCACCCTCTTTAAAAAAAAAAAACAACTTTGTTTATGAACCCTGAAACTCCACCTCTCAAAATGGCAGCCAAATGGATGTGGACAGGGAACAAAAGGAATTGCCCAAACATGGCGATCAGTTACACCCTGAGCATATGGCTAAGACCCACCAGCCAGACACCTGGGAAAGAATTCTTTGTAGTAACTTACAGCCCTTCCCATCTAGTGTCCCATTACTGGCCGTTGGAGATATTTGCTGCTAGCAGTCACAGATTGGCTACAATGCCATGTAGCCAATCTCATCATACCATCCCCTCCATAAACTTATCAAGCTCAGTCTTGAAACCAGTTAGGTTTTTTGCCCCCACTGCTCCCCTTGGAAGGCTGTTCCAGAACTTCACTTCTCTGATGGTTAGAAACCTTCCTCTAATTTCAAGCCTAAACTTGCTGATGGCCAGTTTATATCCATTTGTTCGTGTTTCCACACTGGCCCTTAACTTAAATAACTCCTCTGCCTCCCTGGTATTTATCCCTCTGATGTATTTCTAGAGAGCAATCATATCTTGCCTGAGGCTTTTTTTTGGTTAGGCTAAACAAGCCAGTCTCCTCTCTTAAGGTAGGTTTTCCATTCCTAGGATCATCCCACTAGCCCTTCTCTGCACCAGTTCCAGTTTGAATTCATCTTTCTTAAACATGGGAGACCAGAACTACACACAATATTCCAGATGAAGTCTCATGATAGTGCCTTGTATAATGGTACTAACACTTCCTTGTCTCTACTAGAAATCTCTCACCTGACGCATCCTAGGACTGTATTCACCTTTTTCATGGCTGCATCATCTTGGTACTCAGTCATCCTGTGATCAACCAATACATTCAACTCTCTCTCCTCGCCTGTCTTGTCCAATTGATAAGTTCCCAACTTACAGTAAAAATTCTTGTTGTGAATCCTTAAGTGCATGATCTGGCATTTAACACTATTAAATTTCATCCCATTTCTATTATGCCAATTTATAAAGTTATCCAGATCTTCTTTATGATATTCTGGTCCTCTTCCATATGACCAACTTTGTGTCATTAGCATGCTCCCACTTTTTGTGCCAAGGTCCTGAATAAAAATGTTAAATAAGATTGGTCTCAAGACTGATCCCTGAGGAACTCTATTAGTAACCTCCCTCCTGCCTGACAGTTCACCTTTCAATATGACCCACTGTAGTCTCCCCTTAAACCAGTTCCTTATCCACCTTTTAATTCTCATATTAAATCACCATTTTCTCCAATTTAACTAAAAATTTCCCATGTGGAACAGTATCAAACGCCTTGCTGAAATCCAGGTAGATTAGATTTACTGCATTTCCTTTGTATAAAAAAAAATCAGTTATCTTCTCAAAGGAGGAGATCAGGTTGGTCCAGCATGATCTACCTTTTGTAAAACCATGTTGTATTTTATCCCAATTACCGTTTATGTCCTTAACTACTTTCTTTCAAAATTGTTCCAAGGTCTTGCATACTACAGAGGTTCTACTAACAGTCTTGTAATTTCCTGGATTACTTCCCCCTACTCCCCATTTCTTAAAAATAGGAACTGTATTAGCAATTCTCCAGGTCATAGGGTATGACCTCTGAGTTCACAGATGCATTATGAATCCTTGCTTTTGGGCTTACAATTTCAAGAGCCAGTTCCTTTAATATTCTTGGGTGGAGATTATCTGGGGTCCCCAATTTAGTCTCATTAAATTGTCTGAGTTTGGCTTCCACCTCAAATGCGGTAATTTCCATTTCCATATCATTGTTCCCATTAGCCATCCTGCCACTACCCCTAAGCTCTTCATTAGCCTTATTAAAAACTGAGACAAAAGTATTAGTTAGGTGTTGGGCCATGCCTAGATTATCTTTTAACTTCACCCCAACCTCAGTGCTTAGAGGTCCCCACATCTTGTTTTCTTTTTGTTTATATGACTATTTGTTTATATGGCTGAGAATGGATCTACAGTTTAAGAAAACAAATGCGCTTAAATTTTAGCCAATTGCAGCAACAGTCCTTCTGGAAAAAACAAAAAACAAGAGTTAAGTATTTGGCCTCCCTTGCTCTGAAACAATGAAGCACAGAGAGTCTGAAACAGAATTCCTTCCTGGAGACTAAATCTAAGCCATAATGCTTTATAACATTTATGGAGAGAGGACAATGCAATCATGCTAGCATTGTGCATGGCCATTCATGGGGTCTAATGCTGGTCTGTTTACTACAAAACTTGAACACAGCTCTTTCTGGATGCCAGGACCACCAGACCCACCTGCTTATAGATACTATGTGCATGGGATTCCCATCCTGTAAGAAGCCAAGCTCCCAAGTTAGGACTGAGGTTTGTCCTGGTTCTGAGAGATTTATCTTAGGCCATCAGTCTGATGGGATAGGCTTTGGCCATCTACAACAACGGAGACTCACACTTTTCTCTAGCTATTAGGGGGCTATTACATTGGGGGCTATTACAATCATTGAAGTCCTGGCAAATTTTGCTATGCCTTTGTTAGCAGGAGCCTCCTTCCCCAATGTAGTCATTTTTTTTGTTACGTCATAAACAAGAAAATTGGTAGCTTTTTGTTCAGGTCTGGAATCTGGAGGAAGGTTTTATATGCCACTCTGGTCCAGAAACTAGATCAAACATGGATTGAAGTTTCTCTTGTAATCATTCGACACAGAGCTTTCCTGCTCATTTATATTCAGCATAATAGCTTAACTGTCCTTTTGAATTATGACTACTTTTTGGGACACCAAGACAAAGATTTAGGATTATACATTTCCAGCATATTTGTACAGAGCTGCCATTCTGAAAGAGTAAATTCTCTGGGTGCACAATCACTCTGTGTGGGCTTCCCATCTGAGGCCACTACAATTCAAAGCAGAGGCATTTGGAAGTCCTAATTGCAGATCGTCCTGGACTGCTATCAAATCAGATAAATCTTTAACAAAGACCTCCTTACTCCCAAACGTTCCTTGAGTATTGGAGTTAATGTGTTCAATGAAAAGACCCCAAAAGTTTTAAACCATCAAACTAAAAAACTCTCCTCCCCTCCAAACCAGTCAGTTTTCTGTCTTTTGTGTCGTCTCATCTGACGCTGAGCACAAGACTACACTTTTGTGACAACCAAATTTCTTTTTTTTTTTTTTTTTTTTGTTTAAAGGTAGAAAAACTGATTTGACAAAAACCTTTCAGACTTCCTTTATACATCATAAAGGAACAAAAGGATAAGCTTAACTTTTTTCTTCTTTTGAGAGTTACATGTAAGGACCAAATCTCACATAAGAGAACCAAAGAACATGAACAGTGACCTCTAAAGACTCAGAGGCCACAGACACTCCGCACAGATGCAGAGCTCTGCAGATCCTTTGCATGCAGCAGCCCCCTACAATCCATAAAACTCACACTTGAATTTGACAAAAATAAGCTCTCACCAAAGTTGGAAACTGCCAGACTATTCTAGTGCATACAGATACAACAGCGTAACCCCAACAGTCCTCCCCAGGGATGAGACCTGTTTCTGTGCCCTGTAATCACTTTGAACAGCATTTGACCTCACACAGTCACACTGATTAAGATGAGTTTACTAGCTAAGAAAGAAACTGAATGTAAGGGGGGCATCCCTGCAAAATTAAGACCTCAGGAAACTGTAGCATTCTCATGTATTTTAGAAAATATGAGATTCTTCCTCCTAGATGCTTTATGATCTCATCTCAACAACTGCACTTCTACTTATCTCTACAGCTTCAAAAGTCTTACCATCCTTCTGTAGCTCTCAAATATCCATTCTGTCCTATTTTGTCAAAAAGTTGTCTGCATATTATCTTCCACCTCTTTTTTATGCGTCTTTTTCATTCCTTTATTCATTAGATAAAAGAGCTACCAAAATCCTCTCTTTTCTTTGCAGCAGGATCTCCATTTGGTCTTCCTACCTCCTGATGAATGAAGGGTATAGTGTCTCTCTAAGATTACTATCACTGATTACACCTCTGTCAACCACAATAAGAACTGTAGCTCAGTCACGCAAAATCATATTCAGCTTGACAGCTCCAAGTGAAGAATTCAATCAGGCCAAGTGCAGCACCCAAAAGGGAAAAATCCAGAGCAATTCTCCCATCAGTACTCCCTCCCCCACTCCTCCCCATCTACTGCAAAATCTTAAGTGAAAAAATCCTGTACAGAAGGAGCAATAGGAAAACCCTACACTCCGAGAGGTAAACAAAGGGCTTTTAATTTGAACAAAAGTATTCCATCTCTGCTGAATGGTTAAAAAAAACTGCCTGTTCAGTCCCATAATTTTGTTTCATCTACTAAATTTTCTTGAGAGTATCCACTGATCAATTAGTAGCAGATATATGGCAATATGAATAAAGTTGCTTAAGGCAAGTATTTTTGATAGTTAAGAAATTCTACTGTATCATGTAAATTTTAAATAGAATAATCCTTTACATACAATATTGTACTTAAGAAATTTTACTGCTCTATTAAAATTTTAATTAGAGAAGAGAAAGACTGTTCTCAAAAAGCACCAGTGACGACATTATACAACTGCCACAAGCTACTCATATCAGCAGGCGTTCCAGCACTGTTTTCTCTGCAGTGGTAACTTGAGATTGTTTCTAATGAACTTTTTTTTCCTAATATCATCATATGCTTACCTCCATCCCGCCCTGTGAACAGCAGAAAATATTTTATATTTCCATATCAATATAACTTTGTGCATTCTACATGTTAAGACTTTTTTGATCAACATCAAATTTACAGAGAGAAAAACATAATATAAGTAAGCTTGCTTTTTGAGAAAGAAACTACATTGAAAAGGAAGAAAAGTTTACCATCATATTTAGCAATGTTTTCATCTGTATCGTCTTTCTTGGTTTTAGATAATATCCACCTGTGAAAGAAAAACAATTGTTTTGTTAAAAGTGTGTAATAAGGACAAGAAAATATAAATAAAACTGGATTATTATTTAACAAAGGAAGCAAGTATTACTTTCTTTTTAGATAGTTAAGCAGTAAATGCACAATAAGGATATTTTCACAAAACAGTTACCCTATTCATTGATCATTTGGAATTTAAAGACCATGAACAAATACTATTTAGGAACCATTAAAACATGCTGGGGCTAATATGCAGGCATGCTTAATATTGACTTTAAAGTCCCAGTAAGAATTTGAAATGAGAGTAAAATATATGACCCAAAACTCTTAGCTTCCAGAAAAAGATCTGTGTTACATGGGTAAGGTCAAGATTACATTTCAGTCATTTAAGGGTGATAGTTACAACACACCTGTAATATTCCCAAAAATAAGCATTATAAACCTAGGAAATTTAAGGTTAAGTGTAAAAGAATTCCAAACATATCAAGGTAAAGAAATGCATAGTTAAGGCACCCAAACCTTAACTCTATCCTGTAGTGACACCATTGGTGGGGAGGGGAGAGGGAAGACAAAAAACCCAATGTATCTTAAAAAAAATCAGTTTAAAATAATCCAGAAATACAAACAGTTACATTCTAATCATAATTGTATGCTTACTGCATATATACTTTAAGGGATCCACAGGTCTTCAGTGATAGATGCTTAGAAATTAAAACTATATTCATACTTTTGAAAGGAAAAAAAATCTGAAATTATTTTAGTCTCCACTTTACTCTAAGTTTTGTGTACTGATACATTGTTTTCCCCACTTACCTTGCGAAATAAGATAACTCAATACCACCAGTTCCAGGCATATTAACAAACAAACACACAATGTATTCAGGTATCAGCTTTCTACCCAAGAGAAAAACAGCCCATAGCACTCCTTTCATTCTTGCCTCCTAGTACTACTTCAGTGGGGAACACTAAACATTGTTTCCCTAAGGACATCACCTTTTTTTTTGCATCTGGCTATTATTCCAACAGCACAGGGAATAAATAAAAGCAGCCTGTTATGCCATTGTTATAACCTTATTCCCAGATTCTGGACCTTAGCGTCCAAAATATGGGGGTTAGCATGAAAACCTCCAAGCTTAGTTACCAGCTTGGACCTGGTACTGCTGCCACCACCCAAAAAATTAGAGTGTTTTGGGGCACTCTGGTCCCACTGAAAAACCTTCCCTGGGGACCCAAGACCCAAATCCCTTGAGTCTCACAACAAAGGGAAATAATCCTTTTTCCCTTCCCCCCTCCAGATGCTCCTGGAGAGATACCCAGACACAAGCTCTGTGAAACTACGCAGAGTGATTCCCCCTCTCCGTTCCCAATCCTGGAACAAAAGCACTTTCCTCTTCACCCAGAGGAAATGCCAAATCAGGCTAGCAATCCAACACACAGCTCTCCCCTTGATTTCTTCCTCCCACCAATTCCCTGGTGAGTACAGACTTAATTTCCCTGAAGTAAAGAAAAACTCCAACAGGTCTTAAAAGAAAACTTTATATAAAAAGAAAGAAAAAATACAAATGTTCTCTCTGTATTAAGATGATACAACACAGGGTCAATTGCTTAAAAGAATATTGAATAAACAGCCTTATTCAAAAAGAATACAAATCAAAGCACTCCAGCACTGATATTCATGCAAATACCAAAGAAAAGAAACCATAGAACTTACTATCTGATCTCTTTGTCCTTACACTTAGAAACAGAAGACTAGAAAATAGAACTACTTCTCCAAAGCTCAGAGGAAACAGGCAGACAGACAAAAGACTCAGAGACACACTTCCCTCCACCCAAGGTTGAAAAAATCCGGTTTCCTGATTGGTTCTCTGGTCAGGTGTTTCAGGTGAAAGAGACATTAACCCTTAGCTATCTGTTTATGACAGCCATAACAAACTACTGAATCTGAACTTTTGACAGTTGAGTAACACTGTGATAGGGAACAGAGCAAAATCTGGCTTTTGCTTTCCAGTGCTTCAGTATAAATGTTTTCTCAACAGGAGTGAAAGTGAAAAATTATCCTGAGATATCGAGATGCTCAGTGGGATTTAAAGTTACACTGGTATAAAGTCATTCATCTCTGGACCAGTGGCTACATGATGAGTGAGAGAGAGTGTATATACACACACGCTCACTTTAAACCACACCTACTAGTTCAAAGCTTAAAACTTACTAGTCAGGATGAAAGATACTTACACCTCTACACTAAAGAAGCTAGTGTGTGCCTATGCTGAAGAAAATCAACTCCTGATGCTGATAATCTGGCTAACCATTGATTAATGTCCCCATAGCCTATTTTTAGGAAAGACCAACTGAGAAGGCTGTGGCAAATCTCTGGCAGTTTGAATCCTCATCATTTCCTTCAATCTGGCTACAGCCATGTACAGGGTAAACTGCACTGGATGCGTTATGTGATGCTGTTAACAACAGATGAGGATACAGTATATTTGCTGCTGCTTTGACATTGTCAGTAGCTTTTAATGTGTTTCAGCACAAGATTTTGTTGGTTTGTTTGTGGACAGTAGCAAGAGTGAAGCGAATGTTGGTCAGTAGCTTTGCTCTTATCTTTCTGAGCAACACAAGGAATAATTGTGGACAACTTTTCCTCTACCCCCTGGATTTTCTTTTCCTGCAGGGTTGTTGTTCAAAGCATATATAAGGCCGTTGAGCAGGTCAGTGGGAAGACCCTGGCAGGCTGCATTTCATTCAGGATGCAGAGGACACCATGCCAGAGAACTGGAATGAACTGTCCCAGGCCTAGATGATGACAGCTAGCTGTGATTTCATAGGTCTGAGGGAAGCAAGTGGAAGAGCTGACAGTTTATATTGCTGCCCATCAGGAGAAGCATGACCACCATTTGTAAAACAGATGTGTAATTTGGGGTATTAGATCCTGGGCTACTCCTGGAGGCAACCTCATCTCCAATTAGACTTTAAACACAACTATCCACATCTTTGTCATTTTAAGATGAGATTGCTGTTAATGTGATCCACACAGAGCCATAGCTTGGGACCATTTGGTGCACAACAATTAAGTGGAGCTGCATGTTGTGAGCACGTTATGCAGTGCTCCATGATCTGCACTGGCTTCTAATCAGCTTGCATATGGAAATGATGGTGTTTCGTTTTAACCTATGTGGCCCAAGTGATTTAGGGCCTGATTTCCTGAGAAACTCTCTCTGCCCCCCACCCCCACCCCCAAGATATACTGCTGCAGTGAATTTAGCAGAGCACTAAAGTTGGCATTTCACCAGTATAAGCCAGAAAGAATTGCAGGCAGGCCATTCTCTGAGGGATCCTTGATTTTGGAATGCCTCTCCTTGCCCCTTGTCTTCCAGAGACAAGACTGGTTAGCCTTCCATGCACAACTGTAAAACCCCCATCACCTCACATTTAAAAAAATGTAATTATTTTTAAGACTGTTGAGGTGCATGGGGCTAAGATGCATATGTGTACAGGCAGTCTTGTGTCTATGAAAAAGTCACTTATCAAGCATCTCAGGTAGATCAGAAAAAGTAGCAGAGGGTATACCCCCAGTACATGCTTAGCACCAGGGAAAGAGATTACTAGTTAACAAAATTAATGCTGCAAGGCTTAGATCCCCTCCACAACTTTGAGTAACAGCCTACATGAACTTACTAGAAGTACTGGATCATGTGGATCACTATTTTGTGGGTCAGTGACATGATCTAATTGGTGGGACAGTTGTTAGATCCCTGAAATGAGCAGCAGTGAATGCAGCTCTTCCAGGTGAGGAAGAGGACTTTTCTATACTTTCTTGGGAAGCTGGCCCCAATACTTCAGTGCCAGACCCCCTACAGATCACTGAGAAATCTGAACAATTTGGCTTCCCTCAAACGGTGCTGGAATGCAAATGACCTCAAGTCTATTCTGTGCCCTGCCCATCAAGTCCAATGCAATATTAACAAGAAACTATATTACTATAGTAGATGCATATGATTCATTGTGGCCAGTTCCTAGATATTTACATATGGTCGGAAGGGTAGGGAGAGTGCACAAATACAAGAATTTTCAAAAAGGCCAGGGTTTTAAAAAAAGAGTGAACAGAGGTGCAAAGTTCCCACCTCACAACATTGGTATTTGTGAATACCTACTGCTCTATTGGGCTATGATGTCATACCCACACTACACAAACCCAGACAGATAGTGGTTCAACTACGAACTAAGCAGGTGAAGGATGATAGAGTATGCATTTGGATGCGTCTGCTGACTCCCAGTGACTGCAAATCAGCAATGTGGATATACCTATCTGCCCGCTGTGTTCTGTATAATATTTGTGAAGCAAGAATGAACCGTCTGTGGAGGGAGGTGCCTGCAGACCTTGCAGTAAGTTATGCTCAGCTGGACAGAAAAGTAATGCCACTACTTTGGCAACACTACTTGCATTAGGAACGCAAATCAAACTGCAAATCTTCACACGTTGCCAGGTGGAGGTTGGGATGAATGATGCAGAAGCGTGAAAGATTTGGATATTTTCGTTTGCTATGAAATACTGCTTCCTTAGCTGATGGTAGGTTTTACCTTTTTATAATTTCTTTATCCTGGGTATTGCTTTTCTTTTTATCATTTACTCAGACTCATAACTGAAAATAGTAGAGAGACTACTCTGAAGGTAAGTGATGTATTAACAGTTAAAGACTGAGTCGCAGATAAATGCTGAAATTTGCAAATCAGCTTTATTACACATAAATTAGGACAAATGCAATAGTTATCTAGTGTAAAATAAGAAAATATTAAGGATGAACATGGTTGATGGGATATGAAATGCATGTCCAAGCGATTCAAGTTCTTTTTCTCCTGCTCTCTAGCAAGGATGGAGTGTCATGGAAATGTACATGAGAGAAGAGTATAAGGTAATTCAATAAGAGATGCTATTGTCTTGTATCATCCAGTTTTGCTTAGAAAGCAACACCACACACACTCGACAGATGCAGGGCCTGTTGCTGAGATAACAGCATTAGTTTCTATGCCCTTGAAAACTCTCACTCAAGCACCCTATGGAAAATCTTGTTCAGGTAGCTTCAAATTTTTCCTATCATTATCGATGTAAGCCATTGTCTCTTCTTTTGCCTTATCTTGCAGCAGAGAGCTGTTTTTTTCCCTTCCCTAATTTAAATAGTTTATCAGAGTCCCTTTTCATGTTCCTCTGCAAATCAAGAAATCATGCTTCTCGTTTTCATCTCTCTCCTCCCCAGATTGGAGAAGAGCTCGGGACTTTAAGTGTCAGATGTATGTTTCTTTCTTGCAATTTCATGGCCTTGCCATGACCAACACTGAAATGAAAAATATGAAGAGCTACTTAGTAATGGCACAGCCAATTTTTAAAACACAAAGGAATTTACTAAAATATACCTATGTATTTAATTTATAATTCCAAAGCATTCTCTTTCTAGTTATTCTGTTCCCAAGATTCAAACTGGTGAGAAACCAAGACTCTCCAACTTAAACTAGACTATTAGGAAAGGGACTAATGAAATTTAGTCACTGCAGGCTTAACCAGTGCCTGAACAGAATCTCTCTACTATGAATTTTAGCAAGGGTGAAGGAAGGCCATATTTAGATGACTAGTCAGGCTGATCATTGAAAGTATATTTAGAGTGGAAACTTGATAACAGAACAGGCTCTAGGACTGGTATAATGAGCTTGTATGTGGTCACAGAGAAATTAACATTGGCCCTAACTTCTAGAACAGAATACTGGCCTTACCAAAGATTTGCAGAAGAATGAGAAAAATTGTGTCTAAAATAAAAAGTTTTCCATTAGATTGGCTGAGCAGGGGATGTTTACAGCACCATTATCCTACCTTCCATACACTGGAGTCAGATGTGGAGTAGTTAGTTATTTAATGGCACTTATTCCTGCATTGCAGCATTAACTAAAGAGGCAGAATGAAATGTGATTGCAGCTAGATCAAACTAACTAGCACTCTGATCTTGCAGTCAGATCACACATGCAATGGTCACTGAGGTCAAAGGGCTCTATGCAGCCCAAGCAGATTCAATTACAGGACTGAGGACTAACCAACCTAAATATCCTGGTCCAGCATGCAAAAACTATTACATGTTGAGGCTGTAGTACCCAATATGTTGACTACCACAATAAAATTTGATTGTTTCAACATTTTTATATACATGGATGGATTGACTTCATTTTCTGCCCCATTCAGCTACAATTCTGAGATGGGAGAAGGCATGGCACCTTACTGTGACATACTCTAGGCCTGGGGATTTTTGCCTTTACAAGGTTCATTGCCTTAAGTAATTAAATATGGAGGAGGTGAAAGAGGACTGCTGAAACTGGTAGAACTGAACAGGCAGGAGGTGGGGAGGGGAAGAAAGAGAAGGAAATTCAGGAAGGACTAGCCACTTGTGCTAGAACGATTAAGCCAGAGGTTGGCAACAATTCGGTTTAGAACAGCACTGTATGAAAAATCATTATGCCAAACCCCAAGAGCATGCAAAGCCAGTCATTATCAGTTGAAACAATAAGGGGTAGGGGGGAAAAGAAAGCAAGCACACTTTGTGGAGAGGGGCACCTCATCTCCCAAGCAGTTATCCTCCTGAAACTTCTTAGCTTGACATTATCTGAAGTCATTTGGGATTCTGCTATGGTCTCTTGCAGCTAGTGACCCTGCCTCATATATTGTGGGTTAACAGTCTCCTCCCCCTGGTCTCTCAGTCTGGTTCTTGGTTCTGTGCAACACTATCTCTAGCTCCATAATAAGAGTGCACCAAGAATATGGTTAATTCATCATAAAGGCACAGGTTTTCTTCCAAAACTTCAAAACACTGTTCACATCACAGAGACCGTTATATTGAACCCTCAGCCTATTTCTTTTCCCCAGGACAGTTTACTACATCTACGCAATACTCAGATCAGCCAAGTGCTCAAATATATCTGACCATTGTCATAAACAGATAGTTAAGGGTTAATGCCTCTTTTACCTGTAAAGGGTTAAGAAGCTCAGTAAACCTGGCTGACACATGACCAGAGGACCAATAGGGGGACAAGATACTTTCAAATCTTGGTGGGGGGAAGTCTTTTGTTTGTGCTCTTTGTTTTGGGGGTTGTTCGCTCTTGAGACTAAGAGGGACCAGACATTAATCCAGGCTCTCCAAATCTTTCAGTCTCTCATGTTTCAAACTTGTAAGTAACAGCCAGGCAAGGCGTGTTAGTCTTATTTTTGTTTTCTCAACTTGTAAATGTTCCTTTTTGCTGAGAGGATTTTACCTCTGTTTGCTGTAACTTTGAATCTAAGGCTAGAGGGGGTTCCTCTGGGCTATATGAATCGGATTACCCTGTAAAGTATTTTCCATCCTGATTTTACAGAGATGATTTTTACCTTTCTTTTTAAGAACCTGATTGATTTTTCCTTGTTTTAAGATCCAAGGGGATTGGATCTGGACTCACCAAGAATTGGTGGGGGAAAGGAGGGGGGGGATGGTTAAATTCTCCTTGTGTTAAGATCCAAGGGGTTGGATCAGTGTTCACCAGGAACTTGGTGAAAAAGCCTCTCAAGGTTGCCCAGGGAGGGGAAGGTTTTGGGGGGGACAGGAAGTGTTCCAGACACTGAAATTTCTGGACGGTGGCAGTGTTACTAGATCTAAGCTAGTAACTAAGCTTAGACGTGTCCATGCAGGTCCCCACATCTGTACCCTAAAGTTCAGAGTGGGGAAGGGACCTTGACACCATGCATCAAAATGCTTTTGCTAAATTACTGACTGCCACTGAAACCCACATCTTCTGCTTGCACCAGGTATACATGGATGTCCAGCTTGGGCCTACTAGAAACAGGCTGATATAATTTCAAGACATGCTCCAGAACTGGCTTGCTAAACAATATAAATTGATCACAAAGTGGACACTGACAAGAAAGATACTCAACAAGATTTATGATGTATGCAGCATTATCTGTAAGTTAAGGTGCTTCCAAAATACTTCGCTTTTGGCCCAGTAAGAAAAAAAAAAAACACAAAACAAAACAGGAATTTAATTAAATTTGCCAGCTAAGCAGTGATCAGTGTATTCTGGAAGGGTGGGGGAGGGGACTGTTTTCACAGCTGAGATGATGTTAGCACTTGTCATGTACATTGGTACTGCATTGGTGGAGACAGATATTGAGATGCACAAGAATGGTATTTAGCCTTCCATAAAGAAAATACAAATCCAGCCATGATGATAACGCCTCTATACTGTCGGGAGCAGCAGTATGTGTGGATGAGCTGTGCATTACAGACATTAAAAGGATCCTAAAAAAATTAGGATGCCATAATAGGTACCTTAAAGGTATACAATAGCTATGTAAGATGTTAATGCTATCCAATGTAGCTGTGGATGTTCTCATTATCCATGTAAATGTCTAATCTTTTTAAACAGCATAAAGTGGTATGTGGCAAATGTGATAAATGAATGAGACATCACTGAATATAAAGGAAAGTTTTTATGAACACAGATTATTCTACAACCCCAGATATCTCAAAAAGATAGTGACTGAGAGTCTTCAAAAATGGACAAGACACTGGAGGGGGTGGGGGTGGGGGTAGGGAAATACAGTAAGAAACAGTTTTGCTTAAATGGAGAACTCACTGACTATCTAATAGAGCTTTCCCATTTCAAAACACCTTTGAAATACCTTTAGAAAATACCATTTCTACCCCACTAGAACACGACCCAATATAAACTGCCCTGGACCCTTTAAATCACCGCTGCAGCCCTGCCACCACTACCCCGATATAATGGTGTTTCACCTATAATGTGGTAGGGTTTTTTGGCTCCCCACAACCGCGTTATATTGGAGTAGAGGTGTACATTATTAAATTACAGAACAAACAAGTTGTGATCAGTGAACCATAAGCAGTTCTGGCCTAACTACTGGCTCTAAAGATATCAGTTATTCAAGCTGCTGAAATTCAAAGTTTAAGGATGCCATCTTTTATGAACACTTACCCAGTCAATACTCCATCATCAAAGGTTTCTGTAAAATACACTTCCCCAGTAGGCTCTGGAGTCTTGTACATAACCTAAAGATATTTACACAATATGTACAATGCATGTATTTCAGCAAAAAGTTATAATTCATCATAGCTCATATGTACATTTATATCTGATGCAAGAAATAAAATCAATTGTAATCTTCTGAGAAGTGGTCAGCCCCAACTACTTTTAACATACATTTTTTTTCTAGGTAGTATCTTGACTAGCTTGGGCTTATTTTTTTATTATATTGTTAAAGTTTAAACAAACAGTTCATGGTAAACTGATTTTACCAAGCATAAAATGATAGTCTCTATTACCCATGGAGGTGGCTAATGGATTCCATTAAACAGACTAAATTATATGGAAGTTCAATATATTCTTAAGTATTAAACAGGGGTGTGTGTGGGTGTGTGTGTGTTCTGTGCCTACAGATATAGGAAAAAAAGTTAAGCACCTATTGGGTACCTATGCACTAATATTTTCCATGCGTGATGCTTAGCAGCATAAGCTACTGCATATCTAAAAGCATAAGGGTATAATCATTATGCCAAAAATGTGTAAGATGATATCAATAAGGGAAAACATAGGGAGAAGATAGCGAACTTGCCCTGACCCTCGTCTTCCTACCTAATTCTTTCCTCCACTCACTTTTTCCATTCTGTGTTTTCTTTCCTATGTGGTTAAGCGGTATATTAGATTTTCCTTTTACTATTTGAAAAAGAAACCTCTTGCTGTATTTTGTAAGTATCTCTCTCCCACCCAAAGTATGATGTAATTTACAACAACAAGGTTTTAAATATATTATCTACAAGAAATTGGCAGAAAGGGAGAGATAAACAGAAGCCACTGAAACTAAAAAGGGACCAAATCTGAAACACGGATAAACCCAAGCAACATTTTCTCCTTTAATTTCCAGAAATACAAGTGAGATTGCAGGATCTAGTACTATTACGTATCCTAAGAGGAGGAACTAGGTCCCGCCTTAAGCATACATGTCAAAGCCTTGAACAAGCTCCCTCCATTGGACACTGACCAGGCTGTTTGGATCCACATACTAGGCCCTTGGGTCACCGAGTGGCTCTAGACATCTCTGGGGCCAACCTCTCCGGCACACTTCTTGAGCACAAACTATCTGGCACCCCTTAGCCCAGCTGCCTTCGGGACCCAAGACTCAGCCCCTTATAACTCCTCAGTAGCTTAAGAACACCCTTTTGAGAGAGTGGGAGTTCTGGTTTACTGTTAATCCTTTCAAAAGGTATGCAACTGTTGAACCAAACAGACGTGGACTTTGCCAATGGATTTCTAAAAACAATCACTTTAGACATCAGATATAAAGAGCTGTACAAAATAATACCTGTACCATTCCCTGACCCAGTCTCTTAACCACTCGAGCATTCTTTGGGATTTGGTTAGAGTCTAAGGAGTCCAGGGTCTTCTTCCCTCCCTTCCCCTACACATGGCTTCTCCTGAAGAACATGTAGTCCCCTTTCTGACCCCTCTAGCCAGACACCTTCAACTTGGCATGTCTGGCAGTAAAAAATAGCTTCCCTCTTTCAGGAAACATGCCTCCTTGTTCCTCTCAGCCAAATTTCTCAGCCTCTAGTTTTACAGGGCTGTAACAAAACATCTCACCCACTGGAAATAACTTAATTCCTTAAGATCAAGTAGGTAGCAATAGAACAATGAACATGTAAACCAAATGACAGCATTTTCACAAAGCTATAGAAGGTTTCCCACGTTCTTCATAATAAGGAAAGTAATTTGCCAGATGTGGCAAACCCATTGCAAGCTCTACAATTCATTCAACCATATAGTCTCATCACTGAGCACCCCCTGACATTGGAAGGCCTGAGTTTCTACTCTGGTAGTTTGGGTTCATACACAAGGGTTGTTGCCACATAGCAACTGAAGAAAAACAACTGAGTGGCTACATGTGATTTGTCAGCTACATATACTCAATGTCAAATCTCTGTATTCCTTAGAAGAGTTACCCATTTTGTAAAAAATTTAAGTTTTGGCTGATGTCAACAATAACCTTACCTCTAGAGAAGAGCTGCCTCTGTCAAGATCAGTTTCTTGTGAGTTTGTGTCAAAATCCTCCACCTCAACATCCGCATCCTGGATTTCTTCATCATGAATTTCTGCAGTTACTGAGCTGATTAACAAGACACCCAAATACAGCCAATCCCACTGTACTTGCATACTGTTTATCTGCAGAATTAATAAGTAAATTGTCACTGCAAAAATATAGTTAACTTCATTAACAGTTATTTGCAGGAAGAGCTACAGGAGAAAACACATTTAAAGATAATATGGGACAAAGATTGAAGATGCATTTTGTAGTTTGCATTTTTTCCAAAAGCTCAACAGTTTTGATAACCCTCAAGAAAGCATTCTGAGCAAAATAATTAAATTTGACAATGGAGTTAAAAGGTAGCAACTGTACGACAGTGAAACAGGTTTTCTCTTTCTGTTCCATCCAAGGAACGTCAGATATAACTGGTGCATCCAAGATACACTTATCCCCATTACTGGAGGCTTTTAAGAACAGATTAGATAAATGTGTGCCAGGGACGTTCTAGGTATACATAATCCTGCCTCAACACAGGGAAAATGGACCAGATGACCTCTTGAAGTCCCTCCAAGTCCTACACATTTATGATTACTTTATAGATACCAGCCAAGATGGTCTCCATCTGAGAGGTATTAGGCAACTTTTCTATTGTACAGACAACTGCAGAGTTTCACTCTAGTGTACTGGTGTTTGAGAATATCCATCGACTGCCTCAGCAAGATTTAAAAACGTATTTCAACACTTGCTAAAGCTAGTGTTGGGGTACTGCCATCACTACACATGTCCGCAAGGCCCATGTCCAGCCTCTGTCCAACAAGATGCCACACCATAGCTACTCTTAATGCCTTCTGGGCTACTCATAAAAGAATGTGTTAGCTTTCCTCCTTTTACTCCTAACACTAAACACACACAAAACACCCTCCTTTGACCTACCATATTAGAAAACTGACTATAATAATAAAAAAACCATAAACTCCACTTTGGGAATCTTCAGCTATCACTGAATGGGAAACTGTCCATTTGTGTCTTCTCCTATGGTGTTCTCTAAACTTTCATTATGATAGTTTGGATGGAAAAAAAAAAAGTTTACATCTCTATTAACGAGATGATCATCTTCTGAAAATCTACTCAAAGTAACTTCCTCCTCACAGTTCAGTAGCTGGGTCTGCGATTCATAATCGGAGACAAAAAACCAAACAAAAAGTCTCCTTAGCATTATCTCCAATTCTCATCCATCTTGTATCTCATTTTAAGAAGCCTCTCCACTGGCAATTGCTCCAAATTCTAAAAATCCATTTGTTAATCCTTCTCTTCCAAACTCATTAGCCCAAGAACGAAGTCTACTCACCAGATCAAAATGTATTAGCGCTTCAAACTACAATTGCTCCTGGTCCATCTCCAGCTAGTTAGCTATCTTCAGCTTGGACCCACAGACACCACCCTTCACTCCAAAATTAATACCTCTGACCCACACTCATTGATGTTGATCAGTCTCCTAAACAGGTGAGTTGGTTTATACCGTTAACCACCCCACACCTCAACAGAATCCTCTGCTGAGATGGCAGAAGGTCCCCCTACCTTCCAGGGCAGATAAAAATCAATGCTTTCTTTTTAATTTAAAATTAGATTTGATAAAATGCTTTTTGTGGAAAAAATGTATCTAAAGATATTTGAGCTATAATGTAACTCATCATGGAATAGGGATTATAAATTCTAATTCTATAGTATGAGACAATATATTCATGTAACGTTTAAGTTTTGTAAATGAGTTCCAATAGTTCATGGATTAGGGACCCAATCTTATGGGATTCCAGGGGCTTCTGTATAGGTTATTTAGGTTAATCTTTCTATCTACACAATGGGACACAATGCTCAGTCTAGAAGATACCATCAGAGATGCTTAGTTTTGCAGTTCTCAGACTCTGGATTTGTGTCTCCAGAGATAACATGCTCTTTAAATGTTTTTAAAATAAAGTAATATATAGAGGTGAGAAACAACAGACCTCAACCTTATTGTCCCTCTTCAAATTTGTGTACACAGAGTCAATCCCTTACCTCTCTCTAAAAGTGCAAAGTTTCAAAAAGTTCAATGAACAGAAGATTGTTGGGGACGGAATAGATCTGAACAAGGAGAAAACTCTGGAGATAAAATGTGAGAAGGGAGAGACAAGAAGTAGAAACAAAAGGGAAACCATTTGAGCAGCATATTCCAGAAGTCTTGAGGGCTTTGAGTGTAGCCTTCATTGATCTGAGATCTTCCACTGCATTCTCTCACTAGAAGGGAAAACCTATAATGGCAACAGGCCATAAGAGACCCACTTTGGGAATATTTTAATGAAGTTCCTGTACCTGTGGCTAAGACAAACATATGTGCAAAATGCAAAACACTGCAACAAAGAAATGCAAGGCCTGGTTGCCCAAATGAAACACCATGAGAAGTGTTCCTTCTCAAGAGGAAGCTGTGTTGAAGATGATGAAAGGAACATGTATGAACATGCAGGATCATCAAGTTGGTAAACTTTTATTTCATACTTCTTTCTTAAGGCCTGCCTGTCTTCCTTCTTGAACACTCATGTTTGAGCAAAAACTATAGTTGTTACTCTATGGTACTATCATTTTAGACACAGTTGTGATAAATGAATAGCTGAAATAAGCAGATCTTCCTTTTACAATTTCACCTTTAAAGTAGTATTGAGTGTCAATGAATGCAATGAGGAACACTAAATGACCAGTATGGTAATAATAATTAAATAACTGCACTGACTTATTTTGCTTAGGAGAATCCATCCCCAACATACAGGATTCTGAAGACTATCCACCTTCAAGATCACCATCATTTTCTATAGTTTGAGTTATCTGCCAATGATAATGTTTTAGTCACATTATGTACATCACATAGCCACAGTATGTCACCTGTAGCAAAAAGAAAAAAAAAAAAAATCATCCAGAAATAAACCACAGATAAGTTTGTGACAAGAACCTGCAGATTATAAAAAAAATGTAATTGATGAAAAAAATTGCCTGGTTTGTTTATGCAACTCTCCTTTCTGTATGATTCAGAACTGACACTTCATTAACATGGTTCAGTCATTAAGACCAGGATACAGCCCACCCAACAGAGCAGATGTCGCAGGCAAATTGCGGGATAAAATGTATGAAAGAGAAATTGAGCAATGTGCAAAAGGTCTAGAGGGTGAAATTGTTAACCTGAGTCTTGATGGGTGGAGCAACGTCCACAATGATCCTGTTGTACGTGCTTGTGTGACAACAGAAAAAGGGAATGTCTTCCTTACAGAAACAATTGATACTTGTAAGTATTCTGTGTGTGCGCGCATTTCCTGATGTAGCAGCAGAAAAAACTATAACAAACTGGAGGACAAAAAAAAAAAAAAGATTCAAATGTCTGGTACGCAGCTTGGTCTCAGACAATGCTGCAAATGTATCCAAGATGAGAAGAAATTTAGGAGAGAGAGTCAAGCTAATAACATATGGTTGCAGTGCTCATTTGGTGCACCTCCTAGCCAAAGACTTTAGTGTTCAGAAATAAAGGCTAATGTTGAAATTGCCAAACACTTCTGTAA
This sequence comes from Gopherus evgoodei, assembly GCF_007399415.2. NCBI lineage: Eukaryota > Metazoa > Chordata > Testudines > Testudinidae > Gopherus > Gopherus evgoodei. The sequence goes on along the minus strand of NC_044326.1, from coordinate 91,246,368 downwards.
CAATCACTTTGCAGTAACTGTTCTGCAAAATAAGTAGGAGGAACCAAGCTAACTCTCCCATTGCACATCTTGTGTAATTCAGTAGTGGACTGTTTTGAGCACTATATCAAGAACTTCCTAATCTGATGACAGTTTGTGAACAAAATCATGAAAAAAAAAATAGATGGCACTGTCACAGCCAAAGTTCTCAACACGGGGCTTAAAAGAAATGTTGAACACATGCTGAGTACTCTGAAGCCTATTTCTGTAGCCTTGAACAAAATGCAGGGAAATAGCTGTTTTATTGCTGATGCTGTTGAAATCTGGAAGGAACTGACTGAGATCTTAAAGAGAACAATATGCAATGAAAGACTTAATTACAAGCATTAAAAAATGAATGGGACAAGCACGATGTCCAGCTCATTTTCTTGCAAATATTCTCAATACTCGGTACTGGGTCAAACCTTAACTGCTGAAGAAGAGAACATCCGGCAATCATCCCTCCATAATACCAATTATAATAAACTTCAGAGCTAAAGAAATATATGTTTGCTCATGTTTTAAAGAAAGTCACACCAATTAACTAGTGGAAGTCACTGAAGCACTTGGATTCAGAGACTGATGATCTCACTTTTAACAGCAGTAGCTTCTTCTGCTGGTGTAGAAAGAATATTTTCTTCCTTTGGACTAATTTATTCCAAATTGAGAAATCATTTGGGGCCTGAAAGAGCAGGAAAGCTTGTTATTCTTTTCCATATTATGAACAAACAGGAAAATGAAGGTGAAGGCGACTGAGTTCACTGCAGAAGCCATTATTTTCAGTTTCTCTTGTTGACCTAGCTGACAAGTCAATTTGATTTGTTTTTTTTTTTTAATTTCATTTAACTATTTTAGTTAAACAATTTTAACAGAAACAAAACTTTTTTTTTGAAATCAGGTTAACTAAATTCAAATGCTTGCTTTGTTAAACTATTATATGTTTGCTGTTGAAGAAAAAAATCCAAAAATATATAAAAATGTCTGTCTGGTGATGTTCTCCTCCTAATATAGCATGGCAAGAAAATCCTCTGAATAGTAATGATTACCCTGTTGAATTGGAGATAGCGCACTTCCCAATGACTTCATAAATATCTGCTTCAATTACCTTTGGTAAAATGAAATAACCAAACAATAACCCATTTCAGATTAGTTTTACAGCTATATCAGAAAAAGTTTTCAAAATAAACCACTTTAAAAATGTATAGTGTGTACCTTCTAAACTGAAAGTTACATTTATCTCTGAGTTGTGAAGAATATGTATTAAGGTTATAACAACCAATAAGAATGCACTTTTAATGTAGAAATCCAGGATTAAATCAAGTCTTCCTGACTAGTGATTTAAATCAATTAGATTCCAGTGAAATCTATCCTGGTTGGAAGGTGTCTACTTACTGAGACAGGGGACTGTGGAAAAGAAGAGGGATTGGAGGGCCTCGTGGTTGAAATAGCTGAAAACTTCCCTGGAAACCTGGATTCTATCCCTGCCTCTGTCAGAGTTCATATGTAATGCCAAGCAAATCACTTAAAATAAACTTTTCAGATATGGTCAATCATTGTGTCTTTGTTATTTTCTGGATGCCCAACTTGAAAACTGAGGGGTCTGATTTGCAGAAGTGCTGTGTGCTTACAGCTGAGACTATAGTAAATGAGAGTTGTGCTTGAATAGGAGGAATTGCACTATCACGTTAAGTACTCTGGGGGGGGGGGGGGGGGAGAAAAGAAAGAAAAAGGCAAGCCAGGTCCTAGGCAGCTCAACATGGGCACACAAAGTCTGTGGATACTTCTGGCTTTAATACGCGTGCCTCAAATCCCCATCTATAAAACCAGGGATAATGGCACCTCCCACCTCACATAAGTTTTGAGAAGGTGAATTAATGTTTGAGGAATGAGTACAATAGACTTGAGAGAGGAAAATCCACAAGCAAAATGCATAGCAGGGTTTGAATAGTGAGCAGTAGATATGATCTAGGGACATTACTGAATCATCAACTGGTTCAGTTTCTATTAAAATCTATGAAATGGTCTATAACTAGACCACAGATAAGAATTTGGGAAAGTTCAAGTTGGAAGGCAACTTGGGTGAAAGTTATCATGAAACAGTAAGAAAGGGAATAAGTGAACAGCAGCAGAAGAGCTGACCTCAAAAAAAGCAGACTAACAAATTCAAAGAGAACTGGTAGGCAAGATCCCATAAGAACACTCAACGGAAAAGAATTCAGGAGGCCTTGCAGTTTCTCAGCAAAACAATATTAAAAAGGCACAAACCACAGCAAGCTATCCCAATGCAAAGGTAAGACAGAAAGGATGGCAGAGGTCAATATGGGTGCATAGAGGTGGGTTTTTTAACCTGACCAGAAAAATAAAAAAAGAATCCTATGAAAAGTGGAAACAGGGACAAAGTGCTAACAATAAGTACAAAGGAACAGCACAATCATGTAGCGACAAAATCAGGAACTCTAAGGCACAGAATGAGTTGCATCTAGTAAGAGACAAAAAGATTCTAATACATTTGGAGTAAGAGAAAGATAAAGGAGAGCGTTGAGCCATTATTAGTAGGGAAGAAGGGCTAACAGAGGACACCAAAGAGACTAAGGTGTTTTAACTACTGTTTTGCATCACTAAAAGGTTAACTGTGATTAGATGCTTAACAATTAATAAGAGCAACAATGGGGAAGGAACACAAGCAAGCCAGAATAGGGAAAGAACAGGTTAAAGAATATTTAAGACAAGTTATATGCACCCAAGTCAGCAAGGCCTGATGAAATTCACCCTAGGGTACGTAAGGAACTAGCTGAAGCAATCACTGAACCATTAGCAATTATCTTCGAGAATTCTTGGAGGACAGGTAAAGTCCCAGAGGACTGGAGAAGGGCAAACATAGAACCTATCTTTAAAAAGAGGAACAGAGCACCTGGGGAATTACAGACCTGTCCACTTAATTTTGATGCCTCAGAACATACTGGAACAAATTAAACAAATTGTAAGCACCTATAGGATAACAGGATGATCTGTAATAGCCAACATGGATTTGTCAAAAACAAAACCATGCCAAACAACCTAATTTCTTTCATTAACAGTGTAATTTCCCTACTGGATGGGGGAAAGTAGCAGACGCGATACATCTTGACAGTCCCTCATGACAGCCTCATAACCAAACTAGGAAAACTTGGTCTAAACAAAGTTACTACAAAGTGGTTGCAAAAGGGGAAGGATTCCAGGCTGTATTAACAGGAATGTCACCTGTAAGACACGGGAGGTAACTGTTCTGCTCTACTTGGCACTGGTGAAGCTGCATCTGGAGTAATATGTCCAGTTTTGAGCATCATACTTTGGGAAAGACGTGGACAAATTGGAGGGAGAAAGAGAGAGACACTCCTACTCCCCCACCCCCGAGAAGCATGAAGAGAAGACTAAAAATATACCCATTTTTTAAACCTGAGTAAAGTAGACGGGGGGAGAGGAGCGGGAAAGAGACCAGATAGCAATCTTCAAATGTGTTAAAGGCTGTTGTGAAGAGGATGCTGATTAATTGCTCTCCATGTCCATTGAGGGCAGGATAAGCTGATTCCTTCTTCATCTGCAGCAAGGGAGATTGAGTAAATAGTAGGAAAATTTTCTAACTATAATGCTAGTTAGGCACTAGAATAGGTTATTATTAAAGGTTTTTGTTCCCCATGGTGAAGCTTCCTGGGGGTACCCAAGATTGCAAGGCACCTTGCTACCACTTGTCCTTAGCATGAAGGAGTCTAATCTGTGCCTGCTGAGGGCCAGCACCCCAAACCCATCAACCCACAGGGAACACAAGCACTCCCCTCCAGAGCTACACAAGCTCCATTCGCTCTCTACAGGTTAGTGATAGGCACACTCCAATCCCCAAGTATCCCCCAGGTCCACTGCTTCCAAACTAGTAGCTTATTTTCCCTTCAGCTGACCACTCTGTTTATGTGTTAGGGAAAACAAGATTAACTAAGTAGAGATTTCAAAGACAACAAATGAAATACTGAAAACAAATGGTTACACAAAATAAAATCATAACATACATTCTAGAACCTAGACTTAACTAGTTACTGTTTTATAGTATTGCTCAATGTTTTTCAGCCAGGAACGCTGTGATCCTTCCCACCCCCATGAAACACACACACACACACACACACACACAGCTTGTCTCCTCCCTTTGCACCACAGTTTATACCCCAAAAATCCATTGTCTTTAGTTGTAAACCAGATTCCCACTGCTGTATTATCTCCCCACAGATCTCCTCTTATGCGAGTTCACAATTTTTCCATTAGCACTAGGCTCCCAAAGACAGATGTGTAGTGTGTCACAATGTAAAGTGACCGGTTAGAGAGTTTACTGCCCCCTGCCTGCTTCCTGATGACTTGTGTCAAGGCTGATTCCCCACTCTGGCACTTCAAATGCAGAAAGTGGGGGCCTCCAATGATTCTTAAAATTAATACTGGCCACTCCAGGCTGGTACTGAACTCCAATGGTCACAGCTCCTCTCTGACCTTGGACAGGTAGATGCTGCCACTGCTCAAGTACAACCTTCCCTCCTTTTGAGAGCCCAGGAAGGAACACTTGGTACCCCACAGGAAGGAATTCCCCTCAAGCCCTTTCACCCCTACCTTTCCCAGGGAGGGGTGAGGGGGGAGAGGGGAAAGGAGATCAGCTGTTGCCACCAGCTAATTAAACAACATGCACAAATGTCTTGGGGACATAAAAATCCAATCTGGTTCTTAAAAAAAGGTAAATTTTATTGAACTCAAAAAGAAAGGAAAGACACTTGGAACTTAGGCTTTTTGCAAGATCTTAAGAGAACAATTACAAAATTTAAGCATCAAGATAGCTCTTGAGTTCAACTTAAAGGTTACAAGGAAAACAAGGGCATCTGGGATTAGCACAGAGGAGTCTGCAAGCCAGTAAGAAATAAAAGAAATAACCCTAATCATATCTTCCTAGACATTTCCTGATTATTTACATATCCAGAACAGAAAGTCCTCTCCCCCCCTCCAATTTTAAAAGTTCTAGCCCTCCCCATTGGCTCTTTTGGTCAGGTGCCCACTCCCTTTCTTTTACTTGGGGGACTTTTTAAAACCCTGTACAGGTAAAGCAAGCAGAGAACAGCCACCAAGAGGGACTTTACAGCCAACTGGCTGGGTGTCCATAAAAGGGAGCTAACCCACCTTCATTTATCACAACCTGTTTTAAAGTTACATACCTTATGAACACAGTTTAAATTATAAATAAATTACTCAAATATCACCCAAACATATTGGTTGACAATCACTGCAAAATATAAGTTACTGGCTCTTATGAGAGACCTTGCCTGCCAAACTATTATATAAATACCTGAGCCAGAGGATCTCTGTAAACCCTTATGTACCCCTTACGACCACTGCCAGCTGGCATCAAGGGGTCTCTAGATCACACCGATGTAGGTACTTATAGGGCTTTGTTCAATAATATTTGCAATTCCGTCAAACACCACAAGAGTGATATTCCTTCCTCAGTTGAGAAGTCTTTGGTTCTTTTAGTTTCATTTGATATAATGAAGCAAGCAAATAAAATTAAGGTTATAAAAAAATTTGAGAACTTGATTTTTAAATTTGTATTTGATATTTCTTCCCTTCCTGGGAATGTATCTTCTTGCTAATTCCCATAGGTAGCATCCAGACCAGCACATGCTCATGTATGAGAAACAGAAGATTTCTTGCAATTTCTATTTCTCATAATGGAGGCTATCCACTGATTTGCAGATTCTCCACATATATAATATAGAATTAAGACTTCCATAATCTATAGAGGTATTATGTTTTATGTAGTTTCAGTTTTGGAAGTCATTTCCTGTGGAGAGACTGTAGTACCATCGGAGAGAGGAAAAATTCTACAGACTAAACTGCCTCCACTAAGATGGTATGAGCAGGAATAAATCATGAGTATCATCCAGAGACCCTCTTTATTACAAGAAATAAAAAAGTTACAGGTAAGGAAATTGTTTCAAGACTTCAACAGTAGGGTTTTATAAAAAGAGGAGAAAAAGACTGTTGTGAGGCACCTCCTCAGTCTATTCCAGTCCAGATCCACAAAGATCTCCTTTTTCTGTTGAAGGTAAAGAGACCATGAGGCAAAAGTGATGTTATTTTTACCACTCTTAGATTTTCTGCCTACTCTTCTCTTTTTCGGAGTGAAGATTTAGATGGGAAAAGAAAAAGAGAAGAGGAATTTCAAAAACATCCTCATAACTCTACTTAACAACAGAGAGTGCTCTGGGTGGTAATGGCTCCTAATGTCATAATATAATCGTTGGATTACCCAACCAATAAGTAAGAGTGTACTAATAGAAGAAAGAGGTCTTCAACAGTATCCAGGGATTAAGATATTATGGCAAAGAAATTGGTCTGATCTGGGTAATATAAACTCATTTAACCACTTTAACAAACCAAAAGTTTGTTCTGTAAAGCCTCCAAGACATTACAGTGCTTGCCTTCTGCATCCCCAACCCCTGTATGCTAGTCATTAATGAGAGTTCTGCTGAGAATAGATTAACAGTAATCTATACCCATTTTTTACCTTAAATCCCCATATGTCATCTGTGGGAGGTACAGTGGGAAGAAGAGTTCCATTTATGGTTTCTCAATTGTTTATTAAATATGACTGGTTTTTTAGATGTCTTTTGGAGTTTTGGAGCAGGGGGTTTTGCAACTGTATACAATATATGTAGATTGCAGTAGCACCCAAGATGTATCAAACCAAAACACTGAGGAAGAGTCTCTGTAACACAAAGAACATACATCTAGAAAATCCAAGACCGCTCCATAGATTTATAAGAGATTTAACCAGCATTTCTGTATTCCTGTCAACCACAGTGCACTGACAAGTCTGATGCTAGAAGAACTTGAAATTATGATTTTCTTTGTAATTTCTATAGGTAAGTGCCATCTATCCATCTGCGCAAAAGATTAAATCTTGTGGGAAAAAGTGATACAGGTAAGGCCTAAATCGGCCAGAAAACCAGAGGGAAGCTTCTAAGAGAGCAGTGGCAGAACTTTCATTCAAGACAATGTTCTGTTCTGTTCCAGCTGACTCCAGAGTGGGAATGACACAATCCTATTACTGAGAATGGTAGGAAATACTTTAACCTTATACATTATTCCAGTATGCTTTATAAGAATTAGTCATCACTATAAACATAAAAAGATTTCCTCTAAGCAAATGAAAGGAGATATCCCCAATGCTAATCATACAGAACCCTGTCCTTTCCACATGCAACAAGCTTAATGAACTGTTGCACATGCTGCCTTTCTCTCCAGCAATTTGTTACTACACTTGCAGTCTCTTTTCCTAAGGTTATTATACAGCACACAATAGAATGTTTGGCACCTCACAGCAGAAAAAATGTAATCTCTACTGCAAGGAGTTTACAAACTAGTGTCTGATACACCTCTACCTTGATACAACACTGTCCTCGGGAACATAAAAATCTTACCATGTTACAGGTAAAACCGTGCTACATTAAACTTGCTTTGATCCACTACAGTGTGCAGCCCTGCCCCCCCGAGCACTGCTTTACCGTGTTACATCCGAATTCATGTTATATCTGGTTGCGTTATATCGATTTAGAGGTGTATTAGCCAAATTGAAAAACAAGACAGCCAGGGAGAACCATAAGGAAAAGAGGACGAACAGAGGCATCATCCATATGATTATACAATTATTCAGCAAAACTAGTGCACAACATAAGACAGACAAAAAAAAAACAGCTCAGACAAATACAAAAACAGGTGACTTATTCAGCTAGTCTCTTGCAGGCATTGCAGAAGAACTTGATTCAGCTCAGGAAGGGCATTCCAGATCTAAGGGAGGGACATAGAAGCAACTGAGTGTTGACACAGTGGTGGAATGCTAAGAAACAGGGCATCAGAGTTACTATCTTTGGTGGAATGAAGTAAATAGGGGTGATGTAATAAGAGAAGTCTGGACAAGAAGAAAGTGGCAGAGTTATGCAGGGCCTGAAGATTAGTGCAAGAAGTTCAAATGTACTGCGAGGGATATGGAAAGCCAGTAGAGAGATTCAGAGAAGGGATATTAATTGAATAAAGTTAGACGGAAAAATATACTTGATGTTTTCTATAACAAGCAAGCTCCAAATCTGGATTTCCCAATGATATCAAGCTGAAAATACAGTTGCAAAGACAAAGAAATTAAAATGAAACCCAAAATGTAAAGCCAAAAGTATTTTATTAGGTCACCCCAAATTACTGATGTTCATTAGATACATGTAAAAATGTTATACTGATTGCCAGTTGCCAAGAAAATACTTTCTAGAAGTTCTTTTAAGGGCAAAAGGAAAGTTAGTACAGGTGGCGGCTTTGCTTGGAAAGGAAAAGTGATAGGTTCCTTCATGTAAACAGCAAGGAAGAGAGAGAGAGGTTAGCTTTAAGACTTAGCTCTCCCTCCCAAAGACTAAGCCAACCATGCTGTGGATTTAACCAAAAAGAAGCTACCTGGGGTGAAATCCTGGTCTATCGACTTCATTAAGGTCAAAATTTCACCCTTGATGTTTATCACTTTGTGTGGCAGCCATGCTGGAGAAAGAACAATTGATGAGAAAGCTACCTTGAGCTAAGTCTGTAGGTTGTTAAGTTAGGTCTTGGGCATTAGAAAGCGTATTTTTACTTTTGTTTGTAACCCATGCTACTTTCAATCTGTTGTAACTAGTATCACTTAACCTTTGGTTTCTTTTTACTACAATACAACTCTGTGCTGTGTTTGAATTGAAGTGATTGGTGGCTCCAGTTAAAATAATAAGCTGTGCTTGTGTCTTTTACAGGAGCAATGGACTTTAGTTCCCTGAGTATTCCAGGAGAGGACTGGACTCTTCATGGGATACAATTCTGAGGAAATTCAGGAGTTGGGGTCACCCTCCAAGTAGTAACTAAGACTGGTGGAGGCAAGGGTGGGGCTGTGGTATTGCAGACAGGCTGCTGGGGTCAGAGCACTGAATCAGGGCTCCACAGCACGCACACAGTCAGCAAACCACATGCTTGTCTGTGGGCTGGTGGCATCTGAGCTCTGAGCCACAAGCAGTAGAATATTTAAGACACCCAGGATTATAGGACAGGAAGTGACCAGGGCTGGCTTTAGGCCAATTCCACCGATTCCCCCGAATCAGGGCCCATGACTAAGAGGGCCCCACACCCAGTGAGAATCTCTTCCCTGGCTAGAGGCACCTTTTAAATTTTTACTCACCTGGCGGTGCTTTGGGTCTTTGGCGGCACTTGAGTAGCAGGTCCTTCAGTACCACCGAAGATCTGGAGCAAGTGAAGGACCCACCATCAAAGACTCGGAGCACCACCTGGTGAGTACAATCTCCATGTGTTTTTTTACATTTTTTTTTATAGTCATCCCTGCCGTCCCTGCGGGGGCCCCGTCGAAACTATTCGAATTGGGCCCCGCACTTCGTAAAGCCGGCCCTGGAAGTGAAAACTCCTTACTGGGATGGGTTGAACCCCAAAATATTACAGAAGAGCTTCCTCAGTGTAACTGTAACAAGAACAGATTTAGTGCAGCTAACAAGTAAGATTTTACATATATATTCTAGATAGATGTCTATGTTTAAAGCTACCCACAAATGAAGGCAAGCACATGTTCAGAATCAAGAAGCGCTATCCTGCCTATGTAACACACCCCACAAATCTAGGGTCTACATCGTGACAAAGACCCATCACCCTGTCCTTAAGGAGGGCGCAGTCCAGGGTAATGCAACCTTCCCCCAGGGATCTAATTGCAGCACATGCACGAGAGCAGCAGCTAAAACCAGAGTCCGACTGACCCTAACCAACAGAAACCAGCCAGGTAGGTACAATTAGCTACAACTTTCCCTGTAAGGCAGATAATTAGGGGACCTGCTTATTTTTATACCCGCCCTAGCTTTAAAGCTCCTGCTGTCCATCCCCCGCCCCCACACGGAGCTAATTGCTGTTGTTTTCTCTGGCTGGTCCCGCTAGGTCGCAGAGCAGCTCTAGGGAGAGGCGGGCAGATGCTGCCGAGGAGGGCAGGGCGCGCTCTGCCGGGCACTTTGAACGAAATCAGGTGTCAGCTTGGAGGTTAGAGCTACGAAGCTGAAGGGAGGGAGCACGAGACTGAGCGCGTTCCCGGGGAACCCCGCCAGGCGCGTGGCCAGCAGGGAACGCGCTCCGCCCACAGCTAGCGCTTGGAATCCTCATACCCCTGACATTCTAACGGTAAAATAACGGCCCCACCCGCATGCCGAAGGGTCACCGGCAGGGTGGGGGAGGGGCGGCAGGAGAGCAGTCACCTCTCCCGACTGCCACCGCACGCCCATGCGCCTGCGGAGCTCGGGCCTCCCACTGACGGTTGACCCAGGGAGCAGCTGCCCCAGCGCCGCCAGTCGCCCGCAGACTGCGGAGTGAGACCCGGGCACAGCTCCACTCCGGCCTCGCGCGGTGACGTGCATAGCCCCAAGCCACTACAGAGCGGACGAAACCGGAAGCAGCCAGCCCAGCGTGGCTGGGAGACGTTTAGCCGCGCCCGGGAAGACAATTACCGGCAAGATAGAAGGTCCCGTCTGCCTCTCTCTGGCAAAACCAGGCGGTGTCTCCCAGCGTATAACACACATTGAACTGCGCATGCGTTACTGCCCTCTCAGGGATGCAGGCGCTGAAGAGCAGGTGTTGCCGCGCAGCCCGAGCCAGTCCGCGCACGCTCGGAACAGATCAAGCGAATCACAACTCGGGACCATGTCGACGCAACTCACTGCTAGCACACTCCCTGGTCGAGCCAATCACGGCTTAGTCCGCGGCCGTCAGCGCCCAGCCCATGCTGGCTAGGCCAGGCTGCCAGTGGAGTGCTCGCGTCCCTGCATACACTGGTACATAAGACTGGCTGCACTGGGTTAGACAAAAGGTCTGCCTAGGCCAGTAGCCTGTCTGCTGACAGTGGCCAATGCCAAGTGCCTCAGAGGGAGTGAACCTAACAGGTAATGATCGAGTGATCTCTCTCCTGCCATCCATCTCCACCCGCTGACAAACAGAGGCTAGGGCCACCATTCTTTACCCTTTCTGGCTAATAGCTATTAATGGACTTAACCTCCATGAATTTATCTAGTTCTCTTTTAAACCCTGTTATAGTCCCAGCCTTCACAACCTCCTCAGGCAAGGAATTCCAACAAGGAGTTGACTGTGCGCTGTGTAAAGAACTGCTCGTCCTATGGTGCCAGACTTAGTGGCCGGTCCCCATGTGGGAGCAGGGAAACAGTTACCAGTTTGCTGCTGCCCCACTTCCTAGCCAGGGCAAGGAAGAGGCCCTGAGGTCAGTCCCACGGCTTGACATACTTCACCCAGCACAAAGTGTCAGCATTTGCCGTGGCTATGGCTCTATAGGTAAGGCTGTTCCAATAGCAGAGGTTCAGTCTGTGCATGGAAAATACAACCTGTCCTCCCTACACTTACAGCGTGGGCACTGGAGACTGGATTTCCAAAAATGTACTAGAAAATCCATTTGCCTCTGAGCTGCAGAAGAATTACAAACTGCTGGGTTCTTTGAGATCTTTAGCATCTGGCAGTCTTTACAATGTTCCATTTGTAAGCTCAATCTAAACAAACACAGACTTGTCTAACTTGCCATAGAGTTAAAATCAACTGAAATCTTATGGGCAGGTTATATTTGAAATAAGAGGTTGTAATTAAAACTAATATTAATTATTGTATCTGATTGATGTGATCAAATAGGCTAAAGCAGTTTAGAGGGGACATTGTGATATTAGAAATAAAGCAACCACTCAACATCCTCTACAGCTATTTTTTTGTGCAACAACTTTATTGGTTATAATGAGACAAGATGAGTGACATCTCTTTTCTTGCACCAGCTTTGTTGTTGAAAGAGACAAACTTTTAAGTTACACAGAGGTCTTCTGGTCTAGAAAAGGTATTCAGAGCTAAATGCAAAGTGGAACAGGTAAGGAATGAACATATATTGCCCAAGACAATTCATAGGAAAAGGGCAGCAACAGGACGAAGGAGAATGAGTGGATTACAGATTGTGGTAATGAGCCATAAATCCAGCATCTTTATTAAATCCATGATTTCTGGTGTCTAATAGAGTTATGAATTTAAGTTCACAGGCTTGTCTTTTGATGGCATTATGCAAGTTTCATTTCAGAGCAAGGACAGAAATGTCAGATTTGGAGTGATGGTTTTATGAAAAGTGTTCACTCATAGGTGATATTTTGTTTTTGTCTTATAATTTTTCTGAGAGAGTTCATTCAAGAGCATAGCAAATGTCTTGTTTCATCTATATAGTTGTTATTGGGGCATTTAACACACTGGATGACATGAGATGTGCTAACAGGTATGGATTTTGAAAGCTGTGTTGTTAGGGTTATAACAGTGAAGCAATGTCTGCAGGTTTGTATCAATTGTTCTGGCTGGATCTGGTGCTGCTTTGAGTTGGTATGTGGGGACCTTCTGACAATGAGGTTGGGGAGCTGTTTGAAGACTTGAAGAGGAGAGGTTCAGGAAAGATTTCTTCCAAGATGTGGTTTCCATCAGTTGTACTTGTTTAATGATTCCTTAGAGAGGTTCAAGGATGGAGTGATAAGTGACAACGAGGGGCATCTGGTCAGAGGTTTGTTTTTTTTCTTGTATTGAAGCAGATTCTCCTGGGGTATTTAGGGTGGCTCCTTACATGATGCAGTCTATTTTCTGGTGGAGTGTCCTTGTTTGATAGAGGTGGGTTTCAAGTGTGTTAAGGAGTCTATTCCAGACTTTCTCCTTGGAGTTTATTCTGTGGTATCTGAGGACCTGGCACCTGCAGATAACAGATTTCTTGGTGTGTTTGGGGTGGTTACTGGATCTATGAGTTTCTCCTATATAGCTGTCATTGCTGAAGCTGATTATGGGTTCAGGAAGTTGATGCTGGTGAGGGAGTGTTCAGTTACTCAACTGCATGAGAGACACAGGACATGTTTTCCAGCGTTCTCACTGTTAGGATACTTGACCTATTGTCACTGCTCTTTGAAGATTTTATAGCTATAGACCATCTTGGGCATGGTTGTCTATAAAACTTCTAATCAAATGTTAACCTAAAGACATTTCTGGACCAAATTAAAATGGGGTTATGATTGAGAGTCTTTCAGTAACTTAAGGATAAAAATCACTGCAGAAGTGTTGAAACTGTACCAATCTTCATGGAACTTGGGTGGAGCACAGTTTTCAGGAGGGAAGCTTCAGGCTGTGCACATATGGTTTTGATAGCTGAAGTTGTAGCAACTCTAATAGTTCTTTTAATAAAGAGTTTAGTTTTAGAAACATTTTTACCCAGCATGTGGTACTTGAAACAGTAATTAACCCAAAGCCAACCATTATAAGCCTGGGAAAATTCAGAGTTAAGATTACACTTAAGACATTCCAAAATGTTAAGGTAAGAAATCCACAATTATGACACAGCCTTAATGTTGCCCAGTGGTGATGCCATAAGGAAAAACATAGAATAGTTAAAAAAAAAGACAATCTGGGTTCACAAATATTAAAATGCCTTAAATACTGTAAGCTACTGTATGGTGTCACTACAGCATAGTTAAGATTGTTTGACTATCTTGATATATAAAAGACTATGAGCTAGTGGTTAAGGGCATGCTCTTGGGGGAAGAGGCAGTTTATGAAGAAGTTCTAGAAACTCAAAGGTTACGTTCCATCATATTGAGACATAGTTGAGCTGAAGGAAAACAGAAATCCCTTCCTGAAAAAAAAAATTGAAAAAAATAGTTGTCCTGAAATTTTTCCCACAAGGAGACTTCCAGAAAAATTCCATGTCAGGAGACAGGAAGCTAAATTTTTTAGCTTCCTAGTTGCTTGCTGTGATGATTTGGGGAATCTGTACAATTTATGAATTTTGTGTAGATCAGTAACTATGTATTTTACCTGGCTGCAAACCTGCACATTCAAAATGGAGTTATTTGTCTTCTCTGTGGTCTTGTTACTACCACATTGGTCTGAAATTCCTGTGGGGTAGTGAGAAGGGCCTAACAATGGAACATCATTACACTTTGACGAGCAGCCATCATTAAGAGATGTCTTCTCGCCACAGCAAACCAGTTTTTCAAGTCTAAACTCACCTGACATAGGGGCTTAAAGTTATAAAAGAGCAGGAGCTGCTTTACTCAGGGGAATCACTTTTCTCCAACTCAAGATGAGAGAGAAGTAACCCAGCATGTAGGAACCTGAGGCAGCAGTGGATCTGCCTGACTTGTTACATAAACACAGATGTTCTCCCAAGGAAAGGGTGAACTAGTAAGGGCCATATTGTGGTTAGGATGGTGGCAGTTTTTTAAATGTATGTCTCCACTTGGAGCTAGGGGTGTAATTACCAAATGGCATAGACATACTCTTGCTAGCTCTCAGTGAAGTAGTGAGCTAAAAATAGTAGTGTAGCTGGGCTAGCACAGGTGGCAGCAAGCGGTGGCACTGGCTAGCTATGCTGAGTATGTATGCAAGGGGTTCAGGTAGCTCTGTATTTGGCACAGCTAGCCCATGCCCCTGCTTGCTGCTGCCCAGGCTATCCTGGCTACATTAGTATTTAGTGCACTAACTCCGTTAGAGCTAGAATAAGTGTGTCCACACAAGCAGGGAATCACACCCAAAGCTCCAAGTAGGGCTCTCTTGTGCCTTATTTGTTAAATAAAAGTTAGAATCCTGTGCAAAGTGTCTGTGTGTGTTATATGCTACACTTACACTGTGCCTTGAGAGAGTTAAAGTGTAATCCTGTAAGTGGGTGCAGACTCACCTGGCGGTGCCTCCTGCTGGCTGTCCTCAGGAATTAGCTCACCAGCTGTTGGAGCACCCTCCACTGCTAGGCCACCATATCCCTCCCAGGACCCCAGTGCCCTGTTGTCTGGGGTGCTGTTCCCTGGCAGTACCCCCCCAGTTCTGGGTTTCCCCAGCCTAAGGGAACCCCCAAGTCTCTATCCCCACTTCACCTCAGTCTTAGCTACTGCCCAGTCTCCATCTAGCCCCCATTCACTGGGGCAGACTGCAGTATGAGCCACTCATCACAAGCAAATGCCCCTACAACCCAGTACCTAATAGGCCTTACCAGGCCTGCAACTTTCCTAGGCCAGAGCTCCCCATCTCCCTTGGCCTTTCCCCAGCCCTCCACCACTCCAGATACCTGGTTAACCTCCCTATAACCAGACCCTTCTCTTTTTTTTTTTCCTTCTCTTTCTCTCTCTCTATGTTCAGAGAGAGACTGTTAAGCACTTGGCTCCCAGCCTTGTTATACAGGCCAGCTGTGGCTGCTTCCCCAATCAACCCAGCTTTTAGAGCGGCAGCCCTCTCAGGCAGGAGCAGGGGACTACCCTGCTACAAACCCCAAATGCGCAAACCTTTGGTGGGTTTCTGGGAGAGGGTGTGTTTAAGCTACAGGGGAATCTAAGAAATCAGCACTGGTTCTGAGATCTGGGCAGAGGACCACAAGGTCACAGCTCTCAGAAAGGAAGGTGCAGACCCTCTGTCTAATACTGAGTGTGCCTGGGGACCCCCAGACTGCAACAGTGCTAGGCTATGTTCAGACCCTGGAGGCTTAAAACACCCAGGTCCATTCACAGCAGTCCAGCGAGAGGGCATGAAGGGTTGCTCAACAAAATTTGTGACACTGATATAGAAAGTTTTTGTCAGTTTATCCAGGGAGAAAGTGATATTAACAAGAACCTTCCAGGTGGGCATCTGGGGAGTCATCATTTGATGTTCTTGATGTTTTTGTTTTTGTTTGTTTGTTTTGGTAATTTTGAAAAAATCACTTTTGCAAAAAGGGCATTTCCCATCAGAAAATCATTCTCATGGAAAATTCCCAACCAGCCCTAATACTAACTACTGAGACTCTCACTTGGCTGGTGTAGGAAAGTCTTTCTTGCAGTCACTAGTTTGGCCCAAACCAAAGAAGAAAAGTCTCCCACTACAACTCTACCTCACATTCCAATCATACATTTAAAGAACAACTGAATGTGGGAATCAATTCAAGCTATTCCAGACTGACTCCTGGGCCCAGATCCATAAACAGAGTGCCATTTACATGCATGTAAGCCAATGCAGGCAGACTATGAAAGATGCATCCGGAGAAAAATTTATTGCAATAAATAAGACATGTACAGATGTTTACAAAACTTAGAAATACTTTGACAAGACAAGCAGTTTATGCAACATAAAAAATAAAGTTAAACATCTACAAAGATTGTGATTTATAAGTAATGGAGAAAGAGGAAGAGTGGATGTGGAAGGTGGAACTCCCATGTGTATGACAGTGGTCTGTACATTAATTCAGATATTTTAAAGAACTATTTTAATCTAAATAATTACATGGCTGTATTAATTTTTTTGGCCTACATATCTCAATTATATTTGAAGGATAATTCCTGTCTCAGAGGGATCCGTTCTCTTCTCAGGGTGCATGGCCATTAGTAGTTATGCACAGGTTCAAGAACAAACACATGGAGCTTCCCTTCCTTATGCCACTGGTCACATAATTAAAGAGGGTAGAATTTTTCCCGCAGAGCATGGAACTCTAAGATACCAATAAGTAATTCAACAAAGAAATTAATAAAACCAGATGGATAATTCTTTTTAGACTTAACTAGATTTTAGGATTTTCCTTTAAAAGTCCAGGGGAAGGGGGGAATAAATCTAAAACCAGACTGCTAAAACATAGGCACTAGAGGTCAGTCACTCTCTCGTTGCACTTAAATGAAAATCAAATAGGTTAAACAAGCATTATTAGTATGTAAATTTGTCTGAAATTTTTTCCATATCTTTTAAACTAATTAATAATATGTGTAGAATGAGTCTGAGGTAGCCTGTGTGTTGGAGATTTTTTTTAAAAAAACCCATAAAGGCAAGATAGTGCTTGTACTAAAATAGTATTTCTTACTGAAAGAGCTCAGTGCTCTGCTTTGGAATCTGACATTTTGCCCTTCTATGTTTTATTTTTGTAACTGGCGTTTGCAATCTTTCCTTCATGCTTTGTGTTTACAATATGTATTTGTATAATAAACACATAATACAAATAATACTTTTGTTCTCTATGAGGTCTCACATGATCTAATGTTCCTTATCCTCTTTTTCCACTTCTTTCAAGTACCAGCCAGCTCTGTTGAGATTCCCTGGCACTTGCTGACAAATGTTTAGCTGGTGCCATTGCCAGATCTTAATGAGCCCACAAGGGGATTCTACAATAGCCATGTCACTGTCCCCAGAAATTTATTTAAGTTCTCTTGGTTCAGTGCTCTGGTTTGAAATGCAACTCACAGGTTTAAGTCACAGTTTGAAGGGTTAGCATGAATGTCCTGCCTGGTCAATAGCCTCCTCTCCTTTTGAGCTGAACTCTTGGTATGGAGGGGCAAAACCATGGAACTAATTCCCTGGAGTTGCAGGTTTGTAGCTTCCACTATTAGCTTTAATGTAAAATACATAATGTGAAGCTACAATAGGAAATTTTGACTACTCAGCCAGATTTCTGATCTCATTTAGGCTGGTTTAAATCCAGAGTAGCTGTTTTTTTCAATGAAGTCACTTTGGACTTACACCACTGTAACAGAGAGCAGAATCAGGCCTGCTGATACCAAACACTAACCTGCTAGAATTCTGTGGGTTTTATCTCCTGCACTTCACAACACAGCCTCAAGTTTACTGCTAAAACAACCTTTTAGGTATCAGAACATTTAAGAGTATGAAACTCTGTTCTCAATTACCCTAATGAAAATCCAGAGTAACTCCAGTGATCCAGTTAATTTGGCTTTACACCAGGGTGATTAGGACTCCGATTCTGCAACACGTTTTGCACAGGCAGACCTCTCTGGCCACACACAGCTCACTGCCAGGGGGCCGGGGGGAGGTGTGAGACTAGAAACAAAATTTGGCCCACAATAGTATTTATAAGCAATACTTACACCTATACTTCCTCAAAGTGGGTATCACACTGATGAGGAACATAAATAGGCAGATTAGACTGGATAGAAGGCTGACTGCATGGAAGAAAACCGATATCTATAGCAGTGCAGTTAGTTACCCCTGAAGAATTCAGATTGATCAAAGCATTTTGAACTTTCTGACATTTTACTTCAAAGTTTAAGAGCAGTTTATTTGAGGGAAAAAAAAGGTTTTTTAAGTAGCAAAAGAATTATACTAGCTTAAACTGGAAGGTACTATCATTCTAGGTCTATTTTCAGTGGTTTACAGCTTAGTGCAACTCCCTGCTCCAAGTTCAGGGGGGCATCTAAGATGTGGCTGGATTCCACTGAAGCCAGTGGCAAGTGAGAGTGTTTAGCACCTTGCAGGAGGCACTCACCACCTTGTTAGATCAGGCACTTAATTGAGAAAAGGTTCTGGGAGGCGATGCTTCTCCGACTTACATCAGTTCTGCCCTTTATTTCAACGGGGGGGAGGAGGAGCAGGCCCCAATATAACCATGTGATTCACACTACAGAAACTGCAGTCAATTAAAAACTCAGGTTCAGCATTGCAGGATTCTGACAGAAAACCTGCAGATGTACATAATAATCCTGGGACACAGTGTCATTTTAACAGAGAATACCAAAAACAACAGTGCACTTTGGAACTGAGGTCTCAGAAAAGAAGCTTGGTTTAAAAATTTTCACATTGACTGGGGTTTCTAAAGGCCAGTGAACAGAAAAATGAAAAGTTTGGGCCTTGATCACATGTTTCTTTGTCTTTCTGGAATGCAGGTACCCAGGGAAGTGTCTTTTTCCTTGGAGATGCTACAGTGTTTCAGGTGAAGAAGGGTGTGAATTCTGTGCAGCTTGGACTTCAGTAACACAGGGTGAACTATCTTAGTTCCAGTACCTTTGAGGCAGTGATTTCCCTATACCCCCCATGAATCCCACCCCCCGAGTTTTTTGAACTAGTTACATGCCAAGTTAGTGATTGTTTGGAAATTTGAATTGAAATTAAAACATTAATATGCACTTTAAAAGCATATAAAGTGTATGATAAAATACTGAAAAAGTATAATAGATTTGAAAAGTATGAACATAGACTATACAGCTGTTGTTTTTTATGACAATGTCAGTGCATTCTTTTCAGTGATGTTGGCCAACCTAATAATTTCAAATTATGATTTGTAAGCAAAGTCTAAATGTGCTCTCTCTGACAGCTAGTGATGAGCTGGGGGGAAAGGCTTCAGGATCAGATTGTATTTACATTCACACCTAATCTGCCTAGGGATCCAGCAAACAGAGTTGTGTCATCCAAGTGACAGATTTTTCGCTGAGGTTGGGTTACAAATCACTTGAATGTGAGGGAGGGTTGGGGAATGAAATGTTGTTGTTATTGTATGAGTAAAGGGGAGTAGAACTGTACTTAGCCTGTGCTGAATGAGGGCATCAAGAGAGAGGGTGGGAACAGGTGTTTTGCTTGATGGTCTGTCTGAGTCACAATTACTGTTTGACCTGCCCCTCTCCACTGTTTAAAGAAAAAGCTGATTAGGCTCCATAGATAGTCTTTTGTTTTGTTAAGTGACCACAGCAGCTGAAATGACTGATCATCAGGTTTAAGTGTTAGACCTACCATGGGATGGTGTTTCTGTGGAAGAGACAGCCCAGTCTGCACTAGCAGTGAGGTTCCCCCACTAAGAGCTCAGCTGAAATCACTGAGAGCTGAGTGGAACCTCAAGAGACCAACTTGCAGAGATCACACTGGCAGGTGGCAGCAGGAAGTGATGGCACAGGGCCACTGGCAACAGAGTGATGGAGTGAACAGTGGCACAATGAACAACAGTGGCCAGAGTAAACAGTGAGCAGCTGGAGGAACAAGCAAGGTACCTTCTTGCCCCCTACCTGGGAGGTGAACTCACGTGAATGCACCTCTGAAATCTGAGTCTCCACTGACCAAGGACAACACCGGTGAGTGGGGGCGATGGAAGGAAAAGTGAGAGGCATGTTAAATAAACATTTATTTGTTGGACTATATTTTAGTCACTTTGCTCCAGAATGCTAGATTTGTGACTGGGAATGGAAACTTACATAAATGTTTCCTAGTAGGCCAAGATTTTTAAAATGCATTATTTGCCAAGGTTATCATCTCACATTGTTGCTATCTTGAGAGGTCATTATGTTGGGGAGTTTCTGTACTAAACTTTTATTTAATTTTTACATAAGAATGGCCATACTGGATCAGACCAATGGTCCATATAGCCCAGTATCCTGTCTTCCGACAGTGGTCAAGGCCAGCTGCTTCAGAGGGAATGAACAGAACAGGTAACCATCAAGTGCTCCATCCCGTCACCCATTCCCAGCTTCTGGCAAACAGGCTAGGGACACTCAGAGCATGGTGTTGCATCCCTCCTCATCCTGGCTATAGCCACTGATGGACCTATTCTCCAGGAATTTATCTAGTTCTTTTTTTAATCCTGTTATAGTTTTGGTCTTCACAGCATCCCCTGGCAAAGAGTTCCACGGGTTGACTTTGTTGTGTGAAGAAGTACTTCCTTTTTGTTTTTTTAAAACCTGCTGCCTATTAATTTCATTGGGTGACTACTAGTTCCTGTGTTATGTGAAGGATTAAATAACATTTCCTTATTCACTTCAGTCAAGATTTTATAGACCTCTATCATGTCCCTCCTTAGTCATCTCTTTTCTAAATGAAAATTCCCAGTCATTTTAATCTCTCCTCCTGTTTCATACCCCTAATCATTTTAGTTGCCCATCTCTGTATCTTTTCCAATTCCAATATATCTTTTTTGGGATGGGGTCACCAGATCTGCAGACAATATTCAAGGTGTGCACGTACCATGGATTTATATAGAAGCAATATTTCCTGTCTTTCTGAAAATGTACTAGAAAATCCATTTGCCTCTGAGCTGCAGGAGAATTACAAACTGCTGGGTTCTTTGAGATCTTTAGCATCTGGCAGTCTTTACAATGTTCCATTTGTAAGATCAACCTGAACACAGACTTATCTAACTTGCCATAAGAGTTAAAATCAACTTTGGAAAGTATCTACCAAGATCGGATGGATTTAAGTAGCGAGGCTGGTGGATTACTTTTGCTATTACGTTCAGAGAAGACTATTGCCATTCTCTCTCTCATGAGTCTACTGTTGAAACCACTTGGGTCATTAAACGATGCCATCCAGGCATCTGCTACAACAGTAGTAGATCTTTGTCCAGCAATGGAAGCTACATTTTGATCAATCGGAGAGCTATCCATTGAAAAAGTATTGGAAGAAGCAAAGACTTCAGTCCAGAAGTTGACTAATGAATGTATTTATATTGAATCCTTAAGTAAAGAGGACAAGAAGTCTTTGGTAAGACAACTGAAAAAGTACACAGACTTGATTCTTAAAAATCTACAACAATGACTTCTAGATTCTACTCAACCTCTATGTAGCTTTTACAGATGCCTGTCCTATAAAACACCGGCAGTTGAGTGGAGTGAGGCACTACCAGCAATGAGGCTGCCATGTGACCAGGACAGAATAGAGAATTTGAACACAGAGTGGAATATCATACAATGAATGAAGATTTGACTTCAATTTCTTTATCATCACTAGTGGCTCGACCTGATCTTCGTGCTATGTTTCCTGGGATGAAAGAAGTAAGAATTCATCTCATGCTACTCCCAGTCACAACAGCTACAGTTGAGCATTCTTTTTCATCATTGAATAGAACTGAACAGAAGCCACCAAAGATGAATGTATTGCATTCAAGAAGTTCATTAACAGAGTTGTGCAAAATTATAACAAGAAACCAAGAAGGATATAGATGTAGTGCTTCATAGAAGGCTTGAGTAGCCAACTTTAATTTGTGTGATTTTTAAAACACAAAATGGTCATGAAACATTTTTTCAGTTTTTACTATAGTGCCATACAGCCTACCGTGACCCTCAGTCTCACCCCCCCATTGGCCTTGACCACCCCACCCCCACCCCCACAAATTCAAACACCCTCTCTAATTTCAATTCCTGGGGAACCACTGCTTTGCGGCCTTCTGAAGGCTGCAACATTTGGCCCATTAATTGTTTCTAATGAGAATGGTAGTATGCTGTAGTCTACTGAACATTGTATAATATACCTACATCTTCATTGCCTAAACAGAAGATTTTTTTTAATCTATATTAATCTCACTTCTTTTAATCATATCCTCATCTGTGGGCTTGTCTACATCAGAAAGTTGCAGCGCTGGTGAGGGAGTTACAGCGCTGCAACTTTGAAGGTGTACACATCTGCAGGGCATCACCAGCGCTGCAACTCCCTGTTTGCAGCGCTGGCCGTACTCCCGTTTTGTCTCGGGTGTAGAGGATCCAGCGCTGGTGATCCAGCGCTGGTAATCCAATGTAGACACTTACCAGCGCTTTTCTTGACCTCCGTGGAAGGAGGAAGCCTCTGGTAATCAAGCTGGTCTCCTTTCCCGGTTTGCTCTCTCGTTCCCGGAACCCCGAGCAAGCAGGTGTCCTTCCCTGCGGTTTGCTGGGTGGCTCCGGGAACGCGAGAGCAAACCGCGGCGAAGCTGGTCTCCTTTCCCGGTTTGCTCTCTCGGTCCCGGAACCCCGAGCAAGCAGGTCTCCTTCCCTGCGGTTTGCTGGGTGGCTCCGGGAACGCGAGAGCAAACCGCGGCGAAGCTGGTCTCCTTTCCCGGTTTGCTCTCTCGGTCCCGGAACCCCGAGCAAGCAGGTCTCCTTCCCTGCGGTTTGCTGGGTGGCTCCGGGAACGCGAGAGCAAACCGCGGCGAAGCTGGTCTCCTTTCCCGGTTTGCGCTCTCGTTCCCGGAACGCCGAGCAAGCAGGTCTCCTTCCCTGCGGTTTGCTGGGTGGCTCCGGGAACGCGAGAGCAAACCGCGGCGAAGCTGGTCTCCTTTCCCGGTTTGCTCTCTCGTTCCCGGAACCCCGAGCAAGCAGGTCTCCTTCCCTGCGGTTTGCAGGGTGGTTCGGGGAACGCGAGAGCAAACCCCGGCGAAGCTGGTCTCCTTTCCCGGTTTGCTCTCTCGTTCCCGGAACCCCGAACAAGCAGGTCTCCTTCCCTGCGGTTTGCTGGGTGGCTCCGGGAACGCGAGAGCAAACCGCGGCGAAGCTGGTCTCCTTTCCCGGTTTGCTCTCGCGTTCCCCGAACCCCCCTTGAAGCCGCCCAACAGCGCTGCAGTGTGGCCACATCTAACACCACTTGCAGCGCTGGTTGCTGTAAGTGTGGCCACTCTGCAGCGCTGGCCCTATACAGCTGTACTAATACAGCTGTAACAACCAGCGCTGCAAAATTTTAGATGTAGACATGGCCTGTGTCTACTAAGTGAAGTAAGTTCCCCTCACAGTTTCCTCTGCATCTTCCCACCAAGCAGAGTGACTTGTTGCACCATAGAACAGGGAGCAGGTTTGGCCTGCAGCCTCTGCAGATCACAAGGCTCCACACTGAGGGCCCAGTCTTGCAAACATGTATGTAAATCCTTGACTATTCATGCAACTAAAGTTTCTCATGTGTGTCCATATTTGCAAGATTGGGACCTCACTGGAAATTGCCTAAAAAGGGATGAGGAAGGGGCAGATGTATGGACCCACCCCAGCTTACATTACTGCCTGGGTGCGCCAGGTGAGCAAGCTGCAATATCCTAAGGAATGGCATGGCAAGAGCACATGCTCCTTGCAAGCTGGGAACAATCCTTCCCCTTTCGTTTTGTACTGCTGGAACAGTAGTAATAATAAAAATGAAATTATTATTTACAGTTAATTCAGCGTACAATTTTATGATGTGGTATATATTTCACTGAAGACAAACTGTTTAAGATTAATATTATTTAAATGATAACTTGAAGGGGCTTTCTATTTAATAGGTACTAACCATACCCCATCCTAAATGGGCTTCAAGGCTGAATATTAGTTAACAGAAAGCACCCTCAAATTATCATAACTTCAGTCTGCTCTTTGTATTGATAAACTGTCCCTAGTTAGGGTGGATTGTCCTATATAATATAGCGAAACATTGATTGATTTCCCACTCTGCTACACTTCTCCAAAATGCTCTGTCAATACACTTCAATGGAAGTAAAAAAAAAAAAAAATTTTCTCCTAAATGTCCCTATTTCTGGTGGGACTAAATTTGGAATAAGGACTTTGATGTTATGTTCCCTGAGGGAGGTCCTAGAACATCTTGTCTTTAACAATGACTACGTTGTTTTAATTTTACAGTAGTGTAGTGCTCAGTCCCTGTGATATGTCTGTGTATTCAAATGAATAAAGCATTTATGCTTTTATAAAGGGTCTACCAGGAACACTTTGTTTTTAAATATTTAAGTCCTTGAGTTTTAGGTTCTCCCCCTTTTTAATACACAGTATTAAGTAGTAGTAAGGGTTTTGTTTTGTTTTTCCCAGCAGACCATTTGTTGCTACCACTAGGTGGCCTGGTTTTCAAAGCAATCCTTAAGGAAAGACTCATCACAAGTGTGTTTTTCTAGAGTTTTGTATTTTCAGGAAGTCTTGATCCATATCTGGAAGAAAAAAAGGGGGGGGGGGAGGAATTAGAGATTTGATAAAATTTACAAAAATCGTATCAAATGTTAAAATAAGTTATTTATTTTCCTCTTTCAGATATAGTGATGGATTTCCTCCAAGTTTTTTCTGTGAAATCCTTTGAGATTTATTCCCCATGAGATGTGGCTATTGAGTCTCTAAACAGTCAGACACAAGCAGTTATAAAATTACACTATTGGCTGAAGAGGTTTGCCTACTCTTGCTACAAACAACACCTGAGCTAGAAAAGAATAAAACTAAACAATTTTCTCCATGATCAGTGTACATCATGGTCCAAATCCTTCTAGGCTTACTTACTCCAAGTAGTATTTACTGATAGGCTTTTTCTCATTGAAGTAAAGAGGATTACTCAGGTAAGTGATACTCGATATAGGCAAGGTTGGAGAATCAGTCCCTATGTCCATTTTCAGTACTTTTTGTGCAGTTTCATCTTTTTACCTGTATAGTTTTTTTCCCCCCTGTCTGCACAGCCCTTTCACAATTTTTTTTTCAAAAGTTAGGAAAAAGGGGATCTTAAAGCCATAAATATTAGCAGGTGGACTCAGGGGCAGGAATGGGAGCTGAAACTGCTTTTAACAATAGACCTATTAATATGCTTCCTATATGCTTACCTCACTCAGTAATGCCCACACAGGAGAATCAGAATGGATAGATAAACGAATAGCCTGTATTTTTCCTACTGATGGACTGATGATGCCTTCTGCTATTCCATTATCAAATGTACCTATGTATAAACAAAACCAATCAGCACTAGTATGAGCTATAATGAAATGCATTTTTCTAGTGGAGTTAGCACAGACAGTTTTAATGTCTATAATAAATATTACCTAAGGCCCAGATTCCCAAGAGTACTGAGGCACCTAAGCTGGGGAGTTAGATGCCAAGTCCCATTTTTAGGGGCCACTGTTTAGTCCATTTGGCTGCTGCCTAATCCTGTAGATGCCTAAGCTCACTCTGAACCTAAATTTTTGCGTTAAAGGTTCCTGCCTCTGGGCAGGAACACTGCTGCCTCTAAGTACCTGCACACCAATCTCCTGCCTATAGAGCTCCTCAGACCAGGTGAGGATAGGTGGGTAGATACCTATCTTGCCTGTGGGGCCCAATCTGTATGTGTGCTCAAAGGCCACTTAATTCCACACACAATGTCGAGAGGAGGAAGACCTCCCTCATAACTTTTAGCCCAGTGGTTAGGGTACTCACCTGAGAGGTGGCAGATCCTTGTTCACATCCTCTCTCCTCATCAGGCTGAGGAGGGATTTGAATCAGGGGATCTCATGCACCCCAGTACCCTAACCGCTGGGATAATGATTACAAGGGTCATCCTCCCTCTCATAGCTGTTTTGTGTGAAGTTAGGCAGCCTCTGAACATTATTGAAAACATTTTTTTGGTGTCCTACAAGTTTGTGATGTTGACAGTACATCATTGTATCACTAACAGAAAATACTGTTTAATAGATTTTTATCATGTTAAGATGTACAAGCTCTTTTAAAAAATAGCATATTCTGACGAAACATTCACCTTTGTTGCTGGCTGAACCACAAGTTAATGATGTCAAAATCAATTAGTTCAAGCTGCAAAACTCAAGTCACAGTCAATTATCCTACTGAGGAGCTTGAAATGATTGGGCTTTTTCTTTAATTTAAAATATTCACTATCCCCTTTATTAAAGTTGGTTTTCATTACTCTGCCATACTGAATTCTAAGTAACCAAACCACATACTGCAACATGCAGAAGTTGAAAATGTATTCTTCGATTACTAGTTGACTTTGACCCCAGGCCCCGTGGACATTTTTATCGGGCCCCTGCCCCATGGACCCAATCGGCCCCCTCACCCTTTCACTGCCAGCCGGCTGCATGATCTGCAGCCGGTTTCGTTCCAGACCGCGCCACGGAAACATCTGTACTCGCTCGTGCTCCATACCCTTCACTACCTCACCCTCGCGTCCCGCCCCGATACCAAATGGCGGGACCTCCTGCCGCCTCTCGAGGGTGAGGAGCCCCGGTGGGCCAGCTTGTACTCTGCCCTGGTCCCGAGGCCCGCCGGGGATATCAGTTGGCGGCTCCTTCACGGAGCCGTGAGCACGGGCATGTACTTGGCGCGGTTCACCTCTGTCCCTAGCACCTGCCCTTTCTGTGGTGAGAAGGAGACCTTGGCGCACGTTTATTTGGAGTGCGCCAGGTTGCAGCCCCTGTTCCGGCTCTTCCTCAATATTTTCCTGCGTTTTTGGTTGCACTTTTCCCCTCACCTTTTTATCTACACGCTCTCCATCCGTGGCCCCACGAAGTCGCGGGATCTCCTTCTCAACCTCCTCTTGGCCCTGGCCAAACTGGCCATCTACAACACCAGGGAGAGGAGATTGGCCGACGGGGTTTCCTGCGACTGTAGGGCCTATTTCCGTTCCTCCGTCTGCTCACGCATCCGGGCAGAGTTCCTCTGGGCGGCGTCCACTGGCTCCCTTGACGCCTTCGAGGAGCAGTGGGCGTTGTCCGGGGTTCTCTGCTCGGTGTCCACATCAGGTTCCCTTCATTTAGCCCTATGACCTCACTCCCGATCCTGTTTTTTCATTAGTTGTCCCCTGTAATTACTTGGTGTCCCAGACCTGTGGGTCCTCCCCTTAGGCTGGGGGGAGGCCCGCCCACCCCCGCTGGATGCCAGTAGGACTAGTTGACTTTGAAATTCGGAGTTTCTTATAGAACTAATGGAGCTTTAAAGTGTATAGGGTTTTGGTTTTTTAAATAGTGTGTATATATAAGCAAACTGTTTCAGTCTTTGAAATGATAAGAAGTTGTTTACCTATCTTTAAATATCCATCTTTGGTTGTTTGGTAGTTAACTATGTCTCCATGGTCTACTGCATTTTTTAATAATTCTGTTTCCTGTAACAAAACAAAAGCGTAGAAGTCCCAACCAGGTTTTATAAAATATATTTTTTCCAACCTTCATTCATAAAATGAGTAGTACTGGGTATTGCAGTGGGAAATGAGACACTTACAGCAGCAGGCCAAACTTCTACAGTAGTGTTAAACAGTTTATCACCAGGGTGTTCCATGTTTCCACTTCTAAAGAGGTACCTGCCAGTGAGAACTATATTATTTCTGCATATTTTTGTACGGTAGAAGATTCTAGGTGAATAGTTCTCAAGAATAATTTCTGAAGTAAAACTTTAAATATACGTTCTTTATTGCAAATAGCATGTCAGTGAAGCCAGAGACAGATGTTAACATTTGCAGCTATTTGGCCAAACTGTATTAAAACCTTTAAATTTCAAACAATATATCCCAAAAGACAACCTGTTCTGGAAACAGTGAAAGGGGAAAGCAACACCATGCTGAATTGTCACTAATCTTTCTTTCTCCCTTTCAGTGCTCAAATCCCAATCAATCTAACTCATTCCAAGCTTCACTAGCCCTTACACACAGACCCCAATAGTCCCATATTATTCCAAAGCCTACCTGAGGCCTGCAATACCCATGCAGGCAGCTGCATAAGGATCATCCCCAAGTCTTGCTGTAAGAGTGTGGACTTCCTTGAAAATCCAGCATTTTAGGTACCAAAAGTGGGCTGTCTCCTAATTTTTATGAAACTTCCTTGATGACAGGATGTCCAACTAGCACCTCTTATTGTGGGACCCATATGCCAGTGGCAGCCCTCAGTTATTCATGGAGGTCTATTGATCAAGTGTTTCTAAGCAGCTCCAATATTGGCCAATAGGTAACAGTATTGCCAGCTTCAAGCATTCAAAAATCATGAGTTAAGCCCCCCAAAAACTCATGAGATTTAAAAAAATACTTTTTGGATTCTTTTCACTTGCCTTCTGGGCTTGGAGCCTCTTTAGATTTCATGCTTATAATAGTTTCTTTGCAACCATTCAGGCTCATAAGTTTTTGTTTTGTTTTAAATGAAACCTGAGATTCTCACTTTTACATGAATCCTGCAGCTGAGGCATTAAGAAGAACTCCAAATATAAGGTTCACAATAAAAATTAAGCAGCACTAGAGTAGTGGGGCATCAGCTAAAAAAGGCAATGTTGTGTAGAAGCCACCTTCTTCCTGTTTAGACCCCACACTGGAAAAATGGAAAATATGGACTATAAGTTTATTAACATGTAAGCTATTAAATTATGAACGTTGTGAGTCATAGCAGTTTCAATTTATGCTGCAATATTTGTTACAATATTGTTATGGTGGGGTCACCTGATGGGGATATTACACATGATCTTGTAAATTCTTTTTGAGTGTGTAAGCAGTGTAAAATCTTTGAATAAATGTTTGGATTGTTGTTAGTTAGCAAAGCAGTTTCCTCCCTGCCATATTCTCACTAACTTGAGTCTATTCTTGAGGCAGAGGTACTCCCTAGGAGTGTGGCATGGGGGTTTTGGTGAAGTTCCTTCAAAGATGAGATGGGCAAATAATATTCGGGCTGCCTCTCTTCAAGTATGTGTTATGTAGTGCAAAATACACAAGCTGCACTAAGAAAATATCCAGATCTGTCAACTAGGTTACCAATTTCTCATCCAGTGTGGAACTGACCCACAAGACACCAGAGGGGCAACAGTATTTTTTCATGACATTAATTTGTTGTAAAATACATTTTACAAATCTAGTGGTATAAATTATTTCATCTACATTATTTATGATGGAGAATGCATTTCACAATGTATTTTTGCAAGTGTCTTTTTCTGGGAAGCCAAGAGAGGAAACATTATTTGTCAAAGGAGACAGGATGGACATATGTAAAATAATTAACAATACAGAGAACGAAAGTTAGGAACTTTCATTTACCCCTTCTCATAATACACCAGAGAGTACATTTAACTAAATTGAAAGACAACATTTTAAGCATGATAAAATAATTTTTCACATAACACATAGTTAACCCGTGGAGCTCACTGTCAAAAGATATCAAAGCCAAGACTAGGACTAGAAAAATTTTACATTTATATGGATAATGAGAACATCCACAATTACATTAGACAAATTAAAAAGTTTAGGTGTATAAATCCTCTTGTTTTAGGGCATAAGCCAACTACTAATTTAAGGGGCTAGGAAGAATCTCTCCCTGTAAATAGGTTATTCCAGAATTGTCTGCTATGGGCTTTCTTGCTCCTTCCTCTAAAGATATCTGGAAGTGGCCACACTCAGGAATAGCTTATTGGATTAGAGGGACCACTGGTCTGATCTGCTACGACAATTCCGGTTTCATCATAGAAAGGACAGGTCTGCAGCTCAGCGAATTCAGCAATTCAACGAGAATCTAATTGTAAGTGGGAACCCACTCCTAGAGCGTGTCTCCAGGATCTCCTGAATCTTTGGAGGATCATTTCCTAATATCTGCAAAAGAAAAGCTTCCAACCTGCATAGAGGAGACACACCGAACAGGAGTACCTGACCTGGCCCTCCTGCAGAGTTAGAAAAATCCTTTGCCCACTGCTCTGTTCTCAAACCAACAACACCTCAGTCCAATTTAAAAATGGTGCAAGCTGCCACAAGGTGACTAGTAGGATGGTATAAGTTAAAGCAGACCTTGTCCAATTTTAATTTATATTCACATCACTGCAAGAATTCCTAACAGTCCTGGCAACACAGGAAAGCCCCGCCAATGCACTCTAGTGTTGGGAAAAACTATGCTCTTAGGCCAAACAGCATTTCACCACTAAAACTCTGTTTTAAAAGTTATAAAACTGGTTAAGAAACCTAAATATGTGGCATGTATTGGAAATTCATAACCATATGTTGTTGTAAAATGAGTATATAGCATAAAATATATTAGAAATGTTTACAAGTCAGACAAAATACAAGAGGCTTAATTCTGATGTCACAATAGTGTTATGTTGTTGCAGCTATATTTAATTCAATGATTTACACCAATGTAAATTCAGAAGCAGACACAAGGTCCTTGCCCAGGCTCTCACCCCTGTCCTCTAAGTCCTTCCCTAAAACATTTCTTCCTTAAGGCACATGAACTCTAGCCTTCCTCACAAAGAAGTATAAACGAAATAATAGGGGGAAGCCTTAAACAAAGCAACAAAAATTAATACAAAAACTTTTGAACTGCCAAGATGTGTTGCAGTCGTAGGATTTTCTGTTGGTATTTTGTATCATTTAGAATAAAAAGATAAAGAATAATAATGTAGCATGCATTAAATGTACTGATGTATGATTTGACCATATCCTTCCAGCCACCCTTTCTGAAAGCAGAAAGGAATGGCCTAATGGGCCATTGGTAAAGATGCAGCAACCAGAATCTTGTGTCTGAAGCTGATTTCAAGGCTGTAACAGACCTTTAGGGTCACCACTTTGTGGTAGGTTTAGCATTTTGAAATAAGTAAAAGAATGCAATGATTGTTTTCTCCTGCATTTCAATGTGATGTTCCTGTTCAAATGCTTTGTGTAAATCAATCCTGTTTTGTGTGTGAATGAGGATTGTGTGTGTTAAAAGATAATTGTGAAGGCCATCACTGGACCAGACGTTCTAGGAAGGAATCAAGGACAGACATAAAGGCACCCAGAGATTGCAATACACCCCTATTGAGATGTCAGAGGAGGGTAAATTGACAACTCTAAAAGATGTGGCAGGCACCTGTCATAAACAGATAGTTAAGGGTTAATGTCTCTTTTACCTGTAAAGGGTTAACAAACAGTAAACCAAAAACACCTGACCAGAAGACCAATCAGGAAACAAGATACTTTAAAATCTCGGTGGAGGGAAGCCTTTGTTTGTATTTTGCTTTGTTCTCTCTGGATTCTGAGGGGGACCAGACATGCAAGCAGATTCCTCCAATCTTTCTGAAAAAATCTCTTCTGTTCTAATTTTAGTAAGTACCAGGAAAAGGCAAGTTTGGTCTTTTGATTGTTTTCTGTATTTGCAAATGTGTAGTTTGCTGGGAGTATTTTAAATTGTATTTTGATGGGGGGAGGCTTCTCTCTAGTGTCTAAGCTGAAAGACCCTGTAACTTTTAACATCTAAATTACAGAGACAACTTTTTTACTTTTTTTTCTTTTTTATTAAAAGTTTTTTGCTTTTTAAGACTTGTTTGATTTTTTTCCCCTTGTTGAGGTTCAAGGGAATTGAGTCTGTACTTACCAGGAAATTGGTGAGAGACAGGGAGAGAGAAGGGAGGGGGGAAAGGTGGAATCCCTTTGTTTAGATTCACGGAGCTTGAATCTGTCTCTCTCTCCAGGATAGCCTAGGAAGGGAACGCCTGGGAGGGGGAGAGAAGGGGGGCAAAGAAACCTGATTTCTCTGTGTTGTGATTCAAGGAGTTTGAATCACGGTGATCTCCTAGTGTACCCAGGGCAGGAAAGATCTGGGAGGAAGAAAGGAGAAGGGGGGGAAATGGTTTATTCCCCTTTGTTGTAAGACTCAAGGAATTTGGGTCTTGGCATCCCCAGGGAAGGTTTTTTGGGGGGACCAGAGTGCCCCAAAACACTATATATTTTTGGGTGGTGGCAGCTTATCAGATCTAAGCTGGTAATTAAGCTTAGAGGAATTCATGCTGGTACCCCATTTTTTGGACTCTAAGGTTCAGATTGGGGAATTATACCATGACAGCACTCATCAATGGGGACAAAATAGCTGATCAAAACCAGCATGGGGTAACTCCCTAAAAGGCTAATAAAAAATAAGAAGAACAATCTAAAAAAAAAAAAGCACGCGACAAACAGCAATTGATTACAGCATGATGGAGCAAAACTCATTGGTCGCAATGGAGGAAGATCACTATATGAACAGGGTGCTTTGCCATGAAACTTCAGGTTTGTCCTGCCAAGACTTCCCCGGAGCATTGGGTTGTGACTGACAGAACCTGGCTCCTTTCTACCGGTGATCAACCTAGCTGGCCACTAGATTGATCAGGATTCTGGACTGGTAAGTATAACATTGACTGGCAAGACTGTGTGTGTGTGTGTGTGTGTGTGTGTGTGTGTGTGTGTGTGTGTGTGTGTGTGTGTGTGTGTGTGTGTGTGTGTGTGTGTGTGATTAAATGCATATGCTAATTGTTGTATCTCCAATAAATGCGGCATATTGCCCTTTCCCCTGAAAAAAATCCTGTATGCTTCTATAAGCATAACAGTATCACCACTCAATCCGTTGCTTTTCATTGTTTTCACCATAGGGTTTACATTGATTTCTTTTTTTGTTAACTATTTAATTTTTATTCCTGTGAGGAGAAGTCTAGAATTCATAAGCTTTTAAGGAAGAAGTGTGTTTCAGGGAAAGCGTTAAAAAAGAGAAAAGGGGCGTAGCAGATTATTATACTTATTTAAATTGGCAGTTGTGGGTACTCAAACAATAGAGAATTGGTAATCTTGACCGGATTCAAAACTGGGTATAAGTATCCTACCATATCATTTAGCACTTACCCATCTACTTTCAATGGCTGTAAAAAAGTGAATAAGATATAATCTCCAGCCACTGGAGAAAAAGCCCAAAAACAGTCCATTCCTTCATAAGCCTTTTCCAAAGTATAATGCTGGAATATTCTTAGGCTAGTAGTCACTTTTGCAGGGGGGTTAACATGTGCTTTATGTAGCATGTTTTTGTCAAAATCTTTATCCTGTTAGATGCAAAGAGATACAATATCACATATAAAGATTCATAATTCAGTGTTCAAATATCTTAGATCACAGAGGGCTGTTATAGAAAACAGTCATTATCTGAACTATTTTAATATAAAATGATATATTTAGGTTTTAAATGTTGCATCCCATATTTATGGGCGCTCCTTCAGTGAAACCACTAAAACTCAACAATAAGTTGTGTAACTATGAACTTTATCATCATTTGCTAATGATGTAGAAGCTTTTCTGATGGGCAGGCTGTTCCATAATTGCCCATTACACCTTCTTCTGTAACATCTGGTATAGGCCACTGTCAGAGACAAATGGACTACATGAACCATTGGTCTGATCCAATATGGTGATTTTTATATACTCATACAGCACTAACTGAACTCTTGAAGTCTTGTACTTAAGTGCTCTTACGTGGTTAGGACAACTGCTTTATGGGAGGAGGTATGCCATGGGCAATACAGACCTGTGCTGCATTACTAATAGAGCAGAATATAAGGAAAGGACAGTATCTAAGGAGGAAAGGCTACAAGAAGGAATCTCTCCATTTCCTCAGGAACCTCAGGAGAATCTTTGTGGGTAGACCAGAAATCAAGCCCTACGCTAGTTCGTATTATTTATATTGTTTATATAGCCATCCCAGGTGCTCTTGAGACAGTATTCACATCTGACTACTGTGGATCTGAGATGAACTAAACCTAATAAATGAGGCTCCCTGAGAAGGTGTTTCCTCCACAGTTTAAGCAGAGGAGCCTCTGATTGTCTGCAATAGGACACTGTAAGTGAAAAACCCACTCTTGAATTCATGTGCCTCTTCAAATACCATCTCATCTCCCTTTCATCTCCAAGCTCATTAAATGTGATGTATGCAGTTGCTGTCAAGTGTTCTTCTTCCCAAATTCCACCCTATACCCTCTCTATTTATTACAGCTTCTATCCCTTGCCCTCCTCTGAAACAAGTCTCACTGAAGTCTCTTACGACCTTTTCCTAGCCAAAGCTCAGAACCAGTACTCCATCCTCACTCTCCTTGACCTTTCAGCTGCCTTCAACACAACAGACCATGCTCTTCTTGAAATATTGTCCTCCCTTGGCTTTTGTGACTCTGTCCTCTCCTTGTTCTCCTATCTCTCTAATCATTCCTTGTGTCCTTTGGAAGACCTGCTATGTTCCCCCTTCAACTTTCTGTGGAGTCTCCAGAGGGGGTCCTTGCTACCCTTCTCTTCTCCCTTTACACCTTATCTCTAGGTAATCTCATCTGTGAACACAAATTCAACTGCCATCTCTACGCTGATGACTCTCAGATCTACCTCTCTACTCCAGACCCATCTCCTCCTGTCCAAACTAAAATCTCAGCTTGTCTCACTGACATCTCCTCATGGATGTCCAGACATCAGCTCAAGTTCAACATGGCTAAAACAGAAACTCTTCTTTCCCCTCTCCATCTTCTGCTAAGCCTACCACTCTACCTCCTTTCTCGATCATTTTGGACAACACTACCATTCTGCCCGCCACTCAGTCCAGTAAGATGGGATTTATCTTTGACTTGGACTTCTCTCTAGATCATCATATCCAGGCTGTGTCTAAATCTTGCAGATTCTTTCAGCATAACATCTCTAAGATACATTTTTTTTCTTATCCATCCACAGAATGAAAATTCTCGCTTGGCTCTCATCTCACATCCAGAGTACTGCAACATTCTTCCCTTGGCAAATGCAACCTTACCCCACTCATCCATTCAAAATGCTACTGTAATGATCATTTTCCTAGCCTGCCACTTTGACCACATCACCCTTATCTTTGAAGCCCTCCACTATATTTTATGTGATAAAAGGGGAGATAAACTACATTGTTAGGGTATGTAAAGGTTAAGTAAAGACCTGGGTAACCGCTAGCATGGTAACAGGGAGCAGGCACAGGCACGCACTGTCTCTTTGCTTGATAAAGTTGCTACCCTTTTCCCTCCCCTTCTGCTTGTTAAGGATTGATAAGCATTGCTGCAGCATAAGGAATATGGGGATCTAAAAGGATATTTTGTGTGTAAAGCAGTGTTATCTCCTCCTCCCTTCCTTTCCCAGCTCCACAAATGAGCTCAGGGACATGGCCCCTTCCTCCCTTCCCTGCAAACTGCTGATTAAGGGAATTCGTGGCTGCAATTATTGCAAAGAAATGTATCTTGGAAGTAAAAATGTCTGTAGAATATGCTTAATGCTGTAAACAGGGGCGAGGACAATTATATTAATATTCATTGTATGGGCGTTCATATTAATCTATAAAGGTTTTGAGGGTGTTGTAGTAAATATAGGCATTCACATACTAACTTAGATAAAAAGTGTGTGCTGTAACTAATTCAGTGCTTACTCAACAATTGGTCAAGGGGAACAAATACCGCAGTAAAGAAGCCCATCTACTCAATCTGCCTCTGAGTCCTCCTGCTCTAACATGTATGTCTTCACTTTCAATGCCCTTCATGGTCAGTCTCCACTTATCTTCCATTCACTACTGAGATGTTGACTCCAGCCCCTGCTCAGCTCCTGAGGCCAATCTTCATCGTCCACTACTAAAAGTTTCCAACAAAGCCCTTTGTACTTTCTCCCATGCCACCTGTCACAGTTAGGAGGTGCTCCTCAAACATCTGCAAAGCTACCTCATTATCCTCCTCCACATCCCACCTCAAAACTTTCCTTTGCCATTATGCCTACAAAAAAATCGACAACAGTTAAGCTGCTGGTGTGCTGAGACCACTGCTTATCCTGCTGACCAATATTGTCTCACGGTTTCCTCATACTTCCCCATCTGTCTGTATCCTTCTGTTGTCTCTTGTTGTATATTTAGATTGTAAGCAATTTGGGGCAGGAACTGTCTTTTTGGTGTGTCTGTACATTGCCTAGTACAGTGGGGCCCTGTTCCATGCTAGGGATCCTGGGCACTATGATGGTACCACTACTACTAATTAATTGAAGGCCCAGACTCAGGGAAGATATCTTTATATGTCCTGTGAGTGTATTTCCCCCACCCAGTTCAGATTACAAATTAATATGTTCCTCTCATCTCTCTCCTCCATTAATCTGCACTTCTGCTACATGAAATTTATCACCAAATACACAATGTTTTTTCAGTTCAAAAAGCAAATAAGTCAGAATTCACACAAATAATTTAGAAATATGGTGGGAAATTTTTTAAGAGTCTTACTTTTAAATTCTGTATTTTCCCAGCCAAAGATGAATGAATTCCCACATGCTGAAAGAGAGATGGCTTAGAACGGATACGCACATAGGCCTTTTGCCCTTCACAGTGTTTCTGGAAAGGAAATAAAAAAGGTCACGTGTATGAATTTTCCCCCCTCAACAATAAAGGGATAGGTCTACCATCAGTAATTCCGTTTCATTACATAGCTATAGCTACAGTCCTTGTCCTGCAATCCATATTCACAAAAGTAATCCTTTGGTGAGTATCCCAATGACTTCTGTGAGACTCCGTAAGGACCATTCACATAAGGCAGAACAGGAACTCTTCACTTAAGCCTCTATTCTCTCAAAGTTTGAATGTTACTAGGTTTTGTTTGGGGGTTTTTTTGGTCAAAGAAATAACAATAGGAGAAACCAACTAAAGACCACTTTCCTGTCTATATTTTCTGTCTAAAGTGTGGAGGAATGTAATCCTAGCAGAAGTTTAGCTGTATCTTACTGCCGGATCTCTCTGAAAAAATTCAGTTTTTGAGCTCATCATATTATTTTTACCAAACTGCTCTGACCATAATCTGCATTGACCTCCTTGTTATAGATCCTGGTCACTTTTCCACTCCCGGCTCTGTTGTGTTTGATACAGGTAATTGTTACAACATTACGCTCGATCATCCTGAGAATGAGGTGGCGCTCTCAAGCACTGGGTTTAAATTTTACTGTTCTAATTTAGGTACGACTTTGGACAACTGACAAACTGGGAAATGCAAGTATTGCCTTTCAGTAAGAATTTTTGCGATGTCTTGTTCCATCCATCTGTCTTCTTAGATGAGAATATTCCCCTAAAAGTGATTTGTGCTCTGGATGTAAACAGCAGTGCAGTTTGAGACACTAAATATAATAGGCCATAATGATAAATATAAGGAAACATCATGACCTAAATAGAATAAAGCACAAGACTACAGGCAGAAGCCCTGGATTCTACTCTCTCAGCTCATCACTGAATCACTATGCAACCTTGGTAAATCACTTTAATCTCCTTGTATCCCAATTTCCACATATTTAAAACGGGCATGATAATATTTAACCAACTTTGTAAAGTGTTTTGGGCACTATAGATGAAAGATGTTCTAGCAGTACTAGTTAAAGTGAAAAGGGATGGAAAAGCTGTATCTAACTAGCTCAAATGCAAAATCTCAGATGGGATTTATGGCTCTTATTGAAGTACTAATTAGATACTCAAAGATAGCTGAGGACATATAAATAGAATAAAGTGTTTTTATGTGTGTCTAAAGCAGATGTTCAGTAAAACAATGCCAGAAAAAGAGAGCGAATGCAAATCAGTGCACCAGCAGCTGTTTCTTTAGAAAAGGGTGCTACACCTTTTGAAACAAAAAGATACAATTGGGACACGTTATTGTCCCAGCTGGTGGAATCAGTGTGTAGCTGTACGGTATTTTACCACAATCATAGTAACTATAAAATACTACACCAGAACAGTTGTCTCTAATAAGTCCCTTTTTGTGCCACTGCAGCAATGCAAAAGGGACTTACCCACCTTAAAGCAACTTATGAGGATACTGCAATCATAGAGAAATCCTCTGTAGGCGTAAGGTCCTAGCCTAGGGTGTGTTGTGTGCAAAGTTAGAGCACGATACACTATAGCAGGGGTTCTCAACCTTTTTCTTTCAGACCCCCACACCCTACAACATGCTATAAAAATCCAGGTCCAGTGTGTGTGTGGCAGGGGGTGGGGGGAAGGACTTGGGGCTCTGGCCACCAGGTGGGAGTGGGGCCTTTGGGCACAGGCATAGTTTGACTTCTATGGGCGGGGTGGGGAGGCAGGGCCCGGCAGGACTCAGACCAACTCCACATGCTAGGGCCCAGGGAGGGAATACCACCTCCACTGCCTGACACACCTCAGCAGGCGACCTAGGCTGTCTGGGTTGTGGGGGCAGGAGTACAACCAAAAATTATAACTCAAAGAGGAGGGCTCAGCTTAAAAAGTTTGAAAACCATTCAGGGTGCAGGCAAGGGGTAGCTAAGAGCTATATGCTAGCAGAGGGTAATTCAGGATGCAGATAGCGGGGGTAGCTAAAAGCTGTGTGTTTTAGGCCCATGGGGGACACTGGGACTCCAGGCTTCAGCTCTGCAGCTCCTGATATCAGCCCTGCAGAAGGCACCAGGGCTTGGGGCTTCAGCCATGGGCCCTCGCACAGGCCGTGCCCCCCAGCCCCAAAATGGCTCACAGACCTCCAAGGGACGACAGACTCCCAGTTAAGAACCACAGCATTATAGGAATGGTGAGCCTACTCTAACTTGTACTGAAGTCTCGTTAAGATCCCTGCAACCCTCAGGATCCAGGGACGAAAGTGAGAGACAACCAAACCATTTGTTCCAATCACACTGTCAATGCAACCTTAATTTATATGCACCTCAGTGACATTTAAATATCAATTTGATTAGATATCCAATTTACCTGAGATGTTTTTCTGAAGGACTGCAGAGATTTGAGGGCTGTTTTTGTTGTTCTTGTTTTTAAATGTCAGTTCCCATTAGTCTCCCTCCACTCCACTGAGTTTACTTATTGCTAACCTTACACTGAGGGCATATCATCTGTGATGAGACAGGCTTTGTGTCTTCTCCTCAGTGCAACATGCATCCTTTCTGTTGCTATGATGCGTTTGGCATTTACTTTACCAACAAATTTCATGTTGCTGCAGCCAGCTTCCTCCTTCACATAATAACCTGAGTTATAATGGTAAGAGGAAAGTTCAAAACATGTTGCTCTATTCCCTGCTCCACATGTCTGGAAGATTCAGAAGTGTGCACGTGCACACACACGCTCTCTCTCTTTAGATAATTCTACTTTTGGGTGAGAATTTGGAGAGCTACTGACTCATTCTCAAAAGACCTGAACTTCCATAAAATTATATGAACCTATGCATTCACTTTTAAAGGCAGATCTGATGAAGTTCCTGAAGTGCCCATGGACCTGATGTCTGCACCCATTTGCCAACTATACTCCTCCAACATTTAGTGAAAAGATATGGTTGCTTATACAACCGCTCCTAAACACATTGCCAAGGATGGAAACATGCACTTAACCTATTGACCAGATGATTAAACCAGAGGTGGATAGGCTGGGGCAACATACTAGTGAGAATTCCAGTTGCTTGGAAAGGGAAGGTGTTAGAGTTACTTTCAGGATCCTTCCTTGAACCCTGCTTGAAGGTTCTATCTTTCATATCAGCTTATTAACTGCTGGTTGGGGAAAAGGGTGTCTGTCCTATTGTACCCCTCCTCCAGTTCCTGTTTTTGGCATTCTTGTAAATAGCTGCCTCTGCTGCTGCTCATTCCTCTTGCAACAGCAGCATGCAATTGACTTGACTTGACAGTTTCACTGCTACCCACAGAATTTTGAATAGCAGATATGAAACTCACTAGAAACTTGTTGTCCTCACTCTACTTTTGCCAAGTTGAAGCAAAACACAGAAGCAGAGACACGTGCTGTTTTGTCTTCCTGGTTTATGTATGATTCACAACCTTAAGAGCTACCAACGTTTTTTTTTTTAATGAAAACTAAGGGCTCAGTCCTTGAGAGCTGAGCTCAGCACATCTGAGGAATGTGGAGGGGGAAGAGATGACATAACATCTTGCCATCAGCCACTGTTGGTGTCCCAGAGGCAGATTGGGGCCACTTCAGTCCCTGGATAAATTAGAGCTGCAGGGTTGCCAGCCCGGTATTACTGCAGTGAGATCCTGGTTCCTCCTATGGTTAAGTAGGGAGTGTGAAATGCCATTCTGGGGGAACCCTCAGCTGCCTCCTTAAGGCAGTTTTAAGTCCTCTGTACTGGTGGAGCTTAAAACAAACCACCTTCTATCATATCCAAAGCTCATCTTCCTTACAGCGGGTCATCATAATGAGTCTTTTTAGCCCACTTGCTCAACTCTCTTCACTCACCCGTTTACATATCCCATATCTTTTTCACGTGAAATTATTTTCTACCCATACCAACTAAAAATAATACACATGCAAAACACTTAAAAAGAACACAGAGCGAGAACTGTCACTATCCTATCCTCAAGTAAAACCATCTACATTCTAAAAACGAGGGGGGAGGGAAACCTTTTGTTGCCCCCTGTACTGTAGTCAGCAGTCCATTTCATGAGAGCTTAACCCAGCCCAGGATCTAAGGTGGCCATGGTTGGTGACAAAAGGCACCACAGGCTGTGTAAGTGTCGGAGTTAGAGAACACTCAAGCACCGTCTAAACAAGTGAAAAAGGAGTGTAAAAATAGAACTATTTTAAAGATAACCACATAGTTAAGATGCTATTGGAAACATTTGAAACTCTAGAAATAGCACCTCTCCCAATATAACCTGGAATCTATAACTGGTAGGTTAGGTTGGTTTTGCTGTAAACACCTTCCTGCATTATTTGCAAATACTACAGCCTTTTCCTAACTCATGAGACCAGACAGTAAAACAGACTAGAAACAAACCAGTCTTCCACTCCTAAAAGAGGGAAATATAAAAGGTAAATAGCATGAACAGTTTCAAACAAATTAGATTTTACAACTGGTTGTTTTAGTAAACTAAGGTATTGATTAGTAATGTATAAATTTTACCTTAAGTATCCTAGCAGTCTGAAAATACCATGAAATCAAATGCTAAGTCTCAATACAATATGCATCATAAGACTCTAGTTCTGCAATTGACTACACAGGCAAACTACTGAACCCATAAGAAGCCCCATTAAAATCGGTGGAACTTCATGTAAACGCAGAAGTCTGCCCACAGATGTACTAGAACCTAAATTCTTATTTTTCCTCATTAGGTTTCTTAGAAGGAGCTACTTCATATCTGATGTTTACTTTTAATCTTTGTTCCTGCCATTTTAATTCCTATGTCGCCATAGCATATATTAAACAGCAAGCATTGCTTTTACTGGTTAATAATATAGTTGTATATGATTACTTCATTATGGAGTGAAATCAAACAAATTATGAACACAAGATGTCCAAGCTAATAGTTCAGTTAAATTATACTTTGAATCACATTACAGTACAATCCCCCACAACTGTTTACACATTCCATAAATGTGTTAGGGATTTTTACTTTTCTGTTTTTGAAACTGAATCATGTATTAACTGTGATATATATAATATAATTTATTTTGTAGTAATAAAATATGGAAATACTTACTGGATCCTTTTCTGGACTGCATACTTTAACCCAGAGTAAGTGGTCTAGAAGCCAGTCTATGGGCTTGTCTTTGTAGAACATTAAAAAGAATTCTACTATGAGTGGTAAATCTTTAGTTCTAAACAACTTTCCTGAAAACAAAATAAAAGAAGAAATTACACATTTCAGTCATATTTAGTCCTGTATGGATATCACTGCAGCCCATGTTTTTCTTCCTGCACCCAAGCACATAGGGTAGAACCCAGACCCTACTGAACTTAATAGAAGTTTTACCATTAGAATTACAGAATCAAAGGATTAGAAGGGACTGCAAGGTCATGTAGTTTAACCCCCTGCCAAGATGCAGAATTTGCCAAGACAGATGGCTATCCAGACTCCTTCTGAAAACCTCCAGTGAAGGAGCTTCCATGATCTCCCTCAACATGTTTGTTGGAACCTCCCATGGTGGGGGAACCTCCCATCAGTAGGGTCAGGCTTTCACCCATAAATTTTGTCTAAACAAGGAAAGAGTATGAATTAAACAAAAAAACCCCAAACAAACAAAACCCAACCAATTCATCTCCTGTTTACTAATCCCATATGAAACATCTGTTAGCACCTACTGTACATGCAGTTAAGCACCTTTAAAACTGTTAAGTGTTGGGGTTGATGCTAGATGGGAATGCAGCACTTGCAGGATTAGGCCTGGTCTACATGTTCTGGCCTTGTCATTGCTGGCAGCAGTGTGTGGTGTTTATGTGTAGCTACAATCCACAGGAAATAGTAGGCTGCGTCCATACTGCCATATGTAGCTACATGCCACAGTAAAAGGCTCTGGGGCAGCACGGAAAGACTCCGGCAGCTCCACACTGCTGGAACCATTACCTGCTGCAGGTTGCTGCTGGAGCCTCTCCCTGCTGCCCACCCCCTCTGGCAATGGAAGGCACTGCTTGGGAGTTTATTGAACAGTGCAGAGTACGTACCCTGAGGTTCAGGCATGTCTTAACTCTTCACCTAAACCGTGCCTCACCATCTACGCTATCATCTATACCTGTGCTAGGGGAGTGTGCAGTGTATGTCGCTATAAGTATAGACTTAGCCAAAGTTGAACCAGTTTAGCTAAAGATGTAATCTTAAATTGATTTAGTTAAACTGGTGCAACTGTGAGTTTGAAGACTCATATCCATTTAACCTTCACACCCAACCCCACG
Organism: Gopherus evgoodei; assembly: GCF_007399415.2. Taxonomy (NCBI): domain Eukaryota; kingdom Metazoa; phylum Chordata; order Testudines; family Testudinidae; genus Gopherus; species Gopherus evgoodei. Next base: position 91,203,664 of record NC_044326.1, on the reverse strand, counting down.
CAATGTCTCATGTCCCTGCTTTGCAGGATAGCTGAAGGCAGCTAAATGGAACAGGGAAGCATCCTGCATAGACATTGCCCTCCTGTATGCCCCTCCATAGATTTGTAGACAAGTTTACCTCCTCTGCACAACATTCAGGAGCAGGATGCAGTTCAATATGTTTGTTGAAACAAAATAAGTTTTGAATTACCCATTGTTCGTATTTCTAGACTGTTAAACTTGAGAATGTTGTTTACTCATAATATGTATATTTTGTGATTAGTCACCATGTTGTCAGATAGTTCAGTCATACTAACAGTCATTAAAGCAAAACAATCATCTCTTCGTTTATGATGACTTAGCTGACTTAATGCACAAAGGGCACTAACAACCAATGAGCCACGTCTTACCTTTGGATGAGTATGCATAGCTCCCACTGACAATGAATCAAAGTCCACTGACTTGAAATCAGTTGGAGCCAAACGCAGAACATGGCCCATTGACATTCTGGCAATCAAACCTATTTAAATTTACTTCTAGAACATCATTCTGGTTGTGCCATAACAAGATATACAGCTTCCAGAAAATTTAAAATAGATTTGCAAAGGGGCTGTATTTTATTTTTAATCTTGAATTTTTAGGAATTGCTATGCGATCATCAACTGGCATATAGAAACCTTTTGCACCCCCCACAACACCTAGAACCACTTCCTACCCACATTTCCCATCTCTCAACTGAGTAAGTTACATAACTGTAAATAAAGGCTTTAACCATCCCAATAAGCATCTTTGGAAGCCTGCCACACCTCAAACTATTGTGCAAATTGGAAGAAGGGGCTAACTCCTGGGTCCAGTTAAGTGTGTAGACAGTTAAACAGGAGCTGAGAACACAGTAGGACCTCTTGTTCCTTGTGGGAATGACTACAGTGTGACTGGATCTTAGGTTGATGGGATCCTGCACTATAAAGATAGTGCCTACAGGCTCAGTGCCATACAGCATGGACACTGAGAGACTCTGAACATAGATTGGGAGTCTGACGTGGCTGTAGTATTTCCTAGAGAATCAGGGATTTTGGGGATTAGCCCTTCCAGGAGCTGAAACACAATTCCATGTAAAATTTACATTAGTAGTGCACCTCTGAGTCTGAGCTGACCACTAGTGATCCTGCTGGAGCTGCAACACTTACCAATAAATCCAAGCTGAGAGAATTCAAGTATCATCCACTCATCAGAGGGCTGTTCAAGAGCAAAGTTTTTTATTTTCTCAAAGTACTGAGGTTTTGCCACAATATCATCTTCCAGCTGAAAAAAACGGTGAAACTGATGTTTTCATTGCTTACAGAGCAATTATCTTAATATGTATAAATTATATAATTTTGTTTTATTGCTGTCAAGTGTATGACAGGGATGTGTCAGACTCTAGCACATGATAGCGATTTCTCTAGTCTTTTCAAAAGAGCTGCATTTCAGAATCACACAAATATTTGTTTTACAGTAGTACCCATAACATGCTAAGCACTTTCCAGATATTCAAGAAAGCATGAGTCCCTATCTCAAGAGATCTAAAGAAAATCTAAGGATAAATAGACAGACAGAGGTTAAGGTAAGGAAAACAATAACATTTTATATAAAAGTAATCTCCATTTAGTGTAAGAAACATGGTAGAAGTGACTCTAAGAGAGACTTCTAATGTGAATGGGGTAGAGCTTTGCAGATGAGCTCATGGAGGTTGTACCATGTATGGGGCTGCATGGGAGGGGACATGGAGACAATTGTGTGATAAGCTAACAAACAGCTGGACATGGCAGGGGAATACTAGTGGAGCAAGGGGAGAGGTGTTGCAAAGCTCAATAAGGGGCAGAATCAGAGCTTTAAAATTAGTGCAAAGAAGCTTAAATTAGATGCAAGAGTGGATGGGTAGCCTCTTTACAGAAGAGAGTGGCATGATCAACTTGATGACAAGGAAAAGGACATTAGCAGCTGCAATTTGTATGGTTTGATAGGGACAAAGTGTGTATTTGGAAGGCCAGAGAGAGGCTATTGCAGTTGTTAAGGGAGAATATAATGAAGACCAGAATGAGAGATTTGACTGTAGTGATGCAAATAAAACAATGGAATTTGAATTGTTGGGCAGGAAGAATTAGCAGGACTTATATAGGGATGGGATTTGTGGGACATGGAAGGGGAAATAACCCTGAGATGACAGAAATCATAGTGAGTCAACAGTGAAAGAAGGTAGGTAGTTTGGAATGGAAGATTAGTAGTCTCCTTTGACCACGTCATCATCTTAAACTGATTATAAGACATCCAAGAGGAGATGCCAGAGATAAAATGAGATGCAAGAGTCAATGTAAGAAGATAGTTATTCAGTGGTGAAACAGATTTTTAAGAGATCACATCTGAAACTGTATGAGCTAGTGAGATTATCTAGAGGTAGGACATTGACTGAGAATGGCAAGGAAACAAGGAGAGAGCACTGGGGAAACCTCAAGAGAGAGGAGAGGAGGAGAACCGACCAAGAGAGATATGGACAGAACTATCAGAGGCGGGAAGAAGAGCAAGGGGGGACACTATCTCAAAAACCCAATCAGCATCAGATGTCAAGAAGAAGAAGAAAAAGGCTGACAACATCAAAAAGCAGCAGAGAAAAAGATGAAGATGAGCAGAGGCCCTGAAATATGGTCAGAAAAAGATCATTAAAGACTCCAATGAGAGCAATTAAAGTAGCAGAGAAAGCAGAAGTCAGTTGGAAGGGATCTAAGATGAAATTTCATAGAATCTAAGGCTGAAAGGACCATTGGATCAGCTATCCTGAACTCCAGTATATTCACAGGCAATTACATTTCACCCAGTTACTCTTGTATTGAGCCCTTAACTTGTATTTGGCTAAAACATAACTTCCAAACAGCCTGTCAACTCTTTATCTGAAGACGTTGAGAGATGGAGAATCAACCACTTCCCTTGGTAGTTTGTTCCAGGGGGTTAATCACCCTTACTGTTAAAAATGTGTGTCTAACTCTTAATGAATGTGCCAGTTTCCAGCCCTTTGTTCTTGTTACGCCTTTGTTATGATGTTGAGAGAAAGCAAGTCAATGCAATGGTTGTGCAGTGCTTGATCAGGAAGTTTAGCGATGAAGGGGAGGCATGTGTGGAATTGTGTAATCTAGTTGTCAGGACTGACATCTGAGAGCCTAGCAGAACACAAGATTATAGGCATCTCTCTCTTTGTTCATTAGTACTTCGTAGATTAAAAGAGGCACTTTCATATGACTGAGGTTGGTATTAAAATTGGGTTTTCAACTAAGGAAACCAGAAAATGAGAAAATGAAAAAAGCAGCAAAATACAATGGAAAATGGCAGTTGTTCAGATTTCAGACATTTTAGAAAAGCATTATTTCCCTTTTTCAGACTATTTAAAAATATTTATTTGCATTTGTGACACATGGACAGAAAGAGTTAAGCAGTTTGCAGGCTAATTGACCCAGATTCAACTTTTAGGGACATATTGGTAGATAATGTTTCTGTTTTTGTGTGTTTACATATATATTGTTAGAGGTTAACAATGTAACTGAGCAGTCCCTGTCTATGCTGTATTCTGTTAATTCAGAGATCAAAAGGAAATACTAACATTTAAATGAACTGTAAACATAGTGATATCACTGTATTAATCTCTCTCTGAAATGTATAGCAAATAATCTGTGAATGGTGGAAGACAGGCAATTGCCTTATATTAATCCCTGTAGCTAATTACCCGTGATGCTTAGGAAATCAGTCTACTTCAAAGTCTCCATGATTGCCTATTGTTTGCCTAAAGACTCCGAGCTGTCAAAAGAAGGCCTGGAACTATATAAAGAAATCTTGGGTCCTGATCCTTTTTATCTCAGATCTGCTTGATGCTTCATGTAGGGGAAGCTTGAGTCATAAAACTGAGATTTCCAGTTCCATCTGGATCACCCTGAATATGAACATATGAACATTGAATATGGACTAATGCTGAAAGAACACTGCAACTACAAAGCTCACCATCTCTGCTATGAATCTCATCTCAGAACTGTACTCATGTCTGTATATATACTGATCTTTTAACCAATACTCACTCTCTTTTCTTTTTTAATAAATTTTAGTTTAGTTAATAAGAATTGGCTGTAGCGTGTATTTGGGTAAGATCTGGAATATTCATTAACCTGGGAAGTAATGTGTGTGATCCTTTGGGATTGGTAGAACTTCCTTATGATGAAGATTACTGAAAATCTTATTAATCATATGTGACTTGGGTATCTGGGTAGAGGCCTAAGGTTGGGTTGGGTTGCTTTAGGGAACTGTGTTGCTGGCTTTTGGGTAACCAGTGAGGTATTACTGAAACTGTTTTGTGCTGGCTTGGTAAATCTGAGTATTGGAATATCTACCAGCGTTGCAGATTGTTTGCCCCATTCTTTGCAGTTCACCCTAATTGGGTAACTCCAGTGTGGCTCCCTGGGACCCCAGCCACAGCATTTTAAACCACTATTCAGCAAATATGCAAACACTGTTTACTTGAAACTAGCACACCCCAATGTGATCAGAAAATTCAGTTCTCATTTCAATAAGAGACTCCCTCCTTTTTTTAAAAAACAAGGAAAGCTGCAGGTTTAAAAAACACTTAAAGATGACACTACTTAGGAGATCTTCCAAACAGAGGGCTTGATTCAAAGTCCACTGAAGTCAATGAAAAGAGTCCTGTTGATTTAGATGGTCTTTGGGTCAGGACCCAACTAGGATTAAAAGAGTAACTTTAAAATCCCAGTCCACTCAAGTGCTTACTGACAATATAGTGAAAAATGTAACACTTAAAATAAATACAGAAAATACATTTTTCCCTTAAGACCTGACAACAGATAATTTTTTATATATTTTTTTGCTGTTTTCACTGAACTGCCTTATTGTACACTTTTCTCCCAATTAATCTTAGTTTTATTATCTTTTGTAATTTGTCTACACAAGATCTCTTTCAATTAACTGGGCTGAGATTAACATCATCCCTACTGATTTCCACTAATATTAAGTCAAAATGGCACTGTACGTGAAAGAAAGCATGTAGTGTCAAATAAAGTAAAAATCTTAAATTAATCAAAACTGTATCATAGAATCTCTATGGATAGAAATTCCATGCTTGAATAATAAGAATACAGCTGTAGGAATATACTACCAATCACCTAACCAGGATGGTGACGGTGATTGTGAAATGCTCAGGGAGATTAGAGAGGTTACAAAACAGAAAACCCACTAATAAGGGAGGATTTATCACCTCAGAACATGTCACCTCAGGACGGGATGCACAGATCAAATTTTTGGACACCATTTATGACCGCTTCTTGTAGCGGTTAGTCCTGGAACCCACAAGGACAAAGGCAATTCTTGTTTTAGTCCCAAGTAGTGTACAGGATCTGGTTCAAGAGTTTAACTGTTTGATAATAGCAACCATAAAGTCATTAAATTTGACATGCAGTAGAAGGAAAATGCCAAAGAAACCCACCCCTATTAGCATTTAATTTCAAAAGGCAAGTTAAACAGAAATTAGAAGTAAGGGTCAAAAAAGTGAAATGAATGCAAGCTGCATGGAAACTTTTTAAAAACACCAAAATAGGGGCTCAAACTAAACATATACCTCAAATTATTTAAAAAAAAATAGTAGGACCATCAAGAAAATGCCACCATGGCTGAACAACAGAGTAAAAGGGGTGGTTAGAGGCAAAAGGACATCATTTAAAAATTGGAGGCCAAATCCTAGTGACGAAAATAGAAAAGAGCATGAACTCTGGCAAGTCAAGTATAATTAGGATGGCCAAAAAATAATTTAAACAAGTCATAAAAGACACAAAAATTAACAGCAAATTTTTAAAAAAGTAAATCAGAAGCACAAAGATTGTCTGGTGGCCCGACTGAATGTTTGGCAATCAAGGTGCTCAAGCAGGACTTAAGGCTATTGTGGAAAAGCTAAATTAATTCTTTGCATTGGTCTTCACTGCAAAGGATGTGAGGTAGATTCCCACACCTGAGTGATTCTTTTTAGGTGACAGATGTGAGGAACCAACTCAGATTGAGGGGTCAATAGAGGTGGTTTGGGAACAAACTGATTAACAGTAATAGGTCACCAGGACCAGACTGTATTCATCCAAGAGTTCTGAAAGAACTCAGATATGAAATCACATATCACAGTTTGTAGTTCTGCAACCTATCACTTAATCAGATGTTGTACCAGATTACTGGAGTGTAACAGTGCGAGACTCACCCCTGCGGTGCCGCCTGCTGGTTTCCTGGAAATAAGCTCTTTTTCTAGCTCCAGAGCACCCTCTTCAGGTCGCTGTCCCACTTGCTGCTGGGCCCAAGTCCCTCCTGCCCTGCGGTGCCCCCTTTACTCAGGGGTTCTGCCCCTCAGCAGCAACCCCCAATCCGGGTTTCCCCACTCAGGGGAACCCCTAACCCCCTATCTTCACCTCGCCTCATTATTAGGCTACTGCCAGTCACCGTCTAGCCCCCATTCACTGGGGCAGACTGCAGTGTACAAGCCACTCATCACAGGCAAGGAGGGTTTGGACCTGCTGCTTTGGCCTATCTCTGAGCTGTCCTTTGCAACCCCAGTACTCTTCTGGGCCTTTTAACAAGGCCTGCAGCCTGCGGGGGGCGGGGGGGAAGGGGAGGGTTCTAGGTCGGAGTTCCCCATCTCCTCTGGTCTTCTCCCTGCCCAGCTCCACTATAAGCAGCCAGGCCCTTCCCTCTCTAAAGGCAGAGAGAGACTGTTTGCTTCTGGCCCACTGCCCTCTTATAAGGGCCAACTGGGCCCCGACTGGGGCATGAACCCAGCTGAGGCTGCTTCCCCAATCAGCCTTGGAGCTGCTTGCCACAGCCACAGTCCTCTTCCAGGCTGTTTTTAACCCCTCTGGGCAGGAGCAGGGTGACCACCCCAATACATGGAGGATAGCTAATGTAACATCATTTTTTAAAAAGCCTCCAGCAGCAATTATAAGTCAGTAGGCCTAACTTCAGTATCAAGCAGACTGGTTGAAATGATAGTAAAGAACAGAATTATCAGACACATAGATGAGCACAATGTGTCGGGGAAGAGTCAATACAGCTTTTGTAAATGGAAATCTTGCCTCACCAATCTATTAGACTTCCTTGAGGGTATCAACAAACAAGTGGACAAGGGTGATCCAGTGGATGTAATGTATTTAGACTTTCAGAAAGCCCTTGACAAGATCTCCCATTAAAGTCTGTTAAGCAAAGTTAGCAGTCATGGGATAAGAAGAAAGGTCCTCTCATGGATTTCACAAATCTGGGTGACTGGGCAACAAAACAGCAGATGAAATTTATGTTTATAAATGCAAAGTAATGCACATTGGAAAACATAATCCCAAATATACATACAAAATGATGGGTTATAAATTAGCTGTTAACACTCAAGAAAGATCTTGGTGTTGAGTAGATGGTTTCGGAGAACTATCCACAAAGTGCAGTGGCTGTCAAAAATATAACTGGGTTCACAGAAGAATTATACTAGTTCACAGAGAATAGAGCCCTCAATGACTATTAGGCAAGATGGTCATGAACACAACCACACGCTCTGGGTGTCTCTAAGTCTCCAACTGCCAGAAGCTGGGAATGGATAAGGGTACAGACCACTCAGTAAAATTTCCCTGTTATGTTCATTCTCTCTGAACCATCTGGCACTGGCCACTGTCAGGAGAGAGGACACTGGGTTAGATGGACTATTAATCTGACCCAGTATGGCCATTCTTACATTCTTATTAAGTTAATTGCAGTCAATAAGAATAAAATTGTGAGATGGCAGGGTTTGCTACAGATATTAGAGTGGAGAAGCACCTCAAAAAAGTAAGTGAGTATATAACAAATTCTGAATGAAGATGGTGAAAGCTGCTGTCATATTTAATGTTTTCATTTAAGTTCCCATGAGTATTGGTAGAAAGCACTTCCCAACAACTGTAGTAATTGAGCTACTCAAAGATGCTTTCAGCTTTGGAAATATATAATTACCTCAGGATAAAACAACTCTAAATGGACACAAGAAAAAAAACTACATCTCCTCCTAGGTATGGAGAGATTTGATTGCCTGCTTTTATGGCTTACTTACAATCCTATTATCCTAGCGCTGGCATTAATACAAGTGTTTCAAGGGGCTCTAATGTACTGCAAAAAACTTGAGCAGTTACAGTGAAAATGACAATGGTTTCTAAACATCTCTCAATCTTTTACTGATTAACAAAGATATTACCACGCATAAAGAGAACAGAGCTGAAGATACAGTAGCTGATCACACACAAAAACTTAAAGAAGAAGAGATGACTGAATAAGTGTTAGGTCTTATTATCTTTTTCCAAATATTTATTTGTGATCAGTGCACTTCACAAAGCAGCTCACCTAAACCCCAATTCAGCAAAATACTTATATGCTTTGCTGAACTGGGGCTTTAGCTGGCATGTGATAGTAAGTGTACTGCAGATACATAATTACATAACTTTATTATCTTTTCAACTTTAGACGTTCATATAAGTTATTTACCAAAATTATACTATTTCTGAGAAAAAAGTAAAATAAACTCTGTTTTAAGATTTCCCTAAAATATTAAATATACCCAACAAGTAAATAAAAAATGTCAGAAAAAATGTCACCAAACCTCACTTTAATCTAAAATGTTTATATTACAGTATGGTAAGTAATGGACTGAGGAAAAGGATTTTTAAGCTTTTTTTCATGTTGTTATGGAGCTTCCAAATAGTGGCCTAGACTATTCCCATTAGATCCATGCATGTTGGGGGACCTCAGCTGCCACTGTAGCACCCATTTCATCCCCCTTGTCCCCATGACAGAAGCCTCTCTGTATAGGTCAGGGTCTGTGCTGGAGAAAGGTCCAGAGGCTGGGCAGACCAAGGGAAGGAGTGGCAGGCTGGGAAAGGGTCAAGAGGAAGTGCATTATTTCCCTTTTAGTCCTCCAGAAAAGTCTTTTAAGATAAGATTGCTATAGGCATCACCACAACCTAGGGCTGCGTATATATGCCACAAGACAGCCCTTAAGATGTCTTGTATAAGATAAACAACATGTAATTATTCTTAAAGGAAACTGGAAATTCATAATAATCATCCCTATGCAAGCACTGATATTTCTGGTATTATTACAATCTTCCCCAATCACACCAACAGAAATCATTGAATATTAGAGTTGGAAGACAGCTCAGGAGGTTATCTAGTCTAACCCCCTACTCAAAGCAGGACCAACACCAACTAAATCATCCCAGCCAGGGCTTTGTCAAGATGGGCCTTATAAACCTTTAAGCATGGAGTTTCCACCACCTCCCTATGTAACCCATTCCAGTGCTTCACCACTCTCCTAGTGAAATAGTTTTTCCTAATATTCAATCTAGACCTCCCCCACCTCAACTTGAGACCACTGCTCCTTGTTCTATCATCTGCCACCACTGAGAACAGCCTAGCTCCATCATCTTTGGAACCTCCCTTCAGGCAGTTGAATGCTACTATCAAATCCCCTCCTCACTCTTCTCTTCTGCAGACTAGAGAAGACCAGTTTCCTCAGCCTCTCCTTGTAAGTCATGTGTCCCAGGCCCCTGATAATTTTCCCTCCACAGAACTCTCTCCAATTTGTCCTTTCTGTAGCAGGGGGCCTGAAACTGGACGCAGTACTCCAGATGTGGCCTCACCAGTGCCGAATAGAGGGGAATAATCACTTCCCTTGATCTACTGGCAATGCTTCTACTAATGCAGCCCAATATGCTGTTAGCCTTCTTGTCAACAAGGGCACACTGACTCATATCCAGTTTCTCATCCACTGTAATCCCCAGGTCCTTTTCTGCAGAACTGCCGCTTAGCCAGTCAGTTCCCAGCCTGTAGCATTGCATGGGATTCTTCCATCCTAAGTGCAGGACTCTGTATGTGTCCTTGTTGAACCTTGTCAGATTTCTTTTGGCCCAATCCTCCAATTTGTCTAGGTCACTCTGGACCCTGTCCCTACCCTCCAGCATATCTACCTCTCCCCCCAGCTCAGTGTCATCCACTAAAAATACAGAGCATTTTGTCTGAAGGCATTGTTAACTTCTGGACAGCCATCCTCTCCCTGACTGTGTCTGAGGTGCATTACAGACTTTGGTCTCTGTGGGTAATATTTTCAGGAGTGTGCAAGTGACACAGGCGCCTCAGTCCCATTTTTCAAACATGACTTAAGTGGTTAGGAGGCTATGTCTCATTAACTTTCACTGATACTTTAGCACAGAGGTCAGCAACCTTTCAGAAGTGGTGTGCCGAGTCTTCATTTATTCACTTTAATTTAAGGTTTCACGCGCCGATAATACAATTTTAATGTTTTTTAGGTCTCTCTCTCTCTAAGTCTATATATTATATAACTAAATTATTGTTGTATTGTAAAATAAACAAGGTTTTCAAAATGTTTAAGAAGCTTTTTTAAAAATTAAATTAAAATGTTGATCTTACGCCGCCGTCCGCTCAAGCCGCTGCTGGTCTGGAGTTCTGTTCACCTAGGCCAGCAGCGGGCTGAGCGGGGCCTGCAGCTGGGACCCCGGCTGGCAAGGGTCTGGCAGCCGGAATCCCAGACAGGCAGCGGGCTGTGCGGGATCAGTGGCTGGGACCCCAGACCACTGCTCAGCCCACTGCTGCTCAGAGGTTCCATCCGCCGGCTCCTGCCAGCTGGGATCCTGGCTGTCAGACCCGCTCAGCCCACTGCCAGTCTGGAGTTCCGGCCCTGCCCACATACAGTGAGTACCTACCTTCTCCCTGGTTCTGGCCCATTCTCCTCCTCTCTCTGCACTGAGCTGAGTGTGGGAGTGGACCGAGCACAGGGCTGGGGGTGAAAGGTCTGGCCAGGGGCTAGAATGAGGGAGGGGGCTCAGGGTTGGGGCAGGAAGTTTGGGTGTGGGGCACTTACCTGGGCAGCTCCCATCTGGTGCGAGGGGTGTAGGTGGGAATGTGGGGGTGAGTGCAAAAGCTCCCATTTGGTGCTCAGGGTGGGGATGTGGGGGGTGCAAGAGTCAGGCTGTGGGGAGGTGCATGGGGGGTGGGGGGACTGGGTATGTGAGGGGGTGCATGAGTCAGGGCAGAGGGCTGTGGGCATGTGAGGGGGGTGCAGGTGTCAGGGCAGGGGGGCTGGGTATGCATGGGGGTGCCAGAGTCAGGGCTGGGGTCGTGGAGGTGGGGGTGAAGGAGTCAAGCAGTGGGCTGAGTGTGTGTGAGCGGGGTATAGGACTCAAGGCAGGGGCCTGGGAGGTGTGAGGGGCTGCAGGGCTCAGGGCAGAGGGCTGGGTGTGTGTGTGTTGGGGGGTTAGGGCTCAGGGCAGAGCGCTGGGTGTGTGTGTGGGGGGGTCAGGGCAGAGGCCCCCCCCACTCCTGTGGCCCCCAGCCAGCTCACCCACTCAGGGACCCACGGCGCACTGCATGAGCGCAACTAGTGCTCCCCAGCAAGAGAGTCCCCTCTGGTTGTGTCTGGATGAGCCACTCCGGGCGGCGCATGGCTCTCTGTCCACCACCGATTCCCGCTCGCCTGCACTTGCTATGTGCTCAGTGCCACCGGGCCGTGGGGCTCTCCGCGCCTCCCAGCTCACGAACAGCAGGTACCGGTCCCTGGCGGCAGCCGGGTGCCTCCTCTTGGGGATGCTCAGCAGCCATCACTGCTGCTGCCGCCAGCCTCTCCCACCTCCACTGTCCCCGTGTCCTGCCGCCGGGAGTCGGGACCAGGTCCCGCAGCGAACCCGCTCCCCCATCGCGCCGCCAATCCGCCATGGCCAGCTATACCAAGGTGACCCAGGTGAGTGGGCCCTTCTGTGCCCCCAGGCAGGTCTCCTCGCTGGGTAAGGGGACGCGGAAACCCACAGGCAGGCCGCTGAGGCAGCTCCTCTCTCGGGGAGCACAGGCTCTGCCCCTCACAGGCTATGTCCCCATGGGACTCCGGCAGGCAACAGCGTGCCATTAAAAATTGGCTCGCGTGCCGTCTTTGGCACGCGTACCATAGGTTGCTGACCTCTGCTTTAGAGCCTAAGCACATAGGTGCTTGAACTAGGGATGCTGGAGGTGCTTTAGCACCCCCTGGCTTGAAATGGTTTCCATCATATACAGGGTTTACAGTTTGGTTCAATGGCTCTCAGCACTCCCACTATATGAATGGTTCCAGCACCCCTGCCTAAGCAGGTCAAACATATTTGAAGATTGGGCTTAGGCTCTTAAGCAGAACTGGTCAGAAATTTTCAAATGGAACATTTTTCCACCAGAAAATGCTGCTTTATCAAAAACCAACATGTTCTCCAGGAATGTCTTTTTTGACAAAATTCTGATGGAAACCTGCCTACCAAGGATTACCAAAACATGTCTGGTTTCCTGACAGCTCCACTGTCTGGCTCTGCAGCCCACTTGGTGTGCTAAAATGGAGCCAGAAGCCGGGAAGCGCTGGAAGCTCCTAACTCCTTAGCAGCCTGGGCATCCTGGTTCCAGGGCAGCCTGAAAAGTGGGCTGCTGAAGAATCAGGGATTCCAGGCTCCCAAAGCTCCTCATTAGGCGGGAGCTCTGGCTCTCAGGATTCCCAAGTTGTTCAGTTCCTCACCTGGCATGTTGCTGGGGTTCTGGGCAGCCTTGGAAACATTTCTAAAAAGGTTGAAATGAAATGGCCAAGTTGGAATTCCCATTCTGTGGGCAATTTCTACATCTCATTTTTCATTCTGTTTCAGAATAATTTTTTTTTGAAGTTTCAGTATTTCCTGCAGAACAGGATCTTCCATCTCTGGCCAGTTCTACTCCTAAATCACTTTTAAAATTTTACCCTTATCCAAGCAGTTCCAGGAAAGATGAGAAGCAGCCCTTCTATGTGTCCTATCTTGCTGCTGACCACCTGGGAGAATCCTTCCATGCAGAATCCTAGGATCCATCATGGGATTGGACGAGCCTCATTCCCATTCCAGTTCTCTTCCCACTTGACAGAACAATTGCACATCATAGAATTTCTGGATGCTCTCCTCTCCAGTCAAATTCATGGTAAACATTAAATGAGGTAAAGATGCTTTCTACCTGGTATTCTTTCCTCGTTTTACATCTCCTCCCCTACACATCACCACCATTATTTTTAGCTAGTTTATTGTTTCTCTCAGACAGCTGTTGTGAAAATTTCTAGACAGTTACAGTGCAGTGCATTATTTTCATTGTAGACTGCTAATCATCCATATGTCTTGATTTGTACTAAAGTTAAGCCCAGGTTTGGGGATCTTATGTGGATCCAACCTCCCAGCCATTCTGGGGAAGTTCGGGGTCTGGATTCTGCAGTTCAGCATACACACATCCCAGTTTGTTTTAATGAAATGAACTAGTTCATATTTTTCCCATTTGGAAAAATCATTTGAGAGATTTTGGCTAGCTATGACCTGGGCTGTCACCTTGGTCTGTAACCACACTGTCTGTTTATACTACAAGCAAAAACTCATTTGTCATAAACAGATAGCTAAGGGTTAATGTCTCTTACACCTGGAAAGAAGTAATCTGAACACCTGACCAGAGGACCAATCAGGAAACAAAACTTTTTTAAATCTGGATGGAGGGTTTTTTTGTGTGTAAGTCTTTTGTTCTGGGGTCTTCTGCCTGTACTCTCTCGACTATGAGGGGATTTCTATTTCCTGCTTTCTAATCTTTTGTTTCCAAGTTGTGAGTACAGAGATCATAAAAACAATAGGGGTTATTGTTTTTTTTTCTTTTCTATTTACATGTCTATAGTTGCTGGAGTGCTTTGAATTGTATTCTTTTTGAATAAGGCTGTTTATTCAATATTCTTTTAAGCAATTGACCCTGTATTTGTCACCTTAATACAGAGAGACCATTTTATGTACTTTTTCTTTCTTTTTATATAAAGCTTTCTTTTTAAGACCTGTTGGAGTTTTTCTTTAGTGGGGAACTCCAGGGAATTGAGTCTGTGCTCACCAGGGAATTGGTGGGAGGAAGAAGTCAGGGGGAAATCTGTGTGTGTTAGATTTACTAGCCTGACTTTGCATTCCCTCTGGGTAAAGAGGGAAGTGCTTGTGTTTCCAGGACTGGAAATAGAGAGGGTGGACTCCCTCTGTTTAGATTCACGGAGTTTGCTTCTGTGTATCTCTCCAGGAACACCTGGAGGGGGAAAGGGAAAAGGTTTATTTCCCTTTGTTGTGAGACTCAAGGGATTTGGGTCTTGGGGTCCCCAGGGAAGGTTTTTTGGGGGACTACAGTGCCCCAAAACACTCTAATTGTTTGGGTGGTGGCAGCTTTACCAGGTCCAAGCTGGTAACTAAGCTTGGAGGTTTTCATGCTAACCCCCATATTTTGGACGCTAAGGTCCAAATCTGGGACTAGGTTTATGATATGGTGGCAGCGGTGGGATAGATACAATCCAGAAGCCAGTAGGAATATTATATTTTTCTTTTCTCTGCTAGGGGCTTTTTAGCAGAGAGAAACACTTTGGTTTTAAAAGGGAACCAGAGAGAATTTTTTTTCTGCTCTCTCTGGCAGTTGTGGCTTGCATATTAAGCAAGAAACCATTAAGGAGCTGTTACGGGTCTTTTGTCACACAATAGCACTCCCATTAGGAGGCAAATACCAGCACTATACTCATGCAAATAAAGTGGTTTTTCTGGTTTACTTTACATTGAAAAAATTAGCTAGAGGAAGAAAGGGAAAAAGGCACTGTTGCTAGGCAGACCCCAAGAGGCAACAGAGAACCTGCATTTCAGAAGATAAACACCGGAGGGCACCCCAACACAAAAAAACAGGGACCATGCCTAACAAGACAAAAATGGAGGCCGAAGAACAAATCAAATACGCCGAGCACAGGCGAGAGATGGAAAAAAACAAACAGGAACTAGAAATAAAACAAAAAGAAATGGAGATGAAAGAAAGAGAAGAACAGATCAAACAGGCAGCCCATAAAAGAGAACAAGAAGCCAAAAATGCAGCCCACCACAGAAAACTAGAAGAAGAAGAGGTGGCCCACAGAAGGAAACAAGAAAAAGAAGAGGTGGCCCACCGCCGAGACATGGAAAAACAACAAAAAGAAATGGAAAAACAACAAAAAGAAAATGACGAGAAGGAAAAACAGAGAAAACATGAACTGGACTTCGCGCAAGCTGGGCTGCATGCGCCAGCCAATCCTAACAACCCTTCGCCAATTATGGTTCCACAGCACAGGAAATTTCCCACCTACAAGGCAGGTGATGACACCGAGGCCTTCTTGGAAAATTTTGAAAGAGCCTGTCTTGGGTACCGCATCTCTGAAGACCAGTACATGGTAGAATTGAGGCCACAGCTCAGTGGACCTTTAGCAGAGGTGGCAGCTGAAATGCCTAAGGAGAACATGAACGACTATAAACTTTTTCAAACCAAGGCCAGATACAGAATGGGGATAACCCCGGATCATGCCCGTCGGCGTTTCAGAACCCAAAAGTGGAAACCAGATGTGTCATTTCCCAAACACGCCTACTACGTTGGGAAAAATTATGAGGCCTGGATATCAGGACACAATGTTAAATCCTTGGAAGAACTGCACCTCCTCCTACAAATGGAGCAATCTTGGATGGTGTTCCTGAGGACATAACACGGTACATACAAGATGGAAAACCCAAAAATCTCACCGAGGCGGGGAAGATTGGAGCCAGATGGATGGAAGTGGCAGAAAGCAAGAAAGCTACGGTCAAGGGAAACGAATACCCCAGGGGGCACACCGACCATAAACCCTACAACCGAGGACAGCCAACGACCGCACATACAACCCAAGTCAAGCCACAGACGCCCTATTCTTCCACCTCACCAGTTTCCAGTAACTCACCTCGGCCCAGTGACCCATCAGATGGAAGATGCTTTAAGTGTAATGAACTGGGACATATCCAGGCCAACTGTCCAAAGAACGCCATCCGAGTGCAGTTCATTACACCACCATCACCCCAAAATCCCCAGGCCCAGATGCCTCTCAAATACCCTTGGAGCGAAGGGAAAATTTGAGAGTGGGCGGAAAGAAGGTTACTGCGTGGAGAGACACGGGGGCACAAGTGTCAGCTATCCACCAATCCTTCGTTGACCCCAAATTCATCAACCCAAAGGCCAAAGTTACAATTTACCCCTTCATGTCACAAGCTGTAGACTTGCCTACAGCTGAACAGCCTGTCCAGTACAAAGGCTGGTCAGGAATGTGGACTTTTTCAGTCTATGACAATTATCCTATCCCCATGCTACTGGGGGAAGACTTGGCCAACCAGGTGAAGCGGGCCAAGCGAGTGGGAATGGTTACACGTAGCCAAACCAGGCAAGTTTCCAGACCCATTCCTGTTCCTGAGCCGTCCACAGACGCCCCGTCTGTGTTACCAGAGACCCAGACAGAGGTAGTGGACCCGGATTCCATGCCTACCACTGCAACAGCCACAGCACCTCCAGTCCCAGGCCCGGAACTGGAACAGCAACCAGCACCAGCAATTGCAACCACATCTTCAAACTCAACACCAGATGGCGCCAACAAGCCAGAACTGGCAGAAGCAATAGACAGCCATACCCAAAAGGCTCAGCCAGAGCCTGAAATACCCTCAGGTGCACCAGCGGAGAGCGGTTCACCAGCAACGGAAACCACCCCATCACCTACATCGCTTCCAGAGGGACCAAGCCCAAGTCCACAGTCTGAGGAAGAACTGGTGACCCCAGCCTCAAGGGAACAGTTCCAGACTGAGCAGGAAGCAGATGACAGCCTTCAGAAAGCTTGGGCGGCGGCACGGAGCACCCTACCGCCTCTCAGCTCTTCTAATCGATCGGTTTGTTATAGACCAAGGACTTTTATACAAGGAAATTCTTTCTGGTGGACACCGGGAAGAATGGCAGCCGCAAAAACAGTTGGTGGTTCCAACTAAGTACCGAGGGAAGCTCTTAAGCTTAGCCCATGATCATCCCAGTGGCCATGCTGGGGTGAACAGAACCAAGGACCGGTTGGGGAAGTCCTTCCACTGGGAGGGGATGGGCAAGGATGTTGCCAAGTATGTCCGGTCTTGTGAGGTATGCCAAAGAGTGGGAAAACCCCAAGACCAGGTCAAGGCCCCTCTCCAGCCACTCCCCATAATTGAGGTCCCATTTCAGCAAGTAGCTGTGGGTATTCTGGGTCCTTTCCCAAAAAAGACGCCCAGAGGAAAGCAGTACGTACTGACTTTCGTAGACTTTGCTACCCGATGGCCGGAAGCAGTAGCTTTAGGCAACACCAAGGCTAACACTGTGTGCCTGGCCCTAACAGACATTTTTGCCAGGGTAGGTTGGCCCTCCGACATCCTTACTGATTCAGGATCTAATTTCCTGGCAGGGACCATGCAAAAACTGTGGGAAACTCATGGGGTGAATCACTTGGTTGCCACCCCGTACCACCATCAAACCAATGGCCTGGTGGAAAGGTTTAATGGAACTTTGGGGGCCATGATACGTAAATTCATCAACGAATACTCCAATAATTGGGGCCTAGTGTTGCAGCAGTTGCTGTTTGCCTACAGGGCTGTACCACATCCCAGTTTAGGGTTTTCACCGTTTGAACTTGTGTATGGTCATGAGGTTAAGGGGCCATTACAGTTGGTGAAGCAGCAATGGGAGGGGTTTACGCCTTCTCCAGGAACTAACATTCTGGACTTTGTAAGCAACCTACAAAGCACCCTCCGAGACTCCTTAGCCCTTGTTAAAGAGATCCTAAAGGATGCTCAGGAAGAGCAAAAGGCCTGGTATGACAGACATGCCAGAGCACGTTCCTTCAAGGTAGGAGACCAGGTTATGGTCTTGAAGGCGCAACAGGCCCATAAGATGGAAGCATCATGGGAAGGGCCATTCACGGTCCAAGAGCGCCTGGGAACTGTGAACTACCTCACAGCATTTCCCAATTCCTCACTAAAGCCCAGAGTGTACCATGTTAATTCTCGCAAGCCTTTCTATTCCAGAGACTTACAGGTTTGTCAGTTTACAGTCCAGGGAGATGATGCTGAGTGGCCTGACGGTGTCTACTACGAAGGGAAAAAAGACGGTGGCGTGGAAGAGGTGAACCTCTCAACCACCCTGGAACCTCTGCAGCGGCGACAAATCAAGGAGCTGTGCACTAGCTTCGCCCCATTGTTCTCAGCCACCCCAGGACGGACTGAACGGGCATACCACTCCATTGACACAGGTAATGCTCACCCCATTAGAACCCCACCCTACCGGGTGTCTCCTCATGCCCAAGCTGCTATAGAACGGGAGATCCAGAACATGCTACAGATGGGTATAATCCGCTCATCTACCAGTGCATGGGCATCTCCAGTGGTTCTGGTACCCAGACCAGATGGGGAAATACGCTTTTGCGTGGACTACCGTAAGCTAAATGCGGTAACTCGTCCAGACAACTATCCAATGCCACGCACCGATGAGCTATTGAAGAAGTTGGGACGTGCCCAGTTCATCTCTACAACAGACTTAACCAAGGGTACTGGCAAGTACCGCTAGATAAACCTGCCAAGGAGAGGTCAGCATTCATCACCCATGCGAGGGTGTATGAATTCAATGTCCTTCCTTTCGGCCTTCAAAATGCACCCGCCACCTTCCAAAGGCTGGTAGATGGTCTACTAGCAGGACTGGGAGAATTTGCAGTTGCCTACCTCAATGATGTGGCCATTTTTTCAGACTCCTGGCCCGAACACCTACTACACCTGGAAAAGGTCTTTGAGCGCATCAGGCAGGCCGGACTAACTGTTAAGGCCAAAAAGTGTCAAATAGGCCAAAACAGAGTGACTTACCTGGGACACCAGGTGGGTCGAGGAACCATAAACCCCCTACAGGCCAAGGTGGATGCTATCCAAAAGTGGCCTGTCCCAAGGTCAAAGAAACAGGTCCAATCCTTCTTAGGCTTGGCCGGGTACTACAGGCGATTTGTACCACACTACAGCCAAACCGCTGCCCCACTGACCGACCTGACCAAAAAGACCCAGCCAAATGCAGTTAAGTGAACTGATGAGTGTCAAAAGGCCTTTACCCAACTTAAGGCGACGCTCATGTCTGACCCTGTACTCAGGGCCCCGGATTTTGACAAGCCATTCCTAGTAACCACGGATGCATCTGAGCGTGGTAGAGGAGCAGTTCTCATGCAGGAAGCAACACATCACAACTTCCATCCTGTCGTGTTTCTCAGCAAGAAACTGTCTGAGAGGGAAAGTCACTGGTCAGTCAGTAAAAAGGAATGCTACGCCATTGTGTACGCCCTGGAAAAGCTACGCCCATATGTTTGGGGATGGCGGTTCCAGCTACAAACTGACCATGCTGCACTAAAGTGGCTTCATACTGCCAAGGGGAACAACAAGAAACTTCTTCGTTGGAGTTTAGCTCTCCAAGATTTTGATTTTGAAATTCAGCACATCTCAGGAGCTTCTAACAAAGTAGCTGATGCACTCTCCCGTGAGAGTTTCCCAGAATCCAGTAGTTAAAAAGTGTTCTTAAAATGTAGAAGTCTGTTAGTTATATACTTAGTGGTATATGTAAAGGTGCATGTGTTGTATTAATCTGTTTATTTTAAAGTTCTAGGAGAAAATCGCCGCCAGTGAGCTTCCCCACTGTCTGCAATTTGGGGGGTATGTCATAAACAGATAGCTAAGGGTTAATGTCTCTTTCACCTGGAAAGAAGTATCTGAAACACCTGACCAGAGGACCAATCAGGAAACAAGACTTTTTCAAATCTGGGTGGAGGGTTTTTTTGTGTGTAAGTCTTTTGTTCTGGGGTCTTCTGCCTGTACTCTCTCGGCTATGAAGGGATTTCTATTTCCTGCTTTCTAATCTTCTGTTTCCAAGTTGTGAGTACAGAGATCATAAAAACAATAGGGGTTATTGTTTTTTTTCTTTTGTATTTACATGTCTATAGTTGCTGGAGTGCTTTGAATTGTATTCTTTTTGAATAAGGCTGTTTATTCAATATTCTTTTAAGCAACTGACCCTGTATTTGTCACCTTAATACAGAGAGACCATTTTTATGTACTTTTTCTTTCTTTTTATATAAAGCTTTCTTTTTAAGACCTGTTGGAGTTTTTCTTTAGTGGGAAACTCCAGGGAATTGAGTCTGTGCTCACCAGGGAATTGGTGGGAGGAAGAAGTCAGGGGGAAATCTGTGTGTGTTAGATTTACTAGCCTGACTTTGCATTCCCTCTGGGTAAAGAGGGAAGTGCTTGTGTTTCCAGGACTGGAAATAGAGAGGGTGGACTCCCTCTGTTTAGATTCACGGAGTTTGCTTCTGTGTATCTCTCCAGGAACACCTGGAGGGGGGAAGGGAAAAGGTTTATTTCCCTTTGTTGTGAGACTCAAGGGATTTGGGTCTTGCGGTCCCCAGGGAAGGTTTTTGGGGGGACCAGTGTGCCCCAAAACACTAATTTTTGGGTGGTGGCAGCTTTACCAGGTCCAAGCTGGTAACTAAGCTTGGAGGTTTTCATGCTAACCCCCATATTTTGGATGCTAAGGTCCAAATCTGGGACTAGGTTTATGATATCATTACACACACAAAAAGAACAGGAGTACTTGTGGCACCTTAGAGACTAACAAATTTATTTAAGCATAAGCTTTGGTGGGCTAAAATCCACTTCATTGGATGCAGTGGGTTTTAGCTCACGAAAGCTTATGCTCAAAATAAATTTGTTAGTCTCTAAGGTGCCACAAGTACTCCTGTTCTTTCTGCAGATACAGACTAACACAGCTGCTACTCTGAAACCTGACATTAAAAACAGACACCTGTAACCTGGCCAGAAAGTTGTCTGATGGTTCAATTAGTTTGCAAGTCTATCATTCAGCCCTGCGAATGTCAAAAAGGTACAAATGAAACTACCATTTCAGATCAAATAATACATAGCTCTAAAATGAATAACTATAAAAATATGGAATCTCATGCTTACAAATGATGTGAGCAAATATACTAAAAAACACAGAAGACTTGTCTTCACTGTGTAGTTTAACAGTAATTAAACTTCCAACACTAAAAATCAGCACATTTTATTTATTGATTTATAGCTGGTTATTGATAATGTGAACATACCTGTAAATAAAATGTTCCCTTAGGTTGTGCATATAGCATTAAAAAGCTATAATCCAAATTCTGTTTAGTTCTCCACCTAAATATAAGCAACACATTCTGTTAAATTTTTTCTGGATTTCTCAATGGAGTTATCAGCATAATACAGACATTAGAACACTTTAGTTATGAAGTCTATACTTGAAACTACTCCCACTCACCGTTAACTGGATCAGAGGAAAGCTAGTTAAAAATAAAGTGTGTGATTCAAAATAAACTCAGTTTTAGAATTTCCTCTGTGCACAGCACATGAACCAATTTATACGTCAGGTGAACTAAACCACTCTTCTTGTTTTGTTATAAACAGCAACAGTCAAAACACAGTTATAATTTACTGAGATTTCACCATGCAGTAAAACAGAGTGCTTTTATGGGTCAGCACAGAAGCAGGTCGATGAACTTAATTGTAATACTTAATAGTAAAATGTAGGTTTACTTTCTAGAGGAAAATTATCTCATTGTACTATCAATAAAGTTAATATTTGTTAATCTGTAACAAGACTTTAAAGAAGCAGATTTATAAAAAGTTATATGCAAAAAGATTTCCAGAAATTAATTACTGTAGTACATTTGATAGGCTTATGACTTTAATTATCAAATTCCATGTACCTGATACATTTCTGAGCTAGGTATATTTTTACTTTCATTATCTGAGAGTATATATATGTTTTCAATTTTCAGTACCTCATAATTTTGTTCAGCAGTAGAGATCAAAGAGGTGATCATTTCATACTTGTCACCTAATCTTTTTCAGGCAGTCTTGCCCCATATAGTTTCAGTGGGGGCAATAATGCTTGTGTGAATAAAGAGGGTAGGATTTTGTCATTCATCTAGTACTTAAGACCTTGTAATTAATCTGTTCCTCATTCTAAACATTTTCTAAACATTCCTTCTGAGAAGTGAGAGTCCCTTAAAATCTATCATGCTCATCAGAAGATAGTTAATTTAAAAATTTACAAATCATCACCTGGGGCCAAAAGTTAAAAGGAACTCAAGGCCAAATTAGAAAGTGATCAAGTTTGTTTTCATCCCAAATTGGGATAAAAGTTAAAATATCAAAATCTGAGTGGAACACAATGCCTGAAAAGTGATTTAGAATAATCAGAAATGGGACTATTTAGACATTCCTGAATTGAAACATTGAAACACGTGGTTCATGGGAGATGCATCGAGCCATAGAGGAGAACAGGAGCATGAGACACCATTGCAGCTCAGGCAGACACAGATCTGAACTGAAATTAAACATTTTGATTTTTGACAAGCCAAGGTATTTTAATTTGGATCAATACAACTTGAAATAAAATACTTAATTTCATTGTTTCTGAATGGAAATTGAAAAAACTTTAGCAAAAATCAGATATTTCCTGTGAAAAATGTCAAATTTGTAGAAATTGCATTTTGATGAAAAATTCCCAACCAGCTCTGTTAATATTCAATATTGTTTGTGCTTATTATTTTTGAAATTCCACAAAGCTTATTATAAAAAAAGAGTTCCTCCCTCGCCTTATCTATAGAGGTTTGAGGATAATTGCAAAACACAAATTATAGCTGTGCAAGTCTAAGAATTTGGGCCTTGATGGGAGCAACTAGGAATATTCTACTCATATGTACCAAATATATTTGCTCTTTAGAAAGCATGGTATTTAATTTTTTAAAAAAGCAACCTGATTTCATTCATGTATGCAACATGCACTACTGTTCTGCTGCTGTCATCTGTGTTGCTTCAAACTGGCAGCTCATTGCTCTTGAGCACATGAAAGTGGAGCCATGAAAGTTGTTGGTGACAATCTAAACTTAATTTTGGCCTACAAAAAACTGACTGGCTTCTGTAAACTAACCATTTTCAGTTTCCTGCTAATGAATTTGAAGCAAGTGGGCTAATGATACCACCAGGAGTTAGTAAAGATGATGAATTATATTATGTAGAAGTAAAAACAACAAAAGTTAGGCCATTTATCACCATACCATACTAATCTTTATAAATCATCATCTGGCACTATACACTCAGTTTTAAAACAGTTGGATTTTTAGAAGCAGGACTACAGGGAGAATGTTTAGCTCTCACTCTGAAGTTGATGGACACCGATGACAGCACTGGTTTCCCCCATACTTACACTTGTATTAAATACATTTTCATGACCTTCTGTTTAAACTTACAGTGCTTTATCTCTGAAATACACCAACATTCATCAATTTAAATACAGTGGACTATTTAAAGAAGTTACTGTTGAACAAAATTCTTGGAAAGTTTTTACATAGCCTATCTTACCTTACTCTTTCCTTTGAGTCACCAAATGTTTCCTTGAGATTGGAGAGGTCTGGGTAATAGGAAGCAAGAGGGGAAATAACCTCAATAACGCCCGACTGCACTTCATTAGGGAAGCTGTAAAGAAAAGATTAATAACTATGGGCTAAATCAACAAAGGGACTTAGACATTGCAACTGCCAGCATTGCAACGCCTAACATTTAGGCATCCTGATACTCAGTGGAATCCTGAGCACCAAGTTATACAATGCATGGGGAAAGTCAGGCACCTAAGAATGGGATTCTCAGAAGCCAGAAAGATGATCAGGGCCTAAGCTAGAAAGTAGGAAATGCTGAGCAGAGGAGCTGGATGCCCCATGCTTCAAATGCAGTTAGGTGCCTAAGTGTGGGTCACAGAGAGGTGATTATCTCCACTTGGAATTTACAGCCATGAATCCTTTCCTGGAGTTAGGTGCCTGTCAGGTCAGCCCTTTCTCACAAAAATGACAGACAGACAGAGAGAGAAAGGGAAAGACCATTCCACCACAGCCTATAGCCCAGAGGTTACAGCACTCATCTACGATATGGGAAATCTGTTTTTCAAATACCAACTCAGTCCAATTTTGAGCAGAGATTTGAACCTGGATCTCCCAAGTCAGTTCCCTAATCACTACGCTGTTGGGTATTCTAGGATGGGTGTACAGACGCACACACACTCTCTCTCTCTCACTTATTTCTTGATCTGCTTCCCCCGACTG
The DNA here is from genome assembly GCF_007399415.2 of Gopherus evgoodei. Taxonomy (NCBI): domain Eukaryota; kingdom Metazoa; phylum Chordata; order Testudines; family Testudinidae; genus Gopherus; species Gopherus evgoodei. The sequence goes on along the minus strand of NC_044326.1, from coordinate 91,179,573 downwards.
TCTGGCATGCTCTGCAAATCCCTGCAAGATCAGGCCCCACAGGTGAGACAGGCAGGGAAACAACTAGTTTGAGAATCCAGCTGGGTCTTAGCTAGGATGCCGAGCAGCTCAGTGGAGTCAGGATTCAGATGTGCATGCCCACTGGCAAAAACTTAGGTGCCTAGGGAATTTAAGCATCTACAGGTTTAGGCGGTAACTGACTGGACATTTTAAAGACCTCAGTGGTGCCTAAAGGGGCAGTTAGGTACTTAAGAGTTTGTCTACACAATGGGATAATGTACTCAAAGAGAATGTGATTTCTAAAGCACATTAATTGGTTCATGTAGACCCTGCTGGTGCGTGCTAAATGTTCCCTTGCCTGCCTTGATATAGTGCTGTTTGAAACAGTACTATGTTAAAGCTTACTAGGGAACCCTTAGACCTGCTGGTGCACACTACACAAGCCAATTAATACACACTTTAGTGTACTTTAGAAATCATTCTCCCATACAGCTCATTACTCACCATGTAGACAAGCCCTAAAATTCCTTGTGGATCTAGCCCTTAGGTGTTAATCCTGACATAGGGATCTGTGTAGGCAGTTCCTATCCCCATGTTCAATCCCAGACTATATCTAAATGGGCAAAAAGATGTTTTTTAAAATCAAGCTAACTCAGTTGAATAAACTTAACTCAACTGAAAAGTATACTGAGGCTTGGTCTACACTTGGAAGTTTTATGGGAATAACCATTTTGGTTCAGACATTTTACTAAAATAGTTAAACTAGTAAAAGCCCTAATGCGAATGCAATTATACTGGTATAAAAGTGACTTATACTGGTATAGTTATTCCCCATCCTGCATGGGAATAGCATGTGCTATAGAGTAGAGATGTCACACTTCATGTACATTCTTCATGAAGTCTTTGGCTTTCCTATGACACACTTCCTGCTGTGGAGCAGAAACAAAGGAACGCAGAACAGGACAGTAGCAGGGTACAGTTGCATAAAGTTCTACCACCTTATTTCTGTTCATAGTTTCCATCCTTAATAAAGGGTTATCTTCAAACTGGTCTGCTTGTTGGTAAAAAAAATGATTACCTTCTTTTCTAAAACTGTTCTTTGAGATGTGTTTTACACATTCAGTTCCACTGTAGGTGACTCAGAAGCAAAGACACATGGAGGTAGGTTCGGAATCTACCTGAACAGAGATTGTAAGACAACCCATTCGAAATTGGCATCATCTCTGGACTGACGCGCAATGGCATAATGAGAACCAAAACTGTGGACTAATGACCAAGTGGCTGCTTTACAAATATCTACAATTGGCACTGGCCCCAGGAAAGCTGCAGAAGCTGCCTGTCTGGTGATAGACTTCACAAACACTCTAGTCAGCAGAATAGTATTAGCCAGTTGGTAGCACAAACAAGCATGAAGTGGGATCCAGTATGAGATTTTCTGAGTGGAAACTGGTTGGCCCTTAGCTCTGTCTGCAACCACTACAAACAACTGCACAGAGGATATAAAAGATTTACTCCAATCCATGTAGAAAACTAAAACCCTTCTCACATCCAATGAGTGAAGCTGTTCCTCATCCCTATGTGCATAAGTTTTGGGAAAGAACAATGACACACAGATTGCTTGGTTAACATGAAAATCAGAAGCTACTTTTATGAGAAATTTTGGGTGAGGACAGGGATAAACTTTATCCTTATGGAAAACTGTGTAGGGGTGTTCCGACAACTAGCCCACCCTATTGGCTGAGGTAATTGTCACTAGAAATGATACCTTCATGGAAAGGTGAAGAAGAGAGCAAGTTGCCAGGGGCTCAAAGGGAGGTCCCCTCAATTTTGCTAAAACTAAGTTCAGATCCCCAGGAGGGATGGAGTTTCATACATATGGGCATAATCTGACCAAGCCCTTTAGGAACTGGGTGATGATGGGGTTTGAAAAAAGGAATGTATCATCCACCAAGAAGTGGAGACCGGAATGGCTGACAGATGTTCCCTTATAGAGCTAATAGCCAAACTCTGTTTTAGATCTATCAGATAGTCCAGCACGAGGTCCAGGGGTGCCTGCTCTGAAGATGCACCTTTCACATGACACCAGATGAAGAAATGCTTCAGTTTAGCCATGTAAGTGCCTCTAGTTGAGAGTTTTCTGCTATTCAGAAGCACTTCTTGAATGTCCTTCAAGCAAGACTTCTCAAAGGGTATCAGGCATGAAGCATCCACGCTGTCAGATGAAGAGCTTGGAGATTGGAATGGAGTCCCAGGAAATTACATCTGAATCCAAGGGGAGAGACAGGGGAGGCTTGACTGACAAGGATATCAGGATCAAGTACCAGTGTTGATCATGCAATGCCAGTGCTACAAGGATAAGGTGAACATGGTCTTGTTTCACTCTGAAAACAAGCCTGAGAAGCAAAGGAATCAGGGGGAAAGCATACAGGAGAAATTTCTTCCAGGATAGAGAAAAGCATCTGTCAACGAGCCTGGGCCAAGCCCTCCTTGGAAGCAGAACTGATGTCATTTTCTGTTGGTTCTTGTTGCAAACAGGTTCACTTGGTGAGTTCCCTAGAGCTGGAAGATAGACCTGGCCACATTTGAATGTCATGACCACTCGTGGTGATCGGTGAAGGATTTGCTCAGCTTAACCGCTAATATGGTCTGTTTCTCAGGATGATAAGCACCCTGAGATGAATTGGGTTGGCTAAAAAAAAGTTCCAGAGGCAAACTCCTGGCACAGTTAGTTCGACCATGCTCCTGCTTGTCTGTTTATGTAAAACATGGTCACCAAATTGTCTGTCAGAATTAACAAATTTTTTTCCCAGTGCATGAGTGACAAAGACCAAGCAGGCTAGACATACCTCTCTTAACTCTCTGACATTTAAGACTCTTTTGAGACTACCAAAGACTTTGAGCCTCCAGGGACCCCATATAAACTCTCCAGCCCAGAGAAGACATGTCTATGACTAGAGTGAGGGTTAACAGCAGGGGGAGAAGGGGGGGGAAGGGAACCCCAATGCAAACTTTCAGAAGGTTCATCTACCAGTCTAGAAATTACAAAATTAATATTGGCACTACAATCACTTTATCCAAATAGTGATGACTCAGAGCACACATTGATACTAGCCATGCCTGCAGCTTTCTGAGGAGTGATCCAGTGTGCTGAACTACATAGGTACATGCTGCCATGTGACCAAGAAGACTGAGGCAGCTGCATATTGTTGTCAGATGGCCTGCTCTCAGTTGCAGCACTCAATCTTCTAAAGTTTCTAGCCTGGCTTGTGGTAGCAAGGCCATGACCTTTGTGGAGTCTAAGACTGCCCTGATGAATTCTTTTGTCTGTACCAGTTTCCAGATTGAGTTGTCTTGATTTACTAGAAGCCCCAGTGCATCACATGTGGACAGGACAGTTGATACACTGGATAGGACTTGAGCCTTAGACCAACCTCTGATCAACCAGTCATCCAGATATAGGAATATATGGACATCTAATTTTTGTAGTGAGCTGCTATGACTGCCATGCATTTTGTGAACACTCGGGGAGCAGCTGACAGACTGAACACAAGCACTGTGAACTGATAATGGCACGAATTCACCACAAATATGAGATACTTCCAATGGTCGTGATTTATTACAACATGGAACTAAGGATCCTTTAAGTTGAGGGCAGCATATGAGTCCCCCTGCTCCAGGAAAGGAATAGTTGAAGCTAGGGTAATCATGTGGAATTTTATTTTCTTCAGGAATTTGTTCAACTGTCTCAGATCTAAAATAGGCCTGAGACCCCCTTTTGTCTTGGGGATCAGGAAGTAGAGGGAAAAGAAGCCCTTCCCCCTGAGGTACAAGGGGACTTCCTCTGTGGCCCCTGCTGGAAGAAGTGATTGGACCTCCTGTTGAAGGGCAATCTTGTGAGAGTGGTCCTGGAGAGGATTGGGGAAGGGGGATGAGGGGTAGATATTAACTGGATGACATACCCAGTTCCACTGTGCTTAAGACCCACTGGTCTGAAGTTATGTGGATCCAGGCACTTAGAAAGAGGGATAAGCAACTGGTAAAGAAATGATGGGGAACAGAGGAAGCTATTGTGACTTGTACACTGTCCTTGACAAACCTATCAACATGCCTCTTTGAATGAGGCAGTTGGACATGACGTGCCCATTGATGCTTAGGAGGAGGGCAGTGGAGGGCATCTCCTATTACCTTTGCCCTTTTTCCTTGGTAGATCTTGAGATCAGGAAGCAACCCCTGGTGTCTGTATGGCTGTTGCAGATGAAACTGCTTTCATTTCGCTGCTGGGGTATAGATCACAAGGGATTTGAGTGTTGCCCTAGAATTCTTAAGGTTATGAAGCCTGTCATTTGTTTTCTCTGAAAAGAGGGAGGGATCTTTGAAATGAAGGTCCTGGATAGTCTGTTCTAGAGATAGCCCACAAGACTGCAGCCATGTACACCTTCTCATAATAACAGCTGATAACATAGATTCATAGACTCTAGGACTGGAAGGGACCTCGAGAGGTCATCGAGTCCAGTCCCCTGCCCTCATGGCAGGACCAAATACTGTCTAGACCATCCCTGATAGACATTTATCTAACCTACTCTTAAATATCTCCAGAGATGGAGATTCCACAACCTCCCTAGGCAATCTATTCCAATGTTTAACTACCCTGACAGTTAGGAACGTTTTCCTAATGTCCAACCTAAATCTCCCTTGCTGCAGTTTAAGCCCATTGCTATGGTTCAAGCAGCCAAAACTGCACTATCCAAACTGTCCTAGAGGGCAGTCCTGGTGACCAGCTTATCCTCTTCAGCCATTACTGCAAATTCTTTTCTACAGTCCTCTGGTAGCTTGTCCTGAAATTTCATGATGTTCTCCCAGAGGGTGAAGTTATATTGACTCAGGAAAGCCTGTTGATTTGCAATCCTGAGTTGTAGGCTCCCTGAAGAATAGAGCTTGCAACCAAACAGGTCCAGCCTCTTCGAGTCTTTGCCTTTTGGCATTGAAGCTTATTGTCCCTGACTTTCCCACTCATTTACAGCTCCCACCACAAGAGAACCAGGAGGGGATGAGAAAAAAATGTTCATATCCCTTAGAGGGGACAAAGCACCTCCTCTCAACTTGTTTTACTGTTGGGGGCAAAGAGGAGGATGTCTGCCAAAGGGCCTTGACTGGCTTCAAGAGGCTTCATTAATTGGTAGTATCCCCCAGCTGGATCCACTGATACTAGGATGTTGTCCATCTTATGAAAGCTTTCATGCACCTCTTCTGCCTGAATGCCAAGTACAGAGGCCACTCTTTTTAAACTATCTTGATAAGCTCTGTGGTCCTTCGGCAGCTGTGAGTCACTTGATGGCTCCACAACATTTGAGGTGGTGGTTGGTCTGTGGCTTGTAGCAGGGAGGATGCCTGAGTGGCTTTTGGCTGCTCAGTACCAGGGAATGATGCACTCAGTACCAGTGTCTTCAGTGCACTCTCCATGACAGCAAGCAAGATGGTGGAGAGGAAATCCTAGTCCAGCTGGGGGATGGAGGCAAGACCCTACAGTGTCCATAATGGTTACTTATATAAGCCCAGGATCTATCTTTGCCCAAGTCACTGATCCTTTGGAGGACACCAATGCTGGGGCTGCTGCATGATGCAGGATCCCAAAGATTCTGATGGATGGCATGTTCTCCATCCTGGGTGGGACCCAGAGGACCTCACTTCTGAGTTGGGGAAGAAGAGACAGATGCTTCTGACAGTGGAGGTGCAAATCCAGATGGGATTGGTGAGAAACAGCCTGATCCCAGGGATGGTGGTACTGGGAAAATCATGGGAAGTGACTACACAGGCTTTTGTGGAGGTTTGGATAGTGGCACCATAGGATCTCAATCCTGATAAGCATAAACTATAGGCATCCATATTGGCTGTGGACCTTCTCCTGTCAGTGATACTAGTACTGAGAGGCTAAGCAAGTCTCTTGTGGCTGCATACTCTGGTAACCCCTCCAGGGTTGTTGGGATCAACGCTGTCTTTTGGCTCCACAAATGTCTTTTGGCTCCATAAATGTCTTTCAGGGATGGCCTTGACAGACCTAGTACAAACTCTGGAGGCGGCAATCCCCTCTTGGGAGAAGATGGGTGTTTGGGAGTGTAGGGTCTCTTCTGAATGTTTTTTCAGATCTCTGCCTCTATTTGGCTTCAATATTGATGCAGGCAAGCAAAGAACCGTACCTGAGTAAGGCCTAAGCCTTTTCTTCAGAACTGGGGAATGGTCCTGAGGAACCGCAGACATCTCCAGTGGAGTGCTCCATACCAAAGTTGACAAACTGGGGTGCTCTCCATGTGTGAAGACTATGATGGGGGTCAAAGGGCTGCCTCCATAAGTGAGCAGTTAGCCTCACTGCCTTATCTTTTTTTGAACAGTGTTTGAATTCTTTGCAAATATGACATTTGTCACTAGCATGGGATTCCTCCAATCATTTCAAGCAGGTCAGGTGTGGGTCACTGACTAGCACGAGTTTTGCAAGGTCCAGCAGGACTTAAACCGTGGCAAACACAGCATCATTCCAATACTAGTCCCAGTATTGAAAGATAAAAAGCAGTCAAACAAGACCAAAAATGGGAACCTAACTACAATAAAGGCTGTGTTGTCCAGCACTTTATCAATCAGAAAGCTCTATAAACCAGCATTTCTGATCTTCAATAGGGTTGCCTGGTATCTGGTTTTTTACCAGAATGCCCAGTCGAAAAAGGACCATCGCAGCTCCAGTCAGCACCGCACACCAGGCCATTAAAAGTCTGGTTGGCATGGGGCTGGCAGGCTCCCTACCTGACTCCACATGGCTCCCTGGAAGCAGCGACATGTCCGTGCTGCTCCTAGGTGGGGGAACAGCCACTGGGGCTCCGTGCACTGCCCCCACCCCAAGCACCGGCTCGGCAGGTCCCACTGGCTGGGAACCACAGCCAATGGGAGCTGCGGGGCGGCGCCTGTGGGAGGTGACAACATGCGGAGACGCCTGGCTGTGCCTCCATCTAGGAGCAGCAGGGACTTTTTGCTGCTTGCAGGGACCTGCCTGAGGTGAGCACCACCTGAATCTGGCACCCCAAAACCCGTCCCGCACTCCAACCCCCTCCCACACCCAAACTCCCTCCCAGAGCCCAATCCCCAGCCCTGAGCTCCCTCCTGTACTCAAACTCCCCCCCCTCTTAGTTAACCAGAATTTTTGACTTACTGGCATCCCCCCATTATTTACTTTACTAACTATAACTAATAAACTAGTAAAAAAAAAAGAAAAGAAAAAGACAGGGTCTGTATACAGAAAGGAGTGAGAGAAGCACTTGAGTTAACAAGTCTGGTGGTAAGAAGGAACTGAGGGGGATTGGGGTGGCTCTGCTCTCTTATACCAGCATGCATGACTAGTGGTGATAGAGGGTGCTTGAGCCACCCAATGATACCACTGAGGGAAAAAAATCTGCAACATCAGAGCATCTACAGTGGACTGGATATGTGCAATCACACAAAGAAGAAGTTTATAAGCTATAAAGTATAAAGCTCCTTTATACTGATATAACTATATCCACACTGGGGGGAGGGGAGGCTGTACAACTTTCTAGTGTAGACAAGTCTTTTATTCTTTTGTAAACACAATTTAAGATCTTTAAGAAAGCATGGCTTGATCATGTTCTAGTCTTTTTTGCCAGCGTAATAAAGACGAGGCCACAGTGATTTATTTGGATTCCACATGGATATAAAGGCCTATTACACAGATCCCTGTGCAGGATCAATGACTATATTGCATTTGCTGAGAAGAATAGATATTTAGTAAAAAATTTTCTCCAGAGTAGCATTTATAATACGGGCCAAGTAAATCTTTGGTGTTACACCACTGACTTCACTAGAGATAAGACTACTTACGAATAAGGGTTTTCAAAATTGAGTCCATAATTTTATACAATAAAACAAAAAATACAAATGCAAGATTCAAAAACATCAAAATAGGAGCATGCTGATGCAAGAGAAGGTAAAATGCTGCTATACAACAGTAAAAGAGGATCTGTCCTGCAGTAACATTTCTAGGAACTATAAGCTATATGTAATATGGATAATAAATTCAGAAGCAGGTTTATGCATCAAGAAAAAACAACAAAAATGGCAACACCATGAATACAGCACGATGTACATAATGAACAGCCATACTGGGTCAGAGCAAAGGTCCATCAAGCCCAGTATCCTGTCTTCTGACAGTGGCCATAGCCAGATGTTTCAGAGGAAATAAACAGAACATGGAAGTTATCAAGTAATTCTGTTACATTACACCCCATATTCTTTATAGAAATATGGTTATGATATGAATATGGCCTAACTAAGATTTATTTTATGCAAGATGGGTCTTGTAAGGTATCATTGGAAAGATTATGACTTACTGAATGTGATTATCCAATTTGTATGCATGTATCTTTTCTTATCTAAAGTTAGGAATATTGACTATGTAACAATTACAACTGTGCGTGTATCTGGGAGACACCCACCAGACAAACAGCCATCACAGCCCTGATGGGCCACTAGGAAGAAACAATAAAACTGTGACGATACTAACCTCTCTCCTTCTTGAGAGGCATCCTGGGATGTCGTTGTGACACTACCAGGTCAGGTGATAAGATTGCCTGCTACAAAATATCATCTTGGACACTGATGGTACTTTTCCTCTGTCGGGGATGGGGATCAAACAAAGGTTTCCCACCTTAGGTAAATCCTTTTTAAGGCTAGGGAGGGGGTTAATTTGGAGTCTCCTCCATTGCCTACCCAAGAAGAAAGACCACTAAATGTATTAACCTGAGAAAAAAGCAGGGGTGAGTCCAGACTGAGACAAGGGTTAACTGGAACACTAAGCTACTGAAACTCTGCAACTTACCTAAAACAACATTTATGGTGAGAAATTGCTTCTTGAAATCAGTCTCTACGATCTTAAGCTGAGTACACTTGTTTTGTTTTATTTGCTCCGTTTTCTTTTATTTGCTATCCCTTCTAATCACTTAAAATCTGCCTTTTATAGTGAATACATTTGTTTTGTTTATTATTAAACCCAGTTTGTGCAGTTTCTAACTGGGGGGAGGGGGCAAGAAGTTGTGCATCTCTCTCTTCACATTGAGGGAGAGAGTGAATTCTGGGTCTGCACTCCAACGGAGGGGAGCACCTGAGTGCTGGGGCAAGTCCCTTAAACTGAATCTTCCCAGAACTGATCTCAGTGTTTGGGTCTTTCTGCAGCTGGATGTGACCCTCCCTGTGTGTGCACTTGAGGAGGGTTAAGAGCCTGCCTCAGCAAGACAGGGTAAAGGGTGCCCGTGCTCGCAGAACAGGCAGGCTCAGTGGTATCCCAGTACATCAGGTGGTACCAGGGCCGGTGCAATCATTTAGGCGGATTAGGCAGTTGCCTAGGGTGCCGAGATTTGGGGGTGCTGACCATTACAGCTTTTAATGTTTTTAAATAATGTATTTAGCGTATTTTCAAATTATTACAAGTTAATTTTTGAATGTATTTCACTAGTTATTTTTTACATTTCCTAATACATATTACTATAGTATTGCAAATGTTTTATGGCAGGGGCCCCCGATTTTGCTTTGCCCAAGGCCCCCTGAGTCCTCTGGGCGGCCCTGTCTGAGTTTTAAGCCCTGCTGTTGTGTTTTGCCTGCAACAGGCAGGCCTAAGCCTGTGAGTGACCCCCATAGCAGCTGCCTGAAGAAGTGCTTGGGGGAATCATGTAGAAGGAGCGTGATATTTATTTGAGTTCTCTCCTCATGGAGGCTGTGCTCCACTTGGTGCAGGACAGCAGTCTCAGCAGGACTCTAGGCCCAGCACCTTGCCTCAGTTTGTAGACTTGTACTGCACTCATCACTGGGCTCAGTTTGGCACCGTTACTCCTCACCGGTGCCCAAGAAGCAGTGAAAAAAGTTGGGTGGACTGGTTAGGTTAGTTGTGCTGTTGCTTGGCCAGTGTAGAGACCACTGAATGCATAGTATTCCACTATGATGTTCTGTCCTGAGCACAACTGGCATGTTATGAGGTAGTGCCTGTGAGGGACAGGTGTCTGTTTATGTCATCCAGCCATCATGTCTTACGTCTTCTGGAGGGGGAGTTTTCCATCCTGCTTTCATTGGATCAAAGTCAAAGATTATTTTCACAGGGAAGTTAGTAGGCATTTAGAGCAGATGAACATACCACCACAGAGAGCACTTGGCAACCATTTGAGTGTGTGTGACCTATTTAGTTAGAAAATGGAATTTTTCATTCAAATTGAGTTTGTACCATTTTATGTTTTTAATCATTTGGAGGTGCATGGCTAGTTAGGCAGAATGGGTTCTGCAGCACTCCCAGTCAGATTTTGATATGAAGGAAGGATGTATACGTGACTAAAAAAGGTGTATTTCTGATTACAATCAACATTGCTTAATTTTAAGGGAAAGTCATCTTGATCTCTTAATATTTACGTCAAACAGTTGATGAAATTCAAATAGTTAATTATAATAAGTGACACGCATTCTCTATCCTTTACTTTTAATAGTGAACAAGAAAAAGGACTGATAGGAATACAATTTCATTTTTTTTTTTGTTTACAGTTGATGCAGCCTCATGGCAAATAATAAAAAAAAGGGTCTGGGGCACAATTTGGTAAGCGGAAGGCTGATAAGCAAAAAGAAGAAATAAAGCAAGAAGGTTCATTTCTGAAATATCTCCATCCACTGGCCAAAGATGAAGGTAGGAAGGATCAAGCAGAGGTGGAGGTGGAGATGGGAGTTTCACAAGCTGAAGAAGAGTTTGAAGAACATAATCTGAATATTGAAGACGAATCAAATGAGACACGCGAGGATCAAAACTTGGAAGACCATGAAAGTGAAAATGTCACTCGTTTGAATTTGAGCTTTTATGATCCTGCTACTTGGGCCAAATGTGATGATCAAGTCCAACAAATTCTGGTGGAACATGGGCCAGAACAAGTTCAGCAGTTCGATTTCCCCAAAGATAGTAAGCAAAGAAAATTCGACAATTCATTACAAACGTAGACTTGTTAATGGAGAAGAAATGCACCATCAATGGCTGCAGTATTCCACATCAAGTGATTCTGTCTTTTGCTTCTGCTGCAAGTTGTTCAGCAGTAGTACTATTGGCATATCATCTCTTTCTGAAAAAGGCTCAAGGGATTGGAAAAACATGTCTGCAATTCTTTCACGGCACGAGAAAAGCAGTGAACATTTGACGAACGTTCAGACATGGAAGGAACTTGAACTGCGATTGAAATACAAGAGAACAATTGATGAAGAACATTTGCGCTTGATTAAGCAAAAAGAAAAGTATTGGCTGCAAATACTAAAATGTCTGACTGCTTTGGTCAAAGTTCTTAGTGTGCAAAACCTGGCCTTTCAGGGAACACATGAAAAACTGCACACTTCTGGTAATGGGAATTTCCTCAGATTTGTTGAATATCTATCTTTGTTTGATCCACTTATGGATGAGCATCTTCGCAGGATTAAGGACCAGCAGATGCATGTACATTACCTAGGGAAAGACATACAGAATGAGCTTATTCAGCTTCCATCCAATGCCATCAAACAAAAAATTTTAGCATCTGCTCATGCTGCAAAATACTTCTAAATCATTCTAGATTGTACACCAGATGCAGACCACGTTGAACAAATGACCATGATCATTCGGTTTGTGGATAGGCCTACTTCAGAGACTGAGAATGAGATTGAATCAGTATGCATAAAGGAACACTTCTTGGGATTTGTGTCGCTTATGGAGACAACTGGAGCTGGTATGACAGAAACTATTCTTCACCAGTTAGAAGAGATGTCACTGCCTATAGAAAACTTGCGTGGTCAAGGCTACGACAATGGGAGCAATATCAAAGGGAAAGAAAATGGTGTCGAGCGAAGAATTTTGGATATTAATCCACGAGCCTTTTTCGTTCCTTGCAGTGCACATTCATTGAATTTGGTTGTTAATGATGCTGCAAAGTGTTGCTTGGGGTACATCTGCACTACAGGATTATTCCGATTTTACATAAACCGGTTTTATAAAACAGATTGTATAAAGTCGAGTACACATGGCCACACTAAGCACATTAATTCGACGGTGTGCGTCCATGGTCCGAGGCTAGCGTCGATTTCTGGAGTGTTGCACTGTGGATAGCTATCCTGTAGCTTTCCCATAGTTCCCGCAGTCTCCCCCACGCCTTGGAATTCTGGGTTGAGAGCCCAGTGCCTGATGGGGCAAAAATCATTGTCGCGGGTGGTTCTGGGTACAGCCTCACCCCTCCCTTCGTGAAAGCAGAAGACAACCATTTCGTGCCTTTTTTCCTGGGTGAACTGTGCAAACGCCATAGCACAGCAAGCATGGACCCTGCTCAGATCAATATCGCAATAGTGGACGTTGTAAACACCTTGCGCATTCTCGTGCAGTCTATGCTGAACCAGGACCTGCAAAGCCAGGCGAGGAGGCGGCAGCGGATATGGCAGCGCGGCGACGAGAGTGATGAGGACATGGACACAGAATTATCTCAAACCACGGGCCCCTGCACTTTGGAGATCCTGCTGGTAATGGGGCAGGTTCTAGCCATTGAACGCCGATTTTAGGCCCAGGAAACAAGCACAGACTAGTGGGACCGCATAGTTTTGCAGGTGTGGGACGATTCCTAGTGGCTGCGAAACTTTTGCATGCGTAAGGGCACTTTCATGGAACTTTGTGACTTGCTTTCCCCTGCCCTGAAATGCCATAATACCAAGATAAGAGCAGCCCTCACAGTGGAGAAGCAAGTGGCAATAGCCCTCTGGAAGCTTGCAACGCCAGACAGCTACCGGTCAGTCGGGAATCAATTTGGAGTGGGAAAATCTACTGTGGGGGCTGCTGTGATGCAAGTAGCCAAAGCAATCAATAAGCTGCTGCTACGAAAGGTTGTGACTCTGGGAAACGTGCAGGTCATAGTGGATGGCTTTGCTGCAATGGGATTCCCTAACTGTGGGGGGGACGATAGATGGAACCCATATCCCTATCTTGGCACCGGAGCACCAGGGCACCCAGTACATAAACCGCAAGGGGTACTTTTCAATGGTGCTGCAAGTACTGGTGGATCACAAGGGACGTTTCACCAACATCCACGTAGGATGGCCAGGAAGGGTTCATGACGCTCGCGTCTTCAGAAGCACTGCTCTGTTTAAACAGCTGCAGCAAGGGAATTACTTCCCAGACCAGAAAACAACAGTTGGGGATGTTGAAATGCCTATAGTTATCCTGGGAGACCCAGCCTACCCCTTCATGCCATGGCTCATGAAGCCATACACAGGCAGCCTGGACAGTGGTCAGGAGCTGTTCAACTACAGGCTGAGCAAATGCAGGATGGTGGTAGAATGTGCATTTGGCCGTTTAAAGGCGCGCTGGCGCACATTACTGACTCGCTCAGACCTCAGCCAAACCAATGTCCCCTTTGTTATTGTGGAGCACACAGCAAGCAGCAATCTCTGTGAGAGTAAGGGGGAGACCTTTATGGCGGGGTGGGAGGCTGAGGCAAATCACCTGGCCGCTGATTACACGCAGCCAGACACCAGGGCGATTAGAAGAGCACACCAGGAAGCGGTGCGCATCAGAGAAGCTTTGAAAACGAGTTTCATCACGGGCCAGGGTACGGTGTGACTGCTGTGTTTGTTTCCCCTTCATGAACGCCCCCCCTTTATTGACTCCTTCCCTGTAAGCAACCCACCCTCCCCCTTCGATTACAGCTTGCTTAAGGAAATAAAGTCACTATCGTTTAAAAATCATGTATTCATTATTAAAAGGTAATTATAAAAAGAGGCAGAGAACTGACAAGGTATCCTGGGTGTGGTTTGGGAGGAGCATAGGAGGGAAGGAAAAGGCCACTAACTACATTTCAATGTAATGACAGCCTTTTGGTTGGACTGTCCACGGGGGTGGAGCGGGCAGGTGCACGAAGCCTTCCCCCACGCATTCTTACACGTCTGGGTGAGGAAGATATCGAACATAGTGACTGGTGAGGGTAGTTACATAGGGGCTGCAGCGGCACTCTGTGACCCCGCTGCTCTTCCTGAAGATCCACCAGACGTCGGAGGATGTCAGTTTGATCACGCAGCACCTCCAGGGTTGCATCCCACCACCGCTGATCTTCCTGCCGCCACCTCTGATCTTCCTGCCGCCACCTCTCATCTCGAGTGTCTCTCCTATCCTCACGTTGGTCCCTCCTGTACTCATGTTCACTGGCATCTTTCCTGTACTTTGCTACCACGTCCTTCCAGTTATTCAGATGAGCTCTTTCATTGCGGGTTACTTCCATGATTTCCGAGAACATTTCGTCTCACGTCTTCTTTTTCCTCCGCCTTCTCTGAGAAAGCCTTCGGGATGGAGAAGGGAGGCTTGAAAAATGTGCAACTGCATGAGGGAGGGAAAAAAAGGAGAGAAGTATTTAAAAAGATACATTTTACAGAACAATGGTTAAACTCTTTCACAGTGAACAACACTATTCACCTTACATAGCACATGTGATTTCACTACAAGGTCGCATTTTGCATCTTAATATTAAGTGCCTGCGGCTCTGGTGTTGCAGATCTCACAGACGCAGGTCCAGGCATCAGAATTCAGTTTGCATGCGGCCACGGTAAGCCATTGTCTTTCGGCTTCTCCAGCCTTCATATACACAGTGCCCTCTGATGCTTCTTTCCTGTTAATATGCAGCAGCAGAAGCCAACCCCCCACATCCAATTCTCTAGGATGATTGCTTTACCCCTCCCCCCACCGCATGGCTGGTATCATGGAAGATCACTGCTAATCACCCCCCTTTCCGCCCCCCACCGCGTGGCTGGTAGCTGGGACGATTCCTGCTAGCCAAACACAAAAAAGCTTAGTGCTATCCTTCCTCCCCTCCCCCCGCTTGGCTATGTGCAAGGAAGGATTTCTTTTAAGCAACAGCCCAGTAGGAAAATGGCCATCTCTGTCCTCTTAATTAAATTCCTGAATTTCAACCAGGTTACCATAAACGATATCCCTCTGCTGAGGATAACAGAGCGACATAAAGAACGGATGTTTCTTGAATGCCAGCAATCACCGGGACCATAAGCAGCTATGCTTTGTCATGCAATGATACCCGATTACTTCCTACATGCATGGCGTGGTAAAGTGTCCTACCATGGTGGACGGAACAAGGCTGCCTTGCCCAGAAACCTTCTGCAAAGGCTTTTGGAGTACCTCCAGGAGCACATCATGGAGATGTCCCTGGAGGATTTCCACTCCATCCCCAGACATGTTAAAAAACTTTTCAAGTAACTTTACTGGCCGCGAATGCGTCCCAAGCCCTCATGGCAAATCAATCACTAAAAAACGCTTGCTTTTAAACCATGTTTTATATTTACAAAGGTACACTCACCAGAGGTCGCTTCCATGGCTTCACTGTCTGGGCTAGTGGCTTGGGAGGGCTTGGAGGGTAATTCTGTCTGAGTCACAAAAAGCTCCTGGCTGTTGGGCTAACGGAGTGCTGTGTGCTAGCTGCAAGGTTGTCCTCCTCTTCCTCCTCCTCCTCATCTTCCCCCTCCGCAGAATCCTCAGCCATGGTTGAGATTACAACCCCCATCTCGGAATCCACGGACAGGGGTGGGGTAGTGGTGGCGCAGCCCCCTAAAATTGCATGCAGCTCAGCATAGAAGTGGCATGTTTTCGGCTCTGACCCGGACCTTCCGTTTGCTGCTTTGGTTTTCTGGTAGGCTTGTCTGAGCTCCTTAACTTTCACTCTGCACTGCACTGAGTCCCTGGTGTGGCCTTTGGCCATCATGGCCTTGGAAATTTTTTCAAATATTTTTTCATTTTGTCTTTTGGAACGGAGTTTTGTTAGCACTGAATCCTCTCCCAATATAGCGATCAGATCCAGTACCTCCCATGCAGTCCATGCTGGAGCTCTTTTTCGATTCTCAGGAGACTGCATTGCTACCTGTGCTGATGAGCTCTGTGTGGTCACCTGTGCTGATCACAGCTCCATGCTGGCCAAACAGTAAATGAAATTCAAAGGTTCGCGGGGCTTTTCCTGTATATCTGGCCAATGCATCCAAGTTCAGATTGCTGTCCAGAGCAGTCACAGTGATGCATTGTGAGATACCACCCGGAGGCCAATACCATCGATTTGAGGCCACACTAACCCTAATCTGATATGGTAATATCGATTTTAGCGCTACTCCTCTCATCGGGGAGGAGTACAGAAACCGATGTAAAGAGCCCTTTATATCGATATAAAGGGCCTCGTAGTGTGGACAGGTGCGGCGTTAAATCTGTTTAACGCTGCTAAAATCAGTTTAAACGCGTAGTGTAGACCAGGCCTGACAGGCAACTGCCTTCTTTGAATTAGTTCAACGTGCGTATGTGTATTTCTCAGCTTCTACAAGTCGCTGGGAAGTTCTAACACGCCACGTATCTAATCTCACAGTTAAACCATTGAGTGAAACAAGATGGGAAAGTCGAACCGATGCCTTGAAACCTCTTCGCTATCAGCTTGGTGACATCTATGATGCTCTGGTAGACATCTATGAAGACACTACTCTGACAGGATCATCTCGCAATACATCACGAGTTGATGCAAAGGCTCTTACAAAAGCCATTTCTAGTTTCAAGTTTCTTGTTTCTCTTGTTTTGTGGTGTGATATATTGTTTGAGATCAACATAACTAGCAAACAACTTTAGGTAAAAGAATCTGATATATGGGATGGCATTAATCAACTTGGAGAAACCAAGAAGTTTCTTGTGGGCTGCAGAAGTGACGCAGCCTTTGAGAAAACATTGGTAGATGCAGGTGAACTTGCGAAGGAGTTGGATGTACCGGCACTTTTTGAACCAGATCCAATCCGTATTAGAAAGAAGAGGAAGCAGTTCACATATGAAGCAGATGACGAACCTATTTATGATCCGAAAGAAAAATTCAAAGTGAACTTTTACTTTGCAGTCATTGACACAGCAATACATTCGGTTGAAGAAAGATTCATATTGATGCAGCAAATTAGTTCAGTATTTGACTTCATATATGATGTTTACAGTTTGCAAAATAAAACACCAAAGCAAATTATGGAACATTGCTTGAATCTGGAGAAAGTTTTGCAACATGATGAATCCAAAGATATTGATGCCTTTGACCTGTGCAGTGAATTGCAAGCTATTGCAAGACGAGTCCAAAGGAGTTCATCACCGCAAGATGTATTGAACTTCATATGGGAAAATAAGCTGACAGATAGTGTCCCTAACACAGTTATTGCTCTTCGCATCCTCTTGACCCTCCCAGTTTCTGTGGCCAGTGGTGAGCGAAGCTTAAGTTGATAAAAACATACATGCAAACATCAATGTTGCAACAAAGACTTGTTGGGCTATCTACCTTGTCAATAGAACATGACATTGCTCACAGCATTGACTTGGAGGAACTTGTTTCTAAATTTGCTAAACTTAAAGCGCGGAAACATAAATTCTAAATTATAACATGTTACTCTGTGACCGTGTATTGTGTATAATGTGTGTAATTTTTTTTTGGGGGGGGCGGCGCAAGATGGAAGTTTCGCCTAGGGCGCAAAATATCCTTGCACCGGCCCTGGGTGGTACCTTAAAGGGGGGCAATGCGTCCTGTCGTTAAGTCCCAGTTTCTGGATGTAGATATTATCTATTATACTCTGTCATTCAACTGCCTTTCCACTCTGTATCCTCCTTGCATTTAATTATTCTTTAGTGAGTACAGGTTGATACTTAAAAAGCATCATCAACAATGCAATGTTTTTCACAATCAGCTAACATAGCTGCAGTCAATATACCATTTAAGTGGGCAATTCAAGCACTTGTTCCTTTCAAGCAAAGACTCAGTTTTTCAAGTGTTACTAAACATCTACCAGAGAACAGGATAAGAGCAAGCAAAGTTACAGTGAAATCTCAGCCTCAACTGTATTTCTTCATAACAGTCACACTTGAATTCAGTCTTTCAAAGTCTTTTCAAAATTACTTCATATTGTACGGCAATACAGACAACCGAATTAGTGCATTTCACATTGAAGCAGATTGCTATCCAAAATCCATGGCCCTTAAAAAAAGAAGTAGAACTGCTACCCTGACTATCAAACAAAGACACTTAGAAAACATCACAGACCTCAGCACAGATAACTGTAGATTTTAGGGGATTGAGGTCAATGAGGACACAGTATGAATACAAACGTACTTTCAATTGCACTATTAATTCCTTGGAAAGCAGGCTCACACTGAAGACAATTAACGCATGTCTCAAAAGTTAGAAATACAACCTAAAATCACTGAATTACAAAATGTGAGTAATGGCACCATTTCTGCAAGTTTTAATTTTATAGTTCATTGTTGAAATGCTGCAACTTTTCATGTAAAACTGAAAAGCAATTAGCCATACAATAGGTCATGAGGAAGGACTTACCTGATTTTAACACTTTCTGCAATACTGTTAACATACTCTGCATTCACCTAAAGTAGGAAAGAACAAAAAAGTATCTAACACACTCCTTTTTACCCAATTTAATATTTTCATTAATTTCCAGTCTAATTGATATAAGTATACACACAAAACACTTCACTGACTAATTTTTTTATTCTAGGCAAAAGTAATTATATCAGTGTTCTTATAACTAAATATTGTTGTGTTACCCAGGCATTTGAATTTATATTATGAATCATAGATACTTCATTTGTAAATTATTTGTTTATGGACTATATACAGGTTCTCATTGCTTTGGTAAGAGAGAGAGCAGAGACCTGTGGCAATCCGTCTACAGCCTCTAGTTGTGAGGACTAAATTAGTACGCCCTTCTGATCCTGTTCTCAGTAAAGAGGTCCTTTGGATTCATCATCAAAAAATCACCAACTTTTATTAACCTGACCTTGTTGTTGGTGAGCAAATTCACCTGTGCAAACTTTCCTTGCCTCGAGCTATCCATATCCAAAGTTTTAAACAGGAGTTTCCTCCTCATCTAACTAATGGTGGCATTTAGCCTGGAAATTACAATGTCAAATTTTGCTCATTGTTGCTGCCCCGTACAAACATTTGTGAACCTGGTTCCCAGAAGCTTCAAGAGCTAATAAAGCTATTGTGCCCTAAGCCACTTCGCTCCTTTGAAATTGGGAAATTACACCAAGTTAGAAAGTTACCCTGAGGATTCCTGGGGAGGGATTCCACCCTTCCTACCCTACGCTGCTCTGGCCTGGCCACTATACACTGCTACAGTGGCATAAAGAGACAAGAAAAAATGTGTAGCTGGCTGGTGGGGAGCTCCTCTGGTGCAGATACTATGCAAAGCTGCTGTAACAGCCTTACATATGACCTCTCACAAGCTCCTACACTGGAAGTGTGCTGGGGGAGGGGCAGAGCTTAAAGCCACCTTAGGCCTTGGCTACACTGGCGCTTTACAGCGCTACAACTTTCTCGCGCAGGGGTGTGAAAAAACACACCCCTGAGCGCAGCAAGATACAGCGCTGTAAAGCGCCAGTGTAAACAGTGTCGCAGTGCTGGGAGCGCGGCTCCCAGCACTGTAAGCTAATTCCCACGAGGAGGAGGAGTATGTGCAGCTCTGGGAGAGCTCTCTCCCAGCTCTGGCGCTGCGACAACACTCACACTTCAAAGCGCTTCCGCGGCAGCGCTTTGAAGTTTCGAGTGTAGCCACACCCTTGGCCTCCCACCCTCTGGGCTGTATCTGTGTGTACTGCATATCTCTTAAACAACATGGAGTTAAATGTAATTTATCACTCAATGTAGGCAGGGATTGTTTTAATTAATAATACTGTGTCAACTGGTCATGGCTAACTCTAGTGTGAATCTAGTATTTCTGCCTCTGCCCTCCAAGAGGCAACTTTAATTCCCACTGAAGAGCCATAAGCGCTCCACCAGCGGGAGTCACCATGGAGTAACCGAATTGGTATACTCCCCAGCTGTTCTGGCCACCTCTCCTTCACAGCAAGTATTAATTTTTTACCTCAGAGATGGCCTATTACTGCCTTCATAAGTAGCTTCTTTATGCCTCTGCAACACAGACCCCTTGCAAAGCAAGGCCCTTAATCAGGACTTATCCCATGGTAAAATAGTTTAATTTTTAAGATAAAATTGGTAAATTTAGCTAGACTAGAAACTAAGCCAGTAAACTGAAACTATCATAGTGATCTGGACCAGAAAGAGACATCAGGATCCAATTTAAGCTGATAAGGTGAAGTGTAATCTAGGTATTATTTATAGTTTGAACAGTTATAAATGTGGTTAACTAAATGAGTCAACTTTCTTTTATATTTAATAATTACATTTAATAAGTAAGTGAACTAGCAGTTAAAGAATGCATAAAGACAGATAGACTGTGAAAGCGGATGTGGGTCCCCAACCACCACCATCTGTCTGCAAGGAATTGTTGCTAAATAATGCACTTTTATTAGGTGTATTTCATAGCTATAGTTCTTTTACCATAAGAACAAGAGATTCAGGGAGAGGAAAATTCCCACTTACCCAAAATAGCCAAAATTTTTCCAACAAGAGCTATTTATGTTTTGTACATTTTATAACCACAATATTTGCTTTTCTCTGAAAAAAACTGTCACTTCACATACAATCTGCTAGAGCATCAGAGCACCTTGTAAAATACTCATAATCCTAAATAGATGATAAATACCTCTATTTCTTTCAAATTAAGGTAATAAGCTCATATTTTGTCAGGTTCTATGGACTTTTGTGGATGACAGTTTTCTACTCTTTTCATTCTCAGAATAGAATACTTTGTGTTAAGAGACAAAAATGAATTCATTTTATCTGAAGGAGATGTGACTGCAAGCAGAGCAAGAGTGCCTGTAAATATAATGTGACAGTTGTTAACCTGCACCATCTTTTTTCCTCACAATTCTTTTCTAGACAAGAAGACCAAGGCACTGACCACTACACATGTCCTAATAGGCACAAAGTTTGAGAATTTCATGACTGCCAACATCATTCCAAAGGAATACAATATGTCAGCTTCTAGCATTTAATTAAATAGGATTCCATGCAAATTCCATCTCTTGACCATGTTATTGGTCCTTTATTGAAAAGTAGGGATATTTTCCCAAATTTGAATTGCATGGAGAAATTCTTCCAAAAGCAATGATGATCAGTAAATGGAAATGCTTCATATACTACTATAGTCAGTCATAGATTCCTATATTGTCTCTTTACTAACATAAATACACTTATTCATGCTAACTTACCTCTGCTACAAAGATAACCACTACACAATCATTCTTCTGCTCTGCAGTCATCTCATAGAAGAGAGAGTTCAACGTGCCCAGCAGATAACTTTGTTTTCCCCTTTTCACAGTAGGAATACCCATCACAAGGGAGACTGCAAACAGAAATTAAAAAAATTTAATCTTAAATCAAACAGAGGCTATGTAGTGACTTTTTGCAATTTTATATGATGAAAATAGCACACAGAAAAGGGACCATCATAAATAGGAACTTCAGTACACTAAGCAACTAGTTAATGTTTGACAGGGTATGAACTCTCATATGGCACGGGACATACTGTGTGTCCCGATCATAAATCAGGTTGGAGACATTTTCATTTGTATGCAGTAGGCATTGGGTCTACATTACATAGCTGTAAGCAGTTTTGAGGATATGGGAAAAGTTGATGGAGGAGTGGCAGGAAATGGGAAGCAAAAGTTATACCTTTAGTTAAAAGTTTTAAGAAAAGCAAGCTGTTGTCCTGCTTCCTCTAAGAAGGGTACTACAGAATAATGAGTCCCATAGCATTTTTATGATAAAAGCATTAATATTCTAAGAGAATAACATTCCTAGCCTAGTAAGAAAAATGTATGTTTGAAAATTTTGAGAAAAGAACAATTTAAAAGTTTGTATAATTACTGACATAAATTAAGCCTTCATTACTTTTATCACCATGCTCACTCTGGATAATGTGATCATGCAGCTTCAAATAATACACAACTAAAAATAATTTCTGCTGACAAATTGTAGGTGTCAGGTATGAACTAAAATTACTGAAATTCCCTAAGATAAAAACCAACTAAACATGAAGAAAATAGTTCATTTTGCGGGGGTAGGGGAAGCGGGATTTTCAACCACACCTTTAAGTTTCCCTTTACACTTTTCTGCAGGTGCAAAAAGAAGCAACTGTAAATTTGCACAGCTTACATTTAAGGGCTCCTTAAATAAAAACATTGATTCTAAATTTAAATGAAAACCCTAAAAATAGTTAAGAACAATTTCCATGGTCACAAACTATATTTAATAACTTTTATATTACTAGCAATACCTATAATAACCTCGGAGGTCTAAATACTTATATTTCTCCAATGTTTTTTCTACCAACTACATGCACAGAGAAATTTGCAACTGTATAGTTAGTTGCTAGGCTGTTAGAACTTGTCTTCAGAAAAAACACGTACTGAACTACTGTAAAGCATTAAGTGGTATTTTCAAATAGGTATAATAAAGATAAAAATGTATATGTTAATAAACCAAATTTTGAAACCACAAACCTTGTATGTTTCTTCAGAGTGAACAGAAAAATGCCACCAAATATTAAATTTTAGCTCTTACCTCCAGTTCTTCCTTGTCCAATGACAACATTTGGGTAAAGGCTGTTTTCACGATCCCGGAGATGAGGTAGGTAGTAGTGTATGTTTGTAAGATGCAAAGGGAGTTTGCTAGTGAGATTTAACACTTTCCACTTCATAGCATCTTAAAAAACAAAAACAGAAGAGGACTGAGGTCATTATTCTGACAAATATATTCTCTCAAATAAAAGTTTAGTATATTACAAATGCAAGCTTATTAAAATCAGAGCCATTTTATCAGAGATTACTGTAGGTCAAATCAATTCTTCTTCATGGTGATGAATGATTAGATTTCCTGTTGATTGCAGAAGTTAAATGCAGATGCTTCAATCAAAAATAAGTTTCCCAAAGTCTCTGATGGACTGCAGGAACAGGCCCCAAATGAGTCTATTATTGTGATGTGTTTGTATTACAGTTGGTCAGAAACATTTCCTCAGAACAATTTGCTGTCAGAAAATGCCTTTTCAACAAAACCAACGTGTTTTTTTTTTTAAATTAGGAAGAATTGCAAAAATTGTTTTGAAATTGTCAAAGTGTCCTGGTTTGATATTTTTGGAACAAAAAGTTTTGATTTCTCATTTTGAAATTTAATTTTAAATGTCAGAATTGAAACACTTCATGTGTATCAAAATGTTTTGGCTCAGCTGACTTAAAACATTTTAATTTTTTTTTTTTCAGGATGGAAAGTTAATTTTCTAGACCAGCTCTAATTTGTATTACAGTAGCACCCAGAAGTCCCAATCAGATTGGGATTCTACTGTATTAGGATTTCTTAGAAAAAAAAAATAGTAAGAGAGAGTCCCTGACCAGAGATCTGACTGTTAAATGCCCCAGTCCTGCAACTGCTTGCACACAGGCAGATTCCTGCATCCATATATAGGTCGACTGATTTCAATGAGGCTCTGTAGGTGCTCTGCTTATGCATAAGCAGTTGCAGGATTAGGCCTCATTTGAGAGAAGAGCCAACAAGTGGGTGTAACAATTGGAGAGGATAATTTTTGTCAGTTGTAAATAAACAAGAAATATCATGAATATCAGTAATTCCTAATCCATAACTTTCAGTGTTTCCCAGCAGGCAAATGGTGAACCCTCTCTCTTAGAATGCAATGCATGAAGTTTTTCACTGAGCACATGAAGGGCCTGAATCAGATGTCCTTATACAGTTAAAACTCCCATTGTTTACAAGGACAATGGGACCATGACCTTTAAACAGATATTGAGCAAACAAAAACTGCAGTAGTGAAAAGTAATATGTAGCGCTTATTTACTCTTGAATCGTCAGAATTTTAAAAGGGAGAGTGTGACATTTAATTAAAAATACTTATCAATGTTGAAATAATCCAAATGCAAATTTATAAAAATAATCCAAAATTACCAAATACAATCAATTGAAGTCAATAATTGTCATTTGCTAACTTCAGTTGTCTAGATATAAATATTACATTTCTATGGGCTCCAGTTTTGTGAAACATTATTCAGAATAAATGCTAGGAAATTGCTAAAATATAGGATTAGAAAAGCTACTAAAAACCTATACAGCCTGTTCCTAAAATCATTCAGAGGTCAATTAAAAACTGGTGAAACAAAAATATTTTCCACTTACTAGTAATTAATACAAGGCACCCAATGTGCAAAGATGATGGATACCATTAGATAAACTAATAAATACTTGAAAGGACTAAATGAAATACCTTACTCTTTGTTTTAAGAAAAGAACATGAGCAGCAAAAAATCTTTTTCACTCTAATGTGTACCTGCTAAGCAGCAAGCAAGAAATCATTATAAAACTTAACTTTATCAGGGCTTATTTCTGGTGTCTTGACACAGGTCGAACTCCTATGTACATTATTATATGAGAATTCTGCCTGTGTCATTCCCTCCCTGGGACTACCCATGCTCATGTAGTTATATATGAGAACAAGCACATATATAGGCCTGAAAGAGAGCAAAACTCCTCTGATTTGCCTGAGAAAGGACTGAGAAGACTTCAGGGGCCATATCTTCATCTCTGTTTCTAGAGATCTTATACTTTTCAGTCTGTGCAAATCACATAAAAAACTGGAGTTCTGATGGTACTGGGTAATCTCCAAGTTGCACAAACCTATCAGTGGCTACACACCCTCCCTGCATGCCCTCATATGGTGTGGTGTAGCTGAGCAGTGCCTCTGCCTCCATCGTGGCCTTGAGCAGAACAGCCCAGCTGCCAACAGCTTAAGGTTAAGGTGACCCGGCCCTCCAGCTAGGTCAGATAAAAGTTCCATCCCTTCCAGAGTACCCAAAGTCCAAAATAAACACAACTCTTCCAAACCCTAAGGGGAGTGGGGGAGGGCTCTCATAGGTAACCATTCCTGAGTTCCTGGCCCCAGCCAACCTTCCCACCCACAGTGAGAGCTGAAAGTCTGCTCTCCCTCCCAGCCAGCCACTTTTTTAGCTCATGTTTCAAAGTCCAACACCTGTTTCAGGTGTCACAGTGCTGGGCTGACTGAGCTCCCAGCAATCTTTTAACTTGTGGAGGGTTTATATACCCCATCACACCATCTTAAAGCCAGAATAGCCATATATATGCCATGTTGGAGAAGTGATAGATGGGGCTGGAGTTTATTGTGCTTTGCAAATCCTTGCTGGTATGTCATAAATTAGTCACCTTTCTCTCCCCTACTTCCTGGAGCTCCACCAAGTCTGAGCCTGATGGAACTGGGCCCCAAGCATTGGTCCAA
Organism: Gopherus evgoodei; assembly: GCF_007399415.2. Taxonomy (NCBI): domain Eukaryota; kingdom Metazoa; phylum Chordata; order Testudines; family Testudinidae; genus Gopherus; species Gopherus evgoodei. Next base: position 91,154,265 of record NC_044326.1, on the reverse strand, counting down.
GATTTGTTAGGTTTTTTGACAGGAGCATAATGTTCCAAAACTTTTATTCTAATTTTTGAATATACCCTCCCTTTTGAAAGGTCTGTGTGTTAATTTTTAACCCATTTCAAATTTTCCTCTAAAAAACCCAAACAAATTCATAACTTGTTTTGATAGTCAGAGGGTTTCTGAGAAGGACATCTCCCTGCTACAAAGAAACAGATTCAAAAGTCAAACATTTCAACCATGTGGCTTGATTACTCTTCAGAGGTTGTTTTACCTTTCTCTTTAGTGTTGACTTTCTAGGTAATTTAAGAAATAATAATAAAGAAAGGTAAGCTGTTAGAAAGGAAAAGAAAGAATGGCACAGAGTGTAAAGGGAAACAAAACTATATGCCAGAAATAAAAACAGGAATGAGCAGACTCATGACTAACACCTCCGGTCATAATGCAATAATATAAGCACTTGATGCTTGTAGTTCCTGAAAAGCAGTTATTACATGGTATGAATCCCATTGTGCTTCACAATGAGTTCCTTTCATTGCAGAATTTCATAAAATGGATACCTGAAACAAAAAATAATTGCCATATACTTGTGAAAGCACATAGGCCATATTAAGATATTACAGTGGCTTACATTTATACATCACTTTTTCAGCAATAGGTACAGACAAACACCCATAATTATCATGGCTGACATATAAGTAAAATGTGCACTGGCCATTTGCCCCTGAAGTTAACCAATGTACACTCACAGTAATTACTACCACTGGGGATATGTCTACACCACAAACTTAAATCAACGTATATGAGGTCAATTTATATATTAGGTGCATGTCCACTCTACCCTCCTTGGGTTGACAGTGCGTGTCCTCACCAGAACTGCGTTCACTGACCTAAAGGGGTCAGCACTGGGAGCTGACAGCCCATCTCAGCTCTGCTGGCAGCTCTCTGGCGGCAGCCTGGCTGCCCCACTGGCTCCTGGGCTCCTGGTAGGTTGGTGCCCCCCTCCAGACTTTCTATTCCCCGCCAGGAGCCGGGGAAAGTCACCCACAGCTTCTCCCCTACCCGTTCCTTGCCAGGAACTGGGGGAAGCCACCTGGGGCTTCTCATCACTGGAGAGCAGGGTCCAGCTAGCCCTGGCTTCTCAGCCTCCTTTGCCTGCTCATTCCTCACTGGGAGCCAGGCATCTTATCAATTGCATGGCTCACTGAGCAGAGTGTGGGTGGGGAGCCACTTAGGCTTTTCACCTCAGCTTGCAGTCCAGAGCAGGATCCAGCTGCCAAGCTCTCCAGTGGAGCAGGGGCTTTAATTGACAAGACAGTCAATGTAAGGGGTGCAGTGTCTATATAGACTCTGCATCACCCTAACTACACCAACATAAGCCTTAAGCCTCTTGTGGAGGTGGAGTTATTATGTTGGTGTAGTAGGGAACTGGCATTGGTGGGAGGAAAGCTGTAGTGTAGAGACTGACATAATTTAAGTTGACATAAGCTGCCTTATGTTGACCTAACTGTGTAGTGTAGACCAGCCCTGAAGTGCAGTCCACACTGAGGTAGGAAGACAGAAGGCATTCTACACCAGAGTTATACAGCAGTGAGTTCTATCCAACACAAACAATAATAGCCTTCCAAGCTGCATGAACTCTGAAAAGCCACAGCTCCATAGCTGTTAGCTCCATAACAGACTTATTGATTCAGAAATGGAAATGTTGTCCTCCATCAGAAGGCAATCCCCTAAGCACCGTAAAACAAAGAAAAAAATATTACTAATCTTTTGCAACTGTGGTTCTTTGAGATGTGTTGCACATGTCCATTCCACTCCAGGCGTGCACACACCCTTAGCACAGCCTGTTTTCTTCAGTAGTACGCATCGGGGCAGCTCAAGCACCCTCTAATGCTGTGTGCTCATCATGCTGGTATAAAGTGCCCAGCCAACCCCCCACCTTCCTCAGTTCCTTCTTTCCAGAAGACTCCTATGGAGAGGGATAAGAGGGCGTGTCGTGGAACGGATATGTCAAAGAACAACAGTTACAGAAAGTAACTGGTGTTTTTTTTTAAGTGATTGTATATGTGTGTTCCACTCCAAGTGACTCCCTAGCAGCTGAATAGGTGGAGGGACTGGAGTTCATGGACACAAGACTGCTTGATCAAATCTGGCATCATCTCTGGACTGCTGTGTGATGGTGTAATGGGAGGAGAGCGTATGCACCAATGACCAAGTCACTGCTTTGCAAACATCCAGGACAGAGATCTGCCTGCCAAATGCTGCTGACAGTGCTTGTGACCTTGTGGAATGAGCCATTGGGATATTTGGAAGGAGGCACCCCCAGCCTGATTGCAACTAGCATGAATGCAAGACTTAATCCAGGATGAGACTGTCTGAAAAGAGATCAGGAGACCCTTCATCTTGTTTGCTACAAATAGTTGGGTGGACTTTCTGAATGGTTTAGTTCATTCTATGCAGAAAGCTTGGATGTTAGGTGAGCCCTGTGAATGAAGGTGCTGCTTTGTATGCGACTTAGGGTAAAAGACCGGAACGCAGATTGCCTGATTGTTATAAAATTGAGATACCACCTTTGGTAGGAAACTGGGGTCAGGTAAGGAAAAAGTGGGTAACTGAACTTTGTCTTTAAAGAAGACTGTGTATAAAGGCTCTGATGTCAGGGCCTGAACTCCAAGACCTTCCTGGCCAAAGTGATGACCATTAAGAAAACCACTTTCCAGGAGAGGTACAATAAGGTGCACATTGCCAACGGTTCAAATGGAGGTCCCATAAGCTTTAATAAGACCAAGTTCAGGTCCCAGGGAGAAAATGGCTCTCTTATTTGAGGATATAATATCTCTAGTCCCTTCAGAAATTAGATGGACATGTCATGTGAAAACATGGACTGGTTATCCACCTGGGGGTGGAAAGCCACTATTGCTGCAAGGTGAACCTTGCTAGAAGAGATAGCTAAATCATGCTGCTTCAGGTGTAATAGATACTCAAGTATTTCTTGTAAGGATGACTACGTGGGTGAGATCCCGCTTTGGAACATGCAGACTAAAAACTGCTTCCACTTGTAAAGGTAAGTAGCCCTGGTTGAGGGCTTCCTACTCCCTAGTAAAACCTGACAAACTTCCTCTGAGCAAGCCTGCTCTTTGAGGTTTAGCCCTGGAGCTTCCAGGCTGTTAGGTGAAGGGATCTTGGGTTCAGGTGGAGCAGCCAGCAATGGTCCTGAGAGATCACGTCCAGGTGTAACAGAAGTGGGATTGGAGTTACCACTGAGAGGCCTAGCAAAGTGGCAGAACCAGTGTTGGCAGGGCCATGCTGGGGCTATCAAAATGACCTGGTCCCCTGATCTTTAGAAGTAATCTATGTACAAGCGGGATGGGGGAATAGTGTAGTAAAGGTGTTCCATCCGCAGTATCAGAAAGGCATGTGTGATAGCCCCTGGACTGTGGCTTCACAGGGAGCAGAACTGGTGTCATTTGGTTGTACTGGATTGCAAATTGGTGTATCTAGGGAGTCCCCCACTGCTGGAAAGCATCCCTCACCACATCCAGGCGAAGGGACCATTCATGGTGACTCGAGAAAGTCCTGCTTAGGAGATCTCCCAGCTCATTTTGGGCTCCTGGAAGGTAAGAGGCCTCTAGGTTGATTGAGTGGGCTACACAGAATTCCCATAGCTGAATCACTTCCTGACATAGGCTAGAAGACTGAGCTCCTCTTTGCCTGTTGAGACAGAACATGGCAGCAGCATTGTCCATAAGAATAAACAAATCTCTGCCCATAATATGCAGCAGGAAAGACTAGCAGACCAGGTGAATTGCTCCGAGTTCTTGGACACTGATGTGAAGAGAAAGTTCTTCTGGAGACCAAAGACCTTGAGTTCTGAGGGACCCCAAGTGAGCTCCCCATCCTAGTGCTGATGCATCTGAGATCGGGGTCACTGACGGTTGGGGCCATATAAAGGGAACCTATGCACTAATATTGAGCAGGTCCACCCACTAAATGAGGGAGACAAGAATACAAGGGGGCACCGTGAGTACGAAGTCCAGATGGTGGCAGTTTGGTGAGTACACTGAAGTCAGCCACGTGTGGAGCGGCTTGAGGCGCAGCCTTGCATGCTGCACCACATATGTGCACGAAGCCACGTGGCCTAAAAGCCTCAGACAAGTTCTGGATGTTGCGATGGGATGGCCTTTGAGGTGTGCTATTAGGGATCTAGTTGCCTTAAATGACCCTCTGAAATGTAGGCTCTGGCTTGAGAGGAGTTGAACACTGCTCCGATAAACTGTATCTTCTGTACCAGAGTGAGGGCAGATTTATCAAAAGGCCTAGGCCCAGATAAGCCCAAAGCTGGATACTACATGAGCCCTGGACCATCCCTTGATTAGCCAATCATCCAGATAAGGGGAGACCTGCACCCCTGCTCTCTTTGGAAGGTTGCCACTATCATCAAATATTTTGTAAACACCCTTGGAGCGTCAGACAGGCAGAACGGGAGTACCATGAAGTGGTAGTGTCTGTGGTTCACTACGAATCTGAGGAACCTTCTGTGACTTTGGTATATCAATATATGAAAACAGGTGTCTCTTAAGTCAAGGGCAGTGTACCTGTCCCAGGGATCCAGGGAGGGGATAATGGATGCCAAGGGGACCATGCAGAACTTTAATTTCTTGAGGTAGCTGTTGAGGTGGTGCAGGTCTAAAATGAGTTTGAGAACATCCTTGGCTTTTGGGACTAGGAAATAATGGAAGTAGAATCCGTTCTCTCTTAAATGCTCCGGAACCTCTTTCATGGCTCCCATCCAAAGGAGGGATTGACTCTCCTGAGCCAGAAGTTCATGAGAGAAATCCCTGAAGTGAGATAGGGAGGGAGGATGGGACGAAGGTGCGGAAGTAAACTTGAGGGTGTATCTCACGTCCACCATTTTCAACACCGAAGGGTCCATGGCGATACAGGACCATGCACTGAGAAAGTGGGAGACGAGGTTGTAAACAAAGGAGAAACAGGGTCTGGCATCATGGGAACTGGTATGGCACCCTCAGGTGTTTTGTCAAAAGGCCTGCTTAGAGCCCCCTGAATGTCTAGGTGGGCAAGCATGGATGTTGAGATAGCAAGGGGTGATGGTCTATGCCTAAAATCCTTGCTTCTTTTTCTCTGCAGATCCTGACAGATAGGCAGCACAGAGTATAGAACGGGCTGTTGGGACATTCAGTGCTTCCTTGAAGTCATTGGTGTGTACAAACCAAGGGACTTAAGGCTTGCCCTAGAGTCCTTTAACCAATGAAGCTTCACATCAGTCTGTTCTAAAAAAATCGAAGCTCCTTCGAGGGTAGATCCAGAAGGGTTTGCTGGACCTCCTACAGGAGACTCAAAGACTGTAGCCATGAACTCCTATGCATGGCTACTGCTGAAGCCATGAACCTAGCTGCCGAATCAGCTGCATCCAAAACAGCTTGCAACGAGGCCCTTGCTACTGATTTTCCCTTGTCCAGCAACAAGGAGAACTCTTGCCTGGCATCCTGAGGGAGCAAGTCCTTGAACTTCTGCATGAGTCCCACGTGTTGAAATCAGATCTGCGTAACATCACCTGCTGGTTTGCAATCCTGAAGAATAAAATATTCTACCTAATAAATCCAGTTTCTTGGATTCCTTTGCTTTTGGGTTTTCACTAAAAACTGGCTAAACTATTTACAACTATGGTCAGATATGCAAAAAGGAAAAACAACACAGAGCTTGCCAAAGCAAGGATAGCAGTTCCAGTGACCATCATGGGCAGTAAAAATGAACTCAGGGGCACCAGGTTGGCTGGGTACTTTATACAGGTGCTATAAGCGCCTGGCACCTGAGAGCACTTGAACTGCCCTCACGGGTACTACTGAGGAAAAAATGTTTGGTGATTGTGCTTGGGGCCCACATGCATATGGAGTGGAATGCGCATGTGCAATCACTCGAAAAAGAAACCCCCAAAACCTACTCACTGGGTGCAAGTTAGCAGAAACAGGACTCTGATTTCCTGTTCTCCACTACTCCCTGTTACCTGCCTTTTCCATTCTTTACCCGGGACAGCATGGACAGTGGAATTCACAACATATTCTTGCTTAAAAATAGGATTTATGTGGAAAAAATGTGACTGACGAAGAAAATGCTACAAGAAATTTTGAAGGGAACATTTTCATTTTGTTCTGAATTGAACCCCACATTTTAAACAATTATTTCTCTTTTTTTGCCACTGAATACAAAAGAATGAATGATGTCCATGGCTTTTTCTCCACATTCCCCTCTACTCCTTTTTCCATTCTGCAACTTTTCAAAACTTCCTCAGCTAGGGAAAAATGGAGGAAAGAGACAAAAAAAGGAAGAAGTGAAAAAAATTGTGGATATTGTTAATTTTATTGCACTCAGTGACACAAAAGAGAAGAGGGGCAGAAAATGGAAAAATGAAAATTCAGTTTTTTCAAAAAAATATTTTATAAAAAGGTTTTTTTAATATTTGGTTTGAGCCCTGTGAAATGGAAACTTTAAAATTTTTCACAAAATTGTTTTTCAACCAGCTTTAATGGGCAGAATGCTATGGACACTCTGAACCATTCTGTTGTTTAGGTGGGAATTCTCCACTCAGCCATTACTGTATTGAGGAGTGAAAAGCTGCTTCTTCAAAGATTGTCTTTCACCACACACAGATTCAGGTTCTGATCCTGCAAGGAGCTCCTTGCAGCCTTGGTATCTAAAAATGTTGTGTATAAGGTGTGGTTTTGTTTTGTATGAGTAGAAAAAGTTGTTACTGCTTATCTCCTTCTCTCCTCTCCCTACTTGGCTTCCTGTGGGGTACCATCAACCAGGTTGATTTTCCTAAATTCTTCCCCAGCTGACCTTGATTTCTAAATATGGAAAGAGGACCGCCCCAAATTATTATTTAGATCTCAATCAGAATCAGGCCCTCACTGAGGTAGCCATGGGCAAAAATCGTACAACATGACCTCTACTCCAGAGTTTATAATCCAAGGCCAGATCCTGCAAACACCTAAACATTTTCTTAACTTTAAGCTTGTGAATAATTCCATTGAGTCAATACTGGACTGGGAACTAAAAAACAAAAAACAAAACAAGTGAGGAAACAAGATAATGCATACAGGCAAAATAGTCAGGAAGACGATGCACATCTTAATTCCTCCTCCCTTTCAATTTTTAATAAAATATTTTAATTATAAAAACCCAAAGCTTTTTTCTATTCCGTGTATAAAATAGTTCCATGTATTCTATTTGGAACTATCAGAAATAATTCTTAAATATTTTGTGTTGAGACCAATGTCCCACATTTTAACTACAAGATAAGATCCCTTAATCCATCTCCCCACAAGAAGACAGCTCCTCTCATTCTCTCCACTCCCTCTTGACAATGGGTTAGCAGCAATGAGAACAGCTTTTGGAGGAAGCTGTGCTTACATCACCAGGGATGTGTGATGGCTAGCTCCTGCTCTGCCTTACTGCTCCTCCATGGGACAGGGCTAACTGCCTAATCCATCATACTGCAACCACTAGAGTCGGGGTAGATCATCTTGAGTATGTGCAGTTGTTGCTGAAGCAGTAGGGCCTAATGTGTTTTTGAAAGAGAAGTGAATAAAAGTTCTAATTAAATTACAGGGGAAAGTCAGGCCAACTGAATATGATTAACTGAATTGGGATTACTTCTAGTATTTGTTGTCCAACTTTAAAAATGTACTGAAAGTGCATGAGTGTGCAAAGATGCAAGAGAAAGAGAGGCCTTCAGTAATAAATGCCTTCTAGTCTGCTTCTCATAAGCAAAGTAGGATGAGAAAGGGGGAAACATTTCATAGATCTATTTTTTTTAATGCCCCCTCTTTTGAAATTTGGGGGGAAAAGGTAAAGCATGAAGGATTCTTCACAAGACAAATAAAATGAGAAAAGAATGATAGAAAAATGTTCTTAGAGTTCTCTCAGGTTCCAAGCAACCAATCCCACAAATTGTCATGTATTAGGTAAGTATTATTAGGACCTAATTAAAGAATGGTAAAAGGCTTCTCTCACCCTCTTTTTAAACATATAAGGGCCTGATGCTGCCATCAAAGTCAATAGATTTGTTCCCATTAACATTAGTGGAAGCAGAACTGGGCCCTGAGTATATAATAATGTAATCTCTTTAGGAAGAAAAATTTTGATGAGCACAAACCTGTATGATTTGCTGTAGAGTTCAGTCTCTCTGCTACTACCCGCTTAATTGCATCCAGGACAATGCTCAACTCATGGGATCTTTTTTTATTTTCTTTTTCGGCATATAACAATCTTTGATGAAGTTCCAAAAACTGGCTTTGGTATATGTCTAAGCCACTTCCTGAAATGAAAATGTAAATGGTTTCTTCAGGGAGAGATTAACCATATACTAGAATAAGGAGGGAGTTCGGGAATAGGGGACAGCACTGAAAGAGAATGAAGAGGAGAGTGAAAATAGAAAATAAAAGAGCTGATTCAAGGTTTATTGGTGGAGTGAAGAAGGGGACAGAACGCTAAGAAATAAAGACAGGATTTAGGAAAGCACAGTTATACAGAACCTTGAAAGTGAGGACAAGAAGTCTGAACACAATACTGAGGATGAAGAAGGCAGTATAAGAAATTGAAGTGAGGGATGGTTTAGTCCCAGTGACAGGCAAGGAGGATGATTTCTGGACAGATTAGAGGAGCATGAGATGATTGAGTGGGAAAACTGGATGATAGTTAAAGTAGGAGAGAAAGGTAAGGACATGCACATTAGCAATAGGGATAAAATGTCACTTGGGTCAGAGTGTAGGTTTGATAGCTGCAAGCTAGGACAAGCATAACAGATCTACAATAGACTAATACACGCTCTTCCTCCAGAAGTGAATTATAATGAAGAACTTCATAGTAATTGGATTAGGGTTTTTTTCCCATGAAACCCTTCCTTCCAGAGTCTTAAAAATATATTATATACCCTTCATTGACCACAATCTATGAGAGGAGTCCCTTCACTAACATCCCATCTCCGCTCCCCACAAGCTCCCCGCCCCCCAAAAACACACACAGTTTTTCACTTGTGGTGTACCTCTGCACTTCCTGGTTTAATCCAAGGCCAGAAGTGGAAGTCTTGAAAGTGGAATTGAAAATCTTTCAAGAGAACCTGTTCCCATGAGACTCACAGATTAGTTTTACAAATCCAAGAAGTCTGGAAAAGCATCCCTATTTTTGGGTGCTTATCTTAACTGGACCAAAAAACCTCCAGGTTTTTAAAGGCTCATCTATCACTAATAATCAGCCAAATACAGAATTTCTTTGAGGCTATCCATGCTGATGGATCAGATTTATGAAATAATTTGAGTGGGTAAGAATGCTTTGCCTTCAGCGCCTGAACGCGGACCTCTTGAAACAATATATTCATGCATGTCACACTCTCCTAATTAAACAGACCAATCACAAAACAAAAAAGGGAGCATTTATATTAACTTCTTAGAGATGCCTTACAAGCACACTTCAGGCAGAGTATTAAGTCATTGATTGCTTTCAATCAGCAGTGAGTGATGATTATTTAAAACAATTTAAACACTGTCCATTTAAACTAAAAATAGGAGCCATGAAAGAGAAACAAAGCTATAAACAGACAAAGTACAGTGTAAGCAAGTAAATCCATAAGTGGCTCAAAGGGAGATTCCTCAAAACAAACAAAAAACCTTTAGAACTTTTTGTAACTAAACAGCTAACCTTTAAAAGGAGCTAACAGTCTATAACGTACAATGACAGACACTGCCCTCATTAAAAAAAAACAACACTCTTAACAAAGTTCATGTTCCACAAAGCAGTCCAGCTATAAAGATTATACTCCTCACTCCCATTTGCATTTGTTTAATTTTTGACTGTTCTGCAATGGCTAATAAGCTTTCCTATACTATCAAAATTGAACTCTTCCTAACTGAACCATTGGTATTGCACTGGATTAAGCACAAATGATGCAGCCACACTAGCCATGTTGATTTGTGCTTGGAACTGTCGTAGTAGCTTTGCATGTCCAATACTAGTGCTCTTCAATGCCCTCTGAACACTGGTCCCACAGTTCTTGACACAGCTCCCAGAAGCACTGGGTTCTAGGAGACTTTGAAAAGACACCAGAGCACTATGGGACAGTAATTAAATTAGTGCAGTCCAAAATGACCACTAGCACAGAGTGGACTGATATGGTTCAGACTAAACCATTATTTAATTCTACTAAAACAAATCTAAGCCAGACACATGTAAACCATCTGAAACATTTCATGCTGGCAATTCATGACGGCAGAAATGGGGAGGGGGGACACTTTTCCTAGCGTAGACCTTGAACCAGTAAAGCATTTCAATACATGCATAACAGTCTCTGATTACTCACATATTTAAAATAACACACAGAAATAAGCTCTTTATTGGATCAAGCTCATGGTAAATTTCTTTAGTGTACACAAGGCTCAACAGACTTTAGACTGAAAACTTTTTTGAACGACGATCTCAGGTAAATTTGTATCACTCTGTATGCACTTATGGTTCATGTAAAGAAAACTACAACAGTGTTTTTCACCTTCTAAATACATTATAATTAATCCAGATTTTATCATTTACTTTCCCAACAGGAAAAAAAAAATGATGCAATACTGACCACAAGCTTCCTCATTGTCACATGGTGACAGAAAAAACTGATGATTGATGGCATTGGCATCCATCATGTTTCTCTAAGGCATGATCATTGCCTTATGGAGAGCCAGTTAAACACTAAGCTTTTCAAGTGCAGCAGAGCATACCTGACCATTGTAGGCATGAATCTTGAGACTCAAGAATAGGAATCCATCCTTAAAGACTTATTTTTGATTAGGGTGGAGGGGGGAGCATCATTATTTAACAATCTTAGAAGGATTCCAACTTTGTGTATTTAATATCTGACAGAACACTGTGTGCCAGAATAACATGCCAATTTTCTGATAGGACTGCCCGACAGATTTCAGTGGAACTATTTTGCATTTATACCAATAGAACAGAGCTGAATCTGGTCCAGTGATACTACATAAAATATTCTGAGTCAGATTTTCAGTGAGATCAAGGAAGAGCTGGGACAGCATGGGCAGTGTGTGCAAAGGAGCCTTTTCCATCTACTAAATTGGCTCTGTGACAGCCTGGCCTTCCATCATAGATTAGAATAGCTTAAACCTGTTCTACCAGCTGCCATAAGCCCTCAGGTGCTCTTAAGGGAATGGAGGATTGCCACTGCATACCTATCTTTAGGGCCCTACAAAATTCACAGTCCATTTTGGTCAAATTCATGGTCATAGGATCTTTTAAATTGTAAATTTCATGATTTCAGCTATTTAAATCTGAAATTTCACAGTGTTTAGTTGTAGGGATCAAGGAGTTGTGGGGTGGTCATAGGCAGTGAGTTATATGGGCCAGTGGTGACCGTGCTCCACCAATATTCAGGAATGTGGGTACAAAATTGTCCACTGAGCATCAGCTTGAAGGGCATACTTAACCTTATTTTCATAGGGCATGAACTAGGGGTGCAGGGGGTGCTGTAGCACACTCACTTTTTACATGGGGTCCCGGCTGCCGGTCACGGCTCCACTCCCAGCACTGCATCCAGAGTCCCGGCTGCTGCCCAAGCCCCAGCGCCCACCCCCAGCTGTGGCCCCAGCCTCAGTCCCTTTACCCGTCTGGGTCCCCCCTCCTGGAGACATGGCCCTGCTCCCGGCCCCAGCTGAGCAGGGGTGGAGAGACATGGGAAAGGATATATATCGGCTTACAAGGCAGGTGTGGGGAATAGTACTTGGATCCGTTCTGGGCACCACGAAAAATTATACTAACCTGGTGCCTTGGAGTGGTCGCAAGGTTATTGGGGGGCAGGGGGAGGGCGCTGCGGTACTGCTATCCATACTTCCCTGCCTTCAGAACTGGTCAGCTGGAGTTGGCTGCTAGCCCAGCTCTGAAGGCAGAGCCTCCATCAGCGGCAGTGCAAAAGTAAGGATGGCATGGTATGGTATTGCCACTCTTCTGTGTTGCTGCTGGCAGGGCACTGCCTAAAATAACCCTGCGAACCCCCACCCCCCTCCACAACTCCCTTTTGGGTCAGGGCCCACAATCTGAGAAACACTAAGAGACACTGGTCTCCCCCAAGATATTTGTATAGTATAGGGTAAAAGCACACAAAATACCAGGATTTTACAGGGGGAGACCAGATTTTACAGTCCGTGACACATTTTTCATGGCCGTGAATTTGATAGGGTCCTACCTATCTATAGTCTTATTTTCCCTAAACATTGTCCTTATGCTAGGAGGATGGAGACACTGGAGGATTCTTTTACATGGGACGATCCTCCATTTACCAGATCTGCAGGCTTAAAGATCAGTTTTGAGTTAGGCGAGCACTGCAAAGCTGCCCTAACTGACTGAGAATCAGCCCATGTGTATCCTCGGTGCTTCAGAGTCTAGTTTTTGTCTAATGTTCTAAGAAAATTAGTTAAACTGTTGGTTTTGAATATGGCACACGGCTAATAAAAACAAATACAAGACTCGTGCTTCAAAAAGTCAATAATAATATATATATTATTCTTAAGAAAAAATAGAAGATAGTGATTGAGATTGCCACGATTTCTTTGGGAGTATATGAGGCTGTGTTTTAATCATCATCAGTTGGGGATAAAACTAATCTTGTCATTTCCTGCAACTGCCTATAAATTTCCACTAATAGTAAAGCACATCCCTCAAAGATTAAATCTGAAGTCAACCAAAATATGAAAAGTTCCACTATGCCATTCTGGGAACAAAAGATTTAAATTGAAATTTATTTCAGTCCAAATTCTAAATAAAAATTCCATGATTACATTCCCATTAAATGTCAATCAATATTGCTCTTTAGTTAGCACTTTTCTATTCTTTTCTGCTAATTTTTCTCCCCTTTGTTTTTTATTAAAAAATTTTTTTTCAAAAATATTTTTAAAGCAGTAGACCCTGTTACAGGGCCAAATCCTGCTCACCTCATTCATTAGAACTACTCATTCAGCACACCAAGATTTAGCACAAAAGGCAAGTACGTACTGGAGAGCTGAGTATGAAAAGTCCTCTATGGTGCTAGAAGCAGAAAATGAAGTTGATGATTACTGTAGAATGATAGTTTGAGGATTTACATATTGATTTGATTTCAGACTGCAAGTGGATCATAATCAGAATATACAATACACTACCCATAAAATTTGGTTATTTGCTTCCCTAACATATGTCAGGTTTAGAAGCATAAGGCAGTTTACCAGTTATTTTTTCAGGTTTCAGAGAATGTGCAATAGAGATTCAAAGGCTAAGTATAAGCTTTTTAGAAATCAAGGAAACAGTGTTGACTACCCATATACTTTATGTATATAGTGTCAACATTACCAAAACAAACCAATAGGCAAAATGATGGTATAAATTGCTGCTGAGTTCCCATCATTATATAATAGACTTATCTTTGAAATCAGAAATTATTAGTAACTGGGCAGCCCCACAGGCAAGACAAAATATAGGTTTTAGGAAAGCATTTTGGACTGAGGCTATTATAGTAAGATTTTGTTAGTTATAATAGGTGAACAGCAAATGGCATAGTGAATACAAAGTGTAGTATTGCATATTTACATACTGTACTCATTACAAACTGAAACTGTGCATTCCAGATCACTGTACATCAGTGCATGAAATAGAATTTGGAGGTGAATTGTTTCATATTGTTGGCAAGTCTTAAATTTTGCTCTAAGACCTCTTATTTCAGAGGACGGGACAGAACTGGAAATAACACAAAGTAAAATCCTCGAGTTGGTGACAGACAAGGAAAGTAAAATGTATGTTTTAACTAATAAAATAAGAGGAATGTGTACCTTGAAAGCAATCTGCGATATTTATGAGACCTTTGGATTTCCAATCACTGTAATATATCTAGTCTCAACAGTGGATAGCAATTTATTAACCCAGAAATATGATGAACTTTCCCCCCACATTTTAAATTAGGTTTATGTCAGTGGTTAATTAATGACTAGGTTTGATCAAGCAATGTGGGGCTGTGGGCAGAAAGGGAATAGTTCTGATGTTTAGCGTTTAGGTAGCATGCGTAACTTGTACTGTCAGTAGGTCCTGGATAAAATGTTGTAGTGCTACCATTCTACTATTGTTTGACGTGAGATTGCATAAGTGCATAATTTCCAATTTGGAAAGGCTTAGAAATTAAATTATCAAAGGAAAAAGTTTAACAGACTTATTATTTTATATCATGGTCGAATGTAAAGGTCCTGTACAAATAGATCACAACAAGACAGCTCCAGTCCCAAAAGCTTACAGTCAGTCAAAATAGAATCTAGGTTTTTCATTCTTCCACAGAAATTGTTTTAAGGTTTTATCTAAGCAATTCCATCTGGCAACGTTTAGTTGTACTTTTTGCAGTAAATGTAAGAGGCTTCTGAAGTATAACACTGATGGACTAGTAGCAATCTCCACATTTACATATATAAATCCATACAATGACCATTTTAAATGAAAGTTTTTGGTAGAAATGTTTTTTAAATTTGTCCCAGAAACGTTGCTCCTGATTTTAATATATGAGTCCAGATAGATCACCCTACTGTTTGAGCAGATAATGAATTTGTAGAGAATGTTCTAGGTGATTTTATATCTATTAATAAGCCACTGGAAAATATGTTATGTTCATGAGAACTAGGTTTAATTCCTGAAATATTAGGGTCTGTGCATATTGCTACTGTCAAAGACACAGTGGCCACTGCACACATGACAGGGAAAACCAAGCATACCTATTTAAGTCTTTTCTAGAGATTACACAGTGCTGACTGTATATTATTGGCAGGAACACATAGAATAGCTGAATTCAGAAAATAAGTTGTGGACCAAAATTTAGTGCATTTAATATATAAAAAAGCATCCAGGGCCTTGCCAAATACTCTCTCTCAGTTTAAACTGAGGATTAGGAGGCTTTCTTAAATTATAACTTTCAGGCAGGTTAAAGCATGGGCCTGAAACTGTTAAATTAATAAGAGAAGGGAAGGGAAGGGAAGGGAAGAGAAGACCAAAACATACTTATAGGCCACTAAGTTGAAGTACTACAGCAGAATAAATGTTGATTCTTGGTAGATCATTATCAGGCTAATTCAGAACTATACTCAAAATGAAATTGCTCTGTGACTGCCTCAACACTGTGGTACTCATTACTATGGCTTTTCCAAGAACTGTATTCTCATATGTGACTCACTAGAGAATACAAATGCACATCAATAAAAGCAGCAACTGTTATTATCTCTTGGTTTTTACTGAGAGGAAACCTTTATACCACCTATGTATAACATTGAAATGCAAAGATCTAAAACTCATCAGGTACTTGTAGTACTCAAAAAACTGGTGTTTGACCATTTAGAACAGATTATAGTGTTAAACAAGTAAAAATTTTTTTAGATATTATTATTACAGTAGATGCTGCTAGCGCCCATTCTAAATTTAACTTAATTTGATGTACACCTCTACCCTGATATAATGCTGTCCTCAGGAGCAAAAAAATCTTACCGCATTATAGGTGAAACTGCATTATATCGAACTTGCTTTGATCCATCAGAGTGCGCAGCCCCATCCCCCCGGAGTGCTGCTTTACCACATTATATCCCAATTCGTGTTATATCGGGTCATGTTATATCGAGGTAGAGATGTATTTATTTTACTTCTTAGACTATGGATATTCCAGTCTCTTGGTTCCCTAATATGATATAAAATACATACAAAAAGTTTCAAATTTAACTCCTATACAAGATATTCTTCACAATTTGCCCCTCCCAGCAACGGAAAAAGAATCTTCCCTTTCAACCCACTCATACACATCTTAACTACTCCTCCACAACAGCCTGGGAAAGTCGATACATTTGTTCATTTTCAGGACACACTGCAAAGCTTGGAATCAGTCAGAAAAATAGGGGAAGCGAGTTCCAGTAACTTCCTTGAGAACACCATGTCCATTAAAGCTTTGTCTAAACAGCAAAATGGTACATCAGGTATAACAAGGGTGTAAGCACTAAAGTAGGGGGCTCAGGGCAGGTTTTATTGACACAGAGCTAAAAGCATATGAACCCTGTCTATACAAGTGCTTATATTATTACTGGAGAGCAGCTACAAATTTTCAAGTGTTGATACAGACTTTAGTTAAAATTGCAACACAATTTCCATTGTACTCCCATTCTACAGAGTTCATAATTATCTTTAACATTCGCTTTTGGGCCTACCACCAACTCTTTTCAATGGTTGCTTTCTGCCAGAATTTACCTCATCTACAATTTTTGAGTATTAAAAATATGAAGGGGAAAAAAATCTCACGTTGACCTAATAATGTACATGTCTACACTACCGAATCCCTTCCTCCGACCTAACTCGCCTGTAATATTGACTTAATTATTCCACCCTGGCAAGAGGCATAGCGCTTAACTCAATGCTGATGAGTGGACAGAGAGGCAGTGCAGACGCAGTGTTGTGTAAGTCGACTGAATTGGCCTCCAGGAAATGTCCCACAATGCTCTGCTGTGACTGCTCCAGAGATTGTTTTCAACTCTGCTGCACAGCAGCCAGGTATACATACAGAAAAGAGCCCCTCTCCTGTTAAGGCCCCCCAGGAACTTTTGAATTCCCATTTCCTGTTTGGTCAGCAAGGAGAGCTCTCCAGCACAGCTGATCTTGGCAACTTGACGTCGGAAACGCACTCCAGCCTGGAGTACACAGGAGATGGTGGATCTTATTGGTCTGTGGGGAGAAGAGTCTGTGCAGGCACAGCTGTGGTCCAGCTGTAGAAATGTAGACATCTATGAGAAGATCATGCAGGGTGTGGGGGAGAAGGGCTGCACCAGGGACACACAGCAGTGCCGTGTGAAAATCAAAGAACTGCGGCAGGCGTACTAGAAGACAAGGGCTCCACACCACAGACATGTCACTTTTACAATGAGCCGCCTGCAATTCTCAGCAGTGACCTAACACAGTGTGGATACCTCTCAGGAGTCTGAGTCCTGGGCCACCTCAGGCAACAATGAGGATGACATTCTGGAGGAGGAGGAGGAGAAGAATGGGAGACAGGTGAGCAGTGGATTTTTAACCCCAGAGCCCAGCCAGTCGCAGGACAGCATGGTGGCTGAGTGAGATGCTGGGGAAGGCACCTCTGGTGAGTACCCAATTCCAATAAAACTGTAAGGGTTACATGCAAAAAAAGAAGTGCCTTGGGTATCTATTTCCCAGTGGCCACTCCAGCTACACACACAAAATGCTCTCCAGAAAAAGACTCTTTAGGTGCACAAAAATGGCCCAGGAATCCCCTCTAGGAAACGTTCACGGAGGTAATCTGCAATCCTTTGCAGAAGGTTTTTGGAGGTTGTCTTATTTCCTCCACTATGGAAGGATACTTTCCCATGCCACTCCATTATTAACTCTTCTAGCATCACTGCGGTGCCCAGCATAGCAGCATAAGGACCAGGTCTGTACCCAGATGCTTGCAGCATCTTCTCCCTTGCCACCTGTTACCCCTATGAGACTGATATCATATAGGGTAACCTGGGGAAAACAAGGGAAGTTTTCATTACAAGCGCTAGGACTGCAAACAACGGCACATGTGATCCATCATCCATGGTGACTTCAGGGTCCCTCAACTGTGTTTTCTCTTATATGCCAGTTGGTTGGCAGGGATCCATGTTGATCTCAGATTCTGCAAGTCAAGGGCAACTACTACCAACAGCATTAAGAGATGGGGGAAGAGAGAGCTTCCTGTGTTCTCTCCTTGCTGTAACCCCCCCACCCCCAAAACGGCCACTAAGGGTATGTCTACACTACGAAATTAGGTCAATTTTACAGAAGTCGATTTTTAGAAATTGATTTTATATAGTCGATTGTGTACGTCCACACTAAGCGCACTGAGTCGGTGTAGTGCGTCCTCTCTACTATGGCTAGCATCAACTTACGGAGCAGTGCACTGTGGATAGCTATCCCACAGTTCCTGCAGTCTCCGCCACCCACTAGAATTTTGGATTAAGCTCCCAATGCCTGATGGGGCAAAAACACTGTTGCGGGTGGTTTTGGGTACATGTCATCAGTCACTCCTCCCTCCGTGAAAGCAACAGCAGATATTCGTTTCACTCCTTTTTTCCTGGGTTACCCATGCAGATGCCATACCATGGCAAGCATAGAGCCCGCTCAGCTCACCGTCACTGCTGCTGTTGTGGGCAAGTCTACTGTGAGGTCTGCTGTGATCCAAGTAGCCAATGCAACCATTGACATTCTGTTATCAAGGATAGTGATTCTGGGAAATGTGTGGGCCTTTTTAGATTTTAGGTGCATCATATTCCTGTCCTTTGTCGCTGGTGAAGAAGTCTTGCAGCTGTACATTCCAGTCCGGTTGGCGCTGTAACACCCCATAGCACTTCTGTGGTTCACATATGTAACAGCTCCAGGGCTTTTGCTCTTTTGCCTTGGCCGAGGTACCTTGCCCTACCCAGACCTCCAAGCATTCAAAACAGAAGTACCTGCAGCAGCTGGCATTGTTACACAGCAGCAGCTCCTTGCCTTCACAGCAGACGGTGCAGTAGGACTGCTAACCATCCTCGTCCACCACTTCTGCTGCAACTCTGCTCTCCTGCTCAGGGGATCCGTTTCATGAAGCCTGGACAGTAGTAAGGAGCAGTTCAACTATAGGCTGAGCAAGTGCAGAATGGTAGTAGAATGTGCCTTTGGACATTTAAAAGTTTGCTGGCGCTGTTGGTCAGACCTCAGCGCAACCAACATTCCCATTGTTATTGCTGCTTGCTGTGTGCTCCATAATATCTGAGAGAGTAAGGGGGAAGACATTTATGGCAGGGTGGAAGGTTGAGGCAAATCGCCTAGCGTCCAGTTTTGAGCAGCCAGACACCAGGGCAATTAGAAGCACAGCAAGATGCGCTGTGCATCAGAGAGGCTCTGAAAACCAGTTTCATGACTGGCCAGGCTTCAGTGTGACAGTTGTGTGTGTTTCTCCTTGATGCAAACCCGTCCTCTTTGTTGATTTTAAATTTCCTGTAAGCCAACCACCCTCCTCCCTTCGAAATAAAGTAACTATTGTTTTGAAGCTATGCATTCTTTCTATATTAATTTAAAAAAAAAAGAGATAATAGACAAGGTAGCCTGGGTGGGGTGCGGGAGGAGGAGGGAAGGACAAGGCCACATTGCTTATTGTAGCCACACTAAAAATCAAACAGTTTGAATGACAGCCTTCTGTTGCTTGGGCCATACTCTGCAGTGGAGTGGCTGGGCACTCAGAGCCTCCCCACCCCACATTCTTGGGCGTCTGGGTGAGGAGGCTATGGAACATGGGGAAGAGGGTAGGTGGATGCAGTGGATGCAGCAGGGATCTGTGCTATTGTTGGCTTTCCTGCAGTTGGCTTTCCTGCAGCTCCAACAGATGCTTCATCATGTCTGTTTGCTCCCCCATTAGCCTCAGCATCGCGTCCTGCCTCTGCTCTTCACGCTCACTTAATTCTTTTCTGGCCTCTGCCACTGAATGCCTCCATGCATTACGCTGGGCCCCATCAGTGTGGGAGGACTGTATGAGATCAGATAACATGTCATCGCAAGTGCATTTTTTTCACCTTCTAATCTGCAATAACCTCAGGCACAGAGATGATGGGGGAGCGTAGAAACATTCTATGCTCAAGGATACTGGGGGGACTGCATGGTCACCTGTGTTGCTGAGTTTGCCACACGGACCAAACAGGAAATGAAATTCAAAAGTTCCTGGGGCTTTTTCTGTATACTTGGCTATTGCATCGGAGTTCAAAGTGCTGTCCAGAGCGGTAACAATGGAGCACTCTGGGACAGCTCCCAGAGGCCAATACCATTGATTTGCATCCGCACTACCCCAAATTCAACCCAGTAAGGTCGATTTTAGCGCTACTCCCCTTGTTTGAGAGGAGTACATAAGTCGATTTTAAGAGCCCTTTAGGTCAATAGAACTGGGTTGGTTGTGTGGACACAGTCATTTTTAAATTGACCTAATGCGGTTAAATTCGACCTAACCCTGTAGTGTAGACCAGGGCTAAGACATCAATTTGGGAGGTTTAACACAGGTCCCTGGTCTCAAAGCAATGTCCATATTTCTAGGGGGAGGGAGCATTGTCCACCTGTACTCCTGACACAGATTTGCCACAAGTTGCAGGACAAGGCCTGTCTCTCATGTCGTGAGGCCATACTCACCATGGCTGAAACAGCAAATTGGTTCATTGAATAGCTAGGGATTCTGATTATGTTCTGGCTTGCACTTGGGTGTAATAAGGGGAATATTTTTGAAATAGCAACCTTGCAACAGGCCCAGGGTATGCATTAACAATGGTTGCCTTGTGCTTTGCATGCCTTACAGTGGAAAGTTTGGCCTTCAGCAGTGAAGAGGCTTTTGCAGATTAGAAGGCAGAAAAAGAGGACACATGATGACATGTTCAGTGAGAGAACGACCACCTCCAGGACTGCTGACATGGAGCTAGGAGCCTGGAGGATTTAATTGTCTGAAAAACTAGACCCAGACATGGAGAGCATCCCAGGACCATGAGCACGCCGTGCAGGATGAGATACTGCAGATTATAAAGGACCAATCAGACATGTTGTGGCATCTGGTTGAGCTTCAAGAAAAACAGCTTGAGGCTCTAGAGTCCCTCTGCAGCCCCTGCAGAACAACCAGCATGCTTCGCCCTGTTCCCAATCCCCCTCCCTGAAATGTTCCAGGGGAAGGGGGGGGGGAATTCAGTTTTCCTTCAACTCAACACCAGGGCAAGGTAGTAAAAACAAGAGGCAGAGATTTAAAGACCTTTGATGGTCAAGACTATTGTGCTTTCACAGACAATCTGACTTGGTTTCTCCCCTCCCAAATCCATTACACCATTTGTCCAAAGTTAAATTATTTTCCTGTTCTTTCACTGTCTTTGTATGTGCGCGCAATAAAAATAAATATTTTGAGAAATAAATGCTCTTTATTTATTGTAGTAGTGGTTGGAGGTGGGTGAGGGTTCAGGGAAACTGATGCAATGGAAGGGATGGTATGGGCAGGCATAACACAGATAAGCAGCACACATTACTGTGATTCATTACTGAAACTGGTTTTCAAAGCCTCTTGGAGACGCAGAGCTCCTCACCTGGCTCTTCTTACTGCCCTGGTATTTGGCTGCTCAAAATTAGCTGCCAGCCTATCTGCCTCCAAGTCCCCTCAGCAGAAACTTGTCTCCTTTTGTCTCACAGATATTATGGAGCACACAGCATGCAGTGATAACAATGGGGATATTGCTTTCATTGAGGTCTAACCTTCAAAACAAACTGCACCAGTGACCCTTTATACAGCTAAAGACACTCAACCACCATTCTGCACTTGCTTGGCCTATTGTTGAACCACTTCTTACTGCTGTCCAAGTGGCTGGTGTACGCCTTCATAAGCCATGACAGCAGGGGGTAGACTGCGTTTCCCTGGATCACTATTGGCATTTCAACATCATCAATGGTTATTTTGTCATCTGGAAAGAAAGTTCCTGGTTGCAGCTTTCTGATCAGACCTATGTTCCTAAAGATGTGTTCATCGTGCACCTTTCCTGACAATCCCACATTGCTGTTCATGTATAGTGACCTTATTTCCCAAAGGGGCCTCAGCCGCTCACTCGAACCCTGCCAGCCCCCTGGTGCAAGGTTGTTGCCGATTGCTCGAACCCGCTGGCCCCCACACACTGGAATCCTGCCTCCCTGCCCCAGCTCTAACTCCCCCTCTGCGTGGGGCTGGCCTTTCCACTCATCCCCTGCACATTCCTTTAATCTCACCACATCCCACTTTTTTTGGCAAAAGTAGGCATTTTCCCATTTCTCTTGCCAACTGATCAAGCTGGCAAGAGCAAGTGGGACAATGGCCACTTTTGCTAAAAAATTCAGGACGGCTGGGACAGGGCTTAAAAAAGGGACTGTCCCTGTTTCCAGGGACCAGAATATCACCATGTTCAGCTGATGTGTCACTGTCAGCAGCAAGTGGGAAATGTTTTGTTCTATGGCTTGCAGCAGGGCTGCTTGCATGACATCGAAATGTTCCACGTGGCAACTCCTGTCTTGGCTCTGGAAATATTGCAGGATAAGGTGCAAGGTGTTTGTAATGCTCATAAGAGTGCACAGTTGAGTGAGGTCCATGCTTCTTGGGCTATGGCACACACACGGCTAAGTCCGGCTTTCAAAAAAAGGTGCGAGAAAGTATGGGTTGTTTGTCATTGATATCAGGGGAAGGAGGGAAGAAACTGCATCATGGGAGGCCAAAAATGAACCATGAGGCATTACAAGCCTTTCCCAAAACCTCCTGCAGCTAGTTTCACCGTGGTATAGCTACCCATGGCGCATTGCTCTTTGCATTAACTTACATTAAGTCAACTTAACTTTATAGTGTAGACACGCCCTAAGCAAAGATTAAAATTGTCAGTTAATGAGTAGGGAAGAAAGTGTGTGTGCGTATATACATAGTAGGACTGGGTGAACCACTCTGAAGATCAAAAAAACAATTTTGGATCAGTTCTTATTCCAAAGAACAATATTTTACACTGAAAGCATCTTTCATTTTGAAGGATCCACAAGTACTTCACTAATGAATACATATTACAACATTGAAATGCAGCCATTCCTGTGGTGGAAAACAGCAACAAGCACGCTACATGCTACTTAACAGAGGAGGAAAAGAAAGTCTTAGCCTGGTACACTGGTGAAAAAGCCCTCTTCTTATGAAAACTACCATAGGATCAAATGTCAATGCAAAGCAGACAAACAGTCTTCAGTCCATACAGCAAGTGATAAAAAATGCAGTACAATTTTCTCATCCCACATATGAATGTCCAAATCACATAGTGTTATCTGTAAGATGGGGATCATCTCTCTGCCTCACAGAGATGTTATGAGGGTAGAACCGATGTTTGAGACATTTAATAGATTCATTTCAAGCCAGAAGGGACCATTAGATCATCTAGTCTGACCTCCTATTAACAGGTGATAGGATTTCACCCAATTACCCCTGCATTGCACCCAATGACTTGTTCAACACTGTTGCAACGTATGCCAAAGAAAAACCTATAAACAAGAAAAAATAATTTCTTCAGATAAAAACAAAACTCAGAATAATCATTTGCTACTCTGTAAAGTCTGAATGGGACTACTCATGTGTGCGTTTGCAGGACTAGGGAGCAAATTAGACATCTGGGAAATGTGCAAAGGTTTATTTTTCAGTAATGACATTATATTGGTCAGATCTCCATTAAAATCAATGCTGCTAAAGTAACTTACACTAACTCAGAATCTGGTCCTCTGTATCTGAAATATAGTATGGCCTTTTCTCTTTTTAAAAAACACTTACTGAGATTAAGAAATAATGGTATTAATAAGGCTGCTATTTAGTCACAGAGGACACAGATGTCACAGAATCTATGACTTCCAAAGACCTCCATGACTTCAGCCAGCACCAGCTAAGAGCTAGAGGGTCCCCTGTCACCTGCAGAGACAGGGTGCTGGGGGGTACCCCAGCCACCTGCAGCTCCCGGCCACCACAGGTGGCAGGGTGACCCCCAGAGCTCCTGGCCACCCTGGGCAGCGGGAGGACGCTCGTCGCTTGGAGCTACCAGTGGAGGGAGTCCCTGGAGCTCATAGACCACTCACAGGTGCCCAGACTTCCCATTTTGTCATGGATATTTTAGTAAAAGTCAGGGACAGGTCACGGGCTTCCGTGAATTTTTCATTATTGCCCATGACTAGTTCATGACTTTTACTAAAAATATCCGCGACAAAATCTTAGCCTTATTAAATTATGCAGCTCTCATCTATACTTGGATATTAGCTCAAAAAAAAAAAAGACATGAAAGTTAGGAAATCTTTTAAAAAGTTAACAGATGCTAATGTAGATTGTAATTTAAGATTTAACTCAATGTATTTAATCTTCTCAATAGCAACTGGATTTATGCTGTGTCTTGGAATTTTTTTGGTTAAATATCCTATAACCAAAGTCAGATTATAAGCATATCACCCTGGCTAATGGTTCCTGAACATCTGACTTCTGTTTTACTCACCAATCACCTTTACCAGTTTCACATAATTTCTCACACAACATTAGTTCAAGATTATATTTGCAGCAGATCTATCTTCATAAGAAGCAAAGAAATAATAAAACAAGTATGGTATTTTGTTAATGTCTCATATACAGAACTTCTCAATTATCACAGATTATTTGTGAGACTCATGGATTTGTCAATTCCTTCACTGGCTCATTTCCAAACAGATAGGGATCACTAAACCTCTTGCTGAAAGTGATATCAGCACTTCTCTTCTGCCAATCATGTTTGCAGTAAGATGAAGGGGGAGAGAATGAGTGTGGAGGTGGGGGATGTTTGGCACCCTAAAGTTTTTGAAGCAGAAGCAGGGAATTGTTGTTTTTGGATAAAGGAGATTAAAAGAAAACTGATATTGCTGAACCACAAAGTCTGCTGCAGGAAGTGCTAGACAGGGAGGACCAAATCTTCACCTGTTGTATATAAGCGCAGCTTCACTGAAGTCAATACAGCTATATCAATTTACACTGCTGAGGATCTGACCAGGAAATTGGAGGCAGAGCAGAATGAGAAAAGAAGAGTTTAAGAAACCAGGAGGAAAGTCAGGGTCAAGAAAATAAAGTATACAAATCAAAAATATCACCAGTGAATCAGAATGCAGAGTAATTAGCAGCAAGTCATTCTACTCCATATTTTACAATGTGACTGATATGTCTACTCAAAACATATGCAATTTTGTAGGAAGAGATTATTACCCATTCTCATAAACCTCCTTCCCATGTTAAACACATCATAAATTCTATTTCCTACTGGTATCCATTTGAAAAACGGTTGATATAAAAGTGGTGGTTGAAAGTTGTCTATGAAAACTATTTTTCAATGGAAAGCTGGGGTTTTGATTAACTGAAATTTTCAATTAAAGTTTCTACTTTCCACGGGAAATTGACTGTTTGTCAAAAAACTGAAGACTGAAAACCAAAACATTTCAGTTCTGAAATGCCACTGTGGTACCTCATGGGAATTGTAGTTCAGGTGCCCCTTGTTCCTATTCTCTTCTATGGGCCAAGCTCCCTAGCTGGAGTTCATCTCCCATGATGCACCACAGGCACATGATAGCCATGGCGCACTGCTTCCGCTGAGCAAAAAGGGAGACCATAATGTCTCATGAAAGATGTAGTCTGACCAGAGAGCCTGGCCTATAGAGGAGAAGTGGAGTGCAATGCACCTGAACGACAACTCCCATGAGGAACTACAGTAATATTTCAGAGTCAACATATTTCAGTTTTTGTCCAAAAACTGGATTTTCCATGGAAACTACCCTACTTCTCAATTTCTGACCAGTTATACTTTCTTTCTAATTCAGTACAGGATAGTCTGTGCCACTTGGGATCACTACCTGTATGAGTGACTGCTCCAGGAAGGTAACTTCATATTAGACACATGCTTAAATGTGGGGCATACAGCAGAAGCCTTGAGAGAAAGAATGAAAGCCCTAGAAGGCACACCACCTCCAAAAGTACACGCAGCAAGACAATTGAAGAGCAGGTAGTCAGGATTCCATACACAGAGTGAAACGCATTTACTGTGGGAGACAGCATGACCAGTTAAACAAGTGCCCTGCAAGTGGACAGCATTGCAAGGATTGTGGCAAGTTGAATCATTTTAGCAGTGTGTGCAAGAGCAGAAGCATCTCTCAGAAAGGTTCAGTCAGACTTGTACAAGAGATGGATGGCTCATCAGACAGTGACAATGACATTTGAGTCCAAGAGCCAATCAGGTTCAGGCTGTTGGGACAGGAAAGCAACAAGGGACAATACCAAATGCTATGCATTCCACAATGGTAATAGGAAAATGCCACGTGCGATTTCAGCTGATAGTGGAGCCTCCTATGGAATGATTCCTCAGTGTGAATTTTACTCAAATACACCCATTATAAAGATCAATTCCAACTGGACAATATAAAATGGGAACATAATGCAGCCTATAGGAAAATGTGACCTCAGAGTGACTAACCTGAAAAATAATAGATGTTTGTGGCAGGTGGGCACCGCAGACCCCACTGAGTAATACAGCCACACAAGCTGTGGATCCGATCAGGGTTCAGCATCAGAATTCTATAGTTGCAGTGTAAGAAGCAAAAGGAGGCCCACTGATAATGGAGACAATTTTAAAAGCATAGGGGATGTTACCAAAGGCAAGAGGTGCCTTGAAAGAAAGCTACAACTGGAAGTGGACCCCACATTGGAACTTGTGTACTTACCATGAAGGAAAATTCCAGTGCGACTATGTAATCCAGTATGCAAGGAGCTCTAAAGTTTGGCAGCAAGGGTATCATAGCACCTGTAGAAGCCAATACAATCTGTGGAAGGAGCATGGGGGTGGTAAAGAAGCCATCTGTCTAGTGTGCTGACAACCTTTGTATTTGGTCACTACAGATGGCTGTGCATGTCAATGGCCATAAGTTCAACACCAGGCTGTTCCAGAGAAGAATCACCCAAGCACTGGAAGGACTGCCTATGGTTGAAAAAATTGCAGATGATATCCTCATTGTAGGTGAAGAGAGTAATGATACAGAAGCTGAACAAGACCATGGCAGAAAACAACAAGCTTTTCTCCAGCAACAAAAGGACAAGAACATAACACTCATTCCAGAAAACGGTGACTCAAATAGTGTGAGGGGACATATGTCAGACATTTGCTCACAGCAGAGGGAGTGAAAGCAGATCGCAACAAAGTCAAGAGCCAGGCCAGTTCCAGTGGGTGTGAAACGGATACAACAGTTCATAGGAACCAGAAATTTGCTGCCTCAGTTCTGTCCACACCTGGCTGCAGTAGTGGAATCCATATGACAGCTCACAAGGGAGAATGTTGAATGGGACTGGGCAAGTTCCCAACATCAAGCATGACACGCTGATCAATAATATAAGATGCACCTGTCCTGAAGTACTACCAGCCAGAAGAGTCACTGACACTGTGATGCACTGGAGAAAGGAGTGGGTGTAGCTCTTCTACAGGAGAGCCGATCGCTTGTGCCAGCAAAACCCTGTTAGATACTGAATAGGGAGATAACACTCAGATAGAAAAAGAGCTTCTGGCTGTGGTATTTGAAGTGGAGCAATGTCATCAGTTTACCTATGGCCACCCAGTAATAGTGCAGTCAGACCACAAACCCAGAAAACCAATCATGGCAAAGCCCCTTCTTAATGTTACAAAGAAATTGCCACATATATCGATGCACCTCCACCTCTACCAGGTAGAGATCAGGTATTGTGCAGGATTACTGGTGGCAGCTGAGACTCTGAGCATGGCATATATATCCAGCATCAGCAAGTCTGGTGAAGGGATCAGGATACTGAATTCATTAACATGCTGCACTATGTCCCACTTTCAACAAGAAAGCTGATGGAAATCACAGGCTACAGAAAAGGACATCCAACTCCAGGCAGTCAAGAGAACTAGAAGCCAGAAAATAAAATCCAGGTGCCAGTAAAAGCCAACCTATATTTTCAATTTAAAGATGGGCTGAGAGTGAAACATGGAATCATATTTCAAGGACAGAGTTGTTGTCCCTGTATCATTATGTAAGAATGTCATGCAAAAAGACATGCCTCACACATTGGCACCAATAGCTGTCTTAGACAAACTCAAGAGTGTGTTTACTGGCCAGAAATGACTACACACCTTCACTCTGTGACTGAAGGGTATGACACCTTCTGGCTGTGTAACAACAGTCTTCAGAAAGACTGTCACCACGTGAACTGCCCACCTGACCAAGGGAAAAGCTGGGAGTGGACTTATTTATCTTTAATTTAAAGCAGTACTTGATTACAGTAGATTACTATCCAATTTTTGGGAGGTCAAGTCCCTGCCAGATACAAAAAGAAAGTCAGCGATTGGTCAACTGAAGGTCCATTTTGTGAGCTATGGTATTCTGGACACTGTATTCAGCCACAACATACCCCAGTTTACCTCAGAAAAATTCAAGGAATTTGCTTGCAAACGGAAATTTGATCACCACAACTCAACTCTTCCCTGGCATACCTACAGATAGGGTGACCAGATGTCCCAATTTTATAGGGACAGTCCCAATTTTGGGGTCTTTATCTTATATAGACTCCTATTACCCCCCTACTGCTGTCCCGATTTTTCACATTTGCTGTCTGGTCACCCTACCTGCAGAGTAATGGTAAGATGAAATAATCTTTCCAAACAGCAAAGAAACCTTTACACAAGGCTATTTATTATGGTTCAGACCCCTTCTCAGCATTTTTGGCACACAGGAATATCCCATTACATGGGTGCCAAAACAATCCTGTGCAGACACTGAAGGGGCAAACTCTGCTCTCAACAGAGGGAGATCTGTTGCAGCCAGAAGGATGGAGACACTGCTGAGACGAGATAGTCAACAATAAGAGGAAACAGGTACTAGAGTTCAACAGGTCAGTCAAGAACCTACTGACCCTGGAGGCAGGCACTCCTGTGAGGCTCCAGCCATTAGAGACATACCAGAAGGAGTGGACTAAAGGAGTCATGAGATGCAATTGCACCCACGTCATATGAGGTGACTACACATGAGGGACAAGTGATCTAGAGGAAAAGGTGACACTTATGAGCCTGCAGACACAAGACCCTGAGAGAGCCTACAGAGATCACGGCATAATGGTCAGGGACGGCTCTAAACATTTCACTGGTCCAAGCATGGCGGCATTCTGCGGGGGGGCGCTCTGCCAGTTGCTGGTCTCGTGGCTCCGGTGAACCTCCCAGAAGTGTGCCTGCGGACAGTCCGCTGGTCCCGCGGCTCCACCAAAGCTGCGGGACCAGCAGACCCTCCGCAGGCATGCCGACAAAAGCAGCCTGCCTGCTGTCCTCCCGGCGACCGGCAGAGCGCCCCCCACGGCATGCCGCCCCAAGCACGCGCTTGGCGTGCTGGGGCCTGGAGCCGCCCCTGATAATGGTGAGACAGAGAACCATCCAGAGGTCAACCTCACAGACAGGGAGGGGACTTCACAGAGAGAGAGAGAGAGTTTGCTAGACTCAGACAAGTGATAGGGAGACAGAGGTAGATCAATCCTGATGTAGTTGCCTGTTGAGGAGACTAAACTATCCCAAAGACCATGGAATCAGCTGAGTTACTGGTAAAGACAAAACTGCAGTTTGGTTATGTTCTAGCAACTTCTCGCTGAAGGGACGGGGGTCAGAGTCTGGGCATCAGTTATGGATGGAGCAGTGCACTAAGTTTAATAAAGTTACACTTGTTTAAGTTAACCTGCCTTCAGCTTCCTTTTTTGCTAATGAAACGGAGGGCAGGAGAAAACAGCCAGCCAATAAGCACAATGAAAAGAAAGTCCAGTGAAAACTCTATAAAGTTCTCTTAATATCCAGAGATCCCTGCTTTGGCAGCTTCTACTTTTATCTGCTGGGATCTCTGGCTGGTTCCTCTGCAGTTTCCCCTCAAGGCCACATAGCAGGGGGAAGGGAGGCAACACCAGGGTCCTAATGACCCCAGATTTTCGGAGGTTTCCCATGCATAGTTTTGGGTCCTGAGGGGTGCTGGGACAGGGGATGGATCATCCTTGTTGGGCCAATTTTTCCCTTCTCCAGGTGCAGAAGTCCCTACTTTGGCTGCTTCTGCTCCAATCATCTTGTAATGGAGAGGTTTTTTTCCCTAATTATATGTTTTGTAATGTGTTTCTGGGTACTACTGTTTAACTTCTATTTTCCATGTTCTTATCATCAAACAAGATTTTTCTAAATTTAATACAAGTTTCCACTGTAAGATTGTATTTGATCATGGCCAGTGCAGTGCATCAGGACTACATTAAAAAGTTAGTAAAGCAAGGAGGAATCAGTAATGAGATTGAAGGGAGGGGAACAGAAGACAAACAACAGAACACATGGTCTCTGTTTCTTGCTCTCTCTCACTCACTGTCTCCGTCCTTACATTTTTTTGAATGCTCCGATGTCAGTTTCACCAAAAATATCAACCATGAACTGGCATTTTGGCAATCACATCAGCGTAAAGTAATTGTATATTATTTATTTGTTCTTTAAACTCAGAAAATAACACAAAGTGCCTGTGCCTGAACACCCTAGGTGCTTCTGACAAACACTTAAAAATACAATCAATCATAGAAACAAGCACCCTATAACATACTACTAAGTAACGGGCAGCACTAAAACAAAAATAATACCCCCTTTTTCCTGTAATCACCCCACACTGTATCTACTTCTTCAACAGCCCCCTAAGACTATACAATTTGCAGTGCATCATGAAAATCAGCTGACATAAGCTATTTCAAACTTAGGTGGAAATGCATTCTAAAGGAAAGGCATCCTCACGGAGAACACTCTGCTGGAAGTCCCCTCTCTTTTATACCAAGGAGAGTCATTTCAAGAGCCTTTGATAAGCTCCAATATGGCAGTCACAAGAAGAAGGGAGTCATTTAGGATCTTCTCTCTCAGATATTTATAGCTTTAAGTCACTACCAACATGCTAAAAATCAACCTAGAAACTCACAGGTAGACATTGCAGTTCATGGAGCACTAATTGAATATGCTCACAGTCAGACACACCACTAATCTGCACTACTCTTAATTTCCCCATGGGTTTTAAGGTGCAGCACCCAGTACAGCATATTACAAAGCTCAAGCCTTGAGGCACAAAAGACATGAATTAGGGCTTGTCTGCACATACTTTGTGTAGGATTTTAACTATATTGGTTTAGAATCCAATATAGTTAGATAAGTGCAATCCCTACTGTGGACTAAGTTATACCAATACACCTTTACTTACATAATGGTGTTTATATTGGTGTACTTGTTCACAGAAGAGGTTGCACTGATCTAACTATATCAATTTCTAAACCAATATAGATGAAGTGGTGTAAAAACTGTGTGTAAACCAGACCTTAGAGTGATGAAGTTCATGTCAGAAAGAAAAGATCATAACCTCCTAACCAGAGACAAATGATAAAAAGCAACTTTGGCAGCTACTGCTGAAGATGATCATCCAGTGACAGCTGGGAATCCAACCAAACTCCCAGGCTGCAAACAAGAGATAATCATTTGTAAACACACCTTCAGTTTGTGATAGCTAATTCTGGCCATATCTTAAGGCTGCTTTCCCAGACCAACCAACTCTGCCTCATCTGGACTGGGCCTCAGCTAACTCATTCTCTTGTATGCCCCAGTCTCCACAAGACAGTGTGAAGGGCATTAATTTGCTTGGTCTGAGTCAGAAGAGACAGAAATACAGAAGTCAGAAGAGATAAAAATTGGTGTAATGAGCATATTGAAGACACCCACAGCCAATGCTTCTACATTAACTCTCTTAATGGCCTCATATGCACATTGAGCAGGAGGACAAGATGGAACCAGTCCTGCAAAACTCTCCATAAGAGACCCTTCAGGGCAGAAGAGTAATCGTCCAACACCATCATCTAGGAACTCAAGAGCAGTAACACCAGCTCCTGTGGAGGTCCCAAATGAGTGAACACCACCTATAGAAGACAACTGATACAACTAATACTATCAGCCTGGATACTTGATTTTCATCCCTCTCTAGGAAGGGAGCATCCACCACCAACTGCAAGAACAGTTTCTGTGCCATACACGTGTTGGCTCTCAGATTAACAATGGTGTAGGAAATCTTGCTACTGTGAGAGTTATCTCATCACCAGGGCCAGTGCAAGGATATTTAGCACCCTAGGCAAAACTTCCACTTTGCGCCCCCGCCCACCTCCGGCCCAGGGAGCGAGGGCAGTCCGTAGCTATTTTGGTGTCCTACTCAGCCCCCCCGGGAGTGGGGGGCCCAGGCCCCCGCAGAGGGGACTGTGTGGGGCTCCAGGGGGTCCCAGGCCTCCGCGGGCGGGTGGGAGCTGGGCCCAGGCCTACGTGGGGGATGGGGGCCACTTCCTGCGGGAAGTGGAGTGACCCGGCCCCAGCCTGCTCCTCTCCCCTGGCTCCCAGTCACACCGCCGGCAAGTGTGGGAGGGCAGTTCCCTCCTCCCCCCAAGCCTGGGAGCCAGGGGAGTGGAACAGGCTGGGGCCAGGTCACTCCACTTCCCACAGGAACTAGCCAGCCCCACACCCCCCGTGGAGGCCGGGGGCCAGCTCCTTCCCACCGAGGCCTGGGACCCCAGCCTGCTCTGCTCCCCTGGCTCCCAGGCTTGAGGGAAGGGGAAGGATGGAACGCCCCAGCACTGGTCGGTGGTGCAACTGGGAAAAAGGGGAGCAGACCAGGCTGGGGCCGGGTCGCTCCACTTACCACATGGTGAGTGCAGGGTGGGCTTGGCTGCAGTCTTCAGGGGAGTGGGGGTGTGGCAGGGCGGGGGAGAGGCAGGGGGCATAGGGAAGAGAAAGGGACCCCCCCCCATGGCAGTTCCTCCCCTCCACCCGGGGAGCCCCCCTGCGGCAGCTCCTCACCCCACCTCCACCCAGAGAGCCCCTCCTGCAGCAGCTCCCCGCCCCAGCTCACCTCCACTCCACCTTCTCCCCTGAGCACGCCAGCGCTGCTCCACTTCTTCCGCCTCCCAGGCTTACCGTGCCAACCAGCTGTTTGGCACAGCAAGCCTGGGAGGGGAGGAGAATTAGAGCAGGGGCAGCGTGCTCAGGGGAGAAGGAGGAGCGGAGGGTGAGCTTGGGAGGGGAGCAGTTCCCCAGCACGTTCCCCCCCAGTTACTTGCTGCGGGCAGCCATCCCCCCACCTCCCCTCCTCCAGCTCACCTCCACTCTACTGCCTCCCCTGAGCGTGCTTTTTGGCACTCCCAGCCACTTGGCACCCTAGGTGGCCACTTAGTTCGCCTAGTGGTTGCACCGGCCCTGCTCATCACAACCTACTGAATAATCTTTACTATAAGGATGATAACAGTTCAGATTGTCAGTATGAAGCCATTTATTGAGACTGGGATGCACCAGTGCCTTGAGCAAAGTTCTTAAAGGAGATGTTGACAATCTCCACCGTTGGCCTTTCCTAGGCAAGATGGACATGGATTAAGAACATAGTGAATAAAGTGAGGAATAAGCAGTGTTTAAAAAGGCTTGAAAATTATTAACATAGGAGCCTAAAAAAAGAAAAAAAAAGATGGCTTGTGGATAAGGCATCAGAATAGAACTAAAGAAATCTGGGTTCAATTTCCAGCTCTGCCCCAGATTTCCTGTGTGACTATGAGCAAGTCCCTCTATCTGTGGAACAGGGAAAATAATACTTCCCCAGTTCACATAATGGGAGGATAAAGTAACTAATGTTTGTAAGGTACACAGATTCAAAGGTGTCTACAACAAAATGTCTAGTTAGACAGGTACAGTGGGTTGAATCCTCCTCTGCACCCAGTTAGTGCTAGTTGCAGCTGAGGGGATGGATATTTGTATGTCCCTGACCTTGGAAACTATTTTCTGATGTCCCTGTCTTCAGAACTGTTAGATTCTTATTCAATCAACTAGAAAGATATAACATGCTTGAAGGTTATTGTCATAAACAGATAAGTAAGAGTTAATAGAACAGAAGTACTTCATATCTCTTTTGCCTGTAAAGGGTTAACAAGATCAGTGAGCCTGGCTGTCACCTGACCAGAGGACCAATCAGGGGACAGGATACTTTCAAATCTTGAGGGAGGGAAGTTTTTGTGTGTGCTGTTAGATTTTGGTTGTTGTTCTCTCTGGGTTCTGAAAGTGACCCGATGTGCAACCAGGTTTCTCTCCAATCTCCCTGATACAGGTTCTTATAGATTCAAAATAGTAAGTACTAGGTGATAAGGCGAGTTAGGCTTATGTTTCTTTTCTTTATTTGCAAATGTGTATTTGCTGGAAGGAGTTCAAATGTGTATTTTGCTGAAAGGATTTTAATTTGTACTTGTATATTTAGGCTGGGAGGGTATTCCCAGTGTCTATAGCTGAAAGACCCTGTAACATATTCCATCTTAAATTTACAAAGATAATTTTTACTGTTTTTTCTTTCTTTAATTAAAAGCTTTTCTTGTTTAAGAACCTGATTGTTTTTTTTTATTCTGGTGAGACCCCAGGGGACTGGGTCTGGATCCACCAGGGAACTGGTGGGGGGAAAGGAGGGAAGGGGGAGAGAAAGGTTAATTTTCTCTCTGTGTTAGGATTACTTTCTCTCAGGAAGAGTCTGGGAGGGGGAGAGAGAAGGAGGGGGGAAGGTGGATTTTCCTCTCTGTTTTAAGATTCAAGGAGTTTGAATCACAGTAATCTTCCGGGGTAACCCAGGGAGGGGAAGCCTGGGAGAGGCAACGGTGAGGGAAAGGGTTTACTTTCTTTGTGTTAAGATCCAGAGGGACTGGGTCTTGGGGGGTCCCCGGGCAAGGTTTTGTGGGGACCAGAGTGTACCAGGCACTGGAATTCCTGGTTGGTGGCAGCGCTACAAGTATTAAGCTGGTAATTGAGCTTAGAGGAATTCATGCTGGTACCCCATCTTTTGGACGCTAAGGTTTAGAGTAGGGAATTATACCATGACAGTTATATAATTAAACTTTTTTTGAAGGGACCTTACAATGGTATGACTAAATCAAATAGAAAATTCAAAAGTAAGGCTAAAAGTCTATGCTGACACTATGGCCTTACTCTTAATTCACCCCCTTGAGCTAGATTCATATCAAGGTTATGATTGGCTTGATGCTAAATTTCTGCTAGTAGGCGAGGCCAAATTTAGATTAGAGGGACTACTCACATGAAAAAGCCTTGTAGGCTCAGACCCAGGGTGTAAAATTTTGACACATTAACTAAAGGAGCTATAAAACTGGTTTCCTCTACCAACAAAATCAGTGAGAGTGTTGCAGTTGATTTCAATGACAGCACGAATAGACTCACTGCTCCCATGGCTGAGTGGAGATTTTTTGGTCAGCACAGGAACTGTGTGATTTCAGAATAATGCTAGGATATCAGTTTTTACATCTTTACCAAAATTGGTATTAAATTTGCTTCTTTCTTTATTCATTCAACAGGATAATGAAAAACATTTTAAAACTACATTTAAAACTATTTAAATGTATCTACTATCTTCACAAGCCTCATAATTACAAGTACTATTTCTTCTTGGTGAGGTAGACAGACAGAACATCTTCAGAATATGTCAGTGTCACCCCACCACATAGGTTCAGAAGTTTGCTTGTGAGCAATACAAGACTTATTGTTCCACAAAAGGCGGAGTAAGAATTTAAACAAAAGGGAAAGTTATTTTTAGCATCATTCACCCAGCCTTAATTACAAAAGTTTTATTTATCACAACATAAATTAGTAATGGTGTACTTTTGACACTGTTTGCAAAATAGCAGAAATAACTGATGATCTTACTTGTATTCCAGTAATGCATTACTTCCACCGGCTTATCATATAATCAGTAGTTTGAAACTAAACAAGAAAAAGGGTGTGCTGCTATTGCAAACAGATCATGTATAAATGAGGGTGTGCTGCTATTGCAAACAGATCATGTATAAATGAGGGTGTGCTGCTATTGCAAACAGATCATGTATAAATGAGGTTGTGCTGCTATTGCAAACAGATCATGTATAAATGAGAAGGTTTAACTATTAATAACCATTTGCCTAACAAATCTGTTTTTTTTAAGAGTGCAGCACTGAGTTTACTATTTATTAGTGATATTACTGCAACAAACAGTAATTTAATCAGCACAGGAAAAGTCAGAAGAAACTAACAATTCTTTGGGAATTTATTAAATATAGAATCATAAAATATCAGGGTTGGACTGGAACTCAGGAGGTTATCTAGTTCAATCCCCTGCTCAAAGTAGGGCCAATTCCCAATTAAATCATCCCAGCCAGAGCTTTGTCAAACCTGACATTAAAAACCTCTAAGGAAGAAGATTCCACCACCTCCCTAGCTAATGTATTCCAATGCTTCCCCACTCTCCTAGTGAAAAAGTTTTCCCTAATATCCAACCTAGAACTCCCCACTGCAACTTGAGACCATTGCTCTTTGTTCTGTCATCTGCCACCACTAAAAACTGTCTAGATCTATCCTCTTTGGAACCCCCCTTCAAGTAATTGAAAGCAGCTATCAAATCCCTCCTTGTTGTTGTCTTCTGCGGACTAATTCCAGTTCCCTCAGCCTCTCCTCATAAGTCGTGCTCCAGCCCCGTAATCATTTTTGTTGCCCTCCGCTGGACTCTTTCCAATTTTTCCACATCCTCCTTGTAGAGTGGGGCCCAAAACTGGATTCCGGATGAGGCCTCACCAATGCCGAACAGAGGAGAACGTTCACGTTCCTCGATCTGCTGGCAATGCTCCTACTTATACAGCCCAAAATGCCGTTAGCCTTCTTGGCAACAAGAGCACACTGCTGACTCATATCCAGCTTCACGTCCACTGTAACCCCTAGGCCCTTTTCTGCAGAACTTCTGCCAAGCCACTCAGTCCCCAGTCTGCAGCAGTGAATGGGATTCTTCTGTCCTAAGTGCAAGACTCTGCACTTGTTCTTGCTGAACCCCATCAGATTTCTTTTGGCCCAATCCTCTAATTTGTCTAGGTCCCTCTCTATCCTATTCCTACCCTCCAGTGTATTGATCACTCCTGCCAGTTTAGCGTCATCTGCAAACTTGCTGAGGGTGCAGTCACGCCATCCTTCAGACCATTAATGAAGATATTGAACAAAACTGGCCCTAGGACCAACCCTTGGGGCAAGCCTTTTGATACCGGCTGCCAACCAGACATGGAGCCATTGATCACTATGCACTGAGCCCGACGATCTAGCCAGCTTTCTATCCACCTTATAATCCATTCAGACAGCCCACATTTCTTTAACTTGCTGGCAAGAATACTGTGGGAGACTGTATCAAAAGCTTTGCTAAAGTCAAGGAATAACACGTCCACCACTTTCCCCTCAGCCACATACATTTCAATGTCAGGGTTTTTTTGGGGTTTTTTTTTTGTTTTTGTTTTTTTTAGGGTCTACATAGAATTACACTGGTTGTTTCTAAATTTTAACACAATTTCTTGGAAAGAGCAGTAAGAGGGTCTTCTGTGCCCACATCTCACCCTGTTCATGCAGGGGCTGTGACATGCCTTGCCCAGGAAGAACAAGTGGACAGGAAGCTCCTCATACAGTCTTCCTACCATGAATCACTAGAAAAGCCAGCTTCAATCTGGCCCTGCATATTTAGGGCACAATCCTGCTCCTTCTGAAGACAATAGCAAAAACCTCACACTGGAATCAGGCCCTTACAGTACAGTAAATCACACATTCATAACACTGCACAACTACAGTATTTCTGCAGCCTTGGGTGCAAACTTAGGCATTTACCTTTTAATTTTGAGCATCAACTCCACTTTGGAGTCCTCAAAACCCTGTGGGTCAGTTCAGGTAACTAAATGTGGAATGGTGCCCCTATTTAGGGTTTAGTCCTGCATGTGCCAAAAGTCTCCCATGCTGACTGCTCTCAGCTTCCACTGAAGCCTATCTGGAGAGTATTCAACACTCTGTAGGAGTGGCCTTTTAGAGGCCTAGATATGAATATTGGGCTTCACTTGTAGTTCCATAAATCAGAATTAATGCTATTTATCAAAATGAGAACGAGAAGATGAAAGACACACTGAAAGCCTGACCATTAATTTTGTCACTGTTTTAATTGAAACATTGGGCCAGATATTAGAACTGCATCTGCAGAGATGTCTACACTCATACAGAGCTCCAAGAAAATGGGCAGAAATATCAGTGGGTTCTGCATGGGTGCAATTGCAGGATCAAGGCTTTGTCTGCTAAAATAATATATGAGAGCTCACATAAGTTTCTAGACTCTCAGTAAAGAGCTGTTTGTATTACTGTGTACACCACATTATTTCAATTGTAAGCATCAAGAATTCATAAAAAAAAATCTGATTTTCTTATTTCAGCAAGATATACCTAGGAGAAGATACTTTCTTTACAAGCTCTTTATCCCCTTCCTCATCCTTTTCAAATTACACCCACTGAACACTTCGCTGTACTATCAATATATTAAATATATTTTTCAGGAACAAAATATAAATATTTCCAGTGAAATAAACATAATATGAACTCATTTGCCAAGTGCTTTTGTCTCATCCCTGACTTATGATTGAGCTTTTTTTAAATGAGTAAACAAATGAGATTTTCTGTTTCCACACCCTCCTCTCTTAAGCCCTGTGTGATTTATCATGGACTGAGAGGCAGCACTGAAGACAAATACTAAATCTGACTCCATACCTAACTGTGAAAGAACCTTGTTGAAATATTAGGAGCAGATCTCTATATAAATCTTAGTTATTACATTGTTTTCTTTGACTTGAACCGGTATCAGATGTAATTACATAGGGCAGTTATTTTATCTGGAAGTGGAGTTACACAATCAGGTTGGACTCTTACAATTAACCACCTCCACTTTGTCCCTGATAATACACTTTTCTACCCTTAACATGCACACGTTTCTGCTTCATAGACACGCCATGCCTTGGGTTAGGTAGGGACCAAAAAGACTCAGAGCAAAGAGTCCAGCATGTGGAATAGGCATTGCTATACTGTGAAACTTGCTTACTCACTGATAGCAGCCTGTGTGTACAGTGCTCTAGAGGATACTTAAAGAGTAGTCATGTCACCATACAGGATTGAGCCCATAATGTCTGATTCACTGGAGACAGGGAGATTACTCACTCCATAAGTAACTACTTCAAAGGTTCCTTGGCACAATGAACTGAGTATACAAAAGTCATCACTTTTGCTTACAGAAGTTATTTATAAAAGTAGGTGAAAAACAATCTGGTTTTGTAATAAAATTACACATTAAACCATAGACACTATAGGCCTGTGCCTAGGGACCCAGCTCCTTTATTAAAAAAGTAAGTTTCTAACCTCACGATTGTAAAGCAAAGCTTGAAAACACGAACTGGGCATAAGTGATGCAGTGACACCTGCCTGAGGACTTGTCTTCATTGCACTGTTATCCACATTTGAGTTAACTTCTCTCAAATTAGCCTAGCTCAAAGAAGAGCAGTCACACTGCAATACAAGACTCAAGCTGCACAGAATGACTGTATTAACAGCACAGAGCAGTTGAGTCCCTCCATATTACTAGCTCAAGCTTCAGCAGCACTCAGGCATCCCTTCACTCCATACCCTGGCTCTGATGGACCACAAAGCACCTCTGAGCTAGAGATTGTGTGTGTGTGCATAGGAGTCAGGTTAGGTACAACACTAACACTAACACTGCAGATTACCAGTGGAACAACAGCTCTGAGGGATGTAGAATATGCTCAGTATCTGTATGGGAGAATAATTGCAAGACCAACTACTGAGCTGATGTAGGGAGAAGGAGACTTGTAAAACTATCCCCCAAAAGGCATTTAAACCTAGCAGGCAGAAAACCAGTGCAGCCACATACAGGCCACCAACTCAAGCAGATCCATGCTAACTACAGAGGTAAGTACTTTTTTTTTTTTTTTGGGGGGGGGGGAGAAGCTGCTGCTGCTCCCTCTGCACCAGACAGAGGAATCTTATACTGTTGTTCCTGTCTCTGAAAAAAAAAGGGGGGGGTGTTCTAACAGTGAAGCAAGGGGATGGGATGGGACCCCTGTGGGAGCATTCCTACGGACCATCATTGCCTGAGGCTGGGCCTGCTGCTTTAGTGATCTAAAGAGTGGTGGGCCAGGAACAGCGAACCATTGCCACTGGGAGCTGTGGACAGCCATGCAAATGTAAACAAATGGTCTGGCAGCCCACCAGTGGATTATCCTGATGGGCTCTGTGTGGCCGGTGGGCTACAGGTTGCCACCACTGATCTAAAGCCCCATCTCTAGTAAAGTTCTACATTCACACCACAGTTACCATTTGACTCAGTTTCTAACAAGTGACTCCATCTGTATATTTACTAAAATAGTCACAGCATCTAGTAAAACCAAAGACACAAACTTTGAACAATTAAAGAAAGATGGCATCAGAACAAGAAGTTTGTTAATAAAACAGATAGTAGCAGGGGAAAGCCAAAGTAGGTTGAGAAGAATTAATGTTATGTTTGTTTATTTATTGATTGGGGAGGAGAGTGCAACTTTTTTTTGGGAGGGGGAAGAGAAAAGTAGTAGTCAAAATATACATATATAGTAGAGGACACTCTTAGGGACAAAGGCTCAAAAACAATAAGTGTGAATGAAAGTGAAACAAGGAGTAACAAAATATGAATTACATAAGACCGTTGATTGTTAGACTACAAAAGGAACACACCGAAGTTTTGCTTGCATCATCTTTTGGATCTTAGTTTTTTAGATTTTGTCTTACCTTACTTGTATTTATTTCTACACAACCTTCTTTTTCAGCAAAATTGTTGCCTTTAAAAGTGTCATAATATATGATAAACAGCATCATGATTGTAGACAAAATAGGTGCAAGTATGTCTCTGTTATACTCATCTGTACAGTGCCTAGCACAAAGGGGCCTGGATCCCTATTGACAGTAGGCAATATTGCAATATAAATAATTAATAAAAACAAACAGCAGTATTTAGAGAGAGCGAATGCTACTATAAGCAAGAAGTCATCCCAAAGTCTCCCTTATCCCTATCAGAAATCACTTTCCTGGGGCTCATAGTAATACATGATATATCTTACAAAACTGGGCCCTCTGTGAAGGTGTATCCAGGAAACATTCGTGAATCCAGAAATGTTGTTTGCCCCTTTCTCACACAAAAAACCTCATGACAGAGTTGTCTTTAGACTTCTAGTATTTTAACAGACAACTGCTCTATGTTATATTTGAAAAATAATTTCAGTGTTAGCATCTTTTTCCATGTGCTATTTCATCTTTCCTTAGCCTCCTTAGGGAAGGTTTCACACATGGCTACCTGTGGAGCTGACAGCCTATTCAACATAGAAGTCACTTATCTTACAGAACCTAAAATGAATAGAAATGTTCTTTTAAAAACAGTTCACTTAAAGATTTGTCTTTTGTTGATATAAATTAATGTTTCAATCAAAAGATCCTACTGCCCAAGAATCATCAAGTAAAACAGACCAGATCAGTTTCAGTGTCCCAGATGAATAAAATATAAAGATCAATTTTTAAAAATCATCCTAATAGTTAGATATGTAAAAGCTTTACCATATCACCAACTCCGTTCCTGTTCTTTCCATTTTAATATCATGGTGTTAATAATAGTGACAAGAATTTTCTTAAAAATAATTTTTACCTAAAAGTATGATCCAGAACTCTAACCTGCAAAACACTTACGTAGATGTTTAACTTTATTCACTTGGGTCCTGATTCTGCAAGGAGTTACAATCATACTTAACCTTTATGTACTGTAGTCCCACTGACTTCAATTTTGTGTTTCAATTGAAACACTCTCTGGCACTGTTTTTTTCAACGGACTGCACATAGTGCACAAATTTAAGTACATTTTAGTCTTCACAGAATTAGGACTTTGAGTAGTCCCACCTATAAGACTGGTCATGTGAGTAAAATTGCATACCTGCTTAAGTATTTCTAAAACACAGAAGGCTGGACACTGCAGCATTCAAATCAACAGAAGTTTTGCAATTGATTTGTGGGAGCAGGACTGGGCTATGACATCACTATAAAATGGGGGATATCTCCACTGATTTCCATTTATATTGGTTTAAGTGAGGATAATCAGTTCCAGATAATTCAATGCAAACTGTGCAATAC
Organism: Gopherus evgoodei; assembly: GCF_007399415.2. Lineage (NCBI taxonomy): Eukaryota > Metazoa > Chordata > Testudines > Testudinidae > Gopherus > Gopherus evgoodei. The sequence continues at coordinate 91,112,551 of NC_044326.1, read as the reverse complement.
AAACATTTTCACCTGAACAGCTACTGGTTAGGAGCTACCTTCAAATGTGGCCTCTTAAATAGTTTTTTTTTCCTAGCCTTAGTTTTAACGAGGCCAATAATTAACCAGTATACATGCATTTATTCTGGGAAATGTGAATAGTTCTTGACAGTGAGATTATTATAAATTGTGACACCTCAGAAATCCTGTGGGTAACCCTTACCATCCCAAGTATGTAGAGATGTGGTAACTATAAAGTTGGTAGGTAGTAAGACATAGAGACTTGATTTTTCAGAGGTGCTGACCCTCCTGCATCCCTGCAGATGAAGTCAATGGGAACCGAAGGGGCTCAGCACCTTTGAATACCAGGCCAGAGGTAGCTCCTGCCCTGACAGCAGCAGATCACAGTCAAAGGATTAAAACATTATTTTAATCTGAAATGCTACTTTGTGCTGCAAATATCAGAGGGGTAGCCATGTTAGTCTGGATCTGTAAAAAGCAACAAAGGAGTCCTGTGGCACCCTACAGACTATATTGGTGCATGAGCTTTTGTGGATGAATACCCACTTCCTCAGACTCATGTGCCCCAAGACATGTTTGAAGCGTTAGCATCCTGCTACCAGAGGTTGGCGAGTGAGTGCCTGGAGAAGCCCCCAGGATCAGCTCCGGCCCGGAGCAGGGGATCTGAAGCAGATGTGGGCGCTGCACCTATGGCAGTGTCGGCAGCAGCCCGGGGCAGTCAGAGCGACAGCTGCGGCTCCCGCCTGCCCCAGTGCGGCGAGGGGCCGCCCCCTGCCAGGGAAAGGGATGGGCAGCAGGGGCTGTGCTCGGCGGCGCCCAGCGGGCACGGAGCTGGGCAGGTGCAGAAGGCGGCGGCCGTTGGGAGGTGACCTGACGGGGACCCCAGCGGCTGTCGGTGCCCGGCGCGAGGGGGCGGCTCTCACCTCCGCTCCTGCTCCAGGCGGTGAAGCAGACAAAGGAGAAGGCGGCGCTGAGGCACAGAAATGTCACGATGCTACCGGGCTTGAGCCTCATCTCCCCGCATGCCCCGGCAGCAGCCTCTCCTCCGGCGGCGCCGCCAGCGACCCCGCGACTCCCAGCGCTCGCACTGACCGCCCTCAGCGGCGGCGGCTCTGCCTCCGGTAGCCGCCCGCGGCCACGCCCGCCCCGCCAAGTCCGCGCTCGCTGAACTCGCCCCGTCGGCGGCGCCCACCTGCCAGGACACAGCCCCCTCCGCCCTCCAGCGCGCTCCTCCCGGCGGCAGCCCCTCGCCTCTCCCGGGAGCGCCCCCAGCCGCGCCCCCTTTGCTCCGAGGGGCTCAGGGCCCCCCCCCCGCAGCTAGCAAGGCTCCAATACCGGCTCCGCCCTGCCCCATGGCCATGCACACACTGGCGTCCCGGGGCGCAGCCTTCCGTCCTTGTTCTCCCCGGCTTCAGGGGGCCCTGCCTGCTCAGCAGGCTCACTGCCGCCCTCCCGGCTGTACTGCTCCAACCCAGGAGCGCAAGAGGACGCGGAGCCCTTCAGCGCTGGCCTGGACCAGGTGAACAGTCAGCCCGCGAGAGCAGCGGGCTCCCCTGCCCCTGGTTTCCTATTTACTGCAGTGGAGCGCTGCAGTCTTCTGTGGGAACCATTTAAGCTGCATGGAGACCAATGGAACAATGTGAAAATGGCCCTCCCCACACCCCAGTCCACTTGCCAAGCACCTCTGACTTTCTTTCCCAGCTGAAGAAACTTTCTAGCTCCCTACTCCATTCACAAGCACCTGCCCCAATATCTATCCCACAAACTGCCTCCAAACCCAGCACTCACTCAAGTAACTAAGCCCTAATCAAACTTGGCCCAACTGTTAAGCCCTTTTAGTAACCCCAAAAGAGACAACCCCTACTGAATTCTAGGAAAGGAGTGGGTGCTAGTCTGCCCTTGTCTAAGCCCCCTCTCCCCCAGCCTAAGTGGAGGAGTCACTAAACCTAGGGTTCAGCTGATCACTTGGAACAACCAATGATTAAACAGGATGGGAGTGAGGGTCATAGGTACAAAATCAGGGATCCAGAGGGGGGCACTGAGCAGAGAACCCCAGACAGCACCCACTGCTCCTGAAAGGTGTCTAGGGAGCCAGTGGACACCACCCAAAGGAACTCTGCCTGGATGCATGAAACATGGGAGGAACAGAAATAGGTCCCACAATTGCAGAGCAGCTCCCTGTCCAGCATCCTCCTCCTTGTACCATAGATAGCCACTTTAGCCAGCACAAGGAAGAGGTTGATGAGGCAGTCTCGCGGTTTTGTGGGTCCACAGATAAGGTGTGCATATATGAAAAAGGTGTGGGAAAAGTGCAGCCAAAATCTCAAAAGGAGGTTCTGGAGGAACTGGAAAAGGGGCAGCAATCTGGCTTACTGCAGATAGATGTGTGTCAGGGTCTCCTTCAAAACACAAGAGAGACAGGTGTCAGGGATGGGAGTGAACCATGCCAGGTACACGACCATGCTAACAGCTCCCAAAGGAGACAAGATAATATCTTTTATTGGACCAACTTCTGTTGGTGAGAGAGACAAGCTTTCGAGCCACACAGAGCTCTTCTTCAGGTAGCTGGAAAGCTTGTCTCTCTCACCAACAGAAGTTGGTCTAATAAAAGATGTTACCTCACTCACCTTCTCTCTTTAATGTCCTGGAGTCAACAGGGCTACAACAACACTGCATATAAACCCCCAAAGAGTCAAGTATTGGACAAGTACTAATCTGACTATTCACTCAACTGCAGAAGCCTGCTAATCTTCCCCAAGCTCTGCTGACAAATTCCTGGGACTTGAACCTCATCCTAGGTGCAGAAGCTCTCTCCTTAATCTCCCACTGACACAAGTGCCTGGTCCAATCCTGTTTCCCACTACAGCAGAGGTAGGCAACCTATGGCAAGGGTGCCGAAGGCGGCACACGAGCTGATTTTCAGTGGCACTCACACTGCCCGGGTCCTGGCCACCGGTCTGGGGGGCTCTGCATTTTAATTTAATTTTAAATGAAGCTTCTTAAACATTTTTAAAACCTTATTTACTTTACATAAAATAGTTTAGTTATATATTATAGACTTTTAGAAAGAGACCTTCTAAAAACATTAAAATGTATTACTGGCACCCGAAATCTTAAATCAAAGTGAATAAATGAAGACTCGGCACAGCACTTCTGAAAGGTTGCCGAACCCTGCACTACAGAAACCTTTGTGACCTGGTATGTTTATTTAAATGCACGCTGTTTGCCATATAAATCAAAATATCATAATTGTGTCTATAGCAACATGTACCCAGCCCTCTATACACACACAGAAAATATCAATACAGCTACTGTAATTGGATTTGAATGAACAATCCTTGTCTCATGTTAAAACTATGCTTATCACAGTTGGATAAGTGCACGAGAACTCTAAAGTTCTCTCTTTTTTTTTAAAAAGGAAAATTAGGTGCACAAAACTGGGTTAATGTAATTAGAATTTAAAGGTCTAGACACATCAGTGACATTTCCCCCCATCTAACTCAGTTCTCTTATAACATACGCATAAATATTAAGATATACATTTACCTCTATCCATTTGAGCACACTCTTCTGTTGTTGTACAGTGCCTAGCACACAAACATAAGAGAAATGCCCAAAATCTTTACCAATATGTACTTATAATATGGCCAAGTTAAGGGGCAATGGGAACCTTAAATTTGGAGCTTCCCAGTTTTCACAGAGACCTTAAATTTTAATGGAACCATGTCAGTTTAAGTATAAATTCATATAATGACAAAGCCCCCTCCTAATCTTCCTTTACACCTTAACAATGGGCGATCGTATCCTTCACATGGCTTTGACAACTCGGGTGCCCAGATAGCATGTGTGAAAAAACGGGACGGGTGTGGGGAGCATTACGAGCCTATTTAAGAAAAAGGCCCAAATATTGGGATTGTCCCTATAAAATCAGGACATCTGGTCACCCTATTGACAACTCTATTTTCATCAGTTACTCACAAATCTCTCTCTCCACTCTGGATCAGTCTTCCTCAGTCCAATCCCATATCTTGGCCTGTCTTTCTTACATTTCTATTTGAATGACAGACAACAAACTCAGCATGGTTAAAAGTGAGCTCCCAATTACCTGCCCCTTGCCAAGATTTCCCCTTTCACTCTTTTACTTTGTCATATAGCTAGCTCAGTGGTTTGAGCATTGGCCTGCTAAACCCAGGATTGAGAGTTCAATCCTTGAGGGGGCCACTTAGGAATCTGGGGCAAAAATCAGTACTTGGTCCTGCTAGTGAAGGCAGGGGGATGGACTCAATGACCTTTCGGGATCCCTTCCAGTTCTATGAGACAGGTATTGTGGGCCACGCCAGCATCCTCTTAGTTAATCAGGCCTATAACCTGTGTCTTATTGACTATGCCCTCTCATTAGATCAACATCCCAGGCTGTGTCTATATCTTCCTACACAAGATTTCAAAGAAGCCTTATTGCCTTTAACAACAACACCAAAACTTTCCTCCAGGCCATTTCACACCTTGACTACTAGTACAATTTTGTCCTGTTTAGGTCTATTAGGTTGGTAAGATCATCTATGTGCCCCATTCTTACAACATCCTCCTCCTCAACCCTGCTTTGAGTCCCTCCCTTCTTATTTCACCTATCAAATACAGCTTCTTGAGTGCGAGCCACAAAGGTACCACTGCAATCCACAGAACTCCCTCTTGGCTGCCACCTAAGCCTGACGGCACCTAAATTCACTCAGTGCCTACATTTCTGCAGTAAAAGTTTCCTAGGTACCTATATTTCTGCCTCTGACCATGTGCACTGCTGCCTCACTCTAGGCACCCGGACACTTATCTCCCACCCCAAGCCCCAGAGCAATTTACAAACTGAAGAAGACAGGAATTCAGCTCCTTAACTCACATGCAAGGGACTGATCCAGTAGGTGTGCTCAGAGGCCATCTACCAGGTCAGGCCTCTCAAGCAAGCTCACCCAAACAAGCTGGGGAAGGGTGGGAGAAGGATCAGGACCTCCCTTATAAAACTAGCCTAGGAACTAGGGTACTTCACCTAGAATGTGGTAGACATCCCCCACCCTGATTCAAGGCCCTCCTCCTGAGGGAGAGAAGGGATTTGTACAGGGATTGGCCACCTCTTGGGCAACTGCTCCACCCATTAGGCTACAGAGTGATTTTAACACTTTCAGTAGCCCAGCTAATATTTATTAAACAATTTAATTGAAGTGGAAAATTTCAATATGACAGACTAAGGGAGACCCACATCAGAATATTCTGTAGCCTAGTGGTTACAGCACTTACCTGAGAAGCGGCTGATCTCTGTTCTTATCTGTTCTTCCCTCAGTTGGAGGGATGACTTGAACTGGGGGTCTCCTACATCCTGGGTGAGTACACTAGGCCAAAGATGATAAGGGAGGGCTGCCTCCTCTTACCAGCCTCTTTTGATTTTGGCTCCACAGCCCACTTGGGCAACCAAATGCCTATCTTCTCCTGGTTTACAGATCACAAACCAAATCAGGTGCCTCCCTGCAACTTGGATTTAGGTGCCTACTTCTGAGAGGGGCAGGGCTTAGCACACACCCCTTTCCTCAGCATCTCCTTTGGGTAGCTAAGATGGCTTCCCACCAAGCGTGCTAGGTTTGTGGATCACAATCTCAGGCTCCTATCTTTCCCCATTCATTGTACAGGAGCCTTAGCACCTAACTCAGGCTTTGAAGATCACAATGGTGTTCCTGCAATTTTCTAGGCACTGAAAAGTTAGGTATTGTGATGCTTGGAATTGCCATGATGAGGTCCCTTTGTGGATTCCAGTCCTGGTCCTTACCTTTAAGGCTTTCATAGTTTACTTCCCACTCTATCTGCTCCACTATCTTATTCTTATTTTGTCAATTATCCCTTTACCAGGGGCGGCTCTATGTATTTTGCTGTCCCAAGCACGGCAGTCAGGCGGCTTTCGGCAGCATGCCTGCAGGAGGTCTGCCAGTCCCGTGCCTTCAGCGTACCCCCAGCCGAATTGCCACAAAAGCCGCGGGACTGGCAGACTTCCCACAGGCATGCCACTGAAGGCAGCCTGACTGCCACCCTCATGGCGACCGGCAGGCCGACCCCTGCAGCTTGCCACCCCAGGCACGCGCTTGCTCCGCTGGTGCCTGGAGCCGTCCCTGCCCTTTGCACTACCAACAAAGCCAGCATCCATTGTCAGCTTTGTCTCAAACATCTTTTCACTCTCTCCCATGTTCCTCATGTGTAGAATGCTACCCTAAAATTTTTTTTAAAAAAGTGATAAAATCCATAAAGCTATTTCAACCATGATACTTAGGGAACACTATTAGCTGATAATGGCTAGGAAAATCATAATGCCAACCTCCTTATTTATCTCAATAAAGCAAACAACACAACCCTCTAGATCTACAAATAGAGCATACAGCAGGGATCGGCAACCTTTGGCATGCGGCTCGCCTTGATGGGCCTGGCCAGGTTGTTTACCTGCCGCGTCAGCAGTTTTGGCCGATTGCAGGTCCCACTGGCTGTGGTTCGCCACTCCAGGCCAACGGGGGCTGCGGGAAGCAGTGGCTAGTACATCCCTCGTTCCACGCCATTTCTCACAGCCCCCATTGACCTGGAGCAGTGAACCACAGCCAGTGGGAGCTGCGATTGTCTGAAACTGTCGAAGCGTCAGGAAAACAAACTGGCCCGGCCCACTGGCGAGCCACGTGCCAAAGGTTGCCGATCCCTGGCATACAGCTAATTTGTGCAAAACAAACTAGTATCATAGAATATCAGAGTTGGACGGGACCTCAGGAGGTCATCTAGTCCAACCCCCTGCTCAAAGCAGAACCAGTTCCCAACTAAATCACCCCAGCCAGGGCTTTGTCAAGCCTGACCTTAAAAACCTCTAAGGAAGGAGATTCCACCCTCTCCCTAGATAACCCATTCCAGTGCTTCACCACCCTCCTAGTGACACAGTTTTTCCTAATATCCAACCTAAACCTTCCCCACTGCAACTTGAGACCATTACTCCTTGTTCTGTCATCTGGTACCACTGAGAACAGTCTAGATCCATCCTCTTTGGAGCCCCCTTTCAGATAGTTGAAAGCAGCTATCAAATTCCCCCCTTCATTCTTCTCTTCTGCAGACTAAACAATCCCAGTTCCCTCAGCCTCTCCTTATAAGTCATGTGCTCCAACCCCCTAATCTTTTTTGTTGTCCTCCGCTGGACTCTCTCCAATTTCTCCACATCCTTCTTGTAGTGTGGGGCCCATATTTCCATTATCTCCTCCATTTGGTTGGTTCCCCACTGATTCCATTTCATATTAAATTAAGATTAGATTCCCTTGGGGACAGGAATTCTATTTTACTACATGTCTGTACAGAACGTGGCATACTATGGCCCTGATTTGGTTGAAGCCTCTGTGAGCTGCTGCTGCTGCTGCTGCTACTACTAGGAATATAATTGTTTGACTTCTAAAAATAAGCTAGTTTATCAGATTACATGCTGTTTCTCATCTTCTATTGGTACAACCTTCCTTTGAGCTTTTAGAAGTGTAATAATAAAATGATTATTAAGAGAAGTAAATTATATATGTTGATTATTATTCAATAATACCCATGGGTGTGCTAAACATCTTACAGCAACATACAAATGCAGCCTCTTTGATGCAGAGTTTGCACCCTAGTTTCCAACATGAAATGTTATAGGACACATGAAGCTAAGGAAAAAGGAGAAATACCCAGTTACAATGACAGTATTACATGAGGACTTGGAATTGAAATGTACACATCACAAAGTTTAGTTACTCCCATTTAATTTAACATTTAAATAGCAATTTTCATATTCCATGCTGTGAGCAGACACCTTTCTTAGCTTGCTCTCAAACAGTCCACATACAACAGAGAGTCCCCAGACACCCTATTCCTGGGATCTGGTTTTATATTATTTTACTATTAATAAAAGTTTAGTTAAAAACTTCTCCCTATGATTAGCTATTCCTGAATTACTCCTACCTGACTACTCAGTTCAAACCAGGGCTTAACTTCTCATAGCGTATTTCCTGAAACTCCCCACACCCTCCCCATTCAGGGCTCCGGGCTTCAGATGAGAGGCAGGATTCTTTGGGTTCCAGCCCTGCAAGGGGTGTGTGTGTGTGTGTGTGTCCACCCACACACTAGGGCTCAAGCCCCATGGGATGTGCCAGGATGACTGTGGACCCCCTGAAATTGGCTCTGACCCCCACCCCTCACTCCGAGGTTTGAAAAATATTTACCAGAGCTCTGCTCTGGACAGCTCCGGCTGAATTTAAGGCTTGATTCAAAACCTCTTGTTCTAGAAAGCCCCTCTCCTCTCACCTTCCTTATAATGACCCCCCCACACAAACACCTCAGCAGAACCCAATATACATTCCTCAGCACGAGGCAAAAATAGGCACGATGCAAAGAGGTGGGGTGCAAACACTGATAGCATGTTACACAAGAACTTTACAAAGCTTAGCCAAATCTTTCCATATTACTGTGAAGTGAGTAAATAATATTAAACCAAATTCATCCCTAATATAACTCCATTGAAGTTACACCAGGAGTAATTCTTTCCAAAGTCCACACTGTGGGTCATATTCACTGGTAGTGTAAATAGTTGCTACAGTGTAAATTAATTCTTTTGAGGGATAGAAAGACAGAATTAATTCTTCTGGGAAGGATCTGGGGTTGAGAGGAGAGAGGAAGCAAGATGAAATTAATCTATAGTCCAGTGTTTAGAGTACTGACCTAGGAGATAGGAGAGCTGGGATTCAGTCCCCCTGCTCCAAGGACTATTTTTACTATTTATCCAAAGTAAAACAATTTTAAAAGGAGAAATCATTCTGCCCCCATCAGAATATCCCATGGCTCAGTGATTAGAGCACACTCTTGGGAGATGTGGAAGACTCTTCTTCAAGCAAAGGGGGAAATTGAACCTGGGTCTCCCAAGTGCATGTTCTAACAAAAGCACTAGATGAAAAGTTATAAGGTGAGCACTCCTGAATTTTGAATGGGGTTTGATCCAGTGGATGGGTTCTGAGCGCACCTACCAGCTCAAGCCCCACAGGCAAGATAGGTTGAGGAGTGCCTATCTTTTCCTGGTTTGGGACTCATGCTGGGGCTTAGGCAAGAGATAGGCATCCAGTGCACATGCTCACAGGCACCAGTTTAGGGCTTTTCTACATGGCGTCAGGAAAGTGCTCCTGCCTCCTGCAAACTACCTTTTAGAATGTGCCAGGAGGGCAGTTAGAACATCCTATAAATCACACCCATCCAGAGCCCTTTGCTGGCACCATGTAGACAAGACCTTAGGCACCTACAGAACTTTTGTCCTAAAAATGTAGGTACCAAGTGAATTTAGGCACCTACAGCAGTTGACAGCAGTCAAGCATGGGTTTTGTGGATCACAGTGGAGCCTAAAACTGGGATTTAGGTACCTGAATGTGGAGTTTGATGCCTAATTACCTTTGTGGAGCTGGGTCTATTTTCCCAGAACCAAGCAAAGCAGAGTGCTTCAGTTCTGTTTACTGCTTTAAAATGCCGGTGTGGCCTTTGGCAGTCATTTCTTCAACCTATTTGCCTTTTCAATATACTCAGAGCAATAAATATATTACTTGTGTTCAGGATAGTTGTATGAACAAACACTGAGTACCTAAACTTCTTTTGGGCATTTGAGATAATAGTTGTTTTGAACGGCAGTCACATTGCCCACGGAAAGGTTAGGAAAACCCCATCAAATCACTAAAGGAAGCAGCTGGCTAACTACGTTAAAAACAACAATCTGACATTAGTAAAACACCACAATCTATTTTCCAAGTTCATGAAGGCGTTTAGTGCCAGGAACATAAAAAGAAGCCCAAAGGAACACCAGCCTCTGACACTTCATGCCACACTCCCAGTGGGCATGATATATTACTTTTCAGAGAGATGTCACAAATATAACATACACTATTGGAATAAATACTCAAAATAGCAGGATTAGTTTGTATTAATTGCAGATCACATTCACTCTCAGGTATCCTTGATTACTTAATTTGAAATTATCAAAAGGCACCTAAGGGAGTTAGGCAGCTGACTTCTACTGAACATCAATGGAAGTTTGATTATCCCAATCTTCCTTTTCCATGCTGTCAGTATACTGACAATTAGTCTCTACATAAGGCAATGATGAATGGATATAGTTTGCAAATTTAGCACCACCAATCCTGATACTTTCACATCAGATCTGCATTTAATCACATGTACACTCCTGATAAAAACAAATGCTTCACACAAGTCACATAATCTTGTGTAGTCTAGTTATAGGTTAGGAGGTCAGAAATTAATATGGCCTTGGGAGCCACTAGAAAGGCTGGGATTAGAACTCAGCTATTCTTGCCTCCTAACCTATTCTCAGTCACTAAACTAAGCTGCTGGTTGCTGGGTTTGTTTTGCTTTTAGCAATAAAAATACCAGTCTTCTTTAATCTGTATTACAAGCATTTTACATTATTAATCAATTTGCTTGTCTCTGTTATGAAGCCATAAAAGTGAACATGTCTAGGATGTGGTTGGGCAGATTAAGCTGATCGCATTGAAGTGGAGGATGCTATAATTTAAAACACATTAAATTTTAGTTTATTTTCAGAGCCAACTAGTAAAATTTATTATCATTTGTCCCCAGAAACTAATAAAACACTGAGACAACATATAGGGGAAAGTCTGGTGTAGGCTGTCAAAAATGCATTAGCAGGTTAGTTATTAAGGTTTACTCTGAAGCAAACAGTTACTCAGAGCATGTTGAATTATGATGATCACTTAGTTAATAATGAATGCAGGGAGTGGAGAAATATGTTAAATTGTGGAGAATTAGGGTGTGGGGTTTTGAGGCTGGGCACATTTAAACTCTATTGCATCAATTGTTCCTCAAAATGTAAATATACCAAAAGTAGTTAAAGGTTTCACTTCCTGGCACAAAATCAGAATTTCCTGGAAAATATGCCCTCTTTATTTGCTCCATTCCTTTCAAGACTATCTCCTTACCTTTCTGCCAATGGTATCTTTAAACTTACTTCCTTTAGTCTATGTGAGAAAGCTGCACTGCTACAACTTGATTATGCCAAGCATGCTATCAATAAATAATAAATATTAATAACGTATCTAGCCACATGGACTCCAATTCCTCCTGTTTCCAATTATTAACCTACTGCTGATGCAATGGACAACAGGATCATGTTTCCAGCGGCGTATCAAATACATGGACAAAATCTTGACTTGATCTGTAGCAGTTTATTAGCTAATCTCAAAATAAGATATTGGACCATAAAGTAAAGTCACTTGTAACACACAGACACATATAACGAAAAAAGTCAAGTGATGGAATTATTTAAGGAAGGGAAGAGAAAGGTATTGTGAAGAGGGGATGCTTATATTTGATCTCTCTCAAAATTCACCTTTCCTGAAATCTCTCTGGGAAGGAATATGTCAGGATAATTATTTTTCAAACAGCAGCCAGGAAGTCTAAGATACTTGTATTTTAAAAAATATTAACTAACAATACATATTTTCAAAATAATAAAGAAAGCATTTATAGCCTTTTCCCTGTTATTTTATCTTACCCATCTAGTGGAAACTACTTTTCATAGTATAAGGGTATGCTGCACCATTACCAGCCTCAGGCATTTTTTAAAATGTAATCTAAAGTGAATCATCAAAATTGAAGGCATTCAAGCACATCTGGGTCATGAACTACTAACCTACTGATTCACAGCATTTGTGTTTATTACTACATTGGGTATTTATATGATTAAGAAGAATTCAAAAGTGTAGATTTTAAATTTTGGGGAAAGTGCTTATTACCGTAGTTATGATTTTAATAGCCAATTCCCATTCATATATATATATATATATATATATATATATATATAGAGAGATAGAGAGAGAGAGATAGAGAGAGAGTGAGTTAGAGAGTGAGAGTCAGAGAGAGAGGATTGACAGATGTTTTGGGAAAGCCAACTCACCATAATTTCTTTGGCTGTGAGCTAAGAAATCCATAATGCTGAACATTACATACTTACTTTAACATACATTTATACTTTACAAATCATCCAAAGCCTCCTTTCTGCACCCTTTCACATCTCATTGAATAACCATGCAGCAGACCAATAACATTTAAAATCACCAGACAAAAATCCCATCATAAACTGCTTCAGCCCTCCACAATGCCTTCTTCAACAAGTAAGCTTGGGAGCATGCCTGAAGCTCTACAGCCTCAGGCCATTTTGGAATGGAGGGAGGGGAGGAATTCAGAGCACTCCAAAGGAAAAGATCCCTCCCAACCCCGGAAAAGTGCTCTGCCAGTAGTTATCTCCTCTATACCAAAGAGGGATCCAACTTAGGAACCTCTGAAGGTTTCAGTGGTGAAAGTGGAGAAATTTCAGTATGTCACTTTGTAATGTATGAAATTTTACCAGGACTAGCACCGGCAAAACTTAGAAAAGACAATAAATGTGAGGAAGAAGCTTTCATCTTAACAATATTTCATCTTGGAGAAACATAATAAACTAGGGCTAGATACTGCAAACTCTTATTCATGTGAATAGTTCTTACTCACTGAAGTAGTCCTGTTGGCTACTTCTTGGAATAAGGAATACTAGTGAGTTGGGTTTGTAGGATCTAGCCCTTATATTGTCAAAATTTATCTTTTCTCGTGAGTGGCTAAAATGGTTGTCTCACATTTTCAGTGGCAGTTTCACACATTTAGATGTGAGTAGTCTTACAGATAAGAAAGGTCAAGATGAATATTTGCCAAAATTTATCATCAGAATGACTAAGATTATTCTGTGTGTGTAGCGGGTGTCTTTCAGATACCCTTACACTGAATGCCTGCTACTAACACTAGGCAAAAGTCACTGGAAGAGGGAAAAAATTGATTTACTACAGATTAGATTCAAGTTGGGGGTTAGAATTTTTTCCCCCTGAAGGTGAAGAAATGTATCATTTCTCTTTGCATTGAAATTATGGTAAGATGTCAGGTTGGTAGATTGATCAGTGTACATTAAGAAAGGAAGCTAAAATTTTCAGAGAGCTGAGACTGACACCACAGTATTGATTCCATTTGAGTAATTAGTAGTTTATAAAATTGCATCCCTGTGAAAGTAAGTAATCAATCTTACTAGAGCACACATTTGTTGCATTTCTGTAATGGATACAATAAAACTCCAACAAAAGGAAGTTTCATAATGAATGTTGTATTGCATTAAGTGTAACTCTCTTACTGAGATCATCAATACTGAGAAATTACATAGACCTATAGATTATAGGGCCAGAAAAGATGATTGTGATCATCTAGTGTGACGTCCTGTCTAATGTAGGACTTTCCCGATTTAATTATTGTTTGAACTAGTGCATATATTTAGGAAAAGCATCCAACTTTGATTTAAAAATTGCTAGTGATGAAAATTCAGCACAATCATTGGTAAATTGTTCTAATAGTTAATTGTCCTCACTTAAAAATTTGCACCTTATCTCCAAATTTGTCTCAATTCAGCTTCCACCCATTGGATCTTGTTCTACCTTTGTCTGCTTGAATGAAGATGCTATTATAAAAAAATTTATCATCTATGTAGCTACTTATAAACTGGGATAAATCACAACTTAACCTTCTCTTTGTTAAACTAAATAGATTGAACATCTTGCATCTACCACTATAAAATATGTTTTCCTTTAATCATTCAGATGCCTCTTTGAACTCTCTCTAAATTATTCACTCCAGCCTAGATCTGCAAAGGCATTTAGCAGGGTGGATTTGATTTAAACCACTAGTCAGGAAGACTTAATTTAGTCATGGTTTTCTACATAAAAGTGCATTCTTGTTGGTGGTTATAACCTTAATACATATGCTTCACAATTCACAGATAGATGTGTGTCTTCTAAAAATGAAACCTACACTATCCATTTTTAAAGTGATTTATTTTGAAAACTTTTCAGATTAGTTTAAATTTACAGCTGTATCAGAAAATAAATGATTTGGTTATTTCATTTACCAAAGGTAATTGCAGCAGATATTTATGACGTCATTGGGAGGTGAACTATCTCCAATTCAACAGGTTAATCATTAATATTTGGAGGATTTTCTTGCCATGCTGTATTAGGAGAACATCACCAGACAGACATTTAAATTGCTTTATTTAACTAAAAAACAACAACATTAAGTATTCTGGATTTTCTTCTTCAACAGCAAACATATATTTTAACAAAACAAGAATATGTCTCTCCCTTCTCACATTTATCTCCAGACTTCTTCTACTTGTCCAGATCTATTCCACTCCCAACAATCTTCTATTCATTGAACTTTTTGAAACTTTCCACTTTTAGACAGGGGTAAGGGATTGACTCTGTGTACACAAATTTGCAGAGGGACAATAGAGTTGAGGTCTGTTATTTCTCACCTCTATATATTATTTATTTATTTAGAAATATTTTTGCTGTTAACAAGCATGTTACCTCTGGAGACACAAATCCACAGTTTGAGAACTGCAAAACTAAGCATCCCTGATGGTATCTTCTAAACCAGGGCTCGGCAACCTTTCAGAAGTTGTGTGCCGAATCTTCATTTATTCACTCTGATTTAAAGTTTTGTGTGCCAACAATAATTTTAATGTTTTTAGAAGGTCTCTTTCTATAAAAAGTATATAATATATAACTAAATTGTTGTTGTATGTAAAGTAAATAAGGTTTTAAAAACATTTAAGAAGCTTCATTTAAAATTAAATTAAAATGCAGAGCCCCCCCCGACCGGTGGCCAGGACCCGGCCAGTGCCACTGAAAAATCAGCTGGTCTGCCACCTTTGGCACGCATGCCATAGGTTGCCTACCCCTGTTCTAGACTTAGCACTGAGTCCCATTGGGTAGATAGAAAGATTAACTAAATAATCTATACAGAAGCCTGTGGAATCCCATAAAATTAAGTCCCTGATCCATGAACTATTGGAACTCATTCACAAAACTTTTCTTAAACCGCACATGAATATATTGTCTCATACTATAGAATTAGAATTTATAATCCCTATTGCATGATGAGATATCTTTGAGCTATAATGTATCTTAATTTAAACTATCTTTAGATAGGTTTTTTCCTTAAAAAGCATTTAATCAAAAAATGATTTAAATAAAAAAAATCCGATTTTTTAAATTAAAAAATCATTGATTTTTATCCACCCTGGTATTTAGGCATCATGACACTGAACATCATGATGCTGAGAAATTCACAGGAACAACACTGCAATTCACAAAACCCTTACTGAGTGGGAGAAGGAATTTGAACAGGGATCAGCCACCTCTTCGATGAGTGCCTAACCACTAGCTACAGAGCCATTTTAACACTTTTATTGGCCCAATTAATAATTAAGTGGAAAATAAGAATGGCCATACTGGATCAGACCAAAGGTCCATCTAGCCCAGTATCCTGTCTTCCAACTGTGGCCAATGCTAGGCGCCCCAGAGGGAATGAACAGAACAGGTAATCATCAAGTGATCCATCCCCTGTCGCTCATTATCAGCTTCTGGCAAACAGAGGCTAGAGACAATATCCTTGCTCATCCTGGCTAATAGCCATTGATGGACCTATCCTCCATTAATTTATCTAGTTCTTTTTTGAACCCTGTTGTAGTCTTGGCCTTCACATCATCTGCTGGCAATGAGTTTCACAGGTTGACAGTGCATTGTGCAAAGAAATACTTCCTTTTGTTTAAGAACGGCATTAATGCAAGAGATTGAGGTGGGTCTCCCTCAGACTATTCCATAGCCTAGTGGGTAGGGCACTCACATGACAGGTGGCCAATCCCTGTTCATAACTTCCCTTCTCCCCACCCCCAGAGGAATGGCACTGGAACCAGCCTACAGGAGTACCCTGTCCACTAGGCTAAATGATATAAGGGAGATCCTCCTCATCCCACCTACAACTGTTTTGTGTGAATTTACCTGAGACATCCAATCTAGTTGGCAGCCTCTGAAATTGCCTACAGTATTAGGTCCCCAGATATGCCTTATGCAGCCAAACACCTATCTTTCCCTGTTGGCAAATCAGTCTGGGGCTTACATGGGAGGTCGGAGTCTGGATGCCTATCATGAGGCTGCAATGCACATACCCAGCAGCAACAATTTAGGCATTGAGTGAGTTTAGGCACCTACAGGGTTAGGCAGCAACCAGGCAGGAGTTTTATGGATTGCAGTAGTGTGTGAAAATAGGTCTTAGGTGTCAGAGTACCTTTGTGGATCTCACCCATTCTTCTTGAATTGTGGACACCAGACTTAGATACCGTATTCTAGCACAGTCACACCACTGCCAAATACAGAGGAAATATAACCTTCCTACCTGATATTACCATTTATACATCCAACAACTGCACAGAAATTAAAGCCCATGTAACGGTGTGGCACCCACCTCTCACAAGCATCCCCTTTTGATCAGATGTGTCTGCAGTTTTTCAGTTTATGATGAATCCTGTCGGTCGTTTCTCAGGCGGTTTTTCAGTGACTCGGCCCTCTGCCCTAGTCATATACACTGTATGGGAAACAGAACAAAGCCCTTCCAGGGAATACAGTCTTTAACTTGTCCCAGCCCTGGCATAGGGCCATATCCCCAGGGATTCCTCTCTGGGGACAGTATCTTCCTGCAGCCCTCCCTGGGCTTATTCCTTACTCAGTACCAGCAGCCAGACAAAAGCTCCTTCTTTGCTCGCCTGCTCCCTACCCACACGGAGATGTCCGTGGTCCTGCTGCTTTTTCAGTCAGCCAGAATACAGTCCTCTCTCCTCCAGTTCCAGGCAGCAGCTGACTCACATAAAAGGAGCTGCAGTCAGTCTGCTGGCCCTGATAGACTGCTTCCTGCAACCACTCCAAGCCACTTAGAGGACTTCTCTACTGATCATATCTGGGATAGGGTGCGGTAGGACCCTGAGGCCTCCAGGCCTAGTCCACCCCATCAAACCCTGAATTATAGCAATTCAAGCGTGAAGGATGAAGCAAAAAGACATTGTTTAAATTGCAGAATAATGTGCATGTATGGTATTGATTAAAGGAAACTAAGAAGGACCTACTGCCTTACAATTAGAGATAGTCAAAAATGTTTGACTGAAAAAAATTTATATTAAAAAAGAAAAAAACACAGACTTTTTCCACAAATGAATTTTTCATGGAAAATTTAGAAGTAAAAATTATCACTTTTTGCAAAAAATTGGGTGTCTAACATGCTTTCAATTTTTTATGGAATGCTATCAAAATATTATTGAGGTGGTTACACAGGTTTTTCCATTTATAAAAAACAGTTTTTCAAATTTGCAAAAAGCGTTCAGAAAAAAATAGGATCCATTTTGAACAATTCAGAACAAAAGGCATTTCAAAATTTTGCAGTTTGTCATGCAAATGCTTTTTTATTTTTCATCTATCTCTTGTTATAACACAGCCATACATTTTCCAAAGTTGTTGTCAACACCTTTATGTCCAGTAGCTTGGGGCCTTGGAAATCTCAACAGCAGCCCTGGAGATATAAGTGAGCATCAAGAAATTAGAAACTACCAAAGAGTGACAAGAAAACAGAAGATTCTATATATTTTTACTGTTAAAATCATTTAAAAATCCACAGCAAAGCAAACAAGGGAAGGGAGCATATCTAAAATCTATACCACAGGACGACAGTTTTGATACCTCTCAACAAGCTTGGCTGAACTGAATTTCCCCAACTAAGCATGCATATTTTAGAAGACAAAATTACATATTTAATAAGTAGAAAATACTTTATGCTTTTAAAACAAATCTAATAGAATAAAAAAAACAAACTCTTAACTATAAAATAGTGCATTCAGATAGCCCATATGTTGCTCACACATTACCAAACCGTTCGGGGATGATTTTACTTTTGCACAGAACTAGAAGGCTCTGATGAAAGACAGTTGTCCTTTAAGGGTTGTCTGCTGTCACACTTTAGGTGCAATTCAGATCAGTGAGGTTTTGTCATCACTATATTGTGGACACAGGCCCTTGCGAAGTCATAGAATATCAGGGTTGGAAGGGACCTCAGGAGGTCATCTAGTCCAATCCCCTGCTCAAAGCAGGACCAATCCCCAACTAAATCATCCCAGCCAGGGCTTGTCAAGCCTGACCTTGAAAACCTCTAAGGAAGGAGATTCTACCACTTCCCTAGATAACCCATTCCAGTGCTTCACCACCCTCCTAATGACAAAGTTTTTCCTAATATTCAACCTAAACCTCCCCCACTGCAACTTGAGACCATTACTCGTTCTGTCATCTGAGGCCACTGAGAACTGTCTAGATCCATCCTCTTTAGAACCCCCTTCAGGTAGTTGAAAGCAGCTACAAAATCCCCTCATTCTTCTCTTCTGCAGACTAAACAATCCCAGTCCTGTAATCCATTTAAAACTCACACAGTTCCACATAACTAATAAAAGCAGATTTTTCCAGAGCATTATCTGAAGAAATTTGCCAGTATTCTTTAAATAAAAAAAGCTGATATAGTTAGCTTTTCTTAAGGTATGCAGCATATCATCAATTCTAGGCATAGGATAAGCATCTGGTACCATGACAGCATTGAGTTTCCTATACTCAACCAAAAACTGTAGTGCAGTCAGACTCTGTAATCATTCCCAGGGCCAGCATGCTCTGCATCTCTGGGCAAGTTTGCTCTTGTACCTTGCCAGTGGTACAGTAGGCCCTGCTGGGAAGTGGCTGTGATCCTACAGTAGCAATCTTATGAGTTAGTAAGTGAGTCTTCCCGGGCTTGGTAGAAACACTTGTCTGTGTGCCTGCAGTACAGAAAACACCTTTGCTTTCTCAATTTATATTAACTCACTGTAGATATTGAGGCTTTCCAGAGATGAGACAGTTTGGCATTCAGCCATCAAATCAATGAGGAGATGTGCCTGTTTCCTTTTCTGCACAACAGATTATGCTTACCATGTCTTCTCTCTTATGATCAACTTGAAATCTGTTTACATGCACCAGCTGCATGGCAGCATTACTGTGAAGTCTTTTGCCATGTATGTACATTCAGTTACCTCTTCTATTATTTCAAAAGGTCCCTTCCAGGAGTTTTGTGTTTTTTCACAGGGATAAGTAGCAACACTAAATCTCCTACTTCAAAGAGCATTTACAACTATATTGGTCACGCCTTTTGTTTGGCCTGACTGTCCCTGTGGTGACTCTGAATGATTTCCAGTATGTCCTTTAACTCTTGCCTGAACCTTTGTACATATTCAGCTATAGGCTACCCTTCTGTCTCAGTACGTCCTTCCCAGCAGTCTCTGGTAAGATCTGGGAGTACCCTCAATTTCCCTCTGTATAGAGATGGAAATGGGCCAAACTGTTTATAGGGAAGTGCCCCAAGAACCTACAAACAACAAACAGTGTAACATTTCATCCTAATCTTAGTCCTGCCATACATCCTCAGTGTTGATTTCAGTGTCCCACTGAACCTCTCCACTACACCATTTGTCTCTAGGTGATATGGGGCAGCTCTTAGTTGTTTTATCCCATACAACTTCCATAAATCACTGAATAGCTGAGACATGAAATCTGACTCATGATCTCATAAAATAATTTATGCTAAAAATAATGAAAAGGGCTTTTTGCTACAGAAACAAGCTTTATGTTAATAGAGTAACTGCTTTGGGATATTGATGGTAAAATCCACTACAACCAGGATATATTTCTCCCCCCTTTGGGTAGGGTGTGGCATAGGACCCACAATGTCCATTGTTACCCTATAAAATGCCTCTTATATTACAGGCAAGAGGCAAAGAGGAACTTTCCGCAGTTCTTTTTTTTTTTTTGACATAATTCACAAGACCTGCAATAATCTACCCCCTCATTCTGTACCCTGGCCAGTATTTTTTGTTTAAATGTTCACAGATTTCCACGGCCCTAAGTGACCAGTAAAAGGAAAATCATGTGTCAGCAAGATTAATTCCCCACAGTGCTGGGCAGGCACAGTCAGCCACTTGTAAGGTTTCCCAGGGATTTTACTGTTCCCCCCATGAGCTTACCTCTATATTCTCCATTTCCCCTCACTGAGGTCCCCTTCAGGACATATCTCCATATGCACTCTAGAGTGCAGTCTACCCTTAATTCATCTGCAAAATGCTAGCAGCTGACAACTGGGACAGATTCTTCAGTAGCAGAGGTAAATTCCCCCTCTCCCAGTCTCAGAGGATTCTACTTTCCTCTGTTATGCAAGAGCTGGCCTCAATCCCTCCCACATCTGAAAGCACTTTGCTTCCTCTTGCTCAGCAGGGGATGTCCCCTTCTTCCACAGCTGCTTCTTTGTCTGCACAATTCTCTTCTATGGGTTACAATATTAAGATCTGCGAACATACTAAAAAATATCACTTCCCACCAGCATTGCTGTGGAAGTGCTGCTTAATATCTCAACTTTCAAGGTACCTTTCAAACCTTCTAATTCAAAATGCACCTTAGCCAGAGGTACAGCTATTTTATATTTTTCCAGTGCAAGGAGCTCTACTTCCTGGTCAGGTAACATGTGTATCCAGTTTTTCTGAATATGCTTTCCTTGACCTGAGAAATTTGTACTCTAATGTCCCTTGAGGCTACCCACTCCTTGCAATTTACATTGGCAACCATGATAAACTCCAGGTCCACTTCCTCAAGATCAGGCATCACAAAATTAATTGGTGTTAATGACACTTGCATTAACCTGCGTTGGATTGGGTGTGATCTTAGTTTATCTTAAGGCACTTATTTCTCATGTGCTCAGTGGAGTTACATGGGTGGTACCTTCTTGGACCATTCTCCTGTACAGGTTGTGTATAACAGGGATTTCCAGCAAGGGAATGATTCTGAGGAGGTGAGCACCTGGGGTCCCAACCACTCCCCTTCTATCCAGTGGTAAAACAGGGTCATCCCCTTTATACCAAGCTTCTGTCCCTACTTCGGTGTCTTGTGCTTATTAGACATTTGGGCTTGTACAAAGGAATCAGGAGGCAGGATGGCAACTTCCTGCAGAGAATTTAAAGATTTATTCTATATTACATCTCAGAACATATGCTTAGAAAATGCTCTTGAGCAAAGAGATCAAACAAACAGTCATAGTTCTCAGCCACTTTTCCCTTTTTCTTGTTGGGCGACACATCTTCTAGACACATTGACTCATGCCAACACTTTTCCTGAGATTTGTGAATTTCAGACTGCACAACTCAGGGGTAATTTGAAAGCTTTGCAAGACACATTTTTAAAAGTCAGACTATTTCAAAGCTTTTTCAACTAGCATTTCATTAAATATATTTAATGTTTTACCACACAATCGGGGGATTTGCAATTGGGGGACTTCCTTATCTTCTGGAACTTTATGAACCTCACATAACCTTTCAAAAGTGCTAAAATATGCTTCAATACAATCTGCTTCTTTTTTGTATGCAGGGCACAACCTGTCCCGGCTGGGTGTTCCTTGGATGGAGGGAGTACCTGGAGACTGTGGGATTTGCCTGTTTGCCCATTTTGCTCTGGGCATGAAGCCTTTCCTTCTCATTTTCTTGGGTTTCCTTCTTTTCCAGCTCCATGGCTTGTTGGTGTGCAGCTGCTTCTGCTTCCAGGTCTGGGCAGCATGCTGCTTCTTGCTGCTGCCTTTCTGTCTCCCTTTCCTTGGCTCATGTTTGTTTCCCATTTTTGGTGTCCACATTCTTTGTCTTTCTTCCAGACAACCATTTTTATGGTTCATGCTCATCTCTTAATTTGTCATTCCCCAACCTGGCCAGCAATAACTTTATAGTTGCTTCACAGATGCTCATGTTTATGCTTTACTTTTGTTCTATTTCTCTTATCTGAAATAAACAAAATGAAAATAATAAAACAGTAATCTTTCTTTTGACTGTTCCTAGCCTTCAAAATTGAGAATCACTTAAAAACTGTTACATGAGTGTTTAAAGTGTAAATCTCAGTTAAAATAGCAAGATGCTTATGCCATAATTACGCTATTGTCACATTTAGGGGTGCAATTCAGACCAGCGAGATGTTCTGTTACCACTTGTATTAAAATACTTCTGCTACTCATAGCTTCCATCCTGCATGCACTCCATATTCTGTAAATTGTACTACTCTGATTCAACCACTTTGAATCCAACAGCCCGCCAGAAGTTAGACACACACTTGTCTTTATCAGACTTGGTGAATGTTAGCAAGTCACCCCAACTCACCCCCAGTCCTGAGCTTTCTCAAACTCATGTGCTCTGCAATGTCCATCCCTCTCCTGCAACATTCATAGGCACACCCCAACAACTTGCCACATTAACTGGAGTTAACATGCACTTTAAAGCAAACACAGAACTTGGTTGGGTTAGATTAAAAGTAAAACTAGTTTACTAACAAAAGAAGACAGGATTTTAAGTGAGTTCAAGTATGAGAGAAAGTCAGAAATGGTTACAAGCAAATAAAGGTGAACACACACATCTCAAAGTCTAAAACTTAATCTAGCAAGGTACAGACCTTGTTCAAGATGGCTTTCCCAACTAACAGTCTTCCAGAAAAATGGTGTCTGACTCCCCCTTCCCTCTCCTCAGGCTCTCCTTCAACAGCCCAAAGTGCAGGTTCCTTTGTTTTCTTAGATGCAAGACATACCTTGGGATATTCTGCTCTTTCCTTTCTAGAATAGTATGGATTTTTCTGGTTACCCCTCAAAGTAAAGTTTATTCAAGCAATGTGGAAGATGACATAGACTCTGGTAGTGAAGGAAGCTCCATGCTCTTTCTTCCTGCACAAGTGTTTGCTAAAATGTAAATTGTTTTGTTTCTTTCCATCTCCCCTCTTCCCTCCCCATTAGTTGATTGCGGTTTACTGTTTGTGTGTAAACTGAGGTAAACTCACATTCCTTTGTTTAGGATGGAGCTGTATAACACTTTTACCTGTCTGCTTTTGAACAAGTGCTAGTAACATCATTCCCGGTAATTCATAACTGTATATATACTGTTGATATTGTTAGCCATGATATTATTAATCAGTAAGTTATTAGTTTTCAAATGATACCTCACAAGGCATATTTTGTATAAAGATTATTACAATAGTGTGTAAGGTGTGAATACAGGGGTGCATAAGGTTACAGAGTCCCACACTTTTGGAACACTCCTGCTGCAACCTTTGAGAAAGCTCTGGTCAGAAACAGGGGTGCTTGTCTCGCAGAAATCTATCCTTGGGCTAGAGGACATAAGGACCCAGAGATCTGACCCACTTCTTAATTCCTTCCAAGCACCTGTGCATCTTGTCTGAACCTCCCCTCCCAAGCTTTCTAACATCAAAGTACAAAGGATGAAATTCTGGCCCTACTGAAGTCAAGGGCAAAAATCCCACTGATTTCACTCCATGTACAGTCTGGTATTTTAGTTACTATATCAAACACAATTTAAAAATATATATTTTACAAATTTGCACCAACTAAGAACTCTATTTAATTATCTGTGATAGAGCTATCATGCCACAACACAACTAGGCAAGCAAACATTTTAAACAGCAGACACCATCATGGGAAATACAAGCCCCAGCACACTCTCTGATCTATTTTCATGTTGTAGCACTTCAAAGTAACAAGGGATGTTGTGAAAGAGAGTAAATTCATTTAAGAGGTTACACTGTAAAACAGGTTAAAAGGGTCTAGCATAAATGCCAGCTGCTACCTCTTAACATGGCCCTCTTATCCATTAACTTTCAAAAAATATTAAAACAGTGGGGTGAATGCATGATCATTTGACTGCACATTCAACTTAAATGTCACATTCTTTTGGAGTGAATGCCAACAGAGTGCATTGTGCCTTTAGAAAATATGAAACTTTAATTAGAGAGAATGCCAAACTTGCTGGGTTTTGCTCTGATACAATCTGGAAAAGAGGAACCAAGAGTCCTGCTTGCCAACTTTTGATATTACATGAAAGATATATTCTTTCTGCATTTCAAGAGATATTAGAATGTGGCCAAGCAAGTCAGTTTGCCCTCTTATAAGTCAGTGTTTGTGCAATTCAAAGCAAGTGAAATTCCCTTTGCTCTCATCAGAGGAACAGCACAACCTTTGAAAGTGTGCATTTCTACTACGGTTTCCATTACAAAGTGTGCGGCATTCAGGCTGAGCCCTATCTCAGGTGGTAGCAGGTTCCCATAGCTAGCCCCAGTGAGTTTAGACCTCTTTTCTGTCAATTACAGCTGTTATGATGCAAATATATTGACAGTTGGTTCTTCAGGTATGTAGCTTGAAACATTTTTAGATATTTAAAAATAAGTACCATGATCTTGAAATGGATCTGGTAATAGCAGTGTAGTGACAAATGTAATAGTACTGGAGCCCTGCAATGCACCCACTGCATCTGTGCACTTTCTCCCTCTCCATTTTCTTCACCTACACTTACTGTACATGCATCCTGTAGGGGAAAACTGAGGTCACTCATTCTATCTCCACCCTTTTGGAGCATGATGCAACACAATGCTCTGTCCTTACAATTGGAAGCACAGCTCCAAGGAAGGGGGTGGGACCAGGCTGCCATACTGTTGTTACTGGAAGTAGCTATTGCAAATTCCTCCTTGATCTGTGGGGAATGGCGTGGCTTTCCCATCACCTCTGGATTCTAGAGCCTGGCCAGTCCCACCTCCTCAACTAACCCTGACTCCACTACACTACTGGTCTGGTGTTGCTCCTCAGCAGGGCCCAGAGCTACCATGCAGAGATGAAAGTGTGGTCTGAGCAGTAAGGAGGAGTAGCCATTTGCAGTAAGGAGCAGCAGCCATTAGCTTTTTGCAGTAAGGAGCAGCAGCTGCCATTAGCTAAAAGTGCAGTCACATCCCATCTAAACTGTACAAAACAATAGAATATCTGGTTGTTAAGGAAGTATAACATCTACAGACAAACATTAAGATGTTTAAAGAAAATCTTTGCAAGATAACACTCTATTTGGTAGAACTGCTTATCAGCAGTTTCAACTGGGAAAAAAAATCCCTTTTTAAACCTTCAGGTGTTTGTCTGTTGCATAACTAGTTTCACAACATTTGAACTGTATGTAGGGAGTAACGCGCTAGGACTGGTTAAATAATTGTAGGGAGTAATGTGCTAGGACTGGTGAAAGAATTGTTTCATAATACTTTAGTAAAAATAATTGGTTACGGTACAGATAAGAAGGACCTAAGTCAGGGATCAGCAACTTTTGGCATGCAACCCACCAGGGAAAGGTCCTGCCGGGCCGGGCCGGGCCAGGCCAGTTTGTTTACCTGCCGCATCCAC
Source organism: Gopherus evgoodei (assembly GCF_007399415.2). Lineage (NCBI taxonomy): Eukaryota > Metazoa > Chordata > Testudines > Testudinidae > Gopherus > Gopherus evgoodei. The sequence continues at coordinate 91,087,294 of NC_044326.1, read as the reverse complement.
AGGTTCAGCGATTGCAGCTCCCACTGACTGCGGTTTGTGGCTTCAGGCCAATGGGGGCTGTGGGAAGCTGCATGGGCTGAGGGATGTGCTGGCTGCCCTTCAAGGGGTAGGTGTGTTACACGGCTCTGCTATTTGGGGGGTGGGGGAACAGGGACAAGGGTGTCCCCACTTACCTAGTGCAAGGTTGATACACCCCGACACACAGATGTTGAGACTCTCAGCTGGGGCAGACAATACAAACAGGGACTCCAGCCTTCTAGGTCAGAACCAAGGAATAGTCTGTTGCCCCCGACCTTTTGGGTAGAGCAAACAATAACAAATAGAGGCTTCAGCCACCTGGGTGGGGCAGAGCAAACACAGTCTACAGCTAGAATCTCCAGCAGTAATGCCCATCTGCCAACACAGGATAGAAGATCCAGGCCCACGCTGCTCCACCAGGTTCTGATCTAGGGCAATGTGCAGCTAGCAACCTCCTGTTCAGGATTCAAGTACTGATTCCCAGTGTATTCCCTGGGTCACTTCCTAGCCTTAAGTCCATTTCAGACCTCTCCTCTGTGAGCACCGGCTTGGTGTCCCATCAATCTCTACAGCTGGAGGGTTCTCCATAACATAGACAAGGACCTCTGCTTCAGCAGGCTGACTATTCTTCAACATCCTCCTCCTCCTCCTCAGTCAGCCCAGAATGAGCTGATCAACCTCCTTTTATCTGTTCGCTCCACCTGGAGCATGTGCAGCAGAGGTTAGGGGATATAGACTCTTGGGCCCAACGTGGTTAACCCCCGCTTGTCTAGTGTGGGGTCACCCACGACAGGGTGTACCACGGATTTATATTTTCTGCTTTTCATAAACAGATGGTTAAGAGTTAATGTCTCTTTTGCCTATAAAGGGTTAACTAGCTCAGTAAACCTGGAACACCTGACCAGAGGACCAATCAGGAGACAAGATACTTTCAAATCTCGGTGGAGGGAAGCCTTTGTCTGTGCTTTCTAGGTTTTTTCTTTGTTCTCTCTGGGTTCTGAGAGGGACCAGACCTGTATACAGACTCTCCAATTTTGTGAAACAGCCTCTTCTGTTCAATTTAGTAAGTACTAGTTAGAAAGGTGGTTTAGTCTTTTGATTGTTTTCTTTATTTGCAAATGTGTATTCTGCTGGAAGGATTGTATCTCTGTTTGCTGCAACTTGTATTTGTGCTGGGGGGAGGATTCTCTCTAGTGTCTATAAGCTGAAAGACCCTGTAACATTTTCCATCTTGATTTTACAGAGATAATTTTTACTTTTTTTTTCTTTTATTAAAAGCTTTTCTTTTTAAGAACCTGATTTTTTATTTCTTGTGTAAAACCCAAGGGGAGGGGGTCTGCACTCACCAGGGAATTGGTGGGAGAAAGGAGAGAAGGGGGGAGGAAAAGCCTGATTTCTCTCTGTGTTAGGATTACTGTCTCTCTCTCAGGGAGAGTCTGGAGTGGGGAGAGAAGGTGAATTTAAGATTCAAGGAGTTGAATCACGGGGATCTCTCAGTGTTACCCAGGGAGGGGAGAATCTGGGAGGAGGAAAGGAGGGGGGAATGGTTTATTTCCCTTTGTTGTGAGACCCAAGGGGTTTTGGGTCTTGGGGTCCCCAGGGAAGGGTTTGGGGGCCATAAAGTGTCCCAAAACACTATTTTTTGGGTGGTGGCAGCTCTATCATTTCTAAGTTAGTAATTAAGCTTAGAGGGGTCCATGCAGGTACCCCATCTTTTGGCCGCTAAGGTTCAGAGTGGGGAATCATACCTTGACATTGCTTTATCATCTATCCCTTTCATAATAGTTCCTAACACTGTTAGCTTTTTTTTACTACCACTGCATACAGAATGGATGTTTTCAAAGAACTATACACGATGACTCCAAGATCTCTTTCTTGAATAGTAACAGCTAATTTTGACCTCATCATTGCATACATACAGCTGGGATTAATTTTTCCACTGTGTATTACTTTGCACTTATCAATAAGATTACAATTTACTCATGGACAGGTCACAGGCAATAAACAAAAATTCACGGTCGAGGGGAGTGCTTAGCTTAACTGGAGAGGGTGAGGCACCGCTCCTCTGGGGAGGTAGGGGGAGGGGTTGCCCGAGACACTGCTGCTCTTGCAGCAGGGGCACCCAAAGCACCGCTGCTTCTCAGGCAGTCCCTAGGGCCAGCAGCACCAGCTGTTGCCAAGATGGTCCCCACAGCCAGCTGCTGCCAAGCAGCAGCTGCTTTGCCCACCCACAGGACCACCAACTGGCTGTTGCTCTGGCTGTCCAGGTCTGCCTGAGCTGTAGCTGGTGTGGCTGGCCCTAGGGCCGCTCCAGCAGTGCCGTGTGACTGACTGCAGGGCCACCTGACCTGCTGGCTATGGGGCCGCTCCAGCAGCAGCCAGTATGGCTATCGCTGGGGCTGCCTGAGCAGCAGGCTCCTGGGGCAGCTGCTTGGGTGGCCCAAGGGTCAGCCACATGGGCTGCTGCAGAAGTCCATGGAAAGTCACGGAATCCATGACTTCTGTGACCTTGATGACAGACATGCAGCCTTACCTATCAGCACTGAATTTCATCTGTCATTCTGTCACTGGGTTGTGAGATCCCTTTGTAACTCTTCACACAAAGCTTTGGATTTACTATATTGAGTAATTTTGTACTGCCTGCAAATTTTACCCTCCCTCTTCACCACCTTCTCCACATCATTTCTGAATATGCTGAATAGCACAGGTCCCAGTACCAGTCCTTGGGGGACCCTGATATTTACCTCCCTTCATTGTGAAAATGACCATTTAATCCTTCCCTTTGTTTCCTATCTTTTAACTAATTACTGATCCATGAGAGAACCATCTCTTTTATTTCATGGGAGGTGTGACATACTGAGGGCGGGGTTGATGGAGCAGAGAATCTGAGGAGGAGGCTGATAGCCATAGAGGTATGGAGGGGACAGTGCAAGAGCAGTATTATCATAGGCATACCCTGAGGTTCAGAAAATGACAAGGCCACGCTGCCCGAGCATAGTTTTTCAAAGTAATGGAGGGTAACTTCATCATAGATTTCACATGCTTGAGTGATGCTATAGACTGGTCTGGCAGCACTACAGACCTGGGTAATAGATAAGCAACCAATGAGGGATGCCAAGTCTTGGGATAATGCATGTACAACAATTTGCCCTACCTACTAGGGCAGCTGCTTTTTGATAAATCAGTTGCTATATTTACTGAGCAGTCTTCAAGCTCAGCCCTGGATATAGCACACTGCTAGCTTTGATGTGGCCAAGCACAGATCACTGTGAGTGTGTTTGTATCCTACAGCGAGAGATGTAAACCGAAGAGAGGATAGCATGTGTTATATATCTGCCTCTGTGCCTGACCCAAAGGATGCAAGTCTACTGCAGCCCCCATCCATGCACATAACACATACAGATTAGCAGGTTACAGGGACATAATCTCTTCAAGTCAGCCTAAGCTGAAAAAAAGAATTTCTGGTTAGTCTTGCTACCTTGGCTTCTATCTATCTATCTATTTTAAATTCACCAAATGCACAGTGAGCTCTTGATCTGCACTTTCTTTTAGAGCTACTGTTTGAGGGGAAAAAAAGAGAAAGACAAACCTTTTTCCTCTGCCTACCAACATCTGGTCTACACTGAAGAGTTGTATCAGTTTGTGATATGATAAACAAAAAAAAAACCCCAAACCCTTGACTGACACAGCTATGCTGGCAACTCACCTGTATAGACATAGATGGAAAAGCGCTCGGGGAGATGGCGTTTCTACACCCTTCTGTCAGTGTAGGCTCTGTCTACAGAGCAGGGCTTTGTTGAGATCTTTGTTAGCTATTCCTCTTTTCTCACACAGATTCTTCATTTTTTTTTCAGACATAGGAGAGGAGGGAGACCCTTTTAATAAATCTCAATCAAACACAGCAGAGCCAGCCTGACCCTATGAACAGCAATTATGGTAGTAGCTTAGGCAGAGAGGTTACCGAGGGAGGTGGTGGAATCTCCTTCCTTAGAGGTTTTTAAGGTCAAGCTTGATAATCATCCCAGGCAGAGCTTTTAGTTGGAGTTGGTCCTGCTTTGAGCAAGGAGTTGGACTAGGTGACCTCCTGAGGTCCCTTCCAACCCTGATATTATCATCTGGCTAGATACATTCAAGTGCTTGCTAACCTCATGATGTCTGGCTCTGCCCATCTCCATGTGTGTTACTGAACGCCAAGACAACAGCATAGATGCCTCTAGCTAGGACATATCAGGCGGAGTCTGCTGAGGGAGCAGGAACAGGCGCCCACTGCAAGCCGTTATTATCTACCCCACCTCACCATGAGCCAGGGCTGCACAGCCTGGCTGGTGTAACGACAGGTTTAGCAACCCTCCCGTTTCGCAACTAGGTGCAGTTTCCGCCACGCAACGTGACTATGTAGGCTACTGCTCAGGACTTGCTGCCCCTGGTCCATGGGGTTGCAAATCAGGAGGGTAAATTTCTGCCCTCCCCCCGCTCAGACCCTGACAGCTCCCTCACTGCGATTTGTCCCCCTTGAGCCTTTTAAACCCCCCACAAACAGCAGGCAGTAAATGGTAAGTAGAAGTGAGGGCAGAGAGAGGGCAGGGGCGACAGCGAAGGTCACTGGGCAGGCTGCCCGACACCACCTGGGGCTCCGCCGGCCGCCCCCTCGGGAGCAGCGAAACCAGGGCCCGGCCAGAACTAGCGCGGGGGGAAGCCGGCTGCGCGGACCTCGTCCCCGCCCCTGCTCGCTGAACGCCTCGTGCCGGTCGGGGGGGGGGCACAGGGGCTCTACCTGCACTTGTGGAGGGGGGATCCGAGTTCGGTCTCCCGCCCCGCCCAGGTTGTCCCCCTGGTTACGCACGCGAGACGCTGGCCGAGGTACTTAGCGACCAGCCACAGAACTGCGCGGAACAGCGGAGTAACGGGCCCTTACCTCACCCCCATCAATCACTTCCGGGTCAGCCGGTGGCCGGTTTCCTTCCGGGGGACGCTAGAGTCGGGGCTAGGCCGGAGCCAGCCCGGCTCACTGGTTGGGACGATGTGAGCACTGCTTGTCCCGCTGGCGGTACCCGGGGGGGGGCGCCCTCGTTGGCAGGGCGCGGGCAGAGCTACTGCCCCGCCTGGGAGGGGGCAGGCGGCTAGTCCAGCGGGGTGTCTCGTGCTAGGACCCGTCATCCACCTGCTCCCCGCTGACTGGCTGGGGGCAGCAGCTACCGCTGGGCCAACCACCTGCCCTTTTTGCCACGGACAGGGGCGTCGTGTGCTCCCCAGCCCGCCGACACCTGTCCGGATAAGCGATATGGCAACAGCTTCGCTTTCGATCGGCCGCTCTGCCCCTCCCCCGGCCCCTGCGCATCTTCCTCGGTGGGCATGCCCCCCTCCCCCGGGCTGCGGCTAGTGGGGTGGCAGGGCAGCGGGGAGGTGTTCGGGCAGAGCAGGAAGAGGAAGCTGCGGCGGCACCTGGCAGCCTGTGTCCTGCTCTGGCAGTGCTTCCAGGCTTCCCCCCGTAAGGCTTGGCATTGACCCTCCCCAACCGCCAGCTCTGGTACAAAGCATTTCTCCTTCTTTACCCTTTGCAACTAAGGGAGGACTTAGCCTTTCATTTCTGACAGATGAAGGGTGTTCGCCACATGAGAGGGAACAGATGTTACCCTCATTAGCAGCTTAGCAAGAGCTAGCAGCCCAGAGAGATTGTACAATTGTTTCTGTAGCATCAGATAATGAATGCCCTGTGATCAGTTGTCACTTTCTTTGCACAGAAAATGTTTGTGTACTTATGGGGATACCTGTATAGTAACTTCTTCCGATTTTGGCTGAAATGGATCTTGAGGCAGCTCACTGGAAAATGTGAATTACAGCGTATCTTTGGTGGTTCAAAGGAAGGTTCACAACGGACGCTAAAGATAGGTAATGAAAGATGTAATCTTTTTAAAAGTACATTAGAGTTTGGAACTGGACAGCCAGTTCCTCTTGCCATGTAACAGCAGTTTGAAGGCATACCTGAAAAAATGGTTGGTTTCACATCAGGTCCAAGTGGGAAAAATATCTAAATCATTATTGATACTGTACTCCTAGAGACAGACTCAAGGGAGCAAGGGTTACATGGGCCCTAGATACATCTACTATGTTTACAGCTGGAATTGGCAGCTATAGGTCTTCTAGAAGCATTTTGGCAAAGCGTTGTGAGAAACAACACAGGAAGGATGTCAGCTATTTGTTTTGTAACTTGCTTCCTGTATTGCCTTCCAAGCGAATGCCTTTCTCATGGACTCTAAATTTACTTTAAAAGCAAATGGTTCAGAGTAGCAGCCCTGTTAGTCTGTATCCGCAAAAAGAACAGGAATACTTGTGGCACCTTAGAAACTAAAAAAATTATTTTAGCATAAGCTTTCATGAGCTACAGCTCACTTCTTCGGATGCATAGAATGGAACACACAGACAGGAGATATTTATACATACAGAGAACATGAAAAGATGGAAGTATGCATACCAACAGGAAGAGTCTAATCAACTGAGATGAGCTATCATCAGCAGGAGAAAAAAAAACTTTTGAAGTGATCATTGAGATGACCCATAGAAGATGTGAGGAGAACTTTACACTAATTGAATCTATTTCACTATGTTATGACCCAACAATTCCCAGTCTCTGTTTAAACCTAAGTTAATTGTATCTAATTTGCATATTAATTCAAGTTCAGCAGTCTCTCTTTGGAGTCTGTTTTTGAAGTTTTTTTGTTGCAAAATTGCCACCTTCAAGTCTGTCACTGAGTGGTTAGAGAGGTTGAAGTGTTCTCCCACTGGTTTTTGAATGTTATGATTCCTGATGTTAGATTTGTGTCCATTTATTCTTTTGCGTAGAGACTGTCCGGTTTGGCCAATGTACATGGCAGAGGGGCATTGCTGGCACATGATGGCATATATCACGTTGGTAGATGTGCAGGTGAATGAGCCCCTGATGGCGTGGCTGACATGGTTAGGTCCTATGATGGTGTCACTTGAATAGATATGTGGACAGAGCTGGTATCGGGCTTTGTTGCAAGGATAGGTTCCTGGGTTAGTGTTTATGTTGTATGATGTGCAGTTGCTGGTGAGTATTTGCTTCAGGTTGGGAGGCTGTCTGTAAGCGAGGACTGGCCTCCCAAGATCTGTCAGAGTGAGGGATCATCTTTAAGGATAGGTTGTAGATCTTTGATGATGCGCTGGAGAGGTTTTAGTTGGGGGCTGAAGGTGATGGCTAGTGGCGTTCTGTTATTTTCTTTGTTGGGCCTGTCCTATAGTAGGTGGCTTCTGGGTACTCTTCTGGCTCTGTCAATCTGTTTTTTCTCTTCAGCGGGTGGGTATTGTAGTTTTAAGAATGCTTGATAGAGATCTTGTAGGTGTTTGTCTCTGTCTGAGGGATTGGAGCAAATACGGTTGTATCTTAGAGCTTGGCTGTAGACAATGGATCGTGGTGTGTGTCCTGGATGGAAGCTGGAGGCATGTAGGTAAGTATAGCGGTCAATGGGTTTCCGGTATAGGGTGGTGGTTATGTGACCATCGCTTATTAGCACTGTAATGTCTAGGAAATGGACTGCTTGTGTGGATTGGTCTAGGCTGAGGTTGATGGTGGGATGGAAATTGTTAAAATCATGGTGGAATTCTCGAGGGCTTCTTTTCAATGAGTCCAGATGATGTAGGGCAAGTAGAGTAGGGGCGTTAGGGAACGAGAGCTAAGGAAGCGTTCTAAGTCAACCATAAAGATGTTGGCATACTGTGGGGCCATGCGGGTACCCATAGCAGTGCCCTTGACTTGAAGGTATATATTGTCCCCAAATGTGAAATAGTTGTGGGTGAGGACAAAGGCACAAAGTTCAGCCACCAGGTTAGCCGTGATATTATCGAGGATACTATTCTTGATGGCTTGTAGTCCATCTTTGTGTGGAATGTTGGTGTAGAGGGCTTCCACATCCATAGTGGCCAGGATGGTGTTTTCTGGAAGATCTCTGATGGATTGTAGTTTCCTCAGGAAGTCAGTGGTGTCCCGAAGATAGCTGGGAGTGCTGGTAGCATAGGGCCTGAGGAGAGAGTCCACGTAGCCAGACAATCCTGCTGTTAAGGTGCCAATGCTTGAGATAATGGGGCATCCAGGATTTCCAGGTTTATGGATCTTAAGTAGCAAGTAGAATACATCTGGTCGGGGTTGTAGGCATGTGTCTGTACAGATCTGTTCCTGTGCTTTCTCAAAGAGTTTCTTGAGCAGATGGTGTAGTTTCTTTAGATAATCATCAGTGGGATCAGAGGCTAATGGCTTGTAGAATGTGGAGTTACAGAGCTGCTTAGCAGCCTCTTGTTCATATTCCAACTTACTCATGATGATGACAGCACCTCCTTTGTCAGTCTTTTTGATTATGATGTCAGAGTGCATCATATTGTATATAAACTACAAATGCTTTTACTTAAGTTTTAATTGCTAAAAAAAGAAAGGTCCAAAAGATATACTTTCCTTTCCCGGCTAGCCAAGGGAAATGTAGTTAGCTTCAAAAAACAAACTAAAAAGGTGTTACACCTTTTGCTGAGTCTCTAGCCAGTTTTTGTTTTTTTTACCATCACAATTTCCTATTTGAAACAAGAAAGTGTTCTTTGAAAGACCCACACAAACATGGAAATTAATTATAAAGGGGAAGCACTGAAAATGACTACACACAAAGTGATGTCAAATGCAACATCTAAAATAAGTAATTTCTCTTATTTGTAAGTCAATCTTGGTTGCTATTGTAACAATAGTAGGAAAATGTACAAAGTATGATGTTCTTTTGAAGTTTACTGTCCTCTAAACTCCTGTTAGTATAAATGAATGGTTTTTAATGTGCTTGGAAAGAAAGATACTCCTAAATACACAACAGCTATGTTATCTCTTTCAAACTGGCTCGTCACCTTTCCAGACTGTTAAACTGACGTTGTAATGAAGTAAATTTAAAAAACTACAAAATTATTCAGATTGCTATATTCATAAAGATGGTGATAGATTTATATCATGCAAAAGGTTTTCAATTCATTATTGTCACTTACTTGTTAATTTTAAAATGATCCTTGACTAATTTACTGATGCAACCCTAATAAAACACTGGTTAGACATACTATTTACAAATGTGTTGTCAATGATGTAACTCGTCAAAAGTTTGAATTCAATATATAAAACAGTTGTAGTGATATAATTATTTGTCTTGTATTACAGAGTACTCATTGGGATTATCAAAGAGTAAGGTAGGAGTTGATGGAGATAACACACTATACCAGAAAACCAATTTTTAGAGACAAATATTCCCTTAAAGTAATGCTTACTTTTAGAATCTGATAGCTTTCAGGTGTCTTTTGGGTGTGTATTCATGACAGAATATGTGCTGGAGTAAAATTTTCTCTCACTGTTTTTCTATTAGTTTTATACAGAATAATGCTCAATATGCCCAGTTTATCCATATTTCTACTCCAAAATACATGTAAAATTGAATAGATTTGAATAGAACAAAAGTAGTCTAATTCATAATATAATTTTTGTCGTATCAAGGCCTCAGTGAACTGCACAACAAAAATGAAGCTATTAGGTAGGACAGGATAAATGCGATTTGCAGACTAAAAATCTTTTATAGAAAATGGAAATGTGATACGTAATCCTTTCAGTGCTAGATCTATACCCTTATGCATGGTGTGATGTAGTAGTGCTGTATAATTGAAGCAAATGAAACATGAATACATACTTGGTGGTTCAGCAGTATGTTGCAAGTTCATTTTATTTTTTTTTATGTTCAGCATCAGTTAAAGGGATACTGGCAAAGAATTAGACCCTCAAATTTGCTTATCTTACCATAAACTAAATGTTTTTCCTTGTAGCTCTGAAGATGACTGACTATTCTTTTCTGTCTAATCACTGCCAAGTGGTACTGAAAGAGAATTTTTGTGACTGCCACAAACAAATTTTTGTTATGATAGAGCACATTGAGTGGGTTCTACCAGATGTCTTGATTATGATTTTAATATCAAATTTCTACAGTATCCTACCCCAGAATGGTTTACCCTTTGTGTGTGTGTGTGTGTGTGTATACACACACACACACACACACACACACACACACACACACACACACACAAATCCCATCTCACATTATTGAAATGTAGCTGTCAGGAACGAAATGAAAACTATTTTATGAATGCATAGTGCCACAAAGAAATTGATATAGTATGACTGACTATAGTATTTAACAATGACATTGTGGCATCTTGTGTGTTCTGTTGTGGCTGTATACTCCATCTGTGAGGCACAAGGTTGTGAACAGATGTCACACAGGGATGTGTAGGCTCCCACTGAAAACTTGGTATGATGCATGGCCCTTTTTTCCCCAATCATAGAATTGTGGGACTGAAAGGGACCTCAAGGGGTTCTCTAGTCCAGTCCCCTGCACTCATGGCAGGGCTAAGTACTATCTAGAGCATTTCTGAAAGGTGCTTGTCTAGCCTGCTCTTAAAAATCTCTAATGATGCAGATTCCACAGTCTCCCTTGGCAATTTATTCCAGTGCTTAACCACTTAACAAGTTTTTCCTGATGTCCAGCCTAAACCACCCTTGCCACAATTTAAGCCCATTACTTCTTGTCCTATCCTTAGAGGTTAAGGAGAACAGTTTTTCTCCCTCCTCCTTGTAAGAACCTTTTATGTACTTAAACTGTTGTTGTGCCACCCCGCCGCCCCCCCCCAAAAAAACCTTCCCTTTTCCAGACGAAACAAACCCATTTTTTTTCAATATTCCCTCATAGGTCATGTTTTCTAGAGTTTTCATCATTTTTGTTTCTCTTTGGACGCTCTCCAATTTGTCCACATCTTTCTCAAAATGTGGCACCCAGAACTAGACACAATATTCCAGTTGAGGCCTAATCAGTGCTGAGTAAAGTGGAAGAATGACCGCTTGTATTTTGCTTACAACACTCCTACTAATACATCCCTGTATGATAGATAGATATATATATATATATTTGCAACAGTGTTACACTGTTGACTCATATTTAGTTTGTGATCTACTATGAGCCCCAGATCCCTTTCTGCAGTACTCCTTCCTAGGCAGTCATTTCCTATTTTGTATGTGTGCAACTAATTGTTCCTTCCTAAGTGGAGTACTTTGCATTTGTCCCTATTGAATTTCATCCTATTTACTTCAGACCATTTCTCCAGTTTGTCCAGATCATTTTGAATTTTAATCCTATCCTCCAAAGCACTTGCAACCCCTCTCAGCTTTGTGTTCTCCGCAAACTTTATAAGTGTACTCCTATTCCTTTATCTAAATCATTTATGAAGATATTGAACAGAACCGGACCCAGAACTGATCCCTGCAGGACCCCACTCGTTATGCCTTTCCAGCATGACTGTGAACCACTGATAACTACTCTCTGGGAATGATTGTCCAACTAGTTATGCACCCACCTTATAGTAGCTCCATCTAGGTTGTATTTCCCTAGTTTGTTTATGAAAGCTCATGCAAGACAGTATCAAAAGCCTTACTAAAGTCAAAATATACCACATCTACTGCTTTCCCCCCCATTGTTAGCCTGTCAAAGAGAGATATTAGGTTGATTTGACATGATTTGTTCTTGACAATTTCTATACTGACTGTTACTTATCACCTTATTATCTTCTAAGTATTTGCAAATTGATTGCTTACTTATTTGCTCCATTATCTTTCTGGGTACAGAAGTTAAGCTGACTGGTCTTTAATTCCCCAGGTTGTCCTTATTTTCCTTTTTATAGATTGGCACTGTATTTGCCCTTTTCCAGTCTTCTGGAATCTCTCCCATCTTCCATGACTTTTCAAAGATAATCGCTACTGGCTCAGATACCTCCTCAGTCAGCTCATTGAGTATTCTAGGATGTATTTCATTAGGCCCTGGTGACTTGTCTAAGTAATTTTTAACTTTGTTTCTTTCTCTACTTTAGCTTCTGATCCCATCTCATTTTCACTAGAATTCACTACGTTAGATGTCCAGTTGCTACTAAACTTTTGTGTCTTTCTCAAAGTGATTCATAGATTCCAAAGCCAGAAGGGACTATTGTGATCTTATAGACTAACCTCTTGTATAATAGACCATAGAACTTCCCCAAAATAGAGTATATATTTTTAGAAAAACATCCAGTCTTGATTTTAAAATTGACAGTCATGGAGAATCCACTATGATCTTGGATAAATTGTTCCAATGTTAATACCCTTTATTGTTAAAATTTTTTTTTTGCCTTATTTGCAGTCTGAATTTGTCTAGCTTAAATTTCTAGCCATTGGATGTCTCTGCTAGATTGAAGAGACCATTATTAAATATTTGTTCGCCATGTAGGTACTTACACTGTAATCAAGTCACTCCCCCAAACCTTCTTTTTGTTAAGCTATCGAGAGCTCTTTGAGTCTACCACTTTGAGGCATGCTTTTTAATCTTTTAATCATTCTCATGGCTCTTCTCCGAACCCTTTCCACTTTATCAAGAACTAATCCAGTGGTTCCCAAACTTGTTCTGCCACTTGTGCAGGGAAAGCCCCTGCCGGGCAGGGTTGTTTACCTGCCACATCCACAAGTTCAGCCGATCGTGGCTGCGGTTCATTGCTCCAGCTGCCTCCAGCAGCTCCCATTGGCCTGGAGCAGCGAACCAGGGGCTTTTCCCTGCACGAGTGTTGGAACAAGTTTGGGAACCACTGGACTAATGCATCCAAAGCCCTTTTTGCCACAGCATTTCACTTGGAGCTCATGTTCAGCTGATTATCCACTACAACCCCCAAATCTTTTTCAGAGTCACTGCTTCTTAGGATAGAGTTCTCCCATCTTGTGTGACCTTCAAGTATTTACAGCATTTACTGATATGTGATCAACATTTATGCTGCACAAGTTAAGATTCTGCTTAGAGGTGACTTTGAAGTATTTACCTTCACCGTCTTTTCTGTCCTTTCCAAGTTTCAACTAACCGTAAATGACTTTTTTGGAGACTCTATCTTCATCCTTTCTGATAACATGACCTGTCCATCCTAAGTTGAACTTTGATAACCATTGCCTGACTGCCAGGTTATTTTTTGTCTTTCAAGGACTGTGTGTATATTAAGGCCCTCTGTCTCAACCTATTTGTTGTTACTAACAGCAAAAACTGCCCACACTTTCCAGAATGAAGATATTAACCTAGGTCCCTGGAATTTGTCTGGGACTTTAGTTAATATCTTCACTCTGGAAAAAGTATGGCATGCGTTAGTAACAAATAGTCAATGCCTCTGTCTCATCTCTAATACTGGCATCTCACTTCCAGTAGTGCACTTGCTCCTGCTATGATGAGGTATTAGTTCATTATTAAACTGGAGAAGAATGTCACTGAGAATTATCTTACTCCTTAATAATCCCATTTACTTCAGTAGGACTAAGTAAATGGAGTAAGGTACTATTTAGCACGTTTAAGGGTATCAGAATCTAGGCTATAGTGAATTGGCAATACAACTTCTCTCAGGATCTAAGTTTGCCTTTGAGGATTCTCCTCCAGAAATTATCAGGCCTGATACTAGTTATCTTGAGATCACTGTCCAGGATGCATGTTTTTAATTCATGTATTTTACCAGCTGGCTGAAAAAGAGAGAATGAAACTATCCTCATTCTTTCACAGACAAAGCAAGGGATAGCTCAGTGGTTTGAGCATTGGTCTACTAAGTTCAGGGTTATGAGTTCAATCCTTGAGGGAGCCACTTAGGGATTTAAGGCAAAATCAGTACTTAGTCCTGCTAATGAAGGGCAGGGGGGCTGGACTCAATGACCTTTTGAGGTCCCTTGCAGTTCTAGAAGATTGGTATATCTCCTCTTATTATTATTATTATTATTTTTACTTAAGGCTTTAATCACAAAAATGTATTTACCTTGACAACTGTCCCATATTTTTTATTTTTAAAGATGCAAATGCAATGGGTATAAACAGATTGGTAAATAATAGGAACAAATAGATGTTTACATTTTGTATTCATTGTTTGACTTACGTTCATTTCTTAGGTGTTAAGAAATGCTGTACATGTTAGTAGAAGCTGAAGTGGAAAAATGTGTCCTGGGTATAATGAAAGAAAAGGATAATATACAGAAGGATACAGGGTATGTTGTTTGTTACTGTTATATAGGTACTTCTAACTGGAACCACATCATTTTACCTTTATAAGATTGTATAGGTATGTGACAAGGGGAGATTATTAAAGGAATCCCCTAATCTGATACCGTTGTTTGGGAATACAGCCACATACATAATACTTTTGCAATTCCGTTTTAAGGATTCCAAGTGTATATATGAGGAGAGTGCATAGATGTGGTATGATAAAAAGGTTTTATTGGCATGAGTTTGGGATAACTGCATTACTCACAGTTGACCAACTAACAATTAAATTTTGTACTGGTCATCTCATCAAATCTTTACCAATATCATCACATATCTTGTATGACTTATATTATACTATTGTTATTTTAGAGAGTTCATTTAAAGAAAAAAAAAAAAAGCTTTGTTAGATCAGTTTGCTTTGTGTCTCTCCACCTGTAACGGTAAAGGCGTTGAGGAGGGGAAAATTATACCTAATTTAAAACAACTCTAAAAATGATCTGAAGAAACTTTTCTGTACATAAAAACTTTGAAATTGTTGTTTATCTTATGATCTTTAAATCTAGAAGCAAGTGTGGTATTTAATGTTGGAAAGCTGCGGTTCTCCCCTTTTCCGGAGATGCAGTGTTCCCATTTCTAGCTATGCAGCATTGAAGTATTGCCCTTAGACTTGTCACTGGAGCTGGATGAAATATTATCCATTCTGGAGTATAGTGTAACATTTTGAGGTGAGGAAAGTAATAGTCTTCCAGAGAGAAATGTGATTTTTTTTTTTTCCAGTTGGGCAAAGCTTGCAGGAGTCTGCTGTGTCACATTAAATATTGCAGGACCTATACTCCCTTTTTCTAGTGATCTAAGCAATGATGACTCTATGGCCATCCCATCATGTATCCCCCTTAAGATCGTGTGGGGTTTTTGTTTTTCAGTTTTAAGACAAGCCTGCAGGTATGTTTGCTGCAGATATCTGGTTATAAGAAACTTTATTTGGAGGTGGAAAATCTGAGGAAAGTTCCATATGATTCAGATAACGAAGAACATGAAAAGCAACTAATTCAGGTGAAGGTGTCTTTGAATTCTGAGTCCTAAACTATTACTACAATAATTGAATGCTAATAAGTTAGCCATAGAAGTTTAGCTTTCTTTAAATTCGTAACTATTGGGCTGTTTGGTCTTCATAAACTAGAAGAGCAAAATTGGTTTTAAACATTGGAATAAAACAGCTCTGACAGGTGCTTTTTCAATAAGTTTCTGACAAATGCCCTTTACTACAAGTCTCCAACAGTATGTGAAAGATTCATCTTATCCTCTTACTGCTAATTCGTTTAATAGCATGTTGGCATTTTAAAAATATTTACTATTTTCAATTGTAAAAGTGACTCACTCAAATTAAACAATATCCCAAAGCAAATCTCAGACTAATAGCTCTTTTTTCCAAGGGTTTCTTACAGTAAGTTTATTCTATCTGAAACCCCCAAAATAGCGGCACACAATTATTTAAAAAAACCCAACACTTCTGCATACAAACAGTACTTAATAATTTATAGTGCCTTCCACTCAAGAAATTTAATGAGTTTTACAAATACAGTGAACTTAGCATTCTAATATCCCTGTATATAGATATTTATCCTCACTGTGGCTTTGATCCTTCAAAGACTTATGCAAGTGTTTCAATTGAAGCCCGTGGGTAATCTCATTTAACTCAGTGGTAGTACTTGTGCTTAAAATTAAGCATTTGCACAAGTGTTTGGAGATTTGGGGTTTACATGGATGAGGAGACTGACAACCAGAAAAATTAAGGGCCTGATGCTCTTTTACATCCACTTGAGGCCCTTTTGCACTGCCAGGACAGCATAAAGGGGCCTTAGTGTAAATGAGTATCCAGCTCTAAGGGAGTTAATTGTCCCCTGATTTGGTTGTAATTTCAGTCTATAGGGCTTAAGTGAGTTACCCAAGGGGAAAAAAAGGAAGCGTGACAAAGCATAGAGAATCCATGTCTCCCAATATTTAGTCTTGTGTCTTAAATGCAAGATTATTTTATCTGACGTGTCAATAAGTATTCTGAATAACATGACTAGGAAATACATTGGCAGTTGTGTTATTTGTAACATGGAAGTATATTTATGTAGCTTTGGAATTTGCTGATGCCTCATGAAAATCTGAAGGCTAGAATCACCAAGCAGTGGTGTGACATTGGTTTCCAAGGTGATGATCCCAAAACAGACTTCAGAGGAATGGGCATGCTGGGATTAGTTAATCTGGTGTAAGTGAAAATAAATACTTTTCTTCTAAGTCTTAAGTTTTCTATGTCTACGCATTCTTATTTAGTATTATTCCTAATTCCCTCTGGATTGACTGTCTGAGTAGAAGCAAATAGAAATATTGGCTACTGTAATACATTACTGAATAATGGAAAATGAGACCCTTTCTAAATGAGTAAACAGTTCTTCAACAGCGAGCTGCATTGTTGTAGCCAACTAGTTGGATAGATGGTAGTTTTAGTTACAAATTGTAAGAGTTGAAAAGGAGCAGAAAGGAGTTTAAGAATAAATCATTCTACCCATGTATGATAGGCCTGAGAAAGTAACTGATCAAAGCTCTTCAAAATAAAGTTATTACTAAGTTAAAAGTACTAATGATGTAGAACAGAAGATATGAAAATCTGCTTGAATGGGGAAATCCTGAAGTCTCTGGAAGTCTCCTATTCCACTGGTCTCCTTTATCATGCCATTCTGTGACATATCACTTCCTCCTCGTTTACTTTTATTGGTTTTCATTCTGCACTCTTTCTTCAATACACATTTGTCTACAATTCCATTCTTCTGTTGTTGAAAATTTTAGATTTAATTAATAAACTTCTTATGTAGTAATCCTTAGATTTGGTTTTGTTTGCTCCTTCAGGTATTTTAGTAAACATTACACCAGTGAAGCTCGACAGATCCTCTCTCGTTCAAATCATGCAAAATTGGGGTAAGCCATTTGTACAGGCCTAAGATCTCACAAAGATCTTAATTTGTAGAGTGCAAATCTGTATTGGAGTATTTTCTGATTTTTTTTTTAAAGAGGAAAACATTTGACACTTTCTATAGGAAATTGACAAACGGAATTAATTTCTAAAGTGTAAGTTAGTCCTTTTGGAGATGTGGTTACAGCATCTGAGTTGAAAACTGTGTGTGTATAGCTATGTATTTGTTCCAACCAGTCTATTTAGTGTCCTCAGTAATCTGTAGTCTTCAGTTAGTTTCATTCTAGAAAAACCCCTATCCCCCCAAAAATAGTATGGCTAATAGATTCGGATTAAACTTGGAAAGGAATAGTAATTATCCTTTATTCTATTTAGTAACACAAACTTAGTCAAGAGATATGTATTATGCACACTGTGTCAAGTGCAGTATATATATACTTCTGTGGATTAAGTTGTCCATCCAGTGGCCTGGACAAATCAAAGATAGCTTGTTTATTATCTCACACTTTACAAGACACTACTCCTCTTTCATCCACCCAATCCCAGTTAACTCTGGTTTATCTCAATAATTAATACAGTAAGCATGGGAAGGCTTCATCTTGTGCCTTGTCATGAATGTTGCCCTATCTGTCTAAGTTGTGAACAGTCATCCTACAGAATTAATGAAGGCTTCTGCAGTGAAAACATATGTGTATCCTTTAACATATTGTAAATTATTTGTTTTTCAAAATGATGCACTTTTTAGGACTGCTGAACTTATTCTAATTTTTCATCATTGGGCTTTTTAAACAGAAAGAATCCATACATAACAGGAGCAGACCTAGAGTTGTTAGTGAGGTATATTTTCTGTGTTCAGAATTCCACCTCCCTGTGGAAACAGGATATCCTGGACAAAGCCCCAAAATGCACTTTATTCAATGACTCAAATTGTGTGTGCAACCATACCTGATTTAACACATTGTACTCTATAACAAGCTTTGAAAATTGTATCACATATGAAAATACATAAGATCTACTTGAGCTTCTGTGGCCAGCTCTCTTGCTATAGTGGTGTTTTTAGTAGCTATGATGTTTGTGTTACAGTAGATTTGGAAAGAGAAGTAGACCAGATTTAGAATTTTTTTTAAGAAAGCCTTTCTCCCCTCCCCCATATGCTTGCTGAGTCTGGATGACTGCCCTTGGCTTCTGGGCAATACGGTCTAATGTCAGGATCAGTAGGGTGCCCTCCCTCGCAGGGCCATGTGGGCTAGTGGCCAGAGTTACTATGGCTGCTCTCCCTCGCAGGACCTAATGGCCAGAGTGGCTGGAGAGGGGGCTGCCACCTCAGGACAGGCAGTGGCCAGGGTAGGGGGAACCCAGACCCTCCCTACTCCACTGGGTCCCAACCCAAGGCCCTGACAGTGGTGGGGTTTGCCTGCCTCCTGCTCAGCAGGGATCCTGCCAAAACACACTGAGCCAAGCCCCAGTTTTATGACCAATTTCCTGTTAAGTTCCCCTGGGTTACTTCCTACCATCCCATAACCTCTCTTCCCTCTCTAGTGTTGGGTGCCTGGGAGTTGCTGGTAGGTGCAGTGTGCCAGACTTCTGAGTCCTGAAGTGTCAGCTGTCCTGTTGCAGGAACCTGCAGCTCACCTCTGTTCGCTTTGGCAGTCAGCCCTGACTGACTGAGTTGCTCTCTTATAGCCAGAGCATGCCCAGCAGAGGCCAGGGGGCATGGCCTCTTCAGCCCACAGACTGTGATTATCCCCTGCTGAACCAGTGGCAGGCTGGTACACTCCATCACAATGCTGATTAAACTTTCTGTCCTGTTGCTTCTGCATGGTTAATAGGGGCAATCACTACATTGCTGTTGATGAAATTTTATATTTCCTACCCATCCATCTTTAACTTCACTATCATCTTAGATGTACAAGGCACTTCAGACAAAAATGCTCCATATGCATGAGGCAGACTTTGCTTGATTCCTAAATGACCCAAAATGTAGAACAGGAATAATTTGGCAGATAATAATTTGTCTCTATTCAAATTAGCCCTGGAAAATGGAATAAATTATAAAAATCAGCAGGCAAATGGATTTCATTAGTATCTAATAGGAAATTTTTTGGTGTTTCAGATATTCCTATGCAATAGTTGGGATCAATTTGACAGAAATGGCTTATAGTTTACTAAAGAGTGGTGCTTTAAAGTCTCATCTCTACAACTTGGTTCCTGGATTGCCACAAATGGAACACTTCCATCAGTTTTATTGTGAGTATTTGTAAGTCTTCCCTCTTATAGATTCGGAGGCGGGCCTCCCTTCACTACCAAAAGTTCAGGCCTCTACCACTTGAGATACAGGTGTAATTACGGCTAACAGCTAAAGGAGTATGTGATTATAACTGGACCAGCTATTAGAAGGGCATCTCATTCTCAGCCAGTTTGTTACATATTACAAATATTTAGTGCTGGGATGCTTCTAACATGGTTATGGATTCATTTTCATGCATAGTTTAAAGGAAAAATAAACATTTACCTCCATTGCTCCTCCAAAGCAAGAATTATAATCTGGATGTCTTTCTAGCTATTTCTTCATTGGATAAATTTGGGTGGATGGATCCATACATCAGATCTCAATTTAATAGATCCAGTATTTTCTAAGGCATGCATTCTTGCCAGTTACTCCTACATTATCCAGAAGAATCGCTATTGAATAAAATGAGGCATTGCCTTCTTCCTCTAGGCTGAATGGCTCTGGATCCTCCCAGCCTAAAGTAGAAAAGAATGGATCACAGGTTCTGTAGAACTTATTTTGTTTTCTTTACAGGTTATCTGGTTTATGAGTTTGACAAATTTTGGTTTGAAGAAGAACCAGAAAGTATTATGCACTTCAACCATTATAGGGAGAAATTCCATGAAAAAGTTAAAGGTCTCCTTCTGGACTATAACCTAGTACTAACCTTACAGAATATAAAGAAACCATAGCCTTATCTGCAGTCTACCCAGTTCTGCTCATAAAATGGAATTATGTATTCTCATGGAATTCTCACACTTACTTCACCAAAAAGTTTGTTTAATGATGTCACTTTTTATACATATATTTTGAAAAAGCTCAAATTCAGTTATGAAAGCTTGGACAATCAGCCACTGTTTACAGGTCTTATATGCTATTCTCCAAAGAAAGTTTTTTTAAAAAAATCCTGTATTGAATCATTTGCCCTCACAACTTTACACCTCTTGGTGCAGGAACATGAAACAGGTATTTATGCTGCATTATGTTATCTTCACTATGTAACCTATTACTAGGTTCCTTTTATACCATTAACTATTGATTAGTTGTCTTTAGGAGGGGAAATTGCTTTTGTTTTAGATTTTTCTCAAGTCCTGTCCCCTTGTTGTTTATCTGCATATAGCTTGTGGTCCATAAAAACGTTAAACTTCTCTGTGTAAAGAGGTCCATGAAGATGATGTAACTTATTTGTGACTTGGAAGAGGCAGCTTCATTTATTTGTATTTACACACAAGAGCAAACATTGTTCTGGTTGAAATGATCCTCCCTCCAGGAAATAAGTACCCACAACCTTGTGCCTGGAAGGAACTTCCCTCAGAAATAATAACGAAATAATGTATGGCCAAAGTCCCTTTTAATAAGGAGATCTTTCATGTCACATGCTGCCATAAATATTTTCAGCTCTCAATCCCTCCTCTTTCAGTTTGAGCCTGAAAAACTGTAGCTATCTTTTTTTGTTGTCCCATTCTCCCCCCCCTCCCCCCCCCATGTTTTCTGAATAGGGGTGATATCTAGGAGAATTCCTTAACCTCTTTTTGTAGTTTGTTCATTATTTCCCACAAAACTTTGTTGTGGCTGCAATCCATGATTTTGAAGATAGCTGGACTCTTCTTCACTTCATCCCTACTTCCAAGGAAGTAGGGGTGCACCACTAATAGGATAAAACATGTTTCCAGATTTGGCTATTCTAGACAATCCAGGCACTAGGAGTTGGTACCTATAGCAGTTTGTGATAAGCATTGTTTAAAAAACAAAATAAGTTCAGGCCAAGCCTGTTTAACGTTTTAAAGACTACTATTTAAATAAAGTGCCTTCTGCTAAATTCAATCACTGTTTAATTTGATCCTCCATTTAACCTGAGCAGAGCTTCAGAAACCTCAGTTCTTTGGGGGCAGAGACTGTTATCTCTCATATGCTTGAATATCACATAGTGGGTGCTATCATGATACAAATACAAAAAAAGACACTTTATTTTATCATCTCTGGAAGTTATTCTGAAGAAAAGGCTGACATTCTGAATGGGGAAGGAAAGAAACAAAGGACAATCCTTGTGATTTAAAAAAAAAAAAATTGGTAGATATTCAGACCCTACACTAAGTATTATTGTATAGGCTGTGATTTCTATCACTCCAGCCCCTAGTTCCTCTTGATCTACATGAACAACATGATCAGCTGCTTATTGCAGTCAAAATGATAGTAAAGAGCTTGACCAAAGTAGAGAGCAATTATATAGACAAACTTTGTTTTGTTCTAAAATCTGTTTGTTACAAATAGGTGAGGTTTTAAACATCATTTGAGCTCCATCTGCCAGAAGGTGGAGGGAGATAAAGATTTATCTTCATATTTACATTTGCCTATTACTGTTATACTTGAAATGGTGCAGTTCGGGGAAGGAGTTTGGCTGTAAAGGAGCTGATGCAATATATCCTTTCTGTGTATACACTACAGTAACTCTTAGTTTGGCAAAATCTGTTTTTAAATGTGATACATTTTGTCCTGCTATACTGTGTGCACGCCTTTCTGGAAGCATGCTGGTACTACAGTGATAACTACTATAAAGGTACCTAGATAGCAGAATTAACCCTTTCTTCATTGGATGTCTGCAAATAAGTTTTGCTGGTTTCAGATTTACTTAATATAGTGAAAAATATAACTGCTAGTGATAAAAAAAATAGAGCTCTAACAAATGTGGATTAAAGTATGATTTCATTCATGAAAGACTTATTCCATGTTTCTCACCACAATATAAATACAAATGAAAAAATGAAGCACTTCACTTGGATGATTAGAAACTCCAGATCACTTTAATTCCTTGATTTTGAAAACCGGCCTCATCACCAAATAAATGGTACATTTGAGGTGGTGTAAGATTCTCCCCAAAGCATCCTTACCTTTATTTTTACAAGACTGATTGTAATTGCCCTTGTAGCAACTGTTTGATGTGCTAACACTGTATCCCAGTTCTTGAAAATTTACCAGGCACCCATTAGGTGGACATCTAAACCTACTACAAAAAGTAGATATAAAATACAGGCAAGGGAACACCACCAGCAAGAAGCCTACTTCTTTTGCCACCCCCAGCTGCTGGGAATTTCATAATGGTGACCATTAAAATGGTAGCTGAGCACCCATACTCAAGTTCCCAGAATTCTTGTCCTGGTTTGGGGCATCATCTTTTGTTTAGTCTGTGGCTGTTAAGTGTCTTTTAAGTTTAGAAATTCCCACAAATAATGTTCAGGTTGAGGGTCAGATCTCTAGGGTTCTGCCTTCTCCCCCCCCCCCCCCCCCTGGCTGCTAAGGAATGAGCTCTTCATGATTCTACTTGGCCCCCAGTTTCCATATAGTTTCTCCATCTTAAATCTATTGCTTACCTTGTGCTGCTGCTCATAGCTTTCCTTAGGAATAGCAGCAAAAACGATAGGATGTTTGAATTTCACTGAGGACAAGAGCTTGCTGAACAGAATCAGTGAAGTTGGCCATACGGTTGTTAATTTCACTGTGCTGCTGTTTGGCAAAGATAGAAGCAGCAACACTAACACAGGAGCTGGAGCCAACTGGCTGCAGAGCTGGCAATCCAATTTTGTTATCCTTACATTTGGAAGATTATTTTTGCAACTGTAAAGGCTGAAATGTAATTAGAAACAAGACTAAACCTATAATTCTACAGAAATTGGTATGTTAAGCTCTTTTACTCCCAGGAAGAACTTCCTGCTTGCCATTGGCGAAAGGGTTTTTGAAACCCTGTCCTGTGCAATTTCAGATTTTATAGCACAAAAGAAATCTGAGATAAGGCATCTTGAGAGAGAGCCTAGACCAGGGATTCTCAAACTTCCTTGCACCGCGACCCCTTCTGCCAACAAAAATTACTACACAACCACAGGAAGCGGGACTGATGTCTGAGCCTGCCGGAGCCCCACCACCTGGACAGGAGGCAGGGAGAGCAAAGTCCAAGCCCCACTATCCCAGGCAGGGGCCCTGTAACCTGAGCCCTGCCATCCAGGGCTGAAGTCGAAGCCTAAACCCCATTCTCCAGGGCTGAAGTCTTTGGGAGTCAGCCTTTGGGGGGGTTTGGGCTTGGGCCCCAGAGCTTGGGCTTTGGCCCCAGCAAGTCTAAACACTAGCCCTGGCAACCCCATTAAAATGGGGTTGCAATCCACAGTTTGAAAACCGCTGGTCTAGACTGAGTTCAATCAAAGGTTTGTCATCACTCTTTATAATCAAAACCATGAGCTGAGAATCATGACAAAACACATTAAGAATAAAGCTACCATCATTAAACATGGAAAAGCTATGTAGTCAAATGTATGGGTGTGTTAGGTCACATGTAATAATTGTTTAAACTGAGCATATTCTATATTTTTCTAGTTCCCAGTGTATTTCCTGAACATTTAAAAACCTAGAATTTGTATGTAGTTTTGTAATATTAAGTACACATTTTGCATGTAGCAGGTTAATTGTATATTGGTAACTAGTTAGGCTAGAGTGTAAAAACAGAGCAAAAATTGTGTGTAGGATAGGTATTTGCTAGAGGCAAAATTGTCTTGCAAAGTCTAGTTAACAAGATTTTATATTAACAATTGAATTCATATTATGAAATGACAATCCTAATTTAACAGATGATAGACTGGAACTGTGCAAATGACCTGTTTAACTGGATGTAGTCAGTTTGCATAGCATTGAAACTAATTGTGAATACTTGGTTACAAAGCATCCCTAAAATTAAAATTTTGGTTAAAGTTCTGTTGCTTTTATAATACTGCTTTATAGTACTCTCAATTACTATATGTATTTGACCATTCTTAGAAATATAACACAAATTTTTCCAACTTTTCTCCCTTACAGCATATTTTAAGGGACATTGTCAAGTAAAGTTTGGCCTTAAAGTAACATTTGCAAAAAGCCAATTTTTTCAAATGAAATTTAAGACCAACACAAGTGCTTGTATTTTAAATTTTCCATAGAACCTATTTAACAAACTTGCCACTACACTTTTTAAACATGGTGTTACTCCATGAGAAAGTTAAACTGAAGTTAACTAGAAGCTCACCAACAAAGAAAGGTGAAAATCTGTATTCTGGGGTAAGAAATTAAAGTAAACAATTTAATTGGG
Organism: Gopherus evgoodei; assembly: GCF_007399415.2. Taxonomy (NCBI): domain Eukaryota; kingdom Metazoa; phylum Chordata; order Testudines; family Testudinidae; genus Gopherus; species Gopherus evgoodei. The sequence goes on along the minus strand of NC_044326.1, from coordinate 91,062,839 downwards.
GAAGGGGGGAAGACACACGAGCTATTTTAAGTCTGCTTTAATAGCCTAAGGTGATGGTAACACTAAGGATATTTATTTTAAAAGTGCAGTTTAAGGTTGCGTATTCCACTTAAAATGTCAGTGTTGAAAGATGGGATCAGTTGCAGATCATTTGTGCAGACTTACCGTTTTAAACTGGAATTGCTAGGTAGAAACTTCTCATTAAGGTATGTCTTCATTTTTCTATGCTACTGCTGTTTCTGATAAACCAATATGGAGGATCATTGGGATGTACACTGCTCAAGCATGCTAGAGGAAACAAGCTAATGTAATATTTCCATGCACTGACATGCTTGGTTTCAGTCTCTGAACAAATGCACAGTTCTCAATTCTTCATATTACTCCAGCTCTTGCCTAATTGAAGAAGTCTGTTTTCAATAAATGTTCTATAAAACGTCAGTCTAAACTTTTGTTAAGATGTATTGTGATGAGAACGTTTTCTGTTTTAGTTGGAGGAGGTTTGCATCCTGTACCTCTGAAAATATTATTAATGTGATGAAAATGTAGTTCTTTTTTCACATCATAGTCACATTCTTATGGTCTATAATATAGCCTGAAATGGCATTTCATGTCCTGCCAATTTATGGCACTATCTGTTACTGGAAGCAGTAGACAGTAGGAAAGTTGGGCAGTAACTTCTCTGCTGTGCAATGAGATTACTCTGTACTAATAGAAATGTCAACATTGCCCAGTATAAAGCAATAATGTCAACTGTGATGTCAGTATGTTGGACACAAGTGTTAGAATGATAATAAATAAAGAACAAAATCTCTAGACATTCGCAGTGGCAAGATATGCATATTGCTTTGTAAGAGCTTTCTTTCCAGTTTGTCTTGTTTTCTCCTCACTGTTAGCTTGTAGCCAGTTCAAATCGAAGCTATAGTTGGTTGTCTTTCCCTAATGTTTTATATTGGTTACCTCTATGAGTGAGACCTAGTCTTAGCATTGCCTTAAGGCCATTCATACCAGTATTCCTTCAGTCATGGGACTTGATTTACATTTGTTTGTTTACCACACCTCTATGCCAGGCAATTTCATTTGCTGGTGTTTTCAACAATGTAGCTCCTTGGATTTAAGATGAAAAGTTACATTAGAAACCGGACAAATGTGGTCCATATCACAAATACAGCTGGCTCTAACTGGTGCCTGTGCTGGCAGTCTCAGCAGAGAGACCAAGAAACAATAGGCATTCAAACTAAAATACTCTCACACCAAAGTAATTCTTTCAAGTCAGGGATACGGAACTCCCTAGCTATTGAAGGAGATTCTTCATACACCTCCCCCTCTTCTGAGGAAATGGATCAAAACACTTTTTCCTCCTCACCATCTAAGGGAAGAAGCCTCCATCTATGCTTTTAGGAGGGGGCTGATTCAAACAATCTCGCATGGGGGAAATGTTTAGGTCACTGTCCTAGAGAGGGCTTCCTCCTAGATCTCCATGTGCTTCATGGCAGAGCACAGATGCAACAGGCACAGAGCAGGAGACCCAAAAAGGCTCTTTGGGGCAGGGCCTGTTTGTTCTGTGCATGTATGACTCTCAACAAGGGGCTCCTGATTCATGACTGGAGCTGCTAGTTGCTATGATGATACAAATAAACAATGAGCAAACATCAGCAAAAATGAGGAGAAACTGCCCAGCAGTAGCCACTAAAGAGACCAGTAGAGATCAGAGGGTGTGAAGCAAGCACTCCAGCTACTTGGTTACCTCAGACTGCCCTGCACAATCATTTGACATGTTGTTCTGCCAGACTTAGCAACAGTGGCCCTGGTAGTGGGTAGCAGTGCTCTACTTGCTTATGTACCTAACAAACTCCGTTTGAGTATTGTTTCTGATATTCAGCTGCCCAGGACAGCTTCTGAAAAAGTCTCTTTTCAAAGGCCAAGTACAGAAGTTATCACACTGGGGACTGAGAAAATCCTTTTGTGAGCTGGAGGAGATACTTTGGGTAGGCAGCTCCATCTTTGGAAGGAGTGTGTTTTTAAAAAAGTGCCATTAAATGCACCTCTGACACCTACCTGTCAAACAACTGCACCCTGTGTGAGTAGGTTTCTCTTCACTTCATATTCTACAAGAGGCTTAGCAATGAATCATGACAATGTGTGCATTAGCAGGCTACAGTTGCGCCTCTCAAATGTGTTGAGACACACAAGGCTGAAATGAACAAAGTAATGGATATCATATTAGAAAACTTCCAAATGATTTTTTTTTAAGATGGTAAGTGAAATATCAGGACTTCCCTCATCATGACAGCAATTTTCATGGAGGTTAAGGTTTGGATTGTCTTTGAGTGTCTGTCCATGTGGATTCCACCCTTCATATGCCCCACGGGCAGAAGACTGAAATCTTAACCAGCAGTGTCCATCCCTCCCTGTCCTGCCCAAGGGCGGACAGAGTAACCCCATCCATCATTCAGGTCCTTACTGCCTGTGGCGGTGAGATGGATCAACCTCAGTGTCCTTTGAGCTCTCTAGAAGTTCTTGTTACATCGTGTGATAATGTAGGTAGTTTTCTTTTGATACTTTTTTTCCCAGAGGGCTAAAGGTAAGTGCTTTAGTATCAGGGCTACCATCCCTTTGTCTGAATCTACAAATCACATTTCAAAACCTGCCCATCCTGCAATGCAGCTACATCTTTTAATGACTGACATGCCAAGTGGGCAGGCCATGTCCGTGAAAAATGTGTAGTTCATAAATCATTCTCAAAATGTACTCAAAAACTTTGAGGCATGCTTACAATTAATTTTGATAGAGAAGTAGATAAAGGAATTTGACTCAGTTCTTTCAAGGAAGAAATCTCCTATTTCTCCTCAAGACCACAGTTCACTAGTGCTTTGTCCTCTTGAGAGGTTACTCCAGGCTTCTGAGGGAGAAAGACCTCATGCAGCTTCTAAAGTCCCTAAGCATAATTGGTGTGCCCTTGGAGCAGTCAATGCCCCTGCTGTCGGAGGAAGAATATAGCACTGCTCAAAGCCTAGCACTTGGCATCAATCCGTGTGTCTGATGCATTCTAAAAAGAAGTCTGACTCATCAGTCTCTGAACAGTAGAAGTATTAGCTGAGTCAAGTGGCACCATGTGCTGCTTCTGCTCTGGCTCCACACTGATTAAAATTGGTCACTGATCTTCTATATCATCTGGTACTACATCAACAACTTTGATAGAGTCTGGGGAAAAGAGATCTGCATCAGAACCACTTCATTCGATGCAATACACCTTCTACTAGTGACTACTTTTTACAATTTACAGGGATTTGAGAATCACTCCAGAGCTTGAATCACCAATCCTAGATGTGTCTCCATTGTCAGTGGCCTCAAAGCCTGATTTGGTAGCAGAACCAGATATTTTTAAATTGGGGATTTCTGGTAGATCTGTTAGCAACCAACAAGAACAAGAAATGTCTCAAGTTTTGCTTTCAAATTTTGAATTAGGGCCCCATATCAGTCGCCTTTCTGATTCCTGGAGCAATCACCTGATGTATGCTTTCTACCTTTTCTCTTAATTCATGGCATCTTTCAGAAGGCAAGTCAAGACAACGCACAACTACTTTTCATAGTTCTAACTTGGTCACTTCAGTTCTGGTTCTTAGATCTGCTGCCTCTGAGTCAACCATTCATCAAACTTTCAGGACATAATTTCACAGAACCAGTGTCTAGTTCTTCATCTGGATCTTTCCTCTCTACATCTGACAGCTTGGATGCTGACTGGCTGCTGTGGATAGAAATTCTGCAGAGGTTCAGAATATTCATATCAGAATATAATCCCTCCACCAGACTGACTACTAATAAGTGAGAAGCTTTCTCCCTTTGGGTTACTCAGTGTCACCTTTATCTGGAGGAGACTTCCATTCTTGATATTTTGACTATTTATTGTCTTCTAAGCCCTCTCGTCTGTCATTTAGTTTAGGGAGAGTTCACTTGGCAGCATGGTCTGCCTATCACACCCTGCTGCATACATCCTAGAAGTGTTATCACTAAGGCTAAGATTTTGTCATGGATATTTTTAGTAAAGGTCACGGGCAAGACACAGGCAATAAACAATAAATCATGGGAGTCTTGCTGCCCAGGGCTGGGGTTGATGCTGAGCCCCACCACTACTATAGTTAAGGCATATTTCTCAGTGTTGCCATAACAACCCATGTTGCAAGACCTCTTACTGTAAAAAGAACAGGAGTACTTGTGGCACCTTAGAGACTAACATTTATTTGAGCATAAGCTTTTGTGGGCTACAGCCCACGTCATCAGATGCATAGAATGGAACATATAGTAAGAAGATTATATATGTACCCTTCTGCCCCTCTGGGTTGGCAGCAACAAGGGCCGGGTTCAGTATCCAGGGGTTTCGTTTCAGTAACACAATGCCAAACCAGTTCAAGCCCCCACCCAGTGACCTGGGAAGTCTTACACACACCCCTAGGTGCCTCAAGAGGCAATACTTCCCTCTCGCAGCACAGAGTCCTGGTATAGTAGAACAGGTTTAATTACATGAGATAAACAACAAGCATATAAATTGGGAAAACACCTTAACTAGAGTTCATAGATCAAACCGTGAGCAAAGACCCACCCCAGGAATTGGGCCGGGTCCTTTTCCCTGGGCTCTTGAGTCCAGCAACCCCCAAATCACCCACAGTCCCAAAAGACCCACATCCAAAAGTCTCTGTCCTGGGTCAGTGCTGCCCCAAAGTTTGAGAGTCTATCTGCAGACGTCCCTCCCCCCAGCCTGGGTAGAAGGGGCACCTTACATGGTCCAGGGCCAACTGCCCTGCCTCTCCGTGGGTTCTGCTTCCGCCTTCTCCACGAACTGTTCCGCTTACCAGCCACTCCGCTCTGCTCCTCCAGCCGTCCTCACAAACTGCTTCGCTCCACTCCACCAGCCACTCTGCTTCACCAGCTGTCCCGTGAGCTGCTCCAGCTGTCCCCGCAAACTGCTCGGCTCCGCTCGCATCTGTGGGCTGCTCCAGCCCTCCCCACAAACTGCTCCACACCACTCTGCCAGCTGCTCTGTTCCGCAGTATAGCTTCAGGCTCCCCCACTAGTTAGCACAGTACTCAGTGCTCTCAACTCAGTAATTCCAGCTCTTTAGTGATTTCAACTCTTAGTGATCTCAGCTTATAGTAGGGGAGCCCCAGTGCTAGTGCACCATTAGCCCAAAGTGAGTTCAGCTCAGTAACCTGTATCTAGATTCTTAAGGGAATAAAAAATCAACTCTGACATTCCAGTGGAGAGAGGAGTGGGTGGAACTGGTGCTTCTGGCTCCACAAGGAGACTACACAACCAGACACAGATACCTTCCCCAGCCTCTCTCAATTCACTGGGTTGTGGAACCCTGGCCCTTGTCTAGCAGTACCACCCCCACTGAGGCTGAGTCATTTCTGTCACAAAGCAGTCCCACAACTCGGCAGCCTGCGATGGGGTAGGTGTTCCTATTCAAATACACTCTCTGAAATTCTTTCCCCCAGATGTCAGGGTAGAGCTCATCCTGACTCTGCTTACATATATACATATACATACATACATATATACATACATACAGAGAACATAAAAAGTGGAAGTAGCCATACCAACTGTAAGAGGCTAATTAAGAGGAGCTAGAATCAGCAGGAGAAAAAAAAAAACACCTTTTGTAGTGATAATCAAGATGGCCCATTTTAGATAGTTGACAAGAGGTCTGAGGATACTTAACAAGGGGAAACAGATTCAATATGTGTAATGACCCAGCCACTGGCAGTCTCTAGTCAACCCAAGTTATGTATCTAGTTTGCATATTAATTCAAGCTCAGCAGTTTCTTGTTGGAATCTGTTTTGAAGCTTTTCTGTTGCAAAATTGCTATCTTTAGTCTGTTACTGAGTGACCAGAGAGGTTGAAGTGTTCTCCTACTGGTTTTTGAATGTTATGATTCTGATGTCAGATTTTGGTCCATTTATTCTTTTGCGTAGAGACCGTTTGGTTTGGCCAATGTACATAGCAGAGGGGCATTTTTTCTCCTGCTGATTATAGCTCACCTTAATTAGCCTCTTACAATTGGTATGGCTACTTCGACTTTTTCATGTCCTCTGTATGTGGTATATATATGTATATATATCTCTCTTACTATATGTTCCATTCTATGCATCTGATGAAGTGAGCTGAAGCTTGTGATTATGACATCAGACTGGGACACAGGAGATTTGGATCGCTGACTCCAACAGATTACTCACGTGAATAATGCTAAGCACTGCATAAGTGTTTGCAGGATTAGGGAACTCCAGTTCCCTATATATAAAATGAAGATAACATTTCCTTTCTCCCACCCTTTGTATTCTTGCCTGCTTAGGCTTAGCCAGCATCATGACAGAATTTCTGAAAAACCTTGGTCAAACCTGGCTGCAACTGGCTGACATGCTTCCTTACTGAATGGATACCCTTGGCCAAGCGTCCAAAGTTGGCAATAGGCAAAGGCCACTGCCATCCTGAAACCAGAGAAAGCAGCTGACAATCTGAAAAATTACTAGCGGATATCAATACTATGCATACCGTACAAGGTCTTGGAAGGAATGATATACCAAAGACTTATACCATCTTTGAGGACTACATCTCCAAAGAGAAATCCAGGTTTAGGCTGGGATAAAGCACCTGCAATAAGGCATTGCACTGACTACCTACATCAAAGCTAGCTTTCAATGCTAGCTCAAAACAGCAATGACCTTTATGGACCTGTCCTTGGCATATGACTTGGTTTGGCCGGACGGCCTGCTTCTAAAAGTGTTGAAAATAGCATGTTGTGGAAGAACCCACTGCACCCACTGACAGTTATGCTCACCAATTGCAAATTTCTGTAGATCTAACAGACCTAGCCTACTGAACAATGGGCTCCCACAGGGATCCATCTCATCACCATCATTCTTTAATATTTATATCAATGACATGCCATCGACTAGTCATGAAAATTTGGATACTCAGATGATCTCATGCTCGCCATCCAAGCAAGCACTTTAGCCAAGTGGAATGAATCCTCTCAGAAAAACTGAAAAAACTGGAGTACTACTATTGGTTATGCAACTCTAACTGAATCCTCAAAAAACAGCTGTCCTCTGCGTTCCACTGAGGAACCTGCACAGAAGAGCTTGAATGTCACCTTTGAAACCAACATCACGCATGAAGATTCCTGAAATATATTGGAGTGTGGTTCTGGATTTGTAGCCTCATGTACTGTCAACATCTGATGAAGACTGCTGCCAAGATAAAGACTATGAACAACATAATCCACAAACTAGCCAGATCCGGTTGAATAGCAGATGCTCATGCCTTGTGGACAACTACCTCATCCCTCATCTTCTCAGCAGCTGAATATTGCATGCTGGTATCTGCAGGTAGTGTACATACAAAACGTCTTGTTGTGCAATTTAACACTGTTATGAGAATTGTCACGAGTGCTGAAGTCAACACTGACAGCCTGACTTCCTGTCCTGGTGCATATCTTACCACCATCTCCAGGGAGAGGCACATGTATATCCTGGAACATTTTAAATAGTTTCAATATGAATCTCTCAATTAGCAAAGGCCTCAAAAAGTTGGGCACAGCTAACCCTCTAGAAACCATATAGGCCCCATTTCCCCAAACAACCTCCTGTTCCTTTCCCCCTTACCTTATCCTCTTGCTGAGTAGCTTGCAATTCTCCATTTTCAGGGAACAGCAGCAGACCCATTCTCCTCTCTAGCATCTCCAAAGGAGATTCTGCTGTTATCTGCTTCTCCAGGGTCCAAATTATTATTTTCTCCAGTGTCTGATAGCTGATGAAAATAGTGGCATAGATTCAGTCTTTGGTCTGAGGACCCTCCTGCCAGATGCCTTGTGTGTTTTCCCTTGTGTTCAGCTTTCCAGCTGTCCATAGCCCTCAATCTAAGGAGAAAGAGGCAACTCAGGTGCACTGAGCCTATCTCAGAATGCTTTCTCCTGAGGGGTGGGGCTGTGACTGCTCTCTTCTCTCAAGTGGCCCCACCTCCTTCTCAAGAATAGCTGAGAAATCACGGAAAACCAGGATATGGAGTGGAAAGAAAGTTCCAGAATGTTTGTGTCATTCTCCTTCCTGCTTCGTCAGTACTGTCCAGGTTGCGAATGGCAGACCACTAAACTAGTTCTTATACTCAGTCTTTTAACTGCCTGTTTCTCTTTCATATATCCTAAGACTGTTGGCAACTATGCACCACTGCAGTGCACAATGTAGTTTCCAGCTAGGCCAAACCCTACATCTCTTAAAAGTTCCAGAGCATTGTATGAGTATTTTGCTTAATATAAATTTATGACAGGAGTATGATAATAATGGTGTTAGTGTTGATATGCAATGGCCTGGGATTCTGTTTTTTTAAATAAAAATTTACAAAGAAAGTGCCCTTTCAGAAGTCCAACTGATGATCAGTAATTATTAAAGGATATAAAAAAGCTAGCGAAGAAAATGCTCTATTTCTCAGTAGTTGGTTATGGAGTAACTGTAATCTCAAAAGACCTGCCTGTGTTCTAATGACAACAGTAAAAGGACAATGGTAGGAACTACAAAGTGCGTGCTAAGATATAACAGGACATGAGGAGGCAGTTCTTAAATGTGACCTGAAATGAAAAAAAAAATTGAGCTTGTGCCCTCTTTGGCACCTTTATGATATATCTTTTATAAAACAGAAATAAATGCAGTTTGATTGCTGTCACACATCAGTACCTTCAGCTTCCCATACTGTTCTGAAGCTGTATGAGAGAGTATGGGAAGCTGGCTTTCTAGTGTTGAGGATTAGGTCCCCCTTCTTCCCAACTTCACTTAATAAAAACAAACCTTGTATCATCATGTCCAAGACAACCCCCGCCAACGGTCACCACCAGCCACGTCAGACGTAGGATCTTCCTCAAAAACAGCTATTAAGGAATCTGTTCATAAAAATCCACAAAAAAGCAGCCTCACTCTTCACCACAGCGAGATTCACCCTAAAAAAAAGCATCTCCGACCGCAAAGTCTGCCACAGCACTGACGGCACCAAGAGTGCTAGATTGCAAGGCACTGGGAACGTCTGGTACAGAGATGTCCTGAGGAGCTAAAGACCAGGTGCTGTCTAGCTCTCATGCAGGTGCATGTATCAAAGCCAAGCCTCCTAGCTGGCACTGGTGGAGTCTAAGAAACCCAGGCACCAGACAGCACAATGGCGCCACCTGCTGCGCTGATACAATGGCAAGTCTGCAGCACCAGCAGCCCTCACTCTGATTCCCAGCCTGAGGTGGACCTCCTGATTACTTCAACTCTAGGGACTCCGCTTTTCGGCACTGACAGCACTCCAGCCAGACTAGGACCAAGCCTGGCTACTACCCCTGCTGGCTCAGATCATCCTATTTCTAGCAATGAGGAGGAGGAAGAGGAGACAGGGATTACACCCTCGCCATTCCTTACCCAAACGTGGACCCCTCGTGGCACCAAACATCTCTGGATGGAAGAGGCAGGCAGGCTCCATAATGGGTGCCACTTTCCATGACCCTCCCACCAAGCTGGGCCTACTGGGACCCATGGCATTATACAGGACCCAGAACATCAGCCCCCCAACCTACCCATGTCCAGAACAATGCAATCGCCTTTGTCACCTGCCCCAGCTTCCCCAGAAATGCCGGAGGAGGTAGAAGAACCTGAGGATGCACCTGGGGGGTGATACTCTCCCACCTATCCACATTTCCTCTTTGTCACCAGATAACAATAATGTCGCCACCTCCACATCTAGAGATGACTTCCAATTCTTTCAGGATCTGTTAAACGGGTAGCTAACTCCCTTGACATGTCATTGGCAGAGCTACCAGAGACACAGCATAAACTAACATATTTCCAAGCTTCTCCATCAGTTAAAGTTGCAATACCCATTAAGGAATCTGCAAAAATTGTCTGGCAGACACCAGCCACAGCTCCACCTTCTATAAGAGATCCGACAAGAAGTACTATGTACCAGCTAAGGGGACTGAGTTATTTTTCACCCACTCTACCTCACCCAAAACTCATGTGTGGTAGAAGCTGTTAACAAAGGGGGAAGCACATCAGTTGAGAACCACCCCTTACGATAGAGACTGGAAAAAGCCAGACCTTTTCGAAAGGAAAGCCTACTCATCGGCTATCCTCCAATTCTGCATAGCCAATTACTTGGCCTTACTAGCGAAATACACACGTTTTCTCAGATGTCAACCTTTATTAAACATCGTTTTGGAGTGTTGGTCAAGGACACGAGAACCCCACATTCTCCAATCCCAGACTTACATCTGTTAGGGAACCCCCCCCCCAATCCTTTAGGCCTGAGCAAAAGTTATAAAAGCACCACTAAGCTTGCAGGCCTAAGGCTATTAAGCACAGCTATAAAGCAACAGCTAAGCTTGTTTATCCTGTACAAAGGGCATACATGTGGTCCAGGGCCCCAACTAAGAGGAACTGGAATTGGATAGAGGGGAACCAGGAGATCTGTTAAGTTACAACAGCTGAGCCTGCTGTCGGGACTACAGAAAAGGTGCTAGAACGGTCAAACCGCAGACTTGACTGGCAAAGACAATAACAGGAAAAGCCATAGATGGAAAATTGGGGTTTCGCCATAGATGGAGAATTAATTGGTCAGCTTGCTTGTTATCAACATTATATTCCAAATAAGGCAAATAATGTGTAACCAGCATGCTATGTTTTACGGTTTTAACCTTTATAAGCATGGTAGAATTTGTAAAAAGCAGAGCAGCCTGCCTCTTGCGTGGGGTCTATGCTGTCTCTCCCTGCATATATGCTTGTCTGAAATGAAGGTGCCTCAGGCTGTCTGATCTAAAATCAACCGTGTGGTCGATTTTCCACAACACATCCAATCTCCAGCCCATTTGGAAACCACCTGTCACCATTCTACCCAGTCTGGAAACCCATTACTCAGACAAATGGGTCCTGGAAATTACCCAGAAGCACTACTCCATCCCCTCTCTCTCTATTCCACCTATCCACCCCCCGGCCCCATCCCTCCTTCAGGGAACCCACTCACACACCTGCCAGAGCACGAAATGTACCATCTCCTACAATTAGGTGCTGTGGAACCCGTACCACCTCAGCATAGGGGCAGAGGGTTTATTCACATTACTTTCACACTCAGAAGAAACAGGTGGGTGGAGGCCCATTCTCAACTTGTGAAACTGAACAAGTTCGTGAGAACACAATGTTTCGAGACGGTGACTCTTAACATCCATAATTATGGCATTGGAGAAAGGAATTGGCTCTCCGGCCCTCGACCTGCAGGACACTTACTTTCATGTTACCATTCCCCTGGCACACAGGTGGTTCCTGTGATTCACTCTAGGGAACCTGCATTACCAGTACAGAGTGCTTCCCTTCAGCCTGTCCACTGCCCCAAGGGTGTTTTCCAAAGTTCTCGCCATCACAGCAGCATACTTTCGCAGTCAGGATGTGATCATCTTTTCCTACTTAGATGACTGCCTTCTAAAAGCACCAACATACCAGGCAGCAATCGACACCACTCACACCACTATAACCCTGTTTACAGACCTACTGTAATTAACATTCAGAAATCCGCTCTGACACCCCCCCAACAGTGAACTGTACAGGGGCACACCTTGACTGTATCACAGCAACAGCAGGACTGCCCCACCGCTTTCTTACCTTAACAAATCTAATTACAATAGTCAAAGTCAGCCCACAAACATCCGCCAGAGCGTGCCTACAACTCCTGGGGCACATGGCGGCTATGATTTTCGTCGTGAAACATGCCAGGCTCCACATGAGATGCCTACAGGCCTGGCTGCACTGTCTATATTCCACACAGGCAGTCGCTCAACAGACGTCTTGAAATGCTCAGCAGGGTAAAGGACTCACTCACTTGGTAAGCAGAGCATACAAACATTTGCTCAAGTGTCCCCTTCCAACAAAAACCTCCAACTATAATGATTACCATAGATGCATCTCTGGTGAGATGGGGGGCATACTTCTGTGACAATACCATCCAAGGCACTGGTCCCCAGCGGAGTCTAATTTTCACATAAATCTGCTGGAGTTATGGGCAGTCTGAAATGCCTGCCATCACTTTTTCTCTCTAATCTGCAACAGGACAGTCCAGATTCTCACAGACAACTTGACAACTATTTTTATATAAATCGCCAAGGAGGGGCCCGGCCCTATCCACTCTGTGCAGAAGTGGTCTGCCTCTGGCAATGGTGCATCTTCAACAACATAGACATCATGGCATCCTACCTGCCCAGATGCCAAAATACCACAGCAGACCAACTAAGCAGGAACTTTTCACAAACCCACGAGTGGAGATGGATCCTGGAATATTAAAAACTATATTAAAACAATGAGCATTCCCCTCAGTAGCTCTCTTTGCAATGGTCCACAATTCCAAGTGCCCTCAATACTGCTTCTGGGCTGGAATGGGATATGACTCTCTGGGAGATACCTTCCTTGTGAAATGGGAGGCCTCACTGCTGTATGTCTTCCCCCTCTATTGAGCTGTGTCTTTCACAAGATCAAGCAAGACAAATCCAAGATCAGCCCCATTGCACAATATGGCCCAGCAAACATGGTTTCCATACCTAAAACAGATGGCTGTGAGACCACCACGAACCCTTCCCCATGTGCCTTATCCGCTGACACAGGACGCCTCCATTACCCCAAGATTTCAAAACTATCTCAAGGCCTGGCTAATCCATGGATGACAGGACTCGAGACAGACTATTCCAAGGAAGTACAAGACATACTACTGAACATTAAAGACATACATGCACAAGTGGAAACAATTCTGTACTTGGTGCCAGGACAAGCAGATTATTCCATAGTCGGTCCCACTACCCATAATCCTCAGTTACATACTGACACTCAAAAAATCAGGCCTAGCTACTAGCTCGCTCAGATAGCACCTACCAGTCATCACCTCCTTACACTCTAAGATGGACGGAGTCACCATCTTCACTCACCTGCTCACTAAATACTTCCTCAAGGTCACAGAGAACATGTATCCCACACTACAGGATCCAACTCCCATGTGGGATCTCAATCTCATTTTCCATGCCCTCATGGACAAACTCTTTGAACCACTAGCAGCCTGCTTGTTGTTGAACCTATTCATGAAGGTTGCCTTCCTAGTACCTATCACATCAGCAAGAATGGTGGGAGAGCTGGGTGCCCTAATGGCACATCCACCAGTGTTCCCTCTAATTTTTCCTGTGCATGTGCAGAATGAATTGTTACGTGCACCAATATGGAGATGATGTGTCGCACATCATCTCCATATTGGTGCACATAACAAAATTAATGTGGTGGGGCCGAGGGGTTCGGAGTGTGGGAGGAGGGGATCAGGGCTGGGAGAGAGGAATGGGGGTGTCTGTCTGATGGCTCTGAGGTTGGGACAGGGATGAGGGGTTTGGGATGCAGGCTGCCTGGGGGCAACCGTGGAGAGAGAGAACGCCCCCCCCCCCGCTCGCTCTCCCCTCAGCAGCACCTGGGCTTGGGGGGAGAGAGGTGCTTCTCTCCCGGCCATGGCAAGTCCATGGTGGGTCTGGGGTGGGGCGCCTCTTCCCTAGAAACGGCAAATCCAGGGCAGGTCTGTGCTGGGGCCAGCGGGGAGGGGTGCCTGTCCCTGCCACAACAGGACCATGCTGGGGGTGGCGGGGAGAGGCGCCTGTCCCTGCCACAGCAGGTCTGTGCTGGGGGAGAGGTGCTTCCCCGCCACAGTCCCTGAGCCCCTGCGTGGGGCTCAATAGGCGGCTGCGCAGCTTAGAGGGAACTTAGACACCCATCTTATACCACATTCTTCAAAGATCCTGTTTCCAATGCCAGCTTTGTGTTGTGAGAGAGACCCGGGCACATGTCTATCTACAGTGTGCTAGGCTGCAGCCCCTCTTCCGGCTCATCTGGAACCTCTTGTTGAGTTTCTGGCTGCACTTTTCCCTGCACATTTTTATATATGCTCACCCCATCCGTGGCCCCATGAAGTCACGGGACCACCTCGTCAACCTCCTCCTAGCCATGGCCAGAGTGGCCATTTATAACACCAGGGACAGGCGGTTGGCTGAAGGGGTGAGGGCCTGCGACAGTGGGGCCTGTTTTTGTTCTTTCATCCGTTCACGCATCCAGGCAGAGTTCCTCTGGGCAGCATCTGGTTCCTTGGATGCTTTTGAGGAGGTCCTGTCTGGGGTTTGCTGCTCAAGTGTCCCCTTGTGGTTCCCTAGTTTTGGCCCTTTGACCCCCACACCTGTTCCTGTTTTTTTTCTTCATTGTCCCCCAACTTTGGTTGAGTTCTGGGCTAAATAGCTCCTCCTCAGGCTGGGGGAGGGGCCTTTCTCGGTGGTTGGGCTTACATCCACCCACTTCCCAACTTCCAGTAGGACCACCCTTCCAGGGCTCCTCATGGATCCATGAGCACGGGCGTGTACCTGGTACAGTTTATCCTCTTCCCAATGTCTGTCTCTTTTGTGGCGTGAGGGAGACCCTGGCACACACCTACCTTGAGTGCGCCAGGTTGCAGACCCTCTTCTGGTTCCTCCTGGACCTCCTGTGGTTTTGGCTGCACTCCACCCCCCCGATATATGGACATCCCATCCATGGCCCCACAAAGTCATAGGACCGCCTCTTCAACTTCCTCTTAGCCACGGCTAAAGTGACCATCTCTAACACCAGGGAGAGGATGTTGGCTGTGGGGGTTTTCTGCGACTGTGGGGCCTATTTCCATTCCACTTTCCGCTCCCATATCTGGGCAGAGTTCCTCTGTGCGGCATCTGCTGGCTTCCTTGACACCTTCGAGGAGCAGTGGGTGCTGTCTGGGGCTCTCTACTCAGTGTCCCCTTCAGGTTCCTTATTTTTGACCCTCACACTTGTCCTTGTTGTTTTCTTTGTTGTCTCCCATACTTGTGTCCTGGACTCAGTGGATCCTCCACATGGGCTGGGGGAAGAGTCCTTCAGCTGTGGGTGGGCTTGCGCCCACTTCCCGGAACCCAACAGGACTGTCGGGGCTGCCTTTGTCACAATACAGTAATGTCTATTTCACAATGCATATGCATACTTGTTCTGCTAACATTATAACTTTGGCAAGTCAGCTTATCTGTACCTTTTAAACAAAAAAAATCATCTTTTTTGTAATTTAAATAGAAGAGTGCATATCAAATTGTGCCTTAGAAATATACAGCAAAAAAATCACATCTATAAAATCAATCATATTTAAAAAAAAAAAACCACAATAATTCTAGCTAAGTTCAAACACAACAGGGAAAATGTTTAATGACATTCTGTAAAGTGAGAAACTTCTGCTGAATGACTGTTACATCACAGCATATTCCTGTTACAAACACACAAATATTGAATAAAATGAAGTCATGAAACAATTGACATTTTGTGTTCTGAAATCATTAGTTAGAGATCCCAAGTCATTTGCTTCATGGAATTTCCACTGCACAGCTGTGTAAAAATACAATCAGCTAATTTTCCATTTAGCATGGGTTTAATAGTTAAAAAAGAACCACATTCTTTGCAGAGTGTATTTTATTTGTTCACATTTATCTGTGGTTAAAGACCACATTGACAGTTTTTAAATGATTCTTTTAAAACAAATAAATTAAACAGCAGCTTTGGGTATCAAAATATGGAACAGTTACATGGACATAATGTACAGTAGTATAAAAGAAACCCAACAGTTTTCTGGTGAAAAGATTTTGAAGACAGCAAATAAAATGTAGGCATGTCGGAATGATCCTGAACTAAATAACTGAATTAGAAAACAGTTAGCAACATAAAAAAAATCTTGAATATTTGTATAAAAAAGCAAGGATTCAAAGTGCAGGTGCTCCAGCTTTCATTTTAACATATTCAGTAAATTGATACAGGATAATATTCATATTATATAGAGTGACAGTGTTCTCAATAAGACTTTAAAACATTCAGTTACATTATCTTGCAGATTTTTTTCAGTTTACATTATTTCTACTTTCCAGTGCTGTAAATGAAGACATATGCAATGCAGGTTTTTCATTTCTTACATTACTGAGGATATATTATTAGGTTGGTGGTAAAGGTTAGTTTTGCGAGCTGAATAATATTAACTACGCTGCAGATCCAGTTATAGAAGTACTTTTTATATTTAATGTTTAAAAACATCTTTTCCGCTTTAAAAAAGGGATACTCCCAATCTGTTGAGAAACCAGTCTATAACTTTCTTAAGCAAAGAAAGGCAGGTCCCAGGAAATATCTCGAGAGGATGTCTTTTATATATTTAAAAAACACAAAATCAAAGCATTCATTAAAACCATTAGTCTCAAAAGAAAAACAGATATCCCCCAGGGATGCTGCATGGCATTTACTTTTCTTTCAGGTCCTATACAGATTGAGTGTCCCCTTTAAATTTTAGAGATCTCCCATTTCTTGTCAAGAATCAGGCCTTTTTGATAGGTCTGTTTTTAAAACGTACACAAATATCTGTCATTCCATTTAGAGTTACGAATTGAGAACTAATCTTTACCATTTTTACACTGACAGCAGGGTTAATAATACACACATTTCACTGACAATTGTATTTTTTCTGTATGTTGAATAAAAGGTGCATTCTTGTAACATTTCTCACAAAAGGTGATTACAATTCAGGGGAGTTATGTCTGCACCCCACTATTTTCACTTTAGTGAAAGCTACCATGTTTAAAATACCAGGACCTGTGTCAGGTACTAATAAATATGTAATAAAAAATCTAAAATAAAAGACTCCCTGACTGCCCTTTCATCCCGACATAGTAGCAATCTCATAGTCACTTGTGGACGTTACTGGCTTGCCCATCATTCGTATGTTCTTTGCATTAGTAATTCTAGCCATCATGGACACAGGCTTGTCAAAGTACCTCACCAGCGCTGGTTCAGTCAAGAGAGAGGCTAAAAATTGCTCAAAGGTGATGGCCCAGTCTCTGTCAATGCTAGTGCTTCTACGCAGAGAAGTGTTGTGGCTGCTTTGCACCAAAACCGTATCTTCACCTATGTCCTCACAGTGGAGCTTTTCCTCCTCGTGCGAGCCTGCACTCAGTACTGAATAGGAGGACATGGAGCTGTCATCTTTAGTATCATCATCAGAAATAAGCATGGAAGAACAAGCTCCATTGTCCCTGGGAGAAGAGTCTTCAAGCTTAATGTCTTCCATCTGTACACTCAATACGTTATCAGGGCAAACTGTCTCCTCCTCATTAGCAATGAGGCTGGCTTGAAAGGATTCACGCTGGTCAAAATCATACTGCTGGCTCCCCTTCTTCTGAAACAACATACTCTGAATAGCTTTGCTGCAGTTGTTACTGCTACTGTCTGTACTGTTTGGGGGCTGAACAGTGAAGAGCTTACCAACCTCACCAATCTCCAAAAGCAAACTTGTCACAGCAGCAGTGGCATGGTATAGATCTTGTTCATTGGGGTCTTCACTGAACATGTTATACATTGTCTTGCACAGTTGAATAAATTGCCCCTAAGTGTAGAGGATAGAATTAATTTTAATTAAAGGAATTCCAGCAAATATAGTCTTTGAGATTTGGGTATAAATCAGTTTAAAGAAATGTGTGTGGGACACTGGGGATCAAGTAGTTCATATGATGAAGTCAGAAGTAGTCTAGATATTTTAGAATATTTTCTAGTATTCAAGAAAATTATGTATTTCTCTAAGATGCTTCCACCAAATTGCTGGATTGAATTATTCTCCACCTCCCAGGCTAGTACAGGTTCCCCTGCCTTAGCCTTAAGCGACTGTGGTGGAGAGTCAGTGCTTCTGGTTGCTCACAATTACCCTTCTGACCAGAAAATAGTGGCCCCAATCTTAGTTCTCATCAAGCCATAAAGGAGAGAATTAAAAGTAGAGCATGTGTCCTACAGGATTCCAACAACATGAAGGTGTGGAGTGTCAGGGTTGCTAAAAATCAATAAATTATAAATATTAAAAATAATTTTAAAAAAATCAGATTTTTTTTAATTTAAATCTGTTGTTAAATTTAAATTAAATACTTTAAAAAAAAATAGTCAAACCACTGAGCTGGTGGAAGTTCTTGGCTAACCACCTGGAACTAGAATTTTCTGAAGTGCTAAACCAGTTTTGACAGTGATTGCCTCTTCTGCAGATGCAGAGAATTTTCTTCATTTTAATTTATTCAAGTAGTTCAACTCAATTCAATGTCTAGTTCACTGGAAGTTCAGAAATTGATTTTCTGAAAAAAAAGGAAAAGCTTTTCCCTTTACCAATCTATGAATAAAAACAAGGTGTGAGAGGATGAGATCTACTAGTTCTAAAAATCTTAAAGGACATTGTGACCAGAAACTTCAGTTCAATCACTAACTAAAGATAAAACTTTGTTTTCATTAATTAAACAAAACTATATTAAATATGGTGGATACATAAGGACAGAAAAGTAAGTTTATCAAAACATGCTTTGCATTTAAAATTACTGGTTATTAAACAATTTTAAAATGCTGTTTTAGGGCATTTTTAAACAATTCGAATTTCCATCCAAATGCAGCTTGACATAATACATGAGTACAAAATTAACCATCTAATAAATAACAAAAGCATCATTCACCATTTTGTAACATAAAAAAAGGAAAAATTAAGAATCTGATTTAAATGTGTTGTTTACCCAGGGTTTTTAGAACCACAGCAGGGGTAACTTAACTGTTTCACTCCATGAGGTGTCAGGAATAAATCAATGGGACCACACCAATTCCATCTGATAAATGATTAATGCAAGTAAGCATGCTGTATCTAAAACTGCAGTTTATTAGACTTAAGCACACACAAACATAAGCAATAGGTTTAGAACATTCCAGATATTTACCTAACATCTGGAACAGTACTGACCAATTAACAGCGGGTATGCAAGGGCCAGTTGCTCACCCACCGGGGAGAAAAAGTGTTAGGAAAAAACTCTCTCAAGATGGCTTCAGAGGACTGCTTCAAAATACACCATATTAGCTAGTCTTTTATAACCAACTTCTATAAAACACATCTCATGTAAAAGCAGCAAAGAATCGTGTAGCACCTTATAGACTAACAGACGTTTTGGAGCATGAGCTTTTGTGGGTGAATACCCACTTCGTCAGATGCATGTAGTGGAAATTTCCAGGGGCAGGTATATATATGCAAGCAAGCTAGAGATAATGAGGTTAGTTCAATCAGGGAGGATGAGGCCCTGTTCTAGCAGTTGAGGTGTGAAAACCAAGGGAGGAGAAACTGGTTCTGTAGTTGGCAAGCCATTCACAGTCTTTGTTTAATCCTGAGCTGATGGTGTCAAATTTACAGATGAACTGAAGCTCAGCAGTTTCTCTTTGAAGTCTAGTCCTGAAGTTTTTTTGCTGCAGGATGGCCACCTTAAGGTCTGGGAAATCAGTGGTGTCACGGAGATAGCTGGGAGTTATTCTATCTACTACCCAAGATCCACAAACCCGGAAATCCTGGATGCCCCATCATCTCGGGCATTGGCACTCTCACTGAAGGATTGTCTGGATATGTGGACTTTCTACTCAGACCCTATGCCACCAGCACTCCCAGCTATCTCCGTGACACCACTGATTTCCTGAGGAAACTACAATGCATTGGTGACCTTCCAGAAAACACCATCGTAGCCACCATGGATGTAGAGGCTCTTTACACAAACATCCCACAAACAGATGGAATACAAGCGGTCAGGAACAGTATCCCTGATGATGCCACAGCACAACTGGCGGCTGAGCTCTGTGCCTTTATCCTCACACACAACTATTTCAAATTTGATGACAATATATATCTCCAGATCAGTGGCACCGCTATGGGCACCCGCATGGCCCCACAATATGCCAGTATTTTTATGGCCGACCTGGAACAACGCTTCCTCAGCTCTCGTCCACTCACGCCCCTTCTCTACCTACGCTACATTGATGACATCTTCATCATCTGGACCTATGGGAAGGAGACTCTGGAAAAATTCCACCACGATTTCAACAGCTTGCACTCTACCATCAACCTCAGCCTGGACCAATCTACACGGGAAGTCCACTTCCTAGACACTACGGTGCAAATAAGTGATGGTCACATTACCACCACCCTATACCGAAAATCTACCGACTGCTATGCCTACCTTCATACCTCCAGCTTCCATCCCGGGCACATCACACGATCCATTGTCTACAGCCAAGCACTGAGGTACAATCGCATCTGCTCTAACCCCTCAGACAGAGACCAACACCTACAAAATCTCCACCAAGCATTCTCAAAACTACAATACCTGCATGAGGAAATAAGGAAACAGATCAACAGAGCCAGACATGTACCCAGAAGCCTCCTACTGCAAGACAAACCCAAGAAAGAAACCAACAGGACTCCACTGGCCATCACATACAGTCCCCAGCTAAAACCCCTCCAATGCATCATCAGGGATCTACAACCCATCCTGGACAATGACCCCACACTTTCACAGGCCTTGGGTGGCAGGCCAGTCCTCACCCACAGACAACCTGCCAACCTGAAACATATCCTCACCAGTAACTGCACATCGCACCATAGTAACTCTAGCTCAGGAACCAATCCATGCAACAAACTTCGATGCCAACTCTGCCCACATATCTACACCAATGACACCATCACAGGACCTAACCAGATAAGCCACACCATCACTGGTTCATTCACCTGCACGTCCATCAATGTAATATACGCCATCATATGCCAGCAATGCCCCTCTGCTATGTATATTGGCCAAACTGGACAGTCTCTACGGAAAAGGATAAACGGACACAAATCAGATATTAGGAATGGCAATATACAAAAACCTGTAGGAGAACACTTCAACCTCCCAGACCTTAAGGTGGCCATCCTGCAGCAAAAAGACTTCAGGACTAGACTTCAAAGAGAAACTGCTGAGCTTCAGTTCATCTGCAAATTTGACACCACCAGCTCAGGATTAAACAAAGACTGTGAATGGCTTGCCAACTACAGAACCAGTTTCTCCTCCCTTGGTTTTCACACCTCAACTGCTAGAACAGGGCCTCATGCTCCCTGATTGAACAAACCTCATTAATCTCTAACTTGCTTGCATATATATACCTGCCCCTGGAGATTTCCACTACATGCATCTGACGAAGTGGGTATTCACCCACAAAAGCTCATGCTCCAAAACGTCTGTTAGTCTATAAGGTGCCACAGGATTCTTTGCTGCTATAAAACACATAGGTCATAATGACCCCTACTAAATCATCACTTTTCCTAACTTTTAGCAAACTTCTATATCAAAAGCGCCCTTCTATCCACCAAGGTTTTCAGTCTCACTTGTTGACTTGCTTTTCCCCTCCTCCCCTCAGGGCCGGCTCTACTGTTTTTGCCACCCCAAGCAGCACGCTGTATTGCCAACGCAGACAGAATAGGCAGTCTGTGCGCCGTTAGGGCGGCTCACGCGTTTCTGCGGCGCGGCAATTCAACGGCAGCTTCTTTCTTCAGCTGGAAGACAGAAGCTGCGCCGCCGTGGACAGATGAACATAGAAGCTGCCACCGAATTGCCACCACCACGAAAATGTGCAAGCTGCCCTAACAGCACATGGACTGCCTCCGCCGTCCGCGGTGGCAGTTTGGCATGCTGGTTGGGGGCAAAAACACACAGACTGCCACCTCAAGCACCTGCTTGGGATGCTGGTGCCTGGAGCCGGCCCTGCCTCCCATTCAGATTAGCAGAAACGGCCAGCTAGTTTTGACCTTGCCTCTAAAAGCTTGCTTTTCAATTAACCCTTAACTACATGGTGTTCTATTTTATTAATTCATGGTGGCTGAATGCACATATGGTTGCAGTTGGCTTGATCACATACTAGGGTACACACACTGTTACTGTGGATCTGAGGGGTGTTTTAGGTCACATAAGTGCTTAAATAAATGTGTATAGATGTAGAGTATTTTTCTGGTTAGCAAAAGGAAGCACCAAATTTAGTGTAAAGACCATACTTAATTGCAAATCAACCCATATTTTAATAGTTACCAATGAGAATCATCTTTTAGGAAAGTAACTAAGAAAGTACCAGGTTTCCTGCTTGCTGGTTTAAATCATGATTTAAATTGGTGATTTTAATCACTTTGATTTGAAATTTAAATCGATCTTCCGTTGATTGAAAATGGTAATCCAGATAAACAGAGTTTCAGTCTTCAAAACAAAGTACTCAGACATGGAGGTAAGAAATATATTGCATAAGATAGTCTGAAGAGGGAATAACTAGAATTAATAGGATGAAAAGAAGTAGTATTTAGGCTATATGAGTGTGTGTACACTGCAGCTGGGACCATGCTTCCCACTGTGGGTAGACAGACATGCGCTAGCTCTGCTTGCGCTAGCCTGCTACCAACAGCGGCATGTATGTGGTGGCATGGGTGGTGGCTAGGCCTAGCTGCCTGAATCCATATTCAAGGTGTTGGGCAGGCTTGTACTTGGGCAGCTAGCTCATGTCACTGCCTGTGCCGCTGAGGCCACGTTGCTATTTCAGCACACTAGCTCAATCAGAGATAGCATGTGTCTATCTGCACTGGGAAGCATGTTCCCAGCTGTAGTGTAGACATACCTTTAGACTGTGGAATCCTCTCCCAATGGAAATGGCAGAAGTCTCATCTCTTTAAAAAATTAAACATGGATTGGACAAAAACACAGGACAATTTACTATAGAGAATAATCCTTCACTGCCCACTCATGAAAGGAACAGCTGCCCAACAAGGCTATGTCTACACGTAAAACACTATAGCGGCATAACTGCAACTGTGCCTTTTAGCGCTTCAATGTAGACGCTACGTCTCTTTTATAGACCTAGTGCCGTGTACACCGTGGATTACGTCACCTTAACTGCACCACTCAGGGTGTGGATTTTTCATACACCTAAGCAACACAGATAACTTAATTTTCTAGTGTAGGCCAGGCCATAGTCTTTACAATCTCTAACTTCTGTGGGTCTAAGGAATAAAACAGTCAACCAGTTTTTCCCCTCACAAGAATCTGTCAATAGGACACAGAGGATCATTATTTTTGAATTTCTGGAACTGGCACTCTCCTTCCAAAGCATTTTTTTTTTTAAATTCCACAGATATACATGAATGATGTACCATTTATTTTTAACTCCCAACAGAAGTTCGGATGGCCTCATACTGAATATCACCAACCTGCGCACTTTCTTCCCCCCATTCCTCACCCCAAAACAGCCATTCTAATATTTGCAATATTTTTAAATCAAGTTGTCATATGAACCTGCAATTTGAATACTAATATTTGATCAACCTACTATATAAGCCAAAATGAATATGGCCAAACTTCTGGCATTTATGAAAAATAACTAAATGTCAACAGAATTTACCTGATTCAGTCTGGGTAAATCCTTCGCATTCTTTGCTTTGGATTTATTCTCTTGACTCCACATTCTTAGGTAGTTTCGATTTTCTTGTGAGTTTTTCTTACCTAATGTCAGTGAATTGGCCAGAAAAGAGGAAGACAAAGTCTATCATGAGGTCCTGCATTAGCATTTATTCTTTCTTCAAAAGAATTCATCTTTCAAGCAGTAAAATATACAGAGAAAATATGTACCTTTGTCTGGTTTCAGGCTCACTGAAACAAACCCATCATCTGCCGCTTGTTTGTTCCTGCTGTCAATGCCAACAACTATTGGGAAGTATTTACAAAACGAGAGATTTAGTGTAGTTTCAGATACGCATGTGTACTGTATTCATGTTTACAGAGCAAAACAAAGTAGAATAAGCAAAAAGTTTTACATTTATGAAAGGACATAGTCAAGAACGAGAGGACTAAACTATGACCAATTTTTTGCTTATTTTTACATCTGCTTCCATGTAATTAATAAAATAAAGACATGTACAAGGGCCATCTTTGTGTACAATATAATGCCCAGGGCCAAGATTAAGGAATCCACCAAATAAATATCACTACCATCTGCTTACAGTGATATCCATATGATAGTACATTTATAATGTACACCTAATTGCTTCTCATACACACTGTCCACTAAGCAATCTCCCAGGAGACCACTTCTAACATTCCAATGAATCATCAGCTACAGTTTCAAACAACCTTCAGAAAAAAAATGTTTTCTTCTTTTCCCCAAAACTACAGAAACCCACTGTGCATGAGGGGCAATGTTCAGTCCTCAGAAACAGTGACATGTAACCTCCAATATCTCCAGGCGCTTCAGGGTTGGAACCAGAAGCTTTAAGCCACTGGAAAGCAGAGATTCTCTGCTTCCTAATGAGGGACACAGAAAGCTTCAGACTTCAGAAGTTGTTGTATTATAATGTATTAAAAATATATTTTAAGTAGATTTGAGAGGTTTCTTATTATAGCTTCTCTCTTCATCCAAGCCTGTACAGGGGTACACACTATATTTCATAGATTCCCAGGCCAAAATGGACAATTATGATCACCTAATCTCACCTCCTGTGTAACACAAGAGACAGGACTTCCCCAAAATAATTCCTAGAGCAGATCTGTTAGAAAAACATCTAATCTTGGTTTAAAAAATGGTTAGCGATATAGAATCCACCACAACCCTTAGTGAATTGTTCCAATGGGTAATTGCTCTCATTGATAAAAATGTACGCCTTATTTACAGTCTGAATTGGTCTAGCTTCGACTTCCAGCCATTTCATAAGCTTTTTTTTAGGCAGAGGATTTAAAATTTAATAGTGACAAAGGATGAACTTTTAAAAGTTCTCGGCATTAGCCTAAGTCAGCTCCTATTGACTTCACTGAAATCTCCACTCAAAGCATCTAAAGACCGATTAAAACACTGCCAAAATGGTTTATCTGTAAAATACGATGCATATGCAGATTAAAGAACGCATTTTATGTTATGAAATTTTGAAGACCCTAATATCTGCAGCTGCTGTTCCATCTTCAGCCCCACTCTTCCAAACGCATTGGGTGCTGAAGCCACTGGAACCAAATAAATAAGATCTGCAGGCTGGCAGTGGACCCCTTCCACAACACACACGGGATGCACAGGCACTATGCTCATGTTTATCCCCAATCAGCCCTTGTGAAGGTTCTGCACACCATGGAGAGATTATACCCTATAGCCAGATTCAGCCTCTCTCTCTCTCTCTCAGAGGGTACTGTCCATATGCATCATGAATTGTTTTGCCACTTTTGTCAATTCTTACTAACACATTTAAACAAGATTCTACTCCCTTCACAGCCCAACACACTCATGTTGATCCTCCACAAAGTCATACATGCTGAACTTGTGACATACCATCACCACCACACTGATGGCATTACCCCAAGAGGAATTCTTCATTATAGCATCTAAGGAAGGCCTTATTGAAAACACAGACATCTTCACAGATATCACAGATAACAAACACTAGTCATATACATTTCTTTTTACATAAAATATTTTATTTCTTCATTTTAATCCAATGAGAAAGTAGCCATTTAAAAGAAAGGTTATTAGTGTTAACCAATATTTAGGGTCTTAAAACAATGAAAAGACAAGATAATGCTCTTGCAGAGAAAAGTCACCCACCATGTGTATACTCTGGTGTGATGTCTTCAAAAAAGTATTGAGTTGCTTCAAAAGCAGAATCTGGCTCTTCTTGCTCAGGGGATGGATCTGTGTGATGAAAGAAAGAAATGACTGTGTTTTTAATAAAAAAATTTAAAAAATAAAGTAAATTTGTGTCAGGGTAGAGTTTCACATTTTAGAAGCGTAGTACCACATAATGAGGATATCCAAACTTGAGAAGGTTAGTAAAAAAAGCACTCAACCCCCTTATGTTTCAGAGAGAAGCCAACCACTACCTGATGTGGTTAGGAAGAAACTACTTCTGTGGGCAGATTATTTCATAACTGTCCACTACACAGATTTCTTGTACCTCTTCCTGAAGATTCTGGTACTGGTCACTCACTGGAAAGACATGCACTAAATGCATCATTGGCCTGAGTCACTAGGATGTTTCCGACCTATGTACCCTCAAAATCAAAGCACTTGTCGGCTGTACAGGGTCTTACACAGGAGATCCCTGTGGTCTTAGGGAAGGAATTGTCCTCTTCTTTAGGGTCCAGAGCAGTTTCTCTGAGCAGGTACTTCAGCCCGTAAGTGGTATGAGTGGCTGCTGTTATTCCCTGCCCTCTATGGGGGATTTGACCCATTGATTCAGAGTAATGGATCTTTGTCCCTCCCCTTCCTGCACTACACTGCTGTCATAAGAGAGCTATTCCAAAACACTACTCTGTGGCTCACAATGGTATGGATTCCTTGCACCCAATCCCACTTCCCCACCTCTCTAGTCACCACAGCAGAGTACGACTGTGGCAGTTCTGTTGTGTTTAAGGGATTCCATCTTTCGTTCTAATAAGTTCTTCCTGGGAGAAAAACCGAATGCTTTGCTTAATATCCTAACTTGTATTGTGCATCTGAAACTATTTCTGCATCAAAGGTTTGGCTTGTGCGCATGTGAAGTGAGCTTCTCAATCCTGGAGCAGTTGGGAGATGAGCTAGGTACCTCACTGAGGGATAAGACACCTCTCAGTTCATCACTTGGATAGAGGGCAATCCTCTCTCTTCAGTGGATACACGTTACTGGCATTGAGCCAGACTGCCTGCCCTTAGTTTGAGCCTGGCATGTGTATTAGGAAAACTGAGAGATGCAAGTTTGACTCCCACACCCACAAAAGCTTTTAGACTTATACTCACACCACTGATCCATCTAAACTGGTGTCACTTAGAGCCCCAAGAGACGGATCAGTTGGGCTATGCTCTATCTTCTTAGAGGACTTACCTGTCCTCCTCTTTGCTGCTTTTTTTTGATCGGTTCCCAGCAAACAGGGATAAAGGGAGTCAAGCAGGGGGGAAAGAGAGAGTCGGGGTGCACAGTAGGCTCACCCCAGTCCCATACTGCACACTGGGAGGATCCAGTCACAGAGTGTTGGGGTTCTTAGGATTGGCTTGTTTTGAAATGGGATTAGCTTGGTTTTTGGCTTATTGTGAAAGTCGGGTTGCTTATTTACCACATAAAAGTTGGCACCTGTGCTCCTGACTAGTAAGCAGCTGTTTATTTAGACTTTCCTGTATTCTCTCAGAGCCTTACTTGGCCCTTCATCCGTAAACTTTTCTTACTCTATTCATAGAATCGGAAATGGAAGGGACCTCGAGGGGTCATCTAGTCCAGTCCCCAGCCCTCATGGCTGGACTAAGAATTATCTAGACCATTTCCAACAGGTGTTTGTCAAACTTACTCGTAAAAATCTCCAATGATGGAGATTCCACAACCTCCCTAAGCAATTTATTCCAGTGCTTAACCCCCTGAACAGTTCGGAAGTTTTTCCTAATGTCCAACCTAAACCTCCCTTGCTGCAATTTAAGCCCATTGCTTCTTGTCCTATCCTCAGAGGTTAAGAAAAACAATTTTTCTTCCTCCTCCTTGTACAACCTTTTACATACTTGAAAACTGTTACCATGTCCCCTCTCAGTCTTCTCTTTTCCAGACTAAACAAACCCAGTTTTTTCAATTTTCCCTCAGAGGTCATGTTTTCTAGACCTTTAATCATTTCTGTCACTCCTCTCTGGACTCTCTCCAATTTGTCCACATCCTTCCTGAAATGTGGCACCCGGAATTGGACACAATGCTACAGTTGAGGCCTAATCAGCGTAGAGTAGAGTGGAAGAATTACTTTGTGTGTCTTGCTTACAACACTCCTGCTAATATATCCCAAAAGGATGCTCGCCTTTTTGTGGCAGCATTATTCTTTACATGTGTGTGAATTCTAAGCACAGAGTTAACTCCTTGCTTGCTGGAAACAAAGGACGGCCTCCATAGCCTATCACAGGCTGGAAAGGCAAACCAAGTGCTCCCACTTTCATAGCTACCAGGACTTCAGCCTTATGGTTAGTTTGATTTGATTTGTAGTTCAATAAAAATGTGTCCTAAATAATTTGAGCAACTAATGAGTATCTTCATTCAAGCTTGCCCCAGAGGCAGTACTTATTAGAGACGAAGGGCTCCTTAAGTATCCTGCTGCACTCATGCATCTTCAGGAAGGCACTTATGCATATGCGTAACTTTGACCACATGCAGCCAATGGGACTATTTGCATGCTTAAACTTATGCACAGGCTTAGGTACCTTGCTGACCTGGCTTCAGACAGGACTAGTTTCTTTGATGCGATACCCATAGTAAGTCAGTGGAGTTACACTACCCAACTTGATGAGCACAACAGCAGCCACTAACACCTCGGAAAACAAGCAAATGTCTATAAAAATGGCCCATTTATGATGAGCAGAGCAGAAGACTGAAGTGTGCATGAAGATCTCCTGGACTCATGGTGAGGGGAGGACAGAAGCTCTTCTGTTTGACTGCTGCATGTACTTAGTATCTAAAGGAAATTTCACTCTATTTTTAGCTGGGAAACCAGAAGTCTTTTTAATTGGGAAAATGGAGAGTAAGTAACTATATTCCAATTTTCTCTTTTGCCTGAAAAATCAGCTATTTTAAATGTCTTTTACTCACCAGGTAATACATGCATTTTATAGAGCA
The DNA here is from genome assembly GCF_007399415.2 of Gopherus evgoodei. Classification (NCBI taxonomy): domain Eukaryota; kingdom Metazoa; phylum Chordata; order Testudines; family Testudinidae; genus Gopherus; species Gopherus evgoodei. The sequence goes on along the minus strand of NC_044326.1, from coordinate 91,034,290 downwards.
GCTTCAGTTTCTCTGTAAGATCTCCATGACATGCTGTACCTAAACAAGATCCCATTGAACATGTTAGTATTATTAGCAGCTTCTTAAGAGATTTACAAACATTTATGAATTAAGCTTTTAATAGGAAAACTGAAACAGAGAAAAGTTAAGTGACTTGCTTAAGATCACAGAGGGATTCTACTCTGTGGTAGAACTAGGAAAAGAACACAGACCACCTGACTCTGAGTGGTTTAAACACTAACTCACTTCTTTACTAGAAGAGTGTTTACATTTGCAGCTCTCAAAAATAGTCATCATCACATTACTACATTGATGGCCATAGGGTTTTCTGTTTAAGAATAACTTTTTTGTGTGAGCCTCAACTGCACAAACTGTGGCCAAATAAAGAGATCATAGGATTTAGCTCAATTAGATGTTTGCTAGAAAAGACCCAGGAAAACAAGATCATGATCAAAGAGTAACCAAGGGATAAAAGTAGTCTCTGCTATTATGTTAACCTCAATCGAAATGTTCTTTGGCTTGCAGAAAAACGAGTAATATGAAATTCAAGTACTCTATGGCAGTTCACTAGATGTTGGAATTATTTTATTAGAAAAATATTTAGATATTCTATATTATGTATCTTTAGAAAATTAGATAATTTCATTTAGGTGGAGCTTTATTTTACATTACAGCTGACTAGGAAAACCTAATGCCATTAAGTAGAATTAAACAGCAAATATTTCTTGGCAAATATCAACGAGTGCAATCTACTGGAAGCATAAAACCAAAAATGCAGAAAGATTTTTGGACAGAATACCAAGCCAGCCTGAACCTTTTCCTCTTTGGAAACCAATGTTAGTGACATCATATTATTATTCTAACTATAATTTTAATGTTTGTAACTCTCTAAACTCCATTTGTTTATATTAAACTAGTGCCAGTCACAGTCAGTATAACATCAGGATTTCTGACAGGCTGGCTCACCCTGAGTAACCCTGAGTATTTCTCAGGTTAATTCATTAAATTCTCCTTACTTAGCCCAGAGACAAATTCACGGAAGTTGATTAGAGAATCTCCATTTCCATCCAAAAGTCTGAATAAGCGTGCAGCTAGCACATCTGAGTGAGTCCCACATGCCCAAGGAAAGAGAAGCGCAAACATTCCCTTGAACTGCTCAAAATCAATCCGGTACTGCTCCAGATACGGCAGGCTGGGGTCGTGGCGGTCAAATGCATTGCTGTTCCCTCCCCAGTAGCAGCTCGTCAGATGTTCTGCCTGAAGAGAAGGCAAATGCTGCAAGATTGCCACCATTTCTGTAAACAGCTCAACAATATCACCAACACAGAAATAAATACATTTAAAACAACATCATCTGAGTTTAGCAGGTTCATTTCTGACGAGCATTGGCATTTCTTACAAAAAAAGAAAAGAATGCTTCATGAAACAGAAAAGAATTCAGCTCTGCTCCCCAGGAAAAAAAAATAGTAAACATTTTTTTGGTCAAAGAAGCAAGCAGATGTGACTCAAATATATATATACACAGATCTGATACGCTCAATCTTGTTTTTTCACAACTATGTATTGTTTCACGTTAGTAAAGTGGCTGATTACAAGATACCTGTCAAAACAGAATTTTGCTGTCTTTAGGTTAAACATTTACTTGGCATTTGCAGAAATACTTGCTTTATTTTAGTGCTTAATCCTGCTCCTACTGAAGTCAATAAGGGCTTTCAAATTGTTTTCATGGGGGGCAGAAGCAAGGAAATAGGGCCTGATCATGCAGTGTGATCCTGGACTCCTTCACTCTTTCGCAATCTCACCAATTTCACAGTCCTGAGAATACTCAGGGGCAAGGATACAGTCTAGAGAATCATATTGCACGATTGGGACTGTAGTTAAGTATTGAGACTAGTTACAGGAGATTCAAAGAGAAAATACATCCCTTTACCAGAATATTTAAGAAACTCAATCCTGGCCAATCAAGAGAAGACAACCTACTGCAGTGTGTGTCACTCACAGACTGAGCAATGATAAGGCATTTTAACCGCAAGGATAATTAACAATTGAAACAACATACGGCGAGATATGGTGGATTCCCTTGAAGTCTGTAGGATCAAGACTGAACATCTTTCTAAAGGATATACTATAGTTTAACCAGAATTTATGACCTGAGGCAGCAATTACTGCATGAAATTCTATGGCCTGTGGTATGCAGGAAGTCAGATCATAATGGTCCCTTCTGGCTTTGAAATCTATGACTCTATTCTTACTTCTCCCCAGCTTTTACTTACTATTAGAACACTACTTCAAGAGAGCCTCTGGGCAGCAAGACAAACTACAGAAGATTCAGTATAAATTAAAACCATCAATTGTAGCAGGTAGCAAGTACCATGTGACGTAAAGTTACGAGCTATCCAAAATTTAGCATAAAGAAGATATTTGGGGGCCAGATTTTCAGAACTATGCCCACAAATCAGGTAGACGGACAAAGAAGTTTTTGGAAGCTGGCTGAAACTGTGACTCAGGATTTTGTCTTTTCCTTACTTTTCTACTAACTGATGTCCTCAGGATAATACATTTTTTCTAATCAAATTAGTTAGCAAAATAATTATTTCTTTAGTTTTTAAAAATGGCTCTTTTGTATTTTCAATGATATCTAGTTGCAAATTCCAGTTTATGACAAGGCACACGACAACACCAAATAACTCACAAATTTAGATCAATTCATTAGCAGACAGCAGTTTTCATGTCAAATCTAAATGTTTATTTTTCCTGCATGCACATGATCTTATCTTGACTACAAGCTTTACCTTGAAAAGAGCGTAGAGTTCCTCCAGTTCATCAATAGTAAAAGAAGTCTCAGTCACAATGGTTCGCACCTTTGGAAATGTAACATTAACAATTAAAAACTTCCTATATATGTGCCATGTGAAAGATATTTTTATTTCAGAAATCAATTGATCTTAGCAAGCATGTTTTTCCAAGGACCTACCACATTGCGCTTAGTGGTGTCTTCCAGAGTCTGGATCACCTTCAGTCTTTGCTTAAATCTCATCTGTTCAATCAGATCTGCTCGTATACTTCCAAATTTCTAAAAAGGAGGACAAAATGGATCCTTTCAATTGTGCGCTAGTACCTGGAATACTTTGTTTTCTATTTATGCATAAAAAATAAAAAACCCAAACAATTCATTCTGTAAGTGTTCAGAAATGATGTAAGATGAGTATCTCAGACAAACATTGAGTGACATTAAAGACATTTTTCTAAACATATTACTTGCAAATAACTGAATTTTCAGGAATTTATTACTAGATTTTCTTTCCTCCACTATTTCATTTCCATTTGTCTCCCAAGCACTTCAGAAGGGATATAAACCCTCATGTTTTAGGGCATAATGCTCATCAGTTAGAAGTTCGCTTAGGAAGAAACTTCCCCTATAGGCAGGTTACTCCATAGCTATTAACGCAGGATTTCTTTCGATTTCCTCTGAAACATTTGTTATTTGCCGCTGTTGGAGACAGGATATTGGGCTACATGGGTCACTGGCTTGATCCGAGACAGCAGTTCGTATATTATCAAACAACTGTCTAAATCCAAATGTGAGAAATGAAATTCATACTATGGCTAAAAATTTCAAGAGTGCTTAGATGACTTAAAAACTTAAGTGCCATTTTCAAAAGTTAATACCTATCTACCTCTTTTATGGGACTCTGCATCTGAAGAGAGCAATGTGCTTTACAAAGGGGGTGAGTTTCATTATAGTCCCATTTGACAAGTGGGGAAACCAAGGCACAGACTGGTGAAGTGACTTGCCCAAGGTCACTCACCTGGTCAGTGGCAGAGAAAGGATAGACCCAAGATCTCCTGAATCCTAGTCCAGTGCTCTATCCACTAGACCAAAGTTCTCTCCTCAACATATGCATAACTTCCAAAGTACATTAATATGCTACACCTGCATGCCAGGTGAAAGAAAGTGAGGGCAAAAATATAATACTGAGAACATCGTTCAGTGGACCTACAGCACTGGCTCATGCTCTCACATCCATGAACCTCTGTCGCACAGATTTGTTTCTATGCACTTTCAATAGAGATTTTCCCCAACATGAACATCTTTGTAATATGTCCTTAGAAGAAACCCAGGGCCAGCTTTTAGCACAAGAAATAAAGCCAGCCATCTAGGGTGCCACACATAAAAGTCATGGAGGAGCCTGCTGCTGCCAGTGGATCAGATTGTGATATGCATTCCAGAGTGAGGACGTGGGGGGTATCAACTTAATACATTCTTAGGCAATCAACTAATGTCAAGCTGTGACATTCCTGTATCATCTGTACATCTATAAATCATGTTAGAAGTAGCAGGATGTTTTCCCTGCTTTATTTGTTAATTTTCCAATTACAGTTGGAAACCTTTTGAAAAACAGACAGTTAAGGAGCCTGGTTAAACAGTTACAAGTATTTTTAAACACAAAAGTGCAGGTGAAAGTATGGAAATCTTTAAAAAAAAAAAAGTCAAGAGTGAAATTTTCAAAAGCACCCAGTGAATGTGGAACCTAGGTCCCATTTTAAAAAAATGACAGGCATTTGGGAGCTAAAGTCCCAGTTTAAATCAATGAGTCCTAAGTCACTTTTGAAAATGGGACTTTAGGCAATTTTGGAAATGCTACCCCAGCTCTTTAATTGTGCAACAAGTTTGCAGGATTGCAATTCCTTTTACAGTAATGCAGAGTAATACCAAACACTGTGGATTGTGACTTTATTATGGGATCAGATAAAACGACATGCTGGATTTATTAAAACACAAAACATCTTCAATAATAGCAAAGAAAATCATTGGCAAAATAAAAAGCATTTGTTCATATTTTAAGTGCAAAGTCCCTCTGTAAAAACCCAAACACACCAAAATACCCCAAACCTACAATGGTACAATGTTCTATTCCTGTGTCATACACCATGCTCGGGCATTAGTTCAATACTGATTCAGGAAAGAGTTCTACCCACTGAATTGTCAGCACTATTTCCTGCAGCACCTGAGTTTTCACTAGAGGTTTCTTGTCCAAGTGTTCAACCCTCCTTAGCTTATGGGATTGGATAGGATCACAGCACAGTGTGGTAAATGGCTAAATATTATGCTTCAGTTAATAGTACTCCCTCACTGAGTTTTCAGATTCATCATTCCCTCCTCCCTTCCCCCAAGACAAGTGTCATGGGATAGTTGTTCAGATAGAGCTTGCCTTCCTTCTGGAACAAAAAGCATATCATATCCCTTATGCCAAAGCAGAAACAGTCACATTTCACAGTACATCTCGTTATTTTTATACAGCTTTTAATAAAGGGCAAGTGACAAGGGTTACATTGTTATCCATGTGCCTATGACAAGCTAAAATACTAAAAATGCAGTAAATAAATGTTAGCCCAATGGCAGCTGGAGATTTCCCAATATTTACAACAAATTTGTCTCTCTTATATTTATACCAAGCCCAATGCAATGGGTCCCCAATCCCAATTGGGTACAACAAACTTAGGGCCAGAAACGTAAGAGTCACAGAATAACAGAGGGCCCTCATTATCTCTTGAAAAACGTGGCAGTTTAATTCCAGGAAATAACACCATCAAAACATATATACTGCAAGCTGATTTAACAGCCTACATTCAAATAGAGTACAAGTAAAAAAGATGCACGGTTATCTCTGGTATATTCCACTGACTTCAGTGCCATTACACTAGGGATACATTTGGCCTCGTTCCTGTAAGTTTCTATTCAACTAGAAAGAGCTACGAACTTTTGTACTACGTATGCCCACAAAAGACAGATTGTGGCTATGCATGAGGCCAGTTTATTCATCTAAATATACTCAAGGCCATAACAGCTTTCTTAAATGGTGTTGGATTCAAAACAAGGCAAAAATGGGATGGCAGCTTTACATAAATGTCTACCCCTCCACTGCCAGTTTGTATTCTTACCCCATCCTCACAACCCTCAGATTTAATTCACCCTCAATGTGGAATTCACTATTGCTAAAGCCGGCAGCAGATTTCTGATGCCTTTTACATAGCTCAAAAAGTAATTTTTTCTTCCAGAGACGTGGAGGACATAGGGAAAAAATCTGAAATACTTGTCGGGGTTTTAAATGGCTAGGATCATCTTACATTTTGATTTAAAATATCAATTAGTTCTCCATGGCACACGGAAGAAAAGAACCAATGAATTTCCCATAAAGGAGAGTTTGCGCTCCTCTTGTTGGTCCGGAATTTGAAATCAGCATTTAAAAGTTAAGTGTCAGGGATATTTTCTGTTTTATTGTGTAAAATTTAATTTAAAGGATTAGACAAAAATCCTTAGTTTTTTGATATGCAAAGTTTAGTCCATTTTTTCTTGGACTTTACTATGCACTTTATGAACATTGACTAGTTATTCTGTTATTGGGGTTTTTGCCAGAAGTTTTCCAACTTTGAGTTATTTATGCCGATGTCAAAATTAGAACTAGTTGGAAAAAATGACAGAACCATTTTCTGTTGGAAAATTCTGTTTCAACATTTTGGGAACATAAACATGGATTTTTTGTTCTGAAACAATTTTTGTGTTTCATTTTTTAAAATTTTGTATGACATTACATGTTATAACATAAAATAAGTCTACATCAAAATGAAATACTTTGATTGATCCAAAACAATAATGTTCAGAATTCTCCTTTGGAGAACTTGCAAATTTTCAGGTTTTGCTCTCATTCAAAATAAAGCCAGATTTCAATATCTCAAAATCCTTCATGAAACAGAATTGTTGTCCTGAAGGCAGTTCTAGTCAAAATCCTAAATTACCTCATAGGAAGTTCTGATGAGTCTGAAAATATCCACCTCAGGATAAGGCTCTACATCATCGCTGAGTAGTGAGTGAAGGTGAGGGATTGGTGGCAAAGTACTGTCCTTATTAGTCACACTGTCCAAATACCTCAATGGGAGAGAAGAAAAAAATCTAAATGAGAAAAGTTGGGACACCTTTTTTCTGAGGATCAGTAGCAGTTACATATAGACTGACTTTACATACGTACGATCAGACCACTCTATTATTCCGTTATTTGGACAAAGAGACCTATTTTGCCAATTTGTAACATTCCACTTCTCGCCAGAGCTGCATTAGTTGTTAACCTAAATCACATTTATTAAGATATATATAAAATCCATCTGATCACAGTAAGATGTCCACAATTTGCCAATGATTCCCTAAATAGAGTCTTGAAATAATTTTTCTGAGCCGTCTTACACAAATAAAGATGTGTGGGGCACTATTCACCTCATTCCTGTTGGAACAAGGGATGGTGTACTTGATTCTCAATACCCCATGTCTCTCTCATTCCCCAAAACCTGGCTGAAAAGAGTATCAAGAGCATCCTTCCTGCTAGTGTAGCTGCTGTAAAACACCGTGCAGCCACAAAAACCTTCCTTTCATAACTCCTCAGCAAGGGTTGGGGTTTAGTTCTGAGAGGAGAGATGAGATGGCCAGGGCTGCTTTTTTTTTTTTCGTTGTTGTTGAATACCAAGTTAATTAAAAAACCAGCACACAACATACCACCACTCATGCCTGGCTATAAATTACCCCGAGCCTCACTTTAATTTTTTTTTTTTTTTTAAAAAGAACCTGATTCAGCAGCACCTTGAAATCTAAACATTGACACAAAATGTCACGAAATCAAATGAATCATTCTAAATCACATATAGTCTTAGTTCAGAATGAATGACTCATCCAGGTCTACCAACCTGCCTCGTGTTTTTATCCCTTCATGAGCCTTTCTAGATCTATTGCATTCTCTGGCAAGTCTATTTCCAACAATAGTTACCCTGGAATTCAGGTATTTTTCCTACTTGCTCTTAAAAGTTAACAGTCAGAAGATGAAGTAAAAAATTCTAGATATCCAACCAAGACTTGCTGAAGATCCCTGTAAGACAGGTTCAGAAGGATATTCTAGAAACTAGAAAGGACAAAAAAAATTTTTGTTGAGCCTGGCTAATAGGAACAGTTGTGCATAATTGAGGGTAACACTCCTAATTGCTTCACCTTTGTAGGCTTTTAAAGTGGCTGTCATTTTCTGAAACTTTGTCCCCCTAGGGGTATATCTACACTGCAGCAGCACAGATACAATGCTGCATCTGCATCTGTAGTGCTGTCATACAGATACTTCCTACATCAATGCAAGGGTTTTTTCCATCAATGTAGTTAATCCACATCTCGATGAGGCAGTACATCTTCCACTGACCTGAGTCTACAGTGAGGGTTAGGTCAATCTAAACACATCACACAAGGCACAAAATTTTTCAATGCCCTGAGCGATGTAGCTAGGTCGATCTACTTTTTAGGAGAATACCAGGCCTAGATAAGTAGATATGGTCACCCAGAAATATATGAAAAGCCTTTTTTGACGAAGGCACACATAGCTCCTGTTACAGACAAAAAGGACTGCAAGCATCTAAAAGACATCATCAACTTCTGTCTGTAAATAACTTAAATGCACTAAAACCAGAAGCAGAGCTTTGGTTTTGTTCAATAAATACCTTCCCAGAACTGTCATTGCTTCTCCATCATCTTTACAGTTCAGCAGCTTGTCCACATTAGCATCCAGCACAGCAAGAGCTAATTGGAATATCACCTTTATTCCTTCATAGAAGAAACAATCCACAACCACCACAGCACTTTCAAATGGCATTACACTGAGGAAAAGCGTGAGGAACCAAGACAGCGAAATGGTGGAGATAACACCCAAGTCCTGCATGCAGTCATAAAGCTGTGGAACATAATCCCGGGCCAGCTCTTCAAAAACACCTTGATCCACCAGAGCTCCTATTGGAAATAAGTAACATTGGGCACACATGAATTTAGGATCAAATGAATACACATTTATACCCTTCTGGGAAAAATATTGTAAGAACAGTCTCCAAGATGCTTATATGCATTTCCTTACCACTAAAGGACAGATTCTTCCCTTTGATTAAATTGTGATATGCACCAAAAAAATCAAAACACTGTTATACAGAAAACAAATGTGTAAAAAACACAGAGCCTAGAAAAAGCAAACAGGGTTTTTTCTTGTTCTGAAACCTAACCATTGGCACTTGTAGATAAGTTACCCACCATTAATGGATGAATTCTACTTCTCAGCATCACAGGAGAGGTGGTAGGAGAGGGATAGGAAGGAGAAGATTTTTTTTTTATTATTATTTTTAATTCAAATTTTGTGGTTGTAAAAAGTTCCCTGTGATGGCACAGAAAGCTGAAGAGCTTCTACAGAACACGCACACCACACAGGCAACAGCAAACACAAGCATCTCCACACCACTACCTCTAGGATTAAGTGGGTAAGCTCAGTCTTCGGTGCCTTTGCTAGCAAGGGGATGTAACACTGATTTTTGTGATGGAAGTGGATTGAAAGCACCAACTCATTTCACACAAGCCAACAGTCAGTCATTGGACAGAAAAGGCTTTCAGTTATTAATGTCCTTTCAAACCAACAGCCTAGGAGGTGAGTGGCAATACAACCTTCTCTTGTAACCTGCCCAACCCTGGCTCTCACCAACATTCCTTTGGTAATTATATTATATCCTCTTTTCTCCACACTTAAAATTCTAGCCTCCCACTTCCTTCTGATCTCTTTAACCTACATCAAGTCAAGTCGAGTCCATTGTAGAATTCTGTTTTACCTCAAGCAGGTGAAGAACTAACACTGAGCAGAATATCTACTTAGGTAGCAGCTTCGAAACTTCAGAATTATCCATTTCGTTCTCTAATATGTTTGCAACAGTTCACATATCATCAGTGCTGACCATTTGATTATTTCAGCATAAAAAAATTAACAGAACAGGCTTCTGGATATTTAAGGACTTTTTAGAAAAAACAATCCCCTTAACATACCAACAACTCTTGTATTGTAGTAGTCTGGCAGCATGCGTTCACACAAAGCCACAAGTAGCCAGAAAGCTTCCTCCTCTTTTGCATACAGAAGTAGTACTGAAGTGACAATATTCATGGCCTACAAGAATGAAAAAATAAATCACTAGATATATCATTTCTAAATTCTCTTGTCATATTTAGTGCTATAAAGTCTGAACAGATAAGAATTTATCCTAGGTCACAAATTAGCCATGGATCTACTCTGAAGAAATGTCACTTAAAAATGATTATATGTTCTGCTATATTCAGCAGTCCACATTCTTCTGTAAGTATAGCAAACAATGTTTTCCAAATGTTCCTAATGAGAAGTTTCTTCAAACCATCTGAAAAAAATCAAGATTTTGGATGTTATTGCTTCTTTGCACAATCAGTTTATTATTCATTCTTCAAGGGTTCAACTGTGCCTCTCAGTTGAACTGAGGGAGGTGCATTCTCTCAAGGGGAACTGCTGAAGGAATTGTGCCTCATTCAGTCACAATGCCTCTTGGAGCTCTGGGGAGTGTAGCTTCTACACCATTCTTTGCAAGAATGCATTCTGCACACCCCAGACCTTCTGCCAGTGCAAAACAAAAACAAAAAACTAACGGAAGTCATGCCCTCCTTTGATGAGGCAAATGTTTGTGGTGATGCCAATCTTGAGCAGCCTTGAGAACAATGGAGCAAAAGGACTGTAAGTGTGCCCAGTCTCTGTGTGTGGAAGGAGGGAGACAGGGGCAAGCTCCCTTGTGACCTATTTCCTCCATCTTACATAAATGGCCGGCACAATGTTGCTCTATGTTTGTTTGCTCTTGGTCATTTTAAGAGTTTGCCTAATCCTTTGTCAAGGCCAGAAGACCTGAAAAAATGACCTGCCTTGAAAATATATCCATGTCAGAGTTTGAATCTTGAGGAACAGATTCATTATTTTAAACCCTAACTCAAATAGGAGAGATGACAGATGGTGGACAGGTACAGTATTAGATTGTTTTCTGTGAGTGTCCCAGAAGAAAACATTTTTAAAGTTATTTTATTACATTTTAAGCCCCCCAAAATGAAAGTTAAATATTTTAAAAACACTAATTTAGTTCTCAGGTAAAAACTAAAATTCAGATTCAGACCCATTTTCAAGATCTGTCAATTCATACACACCGATCCCTTCCCAACACCCACCAATACTTCATTATGATGCTATCACACACTATCCTCTTCTCTTTAGTCTTGTTTACTATTTATATAAGCATTTCGAGTTTGGATACTTGCTATAACTGTCACTGTCTTTGAAAGAATAAAAAGTACTTTAATACCATGACCCAGGACAACTTATAATTTCACTCCTGACTGTGGGGATCAGGGTTACAAGTGCGTTCCTGTTGCTACCATTCCGGTGTTCATTGTCCTACCTTCCTTTTTTTTTCTCTTTAACTAAAAAAAAAAAAAGATACTTCAAGTAATGTTGAGTGATTTATTCTTTATGAATTAATGATGATGGTTAGAATACTTTGCATCTCCCTGTAGTGGGGTGAGCACCTGCTCCAGCCCTGCAGAGGGCTGAGGCTGGGGCAGGGAGCAAAACCCTGGCTGATTGGGGGAAGAGGCTGCAGCTGGGGCCATGCCCCAAACAGACCAACTGGGCCTTATAAGAAGGCCAGGGCAGCCAGAAGCTTAGGACTCTCTCTCTCTCTGCTTGTAGAGAGAGAAGGTCCTGGCTGCCAGGGAGCTTAGCAGGGTACTGGGAGTGGAGCAGGGCTGGGAGAAGGCTAGAGGAGCTGGGGAGCTCCAGCCTAGAAAACCCCCAGGCTGCGGGCCTAAGACCAGTAGCAGGGCTGCAGAGGGGCAGCCCAGCTATAGAGAGAGGCAGCAGGTCCAACCCAACCTTGTCTGTGATGAGTCGCATATACTGCAGTCTACTCCAGGGAGTGGGGCTAGATGGTGACTGGCAGCAGCCTTACACTGAGATGAGTTGGGGTTAGTGGGTGGGGGTTCCCATGGGTGGGGAGACCCACAGTGTGGGGGTACTGCCAGGTGGGGCAGCAACCTGGAGAAAGGCACCAGGGTCCTGGGAGCGACACCGGGGCCAGCGGTAAGGCAGATCCCCAGCCTGCAGGGGGTGCTCCAAGATGCTGGAAGAGCTAATTCCCATGGACGAACAGCAGGAGGCGTTGCAGGGTTGAGTCCACTCTACGCTCCCTCTGCATTTTTCATTCAGGGACACTGAAGTGCTTTACTGAAGTGATTGATTAAACCTCACAACACTCTTGTAAAATCAACAAGTATTATTCCCATTTTGCAATCAGGAAAGCTAAGGCACAGCGATATAAAAGGTGACTGCTCAAAGTTACTCATAAGTGAGAGAGCTGGGAGCAGAACCCAGAACTCCTGCCTCCCAGTCGTGTACTCTAACAATTGTAACCAGATGATGCTTCCAGCCTTTAACGAGAAACTGCTACTCAACCTTAGCTACAGCAGAGCCCACTCTCTGCTATAATTGCTTATGTGACACGTTGTTTTCACCTTAGCACTGCTTGCAACCATGGCAAAAAGAAGGTTTTGGAAGGTTTTGATGCAACTAATATATGAAGGAACATTTGAAGTATAAGTAGATTTTCCTTGAAATGGAATGCAAAGTTTCTTACTGATCATTTTCTGTTAGCAACTTCTCTCTGAATTCATTACTCATGGGCCAATGCCCCTTACATGTGGAGTTTGGAGGCAGTCCAATGTTGTGTTGGAGGCTCTGAGACTAAACTCTGCCCTTCTGCTTAGGCTACCAAGAGAGCTCCACAGCTGCAGATACACTCCAGCAACCAATTGTTAGTGTTAAGTTAACTTGATACACTATATTAATTTAACCTTAAGACAATATATGTATGAGTATCCCTTTGGAGAAAATTTACAGTTTATATTTTTCATTTACAAGACCACCAGGGTGGCTTGAATTCAGAGAGAAGCTGCTAACAGAAAGAAAATTGTCATGTAAGAAGTTTCTCATTTTGTTACACACACAGCTTCTCTCCTCATTCATTACCCATGGGAAGTAGTGAACAGTGAATCCCAGAAATAAGGACAGAGTTTAATTATTATAGTAGCATAACAGCCAGGAATGAAAGTTCCCTCCACAGAAAGCAAGAGCTTTATAAACTAAGAAGTTATGAGGAAACCAGCCCAGTAGCACCTTCCTACCAAAAGATGCATTTGCAGAGGAATGGAAATTTACTTTGCAAATCTTCCTTAGGCTCATACACTTTCTCCCTCTCCCCTCCAGTGCCTCTAGGAATTTCTGTTAATAGTCTCCTAGATGCCTAGCATTCCAGTAGGATTTTTACATCTTGGCTGCAGCAACCCTGAGTCCCTAAGGCCTTGGCATTTTGGACAGAATAAGATGAACAGGGTAGAACTGGCATATGTAATCTATATAACAGAGATGAATCTTCAGAGCTCTAGGAATGCTCATTTATGTCACAATCTTCGAAGGGGTACAACCAAATGATGGGAGAACTATTTGTCAGGAATTGTGGAAAGAGGAGTTTACCTTGAGCAGAAAGGTTTCTGGAGCTGTAAGAATATTTTTTCCCGTATGAAAAAGGCAATGTGATTCTTGTATGGATATGGGAATTAATTCCAAAACTTGCTCTTTTGAGGTAATGGTGACTAGAAAGGCCAGCCACAGACTTGTCTAAACTTGTCAGTGTGATTAAACTTGGCAACTGATATTCAAATAGAAGATCCAATGTAGTTGGCTACAAGGCTGGTATCCACATTTCTATGGTGTTTGGTTGCGGGACTCCAACCAAATCTCCTGGAAACAAACTCTATAGTGTAGCTGAGATCACCAGACCTTTGGAATTATCATCATATTTGTATTACAGAAGCCTCCAGAGATCAGGGTCTATTGTGCTGGGCAATGTACAAAGAGGCAGTCCCTGCCCCAAACAGCTTCCTGTTTCCCCTCACACCTGAAATGTAAATTTGACCAGATAAATGAAAGCAATATCCTGGCTGAGTTCTCTTTGAACACCAAACTGTATCAGAGGTTAAAGGAGAATCCATGTTGAACTACACTTCTCTTCTGATGCTCAGGCTATTAGCTGTAGATGTTCCTAGTCTGAATGAAGGAGTCCTAGCTTCAGAAGATCTGGTGTTTTTTATAGGTACAATGTGGGGGTCTTGGCTATCTAGCAAGTCCAAAGTGCCTTCTGGGCTGGTGGAATATTAGGAGGAGGACCCAATCTCTCCCTTTTTCTCTTTTCTGTCTGCTTTATGTAAGCTGTCTGGAAAGGCAGCAGATTCTTCTTTTCCCAGGCCTTAATTTCCATTGCCAAGGAGCAGCTTTGATCCCTGCTTTCAGAAGGGATATAAACACTTCTGACTCAATTCTAAGCCAATCTCTGATGGGAAGTAAGGAGACTTCCTCTGCGAATACTATAATTGCCTGCTATGTGGTTTCTTGCACCTGACTGGTCACTGTCACAGACAGGATACTGGACTTGATGGATCACTGGTCTGACCCCATATGTCCACATGACCATGCTTGTGCATTTTGCCTTGTCTTTTTTAAATTAAAAAGGCACATCCTGATAGAGATGTCGAAATTAACTGAAAAGATATGTATGATGAGATTTTGGAAATCTGTCTTCCAAGTGTGCTTGCTTCCATATGAGTACGCGAGAGTCTAGAGTGAAAGTTGGGTTGGCTTTCAGCATGTTGTTAGAAATTACCTGTCCACAAAGAGGCATTGGATGTTATTTGAGAATGACATTTAACTTTGCATTGCCTCAAGTGCATGGTTCTAAGTCCTCAGAAGGAATTTAAGCAGGTGCATTTTGAGAATCCCACTCAGGGGATGAAGCTGATGCACAGCACTCTAACCTTTGGGAAAAAACTGGCTACTGATGACCTTTCAGGAAATTATGGATGCAATGAAGTTTTGGATCTTTGCAAATCTTTACCATTATGATAAAATTACAGCCAGGACCATGACCTCTTGGAGAAAAATTCTCTGCATTGGGATCAAAAGCTCCTCTGGATTTTCAAGAGTTAGTGGCAATTCTTCCTTTAGGAATAGGTCTGTTTCTCTGGATGTGGAACTGATTGGTATGTTGCCTATGCATGGGTATAGATGCATTACATACAACTTGTGCCTACCACCAGCCACTTAAGATTCTGGGTGCAGAAGGTGGATCAGAAGGAAGAGTCCTGCACAGGAATTCTGAGCTCTCATACACAAATGCTCCTTGTCATGCTGAAAACTTTGTCAGTTTGAAGGAAAATTGATCTAGGTTTCTTTGAAAGCATCTTCTCCAGATTCTTCCCTCTGCCAGGGTAACAATCCTTTCCTGGATACCCCTGGTGTTAGAAACAACCAATAGTCGCTAATGCTGGTTTCAACAGTGAGGGCTGAGGCCTGTCCGCAATCTCAGGTACTAATTTCTCTAACATTTCCACCAATAGCTCCTCTGCACAACATATCCTTTTAGGACAAGCAACAGCAATCCAGGGATGTAACAAGGCTCTCTTGTAGCCACCTAGTTAAAATCCACTGCTTAGCACAAATCACAGGACAGAACCTGCGACGTCTTACTCCTAGCAAGGCTGCAGCTTGAAGGGCTTTCTTTGGGTTGCTGGGGTGTGCATACCCAGCGACTTGAGTGCGGCCCTCGAGTCCTTGAGGCTATGCAGATTTGCATCCGTCTGTTCCGAAAAGAGCCTGGACCCTTCGAAGGGAAGGTCCTGGAGCAAGTTCTGGACCTCAGGTAGCAGACCTGACTCCTGTAGCCACTCTGAGCGTCGCATGACCACACCAGATGCGATAGTCCTGGCCGCTGCATTCGCTGAATCCAAGGACTCCCGGAGAGAGGTCTTCACTGCGGCCTTGCCTTCGTCCACCAGTGCCGTAAACTCCTGTTGGGAACCCTGCAGGAGGTTGTCCTTAAAACTCCCCCACTGCCGCCCAGGAGTTGAAGTTTTGTCTGTTGAGGATGGCCTGTTGATTAGCAATCCTCAACTGGAGGCCCCCTGAGGAATACACCTTCCTGTCAAATAGGTCCAGGCACTTCGCTTCCTTGGTCTTAGGGGCCGGGGCCCACTGCCCATGGTGCGCTCTCTCATTTACTGCCAAGACTACCAGGGAACGTGGACTTGGGTGGCAAAACAAGAAGTCGTACCCCCTTTGACAGGACGAAGTACTTGCACTCCACAACCTTGGCTGTTGGAGCACTGGAGGCCGGGGTCTGCCATCTAGTCTTGTGGTTCGATTATGTGCTCTTAATAAGCGGAAGCGCTATTCTGGATGGACCCTCTTGGAGCAGGAGGACCCTCTGAGCCTAAGTCTCCTCGGCCTGCAACTCCAAGTTATGAGCAACCTTGCGCAGCAGCTCGACTGGGACCAACACCAGCAGCGATGCTGGGAGGATGTCCTTGAAAGGCGCACCATTGCCAGCTTTCCCCTCAACAGCACTGCAGGCCCGGGTACCAGAGGATTCTCCCTGATCGGTTGTTGGCGGTGAGATTCCTCCCAAATGAGGTCCTTTGAGGCCTCAAGGGTGTCAGGCATGGAGGGTTGACGTGGAGGCTCTCTCAAGCCTGTTGTCGTCACTGAGTTCACTTAGGGCTGGACTCAGAGGGACTCGTGGCACCAGTGCTGGCACCAGTACAATGTCCATCCGGCTCTTTCCGATGCCCGGGCCCTTAGATGGGGCCGGTCTCCTTTGTGGGGAACGTCCGTGCCCTTCTTTTGGTTTGGCCTTGGGTCGCACAGGGGAGGCTAAGCGGTGCCTGGGCCTACTTTTCTCCGAAACCGATGGCTAGCGGTGCTTATCCGGCACCAAGTCTCTTGCCGACTCCGGGACACTCTGCACCAAGGAGGCTGGAGCCAGCGTCAGGTCCTCCAGGCTCAATGGCTGCAGCGCAGCCTCCATCAACAACTGCTTCAAGCAAAAGTTTCTTTCTTTCTTTGCTCTAAGCTTAAACGCCTTGCAAATCTTACACCTCTCTGTTTGGTGTGCTTCCCCAGGCAACATAGACAGGAGTAGTGGGGGTCACTAACCAGCACGGGGTTGTGGCACATGATGCAAGCCTTAAACCCCTGGGCCTGTGGCATGCCCCACGGCCCGGGGCGGGTGCTGGAAGCCTCCAAGCACCTAATCTATTAAGTGTCCACAACAATACAATGCTAACGAACTGACAGCAGCTAAGTACTCTAAAGCTAAGGGACTGCTTCTCGTAGGAGAGCAAGAGGTTGTTCCAACGTTGTCATGGGCGGTAAGAAGGAACTGGAGCGGGTCGGGCCAGTGAGGGTATATAAGCAAGGCGCAGTGGTGCCGCTCAGGTGGGGGCCCCGCCGGCCCACCGGGTACCACTAAGGGAAAAGTTTCCAACACTCATGCACATGGTGCACGTACACCTAATGTGGAATGGATGTGAACAAGCACTCGAAGAAGAACAGGCTCCTTTTGAACATGGGAAGAGATTTCTCAGTTACACCTCTGTAATCCCCTTGTGGTGCAGGGGGATGTGGAATCCTCATGTGCCTCTGCTCTGGTCACAGACTCGGGCCTGGTCTACACTAGGGGCAGGGAATCGATCTAAGATACGCAACTTCAGCTACGAGATAGATCAATCGCTACCCGCCGATTCGGTGGGTAACGTAGACCTACCGTGAGTGACATGCTCCTAAGGCTTTAATGCAGAGCCAGCTCAGGGAGCGGGAAGGAGATACACACCCCTTTCCCTGGCAGAGCAAGAGCTATTGCTGATGATCAGAAGGCACAATTCCCATTCTGCTGCTGTCTAAAATCTGAATTCTTTCCCTGGCACAGGGAGGGTTCTTGGGCTGAAAGTCAGAAAGTCCAGGCACAATTTCCATTAGTCTTCAGCCTGAGGCAGAGCTGCACAGGATGAACAGGCTTCTCTGCATGCCTAGACATGCTGAAGAGTGTGGGAGAGGCAGTGGGAATGATACAGAGCTCTGTGATCCTACGAGACAAGCCCTAGCAAACACTCCCTCAGGGGACAAAGCAAAGGACAAGGGGTCCTACCTCCGATTTTCACCTCATTTGTTCATTAACAATACTAATCGCTACCTTGCAAAGGACACTTGCTTTTGCTTCTTGGGAGTTTCTGGGGTTTGCAAGACTTACCCCAGAGTGTCATGAGAATTACTATTCACAGTGGGAGGAAAAGCCCCTCCTTCTTTCCCTAGGGAGCTGCAGGGTGGGGAACTCTGGATCTTTTCAGGGTTTTTCCCCCTTGCAGCCTAGCTCTGTTGGTGTGACCAACCCCCTGAGCTGGCCAGATAGGGTGACCAGACAGCAAGAGTGAAAAATCACAACAGCGGGTAGGGGGGTGGTAATAGGAGTCTATATAAGAGAAAGACCTAAAAATCAGGACTGTCCCTATAAAATTGGGACATCTGGTCATCCTGTGGCCAGATAGCTTCCTCCTTGTCCTTAGATGCTCTCCTCCAAAGTTCAGAAGCGAATGATTGGTCTTTTCTGCATTGGAGTCATGGCTTCTCAGGATAAGATGGGAACCTGACATGCTAGTCTGATTCTGAGCCCCATGCCCTAGCACTGCAAAGGTACGCTGGCTGGCCAGGCATTATTCACCCTCCATACAAGCTATAAGTGCTGCCTCACAAAGGGAACACTGATTAGATTTAAGCCAGGTGTTTGCAAGACAGCTTTGCCATGTCTGAGTAGGGGCAGAGGAGTCCATCAGGGAGGTGCTGCAATGGCAGATCCAGGTGGTAGGAACCACAATGCTGCTATTTATCTAATCCAGGGGAAGCGGAGGAAGAATGTAAGTCACAACTGCCTGAAAACAAAACAAAGTAAAGGTTTTAAGACAAAAAGGTCTGGAGAAACTGAACCACCTATTTGTTCCACTTTTGGAAGCAGAAAATCTGTTGGTTGTCCTGAGCTGAAGGGCAGAGTTTAATCCTGGAATCTCCAGCAAGAACACTGGACTGCCACTGAATTCCACTGGTGGGGGCATTAGCCCATGAGTACTGAACAAGGAGAGAAGCTGTGCAACAGGCAAAAATGTTACTTTCAGAAGCCTCATAATACTCCTTATTAAGAGTTCATTGACTTTTTTTTAATATTATTTTAATTAGATGCACTTGGGGACAGATCTTTAGTCATCCTTACACTGGCCACTATATCTATGGGCACACAAAACTGCACATACAAACCAGTATGCACAAGCAATTAGTTCCTCTGGTACCTGAGATTGCAAACAGTTATGCATAGACTCTTGTGCAGAGTCCAACTGATGCTAAGAGAACTCTGTAGATCTTGGGTTCTCAACCTGGGGGTCGTGACTCCTCTGAGGGTCACAAGACTATTACATGGGGAGTCACAAGCTGTCAGCCTCCACCCCTAAACCCTGCTTCTCCTCCAGCATTTATAATAGAGTTAAATATAAAACATGTGTTTTAATTTGGGGGGGGGAGGGGGAATCATACTCAGAGGCTTGCTGTGTGAAAGGGGTCACCAATGCAAAAGTTTGAGAACCAACCACTTATAGATGCAGGAGCCTGTACTAATGCAACTCTTTGCAGGTCAGGGCTTTGTGCAAACAAATCAGGAACCTAAATGTTCAGGTCCATGATCAAATATAGCAACTGTATACATTAGCATGCAGCCACTGATTGAAAAAACAACACAATAGACAGGAATGGGAATTCTAGATCTTGAAAGGCTGGCAAGACATTTCAATTACCTGACAATATCCTATGTTTGGATTTCTAAAAGCATAAGCCGTTAATACTCTCCTCAGGGCAGCAATGCCCATCTCATTCTGGAATGCAGGGTGCTCTGGGAGAGAACGGTGCAAATCTCTCTCAATCTCTTCTGTGGCAAGGTTATACTTCCCCATAGATTTCTCCACGAGGTCCTCATAATAGCCAGGGTGGGTGGCCATCTCATTAATGGCTCCTAGGATGAGGAGAGAGCAACACCAATGAAGTAGGATACTGAAGTAAGGGCTAACAGACATACACCTCTACCCCGATATAATGCAACCCAATATAACACAAATTCTGATATAATGCGGTGAAGCATTGCTCTGGGGGGGGGGGGAGGGCTGCGCACTCTGGCGGATCAAAGCAGGTTCGATATAACGCAGTTTCACCTAAAACATGGTAAGATTTTTTGGCTCCGGAGGACAGTGTTATATTGAGGTAGAGCTGTAATATAGTCATAATATTTTCTTTTGTTCCTTAGTTCAGACATCTTGAATGGAAATTTTAAAATAGAAACAAAGATTGAAAATACATTTAAAATGTTATAATTTTAAAGAGGATAAAATTGGCCTGGCACTCATAAAAATACCAGCTGGTAGCCTTTTCCTTTGGGTACATTTTAAAAAGCAGTTTCACATAATGATAAAATAAAAGTCAGAAATAAACCCTTTCCTTTTGTGGGGAGGAAACGCTGAGCATGCTGAACCACAGTGGAGCTTTAACAGCTGCCACCACCACCACCAGTGTCCCTCCACAGATTGGGAACGATCTGTTGCTACTTGTAGCACAGCTAGCCTATTGGCTGGCACCCTGTTCACATGCTGACCGCCATGATAACACCACGCATGTCCATCTCTAAGTCATTTACAGAATAGCTGCTGGTTCTATACAGCTTTTCATCTTCAGAGCAATTTTTAAAACATCCGTCAGTCAATCCTCACAGCATCCCTGTAAGCACATAGTATTATCCTTATTTTAAGGACAGAAAAAAAGAAGCAGAGAAGTTAACTACAGCTACAGAAAGAGTAAGTGCTGGAGCCAGGACTAGAACTCAGGAGATCCAGATTTGCAGCCCTGTGTTCAAACCATTAGACCACACCTTTCTCAACCAAAAAGTCTCTATTTAAAACAACACCAACCTTTTTTCTGTCCAGTATACCTGCTCCCTATTCAGGGCAAATATCTCTACCTGTAGGTCAGTTTTAATTAGTTATGAAACATGGCTAAGGTCTGACCTACTTCAAAAACTAGAACCACATGTGAAACAAGTTTAGGGGACCACTGTGTTGGCACCAGGAGACCAGGCATAGATGTATCTTAGCATACACAGGGACTTACTGTCCAGAGTTTTTCCCTTAATGTGAATTATTTCCCCTTTTCATTTTAACCCATTTAACCTTGTTTTAACTCTGGTAACTAGTGCATGTTAGGCTAACTATCTTCCCACAGTTGAATTGTTCCCCAGACACTAATGGACATCTTTGCTCACCCACGGGCTACGCTGTCAATCTGTCGAGAGAGAGAGAGATGCATCACATTTATATAAACTGGGAAAATTGTAGATATCCTATCCAAAGAGATCAAATCTGCACAGATTGTATCAACCAGCTTTTTTTGACCACACTTTAGCTATAATACAAATGATCATCCCTTTACAACCACTGTGATAGCTGTTTAATATATGTTTGAGGGGTTCTATATTTTAAACTACAAATTAATTTTACACAAGCAAAGTACAAACTTGAAAAACTGATAGACAACAAGCAACTGTTGAAGGATAAAAGGTCAAGTGGCTGATTGATGTTCAAACTACATGTCGAAGTTTGAATTGGCAAGTGTACTTTAACTGTCTATGCAAATTGGAATAGCCATCTAGAAGTTAAGGCAGCTGAACATAAGAACAGCCATACTGGGTCAAAACAAAAGGTCCAACTAGTCCAGTATCCTGTCTTTTGAGAGTGGCCAATGCCAAGAGCCCCAGAGGGAATGTACAGAAGGGGTAATCATCAAGTGATCTGTTCCCTGTCACCTATTCCCAGGTTCCAGCAAACAGAGGCTAGGGACACCATCCCTGCCCATCTTGGCTCCATGAACTTATCTAGTTCTTTTTTGAACAGTACCGGCCTTTTCAACATCCTCTGACAAGGAGTTCCACAGGCTGACTGTGCATTGTGAGAAAAAAATACTTCCTTTTGTTTTAAATCTGCTGCCTATTAATTTCATTTGGTGACTCCTAGTTCTTGTGTTATGAGGAATAAATAACACTTCCTTATTTATTTTCTCCACACCAGTCATGATTTTATAGACCCCTTTAGCTGTCTGTTTTCCAAGCTGAAAAGTCCCAGTCTTACTAATCTCTCCCATACAGAAGCTGTTCCATACCCCTAATCATTTTGTTGCCTTTTTCTGAACCTTTTCCAATTCCAATATAAACCTAAGTGTGACTGCAATAGGTACTTCTATTAATCCAACAGGATCAGTTTATTTTAGGAAGGACTAATGATAAATAAAAAGGAATTTCCTCCAAGAAAATATAGCTGAATGAACCCCATGATAAAGTAACATGATGATGACAATGAACTTTGACCAGTATAGATTACCCCTGGTAAAGGGAGGAGTGATGTGGCAAAGTGGAGCTCTGTTCAGGGGTGTTGGAACAATTTTTAGAATGGGGGAGCTGAGAGCCATTGAACCAAATTGTAAACCCTGTATATAATGGAAACCACTTCAAGGCAGGTGTGAGACAGCCGCACCAGCTCCTGTGGCTCTGCTACGCATGATCCTCCAGTTGCAGGAGTAAGGTTCCCTCCGAGGGACCTTATGCCAGTGGTTTAAGTCAGAGATGCCCCTGTGGAGCCCCAACTTCACTTGACCATACAGCCCTGAGATAAGGAGCTGCAACTGGCTCCCTGCAGCACCCCATTCTCTCCCCACCACTTCCATCTAACTGCAGCTTAGATGGAATGGAGAATCAAGCCCTTGACATACAGTGGTTTAATAATTTAAAGTATCATCCATTTTTAAGTGCATAAAGATTGTCTGGCCTACAGGACAGAACAAAGGGCCAGGAGCTTGGAATTCATGACTTCCAATCTCTGCTCTGCCAACAATTCATTGAGAAACCTTGGGCAAATCATTTAATCTCTTCATATTGGCTTCCCTATCTGCAAAGTGAGAACAAGGTACTAAGGAATATAGTTATTATACAGCATGTTCCAGCTGCAAAGCACAAAATATTAGTACTCATTATCAAGGGTAAGATTTTGTCATGGAGGTCACAGAATTCATGGATTCCATGACTTTCAGAGACCTCGGAGAGATTTTCTGCTTCAGCCCCGGGCCCTGGGGCAGTGGAGCTGAAGCTGTCCGCCGCTGCGAGCCCGGGAGCTCTGAACAGTCATAGGCGACAGGGGCCCTGGAATTCTGAGCTCCTGCAGGTGGTGGGGGTCTTTCAACTCTCAGTCACCATGGCCAACGGGAGCCACAGAGCTCCAAGCTACGTGCCACAGAGCTGTCAGCTGCCATCACGGGCAGCAGGGGCTGGAGCTTTTAGTCTCTCCCTCCCCCCCGCCTATTTTTAGTAATAATCACAGACAGGTCATGGGCTTCTATAAATTTCTGTTTATTGCCTGCAACTTGTCCATTACTTTTATCAAAAATAACCATGACAAAATCTTAACCACACTCATATTTGAGTGACAGAATCAAGACACCCTCACAAGTTAACCTGGTCAAAATGTACAAACCACATGACAGTTTCATTGGGTCCAGGCTCAGCGAATACCTTGTTTATAACATTTCTCTAAAGAGACCTGTAACTTCATTTTTTTGACCGGCTCTTATCAAATATGCTCCTCTACTTGCTGAGAGTTTTTAAGTTTTCACTTCTGAGGCCTCAAACCGTCAAGGCATGGACTGGTATCATTTTGTGTGGCACGGGGTACACTGGGCCAGATTTTCAAAGGTATTTAGGTGCCTATAGATGCAGGTAAGCACCTAGGGGGATTTTCAAAAGCACCTAAATCAGGTCAGGAATGTAACTGCCACTGACTTCAATGAGAGTTAGCTACCTAACCTGCTTTAGGTGCTTTAGAAAATCCTACTAGGTGCCTCCCTGTGTCTTTAGGCACCTAAATACCTTTGAAAATTCAGCCGTCATCTCTCATACATCTAGCTCATCACCTACGACAAGGTTCTAAACTGGAACCCACCTGAAAGCAGCAGCCAAAGTTCCCCTCTCATGATTTCTGGAATGCCTTTCAGCACAAGGTCTCTTGTTTTCTCTGTCCGATACATGCAGACACCCTGACCATACTCAGCAAAGTGAATCTTCCAGGCTTGTTCTTTCAGAAACTCTTTTGCCTAAAAATAAATAAGTTCTGAGAAAGTGTAGTAGCATTTTTGACGCATTAACTGTTAGAAGAAAAAAAGCAAAGTGCCCAAGCCCCATAACTAACTTTAATTATTAGGAGTAGGAGGAAGGAAGTAGTCTAGCTATAACCTGATTCTCTTATTTCAGTGTGTTGCTCTCTCACGTTTCTTATTTCTCCCCAGCACATCTTGCTATAATGAATCTTGAAAATAGGTACAAAAGCAAAAGCCACAAGAAAATACTATATAACAAACTACACAACATGCTATTAGTTCTTTACGAGTTATGGAAAGGATGTCCTGAAGTTATCCCCTAATCTTAAATACATTATCACTGCATGAAATGCTTTTTGAGTTTTGGCATGTTTTATGGGGAAATTCTGCTACTAAAGTACTAGCAGTTTATTTTCTGAAAGATACCATCTCTGCAGGTGGTTGACAGTGCAAACTCTTTGTGGTCAGCAATAGGTAAAAGTTAAAACAACTCCTTCTGGAATGTTAACTTCAAAAAAAAATTCATTTTAAAACCAAAACACTTTTCTAATCTGGCATAGTTTACAAAAACAGGAGCGAGATCTACCAATTTGGGGTTGAACTCCTCAGGTGACCGCCGTCGATACATTGTCATTAAAGCCTGTGTTGCTGTTGGAATACTGTTGCCATTGAGATTGAACTGTCGCTCTCCATCTGCTTCAAAGCAGAGACTTCTTTGAGGGCTGGAGGAAACTATACTACTTGGTCTTGAATACACCTGCAAAAACCAACAGACACGAGCTGTTCATTGATGGGAGAGGGAGAATTTTGCTTGTACTGCACAAAAATTATTGCATCCTAAGAGCCAACTCAGTTTGAGGAAATCAAACCTCCAAGGTACAGCTCAAGGGTAAGCATCTGGCAGCAGAAATTAAACTAATTTCAACAATGAGATTAATTTTTAGTTTTCCAATCAAATCAGTTCTAAGCATTTACTTCACCACACCAAAAAACTAACCATACAATTAAGCTGGTTTTAATTTTTCAGTGACTAAGACTATATATTTGAAGTTGCAGGGCTATGGTGGTTAAAAATTATGCACACAAAGAGATTCTACATAAATTTCTGCAGACAGTAAAATGACTCATCTAACAGGATGATTTGCACCACGGTATAGAAATATCCCATTACAATAGAATTTTCTCTCTCTCTCTCTCTCTCTCTCTCTTTCCTTCTCTTTTGTTTTTATTAAAAAAAGAGAGGACTTTCACAATGGCCAAGATTTTAAAATGTTATTAGTAACTCTGAATGTCTCCAGGCACCAGCATCCCAAGCAGATGCTTGGGGCAGCAATCTACAAGGGGCGGCAGTCCCTGTGTTTTTGCCCCTCAGCAGCACGCCGAACTGCCGCTGCGGACGGTGAGGGAAGTCCATGTGCCATTAGGGCAGCTCGCACATTTCCACGGCAGCGGCCATTCAGCGGCAGCTTCTATGTTCAGCTGTCTGCGGTGGTGCAGCTTCTGTCTTCTGGCTGAAGACAGAAGCTGCCGCCGAATTGCCACCACTGGGGAAACGCGCATGCCGCCCTAACGACACACAGACTGCCCTCACCGTCCACAGCGGCAATTCGGCGCGCTGCTTGGGGGCAAAAACAGTAGAGCCAGCTCTGGCGGCCAGCAGTGGAGGCTGCAGAGCCCAGCATAATACCCTTGCCATAGCCAGTTGCAAGCATCCGGCTCCTGCCAAGCCATCCCCAGCGGGCCGAGCAGGGCCCGTGAAGATAGGAGTGCAGACACTCCACATGCACCAGCGCTGGGCCGCAGCTCAGTCAGAAGAGTGTCGGGGTCCCGTGTAACTCGGGCAGAGCCTGTGGGCAGCCGGCTGCGGCCAACCCACGGCAGCCTCGAAGAGTAACAGGTCAGCCCAGCCTGGGCACGGCTGGAGGGAGAGGCGGCCCCATGGGCAGCCTGGGCCTGACGAGAGGAGGACATGTGTTACTCCCTGTAGCTTCCCCTGGGGGCCGGGTACCACTCCTTGCCCCATTCCAGGCCAGCCCTTCCTGAAGCCGGAACATTCCTCCAGCGGCCAGGCACGCCGGTCGGACGAGTTGCAATGACACCGAGCAGGTGGGGTCGGGGGTTTCTGAGAGTTTGTCGCGGGGAGCTCGGTCATGGCAGGTCAGTGGTGTGCGCTGGGATCCACGCGTTGCCCCGCTAAGCGCGCCAGCCAACCTGGGAGAATGAGGGCGCATGGGTGGCAGGAGCAGGTCGGGACCAAGGGGAAAGTAAAGTCACGCACATGAAGCCCTAATGGCACACGGACTGCCCCCGCTGTCCACGGCAGCAATTCAGCACGCCGCTTGGGGCGGTGAAAACAGTAGAGCCGGCCCTGGTCAGGGACAGGGGTGTGGATAGGGGTCGGGGCAGTCGGGGGACAGGAAGTGGGGGGTGGTTGGATAAGGGATGGGGTCACTGGGAAGGGTGGTTAGGGGAGGGGGTTCCGGGAGGGGGCCAGGAGTTCTGGAGGTGGGCAGTCAGGTGGCGGAGCAGATGGGGGTGGGGGCCAGGCTGTTTGGGAAGGCACAGCCTTCCCTACCTGGCCCTCCATACAGTTTTGCAAGCCCGATGTGGCCCTCGGGCCAGAAAGTTTGCCCACTCCTGCTCTAATGACACACAACTGCTAATGCCATTGTCAAGGAGACAGTTGGCAAATTGAGATTTTTTTTCCAGGTTTAACCCTAAAAATAGATACCCCAGTCATAATGTTTCAATCTGTAAACTAAAGATATGAGGGGCTTAGCAGAAATGACTTAAGTCTTTATAAGCATTAGTCTTTAATACAGAAACGTCAAGAAAAATGTCTCACACATGGACAAAGAAACTACAGTTAAATTCCCTTCGGACACTGAAATTAATTACATTTTTTCCACACACCTCATCATCAGAACTGTTGTAACTCCCAGCAATCTCTTTTTCAGAATATGTTTTTGGAGTAGTTTGTAGAAGGAAGTCAGAGATCCTTTGCACAAGAAAGTCTCTATCCTTCAAGTTGGCAAAGAGGAATGTCATTTTGTTTTTAGTGCTGATGGATAATGGGCTGGGCAATACACTAGAGCTGTCTGCCTTTTCCACTACCGACACCTAGGGAGAAACAATAACCACTGGTCATGGCTTTTCAACATTAGCTTGATATGCACCATTTTCAGAGTTGAATCTTAGGGATTATCTTTAGAATCAATGCAGCAGTTTCTAGTACACCTTTTTTCTTTTTTGCAATTTTTATAGACAAAATGGGCATCATCATACATCACTACTCCTCCTGGAAAACAAGCATCTATACGGAAACAAAGATCTCTACATTGAAAACAGAAATTGACGAGAAGCCTTGGTGTAGATGAATAACCATCTTTTCCAACACAACCCCCTTGCTTTCATGAAACAACTTTGTGAGCTTTAGATCATCACACATTAGTTTATTATATCATTCTTGATTTTAAATAGGTTTTAAGTACAACCACATTTCCACAGTATGTGTCCAATGAGCTCCCTAGAGGCCACACAACGCTCTCCTACTCACAAAGCTAAGTACAGAGTGTGCCCCTTTTTTCCTTACTACTAGACTCAGCAAGGTTTCAGCAGATCACAGCGTAAGCTGTCCCTTTGATAGTTCAGCCAGGGCTGCTTTATTATGCTAGCTCTGTGCAGATGTGCATTTTTAAAAATAGGTTGTCAATTTTTGTCAACTGGAGATTTAGCTGAACACCAAATTCGTTACCTAGAACATACACGGACATTCAAAGTCAAGGTCTGGAGGCAAGAGTTGGCTAATCCTCTGAGCACATACAATACAGTACACATGGCATATTAAACTGAAAAATGGAAACTTTTTTTGCTTTAATGGCAAATAAACATGTCTTAGAATCTACCTCTAGTTTATTGCTGACAATAAATGCAGAAGTGCTTAAAGAACTATTTACAATTTGTAAACACTAGATCATTGGACCAGATCCAGACATCTATTCCAAGGACTTCTTTCCACAAAATCAAGGAACCTGCATTAAGTGGGGGAAACTTTCCCCATCTCATCCTCTCTCCCCAGGAATCTCTTCAAAATCTGGAGAGGAGTCAGCTGCTTTTTCCTGGAAGGATTTTGTTTGGCTTTCTGTTATTAATTATGTAATCACTAATCAAACTCCACCCTGTATGCAGTATTGAGAGCAAAACCTACAAAGCACAGCTTAATATTTCACCAGGCTTCTGGAAACGTAAATCACAATATAGAACTCCCACTGATAAATTATACACGAGCTATAAATGTGTGATGTATGTTCTATGCACTACTGATTATGCAGTTAAAAAACAAAATCAATCAAGTTCACAGAAAGACCTCTTCTCCAGAGGATACAGCACAGCTCTAAGTGCTTTTAACCATCACTTTTATACCATGGATCAGAATCTTCTAGGTAATAAAAACTGCATTAGGCATGTCAAGATAAGAGAGAGCACATTTTGGTTTACCAAGTTTTTTTTTAAGTAGCAATCCATGATCAGACATTAGCACAATACCTTAATGTTTCCTTAGTTAAAAGGCTAGATAATTTGTTTTTCATTTAACATCTCTTCTAAAGTTGTATTCAAAGACCGCAATACATAGCTCAGTCCCAAAATATTTCCCATCTTCCTCCCCAACCAACTTCCTTCTGTTTTCCAATGAACTATAAACCAGCTCTTTATTAATGCAAAAGAGCCTCATTAACAATATATTTAAGTTAATTAAAGAGAAATATTCCTGTATTGCTTTTCCGTTCCACTTAAAGAGCTGTCTGAGGGCATTCAACACAGAGGAAGCCCAGATAAACACAGCGACAGACTGGATGTGTTATAGCCAGGATGCTGTAGCATCAGCAGAAACCACACAGACATGTTTCCTTCTTAATGCCAGCAGACACCCACCTACTCCCCTCTCCAAGTGCAGGCTCACGCCCGCCTAAAGCACTGGTCCTTGAGAATGTGGCTGCTGACAGGAGTGAGTGGTATACTCAGGAAATGAAAATTATACTTTCTGACCACTGCTACAGGACACATGCTTCTAAAGATTACTGGGCCTGAATGCCTTTGTGCCTATCTGCAAAGGTGTTTCTTTGCTCTAGTAAGTCACAAAAGGCTGGAACTTAGGGCCTGATCCAAAGCCACATGAAGTCAATAGAAAGTCTCCCACTAACTTCAAAGGGCTTTAGATCAGGCTCTTAAAGTGCTGGAAACACCTAGTTTATTATTGTTTTCAATGTCATAATTACTCAACAATAAACCTCAACAGTTTACACAAAACTTTAAATAGTTAATATGTATTCCCTCAGCTGATTCCTCTGAGAGGCCATCTGAATCCAATGCTGATAGTGCAGCTACAGCTGCTGCTATCAGAAACAACTCCCAGTTCCACATTCAAAAGAAACTACAGGGCTTCACAAAGGTATATGGATTTTATACCTACACCCCCAAGGTATTTTCTCCACTTAACTTCATTAGCACAGTTCATTGCTCCTCTCAAATTCTCTGCTAACAGAGTACTGTGAATTTAAGGTCTGATTGTGAACCACCAGGATTTAAAAACACTACTACACACCACTGAGAAGCTGGATTTTGAAGTTTCCAGTGAAACAGCATTTGTTTTTTTCTTAGTGATCTGTGAAAAATAGTACCTTAAAATAATCCGTAGTTTTTCAGATTAGGCAAAAATATAGGTCATTTCTCATATGGTCCAGGATGCATTCAGCATTCCAAGCATCCTGGGCCAGCCTGCCCTGGCTACACAGCAAGTTACACTCTTACTTCCAAGTTAAGTCACCATTTTAAACAAACTTCCACATCCCAAACGGCATGCAAGTCATACAGTTTTCTCCCCATCACAACACAGTTACACAAAATTTTTAATTACAATATGGTTAAATTACTTTTATTATTAGGATAATTTTAAGTTCATATTAAAATATAAAGGTTGCAGCTATCAATCAAAAGTATTCTGTAACAGTTTATTTTAAAAACAAATGCCTCAATGCAGATTTCAAATTGTAGGCTACCATATTTAAAACTAAAAGACAGTGCAGCAATTATGCAAATAGGAAACTAACAAAAAATTGATTGTCACACATATGAACACCCCCTCACCAAAAAAAATACCAACTGATGCTATCCTTTATAGGAAGCAATTCACTGTGTTATCATTTGTTCAAAATTGGCCAGGCTGGCCCAGGATGCTATTAAACATTTCTGTTTAAAACTGACATCAAATCTTACCATTTGACAATATTTTTATTGAAATGTGCGCCCTTGGTCACCTCTAAAGAAGTTTAATCCCCCACTCGGCTGGAAGGGAAAAAAAAACATGCTGTGGCCCTTGAGTATAAAGAATATAAACCAGGGAAAAATAGAGGAATCCTGAGGGTTGGAAGGAAGAATAGGAACGAGTCCCTGTGAATCACAGTGAATCATCCTTCCGCTTAGGAAGGAACAATCAGTTTCACACATACAGAATGGGAAGAGACTGTCTAGGAAGGAGTATGGCAGAAAGAGATCTAGGGGTCATAGTAGACCACAAGCTTAATATGAGTCAATAGTGTGATACTGTTGCAAAAAAAGCAAACGTGATTCTGGGATGCATTAACAGGTGTGTTGTAAACAAGACACGAGAAGTCATTCTTCCGCTTTACTCTGCGCTGGTTAGGCCTCAACTGGAGTATTGTGTCCAGTTCTGGGCACCGCATTTCAAGAAAGATGTGGAGAAATTGGAGAGGGTCCAGAGAAGAGCAACAAGAATGATTAAAGGTCTTGAGAACATGACCTATGAAGGAAGGCTGAAGGAATTGGGTTTGTTTAGCTTGGAAAAGAGAAGACTGAGAGGGGACATGATAGCAGTTTTCAGGTATCTAAAAGGGTGTCATCAGGAGGAGGGAGAAAACTTGTTCACCTTAGCCTCCAATGATAGAACAAGAAGCAATGGGCTTAAACTGCAGCAAGGGAGATTTAGGTTGGACATTAGGAAAAAGTTCCTAACTGTCAGGGTAGTTAAACACTGGAATAGATTGCCTAGGGAAGTTGTGGAATCTCCATCTCTGGAGATATTTAAGAGTAGGTTAGATAAATGTCTATTAGGGATGATCTAGACAGTATTTGGTCCTGCCATGAGGGCAGGGGACTGGACTCGATGACCTCTCGAGGTCCCTTCCAGTCCTAGAGTCTATGAGTCTATAGTAGTGTGAGCATAAAACTAAAGTTGCTACTGAACTGGTGCTACTTTGCTGACAACACTACAGTGATGTGACAACAGGACAAAGGGATTAAACAGCTTCCCAGCATAATGAAAATTTATGCTAGAATCCATCTTAAAAGTAGGTAAGTAAAACAATTTACTATAGATATTCAGAAATGACACTCACCTCTCGAAGGGGGATAATGAGGCTACATAAGTTCTCCTCCTTACTAGTAAAGCAGATGTAATTTGTAGAAACAAACATCTGACCCAAAATGTGCATTTTATTAAATGGAGTCCACAAGGTGCAATCTGTGTGTCCATCTAATTTCTCATCTTTGGGAAGTCGGAATAGCGCACGGTATCTCTCACTCTTGGCTCTAGCATCAAGATCCCTAAAGACAGTGTTTTAAGATACACAATATTTACATAAAAATACATTTCAGACATGTCTTTCTAGGTCACATAGTAAGTATATATTTGGAACCCATTAATTTACGTAGCTGTACACAAATGTGAAAAAAATCATTAGGAAAGTTATTGCTATGAGACAGCTTTATTAATATCTTGGTACTGGTACAGCGTTGGAATTTCTTAATAGTCTATAGATCATAGTAGGTCTTTCTAATATGCTACATATATTCTACCACTATTTAACACTAGGGAGTAGTTTTTTTAAAGAAAATTAGAGTGATACAATACACCTCAAATGTAACAAAAGAAATGCAACTAAAATATATTCAAAAAGTAAAAACATATATAATATATTCAAAATATAAAAATAATTAATTAACAAGAAGCAATTCAGCTACCGTGCAATAATACCAGTAGAGAGAAATACTTTCTGTATTGTACTTGGCACTTTTGACTTTTCTTTTGGCTCTGTTTTATTGTAAGATGCAACAGAGAGTTACAAGCAATAAGTTCTGGATAGGACCAATTAACTAGTCACATCTTTTTGCCAGTTATAGGACTAAATACACACAAATGGGTCCGATTCTCATTTACGTTAAGTCCCCTTTACATGGCATTGGCAGAGCAAAAGGGCCTGAAAGTGGGTATGCATTGTAAGGCCCCTTTAAATTGTCATAGCCTTTTAAATGGTACTCAACATATAAGAGAATCTGGCTCAAATGTTCTATTTTTATTTTTGTAACATGCCCTAGGCAGATTTTTCCATACCCATCTTCAATGGCAGACCAAACAATAACGTTTAAGTTACTTGCCATCTCTCACTACCACTGCAAAACAATACTGCATCTTGAATTAAAAACATTGGGATATTATCAGAAAACTTCTAGACAAAATTTGGAAGTAAAAGGGTATATGAGGTCCTAATGATTAGAAGTCAGTGTTACCTACCGTTTCAGTGCAGATACTTTTTTGGGGGATTTCTTTTTCAGTTTTGGTAATGACTTGTCTTGTTCAAATCCTTCGTTATCCAAGAGCTGTCTCATAGCTATGTTGGCAAGCTGCTCCATTAATTTGAATGTCTCATTGATATTGAGGAATACCGAAAAGTAGTGTTCACTTGACCTTGTGCTCACTTTGATCATGTCAGGAAAAAGCAGTGTAGCATTCTTCTCGAGCTGAGTGATATCAACCCAGCGGATCACTAACTTTGCTGAACAAAGAAAACAGAAAAGATTCAGCACAAGAATGAATCATGAAAACAGTTGGCAAACAAAAGCATTTTTCCTCCTATGCGTGAGAGAGAGGGCATTAGTTCACCAATTTGATATTTTGTGTGTCATATAATGAATACAGATTGGATTTCTTACCCATTGGCAAGGTGGAAGAACAGCACAAGCAGAGCAGCCAACTTGGCAAAGCAAAAAAGATAAATTTGGCCTCCTTGTTACCTAAAGTAATTATGTTTCAGTGTAATTTATTTATATACGAAATATTACACACAGACACGTGCACCATCATAGTGAGGGAGCATGAAGGCCAAATTTATCTCTTTCTTTGCCAAGATGTCTGCCCAGACTCTGATCTCCCTCTGCCCCACTATGGGGTCAGCAAATGCAATCTGGGCACACCAAATGGGCTGCCTACTGCACTGCCTCTAACATCCACAGAACCATGATTTTCAAAAAGTTTGTGAAAGGCCTTACTTTAATGACGATTCAGGGTACCAATAACTATGACAAAAATAGAGTCAATTTATAAAAAGACCTTAGGGATATTCATAGAAGTCTGCATGTAGACAGCATCTCTTTCCATGGAAGCAACTGTTTGTCAATCATTCAGTTTCAATTGTTAGACTGCTTTATTTTAGGATTACATATGAGGTAAAAATGACATTCGTTGTAATAAGCTATGATGGATATGTATTTGTGGGCAGAGTGCTAGTGAAGCAGTCAAAGGCACAGGGTGGATGCAATTTATCATGAGGCTCTTCAACCGATCCCACAGATTCCACTATGTATATGATTTTTATATATTCATGAATCACAGAAGTATCACAACAGTGCTGAATTCTCTGTGTACCTGAACTACACCACTGGTGTGGTCCAGAAAGTTAGCTCCCTAGAGCAGGGATTATGTTTATTTAAATTTTTGCACAGGACACAGCACTCTGTCAGTGTCTAATAAATTAACAATAATAAACTGCAGCAGATTTCCTATCCATCCTTAGATGACCAGACTGACCTGCCACTGTTAGAAACATACCTTCTCTTCCCATGAGAAAGGAATAAAAGCAAAGGTGGTTAATGCTGAGGTACATCCAGCCCTGACGGGGGACCTTCCCCTTCCAATAACTACAGGAGTAGTAGTTCACCAGTTTCTCTTCCTCTGGCATCCCAAACAGCTTGTGGAACTTCACTATGGCTTCCTTAAACTTTTCTGTGTCATCGTCTTCTTTGATACCATTGATTTTGTTATACTCTGCGATAATGCCCTGAAGAGGAAGAAAACATTAAGGATGTTCGCCACCAAAAGGTACTTGACACCTTTATTAGACATTACACTTTGAGTTTAAATGCAATAACCAGTTATTTTGTTATCAGAGAAGTCAGTTTCCCTAACCCTTAACTTTTCAGAATGTACTACCCACCTTCTGCTCATCCAGTTATCTTCTTTCCTACAAGCCAGACTTTCCGATGACTTTACCTCTTACCTTGCTTAGGTCCCAGATAACTAATCAAGCACACTCCATTTCTCAATAGCAATACCCCCACTATTACACTAGTAAAGAGGTTAGGAGGAGTCACTGCAACTTGCCAAAAAAAGTTCACAAATATTGCATCGTTATTTCTTCCACCAAATTTTGGTGAAAAATTGTAGAAAAACTTAATTTTGGAAGAATGTCAACCAATTCTAGTGAGTGCAGAGAGATTAGGTAAAAGAGACAAATGTTACTTTGATTGTAAGCTCTTTGGGGCAGGGATTGTCTTTCTATTCTTGTTTGTACAGCCAGGGGCAGCTCTGTTTTTTGCTGCCCCAAGCATGGCAATCAGGAGGATTTGGCGGCGTTTTTGCGGGTCATCTGCCAGTCCTACACCTTCGGCGTACCCGCTGCCGAAGCTGCGGGACCGGCAGACCTCCCACAGGCATGTCACCGAAGGCTACCTGACTGCTGCCCTCACAGTGACCAGCACGCCACCCCCCACTGCATGCCGCCCCAGGCACGCGCTTGTTGCACTGGTGCCTGGAGCCGCCCCTGTGTAAAGCACCCAGCACGATGAGTTCCAGGTCCATGACTAGGGCTCCTAGATGCTATGGTAATACAAACAGCAACATTTTCTTTTCCTATAGCGTTCTACTTCCAAAACAAGGAGCAAGGCAAGAGGTATGGTTATCTCCAAGAAAACACCTGGTCTTCTTCTGATTATCCCAACAGAATATGGGAAACACCACATGCTATTCATTCACAGTGTGGTGAGGGGATCAAAAACATAATGAAGAGCGCAGTTCAGATGCTGGTAGAGCTATACACTGGTTGAGAACAGGCTAATGGCAGCCCTGAAAGTGCTTTCCGATTGTCTTGTTTTAAGCCACTAAATCTACCTCAAATAGCACCAATACACTTGATAGGACACCCATGTCCTCTTCCCCATCCCATTCAAGGCACAAATATTGTTTGAGTAAATAGGAATGGACTTTCATTGGAGCAGAGGAGTTTTATTCTAAATAAAAACAAAATCAGTCAGAAACCCCACCATTGCTACTTTTAGTTACAAAAAATA
Source organism: Gopherus evgoodei (assembly GCF_007399415.2). NCBI lineage: Eukaryota > Metazoa > Chordata > Testudines > Testudinidae > Gopherus > Gopherus evgoodei. The sequence goes on along the minus strand of NC_044326.1, from coordinate 90,998,867 downwards.
ACTTATGACCCTTCTTAATAGGTGTTAAATGAAAGGCTAGTACTTGGTATCTGAAAGCACAGAACATTTCCTGTTTACTAACTGAACTATTAGAACATGAAGAAAAAAACTAATAATCTATAACATACCCCTTCTTTAACTTAAAGTTAAAAGGGAAAGTGATTTCATCCCTTCAAGTTAGTGTAGACTACTTTGGCGAGCATAGTGAGGGTGGTGGAGCATTTGCTGTGCAAACATTCAGTTATGCAGCAGTTTAAGTAGTAACACTCTTCTTAAAGCTGTATTTGATACAATAGCTGTCTCATGGAAATAGGTATTTTAATGCTACAGGTTTAAACTATTTATAAAAGGGGTCTATTGTATTTATTTCTGATCTGCTACTGAAATTTACTGAAGTACAGTTGGGTTTTTAAGAGGTGTAATTATTACATGAGAGGTTAAAGAATGGAATCAGATGGAGCCAACAGGTTTCATCTACACACAGTTTATGTACCAGTATAAATATTTTGCTTAGAAGTGAGATTCTGTGCGGCGATAACTACAGTGGTAACCAGCACCTATATTTCAGTATGTTATTTTTCTAAGTTTCTGTATGTAATAAGAGACAAACATTATTCCTTCTAGACAGAGACAGAATTATCAGTTGTTTTAAGTGCTTAATGTTATATAGGTCAGCAACATTAATAAACCAGTACATTTATTTTCAAATATTCATAACACATTTTTTAAATATCAAGGCATGAGTGAAACAGAAATTTTTTGGACCTAAAACCAGCCAAAACATTTTTTTCTTCAATCTACTTTAGATATTGAATTAGAAACAGAGGAGAGGATAGATGAAGTGGGGACTCTCACATATAATTATTTTGATTATAGTGATATAGATATTTATGCTCCAGCAATTTTCCCTAATCTAGATATGCACTTGTACAATATTATTCGGAATGTTGCTTCCCTTTCAAGGAACACAGTGGTGTATAGATCACTGGGTGAGATGCGATGAGACATTACAGTTCTACAGTGGCATTTATAATCAACAACAGTTTCTACATATATATAATATGCTACCTGTATTTTTCCTCTGACAAATGTGTTTATGTCATTTTCATTTTCAAAGATTGAAAGAGTTTGCAACAGATTCTGTTCAAGCCATTCCCAGTGTTCAGTGATTTCCTTCCTTGAACAACCTGCACGAAAGAACAAAGTAAATAATTCTCTGATGTCTTAAAATTTGTTCATCATGATTCCCAAAAACGAACAAGATTTAAACAAATTCTTTCACACAATGAAACAAATGTCATAACCTCAGTAAATTGAAAAATTCTCCCCTAACCCTCAATTTCACTACTAATGATTGGTGGCAACTCCCAAGATCATCCTATGTTAAGCAGAACCCACATGGGTTATTTTAAAACTTTTCTGTATCAGTACTTAGTTTAAAGATCAATGAAGAATAAAACATTAAAAATCCTAAACATAAGGACCCTAATGTGTTTGTGGAATTGTAAATGACATGCTAATGAGGTCTAATTACAGACAGTGGTGACTGCATTTGTTAGGAGCACAAACCAAGAGATAATTGTACATTATACAAATAGTTCTTGACTGAGGTAAATCCTAATATAGGATATAGTTACCGAACTTCAAGATCAAAATCATGTTTGAAACAGGCAATCACTGGAATTTGTCAACTGTATCTCAGACCATAAAAGAAAGAAATTTTCCAAACTTCAGATGGGAGAATATATTCATCAAAAGAATATGATTTTTGACAGCACTCTAAATGGAAGCACATCTTTTGTAAGGCTGTCACTTTTAAAGTGAAAGCAGAGAGAGACAATATTGGGCTTGGTTTCTAGGGAGCCAAACAAGATTTCTGCCATGGAGAAACACATACACTTACATTCTGTAAATGTATACAGGGCTAGAAAGAAGGAACTTTTCATAGATCAGGCACTGAATATGCAATGTTTTACTTCTGTTTTCTCTGCTGTAAGCTTCCACTACACACCACTTTTGCTGTCTCTAGCTAGAACTGCTTTTGACTGTTACACAGTATTTTCAGGAATAGTGATGCTTGTGCTGTCAAAGTCTCTCTGTCTTGATATGGAAGGCAGGAATAAATCCATGAGTACTAGTTTTAGGCACCAAGACGCCTTCATAGGAATGGCAGGATTTTTGTACAGACAATGGCTTAGGCAGTCATGGGTAGCCTAAACCTACAACACCATGGTAACAAATTGTTATAAGCATGCTGCTGTCATGCCCCCATCCACACTGGAGCTCTATCTGGCTGTGATAAGCAATACAGTTATTTGGGCATAAATGCAGAGATTCATAGCACCACAGCTCACTGCATCACTCTATGCTCTTCTTCACAGGTGTTGTGGGGCAAGTTGTCTCCCAGCTGTAGGGATTATGAGAGGAAATGGTCTAAACCCTGGTAATTTTCATCCTGGCAAGACCCAGGATGGTATGGTGATGTGCTGTTATATGCAAAGGCATCAATCCTGCTCAGTCTAATAACAGACAGATGCCATTTTTTAAGGATGTTTCTTTTTTGTACCTCTGAAGAAGCTGCTGCCAAGGGACAGTAGTGGGTGTCTCAGGGTAGGCCTACACTGCAATGTAAATCCAGGGTTAGCAGAATATGAGTTAGTAGATCCTGAGTTTGTTAACATAGGACTTGAGCATCTCCACTCATTTGTAACCCCAGGTTAGGAATTGTTGAACCCTGGTCCCACCCTGGGGCTCTAGTATCTACACTGCATTATGCGGGTCTGAGTCCAACTACCCATATCCCAGACTCCCTAGCACCTTCCCAAAATGTGGCTGCTCTGGCTCATTGTGGTGCAGTGTGGGAAAGTTTGACTGTCCAGAGGACAAAGGAAATCAGCCCACAGGATTATGGAATACTTTTGGCGAACTCCCAGAACAGGAGTCCAATGTGGCAGCATCTACACTGCATAATATCAGAGCTTGAATCCTGGGTCCTGGTTTACTCAGACTCAGACCCTCCACCCCTGTGGAGTCCTGTGACCAATCCCTGAGTTACTGTGATTTGTTTGTAGATGGAGGTGGGGTTCATTTTGAGCCTGAGTTCGAATCCTGAGCTTACACTGCAGTCTACATAACCTTAGAGACTGCTTTTGGCCTGTGCAAGGTGAAGCCAATGGTTTACCAGCAGAAGCACAACAAGAGAAAGGAACCATGGGCGGGACGGAGGTAGGGACCAAGCACGTGTCTCTCACAGAAGATCACAGCTTTCTGCTTCCAGATCTGAACTACAAGCACCCACTGGTGTGACCACAATGAGATGGCAACATTGGGGATGACCAGCAGTAGGTCCAGAACTTTCACATGGGAAAGCCTCACTCCTGAAGCAGAGTACCCAGATGAGTGAGCCAGTCATGCTCCAGAAACATGCTGCTATTGCCCTGTGGAAGCTGGCAACCCCAGATTGTACTAGATTTGTTGTTAATCAGTTAGAGGTAGGCAAATCCACAGTGGACGCAGTGGTCATAGAGGACTGCAAGGCAATTAATGCTGTGCTATCTTCCAGGTTGATAAAAATTGGAAATATTTCTAAAGTAAGTGTGGGTTTTGAATGGATGGGCACTAACTGTGTTGTGCACTAACTGACCCACGTAGACCCTCTGGGAACAACTAAAAGTTCCCTAGCTTGCGTTAACATGCATTTGGGAACTTTCATGGCATGCCAGCAGGGTCTACTTGAGCCAGTTAGCACAACATGTTGGTGTGCATTAGAATTCATACCCCTTTTGTGTGTATTGTGTAGACAGGTCCTAAGTCATCTATTTCTCATTTGTGGCTCATCAGATTTCAGGTTATTTTCATTGCTTCTGTAGAGAGTTTCCTACCAAATCCTCACCTCACACCCCTCCATCTCATTTTTACATTACTTTGTTGCCAATATCTCATGCTTTACTCCTCAAAACATTAACAGTGTGCCACAACTCTGTATGAGAAATTAAAGCAAAATAAACAGCAATCCCACCAACCTCAATAACCATTTCAATATAATTCTGGGTGTTTAATGAGAATCTTTTTCATTTGTTTCTCTTACACTCCTTGCGGAGACCTATTTGAGAACTCAGAAGATGGGAGGTAATTAAAGTGCCACCTGGCAGTAAACTCAAACACGGGCAGACGAGATCATGAGAGACACTATCCTAATCTCATAGCCCAAATTGTTTACCTAGTGAGATGGATCGGTTATTCTACCCACAATTCACATTTGATGTTGAATAGAATATTTGATGTTGGGTAGAATTAATGAGCAGAATGTGCTAACAACACACCTTTTATCATAGTCTAGATCAGTGGTTTTCAAATTGCAGGTCACGATCCACGACTGGGTGGCCCAATTTAAGGCACTGGGTCACAGCAGCTCTGGTTAGCACCGCCAACCAGGCCATTAAAAGTCCAGCTGGCGGTGCTGCCCGTCAAAGGCAGGCTAGTCCCTACCTGTTCTGACACAGCGCTGTACCCTGGAAGCAGCCAGCAGCAGGTCCAGCTCCTAAGCAGGGGGGCTATGGGGCCGGCCAATGGGAGCTGGGGGGTGGTGCCTGTGGGCAACAGCCGTGCCCCTCCATCTAGGAGCCAGACCTAGCTGGCTGCTTCCAGGGTGCAGTGCGGTTCGCAGTGCCAGGAGAGGCAGGAAGCCTGCCTGAGTAATCCCATTGCGCCATTGACTGGGAGCCTCTAGAGGCAAGCCCACGTCCCAACCCTGTGCTCCAATCCCCTGCCCCAACCTGCAGCCCCTTCCTGTACCCCAAACCCTTCATCCCTGGCCCCACACCAGAACCTGCATCCCCCGTCCTGACCCCTTCTTGCAACCCAATCCCCAGCCCTGAGCCCCCTAAACCCGGAGCCCCCTCCTACACCCTAAATCCCTCATCCCCAGCTCCGTTGGGTCGCAGGCATGAACAATTTTCTTCAACTGGGTCACCAGAAAAAAAGTTTGAAAACCACTGGTCTAGAACAGAGGTCTCCAACCTTTTAATGCACAAGATCACTTTTTGAATTTAAGTGCAAGCCAGGATCTACCCCGCCCCCTCCCTGAAGCTGTGCCCCATTCACTCCATCCCTCCTCCCTCTGTCACTTGTTATCCCCCCCACCCTCACTCACTTCACTAGTCTGGGGCCAAGTGGTTTGGAGTGTGGGACTGAGCCTGGGGCAGGGGTTGGGATGCAGGAGAGGTGAGGGGTTCAAGCTCTGGGAGGGAGTTCAGGTGCAGGAGGTGGCTCTAGGCAGGGGTTCAGTGTTGAGGTGCTGGCTCTGGGAGGAGCGTCAGGGCAAGGGGCTTGCTGCTCCTGCCTGCACGCACTGCCCCACTGCCCCCACAGCTCCCATTGGCTGGGAACAGGAACTGCAGCCAATGGGAGCTGTGGGGGTGGTGGGGGCACACTGGCTGCTTCCGGGAGTGGCACGGTGCCAAGACAGGCAGGAAGCCTGCCTTAGTCCCCTGAACTTTTAGTGACTAGAGATCATGATTGACAGGCGAATGCTCCAGGATCGACCAATCGATCATGATCTACGGGCTGGTGACCACTGGTCTAGAAAATCTTATTCTACATTTGGTTTTAAAACATATTAGCGATCACATATTAAAACCATGACTTTTTGTGCCATAGACAAGCTCTGGACCAGCCAAGCATATGTTAAAGTATGCACTTCCTTGTATACACTAGACTTTAAGGTAACACATTCCAACACACCTTTAAATCCTAGTCAAGACAAACACTTAAAATAAAACCAGTGCAACTTTTTATAAAGAATGAGGCAACAGGGAAGAGAGGATGTTAGAAGATAAAGGGGTGTCATAAACAGATAGCTAAGGGTTAATGTCTCTTTCACCGGAAGCACCTGACAAGAGGACCAATCAGGAAACCGAATTTTTTCAACTTTGGGTGGAGGGAAGTTTGTGTCTGAGTCTTTGTTTTCTGTCTGCCTGCTTTCTCTGAGCTTTGGAGAAGTAGTTTCTATTTTTTAATCTTCTGTTTCTAAGTGTAAGGACAAAGAGATCAGATAGTAAGTTATATGGTTTCTTTTCTTTGGTATTTGCATGAATATAAGTGCTGGAGTGCTTTGATTTGTATTCTTTTTGAATAAGGCTGTTTATTCAATATTCTTTTAAGCAATTGACCCTGTATTGTGTCACCTTAATACAGAGAGACCATTTGTATGTATTTTTCTTTCTTTTTATATAAAGCTTTCTTTTAAGACCTGTTGGAGTTTTTCTTTACTTCAGGGAAATTGAGTCTGTACTCACCAGGGAATTGGTGGGAGGAAGAAATCAGGGGAGATCTGTGTGTGTGTTGGATTTGCTAGCCTGATTTTGCATTCCCTCTGGGGGAATAGGAAAGTGCTTTTTGTTTCCAGGACTGGGAACAGAGAGGGGGAGTCACTCTGTGTAGTTTCACAGAGGTTGTGTCTGTGTATCTCTCCAGGAGCACCTGGAGGGGAGAAGGGAAAAAGGATTATTTCCCTTTGTTGTGAGACTCAAGGGATTTGGGTCTTGGGGTCCCCAGGGAAGGTTTTTCAGGGGGACCAGAGTGCCCCAAAACACTCTAATTTTTTGGGTGGTGGCAGCAAGTACCAGGTCCAAGCTGGTAGCTAAGCTTGGAGGTTTTCATGCTAACCCCCATATTTTGGACGCTAAGGTCCAAATCTGGGACTAAGGTTATGACAAGGGGACAATAGCTACTGTGCATAGAACAGAGACTATCAATCACACTTCCCCTCCCCAAGGCGGTACACTTGATCACACATTACATGGCTGAAATGTGGATATAATCTCAGCCACTACGCTTGATATGCTAATGAATTCTGTCACATCTTCAACATCAGCACAGTTTGCAAAGTATGACTGACTGGGATATAAGGGGAAGGGTGAGGACACAAGAAAGAACTATACACTTGAAAACTAAAAGGGACATTTCCATGGGTCCGTACATACTGCAAAGAAAAAAAAGAAAAGCAGCAGCCTGCGGCAGTGAGTCTCACAGTCTAAAGATTCGGGCTCATGCTCTGGCGCTAAGAATATCAATGTAGCTGTTCCTGCTCAGGCTGGAGCTTGGGCAGGGACATCTACACTGTTATTTTTAGCACCGCAGAGTAAGCCTGAGTCTGTATACTGGGGCTCTGAAACTTGTTGTCTAGGCTTTTTTGTTTTTGAAGTGCAAACATACTCTGTAACAGTTTGAGAGTTTTCATGCATGAGGAAATTTACTAGCAGAACTATACCTGCACAGTTATACCACTACTGTTACTCTGGCATAACCCCCCACATGAGCACTGCTATTCTGCCATTAACGTGCTTTAAGCTTCTCTAGCAAAATTATCAATAACATCTGTTTTGAGCCTGTTCAACAGAGAGGACTCTGACCCTCACAGTCAGTTTCAGATAAGAAACAGTGATTTTACAGAAAGTTGCATTATATGAATCCATGTTAACAAGCCCCCATTACAGAGCTCAACAGCTTCAAACAGAACCAGCTAGCATGTGATTGTAGACAAGATCATTGGGTTTCTCCCCACCTGTGAAAATGTTATGCTGCTGAATAAGTAAGCCAGGAACCAAACATGTGATTTCCACAGCTCTGTAAAACTATTCATAGAAGCCAAGGATTAATACATTATGGAAGGCAAATGAGGCTATAATAAGTTTCAGTAAAAATGGGAGAGTACAAGTGCCAAATAATCAGTGGCACGCTTGTAAGAGAACAGTAAAGAACAACTGTGCAATCAGAGATGGAGTTACACAGCTAAACACTGCAAAATCCTTTGTGCCATGTGTGACGGGTTCAGTCACAAAGATCCCCTTGGGACTGTCACCTGATGTGCTGAAATTACCTCTGAGTCTATTTTTTCTGCCAGTTTGGGCCTTCAGAACCCTGCCTTGTTGAGCCAGTTACGCTAATCTGCTGCAACACAGACCCAGGGTCTGACCCACATCCCTAAAGCTGCAGACTTAACTGAAAACAGCTTAGCAAGAGCTTCTGGTTCTAGCATCCAGATACCCAGCTCCCAATGGGATTCAAACCCTAAATAAACCCATTTTACTCTGTATAAAGCTTACACAGAGTAAACTCATAAAATTGTCCACCCTCTATAATACTGATAGAGAGATATACACAGCTGTTTGCTCCCCCACATATTACTTACTTACTACGGGTTAATTAAGAAGCAAAGTGATTTTATTAAGTAAAAAAAATCAGGATTTAAGTGGTGCCAAGTAATAACAGACAGAACAAAGTAAGTTACCAAGCACAATAAAACAAAACACGCAAGTCTAAGCTTAATACATTAAGAAACTGATTACAGTTAAAAATCTCACACTCAGAGATGTTCCAATAAGCTTCTTTCACAGCCTGGACTCCTTCCTTCCAGGAGACTTGATCCCCAGTCTTCCCTTAAAACCTGATCCACAGGTGAAGGGTATGGCATTTCAGATGCATTCTTCACCCTCCTCCTGGGGAAAAGCCTCTGTACAAAAAGTGAGCAGACTCTCCTGTCCCCCCTCACTTTCCATCTGGACTTCCCTCTCTCGGATCCCCTCTGCGGCAGACACTCCTGTCTCCCCCAAAAGGGAGGTGATCCTGGTCCAGCTAGGGGCTCACAGCTACCAGCTATGACAGACTCTTCACTGGCCAGCAAAATCCCTCCCTCTTCTTTCACTGAAGTTGGGCTTGCTTCCAGCTACAGAGTCCTTGGGGTCTGTTCCCACCGCAGCAGTCACCAGCACCCCAACTTTCATCTCCAGGATACATGTCTCTGTGCACCCCAGGGCAAGACCTGTCCCCTGCTGACCTGCAACTTCCTTGCAGTCAGCAGCTGGGACGGCCTCCCTGTTACAAGGTGGAACATTCCCACCAGGGAGATGATTATAGGACAGGAACTGGCTTTATCCAGCCCTTCCCGCAGGGACCTGCCTTGAGCCCCAGGGCTACAGGAACTGGTTATGACCATCCCTGCTCTCAAAGCATCATTTTTCACTGCTACAAAGGAATTAAAGAGACGCTCTCCTATTCCCCCTCCAGCACATATGATTTTAGCCTCCCCTCTGGGGCTTTTAGCACAAGATTCCTTCTTGCTGCTAACAAACCCTGGGACAGATTCTGCCACATCAAAGAAAATCACTCCCCAGTAGAAACAGTGCAAAATTGTGTGCCACTGCTACAACTTTCAATTCAGACTGCAAATCACCAGTTTCCATGTGCACCTTAGCAAAAGGTGCAAGGACTCTAACCTCCCACCAATTCTAATTCTGTCATTTTCCCTGGTAACACAACCTTCTCATGGATTAAGTCCCTACTGACCACAGAAATTTCTACACCAGTCTCTCTCCATCCTTGGAGCACTTTGCCATTAAGTTTAACAGCGTACATATGCTCACTGCTTGGTTGTGTAGAAGCAACCTTTACAAATCCTGTGTGGAAAGGGGCAGCAGCCTGGGATACTCCTGTGAATGGAGAAGCAGCAGCTTCATGTGTTACCTGCTGTCTGTTCCCACTCAGCCAAGGACATTTATTCCTCAGGTGCTCAGTGGATTTACAATGATAGCACCTTTTGGGCTCCTCTACTTGTACAGATTTGGGATGAGTAACAAGGGAAGGGGGAGGAGAATGCCCAGCCTCCTTTTTCCCAGGGGTAAAACGGTGATTCTGCTTTCCACCAACCCTGTACCCCTTTGCCAATGGTATATGTTTAATTGCAGTTTGTGACTGTTCGTAAGAGTCTGCAAATTAAGCTAATTCCTCCACTGCATTCATCTTTTTGTCCCACAAATACTGTTTTACACCATCACTGCACATATTCAGGAACTGTTCCTGAGTAATTAAATTATATGTTTCTTCCAAGCTTGTAACACCTTTTCCCCCTCACCTACTTGTCTAACAAATCTCTCATTTTATTTACATAAATCACATTACACAATCCAAATCCCCTCTTAAGACTACTGAATTTAACCCAGTAGGTTTCAAGTGTAATCTGAAACTGTTTCAAAACCAGTTCCTTAAATTTACCATAGTTTGAAGCATCAATAGACTTCTTATTGAATATGTCCAGAGCTTTCCCAGTCAATCAATTTTGCAACTAAAGTGGTCATTTTTTGAACTTCAAGAATCGCACGGAGAGTGCACAGTCTCTCAAAGGTGATGCAATATTTGACAATATCACTGGATTCATCAGACTGCGGAAATAACCGCTCCCATTTGTGGATTTTTGGAGAAGTGGAGCCAGCTGCTGAAGGGTTTTGTCTCTTCCACTCCATTACAGTCAGTTCACGCTTCTGGGTCTCAATCTGGGCCTGCATTTCTCAGTCTTTTAATCACAGTGCTCTTTTGTGAGCAGCTTCCTCCCTGACTGCCTCTGCCTCCACAGCCCTTCTGTGCACAGTCTCCTCCCTGGCTACCTCTGCTTCTTTGAGCCTTATTTGAAACTTCCGGTCCTTTGCCTTCTCCTCCACTTCCAGTCTGGCCAGCTCTAGTTCTGTAGCAGCCTCACTGGTAGTCACTTTCCTGCTTTCTTGTGCTTATTTCCCTCACCCAAAATAAACAAACAGAAAATAAACCAGTAACCACTTTGTCTGTTCTCCAGCCACCATATTCAAAACTCACTTAAAATAACTACCAGTGTCGCAAAGCAATCAGCTGTGCACAGATCCTGCTCAACTATGCTACTGTGACGGGTTCGGTCACAGAGACCCCTTGAGACTGTCACCTGATGTGCTGAGACTACCTCTAAGGCCGTTCTCTCTACCAGTTTGGGTCTTCAGAACCGTGCCTTGTCGAGCCAGACATACAAGCCTGCTGCTGGGCCCAGACTTGAAAGAAGTTTAGTCTGTGAAAGAAGCTTATTGGGACACCTCTAAGGGTGAAATTTACCTGTATTCAGTTTTGATACACAGATAGCCAATTTCAGTGCAGCACAGATAAAGAATTTGCACTCAGGAAGATAGATTTTACTTCTCTTTATAGGCCATATTATTCTCTTTAAGGGGTCAGACTTGAGCTACTACAGTCATTTAACAAAAACAACTTGCAAATCAGTTAGACATACAAAATCTAAAATTAGCTGAAATTCAAGATGCAATCAATAAAAAAAACTAAGGCCAATAGGTACATTTTCTAATACCTCCATTGTTAAACTTGTTATATTTTCCTAACTAGGAATACAAATTCTAAGGATTCAAAATAAAATAAGAGTATTTGTTAATCCAATTAAAAATGTGAATTAAGTAACTATCTATAGAAGCAACTGGAAAACCTGTTCTTTTTCTTAATGTGTGAGCAGTGTTATGGTCTTTGAAGAAGTGCTGTACTCGTTAGTTTTGTGACATAGGTTCTTGTGGGGAGGAGGAAGACATAAGCAGCAGGAAAGTATGCTCTCCGCCTCAGTCTCCCCTTTTAGGGAGAATTTTGGGGACAGCTTTGCTTCCTGGGAACCAAGCATTGGTGTTCAAGCTGAGAAAAGAGGGGCTTATTTGTATGGTGTTTGTGACCACCTATGCTCAAGGAGCACTATATTAGTGTAAACATGTTACAGTAAGAAAATGCCCTTCCTCCACATCACTGTTTTTTCCTCCCATTGGAAACCAACCTGCATGACCCCACCATCTGCTACAGCATGATGGAGGAGATGATAGTAAAAAAAAAAAACAACAACTAGTAGGTTAAATGAGAATTCCAAAAAGTCTTTTGTACTAACAGGGGTGTGTGTGTGTGTAAGTAATCAACAGCTGATAAGCTGAAACCCTCTTTCAGTTACAATTACCATCAAATGCTGCAAGAATATCTGGATAAAAGTTATACAAAAACTCCAGATCGGATTCAGAGCATGACATAGTGTTGAGATTACCCTGGTCAGAATCATGAATCAACTATTTCTAAGGATAGACAGGGAGCACCTTTTATTAGATCTATTGGCAACATTTAATAAGGTGGTTTTCTACACCTTGTTTTACTACCACTCATACAATACTGAAGTAGTTTAGGTCAGATCCAATGGAGAGATATGAGTCAGTGATGGTGGATGAACACTCATTGGCCTGTACAGGACCTGGGTATGGATCCTGCTCTCCAAGAGTTGGGTTTTCAGTCCAATGTTCTTTAATAGCTATGTGGTACTGAGATTTGGTATTGGATTACAAGAAGGAGGCCAAAAATGACCCCAGCAACAAAAAAGTATATCAACTGGTTTAGGAAGGAAGTGTGAAGAGAATAAGACTTCCCCAAGTCTCTCTCAGGGCATGGCTACACGTGCAGATGTAGAGCGCTGGGAGTTAAACCTGCCTTTGTAGAGCGCAGTAGGGAAAGCACTGCAGTCTGTCCATACTGACCACTGCAAGCGCACTGGCGTGGCCACATTTGCAGCGGCATTGGGAGCCGTGCATTATGGGCAGCTATCCCACAGAGCACCTCTTCCCATTCTGGTGCTGTGGCTTATAGGAAGGAGGCGTGGAGTGCGGGGCATTTTGGGTCCTGTCCCAACGCCCCATGATGTTTCTTCCGTCCACAGTTGGAGCCATCTTTCAACCTTTTTTACACTGTGCACTCTGTCTTCCCTTTCGGTCTGTGGGAATGGAACCCCAGCTGCGGGAATGGAGCCTGAACTGCTGAGGAGTATGCTGACTAGTCTCGCCAGCACGTCACGTTGGGCAGTCGAATCATTCCTTATGATCCAAAGTGACAGCGAGGGCTTCGACAATATCAACTCGAGTAACACATACGACACGAGTTTGCTTATAGCATTCACGGACATGCTCACCATTGTGGAATGCTGCTTTTGAGCTTGGGAAACAAGCACTGAGTGGTGGGATCACATCGTCATGCACATCTGGGATGAGAAGTGGTGGCTGCAGAACTTTCGAATGAGAAAAGCCACTTTCATGGGTCCGTGTGAGGAGATCACCGCCACCCTGCAGTGCAAGGACATGAGACTGAGAGCTGCCCCGATGGTGGAGAAGCAGGTGGCTATTGCAATCTGGAAGTTGGCAACTCCAGACAGCTACCGATTGGTGGCTGACCAGTTTGGAGTGGGAAAGTCGACCGTTGGAATCGTACTGATGCAAATTTGCAAGGCCATTAATTCCATCCTGCTAAGAAGAACCGTGACTCTGGTTAACGTGCATGATGTTGTGGCTGACTTTGCACAAATGAGTTTCCCTAACTGTGGAAGGGCAATAGATGGCATGCATATTCCAATACTGGCACCTCCTCATGTAGCCTCCGAGTACGTTAATTGAATGGAGTATTTCTCGATGTTTCTCCAGGTGCTTGTGGATCACCATGGATGTTTCATGGGCATTAACGCAGGCTGGCCTGGAAAGGTGCATGATGCACGTATCTGTCAGAACACTGCCCTGTTCAGGAAGCTGCAAGCCGGGACTTTTTTTCCAGACCAGAAGATCACCGTAAAGGAAGTCGAAATGCCTATTGTGATCCTTGGAGACCCTGCCTACCCCTTAATGCTGTGGCTCATGAAACCTTACACGGGGACCCTTTACCCTTTACAGCAGTAAGGAGTGGTTCAACAACAGGCTGAGCTAGTGCAGAATGACCGTGGAGCATGCCTTTGGTCGTTTAAAGGGTTGCCAGTGCTCTCTGTATGGGAAGCTGGAGCTGGCCGATGACAGCATCCCCGTGGTTATATCCATGTGCTGTACCCTCCATAACATTTGTGAAGTGAAGGGTGAAAGCTTCACTCAGGCATGGATCTCAGAGGTTCAACACCTGGAGGCTGAATTTGAACAGCCAGAGAGCAGGGCTATTAGAGGGGCTGCGAGAATTAGGGATGCCCTGATGGAGCAATTTGAGGCTGAAAGCCACCAGTAATGTCTGGGGCCCTGCATGGGAGTGAAGTGCAGTGGTTCCAACGCTAGTAGGCATCTGTGTTTGCTACACTGACCTGTGCCTGTTTCTTTTCTGGGCTAAGGTATCCTTTCCTTTATGCAATAATAAAGAATGTTTTCAAAGCCAAAAAATCCATTTATTGAAAAGAAAATCCATTTATTGAAAAGACGCACAACTGCTTGGGAAACAAAAGGCAAGAGGGTGGGGGTGGGGAACGGTACAATCAGAGATTTGGGTATGTCCTGTACAGTGCTGTACAGTGAGTGCTGCACTTCAGGATGGCTATACTGCATGGTGACGAGGGTTGAGTGCAGTGGGTAAGGGTTGTAGTTTACAGGGGTGTGTGGTGAAGCTACAGGTGCAGTGGAAAGAACCCAGCTGTTGAAGGAAAGAACCCAGATGTTGGGGGAAGTGGGTTGGAGGTGACATGGGGGCACAAGGGAAAGAGTTTTGGATCAAGGGTTGGGGGGGGCAGAGGGGTGGTAATGATCCGCCTGCATTGCTACGAGCGCTTGTATCAAGTCCGCTTGGCGCTCCACGATGCTTAGCAGCTGTTCCATGCTTTGGTACCAGTGATCTGCATTCTGCTGGCAGACCTTCCTTTCACTCTCCCGCCACTCCTGCACTTTTTGATTTTCATTACTTGAATGCTGCATTACTTCATGCAACATGTCTTCCTTGCTTCTACGCAGCCTCTTTCTGATTCTTTGGCGTCAGCCGGTGATAACACGGACGGCTGAGATCTCAAGGTTGCATCTGTAAAGGCAAAATGCAACAATTAACAGAGGCAACGTTGTTCATACCAGACAGAGCAATGATTCCCGCATACTGAAGGGCAAGCACAATAGCATAATTTCCCCGTCTCAAAGTGAGTGCACATAACCCATGGAAGCCCCAAAATGGTAAATAGGCAGAGGGTCAAGCGTGACCGATTGTTTCACGGTTGTACTGTCCTCTGGGTTTCTGTGCTTTGGGGAGCAGCAGGGGGCCCCTATACTGAACACTGTCCCCACATTTTCCATAGGAGTTCATTCTGGAAGATATCTCGCTGCTGAGGGTGACCTGGAAAGCAAGGGAGGGTCTTCTACTGCAATGCGGCTTCTGCCCTGGCCCATATGCATCTTGCCTCTATGCAGCAATGGTCCTCCCACCGCCATGGCACAGTGGCGCGGATAAGTTAGCCTGACTTGGACAAGGATCACAGTGGCTCTCCCGAGAAACCTGCGCAAGAGCATTGCCCAAGTTCTGTATGAGACCTTTGCAGTAATCAGCCTCAGTGATTTCTTCAATGTGAGAGTGCACATCAATGCCCCATTTTGCATCTAGGCATGCATGCAGCCCTAACCCTTCTCCCCCCAAGAGCCCGCACCGAATAACCTCCTTCCCAAAATAAAACCCGCTTACCGGGAACCACCTCTGGTGTTTGTCCTTCCCCAAGCACCGGCCACCGTGACTGGCTACCTTCCTCCTGGCCTGAAAACAGCTCCTGGCTGCATGCATCTAGGGATTCTGGGGTGTCTTCCTCCGCCTCAGTACCCTTGCTCCTGCTTTGCTCCTCCTGCCTTGTTGTACTGGGCTCTGAAGTGTCCATGGCGGTCCCTGGAGTGGAGGTGGGGTCGCTCCCAAGTATCTCATCCAGCTCTTTGTAGAAATGGCAGGTCGTGGGGGCAGCACCGGAGCGGTGGTTTGCCTTGTGGGCTTTGTGGTAGGCATTCCACAGCACCTTCATTTTAATCCTGCACTGCAGTGCGTCCCGGTCATGGCCCCTTTCCATCATGTCCCTTGATATCTGCCTAAAGGTATCATAATTCCTACAGCTGGAGCGCAGCTGGGACTGGACAGCTTCCGCCCCCTAAACACTGATGAGGTCCAGCACCTTGCCATTGCTCCATACTGGGGCTTGCCTGGAGCATGGAGGCATGGTCACCTGGAAAGATTCGCTGAGAGCACTCCACGCCTGACTGAGCAAACAGGATGGGATTTTTCAAAATTCCCAGAGGATTTAAAGGGCAGGTCTGATGGTTGTCACCTGAGGACAGGGCAGTAGAGTTCAAAGTGATGACCAGAGTGGCTAGCACAGGCATTGTGGGACAGTTCTGGAGGCCGATCAGAGTGCATTAACAAACCAGGGCGTCCACACTGGCGCCGTGGCGCTCCAGCAGAGGTGCAGTAAACTTTACTTCACTCGCTGAGGTGGAGTACCAGCAGCGCTGTAGCCATGGAGTCGGAACGCTCTACGTGCCTTACCAGTGAGAACGGGTAGCGAGCTAGTGCACCAAGGGCTCTTTTATTGTGCTGTAACGCGCAAGTATAGCCAAGGCCTCGGTTTTTGATAGAGACTATTCAGAGACAGCCAGAAAAGTCTAGGTGTGGTCATTAAACAAGGACTGATTTACGAAACATCATCAGCAATGGTTAAGGATACTTCTTACCATATTAAGGCCTGGTCTACACTAGAAAATTAAGTCGGCTTAACGACATCAGTCAGACGTGTGAAAAACCCATATCACGAGGTAATTAAACCGACCTAACCCTCAGTGCAGACAGCACTAGGTTAACTGAAGAATTCTTCCATCAGCCTACCTACTGCCTCTCCCAGATGTTGATTACCTATGCCAATGATAGAAACCCTCCTGTCGGCATACGTAGTGTCTACACTGAAGTGCTACAGCAATGCAGCTGTGCCACTGTCGCATTTCAAGTGTGGACAAGCCCCGAACATGTCACCAGCCGGCAAACTTCCCTCTCAAATTGTGATCTAGGAACCAGTATGCAGTATTATAGGATTAGTATTGCCATTACTGAATTATACAATGTGCTCTATATTCAGATGCTACTATTATAGTCAGGTGTGGTCAAACAGATTCACTATTTATTTGCTGCTTCGTATTTCATACTGCAGGCCTTAGAATTATGTTTACAAAATGTTATTCCTGCTGAAAATCCTAGATATAAAACTTTTAGATAATGTTTTCACCTCTTAGCTCAGAGAGACGAGCAATCTCATCAAAAACTCTAATGACAGAAGAAATGTTTTGCGGTAGGTCCTAAATTTTGAAAAATCCAACCTCAAAAATGCTTAAAAGTTAATCACATCTATTTAACAGTGCTTCATGCACATACATTATGTGGCTCGCTGATTTCGTAAGTACTTCCTCCATCAACAGACTTTCAGTTCCAGTTGATTGATAAAGTATCACAAAATGACTGCACTTAGATAGCAGTGACATTCCATTTGTTACATGGCACATGCCCCACCAACACCAAAATCATTCTGTTTCAGTGTATTTGTTCTTACCACAGGCAATAGTCCAATAAACCAAGGAGTCTGGCGCCTGGTAGAGGATTCGGTATGGTGCTACCCTAGCACTGGAGTCCAGCACAACATCAAGAGTACCCACTAGGAGACCTGTGGAACAGGAAATTCTGTTGGTGAATGTGGCCTGTTGCATATTAAATTACTACATGACCGATCATTTTTGCCAACAGGTAAAAGATCTATAATCAAAATAGATTTCAGCTTTTACACGAGTTGATATTAGTTTAAAAGAGAAAACATGCTAAAGAAGAATAATTTTTTGTTTTTGTTTGTTTGTTTAAGAAAAAGCACATTTTAAAACAGTTCACGTTCTTTAGGCATTTCCTTAAGATACACTGAACACCCCACAAAAGTTCAAATTTGGAATTTCAGGTAGGAAAAGAATAATCCAAAGATTTCATCTACTACACAAATCATCTACTACAGTCTCTGGAATGGCTGTTGAAAACAAGCTTGGCCATGACTATACTTCGGGCTATATAACTGTGGTGTAGATGTTCAAGGTGGGAGGATCTCAGAACCAGGCAGCAGCCCGAGTTTGAACATCTACACTGCAATTAACAATCCCTTAGCCCAAGCCCCATGAGCCCCCATCAGCCAGCACAGGTCAGTGTCTAATTGCAGTATCAGACATACCCATACAGTAAAACTCTTTTCAGCAGCAAAGAGGAGAACTAACTAAGAACCTCTGGACATGTCAAGGAAACCATTGAAGAGACATTAACACTTGTGTATCAAGTTCCACTGTATGTCTCCTTGCCCTTAGGGTAGCTAATGATCTTCTAATTCAGGGGTTTTAAGAAGATATTCTGTAAAGGAAATACAAAAGCAAAACACAAAACAACAAATGGAGGGATGTTTTTTATATTCTTGATTACGTATAAAGAAGACATGGAAGATTTCCCCACCCTCCATAAGTTGGACTTCACCTGGTTTTGCTAGATGTTTTGAGGACGGAGAAGAGGGTGTCTCAAAGAGTACTATTGTGAGCGCTCTTGCACTATTGCCAAAGAAGGGTAATGTACCTTTATCAATGGCATCCTTTCTCCAGGTATTCAATAGATACTGCAATTAAACGAGTCAAAACAAAAACAAAAAAAAGCTCCAAAATTTGAATGCATTGACTAACATTCTCTTCCCCTTTTCAGTTGCTCATATTCAGTTTTGTAATGTCATAATTGTACTACTTCTCCATTGTGCTGTCTTTCCTGGTAGACAAAACTGGAATTTCTAATATGAAAAAAAGAAAAGAACCCTTTCCTCACCCTTCCTCTTTTTGGGGACTGTCAGGGTTCCTTCCCCACTCTGAACTCTGGGGTACAGATGTGGTGTCCTGCATGAAAGACCCCCTAAACTTATTTTTACCAGCTTAGGTTAAAAACTTCCCCAAGGCACAAATTCCTTCCTTGCCTTAGTATCGCTGCCACAGCCAAGTGATTTAAACAAACATTCAGGGAGGGCCACATGGAGCCCTACCTTCCCCAAATATCCCCCCAAGCTCCTACACCTCCTTTCCTGGGGAGGCGTGAGAATAATATCCTCACCAGTTGGTACAGGTGAGCACAAACCCAAACCCTTGGATCTTTAAGAACAATGAAAAATTAATTGGGTTCTTAAAAGAAGAATTTTAATTAAAGAAAAGGTAAAATAATCACCTCTGTATAATCAGGATAGTAAATACTTTACAGAATAACAAAAGACACAAAAAACACGAGGATTTCCCCTCCAGGCAAAACGCTAAAGTTACAAAAACAGGGATAAAGCTCCCTCTTAGCACAGGGAAAACTCACAAGCTAAAATAAAAGGTAATCTAACGCATTTCTTTTCTGCTATTACGTACTATTTCTGCAACACTAGATGCTTAGTTCAGATATAGCTTAGGGAGATATATTTTCCCCTGCCCTGTTTCCCAGCTGGCTCTGAGAGACACAGATAAAAAAAACTTTCCCTCACAGATTTGGAAGTACCTTCTTCGCTTATTGGTCCTTTTGGTCAGGTGCCCCACCTCCTCATCTGAGCTTCTTAACCCTTTATAGGTAAAAGAAGAATTGACCCTTTATAGGGTAAAAAGGGATTTTATGCTACCCTTAGCTGTACGCTTATGACAGGGACAAAGTATCCTTTCGGGCTCTCTTTAAACATCAGAAAGATACAAAGAGCACAAACTGATTGTTTCCCCTTTCGAGTTGCTTTTAAGTCCAAATGTCAATTAACATTGGAATTATCCCACCAACAGTCAACCTAGAGCAATTAGGCGGCTTTCGTTTGATGTATTTCAAACAAACTCATTTATAGTACTTCCTGGGTCAGATTGGTTGGGAGGTAATCTCCTCCCGTTGCATTAATGTCCATCAGCCACCTTTTGTGTCTAAGGAGTCTCAATTATCATGCTGAAGACAGACCTGAATATGTTACCAGAACTTTGGCAGGCAGTGCTACAAGGATGTATGCCTATAATAGAAGCTGAATAGAAAACAAGAGATACTTTCTATTAAACAAGAGATACTACACATTAACTGGACAAGTTGGCCTCATTTGACATATCTTAAGTCTAACCTCTGATTTGACTTTTTGACAACTACTGTTTGTTGACCAGATGGCTTCCCCAAACATTCTATAAATACTCCTAGATAAGTTTTCACTCCATTCAAAAACCAATCGGCAAGAATAATTTAAAATTGTTCCTTTAAAATGTGCATGATCTTGCAACTCATCTACATTAAACAATTTTGCCATTACAAGGCCCTGATCCAGTAAAGCACTTAATCACATGCTTAGTTTTAGGCATATGCGTAGTCCCTTACAACTTTAAAAGGTAAGCATGCGTTTAAGTGTTTTAATGGACCGAGGTACAGGGCAATGTTTTCTACAAAAGTGAACTGCAAAGGAGCTTTTGCTCTGTATTTGCATTAAATGTGTTGCAAGAGTTACACTCAAGCTTCTTCATGCTTTGCAACTCCATGCATTTGCAGACAGTATTACAAATGCAAGTCATGGGGCAACAGCCAAATAAATTATTTGTAGGCCATGTGTGCTCTCACAGTGATAAGCAGCACCATCAAAACTCCTGATTTGGGCTGCAAATTTCCACCTTCATGCAATTCAAAATTTCTCTATTTCTTTCCTGCTGCTGTACTTCCAAAATTGATATGATGTGGTCCTGAGGATTCTGCCACCACCTCTGCAAGTATGTCACTGCAGAAAACTAGGACAGAGAGAGCTCAGGACACTGGAGGCAGCACAAACCCATTGGCCTGCTCAGCGGTGTCAAGTCAGGAAAATATCTCCCTCCCTAACTCATTCTCACTGAGCTGTTGGCGACTGGGGAAAGGAGAATAAAAGTTATGGTGTAGGGGTGTCCAATCCTTTTTAACTGGAGAAACAGATTGCAGAGATGTTACTGCTGGTGAGGCTAGGGGAAAGAATATTCATAACACTCCACAAAAACCCAGATTTCAGTTAATCTCTTTTTTTCCATATCTTCACTCTTTACATGTAATTTATGGCTATGACTTACTTTATTTATAAAACTGAACACAGTATTTTGATAGCAAGAAACGTTGCTTAGAAATTTGTTTTTTAAAAAATAATGTGTTTATTCATATTTTATGAAGCCAATTAATATTGCCTATTCAAATCTTACAATTACCCTTGAAGGCTGTCCTTTAGGAACTGCTCCAGTTTACACCATAAGTCAGTTTCTTTTGTGCAGGCAGGTGATGCAAGCAGAATGAAATAATAGCTGTTTAAATCAGAACAGAAGTGATTGTATTAATTGTTATTAAAAAAAAAGGTCTATTTTAACCATCTCCCAGTTTATTAACTCATGACAGAGCAAGTACATTCTGCTACACATTAGCAATGAATAGATTTAAGAGATCAAATGAAAAGATGTAATTGAAAAAAAAAAATTAAAAATATACTTCTTAATTCACCATTTACCCAAAATAATGTATTACCCAAATCATGGTTACATCCTCTTGCATGAGTTAACCCTTGAATTACACAGCCATTTTTATATCCACGAAAAAAATGGACAAACATGACTACTGTTTGGACTTTTCTACAGTATTTCAGAATGTTGTATGTTAATAGCAATCTTACAACAAAATAAAAATATTTCGAGTTTCACAGTACTAAAGACCTATTAGACCTTATTCAGATGACTAGTTCTTGTTGTGAGCAAGAATTATTCAAGTGAGTAGGGGTTTTTAGGATTAGCCCCATAGTAACTAAAATGAGGGCCCTGATCCCGCAAGCACTCATTCAGGTGAGTAATTTAATGCACAGAAGTAATCCCATTAGAGACAGCTGTTTACAGGATCAGAGCCTGAAATACTACACAGATTCTGCAAATTACTCTGCGTAGGCAGACTGCACTTGCATGAAACCCCATTCATTGTAGTTGTTAGTCTGCCTGGAGCTACTTGTGGGTCAGAGCCCTACTTAGCAGTACAGGATATTATCAACTTCCAAACAAACATATAAAACCACACACTCTCTCTCCTAAGTATTTTAAACTACTATTGTTAAAAGTAACTTCTAAAATAACTACATATGAAAGTTTTAGAGGAAAAACATGTTTCTCTTTTTTCAGTTTACTTTTTGCTCTTGACAACATGCCACAGTCATCTTTGAATGTTTGCGCCCTGGACAATGTTTCTACTCCCCATTTTTTTCCTTTCTTTAAGTATATTCAGTAATTACAGTTTTCAGTAAAAATAGCTTCTGACGATTTCGGTGCAGCAATTGTTTTAACAAAGCATATTTAGATCTCCCATGAGTAAACAATTATATTCCATCTAGGCAAGTTTTTAATATAGTCCTATGAAGTAATCCTCCATTTGTATGGTTTTATGAAAACTTTATATTTGAAGATGCACACGGGCACACACAATCTTCTGGCTCCCACTCCGTTTGAGAGCAACCACATCCATATGAGCGGAGACTTGTACTTGCACAGAGCCCCTTAGACAAAGAGGGCTTCATGTGGGGTAGAAGGAAGGTCTGATTGCAAGATCAGAGACTTGGACTATATGACAACTTTTTTTGTTGTTATCTAAAACAGGTTAGACCCTGTCACCTGGGTGATGAAGTACAGTAACCCTTCAACCTTAATGTCATTGCATGATACAGCAACAGCTGCCTATTACACAAGCTATTTGTCAAAAAGTTGAGGACAACAGCAGACTGCGAAACTTCCAGTTCAACTTGAAAGTTTTAAATTTTAGTGATTTTTTGGAATTTTCCATTCAATCCCAATGATCCATTACTCCCACAACATTCAGTATAATAGGCAACCTGCACTAAGAAAAACTGACTCTTATTGAAGACATACCGATCTGCCATGACTGATTTCTCAACAAATATGTTCACTGCGGCCTTGCTGAGCCACCATGGTCAACTGCCAGAGTTACACCTATAGAGGAGTCACTTCAGGACTACGCAAAACTCTTCTTAATTTGCATAATTTTACACGTGGCCTACCAAAATCTCACATTTTTCTCTTAGCATTTATTTTAAAAATTTCTATCAATTATATTATTAAAAAAAGAAGTAACTCTACGAAGAATTATAGCCACAGTGTACAATCCTCAGGTCATCTTCAGTCAGAGATTTATTTTTTTCTATTGCAGTTTAGCATGTAAATCTTTAAGACATAAGAGCAACTCCAGCACTACGTGTTGTATCAACTAAATTCCAACAGAACAAAGATTTAGCCAGATTGTGACGCTCCCTCCATCACATTGGTGAGCTGCTACCCACTGACTTCAGCAGACCTACTCACAGAACCACTCGCTTCTATGACTGGGGAGGGAGAGGAAGTGTCCCAAACTGGCCCTAGGAGAGCATGCAAAATCAGGTCACTTAATTTTTCAAAACATTCGTATTACTTTTCAGTGTGATGTTTTAAATACTAAATAAAAGATGTACAATTCAATGGCCTCCCAACACATGAAGTATGTTGATGGTCCCCTTCCCTTTCCACTATACAGCGTGAGCCCATAATGGGTACTTCTGTAAACAGTAATCATTAAAGAGCCTGTCAAAGTTCAGGACAGCTGCACCTGTATTTCCCTCTCCATGGTCCAGCAAGGGCACCCACTTTTAGTCTTCTGCCCCTCCCCTCCCCGCCATCACCTCTCTTGGGCAGAGATTCACATCTCGCTCCCTCTGATTGGGTTTTTTCAGGCTGCACAGTTCCATGCCTTCGCTGTAGCAGTGAACCAGAATGCCTAGACAGGCCAACTTCAGTGTTTTGCTTTCTCTTCAGAGACTATAAGCAGTGTAATTACCCATAGTTTCAAGTTACCAAATAGCACTAAGCAAGCACATTTATCAAGCTGAAAGCATTAGAGAGAAAACGTTAAAAACGGTAAAAGAACCTACATGCATGTTAATAAGACTACCAGAGATCACCCACCCAACTCCAACAAGGGCTCTGGTCAGCGAACAATACATCAAACCCCACAAAGGGGTTATTTTGTCGTGACAAGTTCATAACAGCTTTATCTCAGTACAAGCATGCTCAGGAATGAGTTAGGGCTAGTCTACACTGGCAATGCTTTAACATGGCTTGTGTGGTCAAGGCAAATGCTGGGAGAGAGCTCTCCCAGTGCTCTAAAAAACCCACCTCCACAAGGGGCACAGCTACCAGCACTGGTGCACTGTCTACACTGGCACTTTACAGCAACAAAACTTGCTGCGCTCAGGGGGGAGTTTTTTCATAACTCTGAGCGAGAAAGTTGCAGCGCTGTAAACTGCTAGTGTAGACAAGCCCTATGTCTTTCCTTTATATAGCTTTGGCCTTTGATCTTCAGATTCCAGGAACAGATAATCAGCAGAAAAGGGGCCCCTCCTCAGGGCACAGCTTCAAAAGGCTGGGTAACCTGTATAACTGGAAGTGGGACTTTGCACTCACCTCCCCCTAGAGATTTTGCCAGCAAAAACACTTTACACTGTTTTTCCAAGTCCATTCTTGTCTGACCCATTATTCAATACAGTCCTTTGAAGTTCACACTTCCAGTGCTCAAAATAATACATTACCTTTGCATTCAATACAATGGACTCCAACGATACTTAAACATAATTCAGTAAGACTTTTCAGGGCAATTTCCTGCAATAGCCCTATCTGTCACACTCCCAGTACAGTTGTTAAAGACGTAGGAAGCTCTACCAAAGAGGCTAAGGATCATGTAGGTCTGCAGAATTAACTACTTTGTAACACCTAGAGGCAATCTTTGATGAAGCTACGTTGATTTACACCATGACCTGGCCCTAAGAATTAAATTTTGTACAGCTGTAATAGGTTGTGAAAAGAGTTGTCCTAAAGCTTGGATATCATTAGCTAGGTTATAAAAGTACTGACTCACAACAAAAACAAAATAGCAAAGATGTTGAGTATGTGAAGGTAATTTTATTTTCCTTAATCACCACAATGAATCATTATTTTCCCCTACTTTTGCAAGGCAGTCCTCGTGGTTGATTAGGTAATCTACTCACTCATTTATTTTTATTACAGGAAGAGGTCCAATGACATACCTGTCAAAGCCCAGTGTAAACAACATTCAAAACTCCAGAGTTAATATCATGAATCCAATCTTATTTACCTTACTCGTGTGAGTAGTTCTAGGGACTTCAGTAATGACACTAGATCAGTGGTTTTCAACCAAGGGTACATGTATCCCTGGGTGCATGCAGACGTCATGCAGGGGGTACATCAACTCATCTAGATATGTGCCTAGTTTTACAACAGGCTACGTCAAAAGCACTAGCAAAGTAAATACAAACTAAAATATCATACAATGACTTGTTATACTGCTCTGTATACATTCACTGAAATGTAAGCACAATATTTACATTCCAATTGATTTTATAATTATACGGTAAAATGAGAAAGTAGGCAATTTTTCAATAACAGCGTGCTGTGACACTTTTGTATGTTTATGTCTGATTTTGTAAGCAAGTCGTTTTAAAGTGAGGTGGTACTTGGGGGCATGCAAGACAAATCAAAATTCTGAAAGGGGTATAGTAGTTTGGAAAGGTTGAGAGCCACTGCACTAGATTAATACATTGATGCCATTCTCAGAAAATTAAACAAACTTCTACTAGCTGGAAAACCGAACATTCTAGTCTGACAAATAGTGCTGACAGAGTGGTTTAAAAGCAACATTCTGGGAAGAAACCCAGCCCCTGCCACCTTCAACTTTTGAGAAGCAAGGAAGGTGCTGGAATTTCTACCAGGGTGCCATTCCCACATTCTGCTTGGAGAGGAAGCGTCTCAGCAACTGGCTAGGTAACTGATAGATATGAAGATTCTGTTTGAAGAGGACTATGTTAATGGGAACAAGGAATCTTTCAGTTCGCACCTGCAGCATCCACAGGTGCACTTTGGTGCACGGGGCCATTCACACCCCCTAGTCCAAAGCCTGGGGCAGTGCAGACAATCCCTTATAAGGAAGAAACCCTTAGATTAGCAATACCTATGTCTTCATTAGCCACGTTAAAGCGCTGCTATGGCAGAGCTTAACGTGGCTGTGTAGTCGCATCACCAGCCATTGGGTGAGAGCTCTCCCACCTCCACAAAGGGAGTAGCTGCCAGCACTTGTGCACTGTCTACACTGCCACTCTACAGCACTGAAACTTGCAGCACTTTTTCACACCCCTGAGCGAGAAAGTTGCAGCACTGTAAAGTGGCACAGTAGACAAAGCCCAATGGTTTGCCTAGAAGGGAACATTTTACCAGTAATTATACATTTAACTTGAATCCCTTCCCAAGCAACATCAACTAAGCCAAAAAAAATATATCAATACCAGAATAAAAGAGTTCACATGGGGGGTTATATAGATTTACCTTAGATTATACAAAACCAAAACAAACTACCCTCTCATACACAACACATCTTCTAATGTAGACAAGATCTAATTCCCCCCTCAACCTTCTGTTTTTAAGTCTTCTACCCATGTGAATACTTTCAGTGCCTGCCTCTGACACTGTTCATATCTTTTTCCCAAGCAGTCATAATATGAAATTGACATGGCTCAGTTTATTTGATGACCGCAGGCTTCTGAATATCCAAAATATTAGACCTAAGTCTAATTATTTTCACTCTGTTACTGTTTGGCAAAGCTACTACTAAGCAGCACTGGAGATGTCTGGCTGCAAACTGAGGAAGACAAAACTGAATTTATGTATATGACTGTCGTTGTCAATGCTAGTAACATTTTTAAATGTATAAAAATGTTAATATTTTAAAATACCACTTGTTTCCCCAGTGTAGACAAACCCAGAATGTGTATGCACACAATAATTGTAGATGCCTTTAAAATTATATCAAAAGGGTGTAAGAAGGTCTGGTGGTCTTTCCACTAAGCCCCCAAGTGTCTCCATTTAACAGACTCTGATGGAGACATTAAGTCATGAATGATACATTAGAAGTATATGGCTCCCAGAAGAAAATCAAACAGACCTGCTAAGTTTTTTTTCCCCCTTTTAAATAAGAAGTGGAAAGAGATTGGGTGGAGGGAGTGAAGACAGAATAGGGCAGAAGAGGGAATATTAGTCTGGGTGTGTGAAAGGTTACGTCTGATTAAAATCAAGGTTCCAATACCTAAAGACACTCATGCCTCAAGAAAATAAATGGTGATCTACATATATGCCATGTTATTTGCACAAATTGTAACTGTATTATTTCATTTCAAGTTACATAAAGCATGTGTTCTTCACTGAAAACTATGTACCTACTGAGTTCCTAGCAGTTTGCACTAAACAGGAATGAAAAAACAAGGGCAAAATCTGCAAAAGAATGAAACACCTTTCATAGAGTGAGGTGACAAATTGGATTAAAGGGTGATTTTTCAAATAAAGGTTTGTAAACAATGCTTTCCTCAACCACAAGAAATCCTTTAGCTGTACTTGACAGGAAACTGAATTCCTTCTCCAAACTTGGGGTAACAATGTCTCGGCATAACATCAACAGACCACATAATGGTACTGTGCAGGGTAACAATGACACTTTCATTTCATGTCACTTAACTTGGCATTCACCAACAAGAACCAGTCAACCAGTCTCTTTCCATTCCTCCTTTCCAATATAACAGCGACAATCCTCATTCCCCACCACAAAGAACGATTTGGTGAGAACAGACAATGTTACACCAGCAAATCAGCCATCTGATGTCTACCAATTAAGTACTAGAAAGATCTTTGGCAACATTTTCTGGACTTACAGTATTACTTCACAACTTTCAGCGAGTGCTTTCATACATGGTGATCCAGCTGACAGCATAAATACTTCATTTACAAAACAATTCATACCACAGACATGACACTTGAAAATAAACACAAAAATCTGCTACTTGCCTAGGTATCCAAACATACTTTAACAAGTGGTCACTTTAAAAAAAACCAAACAAAAAGCAACCACATTTCATATCAAGCTACCATATCTTTAGCAAAAGGAATATGCTTCTTTTTTTGTTTACACAAATCAGTCATAGAAACCACAACCCCTGACTTTCTGTGCACTTTATACAAATGTGTTTGTTTTCATTACTAATTAGAAGTGCCCAACACTATTTCCCTATTATATTCTCTCCAAAATAAATCTAACAAGCTTTGCTATAGAAGCTGATATCCAGAGACTTCTCTTTAATCTATTTGTTGTGTTAAAAATTAAGCACATTTTAAGAAAAAAAAAACCAACAACAACAAAATCTGGTTATTTCATTTATAAATGCCTAAGACATGCACAGGAATATTATACCAAGGACTGAGCTCTGTGTCATCATGGGGAAGATCCAAGTTCTATCTCATCTCTCAATCTCCCACTGCCCAAGGGTGAAAATCCCATACAGACACTTGACCCTCACAGGGAAGGAGCACTTTGTGTTGCCCAACCACAGGCAATTTGTATCCAACTAGTTCTGGCCAAAGATCTCTTAGGTCAAGAGAACTGGTTGCTGTCAAATTGGGAGAGGAATGGAAATCTGAAGTGTAGAAAAACAGAAGACGTCATAGGGATATGGGGGATCCCTACAACCATGGAGGAACATAATACAATAGAAGTATTTGCCATATTGATAAACAGAGAGAAGATCAAACTCCATGTCTGACGGTCAGATACTTCATAAGATATACAGGAACAGCTTGCAAGCCTAGTGCAAAAAGTGACATGTTAATCAAACACTGATTTTTTTTTTAAACCACAAAAATAAGCTTTTAGTTTTATCCTGAAAAATTAATGAAGTGATTCAAGATAAAAGGGTGAGTTTACAGAAAGTGGCTATTAAAACCCAATTTGCCAAAAGCCATGTCCATTTTTCCCCCCTCTTATTGAAATCAAAAATCCCAACAACTCATATCTTCTGTTAGGGCTTGCCTGAAAAAGAACACTGCAGTAGTATCATGTAAACTGATCTTTAAACCAATATAGTTACACTGGTACAAAAAGCTATGTGGGCACTCTGATTTTAGTATATGAGTGCATAAGAGCAATTTGAACTAAACCAAAATAATCAGCTTAAGCTAGTTATTTATTATTTGTACTGTGGTAGCTTGCAAGAGCCCCAGTCCTTGACCATGGCCCACTGTTCTAGTCACTGTGGATATGCCTAACAGCAGCATAACACCTGCAGCTGGCCTGGGTCAGCTGACTCAGGCTTGTGGGGTTTGGGCTGTGGAGCTATAATATTGCAGTGCAGACACCTGGACATGGGCTGGAGCCCAGGCTCTAAGGGTATATCTACACCGCAGTTAAAAACCCATGTCTGACCCAGGTCAGCTGACTCAGGCTTGCAAGGCTTGGCCTAAGGAACCGTTTAATTGCAGTGTAGACATTTGGACTCGAGCTGGAGCCAGACTGAAAAGTCCACATGGCAATTACACAGCCCCTTAGGCCACATCCCATGAGCCCGAGTCAGCCGATCCAGGCCAGCCCTGGGTGTCTAACTGCAATGTAAACATACTCTTTGCTAAAATGTAACAAAAAATGTGATCCCTGTCCTAAAGAACTTACAATACAAGTACCAAGCTAAACCAAAATAAGCCACTCATACCAAAATGAGAGTATCAAATAGGAGTTTGCCTACAGTTAACATTCACACCTTTAGTTATACTGGTGAAACTTTCTTGTGTTAACAAGTTCTTCTAACTATTTCGCAAGTCAATTGCCTTTTAAAACCCGAGGCAAAACTCCCTCATGTGCCAGTACTGGGGGAAACAGGTCAGCAGAAGTCATCACAAGAAGGAAAAACAACAAATTTTTGCATCTTCAGGACACACTTCTGGGATAAACTGAGTCTCCTTTTTTGCGCAAAGAATGCTGATAACTCTACATGGTGAAAACCTTATATACACGATATTTTCAGTTGTCTAAGTATGAATGATTTGTTTTCCCCCAAGGATCACCTCAAATTTTACAGACTGTTACATGATGCTGTATCCACTGATGGACTATACTTTAGGGCATGTAAATAGATAATCTAACCAATCTAAATTTCAGTATTGTGTCACTGCAAACAGAATTATGAATGAAAGAAAATATTTCTTCAAGTAGTATCATCCTGCTAATTCCACTTGCATGTTTCTTTAAACAGGAACAGATAACTGCTCTGAGAGTACAGTACTATAGTCACAATTTCCAGGATTTCTAAGGGATCAACCTAAATGTGATCAATTTGTCAAGATACATCTCCCTGTTGACTCTGTAAAGTTTCAGTGGAGACAAGGTGGGTGAAGTGATATTTTTTACTGGAGCAACTTCTGTTGGAAAGGGACACAAGCTTTCGAGCTTACACAGAGCTTTTCTTCGGGTAGTTTCAGTAGTTTTATACTCTTAGATAAGGAGACACTTAGGTCTCTAAAAGCACATTTTTCAGAGTATTTCAGTCAGCTTTACCCAAATATATGACAAAGTGAAGTGGTGCCAAGAGTTCGCTCAAGATACATACACTAGAAAAGTTTGATTTCCCCCTTGATGCGTTCTAGATTGCAAACACTAAATTATACTATAAATTCGTTGGAGTAAAGACTGTCATCTTCCTGAGCGGATATACTACACCAGTCACACTGGGATCTTGTTTCTGACTGAAAATTGTGGGCATTATCACTAATACTAATGATTTTATGAAGGCTATTTCTATACACTATGCATAATTGTTTAGGTACAATCCTATCAGCAAGCAGTATCCATATCTCCTCATGGAACAGGCTGCAAAAACATTTCTTGCTAAACAAAAAAAAAAAAAAAATCAAAAGCCTAGAGAGAATAATATTTCATGTGTGAAAAACTGCAAGCAGTAAAGGAAAGATTTAGTTATTTATTACCATTACCACATTCCCAGGTGAAGTGCAATTCAAGGCAGGGTGCATATACAAACATACATGAACAGCAGTTTACAATATATATATATATATATATATATATATATATATATATATGGGACTGTATAGAACAGTTTGTCATAGGACAATATACACTACATACTGTTTATTATATACACTGGAGTTCACATGGGCCACTTAATGGCATAAATCTCAAGAATCAAAACTCCAGAACAAAGGGAACATTAACTTCTCTGAGTTATTTCTGAACTTCAGTTTCCTATCCGATAATGTGGGCCTACTGAGAGAAGATGATGCAATAGCCTGGTTTACTCCAAAAGAATAGAACAGTCCTACCCCTACTCAAAGATGTAAGTATAAACTCACAAGAATACATTTTCAGAAGCGGACTCTAAATCTGTACAGTTATAGCACCACCCACAACACTGCATACACAATTGTACATATATACAGAATCCTTGATATGCATGCATGAGGCATTTTTTCGGTAGACCAGATGAGAATAAGCCCCCAAATGTTAGCAATAACTGTTCCTCTGATTGAAAAGATATTACAGTAACGCCTCACAAAGTCATCCCGGTTAACGTTGTTTCTTGTTTCATTGCTGAACAATTAGGGAACATGCTCGCTTAAAGTGGTGTACTGCTCCCTTCTAACGTTGTTTGGCAGCCGCCTGCTTTGTCTACTGCTTGCAGGAAAAGCAGCCCATTGCAGCTAGCTGCTGGGGGCTTGGAATCAGGGTGGATTGGCAGCCCCCCTATCAGCTCCCCGCTCCCCTAAGTTACCTGTGCAGCAGCTGCCCAGCAGGCTAGCAACTGCAGCTGTCCCTCCCCCCACTGCCATGTGCTGTTCCTGCCCTCTACCTTGGAGCTGGTCCCTGAGATTCCTGCTTGTTGAGTGGGGAGGAGGGAAGGAAGAGGGGGGTAATGTCAGGGTGTCCCCCTTCCCCTTGTCCTGCACCCTGCTTACCCCATCTTCCATAGAGCGGGGGGACACACCAGGGCTCAGAACTGAGGGAGCTTGCAGCAAGTTGATCTAATTAACAAGGCAGTGTACTTAAATGAAAAATGTGCATATCTCTCTCCATTCCTGCTGCCTTGGAGAGAGAGAGAGTTAACCCTTGAGGGCTCAGCCAATTACTAGTTCATCATTTAGCAGTAAGGGAAATATCCCACCCTCTGACTCCTCCACCTCAGCTAAGTTTCACAATCATCATCACTGTGTACTAGTACTAAATTGTTTGTTTAAAACTTATACTGTGTGTGTACGCGCATGTGTCTTTCGTCTGGTGAAAAAAAATTCCCTGGAACCTAACCCTCTCATTTACACTAATTCTTATGGGGAAATTGGATTTGCTTAACATCATTTTGCTTAAAGTTGCATTTTTCAGGAACACAACTACAATGTTACGAGGAGTTACTGTACATTATTAGGATAATGGACAGAATCGTAAGAAGCAATCATGCAATCCATGGGATTAGAATATGTGATGAATTCTTTGGCAAGTTTATGAGTAGCAGACTTCTGAGAGGAGAGAGAGTCATTTAAGATGGATTTGTCACTCATTTCCATGAAAGGAAATACCAGCAGCCAATATGGAGTGACTACTGATAACTTACCCTGGCCACAGAGAAGCAGTATTTCAGCCACTCTTTATGAAGAAAATAGGTAGGTTCAGGGGGGCTGGAACAATTGGTATAGCGGGGGTGCTGAGAGCCATTGAACCAAACTATAAAACCCTGTATATGATAGAAACCACTTCAAGCCAGGGAGTGAGGCAGCACCCCCCAGACCTCCATCAGCACCCTAGTTCCAGCACCTATGAGTAGGTTCATCAACGTACAATGCTGATGGGTGAAGAATGAATAAATAGCCCTGAGATTGTCACTACAATTGGAAAATCACCCTGCAAAGGCACTTATTAGATTGTAAATTATTTTCAAGCAAGGACAACATACCAGGCCCAAATAAAAAGGGAATTCTCTAATAAAGCTACATAGAGCCTAGCACCAAAAATGCAAGCACTCCACAATATGCATTTTGAAGAGTTTAGAGAAACTGTTTCAGCATACATGGATTAAGCAAAAAAAAACAATACACAAACAAAAAAACCTTATTCTTTTAAGTTTCACTTATTCAGAGATTTGTATTGATTCAGGAAGAACAGTTGGTACTAAAATTGAGTTGAGTTCTACATTCCCAATCATGTATTATTTTAATCTACAAAAATTCATAATTTTCAAGGCATATATACACACACAAACACACACACACACACACACAGAGGTAGGGCAGTGTTGAATCCGAATATTAAAGGTATATATTACATAACATTTAAATAAATACTATCTGGGTGAGATGATCCCAGTAATGTAAAGCTTTCAATGATGATGGTACTTTATACTGGCCAAAATATACTAAATATTTAGAGAACTCATATAATCATAATATGAAGAGATACTCTTGAAAACATATACATTATCTAGGACATCCCAAAAGGGACATACAGTAGAGATTCAAAAGCAAAACCGCTCCCTTACTGCCAGATATGTATGACTAGTTTTTTTTAGATGAATATGTACTAATAGAAAAGCAAGCTCATCAAAATACAAGAATGTCTTCAAATTGCACATGAATGTATCAAGAGATCAAAGACTATTATTCTGTTTTCTAGCTAATCTTATACAATTACAGATATTGTGAAGTACTAGGGAAACCTTTACAGTATTTACAAATTAAAGACAAAATTATTTTAATACTATCTTAATACTACAGCACTCTGCTGTCAAGTAGTAATCCTCAATGACTCCACTGGAATAACATTTTCCCTGGCAGAGAGATAAGAACTCCTGGGAATGTGGTGAAAAATAGTTATAACTCTCTAATCACAAAACCTGATGACTACATTTCCCCCCTCCCACATACCATTATTTTAATTCACACAGCTCCCCTCATCTGAATCCACCCTCTCTCCCTTGACACAGCTACTATCTTACTGATACTGATGTGGGAAATGATTATCCTCTGACAAATCATTCACTAAACAATAACCTAACAGCAGCAGCATTGGATATGACTCCTGGAATTAAATAAGCGATGATAAAGCCAAATAGAAGACAGGAGAGGATCTGGTGTAGCTGTAGTCAGGAGCACTGCATGAGAGAAAAGGCAGTCAGGATTTTCCCTGTTACCTGTATCAGACAGAGGCACTGCCTAGGTGGGGCACGCTTCTGTTCTAAATACAGTCATTATTATACCAAAGTGCCAGATGCTGAGCTCAAATAAAATTAAGATTGGGCGGCCAAATCAGCTAAAGCCCAAGTAGGCTTGAAATGCAATGTGTGGCTATAAAGAGGAGCACTCTTCTCCCTTACCAGCCAGTCCGCCGCCGCCTCCATCTCCTCCATGCCCCTTTCTCCTCTGCAGGATGAAGTAAGGGTTGGCCCTCTCCGTGACCCACAGGGCGTTTGCCAGCAGCACCTCCCCGGGGTTCACCCACATGCTCCCGGCAGAGACAAAGGGCAGCTTGCTCTGGCTGGTTTTGAAGGTTTAAATCATTCACGGAGCGGTGGGGTGGGGCCAGGAGGATGCTGGCGAAACGCAGGTCACATTAACGCGCCGTCCGACCCAGCTGAGAGACAACAAAGCCCCAGATAGAGCGAGCGAGCCACAGGATGGAAAGGAAGCAGCGGCCTCTCCGTGACTCCCCACTGCCTGCCCACCCCCCAGAGCTCGGCCGGCAGCTCCCGATCAGCGCTGTTACAATCCTAGAGCAAAGGCGGCGGCAGCAGGATCAGCAACGCAGCGATGAGAACAGCAGTGACATCAGCACCAGCGGCCGCGGAGCCCAGCCGTGCTGCCTCCCCTCGCCCAGCCCTGCCTGCGCCATGCACCAGGCACCCTCGCGGGCAGCAGCGCCCGGGGAAGGCTCTGATTGCAGAAGTGGCGGGCACCCTCCCCACCCGCAATAAAAGGACAGGCTCAGAGCAGACTCGTACACAGTGGGCACAGCACCACAGATGCTACTCTAATCCCCCGGGCACACCCCCAGTCTCACAACATACACAGGGCGCGCCAGCCAATAAGCCTGGACTGGGTTGCACAAGAATCCCGAGACAGCCCGTCAGATGTCGGACGGCTGAACGGCCCCAGCACGCTCAGCTAGCTGGGAGGAGCACTCAGACCTCCGCGGATCCTTTAGGGGACACGCAGCGCCCTCTCCAACCCACCCTGCTCATGCATTAACTTCATTGCATTAACAATACCAAGCGGCGTATTCGTTGCTGCGAAAGTAGGCAGGTGACAGAGCGAGCGCCCCACCCAAGCAGCGCAGCTCCCTTTGAGCACACTCGTCGCACATGCACCCTCCCCAAACCCAGGCACGCACCCAGAGGTGCCCTGGGCAAGGCTCCGCAGAAAAGCACTACGCCCCCTCCCCCCTCGCGGACTGCATTAATGCTCAGGAGCAGGCGCCATGCACAGGCGCGCGACGAGCTACTCGCAGTGTTAAACGGGCCCCCGCCACCCCGAACCGCCCCTCGCGCGCTGGAGAGAGGCGCGCGCTGCGGGCGCCCGGCTGCTCCTGCGGGAAGGACGGGCACGGCGCCTCCCGCGGCACCTGCCTACCGCCCGCGCGCGCCCCCTCTCTGCCCCGACGCAGTGGCGTCTCTGGCCGCAAAAAGTGCGTCAAGGTTCTAAATGGGCGGAGCGGACGCAGCAGCGACCAGCCCAACATTCTATTATAGGCGTGTCTTGCTTCCTGCAAGTCCAAGCGCCAGTCACGCAGCGCACCTGTCCTTGTACCCAGCAGCCGGGGAGACTTCGCTCGCTCCAGTCCGCTCCTGCTTGCGGACAAAAGCCCGCTGAGAAGCACTAGGAAATTTCTCCCAAATGTAGCTCACGTTCCCCTCCCCCTGTTGCTCCGTCCGCTCTCTGGCGTGCTGAGTGTGGAACTGGCTCCACAACACTCAGGGAACTCAACACAACAGCAGTTCCTACAGCAGCCGCCACTAGCTTTGTAGCAGATTGGGGGCACTTGAGTTGTACATTGCATTGGAACCAGGACCCCATGTATCACTGATCTGTTTGTGTTGGGCTACAAGATTGGAGGGATGAACACTTTACCTTTTCCTCCAGCTGCTGCAAAGAGGAATTGAAAAAAACTGAGATTTGTCCTCTTAGTGAAAACCCAAGGTTTCCCCCTCTGCCGTGTGGGGGGGAGGGGGGAAGAAATGACATGAAATAAAGTTTTTGCCTTACTGATGAGTAAAATAAAAGGATAAACGAGCCCCAATTAGGCAGGAGTGGTTAAGCAGGTCTGTCAAACAAGGGAATGGATGGTTAGCACAAATTTACATATAAGTAGTAAACAAGATCCTTGAGACAGCAAGAGGGAGCCAAGGCAAATCTGCATTTCACTATACACAGGCGATAAGAAATAATACAGGGGCATGTTCACCCCCCCAGACTCCACATCACCACCCTTACTGTTTGAATAAACTTTGCTGTGAGGGGCAATCCTCAGAAAAATTCCCTTCAAATGAGGACTGGACTACAAAGGTGAGGAGCAAAAAACCCCAGGTATTCTGCTATCGCTACAGCTCACATTCCTGAGTGCAATCCAGACTAATAAGGGTGCAATCCATTCCTGTGTGCAATCCAGGCGAATGTGTCATTACTTGCCTTGCAACCTTGAGTGCCTCACAATGCTTTGCTACTGTAGCCCCCACCAGGGCCTCTCACAATCAGCCTTCCAATATGCAAGTAACACCCTAAGCATCCGTGTATAGCTGCAGCCTGCTAGCCGTTCTCTGGATTCAACCAGCCATGATTACCACTTGCAGGGTGACCCCAACACACGCCCATGCTCAAATTTCCCAAAAACATATGCTTTGCACTGTCCAGTCCTCTCCTACGATGACCCGCCATTATTCCTGCCATGATATCTTTCTCAAGGTTATTTCAATCTCTATGCCTGAGGCAACCAAAGTACATATGTTGCCCTTGTTGGTTTCTGACAGCAGAGTCCACTTTTCACCAATAATATTTCTCATATAAGTGTTTTGCAAAAGGAGCTGTTATTTCCTCCAGTACAGTTAGCAGTTATCTTGGAACTGACACATTCTGAAACCTAAAAATGCTGCCTTATTTTAAAAGTTCTGAAAAGATAAATGTGAAAATTAGTTATAACTTTACAACATACCAGTAATATCATATGATGAAATTCTGGACTAGGACAAAATTATTATTCAGTTGCAATTGAATAATAATATATAGCAATTTCCTGAAACATCCTGGACAAACTTTATTGAATTAAATTTAAGTATCTGAGGATCTCATTGTATTTAAAATGCTAATATGTATTTGTTATTATGGCACTGTATGGATCTTGTCTAGGAGACATGACTAATGTAAGTCTTGGAAAGTGTTATTGGTTTCATAGGATTCTTTTAAACAATGGATTCAGAGAAGAACGTTGAGTAGGTTTCCCAGGAAATACTTAGCATGAGGGGTATGCAAATGCTTTTATCTTACCTTACTTTCAGAATAAATGTGCTTGCTTAGAAATGGCTGTGTGGTAAGTTATAACTGTGGGAAATTACATTGTTTATAGTTGCTGAAGAGAAAGCAAACCACAGAGCAGGTCTTTTTATGCAGTCTTGCCTGCTGCAAATAACACAGGGTACGTATGAACTATGCAGCCTAGAAAACCCTGGTCAGAAGAGAGTGAGACACAGTGTCTCTGCCCAAGACAGATAACACCTGGGGAATTGGAAGTCTAAGAGTAGGTTCCCTTGGTGGACTAATGAGAAGGAATACAGGTGCAATTGCCATGAACCGTGATAGCAAGTACAAAAGAAAACTACTATTTCAAAATTCACTTAATAAAACATAAGAAACTTTCAGATAAAATATCCTTTGCTGAAAAGACTTTTCCAATTTAATGATTCAGGCATGGTCTATACTAGAAAATTAGGTCAGTTTATCTACATTGGTGAAAAATCCACACCCCTGAGCCATGTTGGTAAACCAATCTAAAGTCCCTATGTAGACAGCACTAAGTTGACTGAAGAATTCTTCCATCAACCGAGCTACCGCCTCTTGGGGAGAGGATTACCTACATCGACAACAGGAGAATCTCTCCCATCAGCATAAGTAGTGTCTACACTGAGGCACTACACTGGCGCAGCTGTGCCGCTGTAGCATTTTAAATGTAGACAAGTTCTCTACAAGTGTAGACACACTCATTCAGAATTAAAGCAGCCTTAATTTGGTTTAATTTAATTCACTTCCAAAGTTAAATAAAACTAGACCAAATGAAGATCATTTCAATTCTGAATGAGAGTATCTACACTGGGGTTTAATGTGGTTTAAACTATAAGTAAATTTAGGGTCCCAATCCTCCAGAAAGTATTTACCTTTATGCACATGAGAAAGTCCACTGACAGCAGTGGGACTACTCAGGTCCATAAAGTTAACTATGTACACAACTGTTTGCCTAAAGCCCCTCATCTTGAAAAACACGTAAGCCTATATTTAACTTGAAATATGTGAGCAGTCCTGATGATTTCAGGAGGACTATTCAATGCTTTGAGATTTAGAATGACATGTTTCAACATGAGGACTACATGTTAAACATGATAACCCTCATACTAAGAATTAGCTACACAGGGAATTACATATACAAAAATACCCTACTTTGCTCAGAAACACTAAGTCTCATTGTGCTGTCCTCTTCCTGAAATCCCAGGAAAATAGATGTGCTTAAGGGTTAACAGCTTTACACTATTTCAAACCATGGGTAGGAAGTAAGTTCCACAGTCAAAGGCTGCTAATGAGCCTGCAGTTCCCTCCTGCTCCAGCATCTCTGCTGATTGACATTCTAACATTGTAGTGTAAGGATATAGCGGGAGAAAGAAGAGTCAGCCTCTGAAGGAAGAAAGAAAAAGGAAAGACAGGGAAGTAGTTGCTGGGAAGTAGCCAGGGGTGGGGTTGACTGTAGAGCAAAAAGAAATGGGGAGGATGAGGAAGCAATCACGGACAGGTAATGGTGGACTTCCGTATTGTATGTTTTTCTTATAAATATCTACCTTTCCTATTTACATTTCTGGGGGATTTTTTAAAAAACAGCGATAGACCTTTGAGAGGACATCTCTCCCTCCCTCCATTCCCAGGCCTTACCAATTTGTTTTTTACTAGTCAAAAGCACAAACACTCTTTGCCTAAGTAAGCTATGTTTATGTAGCACTTTTAAAATTGAGTTTAAATTTACATTTTCAATAGCAGGATTTCAAAGCACTTTATGAGAAAGAACCAAACTTCACCACACTCCTGTGAGTAGGTGTTACAGTCCTTATTTTATAGATGAGTAAACTGAGGCATACAAGGATTACATTATTTTCCCAAGGTCACAAAGCAAATCAGTGGTAAGGCTGGGAATATGACTTTGAGGCATGTCTACACTGGAAAAAAACACCCCACAGCAGCGAGTCTCAGGCCCTGGTTCAACTGACTTGGACTCATGCTACAGAGCTAAAAAATAGTGTAGATGTTTCAGGCTGGAGCTGGGACTCCAAGACCTGTCGAGGGAAATTGTACTGCCTGCAGCAACCTGCTTCCTTTGTAATGGTGACTCCCTCTCATTCACTAGTTCTTGCTGGCAGTGTTGCATTAAAATCTTCTAACTTTCTAAAGGCATTGCATCAGGAGGTCTATTTTAGCTGAACTCTTTTAAAAAGATCAGTATCATGTATATGACAGGGAGCTGAAATGTAGAAGATAGAATCCAATTGTCCGTCTGTCCCTACAGAACATTTTCATTCCTATCAACTTTAGAACAACTAAACTGACTATGAGCTTTCAGACTGGATCAGGAGCCCGTCTCTCTACCACATTTACTGACAGGATTTAATAAAACAATTTTATATTCAGTGACACCCACTTCTAAATTAATTAGGTTGAATGTGTTTAAATAAGCCACTTTCAAATGTGTCTCCTGCTCTGAGAGAATGTTTTCTGGGCTGGTTTTTACTTAGAATTTGCCAGTGAGCTTCAGCAGTCTTAGGGTCAGCATCACTTGTTACATGTTGATAAAGATCAGGGCCCATATTTCCTATTCACTATTATGATGAATCACCATAATTACTTCTCATTATTGTTAATTATTTTACAATTGTAAAATATTGTTTATTATTGCATGACCCTTTGCAGGTGCACGTGACAGGTTTTTGTCCTAGGAAATTTACAACCTAAAGGCCAGATTGTGGCTTGTCTTGCATGCTGGCACAAAGGAGCAAAGGGAAGTAAGGTGCCCCTTACTCCCTTGCCACCAGTGTGCTGTACCACCATGTCCGGCAAAAGGGGGAGAAGCAGGCTCTGCTGTGCTGCAACGTCCCCCCCACCCGTCCCCCTGCACAGATGGGATAGAGTGGATGGAGCCTTGACTCTGCATCTCAGTTGCACCCAAAAGCAAAGCTCCACATATATTTAGGACTGTATGCTGTGACAAGTATAGATTCAGTACAGTTCACTTCCTCCTCAGAGCAGTAGGGAAACTGAAAGGACACTTTGACTCCCTGAGTCACAATTCCCCCTTTGGGCAGCTCCAGAGGCAGAGCAGCAACACTCTTCCCCTTGCTACAGGCTGGACTGCAAACTAACTGTCTAGCTCTGAATTAGATTAACACAGTGACAGAGGACAATAATCAAATGGAGGGGTAACAGAGGACGGGTTACAACAGTGAAAGATCATAACATTTTAATCTTCTGTATGAATCTTCTTAACCTTCGTTGGGATGTTCTTTTCAATTTTAATACATTAAGGCAAAATATCTTAAAGGATTCAAATGTCTGCTTCTCACGGAAATTGGGAAACAAGTGTCCTTAGGTGGCTTTGAAAATCTCGTCTTAAGTGACTATACTATGTTTTGAGGATGGTACCAAAAAAGTGAGGTCTGAGGTAGAGGGCAAGGGAAGGTGGGTGAGTGTGTTCAGTGATGGAAAACTGACCAAAAGGAGTAAGCATTAAGGACAGCATGATTGCTCTGTGTGCAGGGTCAAGCAGAATAATTCAGGCATAGGAGCAGCATGGGAGAAGGTATGAACATAAGAACAGCCATACTGGGTCAGACCAAAGGTCCATCTAGCCCAGTATCTTCTCTTCCAACGGTGGCCAATGCCAGATGCCCCAGAGGGAGTGAACAGGTAATCATCAAATGATCCATCCCCTGTCGCCCATTCCCAGCTTCTGGCAAACAGAGGGTAGGGACACCATCCCTGCCCATCCTGGCTAATAGCCATTGATGAACCTATCCTCCATGAATTTATCTAGCTCTTTTTTGAACCCTGTTATAGTACTGGCCTTCACAACATCCTCTGGCAAGGAGTTCCACAGGTTGACTGTGTGTTGTGTGAAAAAATACTTTTTGTTTGTTTTAAACCTGCTCCATATTAATTTCATTTGGTGACCCCCTAGTTCTTGTGTTATGAGAAGGAGTAAATAACACTTCCATATTTACTTTCTCCATACCAGTCATGATTTTATAGACCTATATCATATTCCTCCTTAGGTATCTTTTTCCCAAGCTGAAAATCTCAGTCTTAATCTCTCCTCATATGGCAGCCATTCCACAATTCTAATAATTTTTGTTGCCTTTTTCTGAACCCTTTCCAATTCCAATATATCTTTTCTGAGATGAGGCGACCACATCTGCATGCAGTATTCAAGATGTGAGCATACTATGGATTTATATAGAGGCAATATTATATTTTCTGTCTTATTATCTATCCCTTTTTAAATGATACCCAGCATTCTGTTCGCTTTTTTGACTGCTGCTGCACATTGAGTGGATGTTTTCAGAGAGCTATCCACAATGACTCCATGATCTCTTTCTTGAGCAGTAACAGCTAATTTAGACCCCATCATTTTATATGTATAGCTGGATTATGTTTTCCAATGTGCATTACTTTGCATTTATCAACACTGAATTTCATCTGCCATGAATTTCATGAAGCTACTGGTGGGATGAGGGAAAGAATGGAGCATCAAATCATGCCCCACTGGCAAAGTATAGCAAAGGGGTATAACAAGACAAGAAATGAGATGACATTGGGGTAGAGTGGTGAAGGGCCTTTTTTTCGGTGAGGATGAGTCTGAACAAGTTATAGAATGAAATCAGATGCCAATGGGCAGGGCTGGCTCTAGCAATTTCGCTGCCCCAAGCACGGTGGCATGCCGTGGGGGGTGCTCTGCTGCTCGCCGGTCCCACGGCTCCGGTGGATCTCCTGCAGGCGTGCCTGCGGATACTCCACCGGAGCCGCAGGACCAGCGGACCCTCCGCAGGCACGCCTGCAGGAGGTCCACCGGAGCCGCCTGCCGCCCTCCTGGCAACCAGCAGAGCGTCCCCCGCGGCATGCCGCCCCAAGCACACGCTTGGCGCACTGTGGCCTGGAGCTGGCCCTGCCAATGGGAAAAGAGAAAGGCGGTATCAACATGCCTCAAAAAGGGCAGCTAGCTGGATATCTAGGAGAGATCAGAGAGACAGCTGCCTGCAGAGGCAAGACTGACTCAAGTGGGTCAAGAATGGAGATTCAAATGTTAGCCATCAGCCCAGAAAAGGTAACTTAATTCCTGGGAGTGCACGAAGATACCCAGGGATGGCATGTGAAGGGACAAGAGAAGGGAAGATGAGAGAAGACTCTTTTTAAAATTGACACTATTTCCACTCCAATGTTTAAAAGATGAAAGACTGAGGGTCTCATCTAGGTCTGTCTTTTACTTTGTAAACTCTTCACAACAGTAAGGAATCTGGTGGCACCTTAAAGACTAACAGATTTATTTGGGCAAAAGCTTTTGTGGGTAAAAAGCCTCACTTCTTCATAACAGTGACTATCTTCAATTTTTGGGTTTTATGCAGTGCCAAGCACACAGTCAGCATTTAAATAATAGTTATGGGCCATATTCCATCAGTTTCAGGCAAAACTCCTCAGT
Organism: Gopherus evgoodei; assembly: GCF_007399415.2. Lineage (NCBI taxonomy): Eukaryota > Metazoa > Chordata > Testudines > Testudinidae > Gopherus > Gopherus evgoodei. The sequence continues at coordinate 90,956,336 of NC_044326.1, read as the reverse complement.
GATTTCAATGAGAATTTAGTGTTGGTATGACTCTGATATGGTACAATAATTTTAACCCTAAATTTCTCACAAATTATCTTGTGGTGCATTTCATTTTGCCTATTGTCTCTCTGTAAGTGCCTTTTAGACATCTCAGCTTGTTTGCAAAAGGCAGATATAGGCCATGGATGCTAAACATAGCCCTCCTGTAACTCTGTGGAAGTCAGTGGAGTAACATCAAAGATGAATTTTGCTCTATGAGATTAAAACATTAATGATTCATCATGCATCAGCTGACCTCTGAAGTGGAATTAAAAGGAACTTCCTACGTGGAGTCAATAGCCTGAAGGAAACAGTTGATTATACCTTGTAATGCTGATAAAATTTATTTAATCTGAGCTCCTGCATTAGGAACAACAAACTATTAACAATTTATCTGGCTGGTTATTGCAAGAATACAGACAACACCAAGATGAACTGAAATAGAATGTTTAAAAGAAAATAGTCTCCTAAAATTGCTCTATCAATTCCATCCAAATTCCTTGTAAAATACTCTACAAGATTTTATAATTTTCAAAATAATCCATGTGAGCAAGTTTTAATAGGTTGATTCCTGTAGCCTTACGAATAGAGTCCTACCAAATTCACAGTACATTTTGGTCAATTTAACGGTCATAGGATTTTAAAAATAATTAATTTCATGATTCCAGATATTTAAATCTGAAATTTCACACTGTTGTAACTGTAGGGGTCCTGACCCAAAAGGAGGTAATGGGGAGGGGGAATGTTTGCAAGGTTATTGTAGGGGTCATGGGCAGCTGAAAACGGCAGCTGCTAGCTAGGAGTCCATCTCTGAAGGCAGCGCCACCACCAGCAGCAGCGCAAAACTAAGGATGGCATAATATGGTATTGCTACCCTTACTTCTGCGCTGCTGCTTACAGAGCTGGGCCCTTGGCCAGCAGCTGCCATTTTCCAGCCACCCAGCTCTGAAGGCAGCATAGAAGTAAGGGTGGCAATACCATGATCCCCCTACAATAACCTTGCAACCCCCCGACTCTCCCTTTTGGGTTGGGAGCCTCAGTTTGAGAAATGCTCGTCTCCCCCATGAAAATTGTATAGTATAGGGTAAAAGCCCACAAGACCAGATTTCATGTGGAAGAGCAGATTTCACAGTCCATGATGCATTTTTCATTGTCATGAATTTGGCAGGGGCCTAATTAAGAAGCATTGGAACTATTTAGGAAGGGTCATGGTGGATTCACCATCACTGGCAATTTTTAAATCAAGACTGGATGTTTTACAATATATTCCAGTTCAAAAGGAATTATTTTGGGAAAGTTTTATGGCCTCTGATATATAGGTCAGATGCGATGACCACAGTGGTTCTTTCTAGCCTTGGAATCTATGAAACCAGAGAAATTAATTGGCTTATACTCATTTCCAAATGAACCCTGTAAATAAGTTATCAATGTTTGACTGAAGAATGTTGTGATATCATCTATGAACATGCAACACACACTAAAAAGGAAGAATGAGCTGGTGTTTCTGATTTCTTCCCTTTCCAGACATGACCATGATCCTCACCCTGAGCCTCCTAGTAGTTTGGGACACTTGGTTTCCCCCTCCCTCTGATTCTCAGCTGCCTCCAAGTACCAGGAAAAGTGTTTGATATGGATATTCGCTTAATTCAGTAACAAAACTGATATCAGCCACTCTTAAACCAACATAAGAGCTCCCACATAAGGGGGTTGTGCCGATGTAACTAAATAGTGTGGAACCCAATTTAATTAAATCACAGCAATTTCAGGGTGTAGATCAAGCTTGAGAGTGACTGAGGGAACACATTACCAGCATCCCCGTTTACATTGTGATAGATGTAGCTTTGCAACAGATACATATAGAAATTGCAATATTGTAAATGAAAGGTTGGAACTGGCAGAGTAGTCCAGAGTGCACCAAAAATTTCATAATGGAATCTGTGACTACTATTATTCTTGTGCCCATAATTTCCTCTTGCTCTCACTGTTGATATAGAATTCTATTGCTCTGAATAGTTCAGAGGGACCCCTGATGATCTGCCCCATGTAAATTATCTCAGCAACAACCTGACAGTCCCAGCTCCTCCTTAGTGAGACCAACAACCTCTATACTTGCGGGGCTATGTAGGGAGAAGGTGGTGCAATGATGTCACAGGGAGCTCCGCTTTATTATGCTCTGGCAGAAATCTTAGAAGGCCCCCCCAAAGACTTCAGAGTGATTTTTCAGTTCATTATAACCATCTTCCCCGTCGCTCCACTCAACCTAGCTACACCCCTACTCTACACATTAAGGACTATTCACCATGTCTAAAAAGTTTCAGATTGATTGGCAGTTTTTTCCTCTAGCTTTCACTAGAGAAGTATAATTATAATTTTTTTCCCCAAATGAGAAGTGTTTGATTTTCCCATCTCTGCGGACCTCAAAAATAGGTAAGTGGAATTTCTTCAAATTTCCTTCCACCTAAAAGAGGCTGCTGTGAGAGTTTCAGCTCAGAAGAAAATGTTTTTTGGAACATTATAAACATCTGAAAACATGTATTTACCAAGCCAACTAGTTTGCAGCCTGATCCATACTGCAGTGTTCACTATCACTATAATTATACACCTCTACCTCGATATAATGCTGTCCTCGGGAGCAAAAAAAACAAAACCTTACCGCGTTATAGGTGAAACTGCGTTATATTTAACTTGCTTTCATCTGCCAGAGTGCGCAGCCCTCCCCCACCCCCAAGCACTGCTTCACCGCATTATATCCAAATTCATGTTATATCGGGTCATGTTATATTGGAGTAGAGATGTACTATGAAACATAAACTGATTTACTTGGAAATTCAGGCTGGACTCAACAATAACATTTCTAGAATTTGTTGAGTTACCGAAAATAATTCTCCCAGCGAAAAGCTTCTCTCTACTCACTGATCCTGGTGCAGCATAACAAACATAGATGGCAATTGTGGAAGGGGCACAGTAAAGCTGTGCGGCAACCAGAATTCCCTCTGTGTGAAAAATTTGAAGATTTCATCATTTGTTTTTGTTCCTAATCAGGATGAAAACAATTTTTAAAAAACTTTTTTCCACTAACTGGAATTTTTGTTTTGATTTTGACTTTTTAAAATAAATACAATTAAAAAAAAATTCAAAATGAAGACATTTCAAGACAAAAAATTGGAACATTCCCTTCCAAAAATGTTGAAATATAACAACATCAAAACATCATTGAAAGGATTTGTTGTGTTTTTTAAACAAAATTGTGTCAAAAAAATCAAAATGTTCCCACAGAAGTTCTGTTGGAAAATTTTTCATCACCTCTAGGGAGCAGAATTTCTTAGACATTTGCCTCAAAACCATTCTACAGACAGACATCTCTGCCCTCAATCCAGGACAGAGTATAGTAAGGGCAGAATCAATGAGGCATTAGTCTGAGTGGAGTGCTTGCCTCCTAATTTGGTGGATTTTGAACAGGAAATCTGTGTTGGAGTTGAATCTTCTGGAAAAGTCCTGTGGGATTTAATAGGGATCAGCAGGGTTTATGTTTTACAGAGACAACAGGCCCTTTTTGCACAATGTTAATGTCAGAGTTCTCTTTCTGTTATCATGCTAGGAATTATGGCCAATCTTTGCTCACTTGAGCACCTAAAGTGAAATACCTAAATTTATATGTAAGGCCCCAAAGAGACTGATTTTTACACAGCTGCTATTGTCTTCAGCTGGAGCCATGTATCCTCAGAACCTCTGGAAGTCAAGACACTTATGTTGGACCCTATATATGGGTTTAGATGCTTAATTTTAGGCACCCAAATTTGGAATTTTGTGAACACTTGTTTGACGAATTATGGACCAAATCCTCAGCCGGTGTAAGTCTGTGTAGGTCCAATGGGGGAGAGGGGAATCAGAGAAGAGAAAGAGAGAAAAAAAAACACATTTAACAAATAGTATAAGCATTAATTAAAAATAAAATGTAGCATTTGTTATAGAATCATAGACTTTAAGGTCAGAAGGGACGATTATGATCATCTAATCTGACCTCCTGTACAGTGCAGGCGCCACAGAATCTCACCCGCCCACTTCTGTATCAAACCTGTGTCTGAGTCATTGTAGTCCTCAAATCATGGTTTAAAGACTTCAAGATGCAGAGAATCCTCCAGCAAGTGACCCATGCCCCACATTGCAGAAGATGGTGAAAAACCCCCAGGCCTTCTGGCAATCTGCCCTGGAGGAAAATTCCTTCCCAGCCCCATAAATTGCGATCAGCTAAACCCTGAGCATGTGGGCAAGACTCACCAGCCACACACCCAGGAAAGAATTATCTGTAGTAGCTCAGATCCCACCCCATCTAACATTCCATCACAAGCCATTGGGCATATTTACTGCTAGCAGTCAAAGACAAATTAATTGCCAAAATTAGGCTATCCCATCAAACCATCCCCTCCATAAATTTATCAAGATTAGTCTTGAAGCCAGATATGTCTTTTGCCCCCACTACTCCCCTTGGAAGGCTGTTCCGGAACTTCACTCCTCTCTGATGGTTAGAAACCATCTAATTTCAAGTCTAAACTTCCTGATGGCCAGTTTACATCCATTTGTTCTTGTGTCCACATTAGTACTGAGCTTAAATAATTCCTCTCCCTCCCCAATATTTATTCCTCTGATATATTTATAGAGAGAGCAATCATATTTCCCCTCAGCCTTCTTTTGGTTAGACTAAACAAGCCAAGCTCTTTGAGTCTCCTTTCATAAGACAGGTTTTCCATTCCTCGGATCATCCTAGTAGCCCTTCTCTGAACCTGTTTCAGTTTGAATTCATCCTTCTTAAACATGGGAGACCAGAACTGCACACAGTATTCCAGATGGAGGTCTCACCAGTGCCTTGTATAACGGTACTAACACCTCCTTATCTCTACTGGAAATACTTCACCTGATGCATCCCAGGACCTCATTAGCTTTTTTCACGGCCATATCACATTGGTGGCTCATAGTCATCCTGTGATCAACCAATACTCCAAGGTCCTTCTCCTCCTCTGTTACTTCCAACTGATGCCTCCCCAGCTTATAACAATAGTTCTTGTTATTAATCCCTAAATGCATGACCTTGCAGTTTTCACTATTAAATTTCATCCTTTTACTATTACTCCAGTTTACAAGGTCTTTCAGATCTTCCTGTATGATATCCCGGTCCTTCTGTGTACTGGCAATACCTCCCAGCTTTGTGTCATCTGCAAACTTTATTAGCACATTCCCAGTTTTTGTGCCAAGGGTTGTAAAGAATAAACTGAACAGCAGTCAGTATAAAAAGAGGAACAATTCACAGTTTAGATTTTAAGGGAAGTTGGCAAAAAATGTACTGTACATGCTTTCACATGAAAGCAATGCTGCACAATACTAAGTTGTGACACAGTTTAGGGAAACTCATGTCTTGCTGTTTTGTTTATTTAAAAAATAATCAAGAATCTTTACATTCCTAGGAACAAAGCATTTTGCAAACAGAAAGGTCAAAGGTCAGGGCTAAGCAGCAAAGAGATTTGAGAATCTGAGTCATTGTCATTCTTGATGTAAATCCATTGAAGCCAAGAGAGTTACAACCGGGTTACATTTAACCCTGTGATTTTAAAGAAAGTCCTGTTTGAAAGGTTAACAATAAGTTGTTTGCACAATGTTCGGTGTGCCATGGAGTCTTGTCCCTGAGTAGGGGGTTGTTCAGAGCTGCAATCCCAGTGACGTAATTCCTCCTTGTATCCTTTATAGTAAGGCACTAGGAGGGAGCAGTTCCTGTACTCATATACAAACTGTGATTATCACTGGCCCTTGTGCAGAGATGTGTATTTGCATGAACAAAGTTGCACCAATTCAAGGGGCAGCCACGATCTAGTCCATACAATGTAGTCCAACTAACACCACCGAACAGAAGTGGATTTACCTGTATATGAAAATATGAGAAGAAATTGGGGGCAAAGAACTAACAGAACGATGAATTTGTAATTAGAAAGCAGAGTCTGATCAATTTGATTTGGGATAAATCAAACCACTTTGAAATATAAAATATCTATTTGAAAGAGCCTGCAGAGCCTGCACTAGTAGTGGGAGAACCTCACTGACCGCTGAAATCACTGAGAGCTGGCTTAAGTGGTGGGACCTCAAGATGTGGCATCGCTGAGGTTGCAGCAGAAAGGCAGCCAGAGCTGCAGAGTGAACAAAGGGAAACAGTCTTTTGATTGTCCTTTCACCCTTCGACGATTAATTTTTAAGCCATTCCCTGGTGTCTGGCATCTCCCCACTCTCAGCCACGCTGAATGCAGAAGCTGGAAGAAGCACAATGGCTGAAGGATCCACTCTGGCAGTTGCCCAAGTAAAATGCCATGTCCCCTTGCAGTGGAGAGGCAAGTAGCTTGTGGTATTGATTGGAAAGTTCAGAGAACAAAATAAAGTTGCTGTCTCTTTCTTTCCCTTTCACCACTGTTTGCTGGACATAGAGGCTGGATTTTCTGGAGATGGAAGGAGAGGGGTTGGGTGGGAGCGGGATTATTAGTGGTTCACTTCACCTCTTCCATGTAAACTCCATTTGTTAGAGTAGAATATTGTCAGCTTCCTGTGAAATTGCCTCCCAGTTCTGTAAGCATATTTCAGCAAATTTCAGGTGCTGCAGAAATTCCAGCTGGTTCTTGAAGTTCAATGACGGTGAACCTTCATAGCTGGTCCACCTTCATAGCTGACTAAACCCCTCCAGTCAGTGATATGGAGAGCAGTGACCATTAGCAGAAACATCTCTCTGGCACACATTGCTGGTTCGCCTCCACAGGACTGGAGAAACACCTCTCTTTTCCATTCTGGTAAGTTGAAAACCTGTGTGTTCTCCAGATGATGGACAGCTTTTAAAGAAGAAATTGATAACTGGCAACATAACCCCTGGAAGGAACTGAACCCCCCCAACCAAGTGCCCCCAGAGACACTGTAGACGTTATATATTTTTAAAAAACACCACTACAAGTGTCTTACTATTATTAGCCTCTGGTCCTTCCTCAAGGGCTGCAAAAGTTGTCTGAAAACTAGGGACAGTGTAGTAGTCGCAGTCCTAAATGCTAAAAAGTATCACTATTGTAGCCCTCTGCAGCACAGTGATGTTATGTAGGGGGATTTCTTAGCTTCTTTGAAAGTAAAAAAAAAAAAAATACAACTCCCCGTGTCTTTGAATTGGTAGGACCTTTGGCTGCCAAGAGGGAAACCATTCCAATGGGAAGAAAAGAGCAGCATCCCAGTAGAGGCAGATGGAGGACAACTCTGGAGATCCTGCCCATTGTTATGGGCTGGAGGGACCAGGAGCAGTTTGAATCCCTCAGGGCTCAGGAGGATTGGGCTCCTCAGCAGATGAACTGGCACCACACCCTTTTCCTGCTACTCCTCCTCCAGCTGCTGCCCTGGTGCTGCTGAGGCAGAGGATCTAACCCACAAGGGACTGGGAGGAACCTGCAGGATTCCTGGGACAACACTCTCTGCTGGGACTCAAAACCCCTTCAACGGGAAACCTCCTGAGCATACAAGCAGGGAATGATGAGCCCCCCAGACAGTTCCTGAAGCCCAGCCTGTGTTTGGCCCTCAAATGTCTCACCAGAGACATCCTCAGTTGTCCCGTTGGGCAGTTCCTCCTGTCAGGGTGAGCGGGAGGGCAAGAAGATGGGCTCAGAGACATTGTTTGCACATTGCTCAGGGAGTCAGACCCACTGTGTTTTCATTTGCAGTTCCTTTAAAACAAACAAACAAAAAAAAACCCCTTCACTTTCAGTTACATGCATCACTTTTAATAAATATTACATTTCCTTGACTTGTGTATGGACCCTTCTTCCTGTCTTCCAGGACATTTTCATCAGGTGCAACATAAGGCCCTATGATTCAGAGCACACGACTTTGATTTATATAACTCTCTGGTGCTGTAAGACTGCAAAGAATTTTCTGTCCCTCCCTTGCCCATTTAACCCTGTCCTCCCAGATTCATAAATATCCGGATTCTAAAGCATACACTGGGGGGATGGGGAAATGAAATGTGTGTGGAATGCACTGGTAGTTTTAACAGCCACAGATGTCGCAGCACAGAAAAAGGAACTTTTTGGCTTGGTTCATGTACAGAACAAGGAAGCACAATTAAAGTAACAGTAAAGACATTAGACACTGAACAGTGATTGAGGCCATGTCTACACTCAGACCTTACAGCGGCACAGCTGTACTGCTGCAGCTGCGCTGATGTAAGGTCTCCCACGTAGCCACTCTATGTTGACAGATGAGAGCTCCCCCTAATGGCATAATTAAACCATCCCCAACAAGCAGCGGTAGCTATGTCGGTGGGAGATGTTCTCCCACCGACACAGTGCTGTCCTCACCAGTGCTTCCGACAATGAAACTTATGTTGGTCAGGGGTGTGCTTTTTTCCACGCCCCTGACCGATAAAAGTTTTAACCAACCAAAAGTGCTAGTGTTGACATAGCTTTAATGGCCCCCCACCATTCCCTACCCCCACCAAACTTTGGGCCTGGATGTAGTCACATACAATAGCTGATAAATGCTGTTATCACTACTATAGTGAACAGTGAAAAGAAATAATTTCTGAAGCCCCTCCTAAGCCTTTAAAGAACTATCTTGAAGGTCATTTAAAACAGAGTGACCCCTACAACGTAGTCTTGAAAACAGGTGTTAACACAAAAACAGCACACAATGATGGCAACAGAACTAGGCTGACAACCTTTGTAGCACAAATGCAAGCCCTAAGGTGGTGGTGCCCTGTCACAATTGTCAGTAGTTACATAAACAAATGGCTTATTATAGTTACCAAAACATCAGCTACAGAAAAGTACGGTTGCACACAAGTAAGTGCCAATGTTCTCTCTTACGCTTTTCCAGCAGCTGCATAGGGTGTGATGGTAACCCCTGGCACAGGCAGAAATCACCTTTTGCTTCCCCACTGTTGCAGGATGTGTGCACATATGGCATCCTGGATTTCCCTTGCCCACTGGGAACCAAGACCAATGTACATATGGGTGGGATCCAACTGCCTGGACAGGCAGTATAAGCCAGTCCTGTCTTGTGCCCACTCAGTATGGAGGTACTCCCCTTTACCCTCACACACATGGTGAAAGGCACAGCAGGCCATGCTGATGTGAATGGTGTTGTTCACATTGGGATTCTGATGGGTGTGGAAACATCACTAATGAACTTTCCACCCACTAGTGGACTCCACAATCATTCTGCAGCTACTCAGTTTGTAATTGAGTTCCCTTTTTCCTGGGACATTGATACTGAGGTACAGTTTTATGAGCCAAGTGAGGAGTGGAGGCTCCCAAAATAACTGTTGGCACAAACACACCAGAGAGAACCATGTAGGATCTGTGGAATGGAATAAAGTCCCTACTTCCACCTGAAATATAATCCTGATCTCATCAGTACCTTGGTATTACAAACCTTTCATATATTTCCAATGTATGTGATTATGAACCTGCCTCTGTGGCCCACCAAGCCTTGCAGAATGACTGAATAGTAACCTTTTCAGTTCACATACTCACTTGCCCCAATGTCATGGGGGGACTGACATTAATTTTACATCAGATTGTAATGTACATGCAAAGTAGTTTCTGCCCTTGCGCTCTAGGCACAACGCCAGTGCTGCTGTCAAGGTTGTGTTCACTTTCTGTCTGCTCATAGCCACAAGCCTCTCTCTCCCCTACCACTTCCTCTAAGGAACCGTCTTTTTCTAGGGTGGTTTTATTCTGGTTTAGGTTTCAGCAAGTGCATGGCAAGCTAGTAAGCTACAGAGTCAAACCCCTGGCTTGCCACACACTCACTCACTATGCAGAGTATCAGAGGGGTAGCCGTGTTAGTCTGGATCTGTAAAAAGAGACAAAGAGTCCTGTGGCATTTTATAGACTAACAGACATATTGGAGCATGAGCTTTCGTGGGTGAATACCCACTTCATCAGATGCATGTCACTATGTAGACAAGCCCTCAGTTGCAGGACCCCTTCCTGTTACTTCCAGCACTTGCTATACTGGACCACTGCTGTAAGGAACCTATTACTGTGGCCAGCTAGTGCTACTGCTTCTCCACTCTCTATCATTGTATGTATGGGTGGGTAGATGGATGCGTGAGTGTGAATGTGTATGGGAAGGTAGGTGTGTGCGTGAGCGAGAGACAGACAGACAAGGCATGGAAACTCTCTATTTAACTAATGAATTCATTTGTTTTTCTATTTTTAATGTTATGTGCATCACTTGTCTCTGGGCACATGTATAATGTAAACGATATGACATTAGTATATCAAATGACAACTGAAAATTAGATTTCCCTCATACGAGATAGAAGTACAACTATATCCATCTCAAGCAAAAGCCTGAATAAGTAGGTGGTTTTTCACCAACCTTGGAAGGTTAGCAACTCAGAGACAATGATCTTCCAGTAAGAACACCCACCTCCAATCCCTAGAGATGTACATCTGGACTGTTAGTGAAAGCACATCAGAGGGGCTCATGTACATAGGGCAAAGGTAACTAGGACTCAAACCATTTAGGGCTTTACAAATTAATAAACACCTTGAATAAATCTGTAAACAAATATCTTCATTAAAAAAGAATTGAGTTTGAAAGTGAATCACCAGAGTCCAGTAACTCTCCAAATATCAGAATGTCTGGACAAGAACAATTAAAGGATCCAGCCAGCTCCCCACTGCCATAGAATCCTTCATCTCTCACTCTAACCGCACCCCAACATACACCAGCCAGCCTGCCTTAGCTCTGCCTCCTAACACAGCTGGAAAAAGGTCAAAACACCAACATTTAGATGATAAAATCCTGTTTCCAATTCAAGGGATCCTCCAATAATTCCATGCCCTCTTTTCCCTGATTCCATCTCATGCCCCCTCTCTATCATTCTTTCTGCTCCTGGAGTCACTTTCATCTGCTCATTTTTAGTGACCTGCAAAAAAGAGTGTTCAGCAAGATTAGTTTATTTTGGTGGGAAGTTAGTGGTGGTGATGGGAGCAGTGCAGGGACTATAAAAAAAAAACTGAGCTTTTGATGGGGGCAGGGCTAGCTTTAACCTTATCTAAAGAGCATCATATTTTATATTTTGATGAAGGAAAAATAAATTAAGGAAGATCTGTGTGAATTATTCATAGGTTCTGATTAACCACAATCTTCCATTCACTCAAGCAAAATTTGTGAATGATGTTGACAGTGGTGAAAGTCTTCCAGTGGAGGTGAGGGACAGGCAGTGAAAATAAGGCCCCAGTCCTGCAATGAGCTCAGGGCAGGTGGACCTTAAGGGCCTACAGAGAGCTGACTGCATGATCAGGGCCTATGTTTTCCATTTTCTTTTGTGCACCTGCTTCTGAACTGCACCTGCAGGGTGGTGAGTGTCCTGGACTTCCATTGACTTGTGATCAATGGGAGTTCAGGGCTCTCAGCATCTCACAGGTTTGGGTACCAGACAGATAAGTAGCATATGTATTTTAGTGTGATATTAATTCAGCAGCAATATATCTGATATCTGCACAAAATAGACTAGATTATGTTAAAAACTTTAGTGCCAACTAAAAACAGTGCAGTGGGTATTTTAGCATAAGAATGAGTATTCTAAGATTTCCCCCATGGAAATGTTTGAGGGTATGTCTACATTGCAGTTAGAGACCCACAGCAGGTCTGGGTCAGCTGGCTCATGCTTGTGGGGCTCAGGCTGAGGACCTACAAAAATGCAGTCTAGACATTTGGGCTCAGGCTGGAGCCTGGGCTCTGCAACTCCGTGAGGGAGGAGGGTCTCAGAACTGGGAGCCCAAATGTCTACACTGCTATTTTTAGCCCTGCAGTCTGAGCTCTGTGAGCCGGAAACAGCTGACCTGGGGCAACAGGTTTTTCATCTCAGTGTAAACACACTCAGAGAGTCACAAACTGTAATTCTATGCCACCCTTTCATATATTGGTAATAGCATATCAGAAGGGGGTTGGGGCAATGCAGAGAGGAGTGCTCATTAACAAGGAAAATGGAAATTCATCACATAAAACCCACAGATGACAATCAGGATTCGTTGTTGTTGTGTAAGCTAAGAAAATCCATTAAAAAAAATAACTGCGTGTGTGAGAGTGAGAGATACACTCCTCTGGATTTTCCCTGGGACTTTTTGAACAGCATGTGAACATGAGTAGATGCAGTCAGAAAAGTGACTCTACAAGCAGTATCATTGGCTTCCAAATTATTCACTGCCAGTGACCTTTGTGTCTTATCTGTTCAAGTTACAAAAGTCAAAAGATGACTTTTCGAGCTGCTGGCTCTACAAACTAAGCCTGGGATTTGAAAATTATGTCAAGTTCTTTTCTGCCTATTACATTTGTGACGGGTTGGATCACAGAAACCCCCTTGGGAGCTGCCAACCAGCATGCCAAGACTACTTCTATCCCTGTTTTCCCTGCCAGCTCAGGTCTTCAACACCCTGTCTTGGTGAGCCAGACACTCCTGTCTACTTCAACAAAGACCCAGAGTCTGAATTACCTGCCCCAAAGCTGCAGGTTTACCTGAAAACAGCTCACAGAAGTGTGCTTGTCTTTAGCACCCAGATGCCCAACTCCCAATAGGATCTATACCCAACTAAATCCATTTTACCCTGCATAAAATAGGTGTGTGCGTGAGCGAGAGACAGACAGACAAGGCATGGAAACTCTCTATTTATCTAATGAATTCATTTGTTTTTCTATTTTTAATGTTATGTGCATCATTTGTCTCTGGGCACATGTATAATGTAAACGATATGACATTAGTATATCAAATGACAACTGAAAATTAGATTTCCCTCATACGAGATAGAAGTACAACTATATCCATCTCAAGCAAAAGCCTGAATAAGTAGGTGGTTTTTCACCATAAAGCTTATGCCACGTAAACTCATAAATTGTTCGCCTTCAATAACACTGATAGAGAGATATACACAGTTGTCTGCTCCCCCAGGTATTAATACATACTCTGAGCTAATTAATAGTTAAAAAGTGATTTTATTAAATACAGAAAGTAGGATCTAAGTGGTTCCAAGTAGTAACAGACAGAACAAAGTAAGTTACCAAGCAAAATAAAATAAAATGCACAAATCTATGTCTAATCAAACAAAATACAGATAAGATCCTCACCAGTTCCAGAATGCTCCCTTTTACAGGCTAATCTCCTTTTTAGCCTGGGTCCAGCAATCACTCACACCCCCTGTAGTTACTGTCCTTTGTTCCCAGTTTCCTTTGAGCATCTTGGGGAGGTGGAGAGGCTCCCTCTTTAGCCAGCTGAAGACAAAATGGAGGGGTCTCCCAGGGGTTTAAATAGACTTTCTCCTGTGGGTGGAGACCCCCTTCCTCATTCCTATGCAAAGTCCAGCTCCAAGATGGAGTTCTGGAGTCACCTGGACAAGTCACATGTCCATGCATTACTCAAGTCTTTACAGGCAGAAGCCATTGTCCACATGGTATCTTTTATGTCTCCAGGAAGACTTCTTATGTCGATTGGAGCCTTCCAAGATCTTTTGTCTGTTAAGTGTTTCCTGATTGAGCACCTAATTTGCACATTCCTTTCCCAAGAAGTGACCAAATGTTCTAAGGCTACTTAGAAATCAAGCAATTATACAGCCAATGTTCATAACTTTGAACGCACAAATGGTGCCTGCATACAACTAGGATGAACATAACCAGTAGATCATAACCTTTACATAGATAGGTTACATGGCATATGTAGCAAAATCCTATTCCAGTTATATCATACATACATTTATGAGCACCCTCATCCCATAAAGCCTTATGAGGTACACTGTCACAACATTATCACCAGTGCAAGCCAAACTTAGCTGACAAGGCAAAAGGCAGAAGAATCAAGCACAGTCACCCATATGCTGGCTTTGTAGCATATGGGCACCTCCACACTACAACCTGACCTTTATAACACTCATCTAGTTATAGCAAACATGGTCAACCATGTGTCAATTGACTCTGTGAGTGCATACCTAGCAAACTTCCAGCAGATCTTAACTTGTAGCTGGGTCGTTAAACTGCACTTCTGCAACCTTAGGCAAACAAAGCTGTATACCAAGAATGGAGCACTGGGATCCTGTCATCAAAGTTGGCTGTTCATCAGCTGTGCTCCTCACCACCCTCAAATCCTGGAGAGACAGCTCCTCTCTGCTTAGTGTAAACAAAGTCCCTACCTTGGTCTTCAGGGTAGGTGAACTAGCTCTCAGGAGCAGACAGGCTATGTCTGCATAGCAGCTGGAAGCAAGCCTCCCAGCCTGGGTAGACAGACTTGTGCTAGTGAGGCTTCAGCTAGTGCACTAAAAATAGCAGTGTGGACATGGCAGCTTGGGCTCCAAAGTCCACCTGGCCCCCTTGGCTTGAGAGCCCAAGCCACAGTGGCCATGCTGCTATTTTTAATATGGCAGCTCAAGCCCCACTAGCACAAGCATGTCTACCTGGACTGGGAGGCTTATTCCCAGCTGCAGTGTAGACATGCCCTGGTTGGCCAACCCCAGCTCCTCTCCAATTTACGTGGGCCTCCTCTTCTGTACCTGACTCTGGGGTTGGGGGTAGGGAGAAAGTGGCCTTATGTAAAGCAAAATAACCTTATCCTGAGGAGTAAAGTTATTTTCCCCAAGTCAAAATTGGCCTCTCTTCTCTTGGGAGCACAAAACGGTCCTGTCCCTATCCCTCTCCCTCCCCCATCTCCACATTTTCTGTGGGACTGTCCACCTCTGTCCCCTGAAAGTGAAAGAAGAGACATGAGACTGAATGGGGTGTGTGTGAGACGTTATTGATATAAACTGGGACCATATAGAACATGGGTTGCAACCAAGGTCCTGTAGTGGCACCAGATCTTATGTAAAGGGGGTCATATAAGGTGTCTAAGACCAAGTTATGAGTTACTGATTATGATTATGCTGTCTGTATGTCTGTATCATTTTGTAGTTGAAGTTATGAACATTGGCTGTATACTGTCTATATTTCAAACTTGTGCTGTGTTACTGGGAGAGATCCCAGACAAGTGGGTGTTAACTCTGCTTAGCCTGCTTGATGGCCCATTAAGGACCATCAGCTACACAATTGACCCATTAAGAGGAGGCAGATATGCCTTGTGACTCAGCAGGGTGTGCAGAAACTGGCCCATGTGACTGCAGACTCCATTTTGATGTAATTTTCCACAGTAAGAACAAAGAAGTGTTCTTACACCTGGAAGTGCCTATATAAGGCTGATGCCTCATCTCCATCTGGTCTTCAATCCTGCTTCCTACCTCTGGAGGGACTTTGCTACAAGCTGAAGCTCTACACAAGGGACTGATGACCCATCCCAGCGGGGGATGTTCTCCAGAGACTTGATTTGAACCTGCAGTTTACTCCATCACTGCTACAAGCCTGAACTAAGAACTTTGCCATTACTGTATGTAATTGATTCCATTTAACCAATTCTAGCTCTCATTTCTACCTTTTTCCCTTTACGAATAAACCTTTAGATTTTAGATTCTAAAGGATTGGCAACAGCGTGATTTGTGGGTAAGATCTGATGTGTATATTGACCTGGGGCTGGGGCTTGGTCCTTTGGGATTCAGAGAACCTTTTTCTTTTACTGGGGTGTTGGTTTTCATAACCATTCATCCCCAGGACGAGTGGGACTGGTGGTGATACTGGGAGACTGGAGTGTCTAAGGAAATTGCTTGTGTGACTTGTGGTTAGCCAGTGGGGTAAAACCGAAGTCATTTTTGTCTGGCTGGTTTGGTTTGCCTTAGAGGTGGAAAAACCCCATCCTAGGGCTGTAACTGCCCTGTTTAAGCAATTGGTCCTGAATTGGCACTCTCAGTTGGGTCCCGCCAGAACTGCCTCGTCACAAGGGGAAAAAAGCCACCCCGCTTTGACTTGGGAGGGAGGGGAATGGAAATCCTGGGGTTCTATCTTTTAGTTAAGATGGGGGAGGGAAAATGGAGAAGACCCACTTCTGAGTGGGAGAACGAAAGTGTGGCAGTGTTTAAGCATGGCAGACTATGAGTGATTGTGTGTGTAATTATGGCAGGGTGAGCGGAAGAGGCCTCTGGAGTACAGAGAACTAAGTGAATGAGAGTGGAAGGGTAGGTGAAGTAGAGTTTAAAACTGTGAAGGAGAAAGAACAGAACACAGTTGGGGAAGGAATGAGAGAGAGGGTATGGCTACATTTGGAATTTCAAAGCGCTGCCCCGGCAGCGCTTTGAAGTGTGAGTGTAGTCAGAGCGGCAGTGCTGGGAGAGAGCTCTCCCAGCGCTGCATGTAAACCACATCCCTTATGGGTGTAGTGTGCAGCACTGGGAGCCGCGCTCCCAGCGCTGCTGCCCTGATTACACTGATGCTTTACAGCGCTGTATCTTGCAGCGCTCAGGGGGGTGTTTTTTCACACCCCAGTTGCAGCGCTGTAAAGTGTGAGTGTAGCCAAGGCCAGAGAGAGAAAAGAAAAGATTAATAGTACAGAGGAAGATAGTGTTGAAAGGAAAGAACATAAAACATGGAAAGATGTGAAGGTGAAGAAGGTGAAGAAATGAAGAGAACAACAATTACAGGTACAGAAAAGTACAATGAAGGAAAATCATCACATAAGACAGAGAAAAAGGTAAACTAAGGCATAGTAGAAGGAAAGTGGGATGGAGGAGGGAAAAGAAAAAACACAAGAGTGGTAGAAAAAAATGCTCTTTTTTTTTAAAATTAAGTTATAGAATGTGCCAAGGCCTAAGATTCTGGTAGTGAAAGAAAGAAACACATTTAACTTTAAGAGACCCACAGTAAGTAAAATGGTTTTGTCAGAGCCAATAAATGTGTCAATGTGCAGACCAGAGATTTGCCCCTAAAAGATGAGTTCTCCTTATTCTCTACCACCCTGCCATGTAAAAACAAGGGAAGGGGCACTTACTCCTTCATCTGCGGTAGATTGTTGTGAAGTACTTTTGTGACAGAATTATATGACAGACATAAACACAGCAGGGACTGAACTTCTGTGTTTGTTCTGCATTCATCAGAGTGAGTGGTTAACCTTGTTTATGAAAGTATAGCATGTTTTTAGAAAAATGAGGTACATAAAACCCATCTATTGTTATTTGTTATATGCAGAGTCCCAAAAGTGTGCAAACATCAGAAGAAAGCCCCTGTTCCAAAGAATTAATAATTTAATTCAGATAGAGCAGCTATGATACCAGTTTAGATGCAAGATACTGAAATTCTCTTCCACCAGGAGTTCAAATCCTATCTACCTTGTGGATTTTTCCCCACTTCTGTAATAATTTAGTAACAAATCTGACATGGTGTGGTTTGTGGTCAGTTATAATTCTGATTGTCCTCCTAATGCTAACACTCCCCCGCCGATGGACCATATTGTTAGGTAAATAAAGCAAGTCCTCACTCACCTCTCCAGCACCCGAGTTCGTGCGGAGTTAGTATGGGGCACACAATTCTGTCAGAGACCAGACACCAATGCGTTGATCAACGGGCTCACACTATCCTTAGCTCTAAAAGCTTCAGATTAAGTGTGGCCCCTTTATTAGGGGTGAGCATCAATATTTATACACAGAAGTAAACAAAGTGATTAACAAAAGATAATGGTCATGCATAATCAATCAAGATTTTACAGGAAAAGCAAGTTAACACGTAAATGCATAGAGATAAAGGCTAATGGCTACTTGAGAAAGGGGGTGTCATGAGTAGTTTGCAGGTCAGTGTTTTGTTCAAAAGGGTTCAGGAAGGATTATGCAGAGACAGCCAGTCTGGGTGTGTTTTGGCTCCCCAAAGTTCACCAAAAGTTTAGACCCAACAATATTGTTTTATTAGATGCTACCAGAGCTCACATACTGGTCATTTAAATGACCCTGGAGAGAGACAGTTTAATTTGTTCTCTTGGAATAAGTGGTCTTTCCTTTACAACACAGAGAGAGGTGGGTATTTAAAACTAGGTTCTGCAGAAATGCTTAGCTAGTGGAGAGTGTCTCCCTGAAATCAGAACAGGAGTACTTGTGGCACCTTAGAGACAAACAAATTTATTTCAGCATAAGCTTTCG
This sequence comes from Gopherus evgoodei, assembly GCF_007399415.2. Lineage (NCBI taxonomy): Eukaryota > Metazoa > Chordata > Testudines > Testudinidae > Gopherus > Gopherus evgoodei. The sequence goes on along the minus strand of NC_044326.1, from coordinate 90,938,265 downwards.
TGAGCTACAGCTCACTCCTTCGGATGCATAGAATGGAAATGCAGACAGGAGATATTTATACATACACAGAACATGAAAAGATGGAAGTATGCATACCAACAGGAAGAGTCTAATCAACTGAGATGAGCTATCATCAGCAGGAGAAAAAAAAACTTTTGAAGTGATAATTGAGATGACCCATAGAAGGTGTGAGGAGAACTTAATATAAGGAAATAGATTCAATTAGTGTAATGACCCAACCATTCCCAGTCAAAGCTTCATGACATAACCATTCAGGGATACTTTGTGCTATCAGGGAACAAGCTCTGCTCACATTTTCTAGTGTACTGGTTGCACCATTCTTGTGCTAGTGTGAAGGGTCAGACAGCACCACAAAAGAAGAAGCAGGGACTGTAATTGTGACCCCACCACCTTCCTGCCTGGAAGATTAAACAGCTTGCTGGCTCCCCCTGCTTTTTGCACACTAATGCAAGGGCCAGTCGCAATCTGGCCTTCCGGGATTAGGAATTGACATGGCTGGTTAACACCTGTTCCTTTGAAGCCACGATGAACTGTGCTGTATGCCCAGATACTCTGGTGTTGGGTACCATACAAAGTGCCTGTAATAAAATTCTAAGCGTGGTTAACATATTATCTCAACATTCAACTTGGTAGGAAGGGCTGTAGCTTGTCAGGCTGCCAAATGGTTTTAACAGAGTTTTTCCTGAGGTGTAGGTGGGACTGCTAATTATGCTTGTGTAACCAGATCAACCTGTCCTCCTTCCACCCAGGTCTCTGTGTGGTTTCTGAGCACAAGTGAAACCGCTGTTCAAGACTTTATACCATACACACACAGTGAATGTCTCAGAATTCAGCAGCTTACAGTTAATTAAAAACTAGTGAGAACACTGACAGTGTAAAATAGTAAATTATGGTTAAAAATAATTATAAACTACAGTAAAAATATTTTACTTTATTTTTATGGATGCACAAATTACTTTCACATAAAGATCAAACAAACTGGGTCACAGCACACATCCTGTATTCAGTGTTGGAGGGATGCCTACACAAATCAAAAGAGAAAAGAAGAGAAATCCACTTGTGCATAGAACTATAAAGAGACTATTTTTTAGCAGACTACGTTATCCATTCAGTTATACTGTTAACAGCAGAGCATCTGCGCTAACTGGCATGTCATCTCTTGCAGGTAAGAAAGGGCTTTTTTGGATCGCTCAAGCAGCAGCAGTAGTACAGTAACGATCACCAAAAGCCTCCTAGTGGAGGGAAGGAGTCAAGGACAGAAAAACTGGGAGCCCACTCCAGCAATGCTTGAGTACTGCTAAAAGTAAGTATTGGCTCAGTTGTGAGTCAGTACCAGGCGTCACGACAACCCCTCTTGAGCACTTAAAAATGTATTTGAAGGGCTTCTGTTGACACTAGCATATGTAGGTCAACAAATAGAGAGAGAGAGAAAAAACGGACTTGGCAATGCAAAATAATTTCCAATAGTCCTTGCTGCTTACAAAGAACACAACTCCTTCCTTGCTCCCTGTATTATGCCTTCCCTCCCTCCAGTTTTGCTTATATCCTATATCTTAGAGAGTTTAGGCCAACTGACAATGCTAAAATCCACTGTGTCCCCCATGAACTACAACAAAGGGCCATTTTAGGGCAAGCTGGGGCCTGGGCGGGAACATAATTGGCCAGCTCAGTGTAAACATCCTTTAGCTCCATTCCTGCAGGCTGACCAAACCAGGCTTGGACTGGGTTAGCCAACATATAGCTGTAATGAACGAGTTTAACAGCAGATTAGGGAACTCAGTTTCTAGGCCTTTGTGGATGTGGCTGAGACGCTGAATTCCCAGAGCTCCCAAGGCTCTCTCTTCTTATTCCATATTAGGGTGTTTCTAAGGGAGAGAGAACCTAATGTATAGAACAGTTTTGACTGGCTGCCACCCTGAGCACTCTCTGGAGGGAGTCCAAAGTTCTTTTTCTTTAGTCAGTGTGGTCCTGTTCTGCAAGGTGTTGAGGGCACAAGTAGCTTGCAGGATCTGCCATGGCTCGTATTTTCATTTAAAAACCCTAGAATGGTGGGAAGGTAAACTGAAAGCTTTGCCTCCTCACCAGCTGCACCAGCCACATTCCCTGATCTGAGTGTCATTGCTACCTAAAACGGGCTTCTGTATATGGATATTTTGGGAAAACAGATGGCAGAGAAATCAGATTTTTCTCTAGGCCTGTGCAGTTTTCTGTGCATGTGTCCTCTACTCACTTGAATGATTACAAAACCCCAAAAGTCTGATTCTTGCCCCCTGCTCCATACCCTTTGCACCTAACTGGAGGCATAAAAAGGATGGGATCCAACCCTATCTCCCCTGCTGAGGATTCCCTGGGCATACAGGAGGTTTCAAGAGGGAAAAGCTAGTTCCCATGACATCCTACTTCACAGACCTTGGTATGGGGATGGGACAAGGAAGAGACATGGTTGGAGAATGCTGCACTCCAGCTATGCCCAAGGGGTAGACAGTCTCATGAAGGCTGTTGCCAACTGGCAGATTACAGAAGGTTACTCTAACCTACAGTTCTATTATCAGTGTGTTCATAAAGGATTTGGATAATAGCATGGAGAGTATACTTATCAAGTTTGCAGATAGACAATACCAAACTGAGAGGGGTTGGAAGTGCTTTGGGATGGGATTAGAATTCAAAATGATCTTGACACACTGGAGAAATGGTCTGAAATAAATAGGATGAAATTAAATAAGGACACATGCAAAGTACTCCACTTAGGAAGGAACCATCAATTGCATACATACTAAAATGGGAAATGACTGAAGTACTGCAGAAAAAAATCTGGGGGTTATAGTGGATCAGAAACTAAATTAGAGTCAACAATGTAATATTGTTGCCAATAAACATGCAATCATCATTCTGCGATGAGATGTCCACCGCATACAAGGCCTGAATAAGTAGACAGGGCCAGTTAACCCTGTGACACACTGAACCTGGAGGAGAGTACGGGCTGATAAGCTCTAACTGTCTATGCAGGTCAGCTGGTCAGGGTCATAGCATCTGATGAAGTGAGCTGCAGCCCACAAAAGCTTATGCTCAAATAAATGTTAGTCTCTAAGGGCTGGTCTACACTACGGGGGAAAATCGATCTTAGATACGCAACTTCAGCTACGTGAATAACATAGCTGAAGTCAAAGTATCTTAGATTGAATTACTCACCGTCCTCACGGCGCGAGATCGATGTCCGCGGCTCCCCCTGTCGATTCCGCAACTCCGTTCGGGTTGGTGGAGTTACGGAATCGATATAAGCGTGTTCGGGGATCGATACATTGCGTCTAGATGAGAATCGATTGCTACCCGCCGATACGGTGGGTAGTGAAGACGTACCCTAAGGTGCCACAAGTACTCTTGTTCTTTTTACGGATACAGACTAACATGGCTGCTATCTGAAGCATGCAAGAAGAGGGGAGGGATAGCTCAGTGGTTTGAGCATTGGCCTACTAAACCCAGGGTTGTGAGCTCAATCCTTGAGGGGGCCATTTGGGGAACTGAGGTAAAAAATCAGGGGATCGGTCCTGCTTTGAGCAGGGGGTTGGACTAGATGACCTCCTGAGGTTGCTTCCAACCCTGATATTCTATTATTCTAAATCACTCTCCATTCTGGATAGGGAGGAGGAGTCCTGGGAGGGATCAAATCTTGTGATCCTGCCTGGGAATACACATTCTGGCAAGAGCCTGACAGAGGGTTAAAGTAGCCACAGGGAACAGATGAGGTTCCAGTGGTAACCCAGTAGCGAGTCAAAAAACAAAGGAAGGAAAGAGCCCAAGGAAATAGCAGTAGGATCTGGGATTGCTTAGGCTAAGGGTATTAGTCATAGGGTGCCTGGAGTAGTGAATGGGCCCAGGTTCCCCTAGTAGCCACTAGTGAAGTAGTACAGTCTGGACAGTGGATTGGAAGACTGCCTGAGACAGTTCATCTCGTGGGACTCTGATACCCTGGAAGGGGAAAACCATACTGATTTGGCAGGAAGGACAAGCCACAAAGAGGGAGCATGGTGAATTATGGGGAGAATGACAGGGTGACCTCTGGCAGGGACAGGAGCGGCACCAGAGTTTCTGGCACCCTAGGCAGAATTCGGGGGGGGGGCGGCATTTTGTGCACTCCCCACAGGGGGCAAGGGAGCTTCCAGTTCCACTCCCACCGCGCCGCCGAAGAAGGACCCTCCGCCGAAATGCTGCAGGCAACAGCGGCAGTGGCAGTCATTGAGCTGCTCTATTGCCTGCCGCTGTTTTCTGCGGCATGTCGGCAGAAGGTCCTTCTTCGGTGGCGCAACGGGAGCGGAACCAGAAGCCCCCCGAATCCTGGTGCCCTAGGCGACCGCCTAAGGTCACCTGATGGAAGCGCCAGCCCGAGACAGGGAGCCCCATACAGGAAGAATGCTGCTATGCTATGCCATGCTCTCATGGTCAGTGAAACCCGTTACACATGTATTAGCAGGAGTGTTGTGAGCAAAACAAGAATTCTTCCACTTTACTCAGGACTGATAAGGCCTCAACTGGAGAACTGTGTTCAGTTTTGGGCACCGCACTTTGGGAAAGCTCTTGACAAATTGGAGAAAGTCCAGAGGAGACCAAGAAAGGTGATTAAAGGTCTAGAAATCAAAAGCCATGAGGAAAGTATGTAAAAAAAAGGGATGTGTTTAGTCTGGAAAAGAGAAGACTGCGGAGTGACATAAGTCTTCAAGTACGTAAAAAGTTGTTGTAAAGAGGAGAGTGAAAAATTGTTCTCCTTACTCACTGAGGACAGGACAAGTAGTAATGGACTTAAATGGCAGCAAGGGGGATTTAGGTTAGACATTACTGGAAAACTTTAACTGTCAGAGTAGTTAAGCACTGGAACAAGTCACCTTAGGAGGTTGTGGAATCTCTGTCACTGGATGCTTTTAAGAACAGGTTAGACAAGCACCTCTCAGTACTTAATCCTGCCTCAGGTCACTAGATGATCTGTTGAGGTCCCTTCCACCCCTGCTTGTCTATGACTGGATCTTAGAACAAAGAATTAGAAATTACCTGATGCCTCTTCCTGCAAGTCGGTGCTATGCTGAACAGAGCTCTATTGCAGGAGCAAATCTGAGTAGATTGTGTAGATCCATTACAAAAAAATTGAAATATGTATTTCATACCATAATTAAGCATTGCACATCTTTCAGTTCACATGGAACAGTTTAGGCTTCTCATGAGGACTTCAAACAAAACAAAAAACAAAAAAACCCCAACCAAACAAACAAAAAAAATCAGAATTCCCCAACTGAGCCCCTCACATTTGCATGCCCCAAAAATCATACCCCCAAGTTTTGGGGAAATCACACTTTCACGCCCAAACTCAGATTTGCATACAGACTGGCAGTTTGTGTGCACAAAAGTGAGACTTTTGTGGGCATAATATTTTAATCCCAAAGAGTTGATCATAAAGTTTGAACTCCTATGTAGAGGCCACTTTGAAAAACAAATCTCACTAAAGAAGAACTTTCAGTACAGCCTAAAATGTTCATTGAAATGGGTAGATTAAAAAAATAAATCAGAACAATGTATGTGTTTCAAGGAGTAAAACAGCAATCATTGTTTAAAATGCAAGAACGGGGATGCAGCCATTACTCTGCACTCTCCTTATGACTTCATTGTTCATTTTGTTTTTGAGAATCAGGCCTTGTTACTGAATTCCACTCATAGCTCTGAGGAAATGAAATGCAATTCTTCTTGAGACAAGAGAGGAGGCTGAACTGCAGTCTGCTGGATTTTATTCAGACATTTTTACTGGAGGGAGGGTTGAAGGGAGGGAGGTGGGAGAAATGAGGGGAAAACCCTAGACAATGAGGCAAATAGTTGTACAAAAATAAATGGACAAAAATTTTGAGTAACTGAATATCCCCCTGCTGCCCATTCAAAGTACTGCCCATTCAAAATTGAAATAGTGAAAATAAAGATGTTGATACATTTATAATTTGTTTATATAATAGTCACGGTAAACAAAAGAAACCTGTTTTCTGAAAACATGCTAATCCTTTAAAACAATAATCAAATTTTGATTAGAGCAGAGAAATACAGAAGAAACCACTACCCGTGCTGGCTCATTATGCTTATAAAAGTCTATCCATCTGGTTATTTAAAAGACAAAAAAAAAACAAACAATCAAAAAAACCCAAACCCCAACCATACAGTTTTCTTTCTGACTATTCCACTTAGAGGTAGTTTACAAAAAAAAAACCTGTTATCTGCTTCATCAGCTGGACATTGGGGGTGTCACAAATAGAGCTGGGCAAATTTTTTGGGACAAATGGCTCAGTCACTGAAAAAAAGCAGGTTCAGTCAGCCTGAAACTATTTGTGTTTGACACAAATTTACCAAATAGTTATTTGATTGCTGAGAGGAACAGGCCTCTCCTGGTATACATATGCACTTTTGGCTATCTGATATGCCTTTGTTGCCCTCCATGGAGAAATGTCTGCCTTGTCTGGCAGCCACTCATTATTATTTGTATTAGATCCATTTTATAAATGGAATAACCATGACTCTAAGACCACTAAAGAATAATTACTTTTCTACTCTCTGGCCAGAAATATTTTACTTCTGACATCATATATAAACGGTAGGCATTGGAAAAATACAACTACATGATTCTTCACAATGCTTTAAAGTTTAAACCTTGTAACAATGCAGGCCAGGCACCAATATACTGGTGTGCTCCTACACTCTCTGGTGCAATATAGGCTCCCTAATCCTACTCTTTCCACAACAAGAGGGCTTTCCCCCATATACACTTTATGCCGTGTAGCTGGTTGCGTCTCCTTGTCTTAACAACTGTTAGGGACTAACAGAAACTCAAACATCACTATAAAACAGAAAAAGTCACTTCAGTTACCTGAGGAACATACTGCACTGCAATGTAACTTTGAGACTTGTATAGTTGAATCAACAGAATGTGCATCACTGAATTCTGGCCTGAGACCTTATAATGTTTTGTTTAAATAGAAGTACCTTTTAAATTATGAAAAGCTTCTCTCTTTGTTCCATTACCATCAATGCCTATTTGGGTTAAATGACTCTGAGTAGGACACACAGCAGTGATAGCCACTTATAACATAGAGGACTCAAACTGGACTGGTGCATGGTGGCGGGGCATACCAGCATCTCTCCTATGCAGTGTTCCAGAATCTCAGCTTCCATTAAACAAAGAAAGCCCTAGCTCACAGTTGTAAAGAAAAACTTTGAAATGTAAACTGAAGCCTTGTCTATATAGTGGGGTAATGCACTCCATCATGGTATCTGAAACAGTACCACATTACAGGGCACTATGGAACCTTTAATGCACATTAACGGAGTCTACCCAGACCAATTAATGTGCAACATACTAGTGTGCTTTATAAGTCACACCTCTGTAGAGCACATTACCTTACTGTATAGACAAGCAGAATGATAAGTCTGAAACTGCAGAAAGCCTACAACAGTACCTCAGAGGGGTAAGCAGCCCATTCATCTCAATAGGGTGCTAACTCAGGTGCCAATAATGATATTTAAATGTCAAAATTGTTAAGTATTTCACTATTTATCAGAGCCTAGAAGAAAGGAGAAAAAGAGCTTCACAATCTGCTGCAAGTGATATTTCATTTTTGTGCCATGAGTGGATGGACTTGGGGTTAGCTCCAACTGGATTGAGGGAATCTCCCAAGGAACCCTGCAGGGCATTTAAGTCATACTGAGGGGAAGCTGAGGCCAGCAGAGTCAATGGGTGTATTCATATCTCACTGAGGGTATGTCTACTCTGCACAGTTAATGTAGGCTCATCTCTGGATTTTAGCTTAATCCCACTTTACCTTCCACACAGAAACACCTGTGACCTGGGTCTTGAGGTGCTTTAAACCAGGGCTAGCTTAAGGTTAGAATCCAGGTTCTGCTTTAATATGGGACTGGAGCCCACCTACTTTGCACTGAGGTCACTAGGCAAAAATATCACTTAGATGCTGATTGTTCTCTAATGCTCTTCCCACCATTCCCACCCCCAACACACACAAAGGGCAGACAAGTTCACCTATAATTGCCTAGAACATCTCAGACAAAGAACCATGGGATATGTGCCCTCTGCTCCCCTCCTTCCGCCCCCACCCTCCAAACACACAGGAGAGTGCAGAAACAGTGAGGACTCAGTAATACGGATATGAGTTTGCAGTGTGGATGTTCACACCCAGGATAAACCACCTGGGCTAACAGTGCAGTGCAGACTGCCTGGGAGCGCACTAACTCAAAATGCCTCGCAGAGCACATGAGTGATCATATTTTGAACAGCTACATCATCTACTCATTTTGATGACTCAAGTGCATGCATGGATCTTGGAGAAATACCATTAAATTTCCTCTGCCTCTCTCCCCCTGCCCCTCAGTTGAAACTCTGGTAACACCACTCTTATTTTAGCTTTACATTTAAAGCAACAAACACATTCAAACTGTAATGAGGTCTATTTACATAGCAGCATGACATAAGTGCTAAATGTGAAAAGAAATGACAGGGGCATGGTTTAAACTAAATAGTTCTGAGCAATGTAGCTAGGTTGCTCAGGAGTATAGAAAAATCCACATTCCGGAGCAACGTAGACAAACCAACCAAACCCCAGCCGTAGACCACACTAGGTCGATGGAAGAATTCTTCCGTTGATCTAGCTACCGTCTACATCGACAGGAGAGCCCCCGTTAGTGTGGGTAGTGACTGCACTGAAGCACTGCTGCAGCTGTGCCCGGCAGCATTTCAAGCATAGACAAGCCCAGAAAACAGTTTCTTAGCAACGAAGATCTTTTCAGGACAAATGTAGATAACAGGAAGATTAGTAACCAGGTCACTGAACATTTTATTATTTGACAGGCTGCAATCATGCTCTGTATGCACAATCTGTGGCTATTGATTAATGGTCTCGTCTTATCCAGATTGGATCTTTCAATCTCTTGCTCCCTGGAGCCTCAGTCAGTATCATATTTAGGTGTCAAGTCATTCTGAATGCAGCAGCACATATTCTAGAAACATGAAGGTCACAACATACTACACCAATTTTTCAAACCTTTCACTAGCTCCTGTCATAAACAGATAGTTAAGGGTTAATGTCTCTTTTACCTGTAAAGGGTTAAGAAGCTCAGTAAACCTGGCTGACACCGGATCAGAGGACCAATCGGGGGACAAGATATTTTCAAATCTCGGTGGAGGGAAGTCTTTGTTTGTGCTTTTTGTTTTGTTCGTTGTTCACTCTTGGGGCTAAGAGGGACCAGACGTGCAACCAGATCTTTCTCCAATCTTTCTAAAACAGTCTCTCATGTTCAAAATAGTAAGTACTAGCTAGAAAAGGCGGATTAGTCTTATGTTTGTTTTCTTGACTTGCAAATGTGTATTTTGCTGGAAGGATATTTTACCTCTGTTTGCTGTAACTTGTATCTTAGGCTAGGGGGGAGGGAGTCCCTCTAGTCTATATAAGCTGAAGACCCTGTAAACATTTTTCATCCTAATTTTACAAAGATAATTTTTACTTTTTCTTTCTTGAATTAAAAGCTTTCTTTTTTTAAGAACCTGATTGATTTTTTCCCTTGTTTAAGACCCAAGGGGATTGGGTCTGAACTCACCAGGGAGTGGTAGGTGGAAAGGAGGAGGGGAAGGTTAATTCCTCTCTGTTTTTAAGATCCAAGAAGTTTGGGTCACAGTAGTCAGGGTAACCCAGAGAGGGGAAAGTCTGGGAGGGGGAATGATTTATTTTTCCTTGTTTTAAGACCCAAAGGGTTTGGGTCTTGGGTCCCCCAGGGAAGGTTTGGGGGGACAGGAAGTGTACCACACACTGGAATTTCTGATTGGTGGCAGCGTTATCAGATCTAAGCTAGGAATTAGGCTTAGAAGGGTACATGCAGGTCCCCACTTTCTGGACGCTAAAGTTCAAAGTGGGAAAAATACTTTGACAGCTCCACATTAGCTTTTGTATTGATTTAAATTTTTGTAAAACCACGAAGGCCCTTAAAAGAGCAGCTCCCATATACTTTGCCAGTGCCATAGCCCTTCCCTGCATTGCCCATCAGCTGGGAATTTAGTTTCATCCTCCTCTAGATCTTTAGTTAGTCCCTTCAGTTATTGTGTGGGATGTCCAGTAAATTTCACATTTCAAAGTAGAAAGAGGATAGACATTCAGTCTCTGCGTAATTTCTGATGTTATATATTGTAGTGCACAGATCTGTTTGTGAGGGGTGCTAAGTTCATTATCATCATAGTTTTCAAGCAGTTGTTTGACAGACTCACCTCTATACACAGGGCTTCTTTGGCTGAGCCATATATGGTTGCAAGTTGGTTGAAGGCCCTGTTTCAGCTCCAGCCTCCCTGTTTCAAACCTAGACTCCAGCCTTCCTGAATTTAAGGCCACCCTCTCAGAAATGCTTGCACTCCTGCCCACTCCCAGACAACATTCTAGAGCCAGCCCTCAAATTCAAACTTCCTACTGAGTATTTCCTGGGGTTTCCCTACTTATACATGTGCTCTTTGGGATGTTAGGTTTCCTAGGAGCACTCTACTGTGAGGATATCACAGAAAAATCTCTCTTATGTCCATCTTTTGGAGTGTTTCTAATTCTTGTCTAGTTTTCAATCCAGCCTCACAAACTAATCTCTCCTCCTCTAAAAGGGAAGTTGCCATATTCATTGCTTGAGAGTTCCTTTCACAGTTTTTCACCTAGCTGTTGACTTAATGGTACATCTTTGGGCTAGGAACAAGAAATCATTTGTACGACACAAAATTATCTAAGGCCTGGTCTACACAGCGTGTGTGTGTGGGAAATCGATCAAAGTTACTCAACTTCAGTTACATGAATAACGTAACTGAAGTTGACGTACTTCGATTGACTTACTATGGTGTCTTCACCATGGTGAGTCGGCTGCTGCCGCTCCCCTGTCGACTGTGCCTGTGCGTCTTGCTGCGCTGGAGTACAGGAGTCGACAGGAGAGTGCTCAGCGGTCAATTTAGCATGTCTAGTCTATATACAATAAATCAATCCCCCCTGGATCGATCGTTGCCCACCGATCTGGCCGGTAGTGAAGACATACCCTGAGAAGTCAGTTATATTACTGAACAGTAGTGCACAATTTTACATGCCAAGTCAGATATTGCAGGATAACCACTCTGAAAGCATTCATTCCAGTGGGAATGGAGGGATGCAACTATATATTGCTAGCATAGCTTACCATTTAGATCATGGCACTAGGAGTCAGCAAAGCAGCTGTGACAGATTTGGCAATTTCCTGCAATATCCTGGACAAACCTTATCAAATTAAGGAGACATATTTTAGGAGTTCATTGTATTAAAAATGAAATTTGTGTTGTTGTGGGACTGTATGTAACCTCTCCAGGGGCAAGAGGTGGCCACTGTAAACATTGGGAAGTGTCATGAGCTATTTTAAACAGTGTGCTAGACAAAATTAAGAAGGGTTGCTAGGAAATACCTGGGGGGTAGTGAATGCAAGTTACCATCTTTCCTTGTGCAGAGACACAAACTTTTGAGGCATCATTCTGAAGAGTGGATCATTATCTGGCTGATTAGCTATTCATGGTCTCTGCAGATCAATGACCAAAACTGTCTAAAGGAGTGATTCACAGCTTCATAGATGTGCTTGTTCTGAGCTAACAGCTGCTATGGACTTGTGACTACAGAAAAACCCCGTGGCAGAGTTTGAAGGACTGTTCACTGACCAGAGCCCTGGTTGGAGTTGGAGTGATCTCCCGTAAGCTTAGTAGCATGCTTGTAAGTTTTTAGTGGTTTAGTATGTTTTCTCTGTAATGCTTTCACCTCAAGAATAAATGTGCCTGCTTAGAAAGAGCTGTGTGGTAACTTCTACCTATGGGCAGTTACACTGTTTATAGACTCTGCAGAAGAGGCAAAGCAGTCTGACTTGTGGGGGAACTTACTGTAGGCATGGAACTGTGCAGTCTGGAAAAGCTCTGGTCAGGAGGGAGAAGGACTTGTGTTTCCACCCTAGACAGGTGACCACTGGGACACCAGAAGCCTGAGAGTGGACCCTGTGGTAGACTATAGAGCAGGAATACAGGTGCAGTTTACCTGAAATCTCTGCCTCTGATGTATTCTGAGAATTGTGCACATTACTTAGCCTTTCTGTGTCTCGGTTTCCCTATCTGTAACATGGAGATAGTAATATCTGTCTCATAGAGGTGGTGTGAGGTTTCATTAATTTGTTCACAAGCTCCATGAAATCCTCCAATGGAAGGAGTCAGAAGTGTTAGTGATGATTAGTATTACGTCATGATGGATGGGAAGCTATTGCAGTTAACATAACCTCTTTTAAAAATAGAGTTACTATCTATCATTCAAGGTTTTTTTTGCAAATGAATTACCACAGTTAATGTCATGTCTGTGTAGAGGTGTTTGGAATCATGAAGCTTCATTACTAATCACCCTGTGACTTTAGCTAAGCTGACACTTCCCTTGCTATTTTTAGAGAATGACTGAGACACAGTGTTACAGTATCTGAGAAATCTCTGTAAACTGATACCAAAGCCTCATATAAAGCTGTACTAACGCCCCACAGAAGCCTAGTGCAAGTAAGTAAAGCTTATCAAGACAATAAAAGAAAGATCAGAGACTTTATTAGTCTGCTTTCTATATTGTCTTTACAGAGAGATGTAAATGTGGGAAAATACAAGCTATTTTTGCCACATGACAGTACCAGTAATTGGGGAAGAAGAATTAGTTTCTGTGGAGCCTTTTCAGAATCAATTATTGAGCTGGCAAAAAAAAAAAAAAGGGGAATTTTCCATAACATGTCCCTTTTTAAAAATCAAAATTTAGGTTAAAAAAACAAAAACCAAAACCCCAGCTCTATAGCCCATTGAAAAATAAGATGTTTTATTGCTGTTAAACACCATCCCTTTTAGTCATAATCTAAAATTTCATTGAATAATTTCAAATAATTTAATATTGTTAATTTTTAATCCGCTTTAATCAGTTCATATTCCACACCCTTTTCTGCATTGCTCCTGCTGAGCACATCTCCAAAAGTGACTGCAGCACCTCGCCTTGCATAGAACAAGAAGCCCATGTCATACCTCTACATAGGTTACCTTTGAAAAGCCAATCACTCTGCTGATGTACATTTGTCTCAGCTGAACAGCCTCAAAGAAGAGCTGGTGTTGAGTTGAGGGAGTGACAGGGAAAGGCAAATAGCATCATTTTATCTCCTTCCTTCCTGGCATAGATTAGTTTGCTCTTGGGTGCCTCTGCTGCCATGCATTCCTATAGATGTTGGCACCCATGTGGTCTGTAATACAATCTAATCTTTGAACAACTGCTATAGAAGAACCCAGTCTTGTGAGATGTTGGGTTTCTCCTACAAGGTGCTGAGCACCCAGAACTCCCATCAGCCACAATAAAAGTTGAAGGTGCTCCTGGCCTTTCAAGAATCAGGTCCCCAAGTTCCTAGGATTACTTGAAAACAAAACAAAAACAAAAACAAAAACAAACAAACAAACGACAATTTATTTACTTGTTCTTTTTATAGTATGTAATGACAAAAATCTATCTGATCCTTTGTGTGGTGGCTGGGGCATGCTGGTATCAAGGAGGAATCTTGTGTGGCAGAATTGGCATTTGCATTATTCTGCACTATGGACTGCCCATCTAAACCCCTTAGTGCCTGGCTCCCATACCCTAAGGCAAGTGTCTTACCAGCCTGTGAGCAGGCATCCTAGCAGATGGTCATGAGTGCAGACATCCAAGATACTACGTATGTTCATCAAGAGTTGTTTGTAAGGCCAGAACTCCCACCCTCCAGCCTCTGAAGAGCCAACTACTGTATAGTTGAACTGCCAGTAGTTTTGGATATGCACTAACATGGGGGGGCGGGGGAGGGCGCAGCAAACCTTTTGGCCTGAGGGCCACATCTGGGTATGGAAATTGTATGGCGGGCTCACAAAATTGGGGGTTGTGGTGCAGGAGGGCTTCAGCTAGGGGGGGTGGGCTCTGGGGTGGGGCAGAGGATGAGGAGTTGGGTCTGCAAGAGGGTGCTCCAGACTGGGACCGAGGGTTTTGGAGGGCAGGAGGGGGATCAGGGCTGGGGCATGAGAGGGAGTCAGGGGTGCAGGCTCTGGGTAGTGCTTACCTCAAGCAGCTCCCAGAAACAGCAGCATGTCTCCACTCCAGCTCCTATGCAAAAGTGTGGCCAGGTGGCTCCACGTGCTGTCCTGTGCACAGGTGTCACCCCTGCAGCTCCCATTGGCTGTGGTTCCTTGCCATTGGGAGCTGCAGGGGCAGGGCTTGGGGTGGGGGCAGCATGCGGAGCCCCCTAGCTGCCCCTATGCATAGGAGCCGGAGAGGGGATGTGCTACTGCTTCTGGGAGCCATGAAGAGTGGAGCAAGACCCCGACCCGCTCCCCATCTGGAGCTCGAGGGCTGGATTAAAATATCTGGAGAACCGGATGTGGCTCCCAGGCCGTAGTTTGCCCATCTTGGCACTAGCAGCAATCTATCTGTGAGCCTGACGAATAAAAGCTTTTATAATTGCAAAGGTAGTTTGGGGTCAGTATGAATCAGAGCATTATGTTTGGGAAGCGGGTAGGGTGACCAGATGTCCCAATATTATAGGGACAGTCCCGATTTTTGGTTCTTTCTTATATAGGCTCCTATTACCCATCCCCCTCTCCTGATTTTTCACACTTGCTGTCTGGTCACCCTAGAAGCGATATGATAGACCATAAAAAAATTCAGACCATCTCTCCACCCCCCTTTTTAGTTCTCTCTGGGAGGCCCCTGTGGAACTGTCCAAAAACAACCTTCCCAAGGGGTCTGTTTCTGATTTGAAAACATCATGCTCTAAAAGGCGGTTTACCAAATGTCTGGGTGCATAAAGGGCTCTACTGGAGCCATTAGGTAGATGAGCTACTAACATGACTGGAAAGTGGAGTTGTCACACATCTGGATGCAAGTCTACAGTTCTAAATTTAGAGCAATTTAAGAATTTATAGGGAACAAAGGTTAATTAATACAAAAACCAACTGATTAATATAAAAACCATTCTATAGTTTATTTTTCCCACATCTGCCTTAAATAGTCTGAAGAAAAATATTAATTCCTAGTATTTTTCATGTATGGATCTCAAAGCAGCTTTACAAAGGGGGATTAGCATAATCACTCCTGTTTATAGATGGAAGAACTGAAGTACAGGAATTATACCAGCACAAAGCCTGTGAATGCAAGGTCTGAATCAAGTCCAATGATTCTGATCTACAAATATGAAAATCTCCCCCTCTCCCCTGCAAAAAACAAATGAAAAAAAAAAAGAAAAGAAAAGTTTTCTGCAACGAATCTGACTATTTAGTTATTAACCAAAAAAAAAAAAAAAGTTACATTGCCTGGTGCTTGAGCTAGAGAACAGCAAAATAGAGTGTTTTCTAATATCAAGGAAGAGTTGATTGTAGCTAGGAAAATGTCAGGCTTTGCAATGAAAAGCCAAACAAAAGCAAATTGATGACTGCCCTGATGCACTGATACAACTACATTTTGTCCCACAAACTGTTTACACTTAATATGCACGTGTGCAGTCAGTCAGCAGACCCTGGAGCCACTGAAATGCATCTTTAAAGTGCTCTGTTTTAACATCTGATATGTTTGGACAGTACAAGTGTGATGTACATTTTCTCTTCTTAGTGGAGCGTAGATCTAATAATTTCATGAAGCTGTGATATTATCTCCCTTCGAAATTAGCATCAATGCATGAGAGAAACTTGTTGGCTAGAAGGAGACTGCTTTGTTGTCTGGGAAGTCTACTTGCTAGCATAACACAAATACCATAGTTAGGCAATAACTATGGCAATACACTAGGCAAATGATTTTTGGTCTCTGATCTCTGGAATGTCACTCTTCTGGTTCATATATCTTTAAGGGCTACCATCTCTTATGCAAGAGAAGATTTTCTTGTATCTAATAAATGATCATGCTGCACTTGCTCATATAAGCACTGTACCCAGGATTTTATAAGATCCATCGGACAATATTCCTACCTATCAGGGGAAAAAGGACCAAGGTGGTAGATATTAATTAACGTATGTTTTCATTGGTCACAGTCTGAAGGCAGGTGGGTGAGACTGACATGAGAATAAACTTGTATGCCTCTCTCAAAACATGGGGGATTTTCTGTGGGTAACTCCTGTTAATGCTAATAGGAATTACTCTTGCAAATCCTCTGCTCCACCCCTGCATTGGCAGCAAAATAGACCCTTTAGTCATAGTGCTAAGATTAACCCTTTCACTGCTGCAGACTGGGTAACCGTGAAAGGTAGCACCAAATAGTGTGCATTAGGTGCATTGGAGGAAAATTCGGTCATAAATCAGGTAGACTACTCAGCAATCAAACAGGTAATTAGCTCAGGGAAAACAGCATTTCACTTACCATTCCTGTCATTTGCCTTCCAAATATCCACAAATGCACATGCTGGGCATTTATTTCATACCTAGCAAAGATATGGGAAAAATAGCTGTTGTGGGGTTGTGTTAAGTGTTGTCTCCTAAGCCAGCAGCACCACTTCCATGGCAAGAGGGAAGAGAAAAAGCACTGCAGCATGAGGAGAGTGATGAGCAAGATGAAGCAGTTTGCTGGTTAAACCCATCAGATTACAAATGGCTCTAGTTCATGCCTGCATCCTTTCAGTGGGACTATTTCTAATTGCTTGTTTCTTTAGTGTGCTATGGAGTTCCTTTCCCAAACTTCTATATAAAGATACTGCCATGTGACGGTTCATGCTGGTGGATCACCAATGGTGCATTCAGTGTTTCAGCAGCTGGTGCTGTCTAGAACTTTTCACACAGCTTAATGCAAATAGAAGAGCTGTTCCCTGGAACTAACAATAATGGTCCGTGGCCTGAGAAGGAGCCACTCTACCCTCTTTGAGAAAATCAGCTCCAAAGTTCTTCTGTGAAAATACATTTTAAATACAGAGACAGTGCAAAGTGTGACCGTTACTAAGAGTATCTCACGTATACACAGCCCCTTTCATCCAGTAACCCCAAATGCTTTAGGAGTTTAAGCCCCCTTATCCCACGCACATTCTGCCTCTCCAGAGTACTTCCTGGGCCTATTAGTTGTAATAATCTTTATAATTTCATGTCTTAAAAACTACTGGGTAGTATTGCTGTGGCTGTTAAGCAGCTGCCATATTTCACTGTAAACGTGATGTGATCCTATGTTAAAGCTATACTTCTCCATTTGCATGTTGCATCAGAGAGTCAGAACTTCGCTTGGATTCATCAAAAGAGCAGTTAAGTATCTTGAACCTGAGTAAAGCAGGATCTTTTTTCAAGTGAGCCTGGTATGATTGGTGTTACATTGCAATCATACACAAGAGGGTTTCTCACAGTTTGGTCAGGATACCAGGTGAAATCCAACATACGCAACTGAGCTTCACTTTGAGATTTGGTGTTTTTCCAACTCCAAATTCAATTCAAACTCATGTTCAAATACAATTCCATTCCACATGGAGGAAAACACAAGCTGATTCCTAATCAGTTTTAGCTAAACC
Source organism: Gopherus evgoodei (assembly GCF_007399415.2). NCBI lineage: Eukaryota > Metazoa > Chordata > Testudines > Testudinidae > Gopherus > Gopherus evgoodei. Next base: position 90,920,681 of record NC_044326.1, on the reverse strand, counting down.
TAAATGAGCCACTTTTAAAGCAGAATAAGAGGGTCCACCCAAGGGCTTGCCTGATTTAAAATAATATCTGTAACGGGTGCTACTTTCTCATGCAGTCAAGGCCTGTACAAGACCATCTTTTTGGTTTCCTCTCAGATACAGTTAACAGACAGTTTTTTCTTTACCCTCAGACAATAGAAAACTCCAAAGAGTTTAGAAATTTACCCCATAACATTGGTTTTAGGCACTGCAATGGTGATAGTGAGGGGCTGATGCTTCAAGCCCTCTGCTCTCAAAATTTTAATCAACCAAAGTTCAAGGTGATGAGGAGGTGCAGAGTCACATCCCAAATAAGTAGACTGTTTTCCATCTTCAATAGGACAAGTGCACCCCCTGGTCTAATTCTAGTTCTAAAACAATGCAAAGACACGCAGCCGCTAATTCATTAGCTCCCCAGCACAAACACTAAAGTGAATGCGAAAACAGTCAAACTTACAGGCTTCCCTGGCAGTCCTCCCTGGATAACATGACTGTGGGAGCTTTGTAAATTAATACACAAATTGTTTACATTAAAGGAGTATCAGCATTAATAAACACATCCACTCCAGTTGGGCACAACCACTAGTACCTAAAAACTTCCTAAGTCCTGTTGCAGCATGCACGGGGTCTTGTGTAAAACCTGGAATGGACCATTTAGGGGTGGAGTCTACCTTGCTTTTTCCAAAATCCTGGTCAGAAAGATGGAGAGGATTTTTCCCAATCAACACAATAATCATACATGGGGAAAACATGTCCCAGCACTTCGTGTGAGGAATTGGCTGAGGGTGAAATCTTGGCTCAACTGAAGTAAATGGTAAAACTCCCATTCATTTCAATAGGGCCAGGATTTCACTCGTAGGATCTGTTAACATGGACTATACTAGTATGATTCAGGTGATTGGTAACGGGATATTGAGCCTTTCTGCTCCAGGTCAGCAGTGACTAGTCATTATTACCATCGGATGGCTTTTTGGTGGCTTATGTGAAATGACTATGGTGGTGTCTGTCCAGCTGTCAATGAACAGGGGTCTCCGTCACAAAGCCACTTCACTTGCAATTGGCCTGAATAGGTCCCCCTGTGAACACTCTCAGCAAAGGGACCTGATGTTGAATGGGCATGGAGACTCATCTGCCAGAGCAATCCTTTCAGGTCAGGATACAGGCAGTTTGGCAGGACAGAGTGGGAATGTCCCTGTTTGTGGCTAAATGGAGAACCTTATTTTCTAGGGGTGTAAATCTGGCACCTTTCACAAGCACTAAAAATTCACCTGACAGACATAGAACAAAACCACACTGGCCAGGAACATAAATACAGGTAACACCGAGGACCCTTCCTTTCTCTTGTTAGGGAATTTGATTGAGTGAGAGGTAACTCTGATCAGTAGGAAGTCAAAAATAATTCTCACCATACTCCTAAGGATGACTAAAGAGGATGACTGGTCTGCATGCAAGACTCCTGGGTAAACACCAGTTGTGTCAAGGACAAACAAGGTATACAAGAGTTCACATTCAAAAGCCTGTATCTGCTCTAACACAAATGCAGAATTCCTTCCATTTCTTATTATTATGTAATTTGAATGCACCTGACCAGACCAGGTCCATGCAGGGAGAATGCACTCGTGCTTGCTGTGGATGGGGCAGGCAATATTTTGACATTCCACTTAAATCAATGAAACATTAAGAGCCCAGCAGATGTAGGGTGCACATGACCAGCAGTGAAAGGATTAAGTACACAGTTGTGAGGCTGTGGTAATTCACTCTACTTTCTATTTCAAAAAATATTTCCCAGTTAGTTTCTCTTGGTGTCATACATATTTTCTGTGGTGGTTAGAGAACATCAAAAACAAGACCTGGACACCAACTTTTACTGAACTGGGATTTTACAGTCAGAAAACTTGTATAGCTCCTAGTAAATGGCCAGTGCACCCCATGCAAACAGGACATGCATTGCAGTTGCTCTGATGGATAAAACATGCACACATTTCCTGTCTCACGGAGAAACAGCAAGTCAGCCTGTGTACACAAAAGTCATTTTCTACCCTCCCAATCCTGAAGCCAGCCAAGGGCTGTTTCAGCCCCCAGTGTAATTTACAGCAGCTTCAGGGCTGCTCCTAGAATCTCATAAATGTCTTCTAGAGCACAGGTTCTCAAACTGTGGTCCACGGACCACTGGCTCCATTCAGGTAGTCCGTGGATAGTTCTCTCTAAGGTGTGCGCCTGGATGGCCACACACAAGAATGAAGGGCCACCTACCTAATTAGAGGAGCTGTGCAGATGTGGTTCCAATAATTAGGTGCCTGGACCCTGGAGAAGATGTACCTGTAAGGTGATGTGGTGGTCTTGGGGGAAGAGGGGATAGGTTGGAGGGGGCAATGGGGTGAGAAGGAGTGGGGGGAATTTGGGATGTGAAGGGCTGCAGTGGCAACTTTCTCCAACTCCAGAGCTGTAGCTGCCGGGGAGAGATGGCCCTCCTTCCCACTCTCAGCTCTGTGGCTGCTATGGCGGGGGAGAGAGGAAGAGACCTCCCCTCCTTCCCAGCCCCAGCTCGGGGGCTGCCGCAGCGGTGGAGCGATCCCCCTCCTTCCCAACCCCAGAGAGGGAACATCTATCACATTAGAAAGGTAAGACTTTGGATATTAAAATATGAGTTCCATGCTTTTATCTGTAGAACAAAAAAAAAGTTAATTATTAAGGTTTTTTTATATAGTGCTTTTATCCAAAGTGCTTTAGCTAATGGTACAAACAACATTTGGAAAGATCATTAAGTGGTCCGCCGAGACCCTCAGCAATTTTCAATTGGTCCACACACACACAAAAAAAAGTTTGAGAACCATTGTCCTAAAGGCCTTTGTGTTGGCTGTTAAGACATAATTAGGGTCCCCTTTGTGGTACTGGAGTTTGACAGTGAGGGCTTGTCTACATCACAAAGTTGCAGCGCTGGTGAGGGGGTTACAGCGCTGCAACTTAGGAGGTGTACACATCTGCAGGGCATCACCAGCGCTGCAACTCCCTGTTTGCAGCGCTGGCCGTACTCCCGTTTTGTCTCGGGTGTAGAGGATCCAGCGCTGGTGATCCAGCGCTGGTAATCAAGTGTAGACACTTACCAGCGCTTTTCTTGACCTCCGTGGAATAAGCAGGTATCCCAGCATACCTGAGGAAGCCTCTCTGGTAATCAAGCAGGTCTCCTTCCCCGCGGTTTGCTCCGGTGTTCTCCGAATCCCCCCCCCCAAGCGGGTCTCCTTCCCCACGGTTTGCAGGGGGGTTCGGGGAACGCGAGAGCAAACCGCGGGGAAGCAGGTCTCCTTCCCCGGTTTGCTCTCGCGTTCCCCGAACCCCCGTGCAAGCAGGTCTCCTTCCCCGGTTAGCTCTCGCGTTCCCCGAACCCCCCCTTGAAGCCGCCCAACAGCGCTGCAGTGTGGCCACATCTAACACCACTTGCAGCGCTGGTTGCTGTAAGTGTGGCCACTCTGCAGCGCTGGCCCTATACAGCTGTACTAATACAGCTGTAACAACCAGCGCTGCAAAATTGTAGATGTAGACATACCCTGAGTCTGTGGCAAGGCATGTGCTGGGATGCAAAGCATAAACCTGCAATTGTCAATGTCAGCCACTAGGTGTCAGTTTATATTAAACACATTCATTTTGCAACATATATGCTGTGATGCTTATAGCAGAATAACTGTACTAAGAGTAACCTTGTGTCTTTCATATATATAAGAGTGTGATATCCTTAATAAAAAGCATGACCTTTTACAGTGCATAGTATTTCTGATTTTACATTTTTTCTAATAAAAATAGATTGGCGCCTCTGAATTTTTGTCTACACTACTATGCCTATCTGTTTGTGGGGAGGAAGGGAAAGACTAGATGCAGACACTCAGGTGAGTACGAGTCATACCTGCTGTACACTGAGGGAGAACCTGCATTCTAGAGCATTATGTTGTCTTAGGAGGGGGGACTAACTGAGCTCTTGATGGTTTGGTGGAGTGGGTGGGGAGTAGAAGAAATTAATACAGTTCCTGGCACATCTGACATGTTTGTATGTCAACATCAGGAGTGGGTTGGAAAGAAATCTTTTAGAGGACTTCTCAGGCTTAGCAATAGGATAAAAATATTCTTTGTTGACTGGCCTGTAATAGCACACACTGCGCCTCCACACAGTATGCTGTGCTGTCACCAGAGCAAGGAAAGCGAGTTCTGACAAGTTATGAAGCTGTGGCTGGAGGGAACCAGAGGTTAGGGCCCCAAACAAGGGGTAGGGCTGTTTTTTAAATTCTCCACAAGAGAGATCCAATCTAACAGCTTTGCAGAGGAGCCTAGTGTTACTTGTACCAGCTCTGGCATCGGGTAAACAGATTTTTTTTTTATTTAAGGCAGATTTCATAGAACATCTCACAAACTGGTTTGTAGTGTAGCCATCCGGAGGAATATTAATAACTATTTTTCCCCCTGCCCATATTTTCCATTTCTGGTCTCCCTCACCATGGCCTCATCTCATTCTTTCTCCACATCTGTCCCATTCCCCCACATAATCACCTGCATCATTCTCTGGTTTTTCACAACTCATTTTTTTTCTCCATATCTGTTCCTTTTCCTCACCCTGTCTTTTTTCAGCCAATCATTTTGCTTATTATTACCAAATAGGGAAACACAGCTGTGAAAAGAGAAAAAGGAGGGGGAAGGAGGGGTTAACAATAGGTTGACCAAAGTAATGTCTGTAACAATGCATTGCCATCCTGCATACCCATGTTTGGAAACCCATCACCCTTAGTTTTCTGTTCTCAGAATCTGAAATGTAAATATAATAAACTTTAGCCCTGTGTGATGCACTCTATGCTGAAACAACTGTGCTTGGCAGAGTTGATTTCAAAGACTTGTACTGATCAGCCTAAAAACTGGGTGAATTCAGTTCCTATTTGCCTGTAGCATGGCTCTGTGCTTAGGTTTTTAAGGAAATCTTCTGATCTGAAGGGCAAGAGAGCCCTCTGTTGGTGAAATTCTTACATATCTTGATAGTAAAACTAAATATAGCAGGCATTTCCTCATCGATAAGGAAACTGCTTAGTGAACTCTACAGCTACCAGCTTTGGGGTAATTGCTGTGCATCTCCTTTAACATAACTCAGCAACATATTGAAAAAGAGTTTCTTCTCCTTTATTGCTTTCTACTCACTTCTCTGAGGAGAGTCTTGTCCATATTAGCATGGGGCAGTAGGTTAGGATGAGCTCACTGTTTAACAGCTGATTTTGCGACCTTCTCTAAAATGCAGTCGTAATGGAAATGCTCCAGACTGAGCAACAAGTTTCACTTGAGTACTTTTAAAAATTTGTTTTTCTTAAATACCTTGGGTTCACAGTATGTACTGCCCCTTACACGCGTGTGACTCCCACTGCCTGGGCTGGATGCACGGCCCTCCATAGAGCCCAGCTGTGGAGCCCACTCTCTGAGGAGGTCAGCAGGGTCCACCTGAGGCCCTTCAGATTGGGTCAATTGGTCTTTATTCATTTTGTCTTCCCCTGAGTTGCACTAACTCATTCCGGTTTTGTCATTTTTTTTGTTTTATTGTTCTGCCCTCCTTTTGGCCAAGGGGCTGTTGTTCACTGGGTTTTTGGGGCCCAGCTTCATTAGAATTGTTGTGACTTTTCTACTTTTAAACAAATGTGCTCATGCGAGAGATGGGTCTGAACCAATTCACGGCATCTGGCCTTCCCCAGTGAGTGCCAACCCCAAATGTTAAAAAATCTTGAATAAGGCCCTGAAGTATCATGAGCTTTTCAAAAATAATAATAAAGGGGGGGGTTTCTTTTTATTTGCCTTCTATTTTTTGCACCTTTCCGGAGCACTCAGTACACATTTTTAACATTTTCTCTGCAACCATAAAGGGTAGAAACTTATTTTTAAAAAATGAAATCTGAGTTTCTCTCAGTCTGTTGCCTCCAGGCACTGGGCTATAGGTAAAACATCAAATATTGTGAGACTTGCAATAAAATGACACGAGTTGATCATGCCGCTTTCCTGGACTTTGGAGTAGGTTATATTTGGCTCTGAGCTCTTTGGCTCATGTCCGGGGCTAATCCATGTTTACACTTCAAAGTGCTTACACGGGTCACAGGCCCTTCTCAAAAGTTAAGTGGGGGAGGAAGCCAAGGGATTCAGACTGCAAACATTTGCTACTAACTGTAATAAGTGGGTTTGTCGGGCTACCTCGCAGTGAGCGTGTCCAGGATTGGCCCCCCCAAGATTGGCTAAAACAGCAGAATCCAACAAGTCCGTGCTTCACCTAGGCCTTCCTCCCTTGTTTCTTTTGGCAAAGATATTTCCTAGCTTTCTCCCATGTCACACAAAAGGAAGCACCCAATCTGCTTTGCAGTCATCTCTCAATACAAGCATGCTATACAGCAAGCAAACCCATCCTCTCTCCTGCGCTGCAGGCTAGGATTCCAGTCTGACAAGAAGTAATGAAGAGACTGAAATGCTACACAGTCCATGCAGTGTGGCCAGAAGCTCTGAAAGGCAGAGGTCATTCTATGGCATTTGAATGTTTGATTCCTCGCTGTTACAGAAAGCATTCGCTTCACAAATATTATCAAGCAGGTACGTATGCTGAGTCACAACTTTTCACCCTCCGTTTTGCATGAGTCTTATGTTGCGTGGTGCTAACGTCCTCCCCATTGTTCCTTTTTAATTAGTGGACTGTTAATGATAAGGTTGTGCAGAGGGAGAGTACTCCTTTTAACTCATGACAAAAGATTATTTCATTAGTAGTTAAAGTTTCTGAAGTGCTTTAAGGCCCCAGTTCAGCAAATCACTTAGGCACATGCTTGAGTTTAGCATGTGCTTTAATGAATTGGGGGTCTATAAGAAATGACATATGTGTATAGTGACTGTGGGATACTTCTCTTTGAATTACAGGGCTTATCATTCACAGTCTGCTCCAGAGAGATCCTTGCCTTGATCTTATCTTTTGGCGCTTTTCATGAGACTCTCTCTCAAGCAAACAGTAGCCCCTTTGGAGCACTATATGAATGTATAGCACAAAGCTTGCTTTCTTTAATTACATATTCAGTATGTCATGTGAAACAAGTGGGCCAAATCCTGCTCTCAGCTACACTGGTGTAAATTAGGAACAAGTCTCTTTGGGCCCAATCCAAAGCCCATTTTCCATTTACTTCAGTAGGCACCAGATTGGGCATTTTACATCATAAGGAGTCACAGCAGTGCAAATGTGAGCAGAATTTGGTCTATCACTTTCAGAAGAGACAATCAGAGAGGGGAGAGATATATTTTTATGGTCATATTTTGAAAAAGGACTAAGACCATATACCACAGATGATAAATGATCTAATCTAAGACCTACAGTATGTGCTTACAGCCTGGAATTAACAGCTCCACTCTCCTAGTTATTTTTAGATAATGCCATTCCCAGCGGCTTCAAATTGTATAGCTTCTCTAAGATATTTGAGAGCGTCACCGTCATAATATCAATGACAGCTGTGTTGTGCGTGCAGTTCACATAGCAACTGAGCACAGCTGTCTGCCAAGGAAAGTTGGCTCTGGTTTCTCCCATGACCATTTATTAAATCAGTGTGAAAAACAAAAGGAGCGAGGTGGGAGGGGACAGTGCAAGAAAGAGAGACCAGATTCCTTGGCGATAATACATATAAACTCACTTAATTGACAGCACTGTGGTTATTTTTATGATTATTGCTTCCACCCTTGGATTAGGAATCCAGAGTCTGTTACCCACAGCGTGCCAGAACTCTTGGGGAACTCCAGGGCTGTATCTACCCACTGGCCCACAGCTGTAACAGTGATAGAAATAATTCCCAGCATTGTTGATAAAACCATATTAAATCATATGTGGCCTTCTGTTCTGCATCAACTCCTGCTTCATCACATGCACAGTAACTGTAGGAGCTACTACCATACAATGGAATTTTCTTCCATTCTGACTGTGAACTAATAAGTATTTCTTTTTCCAGCCTTTCACAAAGGCAAAGGTGTTATGATCACTTATGGCTAGACTGGCACCTCACAGGCTGCCCTGAATATTGATAGTTGCACTGCCCTAGAAGTCACACTTTAGTTTCCACTTCTCCCAGCTCCCTGGCGCAACTCAGCTGTGCCGGCTGGTGTGTTAAGGAAGCAGAGCACCGGGTGCACCCCTTCCCCTCCAGCCTGTCAGTTCTTTGGCTTTTGTGCAGGAGGCGGAGCAGCTCACCTAGGGAGGCTGCTCTGCCATCGAGGTTGCAGCCTGTGACATGGGTAGCCCTTACAGGGAAGTAAAGGGACACCTTGTGCCGCTGACTTCCCTGCCCAAATAGGCTGCTTCACAACGGAGCCCCTAGGAAGAAATTTAAGCAGCCTGCTTTGTGCTGCATTTTGATTCTTATAGACTGAGGGACTGGGTGACTCAAGGCCAGTAATAAGAAATGAAGGTGTTCATGTTTAGGGTACTGGTCCAGGGAAATTCTTCACCTGATGGTGTTCTGAAGGTCTGTGCGAAATGACCTCCATCCAATTTACATGTGTTCATATCTCTAACTCACCACAACTGGAAGTAACTGGCATCTTTATTGGCAATCTCAGGAGAGAGCATAGAAAACGAGCAGCTTCTAAATTACTGCAGATGAACAGTCCCGGATAGGTTTGGTTAGGCAAGATGAAGCTTGGACTACCATTGATTGGGCAGTATCTTTTTGCTGGCTAAGCAGTGCTTCCTCTCCAGAGATTTCAATCTAGCTCTTTTCATATGTGCTAAAATATACTTTTAATTTTCTTAAAGAGAAGTAGTTTCTGCTCATGCCATGATTCGGTATGTAGCCAACATAACCCTTGCTAAGCTCTCCCACAGCTTGGCACACTTGAATCATGGGGGCACTGATCAAGGCTTCATGTCCATGGCTGTGCGAGAGAGGAAAATGATAGCCAGGGCATCAAGCCAATTCTTCACTTTGAACAGAGACATCACATCTTTTACTTCCAGACGGAAAGCATCTGGGGAGGAGAAAGTTCCTCAGTTTAACATCTTCTCCATCTATGCATTAGCAGAATCGAGCCTGTCTGCTGAGCATAAACATGCTTTGATTATTTTAAAAATAAAAGCAGGGGCTAATTAGTGCAGTAGATTGCTGAATAAGCTTTTCACTCTGGAAAACCTGAGTTCAAATCTTACCTGTCACAAGTAACGTGAATTCAAACTTCTCCCTAGTGGATGTATTTATCTGGTGCACAATCTGTAGTCTTATCATCAGAAAAATCCAAAGGACTGCAATAGCAGCAGTCGAGTTTCATCAGCAGAACTGTTTATTTACTTTTGCCTTGCTGTGGGCTGTGCTACTGATTTCTCTGAACTCCAAACTCAGTTGGAGAAAAACTCAACAAGAAAGCATTAGAAATTTTCATGTATCAACAAAAGCTGGTTTTACAGTTCTGTTTGAAAATATGAATGACACAGTAATCAGATCCACTTTTATTAAAAAAGTTGCATTAAAATTTCTTAGTATTCACAATCTTAACTTTTATAGCTGCAATATTTAACTAGTACATAACAGAGTCTCACATATTTACATTATAACCCTCTCACAAAAATAGCCAGGTGGTACTACTGAATAATGTTTCCAAATATCAGCCTTAACACTTCAGCATTTCCCCCAACTGTCTATGCTCTTAAGCATTTACAGTATATACTAAAGCAAAATAAAAGTTTGTGCCTCTTGATTTCAGGCAAATCCCTTTAAAGATGATAGTTCGCTGACTCCCATATTTTTCAAGAGATATAAAGTGCATTGAAGGGGGAGATGTATGCATAATAAAATAACGGCGAAGACTTAACTAAAAATTGAAATACATTTGCAATACTGTATAGAAAATAAAGCTTAGAAAAATGTCTTGCTTCACAAACCACTACTGCATTGCTTAGGCAGACAATTCACAGCTAGCAAAGAATGCTTAATTAAAAATTGTCTATGCAAATACCACCATGTAATTCCTTCATGGTTTTTCGTTAGATGTTTCACATATCAAAGTGAGGTTGTTTGGATGATAGAAAAATTTCTTAATGCAGAGGTGAAGGGGTAACCTCTATTACAGCAAACATCAAAGGCTCTGCAGAAATGGATTGTAAAGCCAGCTAAGGAGGCTCACTGCAAAATACACCTTCATCATAGCAGGTCTTCAGCAAAACAAAACATACATTTTGTGTATAGGAACAACAGCCCCTGCATCAGCTTTTAGGAAGGTATGAGAAGCAGGATTATGCTCTAATTTTTAATATTTCACTATTATAATACAGTTTTCTAACTGGACATAATTTCAGTAAGATACGCAGGTCTTTCTCTGAAACACAAAATAAAATACACCAAGGAATTAAATATTTTATTTTTTCCTTTTATTTTTATTTTTTTTACTGGCATTTGCTGGTACTGGTCTGCTGGAACATACATCACTAGAGAAAACTGTGGAGCCATTGCCAGAGACCGGAATATTTTTGCTCTGTTCATGAACTGCATGCTAAGTGGATGCCACATTTTTTTGTTTTTGTTTAAAAACTATTTTAAATAAAAATAATTATTTTCTGGAAATGGATGGAATGTATATTTTGACAAGTACAAAATCATTTTCAATGTTCACTAAATACAAGGAACATCTTGCTAAAAAATAACCCCTCCCAACCCCATCCCCTTTTTATATTTCTAATTATAAAATGGTACAGCCATTTCAGGTAAATAACATAAAACAGGAAGTAAGGATGAGACTATGTACACATACAAAACACTTGGATATTTCACAACTGCAATAACCTTTTACATTCATAGCAAAGAAGTATGTTGATTCTGATGCCTTTTTAAAAATTGTAAGGAAAAAATGTTCTCTTCTTTTTTTTTTTTTGCATTCACTCCACCGAATCACAAAGAACATAATTTGAGAAACACTGACTTTTTCAGGTGAAAAGTTCTTTCATTGGCTTTTCAATGAAACTTCACGGCATCCTTAATGCACCTTCCCCTTTTGCATTGTTTTGTAAAATATGGACCACATTTTCAGTTGCTGAAGAACTAGTATTTTTATTGGTGACAAAAATTCCCAATTGCTGAAGAGCTAGTATTGGTTGTAATGAGTAAGTCCTTTGAAAACGCTAGCCGGCAGATTAGAAACTGTGCTGCAGAGGGCGCTCTTCTCCTTAACTATTCACTTCATCAATCAATAAGTACCATATGGTACATGAACAAATTCCAGACTAAAAAGTCCGTCTGGTGTTCTTTTTTCAGCAGCAAAAGTATCAATTAGTTCAGGCAACAATGTGCTAAACTAAAAGAACTAGTTGTGTTGGATCAACTGCTGCTATTAGAAAAATGTCCACTAAAGTAACAGTGTCACCCTGTTCTTCCTATCGCTTATAAAATATTTCATTATTTAAATTATTACTCTAAGCAAACCAATTAAATTCTTTGACACTAATTGACCAATATATGGTTAACTTCTTTGGCTCTCTAAAATAAATTAGTCAATGCTCAGTTTTCCTGAACAATCCAGCTGTTAGACTGTTGGCCTCATTAGTGTTGATATGAGTGCTTAGGTTACCCTAAAATCCTCAAACAACAAGTACTTTTACTTTTACTAAGTATTTAAACTTCATTATGTTGTAACCAAAGAAGACTCCCTCATTCTTGCTTACAATGAGGCCTCTTTGCACTGCCAGAGTGGTGTAAAGAGTTTTAGTGTAAATAAAAATCAGGGCCAATATGCAGTACAGGCCAGATCCAGGGGTGTGGGTAAGCTTCATATAGCACATATCAGGGGTGCTATACAAAGTTGGCATAAAGCTCACATTTCCACTCTCATAATCTTGTTGCTCTTCTGGGAAGATTACGGCTCTTGTAATGAGTTAGAGTAACCTAATGGCTGCTCTAAATTATGCTGCCAAATCCGCCAGGGCAAAAAATGTTGCTGAGGATTGGTGTTATTCTGACCTTGCCCTCTTCCCTCTGCAACACAGAAAGCAGAGAGTGGGATGGGCTAAGAGCCCCTATATCATCTGTGTGACTCTGCAAGATCAGTCTTACACTAGAGTGATTCCCTGTGGGTTGGTTAAGATGCTGTAGGGCCAAAATACACTCGGGGTATGGTGCAAAGTGGATGCATCACACCAGAAAATCTGGTGCTACAATTTCAGTTTGTAAAGTCAGATCAACTTGGATACAGCATATATTCATGATGCTATGGCTTGGATTTGCATCCTTCTCTTTTATAGATATCTACAGAAACATCCCTATCGGGGGGAAAAAAACATTACTAATTAAAGAGAAATAAAAATCAGTAAGTGATCATTTGCCAGTGCTGACCTTTATATGCCCAGACCACATGGCCATATCCCTGTAGCTCATTCTGGCCTATTTGCTTAGCCCTAAGCTTTCCTAGGGATAGTTACTGGTTAGGAACAAGCCACCTATAAATAAAATCTGGGCAATTCACAGCTGCTCAGCTGAAATGCATTTGCCTTCGCTGTACATAACATGCATTGTCATTGCAACTCTGACCACTTGTCAAGACCAGGATTTGCATCCTGTGTTATATAAAAGCCTGTGCCCTGATCACTGCCTTTTAATCATAAATTTTCCTGGTGGAAGTAATGCAATGTATATTAAACAGAGAAAATTCATAGGGATGTAAGTCTGAAAATCTATACAAAAAAATTACTGCACTCTAAGGTTTCTACATTGAATAGAAATTGCAAATAAAATCCATATTCTGGAAAATCAGTAGCTGACGTTTGCCAATTAAAGGCACACACATGTGCAAAGCAGTCTGCAAATGCCTGTCAGGGAAATTCAGCTCTGTTTGAATAATGGAAGAATTCATAATTAGACAAGATGGTTTTGATTCAGAAGAGGAGGAGGGTGAAAAAAAAACCAACAGAAACCTGAGATGGCCCTAAACCAAATCTTGGTTCCTGACACCTTCAAACTTTGGGATAGTTCAAATTTCGATCTGGATCTGAAGTCTGTTACTTGGGCCCACCTCTATCAGAAATGAGATTATATCACTAACTATTCATGTAACAAGTGACAAATTCCTATTAAAATACTAACCTCTTACAATTGCTTCCCATGGGCCAGATCCACATCTCACTGAAGTCCATGGAAAACCTCCTATAAAGGTCCTAGGTCCACTTCCTAACAAAGCTATCACCTTGATGATAGGAACCAAGCTGTCCTCCTTGCTTTCCCCATGTATGAATTCAATAGTTTTCAATTAAATTATTAAATAATTTAAAAGCTATTAAACTAGCTTTTTTGTGTCACTGTCTCTAAATCAAAAACTGACTAAATTTCTATCTCCTGCTGTTTTCATTACAATTCATTCTTAAAAATCATATCATTCTGTCTGTGCACATACACATGTGGATTCAATACTGTAGAGACCAGGAAGATTAAATCAATTTATTCTGTCTACAAATTATTGACCTATGATTGTCCCAGTGCTTCCCCAAGTTCTAAAACTACTGTAAATCAGAAAAAAAGTAACATTTCATGTCAATTTTTCAGCCCCTTGCAGAATGGGTGAAACAGGGAGAATTGATGCACAGCTGGCAGATGGCACAAGACCCATATTTGTGTTCACAAACCCAATTTACACATGCAAACGTTAGTATCCTGTGAGTGCATTTTTTTCCCCAAGTGCAGGGTTTTGTCCATGCACATTTTACATGGTTCACACGCTCAGCTGGTCTTTTGGAATGTAGCTTAATTAAACCCACAGAAACCATGAGAAATTCACAGTGTGGGCTCTGTCTGCCCAAATTCACATCTTCAACTGCTGATCCCTGAAGAGTCTTCAGGCTTCCTAAGTTACACAGCTGCAGAGGTTACTGCTTATCCAAAGGAGAAACAACCCCCTCAGTAACAATCTCTGCATTACATGGCTGCCCAAGCCTGGGCCTTCCCCAGAGGTGAAGTCACAGTCTCTGATCAGCTCAATGGCTTCTGGGAATGGTGCTGCAGAATACTGAACAAGGTCAGCAACTGGAAGATATTTTAAAGGGTTGTGTTAAAGGTATTATTCGGTATGAAATTCATCCAGGGAGGAGCTAAAGATTTCTCACCATTCACCCACATCGTGAATGGGAAATCAGAGAAACGCTCATGTGGATGAAAAGAACAGCAAAAGAGGGTAGAAGCAAAAGGATTCTCTTCCCACAATAAGAATTTTCTTTTCTTTGGCCTGGTCCACACCTAAAATTTAGGTTGACCTAGATATGCTGCTCAGCAGTGTGAACAGTTCATGCTCCTGAGAAATGTAGTTAAGCCGACCTAAGCCTCGGTGTATACAGCACTAGGTCAGTGGAAGAATTATTTCGTCGACCTCGCTACTGTCCCTCGGGGAGGTGGATTAACTACAGTGATGGAAGAACCCCTTCCATTGCTGTACCGATTATCTACACTCCAGCTCAACAGTGGCACAACTGCAGTTCTGCACCTGTAGCATTTCTATCGTAGACATACCCTTAAAGCATTGATCTGTCTCCCCAGCCAGTGACACTGTGCAGGAGGTTACTCTAGCTCTAGTAGTAGCTAGGAACTCTAATGGGCTTTGCAGCACCAGCAGGTATGGTGATGTTGGTGAAGAGAAACAGACAGTAGACAGTTCTCCTCCCTCAGATTGTAACGCTCTATTTCCATGAACTCGCCATTTCCCTAAGGCAGGCTGACTTGTTTTCTGGACAGGAGACAGGCTGCCTGTACAGCCAGCATCTGAGGCCCAGAAGTCAATGGATATTCAGTGCTGGACTGAGCCTTTACTACTGAACCCCAATATTAAACATAATGGTAAGCAGAAATTACAGGGAGGTCTATGCAGGGGGTAATCTCGCATAATATTCCCCAAATCTTGCAAATTCTTAAGTACATGCTTAATTTTACTCATGTGAGTAGCATCATTGAAATCAATGGGCTATTCCTATGAGTAAAGTTAATTATCTCTATAAATATTTGTAGGATTGGGGCCTATATGTATTACAGTATACCGTTGCACAGTACGATGAGTTATGTGGAGTTAGTCTTAACACTAACTTCCCTGATTTTGTGGGTTTAATAACGTAATGTAATAATCTTTCAGCCAAAGATTCCCAAGGTGCTTGACAAATTTCAAATACAAAGAACACTTTATCAATCAGGTCCTGATTTAGGAAAGCATCCCCATTCACAACATGTGCCTCAGTCCCAACCAAATCAAGGGGTTAGGGTTTTCTTTCATCCCTCACGGAAGTACTGACCTCGCCTGCCTTAATGTTGGGATCATCTCAATATGGAGATGGTTAGAGATAACTGGTAACGCTCACCCTTGACATTAGTTTAACAAAAGTTTTGTAATAAAATAAATGCTTTGAGTCAGCTACACTGCAATTCATGCTCCGGCATTAAGGATGATTCTAATTGTTCTGTCTATTCATGGTCTGCAAATATTTGATGTTAAGGGTCACAGTCAACTTAAACATCATGTTTCTGTCAGAACCTTTTTTTAAACTTACTCTTGATCCAAGTAACACCTAAGATGACTGTCACTGGGAGAGATTAGTGAATTTTCTCTCTCTACTTCATCAGTTTGTTTACTTTGTGTATTGAGAGCTCTTTGTGTATAATCAGTTTCCTTATTTCCCCTGTATAGCCAATTTAGGTGAATTTCATCCCTGTGCACAAGGCCTATGCATCACTTACATCCCATTTCAGTATTATTTCTGGGGCTTATGTGTTGCCTTGTGCCCAAAGATGTACTTCACTCTGTCAGTCACATTCCCCTGAGGTTAGCGTGAACATTTCACAGAGAAAGAGTGAACAGAAAAAGCTTATAAGAAGATTTTTTTGAACCCACAAATATTGGCAATGGTTGACACGAAGCAAGTGAAGAGTCTGACACTACCTTTAGCTTGCTTTTCAAACTGACTAGATTTCCAGTTGACTATGTCCCTTTAATACAACAAAAAGATATATTTTAAAAACTGTTTATAAAAAGGTAATGGTGTGTGCACCGGCCACAGTTTTGAATTGTCATTAGCTTGGGTTATTATGCTGAAAGCTCCTAGTTCACTTGTGTGGACTAAGAATACTCAAAATTTCATCTACAAAACGAATTGAGTCATAACTGGACAAAAAGAGTCCAGCAAACCCTCTCTCTCCCTCTTCCCGACCCATCCTGTAATTTAAGAAAGAATCAACTAGCTTTTCAAAAAAAATATTGTTAAACTCCTCCTACTGTAAGACCTCACGTGCCCATGTTTCAACAGGGAGTAAATTTTTATAGTTAAAGTATAAATGTCTGAAAAGAGGAGATTAAAATGGCAATGCTGAAATAACACAGTGGCATTTTGAGATTCTGCTATAATACAGTTAGGTGAAAATAGTTTTCCTTTCCTTGCAATTTGTATATGAGCTGTGTGCTGTTGATTCCACTTACCTGCTCAAGAGGGGGTAATGTGATACAAATCATGTGACTGTCAAAAGAAAATGTTCACTCTCTTATAAACAAGCTGACAGTCCTCCTTTGCACTTGAATATTTTGACTGAAACATAAAATTGCCCCCTGAATAAGTGGTGCATTTCTGTAAGTTATAGTTAAAGACAGGCTACTAACAGTTAAAGACTTCAGTTTTGGCATTGATACGATGCCTTAATATTTAATCTATCAGCCAGAAAAAAACTGAATTCTTCTGCTGAAATTTTTTTCAGGTTCAAATACACGAGTAGCTCATCTGACTCGTATTGCCACATTCAGAGGTCTCTAGAAAGGTCTCTGAAGAGTCACCTAAATCCTTGTGTTTGCTAACAATTCTGGTGCAAAAATTGCACTTAAAAATATGAAGGTAAACAATTTGTCCAGCTGCTCTTGGTTTAACTATTTATTCTGGAAACTGACAATGTAATCGTCTTTGCAGTTCAGACCTTTTCTAAAAGTATTTCCATCAGCCACAAATACCACATGAGGATTACCAAGTGCCCTCTTGAAACTGCTCACTCATTGATCTGCTGATTTTTGTTTTTAAATTTAAGGAAGTACCTGATTTTAAACTAGATCCTGTTTTCCAGCTACTAAACAAGGAAGTCAGGAGGAAGGCCATTAATACCAGAGCTGTCAATGGCAGAAAATATAGCAAGTACAGCATGAAGTTTAGTGCCATTATTTTTCTCTCTTACACGTTACTGTCTGTGCATTTAATTGAGCTCTGTAAGTCAAAGCCAACATAATGCAGTTTTAAACAACAAGACACCAATGTCAATTAATTGGAGGCTTCAACTCATATGAGTAAAGGCCTCTTGAAGATATAATCTCCAAGACCCACTTCAAAGGTTTTAAAATCTTAAAGAAAATAGGCTTCATATTAATAGAGAGTGCTGAAGCACTGTTTCTTTTCAAAGCCATGCATACTTCATGCAGAAATGTCAAGGCAATAATAAATCCTGGAGACAGATCATGAAATGATCAGAGAAGAGGAATTCAAACTTCCAGACTGAACTCTTGGAAAAGCTGGGGTCAGTCAGTGAAAAAAAACCCAGTGTTCATCGATAATCAACTATAAATAAACATCTTCTTTTAAAAAAACAATGAACAAGAGTAGAAAACACTCAAGCTGTCATTTCAGTTGTACACTTACGAGCCACTGAAGAGGTACAGGATTGCTTTTAAGCGAGTGGGAAAACAATAAGCTTTCATCTTCCACGTGAACAAAACAGACATATGTAGATGATGAAACTGCATCCAGGTAGACGCAACTGTTGCTATTGCTTTTTCATGACCATCTCAGAAAGGAGTGCACTGGATTGACAGTGTTCTAGAGGGGTGTATGTGTGTATAAGTGTGTGTGTATGCGTGTGAGCGTGAGAGAGAGTATGTGACTGGTCCAAATTCTAGAAAGCTGACTCTGTCCCTGCCCCTCATGCCTACCCTTTAGTTTAGTAGGGTTTTCTGCTTGTTTTTCAGGATTTCACCTCTTCGCAGTCTTGGTCGGTGGAAAGCTCCACATCAGACAGTCCCACCTCCATCGCCATAATCAATGATATATCAGAATCACTGCTGACTGCTGGCTCCTGTTCACCTGGAAGAAGACAAGAAAAGGGACTAATGTTCAAGTCTTTATGTCTTGAAGTTTACCACAGTCAGTTTACCACAGATATTTAAATCCAGAGAGAAGCCCACAATCTAGATCCAAGCTTCCCCGGTGTTTGGATCCTAGAGTCTCGTTCTACTCAATCTCTGTCTAAGATGTTTTAAAAATCAACAAACTATACCCAAGAGTGAAGTAAGGCTAACAAAAACTTCTGACAGACTCTTCCACTTCTGAAAAGGTTCCCGTAGAGCTGCTAGTCTTCACGACCTTCCTGCTATTCTACTGAAACTTCCTCCCAATACACATCACCTACCCCACATCTCTCTCCTGCACAGTCTTTCAGGTGTACTCTGGCAGCTCCAGACCCATTGGTCCCAGGGTTTCTACCTTAATTCACCTTGATCTCAACTAAATTTAGAAACAGATCAATTAACCTTCACCTGACTGCAAGTCACCTTATGCTTTATGTTTAGGAAGACCCCATCTTTTTGGTATGATCCTGCAGCCCATATTGGACATGCATTTCAACACTCATAAAGCCAGTGGGAGATCTGCACACCAAAAGACTGCAGGATCAAGCTAATATTTTTGAGGACAAATAAGAAAACCATGATGTCCTGGTCTTTGGGAGGGGATGGAGGTGACAAGGGAAGGGAGACTTCCAGAAGCGAAAGGTCACTTGGGTGGCCAACTCCAATCAACAGTGTGGATCTTTTGCAAGAAGGTTGCTGTTTCATAATTGCCATTATAATTAAACAGATTTGACAGTGTTTCACTGTTATGAAACAGTGTAGGTAAAGTTGTGGTAGTTCTTCCTTTCTAAACTTCATTTCTAGAGCTGATGACTGAACCACAGAATCTGACCTAGACTGAAGTTTAAAACAAAAAGGTGGATGTGAGATTGTCATGAGGTCATGAAATGGTACCTCAATCAAACCACAAAATAAAAAATACAGTATCATTTACCCTCAAGTAAATAAGTACAATCCCTTTTCATCCTGTTCTCAACAACTGCGAGATTCTAACTGTGATTATTAAAGAAAAGGTGTGTCTATTGTTGCTTGTACTACCATCAGACTTGATATTTTGGCAAGAAAAATTAAGAACAGCTGAGTTAGTGCATACTCAAACAGTTACTGCATGCTATTTCCTGCCTGCAACTTTTCACCTTCGATTTGTATACATGTTGTAATTGTAAGACAAGTACTCTGACACACAAGTTTATCTATCTGTATAAACTCATCTCTATCAATATCACGGTAGCCAAAAGCTTAAATATTACTACTGGAGGGAAAAGGAGTACTTACTGAATGAATAATCTAGAGTGCAAACATTAATGGATTTTAATTACATTAGATTGTTGGATTATTTGTTAGATCAAACAGTGAAAAAGTAGAAAGGTATATTTCACTGAGAACGCAAACATCATCTTTATTAATAAAAACTGCCTAAGCCTGAAAGAAACTTTCCAGATTACTGGTATATTAATGTATTTTTCATAGTTTAGAATTTTTTAATAATAAAATGATAATCAAAACAAACTGACATAATATATTACATTTTACATTTAATTCCATTGTTTATATGGTTTAACCACATTAAAAGTCAGCTGGAGGATTCTCAAGACAAAAGTAATTTTAACCTGAACTAGATGTGAGGTAAAGATGAACTAGCTGATTTATACCACTTATACACAGGTATTCTGAACAAACCATGCTGACCCTTCCATACAGATGTCACATCATCATCTAATATGTTTTTCTGGTGCTGTTTTTTCCAGGGAGAGATGGCAGGACCTTGGCAGTCTCCAGAGCAGGAAGACAGAGCAGTGATGATGGTAGCGCTATGACTCACCTACAGACTTCCTAACATCCCCATGTTCAGAGGTGCGAGAAATCTTTTCAAACCCATTCACTTCTGTTCTGTAATAAAAGGCTTATTTTCCATTGGCAAAAAAAAAAAAAAATCACAGTAGGAATTGAAATACACCAGGTAAAATTAATCATCGTTTAAAAAACAATAAGCTGCTGCCTAAGTACGGTCATTTTACAATGACCTTCCTTGTTACGGAAATAGAATCCAATCAGATTAATGACGCAAGGGGTCATAATAAGTAACACGGACAATGCTTCAAAGATGTAAAGTGCTACATAAGTGCTGAGCAGGGCCAGCTTTAGGCCTATTCCACCAATTCCCCCAAATCGGGCCCCGTGCCTAAGAGGGCTGCGTGCCCAGTGAGAATCCCTTCCCTGGCTAGAGGCGCCTTTCTAATTTTTACCTACCTGGCGGCACTTTGGGTCTTCAGCGGCATGTCCTTCACTCACCCCGGGTCTTTGGTGGCACTTCGGTGGTGGGTCCTTCAGTGCCACCGAAGACCTGGAGTGAATGAAGTACCCACCGCCGAAGTGCCGCAGAAGACTCGGAGCACCGCCTGGTGAGTACAAGCCCCACGTGTTTTTTTACGTTTTTTTTTTAAGTCATTCCTGCTGGGACCCTGTCAAAACTGTTTGAATTGGGCCCCACACTTCCTAAAGCCGGCCCTGGTGCTGAGTAGCATTAATATTTCCTTTTTCATTCTTTCAGGGGATTAGCTCATCTGCGATCAAAGCAGAAGTTAAAAAACCCTAAAGCTGTAGCCGCCCATTTCAATACAGTGAGAAGAAGGTGGCAAGGAAGAAATTAAGGTTGTGGACAGCCCGGAGTTTTGTCTAGTTTCTTCACAGTGACACTGGATTCCACTTAATGGGCTCAGTGCTGAACTTCCTTTGACAGGTGAGAACAATGCAAAAGAGCAGATGGATCTCTGTGCATTTAGTGCCTGCTCCTGCCCTGCTAAAGCAAAGAGGGTTGCAACCACTGACTGCAATAGGCATTGGCTCAAACCCTATAAAGTCAGCATAAGATACACCAGACACTGCTTAGTTTTGTCAGCTCTCCATGTACAGATCTGGCTGTGACCAGGTTCCTGCATTGATGCTTTCTATGCCAATATGGTCAGTGTTCCACTCAGACCTGTGCCCATATATAAGTCTCTCCGGAAATATTAATTGTTTACCAGTTGCATCATTTGGGCTCCCCAATGAAGCATGGACTTCCTAGCCATTTCTTTACCAGACGTGCAATAGCACTGACAGTGAGTTTTGCAGAATGGAGTAAACAACTTTTGCCTTAACTGCATGCTCCAAACACCTTAGTAGTATTTGTGTGTCCCCATTTCTCAGGTCCTGTTTGTGACTACAGTGATCAGAAGTCACACATAGCCCAATTTACTAAGAGTATTTGTGCATTAACACAACATTATTAGCACAGCTTTATGTGCCTGACGCAGTGTTGCCAAC
This sequence comes from Gopherus evgoodei, assembly GCF_007399415.2. Taxonomy (NCBI): domain Eukaryota; kingdom Metazoa; phylum Chordata; order Testudines; family Testudinidae; genus Gopherus; species Gopherus evgoodei. Next base: position 90,899,225 of record NC_044326.1, on the reverse strand, counting down.
TTTCATGATTTTACTGCAAGTTTGTCATATTTAATACATTTTCTTAAAGCCCCAGCTCCTAGAGTCAGGTGAGAATCTTAACTTTCATTTAAAAAGAAAAAACAAGTAAGTTTCTAGCCCTTATGGCAGCAGAGAAAACTTGAAAATGTGCATGCTAAAGGCTCAAAACCAGAAGGCAAATAAAAAGAACCCCAATTTATTATTTGTAGGCAATCTCATATTTGGGAGGCTTGACTCACGATTTTTGCCTGCTTAGGGTTGACAATTTTGCTTGCCAATGTGCACTGTAACATTTTACACTTTAAATTGCAGCCTTTTGTGACTGAGGCATGCTGCTGAGTGAAGCAAAAGGCATCTCACAAGCTGATTTTACCACCTACAGTGGGTAATGGTAGACCTCATTCAGAACACCAGTGTCACTTTCCTTTCACTTCCAAGAGAAGAAATGCTACATGTCACAGCATGCTGCCTTTCCCTGCCTAATTCTGTATAGGCCATTTCTATTCAGTTGTGTTCTCTGACACATGATGGTATGAAAAAGAGGAAAGAATGTTTCTAACTTATACTGCACCTGACTTCACTTTGCTGTTACCCTAATGATACTGCTGTGTATGATTGCATGTGGCCTGGCTGCCCAAACTACCTGACCCACCGAGCCGCATATGACAATCTTCAGAAGTTTGAGAGCTGGGGTGCTCCTGCTGGGGCTTGAGGCTTCAGCCCTGGGGGGAAGAGGAAGTCTTGGAGCTTCAGCCCTGTGAGAAGTGCCTGCCGAGGCTCAGGACTTCAGCTGCTTTTGTTACTGCTTCTCCCCAATGAGCTAAAGCAGAGCCCCCTCCCTGCAGCACCCAGCTGTTGGTCACTGCCTCTCCACATGGAGCTTACACCAGGGAGCTGAAGGGAGAAGCCTCTGAAGGAAAGAGGGGAGGGTGCCTGGGGACATGTGACTCAAGCTGTTGGGAGGGTTGAACTTTTAAATTGTGCCCCTGCCTTAGAAGGCAGGAGTCGTTTCTGGCGTAAGTCCCTAGCCCCATGACTCCACTGCAGGGCAGAAGCCTTGAGCTCCCACCCCCTTCCCCAATCTGTTAGCTGGGAATGATGAGGTGTGGGGGGCTCTGGGAGCCATGGTTTGGCCACCCTGGCATATGGCTTAGTTAATATAATAGTGATACAGACAGCCTTCATCTATTTGCAGAATTATTAATAAAAATAGTACTAACAAATGTAACCACTAATTGCAAGCAAACTATGGACAGATAATATTTACCGTGGTGGTTTAAAAACAGGAAGATTGCCAATTTTGCAGTCTATTCTAACCCTATGATTAACAATGCTTATCCATTGTTAAAGATTTGCCCAATACTTTCAATATTTGTATAAATTTTTTCAGGAAAAATTCTTAGTAAAAAGAAAGTTAGAAATATGGGTTTTTAAGGATCTGTCCTAGCTCGTAACATTCTGGGATGGAACAGGACAAACAGTCTATTGTGGGAAAAAGGGTGCCTTTACAAAAAAGACCACATGTCCACTGCCAAGGAAGAATCTCACGTGTTTGCAAACAGACATTCATAGTCACAGATCTGGGACTTTTGTAATTATCCAATCCATGATCAAACCCGAATGTTTTAGTCATGCAGACGTGGTAGTTTTTGCACACCCAAAGGTAGATCGGTCCCCTTTGGTAGCTGCGGCTGATATGAAGGGGACAGAGAACAACCCTAATAAGGTAGCTGGGAACCCCTGACTGGTTTAAAGCTGTTGTAGCTAACTCTACACCACCCATTCCCAACCCCCTCGCATAGTAGCTATTTGTAGAGTATGGCTGGAGCATTCCATCAGGCAGTCCTGGATCTCTGAAATAGGCCTTGTGGAGCCTTCTAACCAGTGCAAGTTAGGGCAGCCCATAGGCTGCTTCTACCTATACCAGCAGCTAAGCCATCCACAGCTGCCCCTAACTTCGGTGGGGTGGAAAGGTAGCAGAACCTGAGTGCTGGACTCAGTGGGAGCATGCACATTTTTGCCACTATGACCAGTGAGTCCACACACTGGAAAAATGGCCCCAAATACCATATAGAAAACTTAAGAACTTAACTACTATAGATTGTTCTCTATGCTAAAGGGTAGACAGAGAAATCTTGAGATTTTTGCCATTTTCCCTTCTCCAGGCCTTCAGGTGGCAAGCACTCTGTTGTTAGACCCTCTCTTGAAGATGCAGGGGAAGTATTGTTTATTACACTTTAAATGAAAGTTGTCACCAAGGGTATAATTCAGCTGTCAAAAGAGTAACTAAAGCCAAACAGCTTTTTTTCTTGTGGATTAAAAACTTGGGCCACAGCAGTAAACTATTCAGTAGGAAGCTGATCTCCATTCCCTTATATTTTAGTAATGGCTCATGAACTAATTCAGCTTACTAAGGAGTCCAGTCTTTCATGCACACAATTAAACTGATGGCACAAAACCTACTGGGGGAGAATGTTTTTTTTATCGTATGACAGTCACATGAATTAGGAAGTAAGAAAAAACTTGTAGGGGGCAACTTACTTCTAAAATTATGTGCAGACAATGCTGCCTACCATATAATGTAGGCTTCTATTTGTGCTAAATACGCTTTTCTTGGGTTGCCCTCTGATGTTTTAATTATTGCTGCAATTCCTGACAGAAGATAATAAATGTTTGACTTTGAAGGAATATTATATATACATATATGTCTTCAAAGGCATTGATTCATCATCCAGTCAGACAGTTTACAACTACAGAGTTTATTACATTACTTAGGCCAGGTCTTCAGCTGGTATACATCGATCACTGAAGCCAATGGAGCCCTTCATCTAAAAATCTAAACATACACTGTATCTGACAGGATCTCATACTGCCATCTCATGAAACTCATCCAGATTCAAAACTGTTTATTTTATGTAGGGGTGGAATTAAACCTGCTCTGCCCCACCCCCCCCATACACTCTCCATCTATGGGGAAGTTTGGATCCAGAGCTAGACAGAGATCCCAACTTTGCAGTTTCTGCCCATTTCTAATTTGCAGCTCAAATTTAGCTTTAAGGCATTACCTCAGGTTAGGTGACATATGGAAGCAACCTACCCCAAAGGGAAATTAAAGACAGAATTGCCTCTTGGAGCCCAGAAAATATGGCTGCTACACCAACCTTTGTCCACTGTCCTCCGTGTCTGGTCAGCTTTTCTGGCTGGCGTAAAGAAGAGTGGACGTTGATCTGCCTCCTTTCCAGAGGTTAGCTCGAACAGCATTGCTAACTCTGCAGTCTCATTGGACTCACTGAGCCACATTCTGCTCAGTATAAATCCACATTAACTCTGCTGATTTCAATGGTATTATTCTGGGGAAAATCTGAATAATCTTGATGAAAATCTGATCTATTGTGTTTGGCCACCAAGCAGAGAGGTAGGACTGAGAAAGGAAAAAAATACTCCTCAAGCCCTCTCCCTCCTTTTCATACCCAGAGAGGGGCCAGGACCAAACTAGTCCTTTATGTATATTACTGTCACCCCTCTGCTGAGCAGGTGCAGATATTGGGGCCTGGCATGTTGGTTTTCTGTTGCAGAAGACTGTCAGTCCTATGGAGTTAAGGTATTTTCTTAGTATACATTATATACTCTTATACTATATACTCCAGTCCTGCAGCAGAGGTGGTCACAAATGGCACACAGGCAACCCCATCTTTCAGAAATCTTAACCAAGGCAGCAATGCCCAGTTCCCAGGAAGAACGTATTACTCAAGAACTGATTTTTGTTAGTGAGATTAAAATGAGAGTTTATTGTTCACCACTCTCAATACAACTGCATCACAAAACTAACAACTATACCAGATTGTACCCCGCCCACCTGCTAAGAATTTTTTTTTTGTAAGAGTATGCTTAACAGTGCCATCTGGTGACTCCCTTCACAACAGTAGCAATAATGAATTTAATAAAACTGCATGCTAATGAGCTGTTGGTAGAGGTCTCAGTTACAAACTTGCCCTGGGGTATGTGTGAGGGGGAAGTATAATAAAACTTCTAACAACATGTTTCTGTGCACTGGAGCGAACAATGTTGATGGAGACATTTAGATGTCTATAAAAGGAGAGCAAAGGAATGGGGGAAATGCTTCAGAATCCAAGATACTGAGGAAAATGCTGAAGCTGCTATACAACCTCTGAGATAGGGGATATCAAAATCTTTTCGATGGTAGGGAAAATATCAGGAAAATTAGCAAGAGCTATGGAGGTGGAGACTAGAATCTTTTCCATACAAAATCAGACTGAGACCTAATTGAATGTAACTACTCACAACAAGGCTCTGGAGCAGAGATGGCCCATCTGTGGCTCTGGAGCCACATGCGGCTCTTCAAAAGTTAATATGTGGCTCTTTGTATTGGCACTGACTCCTATACAAGGTACGGGGGGGGGGTGCTGATTGGTAGGGCTGCCAGTGAGTGGGAGGCACTGGGAGTGGGACGGGGGAGCTGATGGGGGACGGGGGCTGCTGATGTATTACTGTGGCTCTTTGGCAATGTACATTGGTAAATTCTGGCTCCTTCTCAGGCTCAAGTTGGCCACCCCTATTCTGGAGGATAAAATGACCTGTATAGATGACTGAAAACAGAAGGTGCAAAAATAAAATTGTAGGTATTCCTGAAAAAATGGAACATAATGACGTGAAACAATTCATACTAGATACAATCTCACACTACCATCAACTCTTTATGTTTGACTCGTGTACATTTCTGGGAAATTGGGAGAGTCCATAGATGGACCTGGTGAGTTTCCATGAAGAGATCAAATATGGGAGTGAGCTCTCAGTACAATCAGGGAGCAAAAGATATACTGAATGAGAAGACACAAGATTGTTTCTTCCACGAATCCTTGCTATGTATGAATCCTTGATGGAATTTCTCTCTCTTAACTATATGTCTTGCAAAGAGACTATATGAGCCTGATCCCAACTTTGATATACCAGATTTATGCCAGTATGATTCCACTGAAATCAGTGTTGTCAACACTGTCATGGGCACAGACTGTTAATTAAAATACTTCCTTCTAAGTGTAGTAGATGCCTGAAAGACACTTTCACTTTCAGTGTGTCTGATGTAAACTTGATAAGGAGTCATAATATAGGAGTAATAATTCCCTAGTAAAATCAATATGCTATATATGGAACCATTCTGACAATTTTTGATTAAGTTGAAAAAGATGTGTTGAATCCCTGGAAGAAATATCTAAAGGCAAAAAAGTTTAGTAAGTGTTCTCTCAGAATTTAATTTATATTAGAAATTAAGCTCTAGGGATTCAGAATGCTCCAGAAGTGCTGTAAAATATGTTACTGTGCAGCAACTAATTATGTGCATGCAATATTCTAAGGATTTGGATTAAGGGTCCCAGAACCAATTTCTCACTGTTTTAATACTGGATTAAGGCCTGATTTTTTCCCCCTCTGTTCTTAACTTAGTTTCAGCTACCTCCATTTTGAGTTCCAAATCCAATATCCGTAAAGGAAAATAAATCAATTTTCTTCTACAAGGGTTAGATTACCACATACTGCAATCCTCAGAGGAATCATGTCCATGGGTTATAGCTATGATTCCCGCATAAAGTACATTTTACGCTATCAAAAGAGCAATATATTGATGCCAGACACCATACAATCATGTCTTTCCTGTTGTCCCACCAGAATTTGTGACTGAAAATGTGCCCATATTGTCTTTTTATGTTCAGTTTTACTCCTAGGGCGAAATCCTGGTCCTACTGAAACCAATGGCAAACTCTTACTGATTTCACGCTTAGACTTTATTTACTAATAACATGATGATGATGCAATAACACTCCTTCACCTGCAGTAAACTATGTTCAACCTGCAGAATTGGAGCTGAGTGAACCCAAAGAACTTCAGTTCTGCTGTTCTCCACAAAGATCCATAATCCTGACCAGGAATTCATATTGCAGCTATTTTATCTGAAAGGGCTAGTGGAGCATAGGGACATTTTCTTCTGGCCAGCCACAAGGGGAGATGGCTGTCTTCTTCCCACTGTCCACACTCCAGCAATGGGCTCCCAGAATGCGGGGTACTGTGATGTGGAGACGATGATGCCTGTGCTGTGACAAAAGTGTCTATCTCAAATTCAATGTTGGGTTCATTCTGAGGGATGTAAATACAGATGATTTGGACAGATTCACGTTTACGCCCTAATCGTTCACCCAGTCTGGTAAAACTATGGGATATTTGTATCAAATGATGGTGCTACATCTAGAAGAATGGTGTTGAGGAAGGGTAGGTGGAATAGGGAGAAGCCAGCACTGTCTCCCAACCCATCTTCCCTCTATTCCACCTACCCTTTCTCAACACCATTCTTCTAGGATCCATTAAATCCTGCACACTGTGGCCAAAATTTTCAAAACTAATGTTAGGTTCTTAAATCCATATTTAGGCTTCTAAACAACAATAGCCTGTTTTTTATCTGCAGCTCCCAAAGGGATTCGTGGGTGCTTAGCATTCCTGAAACTAAGGCTACTTATATTTAGGACCCTAACTTTAGACTTTAAACTATTAGGCCATGTGTTACATTGACTTTATCCCATTGCCCACCCAGATTGATATATTGCACACAAATTCACTGACCTACCATGAATATTTAAATAAGTGAATGTATTTTCCATGATAAGAAATGTTTAAGAATACAAAAGGATAATCTTTTACACAGGTGCTTAATAACTCAGGCAAGCATGTTTCTAGGTCAATTGCCAGAACAGTCCTGATGTACTACTATGTGCTGCCATCTCAAACAATAAACATCAGCATTACTGGTCCTATTTTAAGACAGTCTCTCAACAATGAAATACTTTTTGTTATTATTTTCAGCTATGGTTGAAAAACAGTATCAAAACTGGATCCCTTATTCATGGAAACAGTCGCATCTGATAACCATGGGACCTCTCAAGTGTGTAAAGGAAGCAGGCTTTAGTTTAAAATCCATCCCGTTCTCAGGAAAAAGAAGTTCTGCAAAAGGCCTACTGAGATAGAAGTCAGGTGCAACACCGGGAAAAGTTACATACATTTGTTCCCCACATTGTTCACAAAAGACTTCAAGAATAATTGCACAGGAATGCATTCTATTGTGAATAGAGGATCAGTTTTTATACTACCTCAGTCCGGCCCTTCCTGAGCATACTGAATTATGGAATATATTTGGCATTGACTATCACCTACTAGCTGCTAAAGGGTATTGTACAGATCTCTTTCATGTATGCTTTCTTCTCCTTCAGCCATCTCAATGCCTTTTCCCATGCTGTGTCCTATGCCTGCAATGTCTTCTCTGATCATTTATGCCATACTATTCTCTTCCCTCTTTTCTTGTTCAAGTTGTGCTTCAAACTCACTTCTTTCCAAAAATTAGTCACTTTCCCACCTTCCCAAGACATTCCCCTTTCTCGTGTGTGTGTGCGTGCGCACGCATGCAATATCCTAAGTTTTAAAAAAAATCTTAAAAACCAGAAATTCCATCCCATGGCATCATATTAACACCCACATGGGTTGTTAGCAAGGTTGGAAACTTGAGACCCACCACATACACCCCCTGCCACTTGAGCTAATGGAGTAACTGATACCAATAGTATGGCATCTTCTATGTGGACCAGCACTAGAAGGGGATGGGACACTTTGGCAGTAGGTTTCAAAGATACTTGCTAACAGCAGAGGAATGGCGAGACCTACTGGGCACACACTCTTCTGCCCTTTTTCCCCATGCTGGATCCCTTTTGCCTCATCACCTCCAAACTGTCCTTGTCCCAGTCCTGTCTCTTCCCTACCCCAGCTCCTTGTTCCAGCCTCATTCTCCTAACCAATCCCAGTCTCCACTCCCCAGGCTTCTTTTGCTAATCCCTATCTCCTTGGCCAGCCAGTTCCACTATTCCCATTTAAGTCCCAATCTTCCCCCCTCCACATATCCAGTACCAATCTCCTTGCCCAGCTAGTCTCAGTTCCCAGCCCCTTCTCCGATTGGTCACTCCTCTCCTTGCTGCTCTGGCTCCCAGTCTTAGTCTTCCTTCCTGGGCTCCTCTTCAATCTCCCTCCTGCCACTCCCTCACAGGTTCTCTTACCCAGCCCAATCTCTTTGCCTACCTAGCCAGGCCCAGTTCTCCACCCTGCATTACAGCTCGTCAGATCTGTCTCCCTTCCCACTGTTCCCACCCACTCCAGTTCCTAGTCTACATGTCCTTCTCCAGCAAGTCCCAGTCTCCTCCAGCTCCTCATCCAATCTCAGTGTCCCCGCAGCCAACTGGCTCTCTGTCTCAGTCTCCCCTTGATTCCAGTTTCTCTTCTCTCTCCAATCCCAGTATCACCACATTGCATGTTCCACTCGACTCCCTTCCCTCCCCACTGCTCCACTTTTGTTCTCTCAGCATTTGTCCAAGGCACCTTTCTCATCCATTCTGCCAAGGTGACAGCAGGGGTGGGGTCTCTGAGCACACACAAGAGATAGGCTGCCTGCTTTCAGTTCCACCCTGGCCCAGAACAGTTACTACCACTGGCTTTGTCCCTGTAGCCTTGGGCTGTACTGGGCTCGGTTGCTCTGTGCAAATGGCACATCTGCTGTCTGGTCACCAAGGTTACTGAGGGAGGTGGTGGAATCTCCTTCCTTAGAGGTCAGACTTGACAAAGCCCTGGCTAGGATGATTTAGTTGGGGATTGATCCTGCTTTGAGCAGGGGGTTGGACTAGATGACTTCCTGAGGTCCCTTCCAACCCTGATATTCTATGATCTATGACATGTAGGATCTGTGAGAGGATGGAACATGTTCTATGAGGATGGAATCCTAGGAAATTTTACCTGTTAAACTCTAAGAAGTTTCTACTGAGCATATGCAAATTGTAATTCTTCAAAGGGTTATTACTAGGCCAAATTTGGGCACATTTTCACAGGGATGGCTAAGAGGCTGCTCATTGCCAATTTCCAGTCCCTGCTCCAAAGCCTGGGGATGCTATAAATGCTGAAAGGAAAGGCCACCAGACTTTTTTAGCATGGGATAACAAACAGCTGACTCATTTGGGCTGAAATTTTCAAAAAAATTCAACCTGAGGCAAACACCTGGCATGTCATTTCATCCCAAATGGTTGAAATTTGGCAAAGTTGTAAGCACCTGATAACAGGGTCTTATAATAAGTAGTGTTGGGCAATTTTAACAATCGGAGATGCTACTAGTTCCACATATAAAATCAGGAACATACATAATGTGCAACATGTGATACAAGAAAACCTGCTTTCTTTATTTTGTGTATATTTCCCTCCTTCCTTTCCCTTTCCCAAATGTAATTTTTCCCTGTGGCATGGCAACATCCCAGATCCTGCAAACACTTTTACATATCTTTGTAATGTTGCTGAGAGGCATAGTCCCATTGAAGTTAACAGGATTACTCATGTGCATGAAATTATCCACTTGCTTAAGTGTTTGCAGTTCTGACACCCTAGAGCAGGATTGTGCCTAACCCCTCTATACAGTACACCCAGGCACACCCATTGCATGGCCATAGACAGAAATATCAAATGTTAACGGTTACAAGTTGGGCATAAACAAACCGTTTTGTCAAAAGAGACTGGTGCCTTATTTGCCATTTTTTTTAAATGAATGGCAGGATCAGATAGGTGGGTCTCCTGAACACAGAGTGCATGTCTGGAAATGCCATCTTCGAAACAAGAGCACAGCTGGTCCACTTAGCAAGCTGACAGGCTGCCATGACGGTTCAACCCTAAGTACTATGTAATTCACTTCCAGCTACTGCAATGTTGTAAAAACCTTCAAGGTATTGACCTATTTAGACTTATCTAACTATTGCTGTGTCACGTCCTGACATTTCACCGATAGCTTTGTCAAGGGTGATTTCAGTACATTTATATACCTATTATATACACGCACGCACACCACCAACCCCATGGAGAGAATCAAACAGATGCTATTGAAATCAGACCATTTTAATACATAAAACTTTGCAATTACCTAAGAAAGCTGAGGGATGGGGATCTGAGGGCCCAAGAGGGAGGGACTTCTCAAACACTGAGTGAGTCGTAAGAAGCAGCTGCTGAGTTATACCCATAAGCTGGGGTGTGGGAAGAGAAGTCCCATGGGCGAGAGGATCCTGCAAGAGCAATGGCAGGGAAAGAAAGGCGCACCTTTTATCCCCCACCCTTTTCTGATGCCCCCTCCTGGGACCCTTCCACACTCTTATCAGCTCTATTGTAGCTCCTCAAGAGCCCCAGAGTTGAGTGTCGGGTCAGCAGAAGCTCCATCACCAACATACCTGGCAGCTAGGCCCAGCCCCCCATCCAGAAAGAGCCTCCAGCAACAGCCAAACAAGCCACAGCACCCTATCCAGTCACAAGAAACAGCCACCTACCTCATTCTCCTAGCCCACTGCTTGGACCATGTCACCCTTCTCCTTTCATCCCTCCCGACTCCCATTTCTCTTTTGCATTGACTATAAACTGCTTGTCTTCACTTTCACATTGCCCATCTGACCCTATCATCTTTCATTCCCTGCTGAAAGGTCAACTCCTGCCTCCATTGCTGGCTTAAATGTTAAGCAAGCACCTTCCTGCTTTCTCCCAGGCTGTGCCTCACACTTGGGAGGAGCTCCTCAAACATCCACAACACTACCTCATTATTCTCCTTAACACTCTCCTTTGCCAGGATGCCCACAACCACCTTGACAATGGTTATGTCACTGGTGTGCCTACATCACTGCCCACTGTGCTGACCACAATGGTCTTCTTGTTTCCTAGTATTCCCTGTCAGTCTGTCTATATATCTGTTGTCTCGTGCTTAGATTGTAAGCTCTTTCGGGCAGGGACCATCTTTTTTGTTCTGTGTTTGTACGACACCTAGCACAATGGGGTACTGGTCCATCGTTAGTGCTCGTAGGGGTTATGGCAATACAAATTAAAAATAATAATAAACCTATGTGTAGTGGTTGGTCATAGATTATGAATCATTTATCACTATATTACAACAGTGCAAGGATTTCTACAATAGCTAAGCTAAGAAATGAGTACATGTGTATGCCCTATAGAAAGGGAGTAGAAATCTCTATCTGTGATGCATGCCACTTAAAAAATATCAGTGATAGGAAGAGCGAAATAAAGGTAGTGATTAATATACATATTCCCATATGAACTACTAGTATTAATATATGCTACATAATCTATAGTATACTGCTAGACTGTTAAAGATTTTTTTTTTAATCCCAAAGTATAAGGTTCCAATCACAGTTTAATGTGTGTTTCTCAAGGTCAGAAAGATGAATTCTAATTGCTACTGTGGCTATTTTATTTTATTTTATTTTATTTTATTTATCCTTCTGCAAACACAGGGGGAGAAAGTTCTTGATCAAACAAGTTTACAGCCTTGTTCAGACACAGCATACATTGCATATGACTGAGTCTGAGGTGGCAAAGGAAACTTTTTTAAAAGGCTTCATGGAAGAAGCGCTTTTACAGGAGGCTTGGGAGAATGAGAAAAGTGGCACTGGGTGTACAGTTAGGTGGACACCAAGCACATAGATAAGACAAAAGGATGATTACATACGGGGCTGTAAGGAGGGAAGCTTGGGTGAACAATAAAAGGGTGAAAGTAATGTGATACCTCTGTGAAAATGTAATGGAAATGTCTCTTGCATTACATTCTGGCTGTGGATCACAAATGCTATCTTTTTTCAAAAAGAGGGCCACCACTAGCAATAGTCTATAAAAGGTCAATTTTAATTTAAAAATTAAATTTTGACTACGTTATAGTTCATGTATGGTGAGAAGTCATTTTTATCATGTGAACTTTAAGAGTGCTGTGGCACGTGAAAACAGAGCCCTTTTCGTTTAACATCTGTGATTTGTTACCCTGCCACCCCCAGAAAATGAATAGCTTGTTTTGAGGGCAATTCTTGTTAACTCTTCAACTATGAATGACTGTAAGAACTGTTGTTAAATCTGGTCATATATGCTTCTGTTGGCAATGTGTCAGTGATTTTCAAATCTGCCTCAGTGGGTATATTTTACTGCATAAACTCTCAACAGCTAAAGTCACTAGCAAAGCATTACCCAGGAAAATAAGGTACCAGCTTTTCAAGAGCAAGTACTGAGAAGGTCTCATGCACAAACGCATAATGGAAGCATGTGTGGATCATGGGATTTAGTGTAGTAATATGTACAAGCAGAGAATAATATTATCTTTGGTGGTGATGCTGAATTGTTCCTGATTCAAGCAAACAGAAAGGAAAGAAAAAAATATATCTATGTTGTCTGAAACATGGCATGAGTGTCATCTCGTTCCCAGTATTGATCCCACATACCATCTCCTATATTATTAAACAGAAAATAAGGTAATTCCAATATATATTAACCTAGGGGCAAATTCTGCCCCTTTCTTTACAGTGTAAAAGGCCTAACATGCAATGGAACTGACCAGGTCCTGCTGTCCAGGGTGTGTATAAAAACATAGAAGCAGTGATGGGGATGTGGAACATCTGCAAGGTGTGCAGTCAAGAACCATGGAAGCACCCTGTGTAGTTGTGTTTGGGAAGGCTAGGCAGACTGGATATGTGATCAGGGGGAATCCATCTGTACACAGATTCGCCAGCTATTTATTACCCATGCAGCACATGGTTCAGGCAGAATAGAAATTTACTGCATCCTGAAAGTTGTAGTAACAGCTCTGCTGCTGAGCTGTGGCCTCCTTTTCTCCCCATCTCAACTCTGATCATCATCATCACACAGTCCTCTATGGGCTACGGGCTGATTTGCAAGATTAGGCCCTGGATGTAGAATGTATATATGATTCACCACATCTGACCATTTCAACTCTCTATCTTGTAAAAATGTCACTCATTAAATGCGCTTTACCTATTATACAACAGGCAGGCATAACAAAAATAAACTGGAGTCATTTGACTAAAGTACAGTATTTAGATTAAAGGTCAAGAGTCACAAGTTCATAGAAAAAGAAAACATACAAGAGAAACCTCAAAGGTAGATGAAAAAACTAAAATGAACAATAATGAACATTCAGTTTGCCATAAGGGGGAAAATTGTTTTAGTCATCAATATGTGCATTAGCAATGAACAAAAATGGTTTAACTCTCAGGTCTTTCAACTCTTATGGAAAAGTCCTGTAGACTTTAATGGGGATAAAATTAATAGAGTATAGAAATTACTTTGAAAATCTACAGTACTTCATAAAGAGTGATCTTTATTTTTTTTTTATTTCTATGGAATGACTAATTTGCTTTTAAAGGCTTTAGGATGATTCAAAAATTCTATAGAATTGTTATTATATATAAAGGAAAGCTCAGTTTGAAAATTATCTATGCTGGGTTTCTTGTTATTTTCAAAGCATGTAATTCCTTCTCTGCATGTGCACAGCCCACCCACTCACACCTGGATATGCAGTCTTGGCTCATGATTACAGACAGGAGAGTGAAAGAACTCCAGATCGACACATCTAAAGCTAGCACACTGCCTCTATTGTTCATTAGCAAACACTGAAATGATACACCACCAGGCATTGCTGAAAGTATAGTAAACAGATACCTGAAGGTAAGTGACCTGAAGTTACTCTGTCATTTTCATATTTTTCATTTTCTCCAAGCAGGGCCGGCTCCAGGCACCAGCTCAGCACACAGGTGCTTGGGGCGGCCAAGGGGAAGGGGCGGCAAGTTGGGCTCTTTGGCAGCAATTCGGTGGACGAGTCCCTCTCGGAGGAAAGGACCTGCTGCCGAATTGCCGCCGAAGAAGAAAGCGGCGCAGTAGAGCTGCACCAACGGCGATCACAGCTTTTTTTTTTTTTTGCACCGCTGGTCTCCAGGTTCCAAACAATTTTTTTTAAACAAAGGAAAACTCAACTATGTTTCAAAAGTAGCTCAGAAGTTGAACACGATTTTTAAGCTGTGAAGTGTATTTCCATTCTTAAGGACAAAAAAGTGGATATCTGGTAGCAACTAAAATCATCCACTGTTTATACCCAGTTTAGAAAAAAAATTAACTTATGTCGTCCATCCCTCTGCCAGTGCAGACTGACAGCTGGATGTCAACTAAAAGCTACAATAGCTTGTTCACAAAAAAGAAAGGGGAAGAAAAGGAGTTTTGGCATTCTAGAGATGATCAACCAACCACATCTCTCTTCTGCCTTGATGTCATTCACAATCTTTCACACCATGCAATAATTTCTACATTCCAGCTCGTTTATATAGATGTTGAACAGAAGATATCCCAAATCTGAACACACTAGTAACCCACTTGAGTATTTAAAGTTTTAACCACCCATATCCTGCCTGCCAACCAACTTTTAATAATGATACCTGTAGTTGTTCTAGCACTGAAACTTATGTTCTTGGGTTTGCTCCTCACTAAAGGTGAAGTTTACCCCTCTGTTAATGGCCTACTTAAGGCCTGTATCCTCTTTTGAGGTCATAAGTGGGACGCAAGTGGTGCACAGGCTTTGCATCGGCCTTCTGCACAGGGTGAATTTCATTGAAAGGTTCTTCTTTGTTGGTGTCCTTTCAGTTTTGAATACCTCTCTTACCAAGACATGTCGATTAGATAGAGTTACTCAAACTCACTTTAGGGTTTCTGTTTTGCTTTGTATGAGGGATGGCGACAGGGGAATGCAGTAGATTAAGCTGCGGCCAACACACAGACTAACAAGTTAGACCAGGGGTCCCCAATGCGGTGCCCGTGGGTGCCATGGCGCCCACAGGGGCATCTAAATGCGCCCGCATCCTGTCCGGCGGTCGAGCATCTGCCGAAATGCCGCCAAAATTCAGTAGCATTTTGGTGGCGACACCTCTGGATGACGCTGCTTGCCACCGACAAGAGACGACATTTCAGCGGATGCTCGGCTGCTGCCACGGTCCTTTGTCTGTCACCCGCGGACCACTGGTTGCGGACCACTGGTTTAGACATTATACTGGCAGTTATGGTCTATTAATGAATCTGTTACATGCAGAACTGATGAGTAGGAAGGGTAAAAGTAAATCAACACAGCCACCAGCACCCTTTCTTCTTAAGTATGAACATTTACTAGAGAATTCTGTAAATACTGTACAGTACATGTAACCAAGATTAAAGAGCACACAGCATCACACAAAATCCCAGGTCAAAGGACATTTAGCAATCCTGAGCAGCTATAAAGTTTAGGTTTTGCAGGCCACAGGAGTAAAACACTTAATCCACGTGGCAAAGAGCTGTTTTTATTAGGACCATGCTTCCTTTCATTAGGCCAGAAAAAGAGGCTGTATCAAAACCAGTTTTGGACAAAATAAAGCACATTAATTGTCCTCTGGGTGTTCTTTAGGAAGCTTTTACTGTCTAGATAAAAGAATGTGGAAATATTTCTTGATTTAAGCAAAACACTGAGTTAACTTTATATAGGAAAAACAGGCAATTCTAAAAATAATTATGTCCAGATGCAACTGTAAATAGAATAAGAGTTAGACATGAGTAGAATGATGTCTAATTGGATCAGAATTCTTCAAGATTTTACCATCTCTTGCAGCAGTGCTAATGTCAGTGGACAAAATTCTAACAAATGAGAGTGTGTGCACATACATGCATGACTATTAAATCGCAGCCTAGAAAAGTACCTCCTTTAAATCAAGCTCTTTCTCCCATGTCTTGTCCAAATAAAAATTTTAAAATCATTTAAGGTATCTCTCTTTTTAAATAGGACATGTTCCTTAATAATGCTGAAATGATGAAATCAAACTTATTGAACTATTAAAAAAAAACAGCCTTTGCCTTCTAGACCACGTCTCTTGGAGTTAAAAGTTTATCTAAAGGAGTGCTTGTAAAAGAAAAATAAAGCAAGCCCTTCTGTTGTTTGTTCTGAAATTGAGGTAACGAGCATTTCAAATAAAAGATTTTTCAAATGATTCAACTTTACCTTAAAGTTAAGTTTTTAAAAGTTGAAACAAATCTATTAAGTCATTTAACTTGGCCTGATCCGATGAAATGTTAGGCCAGGTTCTTTATTTTACCATCTTTAAAACAAGTGATTTTTTTTTGTTGCACTTCTTTAATGAGCTTCTTTCACTTTCTTTCACCTCTACTAACATAAATAATACAATGAAAGAAGCAAAAAATTCTACTTGCCTGCTCTAAAGGTGCTAAGGAGATGTGAGAATTACAAACCGAAGGGAGGACAAAAAGCAGCAGGGCTAGTGCAGGGGAGATAATTTGGTCACTGATCCAAACCCAGCCCAGCCCAGTCCAGTAGTGATGGAAAGCTGTTACTACTTGACAACTGTTTGGAAGCCTACTTAAAATAAGTGTACCATCTCAGTCCAGTCCCAAGTGGACAAGCTTTCACTTAACAAAAACATCCATTGTACTTGGCACTAATTAGTATCCTGGTTGGAAGACTCCTTAGAAAGGCCACGGGTTGAGGCACTGATGGATTGCTGTGCCTGTGCGAACCTCTGTGAAGTCAAAGGGGCTCTATACAGGTGCAGCACTCCGCTTGTGTGCACTTAGGGTTGGAATTTACCCTGTGCAGAAGACCAGCAAAAGGCCTATGCATGATTTGTCTCTTCAAAATAGGGGGTTAGTGGGACTGAAGTGGTGCATAGGCCTTGTGCATAAAGGCAAAGCACAGCCATAATGAACAAGGAGATTTTACTAACTTTTGACTCTCAGAGGTGGCCAGCTCAAGATCAGCTTTATGGCTAATTGACCAGGCAGAATGGGGAAGCCTATGTTATTTCTGTTCTATTGAGAGAGGATTTCAGTTTGCAGGGTTTTTTGTTTTTGTTTTGTTTTTATAAGCAGTATAACAAAAACAAACAAAACCAAACCACTGGAAAGGTGAACAAATCCTTCAGAAATGTGAAGGGGATATTCCTAGAAAACTAGATCATGTCGTCACCAAAGGTATGCCATTAACTTGCTGCTATGCTACACACAAACCTAACAGAAGCAGACATATTAAGTCTACTGAAGTGTTATTATCC
This sequence comes from Gopherus evgoodei, assembly GCF_007399415.2. NCBI lineage: Eukaryota > Metazoa > Chordata > Testudines > Testudinidae > Gopherus > Gopherus evgoodei. The sequence goes on along the minus strand of NC_044326.1, from coordinate 90,882,231 downwards.
AATTTACACCAAGACAAACTAATTTTTGAACACTTTATTTGAACTGAAAAGCTTTTGCCTCTACTCCATTCATTTCAATACATCTTTAGTTATGGAAAAGTTTTTTTTTTCCAGATTTTTAAAGAAATACCCTCTGTTCCCAATTTATCTTTACAGTTTTAAAAGTCATTTTTAGGTTCTGAACCTCCACACACGTTCTTTGGCAAGAAAGAACGAAGGCGACTTGTTATCCTACCCACAGAAGGGAAGCTGAGATAGCTTTGTTATTTTATCTTTCAACGATCTGACAACCAGGAAAGTTACCTGTGAAACCTCTAAATAAATTCAAGTACCTTTGCATCAATAATTTAAAATCTGTGTTAGTATTTCCATCATTAATACTGCTATAAAAATAGCGTAGCCATTTTTAAGATATAAAATTAAAAAAATAAAAACTCTTAAAAATATTTTAGTGAGCTCCAATGACCTAAAAAAAGGCTCTGCTTTTAAACTGAAAGTTTCCATCTGGCAAAAGAATGCATTTGGGGATCCGAAAAAATTAAAAAGTTAAAATAAGGCCTAATTATTTAATTTAGAAATAATATGAACCTTCTGAATCAGAATAAACATCCTTTAAATGCACAGAATTCCACTGGGAAGGCAGACTTACGTGCAAGCATTAGTCCGATCCTTATTAATGAGACATAACCTGAAGTGTTTATTTGCCACATCTATTTAGCATGACAGAGAAAGAAAGAATTCCTTCAAACAAACCCAAATGCGTCCAGCTAGTGGGTGGAAAGTACAGTAATTAGTAGTATTCCAGGCTGACCAGTCCAAAAGATGATCTCTCCATCCTAGCTTTTCCTGGCACCTTTTCCTTTAAAATGTGTTCTCAGAATGGAAAAGGCTATCAACCTCTGAACAGCTGGGAGAGCAAGCATCAGAAATTCCAGAGTAGGTTTTGTTTAGGGTCTTGTTTTCTAAAAACTCTTATTATAAGAATATTGCAGCCCTAATGGTTGCTGGCTTTTCACATACTAGAAAGACATTTTTAAAGGTATCACTAATATTCTGGAAGGAACTTACATATTTAGGACCTTGAGTGTCTCTTTAAGCAGACTTGACATAATGTTTAGCAAACATAGTGCCTAAGCAAATGCCTCAACCTTGTTAAAAATACCATGCATGTTGGACAAAATGCACCTCAAGTACTGCCTTGCATGACTGATATGTTACTTTGAAAGTGTCATGTTCTAGTGGAATATTCAAAACATACTGTCTCATTTTACAACTGCATCAGGAGAAATTTTTAATTTTTGTTATTTTTTAAAGCAACTTAGCATTATCTCAAGAACAAAAATGCAATCTAAGAAATCTATTATAAAAGCATGTTCATCATCTGATATGCTGTCCTCTTCACAAGCAGGCTTCAGGACATTTTGGTACACAACTGCTGACTTTTATTTTTGCCGGTGGATGCTTTTGAAGAAGTTTGTGTGTTTGGGGAGGGGCTCTGCCAGTTTTGGGGTAAGGCTATTTTCAGCATATTTATACACTTCTTTCATAGTCTAGTTATTGAATGTGTCTATCATTGATATCTTAATTTAACGAGGAAAGTACATAAGTAATCATTATTAAATTACATAATTACATTATCATGAATTATAGTATATTAAAATCATTGCACTCACCTATATGTTGTCTTTACTAACGGCCCAGTTTAAAGACATTATGTCTCATTGTAGCTTTCTGGATGAAACTGTCAGCAACACAGTAGCTCATAGGTGCTCAATAACGGGTTTACAATGGCATCAGTGGCGCCAGGCCTACATGCAGAAGGGGCCCCAGTGTCTGGTCTGGGCCTCCCCGCCCACTACCCACCAGTGCTCTGCCCCCACTTGGCCTCTTCCCCCAGAAGCCACGCCCACCGCTTGCTCCTCTCTGCCCTTATCCCTTCTCCTCCTGCTTGCTCCCCACCCCTGTGTGAGCAGAAGGTAGAGATTTGAGGATGGGGGGAGGCTGAGTGGAGGGCAGAGCCTTGGGGCAGAGCAGCAGGCAAGGCCTCGGGGGGAGAGGCTGAGCGGGGGCAGGAAGAAGCAAGGGGCAGGACCACGGTCTGGGTGCCAGGGCCCACAAAAAGATTAATCCAGAGCACCCCCTATTTTTTTCAGTGGGTGCTTGAGCTCCAGAGCACCTATGGAGTCAGCACCTATGTTTTGGTCTCTTGTTCTGCATCTTTTCCATACATTTTCTCTGCTTGCAGCACTTTTCTTTGTTGTCATGCAGCACCATGCAAATCAGAATGTGGCAAATATCAGAAAAACATTTCCACTGCACAGATTTCCAGATATGTTTCTGTACATGGTACAAATGTCATAACATAGGGTCTAATTATTGTCACAATAGAGCATATCCTCTTGCTCCCTCTCCAAAGAGAAGTGCCTTAGATAGATTAATCTAAGTGAAAATGAAGAGAATGTCAAATAAGCCTGTTGGCGCTATTAAAAATGATAAAGCCTAAAGTTGTGCGTCTTTCTGGGCACTCTGAAGGTTGACTGTGTTTCACGCTCAGGTGTGGAATAAGGCAATCCAGAGCCCTGAGCACAACATACTACAGGGCCCCCTGTGGCCCTATCACTGTGCTATGGTGGTGACAGGAGTGTCCCTGGCCTCCCTAATTGATAAATAGCATGGGGTTCCCTTTTTCTGTATCCAGGAGTGACAGGAGATGCCATTCTTCCCTTTACAGAGACTTGGTTGCAGCAGAGTATTTTGTCCCCCCCTATCCTCCGAGTACTTATCCCAGCAGCTGGAGTGTGCCTGGGTGGCTGGAGTGTTGGCCTGCTGCACTCTTCTCCCTTTGCCACACACAGAGTCCTCCATTGCATGGCGCAGTCTCCCGTCACAGAGCTATAGTTTCAGGCTGGCTGCAAGTTCAAGCAGACGGCACTGCATCGATCTACCTCACACTGAGAAAACTAGTTCAGTTAAAATAAGAACTGACAAAAACCCTCAACCAAAACTTGAAGTCAACCATTTTGAGATTCCTAAAACATGTGTTACATTGGGGCGGTAGGGGGTGAAGGGTGGGAGAAGGTCTCTCTGCATGTCCTGATTTTGGCTGGAACACAAAGTGCCACGATAACTAGGGGAAAGCTGTTTTAACAGTAAGCTGCAAAATAAAATATGATCTTGTGATAAGCAGGTATTACCATAAAAAAATAGACATGACCACTTTTTTGCTGATCAGGCTGAAACCGGTAAGTATTGAAAATTTTACAAGAAAACCTGAATTAATGAGCTCAAAGTAATCTGAAAAAAGCTTCTGTTAAGCACATTGTGACAGGTATGATGAATGCAGGCCTATCTGGAGAGTACTGTCTTTAGCATTATGAAATTTTATCTGTATGTTAGAGCCAGGCCTTGAAAGCATGAAAACTTCAAAAACCATTATACGAAGATGAGACAGATGATACGATCCCATGGAATAGTCATAGGCATTTGTATGAATATATGTATGTTCCTCGCTCACAAAGCACGCGGGAAAACTTCCTGTGGAATCTGAATTTACTAGGGTATGCTTAATGCAAAATCCCAAGGCTGGCTACGCAGCTATCCAGTCCTTTGAGCCTTGGGCCCCATTGGTGGTGGAGGGGGCAGGAGAAAGGGGACAGTGATTGGCTTTTATCTGTTTTCAGGAGGCTGGGAGACAAAGTCTATTGAGGATAAAGGCTGACTTTAAACACTTTCTGGGGGCTTGTTTTTGATTCAACAAATGGATATGATCTTTTGTCCAAAGGGGGACCCCACTATGTTGAAAGGACTGAAACTTGTCAGGGTCCCGATAAGGCTGATGGACAACTTCCGGTTTAGTAGATGTTTAGACCTTTATGTGTTTTCTCTGTATGTTTTTGTTCTTAAATAAAGAAACTCTGCTTTGAAAGAGCTGAGTGATTCCTGGTAAATCACTGTCCTTGTCGAGAAACTAAAGAGCAGGGTGCTGAATGTTTGTCAGACCTGCTCAGGGAGAATCACAAGGAGACTGCAGTGTAAAACCCCTTTTCAGAAGGGAGTGGATGAGGGTCTCTGCCCAGAGAGATGACAGTTAAGGTAGATCTACACTGCAATTAAATGCCCACAGCTGGCCCATGTCAACTGACATGGGCTCAGACTACAGGGCTGTTTAATTGCAGTGTAGCTAAATCCACTGAGATTTTGCCCAGATTTGTTGTTCATGAGGCATTATTCATCTTTTTTAGACTGGTTACTAACCTAGGAATGCTGAGAGAAATCTCTCATTTTTGAAACAATGCAGCTAGCAAAAATTCCTGTAAACTGAATAAAACAGAATATGTTGTTGTAACATGTATTTGTCATAGTGGGTTGAAGAGTATCTTGCTTTATAATAGTCCTATAACTTAGACTCATAGACTTTAAGGTCAGAAGGAACCATTATGATCATCTAGTCTGATCCTCCTGCACAACGCAGGCCACAGAATCTCACTCATCCACTTCAATAACAAACCCCTGACCTATGTCTGAGTTATTGAAGTCCTCAGATTGTGGTTTGAAGACATCAAGCTGCAGAGAACCCTCCAGCAGGCGACCCATGCCCCACGCTGCAGAGGAAGGCAAAAACCCTTCAGGGCCTCTGCCAATCTGCCCTGGAGGAAAATTCCTTCCCGACCCCAAATATGGCAATCAGTTAAACCCTGAGCATGTGGGAAAGAAAAGAGAGAATATTCAGTTCACCTACACTGGTCCTATATCTTGTCCTCATGAACTAGGTATACCACATCCACCGCTTCTCCCTTATCCACAAGACTCGTTATCCTGTGTTGTTTGCCTATATTCGTCCTTTGTAATCTGACCTAGTTTCCATTTTTTATATGACTCCTTTTTATTTTGTAGGTCATGCAAGATCTCATGGTTAAGCCAAGGTGGTCTTTTGCCACATTTTCTATCTTTCCTACCCATTGGAATAGCTTGCTTTTGGGCCCTTAATAGCGTCCCTTTGAAAAACTGCCAACTCTCCTCAGTTGTTTTTCCCCTCAGTCTTGATTCCCATGGGACCTTACGTATCAGCTCTCTGAGCTTACCAAAATCCGCTGCCCTGAAATCCATTGTCTCTATTTTGCTGTACTCCCTTCTACCCTTCCTTAGAATTGCAAACTCTATGATTTCATGATCACTTTCACCCAGGCTTCCTTCTACTTTCAAATTCTCAACGAGTTCCTCCCTATTTGTTAAAATCAAGTCTAGAACAGCTTCCCCTCTAGTAGCTTTTTCAACCTTCTGAAATAAAAAAAGATGTCTGCAATGCAGTCCAGGATCTTATTGGATAGTCTGTGCCCCACAGTGTTATTTTCCCAACATATCTCTGGATAGTTCAAGTCCCCCACCACCACCAAATCTTGGGCTTTGGATGATTTTGTTAGTTGTTTAAAAAAAGCCTCATCCACCTGGTTAGGTGGCCTGTAGTAGACTCCTAGCACGACATCACCCTTGTTTTTTACCCCTTTTATTCTGAAAAGAAAAAAAAAATTTAAAAGAAGAAAATGTCATTATGAAATCACAAATGTTGGCAGAGGGTCAAGGGCAGATGTAGCAACCACCTACTTTAACTCACTTTTTGGAAACTGATGATTTCACACTGGTGGTATTCCTGTAAGAAAATCATCGGCCTTTCAGACCAGCAGTGCTATGTTGGTACTGGTGCAAGTCTTAGGGCTTGTTGATGGCATACAATTAGTGCTCATCAACTTGAGTGTAAATTATAGTCTGGACTAGCGTATCACGCACAAAGTTACTGCATGCACCCCGCTGCCACATACTAACAGTTTCTTCGCATGCGTTATCTTAACACTGTCTGAAACAAGACTACATCAATGACACAAAGGAACTTTTAGCATGTAGAAAGGGGTCCGCCACATCAGATACTGCATGGCACATTGCTGTGGACCAGAATTTACACCTCACCTGTTGTGCACTAATGCACTGTGTAGACAAGCCCTTAAAACAACTAATCCCAGACCTCAGACCACTGTAATTTTCAGTACCTGCTAATTGTCTTGTTTTGCATCACTCTTGAGTTTTAACAGGGCATTAACACACATCGTATCTAAGGCACTTGGGACCCAATCCTCTCACACTTTTTCAGAAAGTAGATCCCATGAGTAATCCATCTCCAAGATACAAGTTTGGTGTTTCAATGCTTTCACCATTAGCTTGTGCAGTTGTCACATGCTTTTCTCCCCTCACATTACTCCTCAGAACAAACTACTAACCACACAGAAGAATGGCCAAGTGATTACAAGACACCAGTAGATAAGATTCTTGTAATATATTCTTTTTCAGCAGCCAGTTAAGGGTGTATCTTCCACATAGACATTTAAAAATACACAGCTCAAAATCATTACAGAGTTTTTATTTTAGTAAAGTAACTACCCAACTAGTGTGAAAGTGTCCTGACAATCTACATCTTTGGAGCTTAGCCCCAAAACAACAAAACCCAGGACAAGAAATGTACTGCCATACCTATCTGAAAGACTTCACAATTGAACTCTGGGTGAAATTGGTCAGCTGAAACATTTTTGGTGAAAAATGCTGATTTGGTGACACTAAAACATTGTGAGAATTTGTGCTGGTTTCACCAAATTGTTCTGTGTAAAACAAACAAAAAACCCCCCCAGAAGTTGGAATGTTTCATTTTGACATTTTCAAAATCGAATGCTTCAAGTTTTTGGTTTGAAATAAAGGAAATTTCTCAATGAAAAGTTAATTCTATCAAAACCCTTTAAAATGGTTGAATTTGAATGCAATGTTTTGTTGAGAAGGAACTGTTTTGTTTGACTTGTAGCAAATTTTCTTCTACTTTTTTGGAATTGCCAATGAACCAGAAAACACATTATTCACATAGCTCAGCTTCAGGTCCACATAAAATCTGTGGACCTCCCAGGTTACCCAGCTGTCTTCAGTTCTGAAGTGGTTACTCTAACTCAGGACCCTCTCTCTTTCTGGAGCTGCCTTGGGAGTTTCCAGAGTTGGGGCAAGGAGGAGTTGAATTTAGTGGGCCCTTTGCAGCATGCCAATCATTCTCTTAAACAGGTGGAGTCAGTACATATGTCCCTTTGGGGCTTGTAAAGCTTGAAGGCCAGAGCTATTTATAGGCTTGACCAAGAAATAAAATATGAACAGTGCATGAAGTCTGAAAATGCACACGCATTAACTGTTACCAAAAATAGCAAACACTATGTGAACTGGAAAATGTCCATATGATCATGGATGAAACAAAAGTTCATGAATGCTTTATTTTTCTCCAAATGCCAAATTTCTAATGAACACGTATACATACACACACACACACACACACACACACACTCGCTGCTCTTTTTGTAAGAGAACTACAGTTTCTTTGGAAGGAGCTGATTTTGGGCACTCTATGTAAAGCCAGGGATAACTGCAGTTTCTATGCTTGTGGAAATGCAGGTATTTTATGCTCAGAGGAAGAAATTGCTCCAAAGGGGGTAAGGAGGGGCGGAGAGATGGCCTTGAACGCTGTCTGCACTAACTCAGGGAGCTAGCAGTCTCCAGAAAGGGAAGCATGCCGCACCATTCAAAGGGACATGGGGAGTGTACACTGTGCTCACCAAGGCAAAACCCTCCTATAGCTCATTTGGGGGCAGTTCATCTCAGCATCACCCGTTATTTGAGGCTGTGGCTAAATGCCACAATCTAACCCCTGCTGTACCATTTACATTTGCATGGAATTGCTCCTGCTCTATGGTACTATGACATTTCCAGATATGATAGCACTTATTGCAGAATAGCCCACTAACAAAAAACAATGCAGTGTGACCATTACTACAGGTGAGGGAATGGAAAAAGAGATTTGACACTTTGCAGACCTTACGATTAACAGGGTCACTGATTCTTGAAACAGAAAATCCATAGCTGAACTGAATATAAAACTAAAGAAATTCTCTCTCTCTCTCTCTGTGTCTAATCTTAAAATGCGATATCAGCTGATACATGCAGGGATTGAAAAAGGATACTCAAAGATTTAGCATACAAATCCTATTAACAACACCTAACAAACATTTTCTTGAAGACTGAGGCCCCACTGTGCTGGGTGTTGTAATGAGATTGGTTGAGCATATCTCCTGGTCCTTTACTTAGGGCTCTGAGCTACTATGCAAAAAATCTGATCTTGATTTTTAATAAGGGGGTGGTAAAGGTAGATTCTACAATGAGTTCCATCTAGCTCTTCATGGCCAGGAAAGTTACTAAGGGCCTTGAGGAAGAAATTCTCTATTCAGAAGAGGAGGAAAATGTCCCCTGACCACATTCACAAAAATAAAGTAATAGCACTGGTAAAACTGCATGGATGAAATCTTGGCCCCAATGAAGTCAATAGGAGTTTTGCCATTAACGTCAATGGATACAGGATTTCATCCCATATATGCAGCAACTCTGAAAATCTTTCTCCAGGCCCACTTTGGGAGGGTCCCTGCCTCTGGATCCTGTCAGGAAATAAAGAAACCTCCTGCCTCTGGATCCTGTCAGGAAATAAAGAAACCTCCAATCAGTAACAGAAAGAAAAACCAACAGCACTGTGGGATAAGCACAACAATCCACAGAAGCTACAACAGTGGCAGCAAGTGCAGGGTTTGGATGCAGTGTACTCTGTACACACAGCCTGGCTGCAGGGCTGGCTTTAGGCCGATTCGCCCGATTCCTGGGAATCGGGCCCCGCGCCTAAGAGAGCCCTGCGCTTTAGGTGCTTTTTAAATTTTTTTTACTTACCCTGGCTGCGATCTGCTCCGGGGTTTTTCATGGCCCTGCTCCCCTGACCAAAGCACCGGCGGGAGCTCGGGCCCAAGCGCCGCAAGCCCCGCGGCCCCGGCTGGAGCTCGGGCCCGAGCGCCGCAAGCCCCGCGGCCCCGGCTGGAGCTCGGGCCCGAGCGCCGCAAGCCCCGCGGACCCGCTCTCCTGGCTGGAGCTCAGGCCTGAGCACCGCAAGCCCTGCGCCCCCAGCTGGAGCTCTGGGCCCTTTAAATAGCCCCCAGAGCCCTGGGGTAGCAGGGGGCTCTGGGGGCTATTTAAAGGGCTAGGGCTCCAGCTGCCTCTGCCACCCCGGTCCTTTAAATAGCCGCCGGAGCCCCGCCGCCCCCATGCATTCCCCAGGGCTCCCACGACTATTTAAAAGGTTTGGGGCGGGGTAGAAACAGGGGAGCCCCGGGCCCTTTAAATAGCCCACAGAGCCCTGGGATAGCGGGGGGCTTGGGGGCTTTTTTAAAGGGCCGGGGCTCCAGCTGCCTCTGCTGCACCCCCTGCCCTGCCCGCACCAGCCCCGCCCCCCCCCCCGCCCACAGCCAGCCCCTACTAAACCCCCTGCCCTGTCTCCAGCCAACCCCTGCCACACACCCCTGCCCGCACCAGCCCTGCACTGCCCGCCCTGCCCTGTCTCCAGCCAACCCCTGCTGCACCTCCCTGCCTGAAGCCAGCCAGTCCCATACTCCTGTCTCCAGCCTTGCCAACCCCTGCTGCACCCCCCTGTGGCCCTGCCTGAAGCCAGCCCGCCCCACACTCCCCTGTCTCCAGCCAGCCCCACACCCCTTGCCCTGCCTGCAGCCAGACCCTACCTCCAGTCAGCCCCTGCCTCGAACCAGCCCCATGTCCACTGCTGCCCTGCAGTTCCCTGGCCAGTAACCTGCACACCTGCTTCAATGAGGGGGGCAGGAAGCAGTGGGGACCCACACATAAGCACACCCCCAGGGAGTGGCGGGGACCCACACATGTGAAACGGCAGTCATTAATAACCAATCAACAGCATATATGATGCAATGTACATAATATACAATTTTATTATTTATATAGTTATGGAAAGTAAATAATATATGGAAGAAATGGAAGGCTTTTTTTTTCTTTTTTTTCTTTTTAAGTCATCCCTGCCAGGGCCCCGCCAAAAGTCTTCGAATTGGGTCCCGCACTTCCTAAAGCGAGCCCTGCCTGGCTGCAGCTTGCACAGCTTCAATCATAAGAAGAAACCATGCAAATCCCCAGTGCAGACTCGACCCAGGAGCATTCTTTTGTCATTAACAGAAGTGGGAGGGGGAGAGAATCGAATACCTTTGCAAAGATTCCTAGCAGCAGCCAGAGCCATAATTTGTAAAATCACAGACAAACCAAGCTCACGTTGGGGTTGGATGGGGGAAAGTGGGGGAAAGCTCTATGGTTCTGGGTCTTTGACCACACTGAAACTATTAAATACAATTAGTGAAAACAATTCTGACATAATTCTTGTTGTTTAAAGCCATATCTATAATACAGCTATAACCAAGTCAGTTAAACCGTGGTTGCCCTCTGACCCCTTATAACTTGGTTTAAGTTGTAGTGTGTATTGGCTATAACTGTCCCCCCACAACTGGGTTAACACTGTATTCTGTTTGAGAACTCTAGGGCTTAATTTCAGAGGGGCAGAACACTTGCAGCTCCCACTGAAGTCAATTGGAGTTGTGAGTTCTCACCACTTTGAAACTCAGGCTCCTAACTTCCAAACGAACACGAAGGGGTTAGTTTACTAACAGCCCTTTGCAAAATGAACAACAGGGTCCCGTTGCTGAATACTTTTGTGAATCAGACCATATGGACGTGTTCTTGAGATGATGTAAGCTTGAGCATCCAACCATGCCAAAAAATGTTCAAGCATTAAATGTAATCTTGAAAAGAACAAAGTCTAATAATCATTTATAACTAACAAATAATATTGCTGCCCAAGCATTATTAACTGAAAAACCAAGCACTAAATCAGAATACCATGGATGAGACTGTGTACTAAGTGCAGGACATACACATTCAGCCCAGGGCACTGAAGCTGGCTAAGGTGGCTTTAAGTTTCCAGTATGCCTTTCTTATCACATTATTCTATCCCACATCGAGCACACGAGTGTTACTTTTCTGTTCGTATGTCCAACAACGTTCATGTACATGCTTCACTCATGTATACACAAAATTTCCAGTTGTCTGTTATTTTTGCCTACAAGTGGCATTTGCAGACTGAGGGTATGTCTATACTACGGGATTATTCCGATTTTACATAAACCGGTTTTGTAAAACAGATTGTATAAAGTCGAGTGCACGTGACCACACTAAGCACATTAATTCGGTGGTGTGTGTCCATGGTCCGAGGCTAGCGTTGATTTCTGGAGCGTTGCACTGTGAGTAGCTATCCTGTAGCTATCCCATAGTTCCCGCAGTCTCCCCTGCCCACTGGAATTCTGGGTTGAGACCCCAATGCATGATGGTGCAAAAACAGTGTCGCGGGTGATTCTGGGTAAATGTCATCACTCATTCCTTCCTCCGGGAAAGCAACGGCAGACAATCATTTCGCGCCCTTTTTCCCTGGCTTGCCCTGGCATACGCCATAGCACGGCAACCATGGAGTCCGTTCAGCGTTTTTTTTTTTTTTACTGTCACCGTATGTCTACTGGATGTTGCTAATAGAGGCGGTACTGCAGCACTACACAGCAGCATTCATTTGCCTTTGCAACATAGCAGAGACGGTTATCAGTTGTTCTGTACCGTCTGCCATGCCATTGTAAATTGGCAATGAGATGACGGTTATCAGTCGTTCTGTACCGTCTGCTGCTGTCATGGGTGCCCCTGGCTGAGGTCGGTTGGGTGCGCAAAGACAAAAATGGGAATGACTCCCTGAGTCAATCCCTCCTTTATGGTATCCAAAAATAGAGTCAGTCCTGCCTAGAATATGGTGCAAGTGTGCTAGAGAACCAGTGTACCAGAGAACCAGAGAGCACAGCCACTCCGTGTCAGATCCCGCAGAAATGATGAGCTACATGCTATTCTAGGGGGGTGCCCCTGCAACAACCCCACCTGTTGCTTCCCTGCTCACCCAACCCTCCTGGGCTACCGTTGCAGTGTCCCCCCATTTGTGTGATGAAGTAATAAAGAATGCAGGAATAAGACATACTGAATTGTTAGTGAGAGAAAATGAGGGGGAGGCAGCCTCCAGCTGCTATGATAGTCCAGGCAGGACATTAAAGGGTGCGGGGGAGAGGAGCCCAGCATCCTGCTGCTATGATAGCCCTGGCAGTACAGAATCTTTTCTTTACACATGAAAGGGAGGGGGCTGATGGAGCTCAGCCCCCAGTTGCTATGATGAAGACGGTTACCAGCCGTTCTGTACCATTGACTGGGAATGACCAGGAGTCATTCCTATTTTTACCCAGGCGCCCCCGGCCGACCTCACCTGAGGCCAGCCAGGAGCACTCACAGGCTGATGATGATGACGGATAGCAGTCATATTGTACCGTCTGCCACCAGGGAGGGGAGGGGAGAGGATACTGCTCTTCACTGCCGCAGCATCGCGTCTACCAGCAGCATGCAGTAGACATAGGGTGACACTGAAAAAAGTCAAGAAACAATTTTTTTCCCCTCTTCTTTCACGGGAGGGAGGAAGGGGGGTAAATTAACGAGCTATACCCTGAACCACCCCGGACAATGTGTTTGACCCTACAGGCATTGGGAGCTCAGCCAAGAATGCAGATACTTTTTGGAGACTGCTGGGGACTGTGGGAGAGCTGGAGTCCTCAGTACCCCCTCCCTCCCTCCATGAGCATCCATTTGATTCTTTGGCTTTCCATTACGCTTGTCACGCAGCACTGTGCTGTGGATTCTGTATCATAGCCTGGAGATTTTTTTTCAAATGCTTTGGCATTTCGTCTTCTGTAACGGAGCTCTGATAAAACAGATTTGTCTCCTTATACAGCGATCAGATCCAGTATCTCCCGTACGGTCCATGCTGGAGCTCTTTTTAGATTTGAGACTGCATTGCCACCCGTGCTGATCAGAGCTCCACGCTGGGCAAACAGGAAATGAAATTCAAAATTTCGCGAGTCTTTTCCTGTATACCTGTCTACCTGGCCAGTGCATCCGAGTTTAGATTGCTGTCCAGAGTGGTCACAATGGTGTACTGTGGGATACCGCCCAGAGGCCAATACTGTCGATTTGCGGCCACACTAAGCCTAATCCGATATGGTAATACCAATATCAGCGCTACTCCTCTCGTCAGGGAGGAGTACAGAAACCGGTTTAAAGAGACCTTTATATCGATATAAAGGGTCTCTTGTGTGGACGGTTACAGCATTAAATTGATTTAACGCTGCTAAAATCGGTTTAAATGCGTAGTTTAGACCAGGCCTGAGACAGCCCTCATTTTGGAGAGCTGACAAATCACTTTCTTAAACTGTCAGAGCAAGATTTTGAACACAAAATGTTACTTTTAGTGACAGGGTAGGGATGACATTTTGGGATTGTCAGCATGAACAGTGTCCATTGAAGTAGTAAAAAAAGGACCAACAATCCTTTTGAAAAACTAAGAATAGTTTTCAAGAAATAAAAAGTAAAGCTTCCAGTGATGTAAAGATGACAATGAAAAAATCACAAAAGTAATCAAAATATACTTTTTTTTCTTGATTTCAAGGAAGTGTCCTACAGTAGCTTTACCTTTTATTTTATAAAAATATACATCAAGGAACAACATATGTAGGCCATATTTATCGGATGGGGACTCTCTTCTGAGAAGCAATGACTCAGAAAAAGATTTGGGAGTTTTGGTGGATAATCAGATGAACATGAAGTCCCAGTGTGATGTTATGGCCAAAAGAGCTTATGCATCCAAGGATCACGTTAACAGGGGAACCTTGAGTAGGAGTAGAGAGATTATTTTAGCTCTGTTCTTTGCACAAGTGTGACTGTTGCTGCATAATTAAAAAAGAATATTGAAAAATTGAAGAGGATTCAGAGAAGAGCCATGAGAATGATTAAAGGATTAGAAAACATGGATTAAAAAATAGTGAGACACATGGAGCACAATGTATTTAGCTAAACAAAGGGAAAACTAGGGAATAACTTAGTTGCAGTCTGCATGCACCTACATGGGGAATAAATATTAAAAATGGGCTCTCCAGTCTAACAGAGAAAAGTATAATATATTTAAAAGGCTGGAAGGTGAAGCTAGACAAAGTCAGAATGGAAATAAGGCATAGATTTTATAACAGTGAGACAATTAACCATCGGAACAATTTACCAAGGGTTGTGGTGAATTCTCCATCTCTGGCAATTTTAGGATCAAGATTGGATGCTTTTCTAAAAAAATGTCCTCTAGCAATTATTTTGGGGAAGTTCTCTGGACTGTTTTATATAGGAGGTTAGACTAGATGATCAAAATGGTCTCTTTTGGCCTTGGAATCTGTGAATCTATTTTATATTATTGAAGCAAGAGTGAAACTCTGCATGTATAACAATAAATAGTACACCAAAGAAAGGCAGACCAGGGGATAAGGACTAGCCAAACTCGGCAGACAAGGGCATCCAACAAATGAATTTAACAAAAGGAGCTGGGTTATAGGTGGAGATTATCAAGGCAGGCCTTGGTAAAAGGATTCACTGTCAAACAACATGTGAAGATGTCTATAACGTTAGTCTACTTTGTGTTAACAGAAAGGGCCTTTCTACTTATTCAAGATTATTCTTCCATATATTTCATTTTGCTATTCTATCAGATTAAATCCATTCATTTGCATGCTGGGTTCAGAGTATCTGTGATACAGTAATACCCCATGATAATTCAAAGGTGCCATTTTAAGCCATGTTACTTATCCTCTAGATTTCAGTGAAATTTAAAGTAGTAAAAACAATGTTCCAAGCCCCACACATCTATACATTTCTCTGTGATTCAGGTTTCTGCATACCACTTTCAGGGCAAACTCTGCCAGAAGGAGAAACTTACTACTTGTTGTGAAGTTACCCTCTCCAACCTGGGGAAGAGGATCTGCATCCTGGATGACTTGTAGTACTCCCACAGTCCGGACAGGAGGATCCAGAGCTACAGAGCTTTCATTCACAGTTATATCACTAGCTCCTGTAATCTGATTAGTTGGTGGTCCTCCTATGGAAGCTTCAAAATCTGGAGGTATATCATCTATGCAATCCGCATTTGGCTAATGGAAACAAAAAGAAAAGTCTTTGAGCTTTTATTCTACAGAGAAAATATTAAGGACTATAATTACAAGAAAGAAGCTGGGTAAAATTTTCAAAATCTCTTAAATGATTTAGGGGACTAAGTACCATTCACCTTCATTGAGACATTGACTGCTAAGTGCCTAAATCACTTAAAAATGGGACTCAGACTTCTGAAAATTTTAGCCACCTTACTTTAGGAGCTAACTCTGCCTTCAAATATTTGTTTGGCTCCTAGTGCTCTAGTTGGAATTATGCATATACAACATATATGAGCAGAAATGGACCTCGTAACTTTAAACATAAGCAAAAAAGCCTTAGTGTTTTTATTTTCATATTACATAACATAAGAACAGCCATATTGGGTCTGACCAAAGGTCCATCTAGCCCAGTATCCTGTCTACTGACAGTGGCCAATGCCAGGTGCCCCAGAGGGAATGAACAGAACAGGTAATCATCAAGTGATCCATCCCGTCGCCCATTCCCAGCTTCTGACAAACAGAGGCTAGGAACACCATCCCTGTCCATCCTTGCTAATGTCCATAGATGGACCTATCCTCCATGAATTTATCTAGTTCTTTTTTGAACCCTGTTATAATTTTGGCCTTCACAATATCCTCTGTCAAGGAGTTCACAGGCTTACTATGCATTGTGTGAAAAAATACTCGTTTGTTTTAAATCTGTTGCCTATTAATTTCATTTGGTGACCCCTAGTTCCTGTGTTATGAGAAAGAGTAAACAACACTTCCTTATTTACTTTCTCCATAAGCCATGATTTTATAAACCTCTATCATTTCTTCCCTTAGTTGTCTCTTTTCCAAGATGAAAAGTTCCGGTTGTCTTAATCTCTCCTCATATGGCAACTGTTCCATAATCTTAATTTTTGTTGCCTTTTTCTGAACCTTTTCCAATTCCTACACACCTTTTTTGAGATGGGGTGACCACATCTGCATGCAGTATTCAAGGTGTGCACGTACTATGGATGTATACAGAGGTAATATGGTATATTCTGTTTTATTATGTATCCCTTTCTTAATGGTTCCCAACATTCTGTTCGCTTTTTTGACTGCCACTGCACACTGAGCGGATGTTTTCATTCTCTGAAAACAATGACTCCAAGATCGCTTTCTTGAGTGGTAACAGCAAATTTAGACCCTATCATTTTATATGTATAGTTGGGATTATGTTTTCCAATGTGCATCACTTTGCATTTATCAACACTGAATTTCATCTGCCATTTTATTGCCCAGTCACCCAGTTTTGAGAGATCCTTTTGTAGTTCTTCACAGTCTGCCTGGGACTTAACTATCTTGAGCAGTTCTGTATCATCTGCAAATTTGCCACCTCGCTATTTTCCCCTTTTTCAGATCATTTATGAATATGTTCAATAGGACTGGTCCCAGAACAGACCCCTCGGGGACACCACTATTTACCTCTTTCCATTCTGAAAACTGACTATTTATTCCTACCCTTTGTTTCCTATCTTTTAATCAGTCTTAAAGGAAATAACCGCTCTAGATTTTCTTCCTGAATTTATACATAAGTGGTTCTAGTTAAATTATTTTTTTTCCTTTCACCCATTCCTTTAGGGCCCCATCCTGCAATCACTTACTATTATGTCTTGTGCTTATTACTGATGCCTCACTGATTTAAATGGAACTACAATAAATAGTGCAATACTGGGCCCTTAAATGGTAATATCCAATAAATACATAGTTTGTTTGCTTTCTACATACCTCGATCCTCTTAATCGTATTTGTAGGAATACTATGTTGCAGTATGCAGAGGAAATGTTTATTATGAAAAAGTCTTGCCCAGAAAAATGATGTTTGCTTCCTCACAGAAAAACAAAATGTTTGGGGGAGTGTGTCATGGAGTAAATGAGCACATATATTGATATGATCTGCCTGAAGTAGGCACACTGCTGAGTCAGATTATGAACATAAACACAGGCACTAACTGCAAGGGATTTTGTACCTTTTAAGACTTAAAATATACATATTATAGAGCTGATATCAGAGACTTAAGTGAAGGCGGGGAACTGATAAGAACTGCATGTGTACATTTGTATGAGGGTTGGAAAAGGGGTGTATATAGCTATCGCTAAGAGAAGGAAAAATGTTTTCAATATTAAAAGACTTACATTTTGCCTATACTGTACTTCATTTCTTATAGCTGAAAATAATGAGAAAAAATAAAGAATTCATTGTAATGGGAATTTCAGGAGTCTTCCCCGTATTGTGGTCCCAGAGAAACCAAATGAATTTAAAAACAAAAACAAAGGCAAAATGACTGTTTAGCTCAGAATTAAAACTCACGCCTATAAATGCACATACTCAGTAAATTCAGGGCTACTGGAAAAGTGATTCAGATGCATTTAAAGCAGATGGTCACAGAGCTTGTGTGTTTTGGTGCCAAGATCTCTGTTAATATCCTCTAGACAGCAACTCACTGGTCAAGCTGAGATGACCAAATTGCAGTAGAATTTACTGATCTTTCAAGTATTTCTGTATTGGTTTATTTCCTGAATGTCAGAATGACTGTCAGACTGATTATTTCTGGAGAGTTCCCCTCTGAACACTAATGGCAACTGTGTGAGTAAATTCCCTTGGCTGTACATGAGAATGCAGACTTCCCTAAGCCTTTCAGCAAAGTGTCAGGCCTGCTCTCTCCATAGCAGGGAGAGGTTGAGCTTGCACAGCCACTTCAGAAATAACGCCTTAAGGTTAGGCCATAAACTTCCTTGTTTTTATTAAATTCAAAGATTAGGGTATTGTGTGCAAGGTGTTCAACAGCACTTATAAGCATAAAGGGGCATATTCAGATAGAACTGCAGTTACACAAATATCCTGTTAGCCCTAAAAAAGTTAGCACATTATAGGGCAGATTTTCAAATGTATTTAGGTGCCTAATCTGCTTAGGCACTTTTGAAAATTCCATTAGCTGAGCATCTGCATCTATAGTTGCCTAAATACTTTTGAAAATCTGATTCAGAGGCCCTGATCTAGCAAAGCATTTAAACATTGTTAACTTCAAGTATCTGAGTAGTCCCACTGAAGAAAATGAGACAGCTCATGTTTTTAAAAGCTAAACCTGTGTCCCAGTGCTTGACTCAATCAGTCCTGTTTCACCCTTTCCTGTGAATTTCCTGTCTTTTGTTGTTTCATGCCAGCATAATGGACTTAAAAAAAGTGCAGATTTTAACAAACTCAGAGAGCTGATAGGTAAGGTCCCATGATAAAAAAATCTAAGGGAAAAAAGTTCATGAAAGCTGGCAGTTTCTCAAAACGACACTATTAAAAGCACAGCAACAAGCTACCCCGAAGCAAAAGAAAAGTAAGAGTAGCAATAAAAAGCCAACATGGCTCAATAAAGAGTTCTTTCATGGCCTGAAATAAATAAAAAAAAGCAACCTACAAAAAGTGGAAACATGGATAAATTGCTAAGAATGAATAGCAAAGAACAGCATGAGCACATAGGGACAAAATCAGAAAGGCTGAGGCCCAAAATGTGTTACTTCTAGTAAGGGATATAAAAGGCAAGAAAAATGTCTATAAATACATTAGGAAAAAGAAAAAGATGGAGTGTATAGGTCTACTACTTAGTGGGAAGGAGAGCTAATAAAAGATGACATCAAGCAGGCTGGAGCGTTTAATGCCTATTTTGCTTCAGTCTTCACTAAAAAGATTGTGAACAGATGCTTTACACAATTAATATTAATTAGGGGAAAAGAACACAAGCCAGAATAGGGAAAGAGCAGGCTAATGAATATTTAGATAAGTTAGATATATTCAAGCCAGCAGGGCCTGACGAAATTCACTCTTAAGGTACTTAAGAGCTAGCCGCAGCAATCTCAGAACCATTAACAATTATCTTTGAGAACTCATGGAGGATGGGTGAAGTCCGAGAGGACTGGAGAAGGGCAAAACACAGAACCTATCTTTAAAAAGAGGAACAAAAAGAACCCAGGGAATTATAGACCAGTCAGCTGAACTTTGATACCTGCAAAGGTACTGGAACAATCAATCAATCTGTATTGCCCAATTAATGGATAACAACACAGATTTGTCAAGAACAAGGGGGAAACAGTAAATGTGATACAACATGATTTTAGTAAGGTTTTTCATAAAGTCCCACGTGACATTCTCATAAGCAAACCAGGGAAAAATGGTCTAGATGAAATTTTTATAAGGTGGGTGCATAACTGGCTGAAAGATCGTACTCAAGAGCAGTTATCAATAGTTTGCTCTCAAACTGGGAAGATGTATCTAGTGTGGTTCCACAGGATATGTCCTGGATCCAGAATTATTCAACATTTTCCATTAGGGATTTTTATAATGGAGTGGAGACTAGGCTTACAAAATCTGTAGATGATGCTATGGTGGGAGGGTTTGCAAGCTTTTTGGAGGGTAGGATAATAATTCAAAATAATGTAACAAATTGGAGAATTGGTCTGATATCAACAAGATGAAATTCAATAGAGACAAATGTAAAGTTCTTCAGTTAGAAGAAAAAGTCATATGTACAAATACAAAATGGGGAATAACTGGCAAGGCTGTTGTACTGTACGGCTGAGGAAGATCTGGAGGTTGTAGTGGATCACAAATTGAACATAAGCCAACAATGTGAAACAGTTGCAAAATAAAATAAAATAAAATAAAAATAAATAAGAGCGCTAATATTCTGGGACATATTAACAGGTTTCATATATATAACAGGAGGTAATTGTCCAGCTTGGCACTAGTGAGGCCTCAGCTGGAGTATTGTGTACAGTTTTGGGCACCACGTTTTAGAAAAATGTGGACAAACTGGAGACAGTCCAGAGGAGACTACAGTAATGAACACCTAACCTACGAGGAAAGGTTAAAAAATGGGGCATTTTAGTCTTGAGAAAAGACGACTTTGAAGACTGTCAGGACCCCTCTAATATGTTAAAGGCTGTTATAACGAAGATGGTGATCAATTGCTCTCCATGTCCACTGAAGAAAGGGCAAGAAGGAATTGGCAAAATTTGCAGCAAAAAAGATTTAGGTTAGATATTAGGAAAAGCTTCCTAACTATAAGGATAATTAAGTATTGGAATAGGCTTCTAAGGGAGGTTGTGAAATTTGTGTTAGTGGAAGTTTTTAAAAACAGGTTAGACAAACACCTGCCAAGCATGGTCTAGGCATACTTGGTTCTGCCTCAGTGGAGAGGGCTGGACTAGATCACTTCTCAAGGCTCTTTCCAGCTCTACATTTTTATGATTCTATGTTACAAACTTAGTATTATTTTAAAATGGTTCATAATAAAAGAACATGTTCATTTAAACAATCCTCAGATGATTTTGTGTTCACAGACTAAAGTATAGAATGTAGTCAGACAATAAAAAACCCAAACCAGTTTGGGGGCTTTAGAGCTGGGGAAGAGACTAAATAATAGTTGGCATGAAGACATAGTGCATCTGCAAGCATAAAACATTCTAAGCAACTTTGAGCAAAGAAAAGGATTTATCCTGCAAAGACATGAGTATTCATGTGTGTAAAGCCATGCATGTGTTTACTTACAGGACGGGGGACAACAAACATCAACATTTTTTTCCATTAGATTTCTTTTCAAACAGTTGTTGGAAGCCTTTGAAAGTTCATTTTAAAATCAAATTTGGTTTTGAGGCTTATACAATAATCTTATAACCACTATAACTAAGCAAATGTTTAAATGTCCCTGCCCCAGTTATCCATTCGCTCTTCTTGTCCCTTTTGTTTGCAGTTTTTGTTAGAATGAGCTTTCATGACCAATTTTTAAACCTTTAAAAATAGGAGATAATGGAAAGCCCGATGAAATATTAACTAAAGTGGCACAAATGTCATGGTTCAATGTAATTGATCCCTTTTTACATGCAGGTTTAATATCATTTCATTTGGAAAAAACTGAACAGTAGACTTTCATCCTAATGATATCAAATATTGCTTTTTTAAAAATTACTATTTATACCTTTTATTGTCAGAGTGACACAAATATATTTTGATAAATTTTGTTATTTACCCAGTATATTAGTTTCTCTAGTTCTCTGTATATATGTGCTTTTAGGGCCTGATTCTAAAAATGGGAGTCTTTCCACTCACTTGAGTGGCCTTTCCATCAGGTTCTTAATGAAAGGCTCCACCTCAACCAATCTAGTAAAAAAAGTGCAGTTGTTTGCATGTTCAGACCTCGTTTTTAGAGAAGGAGTAAGAACTGAAGGGAGATTATTTTACTTGATATGATCATTCCAACAATGAAGCAGCTCTCTGAAATTGAAAGAAAAAAAGTTTTCCCTTTAGACACCAAGACCAGAAGAAGCTAAGCTTTGTGGGCTCAATTCACCATTAGTGTGCCAGTGGAAGGACTGAGGCCAGACATTTGCTTCTGTAAATGGCGGCAGAATTCATTAAGGGTGGAATGCCTCCAGGGGCCAGGCTGCCTCAACAGATAGGATACACATCTTAATGGGAGCTTCTGGGCACCCATCACTTTTGAAAGTCAGGCTACTTATTTACATATCTAAATAGGCTTTAGTTCTAGGCAGCCATTTTAAAAAATCTTGACTATGAAGTAAACTCCGAAGAAATTGCCAAATTGGCATGCATTGACTTGAAAATTTAGATCTAGTTCTTTTAGAACAATATCAACTACAAACTATTATACATTCCTCTTAAAATGGAAATGTAATGCCACATTCATACTCACACAATCCAACTTTTTTAATGTACACCACTAAGGTAAGCATACAGCTGGCATGAAGACATTCTATGTTATAAATGGAGCCAGTAGCACTGTCTAAGCGCCAAGGTTTCCTGACACTTTCCATTATAAGACTGTTTTCAGTTGCTTATAACTTTGCCAAACTGCAACCATTTGAGCTGAAGTTTTCCAAAATGGGTGTTTGCCTCAGACTGTTTGTTTATTTATTTATTTATTTATTTAATTTAAAAGGAGTGGTGGGGGTAGTTTCAGTTACAACGGTTCAGCAAGAATTGAGAATGAGGTTAGGGAGGGAAAATATGTTTTGCCCATGTTAACAAAATTCGTACAACTGTTTCATTGAGAAGCTGTAGTGGCTTTATGCTTTGGAGCAGGACTTGAAATTGGGAAGGAGGGTGACCTTTGTGTCACAGATTGTGCTTTTTCCAGTCGCTGTGAAATTCCGCTCAAATTTTGCCAAGTTTGAGCCTCTGAAAATATTAGTTCACACATGCTCAGTAGAGACCTGTTAAGAGTTTGGCAGCTACGTACTCTGAAGATTCCATCAGTATCAAGTGTGCTCTAGCTCAGCGGACACAGGAGCTGAGCAGCACTTTCCTGCAATTGTTCGCCCTGGCAGCTAAGGTCTGCTGCGGCACAGGAAGCCATAACAGAGGAGGGAGACTGTCTCTCCTGTGCTCTTTTTATGCTCCTCGTGCTGGAGTACAGGCAGCAAGGAGGAATCATCCTGACTTGAATGCAAAGGTGTGAGAAGCAGTGGGAGGGGAGGAGAAGTTGGGAAGGGGTTATAGGATTATGGGGGACAGGGACAGGAATTTATAGGGAAAGGGGATAAAGGGGCTGGATCTTGGGAGGCAGGAAGTTAGGAATAAGGGAACAGAGGGGACAGAGACAGGCTAAAGGCAAAAGAGCACACTCCCCTTCAGAACCTGGAACTGAATGCAGGAGTTCTGAGTGGTTTCTTTGCTGTCAGCAATAGCTGTGAAACCCACTGGGAAAGTGTGTGTCTCATCCCCTTCTAATTGCTGGCTTGCATGCAGCATAACAGCCTACTACTGCCACAAGTTACTTGGAGATTTGCGGTAGGGGTGGATCTTAAGGTCCTAACCCTGCTGATGACCCACGTGGAGGTCAGTGGAAAAAATAGTATGTGATGATGGATTTAAACACAGTATTGTAATGTATACTAGGGGTCTGAATGAAGGTTGAACATGCAGCCTTAACACTGACATTTCCTAATTTCTAAGTGTTTGACTTTGCAACTTTAACAATCTTTCATTGCAGTTTTTTCCATATGTAACACACACACACTCTCTCACTCACAAAGCCTAATTATAATATATCATTAGAATTATATTATTTGCTTCCTTTTGGCTTTATAATTGTATTAAGTTAATGGACATACCTGCATGATTATTTTATTATTGTGCTATTTCCTAGAATAATAATTTCAGCACTTGTATTGGCCTCTTTCTTCATTTCAGTAATTTGTTTGGATTATATGTCCTCATGTCATTTCACTGCTGCTCTTGGGGGTAACTACATTAGCTGTCCTCATTTGTACATCGGTTGGCTTTTGTCTCATTTCTCTTGTGTAGCGCTCAGGTATGTAATGTTGGAATGCTGCTGCCTCAGCTTGGGCATAGTGTATTTACAGCAGCTGTTGGCATACCAACTACCACTGGTTCAGTGTTGAACTTGACAGTCAGGAGATACTTTTTCACATAGCATAAACCTTGAATAATTTCTTGGTGGATAAGACACTGAACTGTGAGATACTTGTAATTTAGGGAAATTCATTGCTGGCAGAACATGTACTAAGTATATTTGACAATACAATCCAAAGAGTTAACTGGCAAGTTTTGGCAGGTTTCTAAACAGATCTGAATTTACCAAGTGACAAACAATCTAGCATTTTCTTATACTGTAATCACACGAAGCTCATATGTTTAATCATTTGGGGAAAATGTTATGTTTCATAATTAGAATTATGAGCGCAAGGCCTGCTGACATGCAAGGATGCTTTAAGAGAGAGGACGGAACCCGACAGAAAAGGCAATGACTTTTGCCATCAGA
This sequence comes from Gopherus evgoodei, assembly GCF_007399415.2. Lineage (NCBI taxonomy): Eukaryota > Metazoa > Chordata > Testudines > Testudinidae > Gopherus > Gopherus evgoodei. Next base: position 90,858,411 of record NC_044326.1, on the reverse strand, counting down.
ATCAGCGGCAAACTGCCTTAGAATGATACATGGGAGAGTTTTTATTTGTACACCCTTTGCTTTGAGGCAATAAGGAGGAATGTAGTTAAAAAAATCCATCCCTGATGTAAAAGAATAAATAGAAAAGGTTTGTATGTGAATATACAACCCTGCCACAATTACTTTAAAAAAATCTAATCCCTCAACAAACCAGCCAAGCAACACAGACACACACATATATACCCTCCCAGCCAAAGCAGAGAAAAATAGACAGATGTCTGCTTCTGTTCCTGTTAATAAATCAGTGTGCCCTGGTGATGAATGTGAGATGAGAATCTAAATAGCAAACAGATGGGCATGTATACGGGATGGAGGTGTTCTCACTCTACTTGACTAGCCTGTTGCATGACATGCTTACCGGAATCCCTAGAGCTTTTAGAATGTTCATTTTGCACATAGGGCAGGTGCGATGGTCTAGCAGCCATGGGTCTACGCAAGATTTATGAAAAAGATGCCTGCAATAAAAAGCAAGATATTTTAATTCAAATCCATCCCAGTGTAGCTTAGAGCTGTTCAGTCATTCCCAAGAGTCGCTTCTGAATGTAGTAAAATCAGGAGTTTTGAAGGTGTTGTTTTCTGGTATATGATAAGGATTATAAAAGTGCATAGACAGGAGTATAAAATCACCGTACTAAATCTTATTCGCATAAGCACACCATTCCCTGCCTGTTAGAGTTCACTGACAAGGTGCAGAAAGTGAGACGTAAGATTAAAAACCAACAATCAGAAAGCCAAATGTACGTGTAGCAGCAAAGCCAACATTCTTAAAATGCTACAGGCTGCCAGCTGTTACACACATAAATGAAACTCAGCTTTTGGTAAAAGGTCAGATCATGTATGTGTGTGTGTGTGTGTGTGTGTGTATATATGTAACACAAAGCTGACCCCACCACAGTGACCCAGAACTTTAAAAAACTGTACCATGAGGCCATTTTGCAGCTGTTATTTTGTAGGATCATGACAGAGTATGGGCAGACCCCCCCCTTTTTGATAGAGAGAGAGAGAGGGTGGTCTTTTGTGTGAGGCTCCCCCCACCTATTTTCCTGACCCTCAAAAGCTACCCATGAGAATGACTGTCTCTAGACGAACATTTCTCCCTTTGGAGCTGGTTGATACTACCCCTTCAGCCTATGAGAAGCAATCATTAGCAAGATAGTGAAGGCATTCTGCCTATATATTCATCCAGTTACGGAAATACAATTTCTTAGCCACAAGTGTCAGTTGTCTAAAGTTGCTTGAAGAAACTGGAGGTTGCATACTCAAACATTTAATTTATGCACCTCATTCATTCTTGCGAAGATGTTCTGTTATGTTGCATTTGACAGAATAAGCACCTCAGTAGACTCAGTACAGAGAAAAGTCCTGCAGTTCTCCAGAGTGAAGAATTTAAGACATGCTGGGAGAGGAAATTAAGAGAATTTCTCAAGGGGGCTCAGTTAAGAAACAGGGAACTTGTTTGCTGTCTTTGTGCCTCAGCTGGAGTGTCCCTACAGAAAACAGCTCCCAATTTCTTTTAATCACTGTAGTATATGGAGAATTATGGCCAGATTTTTTTAGTTATCTGTGAGTACTTCAACTGTGAAGAGGGGATATACCCAGGGCCACCCAGAGGATTCAGGGGCCAGGGCAAAGCAATTTCAGGGGCCCCTTCCATAAAAAAAAGTTGCAATACTACAGAATACTATATTCTCGTGGGGGCCTGGGGCAAATTGCCCCACTTGCCCCTCCCCCCCCGGGTGGCCCTGGATATACCCAGGTGCATAGACTGCTGTGAGGAAGAGTATTCTGGAAGCCTGACTGCAGCTGAATGGAGTACTGTTGGCACAGTAAGTTGGTCTCCAGTGAGACACTGGAGCAGAGATTTCCTCTCCTCTATCCCATGGATTTTTGTGAAAGCTTGTGTTTCTTCATTATTCATCTGTGGATTTTTAGTAGAATAATTATTGGTTTGGTTTCCTGTTAACAAATGGTGAATTTTGCAGCATCTCAGACTTTTAATTCATTTAGCCAAGTGTAAGATTCATTGACTTATATCACATACATGTTTGCTGTCCCCTTGAACATGCCCTGTGGCTCTTTCTGCTCTGTAACATTTTGTAAGTACACCTTTGCCCCAGCTACGCTGTTTCTGAAAAACAGGTACAAAGTTTTCTCATGTAACCATAGCCTCAACACCTAAATCTTTGTGTAGGAGCCTGAAAATACACTTACCCACCTATAAATATGATTGATATATAAAAGACTTAAGCAAAAATCAGAAGAGGGCACTTTTATTCTGAAATAAGAGTGTCCATACTCAGATGTGCATCAAAATAACAAAAGCTGAATTCTGAATTAAACATATTTTGGTTATTTCAATGCAAATTTATGTGTAGAGCAGTCCTAAATACCTTTTCTCTAGCATGTAACAGATGTGCAGCACTGTGTGTGTCAAATTTCAGCTGAACGTTTACAGTTGAGGTATTATAAAAAAAGTCCTGTCAACTGGAGTGTTGATGAGTCTTTTACTGTATGTAGTTCTATATTTCCCTGTGCCTTCGCTAGCCCCATTTGCATTTCCTCTATACGAATGCATACAAAGCCACTAACTAACAGCAGGGCATGTCTACAAACTGTCTTAATGCTAGGTCCTGAGCTTGTAGATCAATAGTATACATTCTCTCTCCATAGCAGATGTTATCTCTGTGAGAAATGCACAATCTCCTTACATACCCAAATAGTTATGTTTAAATATTTAAGAGCACTGCATGCAAAGAATAATTTTGCTTTGCTATTCCATCCCAATATTTAAAAAACAGCATCTCACACAAAGATATACCCATCTTTCCAGTTAGTTGGAAGAGATAGAGGTACATTCTCATGAATGTTCATTTTTAACATCTGTTCCGTTGAACTGTCTTAAGTGGCATCATCCCATTCACTAGCTGGATTTAATGCTCAACAGTATTAAATATACAAATCTAAAAATGTCTGAAATCTCATCAGACCTTATTACTCACTCCACTTGGCTCCCTTTCCTACTACTTCTACAGGAAACTGATTGCTTGGGAGTAAGAGTTACAAGGAAATTACAGTATTCCATTTTAAACCGACACTGACTTTGCACAGCTGTGGCACAGAAAATCTGTTCTTGGAATCTGAAACTAGTCTAATTATATCACTTGGCTGTAATACCAAAGTTTGTCAGACCTCATCCGATACTGTATGTCAACATGATTAATGTAAATGAAGCATCATGATACTTAAAGTTAAAACCACCACTTTACTAAGGTTACCAGGGTTCACGACTCCACATCCTAAACAACATTTACCTTGTTGGGTAAAGAAAATAATGCCTCAAATTTCCATCTCTGCACTGTATTAACCTCCTTCCTTCCCCTTCTCCCAAGAGATATGTATTCAGCATATCATAGCCAGACAAACATTTCGAGTAAGCAAGAGATATACAGACTACATATAATCCCCAAGTAGCTAGTTTGTGAAACAATGACTAAGAAATATTTTACATTTAAAATGTGTAAATAAAATACCTTGAATGTGTTGATATATGCAGAATACTGAACTGTAAGTCAATGTCATACTTTTCAGCTATTTGAAGAAACAATTTAAAATATTCTTATAGTGTTGATTTTTTTTTTTTTAAACAGTGTGCCCATGCTGATAGGCTAGTATATGTTTAACTGCCAACATTTAATGTTGATTTGGGCCAAAATAATCAGTGCAAGCTTTCAAAAAGCTCAGGTATTAGCTATGCTCCTGAAAAATGGACAAAAAAAAAATCTGTTTCTGATCAAGAACATATAACCCAAGTGATGTGTAAAATCAGATCAAGTCATTCAGGCACAGATGAGAAAGGCCCCCTTTATGTTCAAGTTCAAGCTTTGCAAGCCTTAATCAGGCTGCAGATCACATTGCAACATTTCATAGTGTTTTGTTAGTCAGATAGTGTGCGCAATTTTCATGCTTTACAGACATTTACCTCAAGTTTGGCTGTTCCTAAAAATCAATTGGTTTGGAAGAAAAATATTCGAAAAGGAATGCTATCAACATTGAGAGATTTAAATCCATAACCATGACAGGTTAAGCCTCCTTGCACTTTAAAATATTATGTTAACAGTGTATTATGGTTTTAATTTTAAGTTTTGATTTAGTATGTCTGAGTTAGTTTGAAGGATCTTTTTTATAAAATAGAAAACCACAGAAGAATGAATGCCAAAATTAGATAACCTAAAGGACTAAAATTACCTGTTTGAGAGTATGCACATATTTTGTAGGGGCATGTGATAAATCCATTTTTGCCAATTTGAATTTGAAGGTCTGTTTTATTTCCTGTTATTTATATAGCACCATAACATGCATGGTGCTTTGTAAGATTTAACCAGGAATCCCTGCTCTGAAGCATTTACAATGTAAGTTAAGACAAGAACAGCAGGACAAGATGACAGAGTGGGGCAGGAGGACAACAATAGGATCATGCAGTCACTTGGGGAAAAGATGTAGATATCTTTAGGATTAAAAAAATCATCCACACTTCAGTTTATATACCTCCATGGGGAACTGAGTTTTTAAAAGGGATTCAAAGAAAGGAAAAATGTAGGTGCTGTGGGGGAGTTCACAAGCATGGGGGGCAGTGAAAAGGAAGGCACACAGATGGTCTGAGAAAAAGGATATGAAGACTGAAGTGTGAAGAGAAGTTTGAGCTAAGAGAAGAGGACAGGTGGGGGCAAAGGAGACAAGAGCAGACAGAAGTAGATTGTAGATGGCCTCAGTATAAGAACATACTGTTGAATTTGACGATAGAAGCAATAAGAAGCTAGTGAGAAGATTTTAAGAGGGGCTCAGAGTTACAGTACTTCGGAAGGTGCTTTTTTATTTTTTGAAGAAGTCTGGATAGGAGGAGGAGGAGGTATGCAGACATGCAGGAGGCAGTCAAAGGCCAAGAAGAAGTGTCGAGAGTTGTAGTAACGAGACATAGTGGAGGAGTACAGCTGCTTTTCAAGGAAGACTGCTATACTGAATAAAGAGGATGGACCTGTAGTGCAGTAAATCTGAATGGTCTCTGGATCTTTTTTCCCCTCCAGAGCCATTCATCAGCCCTGGAATCAGTACAGAAAAACTGAATGCAGAAAAGAAGCCAAACATCAAAAAGGGTGGGCACGGAGAAGTGATGGAGATGATCCTTTCCTCATAGGAGACTAACACAAGGAAAGGAAGGAGGGATTGGAGAGCACCAGTGAAGTCAGAGTTGTTAATAGATTGGAGATTACGGAAGGCATGTGATATTGGAAGGGGTACCAGAGCATGGTACAGACAAGGTTGAGAGAATGACCCTGACAATGAGTCTGGAAGGTGACGCAGAACAGGAGGATGAATGGAGAGGCTAGTAAGAGGAAAACAAAGCTAGCAATATCAGCAGTCTAGGAAGAGAAAACAAGACAGATGAGGGGTTGTAGAGTAAGGATTTGAAGATGGAGATGACAGAGGAAGGTGAAAATGAAAGTGGGAGGAGGACAAGTGAAAACACTCTGGGAACACTGGAACATTGTTACATTCAACCTTGTGTCAATGCCCTAGAAACCACATTTCATTGTATTTGCTATTGTCAACTTTTAAAGCTGGGTATAAAACTAAGACTTATTTCTGTCAAGAGAAAAATGAACACAAGATGCAGCATCAAAAGGCACACTACTTTATACCTCAACCAGATCATTTAAATTCTGAGCTTTTCAGAATGAAATTTAAAAACATAAGAGGATGTAGGAGCAGGAAAAAAAGTATACATGAAATTGATCTCCCCTCCAAACTAGCCAGTGGGGGATACATGACCATAGGGTATCCCTTCATTGACTCTCTGCCACAATTAAAAAGAATGTTTTGAGGGAATGACAGAGAAAGGACCCAAAGTGCTAATAAGAAACTGTTTATGTGGCTTTGAAATTCATCCACTACTGAAATACTGACTAGTGGATTTTCACTACAAATTTTTGTATAGACAAGGACAACAGAACTCTTAAGTCTCAAGATAGTTACTAGCTGTATCTGGAAACTTCCTGATTTAGGACTGGCTGTGGGAGAGCTGCTGATATACTTGCTTACTTAGATTTGTTCAATATATACATTAAAATATCTATCCAGGGCTCTAAGCTTCTTTCACATATATTAAAAATGAAGTCATATTAGTACAAACAAAAATAAACTCAATAGCATCCTCAAAACCAGGAAGGAAAAGAAAAAATGACCCTAATTCCAAATACTAGGCCTTGGCGCACAGCCCAGAACTTGACACAAAATCTCTCCCCAAAAGCCTGGGAAAGGAGATGGGCTTTGCAGTGTGTCTAAAAGTCAGATTCGGGTAATTTTGGATCTATGGTGAAGGGAATTCTAAAATTCAGGGCCCCATGGAGAACATCCTGCCAGCAGTTCCTCCTTTTTTCAACTAAGGAGGCTTTTGACTGGGTGCCACCACTGATCAAAGCTGTGGCAATATCATGTGGAAAGGGAGATGCCATTTCTCAAATATGCTGACCCTAAGGCATACGTGGCTTTACAGGTCAAAAGAAACATCAACCTTCAGCTGTACACCAACAGGCAACCAGTTCAGATCACCGAGCACTGATGTCATGATGATACTGATGTTTAGACAACTGAGAAATCTGAAGTGTCAATAAGGTTTGGTGAGAATCCAACATCTTCCCTGAACTGCAGGCTGCTATGCCAATGCCCTACATATACAAGGTATATACAGTAGGCAAACACTGGGATGACAAAGAACGAAATATGTATTTGTAGGTGTCTTCCTTTTGCTAATGAGGAGTGCAAAGAGTGCTTTTCCATCTTAAGAGTATGAAGTTTCCCTATTAACTTGAAACTGATAAAAAATCATCATCAATATTTTTTATTTCCTCTCAGCTGCCCAGTGCATCTTATCTTTTTGGTGTTTCTTTATAGATTGTAAACTCTCAGTGGCAGGAACTGTCTTTATTTTTGTTTCTTGTATAGCATTTGGCAAACCGTTGGCATTTAACCAACAATAATAGTAATAATAATTAACATCAGCACCTATAGTGGTGTACAAAAACTAACAAATCTGTAAAATGTTGCCCATCACAACTTGTGCAGTAGGGAAGATAGTTTCACTACAGTAGCTACCTGGGAGAGAACCCCTGAGCTCTCATAATTCAACAGTGCCAAAGTTCAAAATGTGCACTTTACAAGACAGATCTTCTGCTAACTTTTAGCCTGAGACATTTCCAAGTAACCTTTTATGTCAGCCAAGAGCTGAACATCACCTGCTAACTATGTGGTTCTGCTTCAGTAGGCCTTATTTAATAGGTTTAAACAATGTTATTAAAGTAATTGTTTGAAATGAAATATATACAGGTTGAAAGGGAAGGTACATCTGGGGTCAGGCTTGGGTTATGGGGGGTTACAGATACCGTTTGCAAAGCTGAAACGATACATACATATCGCATAACCGGTATAGACCCAGACTGGGGTGCAGGGGTTTTTAAAGTGTCAGTGAATAAGTGGGCTCAGGTTCGCCACCCATGGAATGAATAAGAAGTCCAAGTCAGTATCGGTGGAGTGGAATAGGTACATAGGTGGGGTGCGTCCCTTGGTCCCTCAGGAAAGGAAGTGGGTTATTTCCCTGTTCGGCTATCTCAATTACTCAATGTGGTACTGACGGTGTCCGGTGATGTGTTCGGTATAAATGTCTCTGGACCACCTGATGGTTTCGGACACCATGAACTGTCTCATGAGCCAGGCGTAGCGTCGACCGACCCCACATGCTCTCAGAACAGGCTCGTTGGGGGGTCCCATGAGCCCAGGGCTCCCACGATCAAGATGTGTACCTGGACTTCGTAGCCCTGGGCTCTTAGGGTCTCAGCCAGCAAGGCATACTTCGACTCCTTCCGCGCTCGGGCCCCGTGGAAGGCAGGGGACTGGTTTTCGAAAGGCACCTTGACATCTACCAGGAGGACCTTCTTCTTTTCTGCGTCCGTCGCGACAATGTTGGGTTGCAGTTGGCTGTCTGTCCCAGGGATGGCAGAGTCGACGGAGATCTTCCCTAGGGACGGTGGGATGGCTTTCACTAGTCGGTTCTGGATGGCGTTGTGGCGGTGCCACCAGGCTCCGGAGTGCTGCTTGCATCCACACAGGATGTGCGGCAGGGTCTCGTTCACGTAGCCGCACTCCTTGCAGCGCTTGTCCCGGCTGCCGTGGTGGATGGCTCCATTGAGGGGAACGCAGTTGAGTCGGGCCCTCTGCATGAACCGCCTGTCGGCAAACCTGATGAAGCTGCCCCCGAGGAGGAAGTGGTTACTGGCGTCCCACCTGCTGGACACCTCGAACACCTTGCCCTGGTCCGGCTTCCGCTTGAGGTTCTCGGCATAGTGGTAGTGGATGGCGTCTTTCAGGGACCTTTTTAGCATGGCTCTGGCGGTAGCGGTGGTGATGGTGTGGTCAGGGGTCTTTACGCATGGCACCAGTATTCCCAGCTCCTCTTGAGGCATTGCGGGCGCGGGACCAGAGAGAAGATAGCCTCCAGGGAGCCGCTGAGGTGAGTTTGGGAGAGAGAGGGGAGACCTAAGTGGCAACGTCCTGCTCAGATGGGGCCCTGGCGATGCGTTTCCTGACCACACCCTGTATGGACTCCTGTGCGATACTCCTCACTGTTGGGTCCAGGCATGTCAGGAGACGGAAGGCGTGGGTCATCATCGCCACGTCACACAGGTCACCCATCCAAGGTACGCTGGCACCGCCCTGTCTGTGGGAAATGTAGATGATGTCCATGCACGCCCTCTGGGGAAGTTGGAGCCATTTCTTCACCAGCTGTCTGATGGTGCTGTCGGCCTTGTTCAGGGGCACCTTGGCCGTGGCCGATCCCCTGAGGACAAAGGAGATGCGGGGGATCACGAAGGTGCTGAGGGCGTTGATCTTTTGCCAGGGGGTGAGCAGGGAGGAGTTGATTTGAGTCGCTTCTCGCAGGATCTCTGTGATGGTGTCTTTGGGGGTCTGCCGGACGCGGACTCCTGTGGGTGTGCCGAGGTGTTGGTATCTCTCTCCCTCTTCAAGGGAGGTCATGGACTCACCCTGGATAAGGAACCGTGAAGGCCGGACTAGCTTCCTGGTGCCACCGTCGACGTGGAGGGAGGCGCACTTTTGGGAGTTGAAGCGCAGGCCCATCCACTCGGCGGCTTGGCTGGTGACGTTGAGCATTTGCGGAGGCTTTCCGAGCTGTTGGCGACCAGGGCCAGATCATCCACGTAGGCCAGAATGCTGATTTTCTTGCCATGCAGGTCGAAGCCGTTTGGGCCATTGGAGATGGCTTGGATGAGTGGTTCCATGGCCAGGTTGAAAATGAGGGGACTGGGGAGGCATCCTTGTTTCACGCCACGACAGATGGGAATGGCGTCCGTCTCTCTGTCCGTGGCACAGATGGTGGTGGTGCAGTCCTTGTAGAGGTCCTGGAGGATCTGGATGAAGGTAGCCGGCATCCCGAACTCTCCCAGGGTGGCAAAGATGTGGTGGTGGGGTATGGACCCGAAGGCGGTGGTCAGGTCGAGCCATGCTATGACACACTGCCTCTTGGACCTCCTGGCCTCCTGGATGGCCGTCTGAAGGAGGAAGTTATGCTCGCAGCATCCCTTGGAGGACATGAAGCCCTTCTGGACTGAACTGACAGCGCCCCCGCAAACTGACCACTCCTTCCGTGATCCTTGCTGTGAGGCAGCTGGTGTACAGCTCCTAGAGGGTGGAGCAGAGGGAGATGGGCCTCCAGTTGCCGGGGTCGTCTCGGTCCCCTTTTTTGTGAATGAGGACGGTCACGGACTTTTTCCAGGAGCGAGGAATGCGATGGAACTGCTTGCATTTGGTGAAGATGGCAGCAAGCACCAAGCAGCCGGGGTCTTGCTTCCTCAGCAGGTGGTAGCTGATGCCATCTTTTCCAGGGGCGGTGTTTTTGGACCTTGTCAGCCTCGCCTGCACCTCCTGGGGGGAGAAATCTCGCTCCAGATCTTCAGTGAGGTCGATCCGGGGTAGTGGGAGAAGGCACTCTGGGCGTCGCAAGTTGGTCTGAGCCTTGTTATTGAACACATCCTTGAAGTAGGAGTGGAGTCTCTCGGGCTGGATGGCACAATATGAGAAGATCCTGTAGAGGATCTCCCTTATGGCTTTCGGCCGGTTCATCCTGTATAGTTTCTGTATATGGGATGCAGCCGCTGGATCGTAGCGGCGGCCGACGTGCCCTCTCCTGCCTTCTCTGAGGGTGTTGTTACGGCCCGGCGCGGGGAATATGCACGTGACCAGTGAGGTCTCCTGGGGTTCCCTCCTTCTGGCAACAATTTCCGCAGAAAGTTCTGCAGTCAGTCTGTCTGTCAGGCTGTTAAAGGTTGCGAAGTCCTCGGCCTTTGCCAGTTCTCCCACCCAGGCAGATTGCCATGGTGTGGTGACCCTCGCTCGTGGCCATCGTTCCTCCTGCTGCAGTGTCTCCACGGTTCAGGTGCTGGCCTTCTTGTTCCTCGACCTATGGAGCGGTGTTCAGGTGGGTCCTGAGGGGGGGTCCTGATGTGGTGGGGGGCACCGCTCTTGGCGTCTCCGAGCCAGCGCTGGATCTTCTGGGAGGAAGTGGGGTTCTGAAAGCACTGGTCCTGGGCTTTGTGGGGGAGTGGCTCTGTTTGGAAGCACTGGGGATGGCTCAAGATCTTCTGCAGGTGGAATCAGGCTGTCTGCAGGTGGTATCTGGGTGAGGGGTCTTTGGTGGGGCATGGGTTTTTTGGCAGTTGGAGGCTCGTTGGGTAACCTTGGAGGGGGTGTTGGGTCTTCCGGGAGCGGGGTCCGGCCGTGGGAACCGGGGGCTATGGGAGGCTCCTCCGTCGGCTGGGTCTCGCCATGTGGCCTGGGGTGCAGTGTTAGTTGCTCCTATGGCAGGGTGACATGGGGTTGCGTGTGGGGGCGCACTGCACCGCCTCGTGGTTGTGTCACGCTGGATGTTTTGTATGAGGTCGCCAAGGCGTCTGTTGAGGTTGTTGACCTGGGAAGTGGCAGTGATCCCCTTCACAGCAGGGTCCAGCGTGGGGATTCTGGAAATGGGGCTCGTCCTTTTGATGGCATCATTGGTCCTCGAGGCAGGGATTGCGCGTTCCTCGATTAGCGGTTGGTCCCCCCCTGCCTGCCGTGATGGTGAGGATGCTGGTTGGGGTGCTGAAGCCGGACTATCGGTGGGGTCGGGGCTGGAGCCCACAGGATGTCAGCAGGGTTCACCTTCGTGATCGTGAGGGGTCCCTTGCATGTGGCATGATGGGATTTGCATTTCTTTTGGGTCTCGAAGGGGGCAATCCGTTTGTTGTAGGTCTTGCGAACTTGCTTGCTGAGGGCCCCAAGAGTCTGAACTCCGTGTATAGGGAGGCAGAAGAAGAGGCCTGTAGGGAGTGGGTACTGGAGGTAGATGTGGTCGTCATCCCCTGCCTCATCCTCTGTGGGGTGGACCCCTGTTGTGCCTGCAGACTCACCAGGCGATTTCTCTGGGTCTCGTGGAGAAGCTTGAGGAGGTGAAGTTGCTCCTGAGGGTGTGCTGGACTCACTGACCACAATGTCTCTTTGCCCGGAAGGACAGCGCGTGGCATTGAGATCCAGGGCTCTGGAGTCCACTCCCGTTCATGCGGCCCTCCTCCGGACAGGCGAGTGGTAAGAAGTTTCAGAGTCTTGAGTTGAGGAGGCTGTTCCTTCTGGAGCATCCCTTTCTGGAACAGCGGAGCAGCACTCGGCATCCCGGTCCCGGGTCATCTGGGGGGCTCCTCCGGTGGCATCCTTTCCAGCAGGGCAGCACTCAGTATCCCGGTCCTCAGTCCTCTGGGGGGCTCCTCCGGTGGCATCCTTCCTGGCGGGCTGGTGATCAGCATCCTGGTCCTGGGTCATCTGGGGGGCTCCTTCGGCGGCGTCCTTCCCGGAGGGGTGGCAATCAGCATCTTGGGCCTCGGTCATGTGGGGGGCTCCTCCGGCAGCATCCTTCCAGGTGGGGCGGTGCTCAGCATCCTGGTTCTGGGTCGTCTGGGGGGCTCCTCAGTGGCATCCTTCCCAGAGGGGTGGACGCACGCATTTAACCTTGTGAACAACACTAAGCATGACTCTGTGCTGGTTCATTTGTGAGAATGAGACAAGTGAAAGTTGGGGTTTAGATGTATGTGTTCCATATAATTACCTCAAAGACATACAAGTACCTTTAGCACAAAATTTCCAAACTTTGGCTAGGGCTCCTCAGGAACATATTAGGAATTAAGCCCAGCTCTAAACTGTATACATTTCCCATTTTCTACACTCTTAGCTGATGAAGCATTGTGCTTGTGTCTGAGTTTGATGAGAGTACATGTGCTGTGTGTCAGACTTGGGGGTTCTATAGCTAGCCCAATTTATGATTAAAGTATTGCTTTGTGTTTGCCTTTTAAATGACAGCAGTAAGTATATAGATCCAATGGCTCACAGGAATGATCAGAGACGGCGAGCACTTAACATTTAAAATATCTACCAGGGAAGCCTATTATTTATTAAATAGCCAAAAAAGAACAAATATTTCAGTTCTTCATGTCAAGTAGAAGATGACACCTTACATGTACATGCTTTAGGTATTTCTGTTTCCAAGGAAAGCAAGTTGAGAACTGGAATATCTAGCTGTCTTTGATGAAAGTCATCCCTGATATGATTTGTATAAGGTTTCCTTCCCACTTTATTTACACAGCAATTGAAAAGAAATTGAAGTGAAATTAAAGCTCATGAAAGGTGCTGAATTTCAGATAGCTGTTCTGTGGACAACTAACAGTATAGGAAGTGGCAATGCAAGTGTCCCCAAGCTACCCTGCCAATGGACCGCAACCTTGTCCTAGAATCATTATTTCTATTCCTCATACCACTTTAAATCAGGAGTAACTTCTTTGAAATCAATGGAGTTAAACTGGTGGAAGAGACAGCAGAATCAGTCTCCCGCACATGCACACACCCCCCCCTTTTTTTTTTTAACTGAAGATTTTGTAATATTTCCAAATTTCATAGACTTAGCAACTGGGCTCTCACATAAAGTATTACCCCCCAACACTCTGCCCCCCTGGCCAAACCTTCTGAACACTAGGCTATCCTAAAACATAGCCTAAATCCCACAACCAACTATTCTTGTTACTAGAAAATATCGTCAGCCGAACTGCCCTTTCCTGGTCAGGCCAATATTAATGGTTAACCAAAAAGCCTGACCAAATAAGATTGTCTTATACCATGCCAAGCATGAACATAGCTAGACTCAGGCTCTGATGCTAAATGGCTCGTCACCCACTGCTGTTGTTATTTTAAACTTCAAATACATCAGAGTAACTTCTCAAATCTTTATGGAATAGTTTTTGAGTACAGAAAAAAAAATCCAAAAACTTGACACTCATTTCAGGAATTTGACAATTCCAATTTTGCAGTTTTACACTAAAGGACAGAGACTTTAAAAACCAAGAACACATTAGTAAATGCCTCCATACATTTTTTTTTATTTACCTGCATGGTAAGATCCTGACAACATCATTGGGCTTGTAACCTTCAATACAAACTGCACAGTTATCAAAATCTGGCTCAGTTTCCTACGGTAAAGAGAATATTATATTACATTTTCTTTTATTTTGTGGGTTAATCTCTTCAAACAAGAACCTAAGTAGCAGAGTGAAGTTCAGATGGTTACTGACGTGTTTAAGCATGACAATGTATATTAAGAAAAAATGTGAGAGGCATTCATTAGGGATCCAGTCCCGCAATTCCTACGCTCAGGCAGCAAAGGTATGTGCACGCATGGCATATATCTACCCTTGGAACTGGTATCAGAGGGGTAGCCGTGTTAGTCTGGATCTGTAAAAGCAGCAAAGAATCCTGTGGCACCTTATAGACTATCAGACGTTTTGGAGCATGAGCTTTCGTGGTGATACCCACTTCGTCGGATGCAACAGTTGATAGTCTATAAGGTGCCACAGGATTCTTTGCTCCTTGGAACTGGGGTTGTGAATTCCCGCTCACAGAGACATACTTTAGCTCAAAATAGAATGTAGCTGCGGCAGTACAAGTGGTGGGAAGGGCTAGCTGCCTCAAATGTGTGCCTAGAGTCTCTGAGGGGCATGTCCTTGGTCAGCTACCGAGGGGAGAGATAGCTCAGTGGTTTGAACATTGGCCTGCTAAACCCAGGGTTGTGAATTCAATCCTTGAGGGGGCCACTTAGGGATCTGGGGCAAAAATCAGTACTTGGTCCAGCTAGTGAAGGCAGGGGGCTGGACTCGATGACCTTTCGAGGTCCCTTCCAGTTCTAGGAGATAGGTATATCTCCAATTATTATTACAGCTAGCCTGTTCCACTGCTGCAGCTACATTAGCGCTCTAGCTTGATGAGAGCTAGTACAAGTATGTCTCTTTGAACTAGGAATTACTCTATATACAGTAGTACTCCCACTACTGACCATGAGAGCTTTTCCTGAATGAGGACTGGAGAATTTGGCCATGAAATTTGGTTTGCAAACTCTAACAGTAGCTACTTTAATAGCCAGACTAAAATAACTTTACTATATCTTTATTTAAATTTCCCTTCCCTTCCCTTCCCATTCCATTTCATCCTTAAGTTGCTTACCAGCACCTTGCCCCGGCTGTGGGGTATTTATTAGTATAAAAAGCAACTGCCACTCCCCTCCTATTTTACTCTCCTTGGCAGTCTGAGGGGATCCTCGCTGAAAGGTCTAGTTTGAAAGGAAAAAAATTACCTTGTCACCTTTCCTGATTGTTCTGACCTGCAGCTTGCTGATTGCTTTCTTTGCAGCATCTCCAAGACGGCGCTGAAAATGCAAAATTGTCCTTTAGTAAAGAGAATATCTTTATGCAGAAGCCATCATCATATTTTTCTATAGCTAGTTAATAATCTGAAGCAGTTTTACATGAAATAGTAAGGTTCTGCGTAAATATAAACTGACAGGGCCAGGCAGGTTGCTGTGGGAAATAGCATGCCATCCCTTTTTAAAAGAAAAATGCTGCATGGATTAAAGGCTCCTCAGTTACCTAAGTTTCATTAGGCAAAACAGCTATAATGCTAATCCAGTGAAGAAAGGACACTAGCCTATGACAACACTAAACTATTGCATTATGGGCATTACATGAAAGTAGAAATAGAGATGCATTAAATAATGATTCACTATTTTGAGAGTCAAATTTTTACATTCAGTGAGGTTGCAGGCAAGCACAGCAGTCTGCCTGTGTGCTCTCAATTGTAGGATCAGCGTCTAAGCTTTGCAGTTATATGTCATGAACAGCAGATGAGTCCTACAGTCATGGCTTGGCTACCTACTTTCATTTGCGTTTTTCTTGTTCCTTGTCACCTTTCCTTCCACACTACATACTGAACTACTTTCCCAGTGACATTTCATAGTGTTTTTCTATTTCCTCTGATACCTAGTGCCCATTTCTGATCTCACTTACACTGGTTTTACAATAGTTTATTGATTTCAATGACGTTTATTGATCTCATTCCTGATTTACACCAGTGTAAATGAAATCAGCCTCTGTGTATGCACATATGACAGCTACTTCCAGAAGAAGTGCAGTGTAGGGATGGGGATTTAAGAACAGTGGTGACTGTGAGGACATTGCACTTTTAAGGTCTGGAACATTCTGTTTGTCAGAGTTCTAAGAGACATGCCAATTGGAAGCAAACTCCAGCTGGAGTTGGTTAGAAAATGAACCCAAAAATGACGTGAGGCTGTACATAGCTTGTAAATAGGGACCCACTCATGAAGCAAACTTGATCAATATGTTCTCTTTTTTCCTTTGTTGTTATTCTGACCTATAGCATATACTTCTCATAGCTTTCCTTGAACAAAAGAATCTGACAAGAGTTGAAAACGTTACTTGCAAACTATTTGTTTCTTTAATGTACATCAAAAGCAGACAGCTAATGTCAAATAAAAAATAAGACATTATGTAGTGCTTCTGGAATTTTTTTTTTTTTATTATTTATGTTAATGAAATGTCTTATCTTTTTTTCGTATATTCTTCAAGAGAAGAGAACAAGATTAAAGAGTGGTTTAAAACTTTGATCTGTTTGTTTTCATGTTTGCCTTTTCTTATCTAACAAATACTGACAACATTTCTGCTTTCAATGAAAATTTGATCAGGGTGGTTTTTTTTGTTTCTTTGTTTTTTGTTTTTTTTTTTTTAAAAGGAATCCTGTTTCATTGGTATATGTTGGAGGAAAAACCATACTTTCGAAGAATCCTTTCTTTAAGTGAAATGCATGCTATCAATAACCAAAGACTGCCCCCAAAGATAAGAAGTGCTAACATTATAGCGTTTATATGTCTGAAGTGGAGCTTCAGGATTTATGGTTATAAATCTCGTAATCTAATTAACACTAGGACATTCAGTCTTGAGCTAGTTACAGTTACCACTCCTTTGGTGTGGAGGTCCTGCCAGTAAGGGAGGTCTATGGTGGTTAAACAGAAGTGGTGGCACTGTGGCAAAGAGCCTCATGCCAGTCCTGGAGAGTGAGCGCAAGGAGTAAAGGGACACCTGTTCTCTCTCAAATTTATTTCCTCCCAAATTTCCTAGTGTATCCTGTTTTCTCCATGTGTGCCTTTGAGGCTCTCTTTTAACTTTTCAGTGCAGCGATTGTCTTGATCTTTGTGCCTTGCACAGCACTGAGCATATCATCAGTGCTGAACAAATTATTTTTGAGTTTAACGACAAGACGGGGGGATATTTTAACATACTTGAAGTTTCCCAGACAAGCTAAGAGAAACACCATCTGACATAGTGATGAAGTTCACAAAGCTCACTGTCTTTGGAGACTCCCACAGCTACAAAGAGGATGGCCCAAAGCTTTGTATTCAAACTCTCTGCTTTAGGTCTCTCACAGGTAACACACACACACACAGCATGATGGACTGAATCCTCATACTGAGTGTGGACTCAGGAAATAGAAATTCTCCTCATTTGTGAACAGAGACTTTATCTGTGAACCCTACTGCAGGCAGAACTCGCTCCAGCATCTCGTTGCCTGATGATATCTCATCACGGTCCAGTCATTCCCCAAGATATCATGGAGCCCACAAAGTTTCAAAAAGCTTATTTACAGCCAACTCCTCCCTAACAAGAAAGCAGGGAGAAGAGGAATGAGTAACAGACAACTCCTGCTATATACTGCTATCAGCTGTCTGGCACTGAAGCACCCTCTCGTAAACCACATGACACAGAGCAAACTCTACAGATGCTGGTGGAAAATGTAGTTTGACAAACTGACACAGGAATTTTTATTAACCTATGTCATTGCTGTGAAGGAGGCAAAGAGAGCTGCAGCAGCAGAAATAACTCTGCAGAATATTTCCAGAAAATAGTTTTGTAATCCCAAATTGTTTCTATTCAGTCCTACAACCTAATGTCTCTTGATGCAAACAATTCTCACTTCTTTTCACAGAGATGATCTCTTGCATACAGGACAACAGGACATTGCATTCAGGACAACAAGCTGAGCACAGAACCAAAAGCTACAATGACTTCCTTCTAAGAAGTCAGTTCATTTGAACAAGTGGCATCATGGAAGTACAAACAGGTATCAGGAAAACCACCTGGTTCCTGCCCTTGCTGGCTGATAAAGAGAAGAGCTTGGGCACTTTACCAGAAGGACTGTTTACACCTATCTTTTACCCTAAACCATGCCACAGTCCAACGAGTACCAAAGACAACAGTTAAACCTGTTCTTTTCTTGTGGGGTAAACATGACTTTACATTTTGGGAGCCTGAAATTTAAAGTAGAGGCCCAAATTTTCAAACAGATTTATGAAAATGTGATTGCAAATATGGCTGGCACACAGTTGTATGCACAAAAGCCCACACTGGCAGATGTTTACATGCACACATGGATAACTGCCTGGATAACTGCCAATCTACATACACAGTTACCCACTGGTAAACACACAAAATAGTAATGTGCACATATTTTGTGGGACATGTAAGAAACTGTACATTTCAACCAGAAAAGTAATTCACAGAGAGGCCATGAGGGAAGAGCCCTCCATTTTTCTGATTGTTGATCATGACATGGACTTGTTGCTCTCTGGATGGATCACAGTCAGGTCCTTCTAGAATCTGAGCTCAATCTCACTAGGGCAGAGCTACCAACTACCCTGCATGGAGGAAGAGGGTGGGCCTGTGAAAGAAGGTGGGCCTGTGAAAGAAGGCCACAATGAAAGGAAAGGGGAGACTCTTGAGAAGTAGACATGAGGTGGAGCACATTTGTCAGAGAGTGAAGATCTAGTGCAATGGGAAGAGGATTTAGTGCAGGTGGATCTGCAGGTAAGGTAAGGCACGGGGGAGAGGACCAACTGGGATAGTGGGTTGATGCAATCAAGCGAAGCAATTCAGAAACGCTCTCTTCCTACAACAATATCACAACCTTTATACTTAGAGAGTAATGTCACATCCTTCAACTTAATGGTCAGTTGCTTCATCCCAGTCCTGCTATACAGTGCCTGAATTGCCAATTATAAAGGCTCCTTCCACAGAGAGCAGGTTCTGAGCTGCTTTGGGTAGCCTAGCTAGTGAGTTAGCAGCTAGCTCTAGAAACAGCAATATGAAAGATCTTAGCATGGATAGTTGGCCTCGGTAGGTCTAGGATCTTCTGTGATACAGAAAATATGCACAGCCCCAGGTTTAAATGCACTGGATTTTAAAGACTTCAAATTTGTTTTATCAAACCCTAGTTAAATGAATCTCAGTCACAGCTTTTGGCATTTACAGAAATATCCAGCCGGTCTGTAAAGCCAGCCTTTATTGTACTCTGGAGTGGGGACTGGGAATATTGCCTTTTCTAAACTGGCCAACTGGTTGATTCTCCCTTAATATGAAACTATTTATCCAAAAGCTTATGGCTGTGACCCTAGTTCTTTGGATAAATGGGGCTGTACTTTATTGGACTAAATGAAATACAAATAGAAAAAGTATACTTCTCAAACTTGGCTGATGATGTATGCACTACTGCATATACAAGGCTTTCTACAAGTAAGCCCGGTATCTTTGTACAAAGACACAGACACACACAATGATTATAATGGGAAAAGCCTTTGAGTACCACGACAAAAAGGAGTCAGATTTAAACTCTACCCAAGCAAAGAAAAACAAGCTGCTGCTCTATCGTACACGTAAGGCGGCACAGTATCTCAGGAGAGGAGTGTTGCTAACCTATCCCTGTACCACAAACAAAAATGTTAAAGATAAGAAAAATAGAACATTAGAAAACCTGAGATAACCTTCACAGAAAGGGCAAGTCTGAGTTGTGCTCTTTTGTCAACTCCTTACATTAATGATCGCAGGAGGCATGAAAGAGAAAAACAATGAAGCAGGCATGTTGCTATGGTTTCCTCTGCCCAAGTGCCAATGATGTCAAAACTTCTCTCTCTCTCCCCATCTGTGCTCTCTTTCCCTATCTTCCTCAGGATTTTCCACATTTTTGAAAATCTGCAGCCTCTTCTATCTCAGCTGACCAATATCTCACTTGCTACAGGCACTGCTTTGGCTAATGCATGGACTCCCCTCTCTTGCTACAGAGTGTGACATCATTCCATGTCCAAACCCGCAATCAGAGAAGGAGAAAGAAACTGGAGAAAGAAAGGCAAAATAGTCAAGAGTGTAAAATAGAGATGAGAGAGTAAGAAATCAGTTGCCTGAGGAAACTTTGCTTCTGGGCCTCAATTGAACACACTGACATGCCTTGTTTATGTTATACCTTAAAGAGATATTGACTCCTAAGTTTAAAAAAACTTCACTTTATCTGATCTGCCTAGGATTAAATAGCAATCACAGACCCAATTTGAGGTTTTTGAGACTGGAGGCATGCTACACACTTCTGCACCAGCAGACCCTGTACTGTGTTGAATCAATATCCATAGCAGTTGCTGAGAAGAAATCAACCTATACGCCACTGTCCAAGTATCAACATTAGCATTTCTTCTCTTTACTTCAAAACATTTTTGCTGTACTGCTATCATCATCATAGCATATCAGCTGGTACTGCCTGCCTGAAACTCCAGCCTGTTAGCTGTATTTGATTGTTGGGAAAGGGTTAAGTGGGTTCTGCTGACTTATTACCTCACTTGGATAAAAGGGAGATTGGCCTGTCCCTGTCCAGAGGGAATAGTCGTTAGATAGGAACATTAGAAGCAGTCAAGCCTGGAAAGTAGTTTTGAGCTAAGCTTTGATATCTTATCGTTAATTTCTATGCTAAGGAAACTAAAGCTCAGTAAGTGGGTGAGTTTGGACTCTACATAGTGTGTGGGCTATGGGGAGGGATATTTCACCTACCTCTGACATGAAGCCCCCTGAGATGGAACATGGCAGTTATCTTACAAACAACGCACAATGGTTTACAGCAGACCATGAAGAATACTGTTTCAGAGTAGCAGCCGTGTTAGTCTGTATTCGCAAAAAGAACAGGAGTACTTGTGGCACTTCAGAGACTAACAAATTTATTTGAGCATAAGGTTTTGTGGGCTACAGGTTATGCTCAAATAAATGAAGAATACTGTATCCTATTAAAATTGTAGGGAGAATTTATTTAGGCAGAGGGTAATTATTTCAGCAGGCACTAGACCACAGCTCCCAGGATAATCAACTCCTTATCTTGCAAACAAAATGTCATGAGATCTTTAATGACCACAAATGGTCAGACTTAGTTTTACTTCTCTTTTGAAAGATGGCAGCAGTAAATAAGAACCAGTAAAGGGATATAGCATATGCCCAGCATAATATGGTAAAGCAAGCTCTTAGAAACAAATTCCCTGACAATAGGAAATAGGTGGATTTTGCCTTTAGTTCAATTACCCTTATCCATTGTCATCATGAATGACAATGTTTTTATAATGTCAAAATGTTTTGATTTGAAGCTTTTCCAATATTTCCATTCACTGAAAGTTTTCAAAAAATGCCATTTTAGGTTTGACCCAAAAATGAACATTTGTTTTAACTTTTCACAGCTTCCAGCAAACCAAAAAATCCACTATTTGCCCAGCTTTGGACAAGAGCTGTTTGTAGTACCTCAAATGCTTGGTTTCCAAGAATGGTGACAGTTTTAGTGGATCAAATTCGTAAAGTGAATTTTTACTTTGGGCATAGTCACCTCACAAAACCCTTGAAAAGTGTTTATTGAAATGAAAATCTGCGTTATAGTTCAAAACTGATAGGTTTGTGGGATGGAGAGCAGCTTCTACTTAGAAATGTAAAGAATAAATTCTCCACTGAAAATACAGTATGGAATTTTGGGCAGTAAGAATGTAATTATCTCCGCTGGAAT
Organism: Gopherus evgoodei; assembly: GCF_007399415.2. Classification (NCBI taxonomy): domain Eukaryota; kingdom Metazoa; phylum Chordata; order Testudines; family Testudinidae; genus Gopherus; species Gopherus evgoodei. Next base: position 90,837,033 of record NC_044326.1, on the reverse strand, counting down.
TTAGACAGCACACCAAAGACAATGGGTTCAATACAGGCATAACATGTCTGTTTTTCAGAAGTTTGGGGATACTAGTTAATATGTTCCTAGTTTATGCATGTGGGTACCATAACTGTGCATGCAATCAAGTAATTACACATGGAATCCCATTCATTTCAATACCATACCTGCAAACAATGATTTACTAATAACCAACATTACTTCATTTACATGTTCAGCAGTCAGTGTCAACGGCCTGAGAGGGGAATAGATGTCTTTATTCAAAGACCCTTATGGAGAGGTTTTAGTATTTGTGAATAAAATGTTTTAATTTTAAAACACTTTTTCACTCTTTTCTTCCTCTTCAGTTATAGCACACCCTTTTCTGTGCACAAACTTACTGTTCTGCAGTCACCTTTGACTAGGGCTTAAATTCATTTATATGCATTTCTAGGTCACTTAGATAAATGTACAAAGGGAATATTTCCCCTTAGATATGGTATTATCTTTCTGATTATTTCTTGAACCATGTGTAAGTAAATGCCAATTGTACACAAATATTTAATTCTCTTCATTATTTAACATCAGTTGTAGTGATGGTGAGAAGAAATGAAAACCCATGTCTTTTAGACATCTTGCTTCCTACCTACTGTCTATGCAAAGAACATATTTATATAGGTTTCTCTTCCTTGAGTATTGTCTACCCTTCTGGACGTCTTTTGATTTCCCAAAGATGCTGGCACTTTTACCACAACTCATTTCCCTTTTTGTCCTTTGCTACCTCATTAGTTTTTCCCCTCAAAAGAAAAATTTTATTTAAACTTTAAATCACATGGTGATGTTCTTAGGAGGATAAATGGCCATTTAAAGCAATGCAGGACAAACCCCAAAGCCCATTCACATGTTCCTCACCTGGTTTCTGTCTCTGGCATTTGCATATCGGAATCTCTGGATATAATAGAAGACCAGCCATGCCAGGGAGATGATCATCAACACGATGAAGGAGATGGAGACAAACACCACTGAGGTACGGCTGACGTATTTCTGCAAGTTGCGTGTTCCAATTGTTATATACATCATCACAGTAACATTTCTCTCCAGCAGACTCACTATCTCTTTTCCTTTAGGCTCAGGAATCATTATTGCTACAACATCTTCTACACCTGTCAGATAGGAGGGGGAGGGGGAGAAACAATAAGAAAAAACAGGAACAGCAGCAGCCACAAAAGAAAATGAGTCAGCCATGGCACAGTGAAAAGAGCTCAACAGTGACAAAATAAAACCGTCCCCTCATTCTGCTGCATGCTGTTTTTTATTGTGAGGTAAGCCGGACAAAATCCAGCAGAAGACTTTGGTTTCATCTGTAACCAGTTACACAATATGGTCCAGCATACCGAGCCTCACAGGTGGTTGTGTGACTAAGGGAAATTTTATGGGTAGGCACAAACATAGTTTTCCACCGCTGTTGAGGCTTATACAGAAGATATAGCCATGGTATAAATACAAATGGAGTAGTTGTGTGCTACAAACAAACACATGTATTGTGCTCTGCCTGCATGCTGCACGCTCTATGGGTCTGTAAAAGGAAACAATTAACATGTTTCCTCTCTACATCCAAGAACTCAAAACAGGAATTTTTAAAACATATGTTCAGATCCCGAGATCTGATCTTTCTGCCTCTCGTGTAGCTCCGGATGGCAAGATGTGTGTGAGAAAAGAGTACGCAGAAGAAAACTGTCTAAGCAACCCCAAGGGAGCAAAATCTGCTCTTACACTAGTTTAAGATTTAGATTAACTCTACTGAATGGAGTTACTCTGGATTTCCAATGATGTAACAGACCTAATGTTGGCCAAAGGCATCTGATGCTTTTGGAGAAAGCAAAACAGTATTGTCAGGATGATAGCCAGGTGACGTTAAATGTTCCACATTCATTCACAGCAACATTTCCAGCATACAGTCAATATAAAGCTTGAAAATGAGTGAGATATTAGGAGGATAAGGGACAAAGGAAACAAGCATAGTAAGATTCACTACAGGTCCCTTTTAGTAGGTGATTTAAAGATGGATCCAATTACATCTTTTCTTTCAAAAATATTGCAGGTTAGTAAATTAATCATCAACTTTACTCTCTTTCCATCTGAAATACATTTTTGTTTTATTACTCTACTTTAGTTAGAGGTGTCAGACCGCTGGTCTGCTTGATATATTAATCCAGTGCCCATGATAGATTCAGATTCTGGCAAATACAAGCTTTCATAAATATGTAATAAAACAAAAAATGTCTAGCCCTTGTGGTTGCAATGACAACCTTCTGAATGTGATCTGCTGTGATATAGGCAGCCCGAACCAACAGCTCAGGGGGTATGAACTGATTCCATTCATCTTAATGGGGAATTTATCTAATAAGTGGTATAATGGAAAGTGTAATTTGGCCTTTCAAACAGAATGAATTTGACATGTTTGCTCTAGTGGCAAAGGGCGCTTTGAAATAGAAGGGACACAGTGTAAAGGTTGGGGAGGGCGGGGCGCGGAAAGAAAAGACGGTTACTCACCTTTGTAACTGCTGTTCTTCGAGATGTGCTGCTCATATCCATTCCAGTTAGGTGCGCGCGCGCAGCATGCATATTCAATCGGAAGATTTTTACCCTATCAACACTCGGTGGGTCAGCTGGGTGCCCCCTGGAGTGGCGCCGCCATGGCACCGGATATATACCCCTGCTGACCCAACTGCCCCTCAGTTCCTTCTTGCCGGTTACTCTGACTGTGGGGAAGGAGGGCAGCTTTGGAATGGATATGAGCAACATCTCGAAAAACAACAGTTACAAAGGTGAGTAACCGTCTTTTCTTCTTCGAATGCTTGCTCATATCCATTCCAGTTAGGTGATTCCCAAGCCTTACCTAGGCAGTGGGGTCGGAGTGAAATGTGGCAGAATGCAAAACTGCTGAGCCAAAGGCTGCATCATCTCTTGACTGTTGAACCAGAGCATAATGCGAAGCAAAGGTGTGGATCGAGGACCAGGTAGCCATGCGACATATCTCCTGGATAGGTACATGAGCCAGGCAGGCGGCAGATGAAGCCTGAACCCTGGTAGAATGCGCGGTGATGTGGCTTGGGGAAATATGAGCCAAATTATAACAAGTGCGGATGCACGCCATCACTCAAGATGAGATCCTCTGAGAGGAAACAGGTAGGCCTTTCATTAGGTCTGCTACCGCGACAAAGAGTTGGGGCGTTTTATGAAATGGTTTTGTCCGCTCAATATAAAATGTGAGCGCTCTACGGACGTCCAGGGAGTGCAATTGTTGCTCCCGTCGTGTTGAGCGTGGCTTTGGGAAGAAGACCGGGAGAAAGATGTCCTGGTTAACATGAAAGGCTGAAAGCCGGGTGTGGTCGCAACTGCACCTTGTCTTTGTGGTACACAGTGTACGGCGGATCCACTGCAAGATCCCTAAGCTCGGAGATTCATCTGGCCAATGTAATGGCTACGAGGAAAGCTGTCTTCCAAGACAGGTATAGTAGCGAGCAGGTTGCTAACAGCTTGAATGTGGGAGACATAAGTCTGGTTAAAATCAGGTTCAGGTCCCAGGTAGGGGCTGTGCAGCATACTTGAGGGTATAAGCACTCCAAGCCCTTGAGGAACCTCAAAACTATAGGGTGAGAGAACACGGAACGACCACCTTCGCCTGGGTGGAAGATAGAGGTGGTTGCCAAGTGTACCCTCAGTGATGATACTGCTAGGCCCTGCTGTTTGAGAGACCAGAGGTAGTCCAAAATAGAGCGGAATGAGACCTCAGTGTGAGTAAGATTAAGTGTTTCGCACCAGCAGGACAAACGCTTCCACTTGGCCAGGTACGTTGACCGGGTGGAAGGCTTCCTGCTACCCAGGAGAACTTGTCGTACTGATTCAGAGCAACGTAACTCTGACTGGTTTAGCCACGCAGTAGCCACGCCGTGAGGTGAAGAGCCTGCAGGTCTGGGTGGCGAAGTCTGCTGTGGTCCTGAGTTACGAGGTCCTTGTGGAGTGGCAGGGTAATTGGGTTGGCTATCGACAGGTCGAGCAATGTGGTGTACCAGTGCCACCTGGTCCATGCTGGAGCCATCATGATGATGCGCGTTCTGTCCCTGCGGAGTTTCAGCAGGACCTTGTGAACCAGCGGGAAAGGTGGGAAGGCATAAAGGTGCTGGTTCTTCCACAGCATCAGGAAAGCGTCTGAGATCGATCCCGGGGAGAGACCTTGGAAGGAGCAGAACATCTGGCATTTCCTGTTCTCGCGGGAAGCGAACAGGTCTATGTGGGGAAATCCCCACTTCTGGAAAACAGAATGTATAACATCCAGGAGGATCGACCACTCGTGAGACAGGAAAGACCCACTGAGTCAATCCGCCAGGGTGTTCCGAACGCCTGGGAGAAAGGACGCTACCAGATCTATCGAGTGGGCTATGCAAAAGTCCCAGAGTTGGATGGCCTCCTGACAAAGGGGGGAGGACCATGCCTGAGCCCTGCTGAATGGAAGCCACCTGCGGTAAGTGCTGCCCGGCCAGAGCCCGGACCTCGAACTCTCAGCCTCAGGTCAGAACCCTCTCCTACACCCTAACGCCCTCCCAGACCCCAGACTCCTACCCCAGGTCATTTGTACCTAACCTATCACTCAAATCAGCCTCTGCACCAGATGACTGGAGAATAGCTAATGTAACACCAATTTTTAAACAAGGCTCCAGAGGTAACTGTGGCAATTACAGGCTATTAAGCCTAACTTCAATACTAGGCAAATTGGTTGAAACTACAGTAGTAAACAGAATTACCAGACACTTAGGTGAACATTGTATGTTGGGGAAGAGTCAACATGACTTCAAATGGAAATCATGACTCACTGCTCTATTAGAATTCGTTGGGCATGCAGATGTGTGATACAGTGTACTTGGACTTTCAGAAAGCCTTTGAGAAGGCTCCAAACCAAAGGTTCTTAAGCAAAATAAGGTGACTGCGAAGAGATACCAAGTGATCTCATTAAACTGGGTGACTGGGCAACAAAATAGCACACGAAATTCAACACTGATAAGTGCAAAGTAAAGCATATTGGAAAAAATAATCCCAGCTATACAAACAGAATGCTGGGGTTTAAATTAGCTGTCATCACTCAAGAATGAGCTCTTGGCATTATCATGGATAGTTCTCTGAAAACATCTACTCGGTGTGCATTGGAAGAATGTTAGGAACCACTAGGAAAAGAGATAGCAAGAAAAAAAATACGTCACTATAGAAATCTATGGTACACACCTCATACCTTAAATATTGCATGCAATTCTCATCACCCCCTCCTGAAAAAGATATATTAGAATTGGAAAAGGTACAGAGAAGGGCAGCAAAAATGATTAGGGATATAGAACAGCTTCCATATGAGCAGTGATTAAGAAGACTGGGCCTGTTCATCTTAGAAAAGAGATGACTAAGGGGAAATATGAAAGAGGTCTATAAAATCAAGAATTGTATGCAGAAAGTAAATAGGGAAATGTTATTTACCTCTTCACATAGTACAAGAGCCAGGGGTCACCCAATGAAATTAAATACTTCTTTACATAGTGCATAGTCAACCTGTAGAACTTGTTGCCAGGGAATGCTGTGAACACCAAAAGTATAACTGGGTTCAACAAAGTATCTGGTAAGTTCAAGAAAAACAGGTCCATGAATGACTATTAGCCAAGATGGTCAGGAACATAACCCCATGCTCTGTGTCCCCCTAAACCTCTGACTGTCAGATGCTGGGAATGGATCACTTGATAATTACCCTGTTCTGTTAATTCTCTCTGAAGCATCTGGCATTGGCTACAGTTGGAAGAGAGGATACTGGGCTTGATGGACTATTGGTCTCACCTGGTATGGCCATTCTTACATTATTATTTATAGATGCAGTATAGATACACAACTAGTAGAATTTCCAAAAGCACCTACACAGGTTAAGCACTTAACTCCCATTGAAATTAACTAACTGATTCGGCAGTTTTAAAAATCCCACTCAACACCTAACTATCTTTCAAAATTTGGCACTAAGGGACTTGCCTTCAAGGTCACACAGGAAATCTATTGCAAAGCAGGAAATTGAATCCAGGGCTTCCCTCCTTCCTCTAGAAAGATTTACCATCACTTTGTTCTCTAGATCTTGAAGTGTCCTAACTAAAGTAGGAAAGGAGAGGGAATCATGTGACATCACTACCTCTATTAGGTCAGGTTACTGCTGTTACCCCTCCATAGAATATTGCTTTCTTTCCCCAGCTTAAATTCTTCTTCTTCTTTCTTATTTGTCCCTTTTTGCCTTCTGACTAATAAGAGCCCATCTTAACCAGATAGGACATGTTTATCCTTGGAGCATTCCTGTGATCCAAGAAAGACAAACTGAAAAAAATGACCTACCAGTCTCGTCAGTTTGCCAGGGTTCAAGGTGGCTAACGAGATACCATGCCTGTAATTTTCCAAGCCAACATGCAAGTAAGAAAGATGGATAGAAGCTTCAATTTTATCTTTTGCTGTTCCTTTCTTGCTGCCCTGTGCACCTTCATCTTGTTTTTATTTAAAACAAAACAAAACACATCCCTCAAAATGAAGACACTTCCCCTTCAGAACTGGACTTCAAAAACTACCATCTCCCCCCCACAAGAGCTACCATTATAACTAACTGTCTCATTTCTCCAATACGGGAATTTAACATAGTCTTTAATACCACCTGGAACACTATGAGAAATAACTTTTCCTTTTAAAGGCCTTGATAAAACCAATGGGAAAGGTAACAAGAAAGTGTTAAAAAAATATTATTTTTCTAAGTGTAAATACTTTAACTGATTCTGATCTTTTCCTATATTTATTAAAAAGTTAAAATGTATTTTATGGTGACTGCACACAATGGAAATAGGCCAGATATAACGCTAACACACTCCGGACCACACTTAGGCGGTTAATTCTGCATCAGTAAAACAAGAGTTCTCCAACAAGATTCTCTCTCCATTTATAAGTACAATGGGCATTCTATGCCTGTGTATTCTTATGACAATAAAATACTTGAAGACAGCACAGAGAACATCTCCTAATTCAAAATCTCTGTGATTATTATTTTTAAAAGGGCGTTTTCAGAAAAATTTGGCTATTTTATTTCTTTATTCTGGGGTGGGGGAGAGGAGAAACTACTTTCAGGATCTTGTCCCAACTTCCTCCACCTAACTCTCTGACCTCAGTTCCACGCACTAGCACTCAACACTTCCAAATTTTATGCCCACTGCTCATCATAGCTGAGCATCACTTTTTCATTTGTGTTGCCTCCACCTTTTGGAAGATGGCACTTGCATTTCCTCCCAACAAGCCACTCTGCAATTTTCCCCCTTCACAATTTTGCTTCAAAACTCCTTGTGTCAGAAAAGGTGTAGACACAATCATTCTTCATTCTTGCATCCTCCCCTTTTTCTCTGTGTGACGGTACATGCTATCACAAACTTTTGCCATTACAAAGCACTCTGATATTTTGCAGCAAAGATGCTACATAAATACACTGCAGGAAAAATATACTGAACACACCTTCCCTGTGTAAAAATAGAAAGTCAGAAGACAGCTGTAGCAAAACAAGAGCACATAGAGCTTTCTGAGACAAATAACCTGATGGCCTGGCTTCACATTCAAGATTTGTTTAAAATTCTACCGAGTTACTGATCAGAGCTCAAAGGCACAGTAAGGATTATTGTTCAACTGACTGGATCGCTATACCTGGATTTTTATTCTCAAATATCATATTGCAAAGAAAAGAGAAATAACAAGAGCTTTATGTTCACATTCCCCCCTTCTCTGCTTAGTAAAATATTTGTTTTCCTATCAAATTACACATGGTGAGGCCCAGGCTTTGGGAAACACATTCAAAGCAGAGGAAAAGAGAAGAGTCACAGCTAATTAATGTAGGTATTCTATTGATATGTTCCAGTGTAGTTTAACCATTATGTTTAAAAGCATCTCAGACAATATACAACGATGTTTCTCTTAAGCATAAGCATGTGCATTAAATGTAAAAAGACAACTCTCATTGCAGTTGTTAAAAATATGGCAGTGCCCTAGTGGCAGTTTATTACCTACGTATTTTTTTTTTCTATTTCTTTCCAACATCAGTGCAGAGTTTGCCATGGATTTTTAAGCAGTTGTCAGGGTGAATCATAGTGAATCATGAATCAAAACCATTACAGGCTGCAATGAATGGATTTTATTTTTGAGGGGGGCCCCTTAGGAAACATTTAACATGTCAATGCTCCCCTCTGTGTATCAATCATAAAACAAGTTAGGTAGAACTTGTAGGGCTTTGAGTTGGTTTAAATCACTTTAATTTGCTGATTATCTAATCAAATGCGTTTGGGTTGAGTAAATTGTGTGATATGTGGTCAACCTTTCAGCAACTTTTCTGTTTCAAACCAGACTTCACTTTAGGATTACACAGGAGTGCCAATCACATTGTGTCAGTGGGTAATCAATGGAACTGGGCATTATGATTGGACATTGGCAATACTGAAAAGATATGTTCTGGCTTAGCCTCCAAAGACACTCTTTTCTAGTCATTGGGCCAAATACATCCCTGGTACATCTTCATTTATGTTAATACACCAAGTGGTAGTGACTCCATTCATTCAGCAGAGTTAACCAAAGATGAATTTGGCCCAAAACACAGAGTTACTCTTTCTTCTCCATCCCAATCTGCAGGAGAAGGGGTCATAGAGAGCTTCTCTTTGCTATTTGGAAAGTAGGCTCAAAGCCTCTGCAGCACATCCTCCTTATGGAGATGCTCTTCATCCAGTCCTGGGTCTGTGTGGAAGACAGGAGAGAGTTGAGGAGGAAGAAGAAAGCCAGGGGAAGAGTGAGTGGGAAGGGCGCAGGGCTTAAGATGGGGAAAGGTTCTCTCCCTCTGGCCTTATGGAAATTAGCTGGAAAAAGTTAATATAGCCTTAAGGGCAGGCAGCATAACTTTACTACTATCCAAGCAAATTTTTCCAAATCTGGCCATGAACTTACTCCTCAAGTACACAACAAATTGCAAGTTTCAATGTCCACTCATTGTTGGGTAATTTGTGTGCATTTGCAGTGAAGAGAAGAAAAGAGTGGTGGTGGTGGGGGAAAGATATGGTTTAATTATATAGTAATGGGAAAGTGAAGGGTTTAGCCCCTCAAATTCAAAAATGGCTGAATATATTTTGCACTGTCTTTGGGAAGTGAATAAGCATAGAAAACTTTAGACAAAAGGATTTATCCCCCAATCTAGTAGTTAAAAAGTGTTCTTAAAATGTACAAGTCTGTTAGTTATATACTTAGTGGCATATGTAAAGGTGCATGTGTTGTACTAATCTGTTTATTTTAAAGTTCTAGAAGGAAATCGCCGCCAGTGAGCTTCCCCACTGTCTGCAATTTGGGGGGCATGTCATAAACAGATAGCTAAGGGTTAATGTCTCTTTCACCTGAAAAAAAAGTAACCTGAAGCACCTGACCAGAGGACCAATCAGGAAACCGGATTTTTTCAACTCTGGGTGGAGGAAAGTTTGTGTCTGAGTTCTTTGTCTGCCTGCGTGCCTCTCTCTCAGCTTTGAGAAGTGATTTCTGTTTCCTGCTTTCTAATCTTCTGTTTCCAAGTTGTGAGTACAGAGATCAAAAAAACAATAAGGGTTATTGTTTTTCTTTTGTATTTACATATCTATAGTTGCTAGAGTGCTTTAATTTGTATTCTTTTTAAATAAGGCTGTTTATTCATATTTCTTTTAAGCAATTGACCCTGTATTTGTCACCTTAATACAGAAAGACCATTTGTTTGTATTTTTCTTTCTTTTTTTTTATATAAAGCTTTCTTTTAAGACCTGTTGGAGTTTTTCTTTAGTGGGGGATTCCAGGGAAATTAAGTCTGTACTCACCGGGGAATTGGTGGGAGGAAGAAGTCAGGGAGACATCTGTGTGTGTTAGATGTACTAGCCTGACTTTGCATACCCTCGGGGTGAAGAGGGAAGTAATTCTGTTTTCCAGGACTGGGAACGGGGAGGGTGGAGTCCCTCTGTTTAGACTCACGGAGTTTGCTTCTGTGCATCTCTCCAGGAACACCTGGAGGGGGGTGGAGAAGGAAAAAGGTTTATTTCCCTTTGTTGTGAGACTCAAGGAATTTGGGTCTTGGGGGTCCCCAGGGACGGTTTTTGGGGGGACCATAATGCCCCAAAACACTAATTTTTTGGGTGGTGGCAGCAGTACCAGGTCCAAGCTGGTAACTAAGCTTAAAGGTTTTCATGCTAACCCCCATATTTTGGACGCTAAGGTCCAAATCTGGGACTAAGTTATGACAGAATAAGCATAGAAAACTTTAGACAAAAGGATTTATGTAAGTTTGCCACCTTGACCATGTTGCTGGCTGTCAAACAAATGGCATTATTTGTGGATTTTGTTCTGGGAGCTTTAGAGGTGTTATTGAAAATACTTTATTCCCCTAGTTAGTAGTCTGGTAGGGTAACAGAAGGCTGCATCTTTAATGCTCTGTCAATTTTTGGGTGAGCATTAAAAAAAAAGTGATGTTTGACACAGTACAGGAAAAAATTAATTCTTTAGACTGCCAATTGCCCAAGTTTAGTTAAAGGACAAATGAATTATTTGAACAAAATTCAGCAGATTTAGGAAATCCTCTATAAAATCTTCCTATTATGCAAATGAAGGTTTCTCCTAATCGAACAGACACTGCATGTGGTAAAATACTCTCTCTTCAAATTTTAACGTTGCTGGTAACCAAACCTTGAACAGTATTTAGGACTTAGGAGCTGCCCTTATGATTCCGATTAATGATCTATCAAGACCAGTATCCTGTCCCTGACAGTAGCCAGCTGCAGATCCTTCAGATAAAGGTGCAAGAAACTGTAACGAACCTTTTTTTACTCCTTGATTAAATAGTTTAATTTTCCATACAAAAGTTAGTATTTGAAATGGTAAAGCAAACCTCAGCAGGTTCTTATTGTCATTCCCATTATTACTGCAGAAATGAAGTAGAATCTGCTAGTATCCCCTAGAAGTACCATATGGACAACATAAGTGGTTTGAGCCAGCTCAATGATTCCATTTCCCGCATGTTTAGTGGGCACAGCGACTTAATATCTTGCTGATTCTGGGCTCTCTCTCAACAGCTGCTGCTGGCGTGTACATTTGAGAGACTGGGTTTTTACAGTAGGCTTTATCATTTTTACAGTATTTTAAAGACAAAATTATAGTTTTTTAAAATAAAATATTACATTTTATTACATGATAGAATCTTTAACACACAGTCTGACCCAGCAAGAAAGTCAGTAACTAACAATAAAAATTACTTGGCATCTTTCCCCTGGTATTCCTTAGTTTACTGTTCATAAAGGATGAAGCTATCATCATAATCCTTTGGTTCAAAAAAAGTGCTCTCCTTATAACCATGTTGATCTGTTTCTTTCCTATTAACATTATATTGGAACTTGCCATCTCATTTGCTTATATGCATTTTAATATCAAGTTTAACTACTTATATACTGCTTCTTCACTATAATTTCCACAAGTGCAATGAGAAGTACAAACTCATTATGACAACCCATTAAAAGTTCAACTATGTTCGTACTGCTTAACAAAATGTTCGCACTAAACTAGGAAATTATAAAAACAGCAGATAACCCCTGACTTTTAACATTCTAGAAAAATAAACATGGATTTAAATCACAGCTGCGTGAACTCAACCTAGTTTTGAAAGCCCAAATAGTTCAAGTTTACAAAACATTGAACTCTATGAGCTTCTGTCATTCCAGAGAAGAACCAATATAACAACTCCTTTTAGATTTTACTTATATCAGCCATGAAACATTACATTTCATAGATAACGAGTCTGGGAGGTGCAACAGGGGTGCCTAATTAACCTGAGGCCTTAGAGTTACAATACCTATCAAAGTGCTCAACTGCGCAACTGAAAGTTGAATTTCCCTATGGGCAGATGAAAGATGAGATCGGGTCATAGGCAGAGAAACTTGCAGGAGTCAGTGCAATACTGAAAAAAGGAGAAGGAACTCCTTTCTGTGTAGGAAAGACAAATCAGAAGCAGTAGGAGCTGGAGCAGACTCAGGCTCCTCACTCTCTGGTCTAGGGGTAAGGGCAGAGAAAGAATGGGAGTGGAGCCTTATAGACTGTTCCCTGTAAGGTGGCTTTACAATATTATGTTATGGGTTTTTCTTGAAAGATGGAGGAAAGGAGTTTGGCGGGGGCTCATCCCCCTCCGGGGCTGTGGGGAGCCACACTGCCTCGTTACTTTGGTCAGGTGTGCTGGGGAATTAGCTTGGCTCTGTGGCTAGGGTGATCAGATGGCAGGGGCTAGGGTGATCAGATGGGATGAAGAAAATATCAGGACACATGGCGGGGACGGGAGTCCCGCCGGCGGAGGGGAAAAAAACAACCACCAGGAGGGCTAAATCGGGTTTCATAAATTGTATGGAGGGCCGGTTAGGGAACGGGGTTGTGGCCTCTCACCCACCCCCCGAGACTCCTGCCTCATCCAACCTCTTCTGTTCCCTGACGGCCCCTCTGGCCCCTGCCCCATCCAACCTCCCCTGTTCCCTGATGGCCCCTCTGGGATCCCTGCCCCATCCACACATCCCTGCTCCCTGTCTCCTGACCACCCCCAGACCCCCTTTGCCCCATCCAACCCCCCCCTTCCTGACAGCCCCCCCAGGACCCGTGCCCTATCCAACCTCCCTCCTTCCTGACTGCCCACAGGACCCCTGCCCCCATTCAACCGCACATTTCCCTCCCCAACCACCATCTATACCCTGCTCCCAACCACCACCCCGAACTCCCCTGCCCTCTATCCAATCCCCCCTGCTCCCTTAGTGCACCGGTGGCGCTACAGCCACTGCCGCTGCCACCACCACACAGCTCAGAGCACTGGGTCAGGTCAGGCTCTGCAGCTGCGCTGCCTCAGGAGCTCACAGCCCTGCCGCCCAGAGCATTGCGCTGATGGCGAAGCGAGCAATGCTGAGGCTGCAGGGGAGGGGCTGGGGGCGAACCTCCTGAGCGAGGAGCTTGGGCAGGATGGTCCTGCAGGCCACGTCATAGTTTGCCCACCCCTGTGCTAGTTGCACTTCTCCCTGGAGCAGACGGGAAGTATTGGATCTCCCGGGCCTGTGGGGAGAAGAGGCTGTGCAAGCACAGCTATGGACCAGCCACAGAAATGTGGACATCTATAAACATATTGGATGGGGATACAGGCAAATGGGTACAGACTGGGATCAGCAGGAGTGCTGTGTGACAGCAAAGGAACTGCAAGAGGTTGCCCTGTAAATCTGCTGAATTTACGACATGCGCCATACCATACTTGGCAGAGATCTCACAAGCACCACAAAGGCCACCATGAACCAATTGAAGGAGCCCAAGACAGAGATCCCTGCTATGAACAGTGTGAGGGAGGAGATGGGAGATATGGAGGGTGGCTTCAGCCATGTCAGGAGCCAGAATCTGTTCAAGATTCTGCCACAGTGTAACCAGCCTTGCCAGCTGAGCATGGATGACTCCAATGAAGGGGAAGGGAGATCAAGTAAGCGTATGCATGCAGTTTTCCTTACAATGTTTAAGTTGTAAGGGTGCCTTGCCCGTTCCCAATTAACACACCACAGAAATCGACTTTTGCTTGTTTTACTCATACAAAACGAGGTGGAGATACAACAAACAGAGGCTGACCTGGCATCTGATTTTTATTCCCTTGTTGGGTTAGGTAGGAGGGCCATGAGAAGCAGTTTATCTACATAGGGTTGTCCCTTTTAGGGTGACAAGATGTCCCAATTTTATAGGGACAGTCCTGATTTGGGGGTCTCTCTCTTAGATAGGCTTCTATTACTCCCAGCCCCAGCCCTGATTTTTCACAGTTGCTGTCTGGTCACCCTAGTCCCTTTTATCCTCCTGAGAGATATGGATGAAAAACCTCCATGGAAAAACTCTGGGAGAGGGTTGCAAAGGTTTCTAGAGATGGCTGCCTTATTTCTTCCTTTGCCGTGGGACATTATTGCACGGTACTCTGCAGTGAGTTTGGCTGACACCATTGCAGTCAACAAGCTACTGGCATTTGGGCCTGGCAGCGTCGAGACAGTAGTAGCAGCTGTGTGCTCTGTGCCTATGTTACCCTCAGGAGTGAGATATCAGCTAAACCCACCACTGCTTGTGGAAACAGTGCCAATATTCAGTACCACTGCCCTATACTTGTACCCATGAATAAGGATCAACCTCATCCCACCCTACCCTATACTCATATGTGAAGAAGGAAAGGAGTTTTGAAACGTCTCTTTCCTTTTCCATTGCGACTGTGAATCCAGTGGTACCTCTGTCTCTTCTTATCAGCAACATTTGACATGGTAGCCTAAATGAGTGCCCTCTCCCAACTGGCAGAATACCTGACTCTGATGAGAAGAAAGAAAGAAGAGTAGGGAAGACATGCTCACCAAGATCCTGCAAGGCAGTGCTGCATCCAGCTGCGAACAAAAGGCTTGGAGGGCCAATATGACTGATAGCACGGAGAAGGAAAGAGAGAACAGGAGCAGGGACAAGGAGTCCCAGCAGAACAAGGGGAGAGAAATGCATCAGGACATAATGGGGCTTCTCAGGCAGTAATTGAAATGCTTCAGACCACGGTTGACCTAGGTCCAGGAATCCCAGACTCTCCACCCTTAGCAGTCCTTGGAAAACTCTCTAGTCACTGCTCCACACCCGTGTTCCCGCTAGTTTTCCCCACCCATGTGTGGAATGAATTTTGGTATGTGCATCAATATGGAGGTGATGTGTCACTCATCACCTTCAAATTGGTGCACATAACAAAATTCATGGGGTGGTGCCGAGGGGTTTGGAGTGTGGGGGGGGTCAGGGCTTGGGAAGAGAGTTGGGGTGCAGGGGTGTCAGGAATCTGTCTGGGCCCAGGGATGTGGGGCTCAGGACTGGGGCAGAGGGCTGGGGTGCAGGGGTGTCAGCTCTGGGGCAGGGCCAGAGATGAGGGGCTCAGGGCTGGGGCAGAGAGTTGGGGTGCAGGGGGTGAGGCCAGGGATGAGGGATTTGGGGTGCAGGAGGGTGCTAAGGGCATACGGCCCAGCTCTCTTCCCCTGCAGCAGCAGCACCTGGGCTAGCGGGCGAGAAGCACCTCTACACACTGCAGCAGCTCTGGGGTTGGAGCTGCAGGATAGGTGCCCCTCCCCAAGAGCCAACAGTTCCGGGTCATGTCACCTCGGCCTCACCTGGGTTAGGGCTGCTCTGGCTGCGCTGCCCCAGTAGGTCTGGGCAACCCATCTGTGGCTGGATCGGGCCACTCCGGCCATGCTTGGGGCTGGCCTGGGCCATGTTGCAGCAGAGTTGGGGACAGGGGAGAAGTGCCCTGGCCGTGGCAAGCTGGGGGCCAGTTTAGGTGGGAGCCAGAGGAGGGGCGCCCCTCTCTCAGCCATGGCAGGTCCATGGGCAAGTTCCTTGAGTGCCTGCACAGCCCGAAATAAGCTGCTGCATGGCCACACAACTTACAGGGAACTTAGCTCCTTATATCCCCCAACATACCATGTGGTATCATGGGCTGCATCCTTACTCTACCACTCCACATTGGGAAACAGCAAGGAAAACCACAGCGTCACACACACTGACCTGTGAGAACTATGCCTGGTGTATGTGCAGCCATAACAGGCTACGTTTGTGCACTGAAATGGACAGAAATGTGCTGCCTTTCCAATTTTAAAGTTCCACTCTGTTAATTTATATGTTAAAAAATTGTATAACATTGCCTGCAGTTCTCTGCAAATTGTTTTTCTGCACTGTTTTTCCCACTCAAATTTCTATTTTTGGAAAATATAGCTATTGTTATTAGTTCACAATATGTTTCAGAACGCACTGTGGTATTCAAAGCACAGTACTTGAAAATGTACAGCAAGCACCACATAATCCATATATTCAGAAAAATACCCAGTTGTATTTATAAACGTCCTGCAAGCACTACACAATTCTTTGCAGCACTCAAAGCTCTGGGTCCAGAGCACAGTCCAGCACAGAACAATACTGTGGCTGACTGCTAGAGTTCTCTTTCAAAGTCTCCCTCTGCTACAGAACTCCATGTTCAGGTACTGTAATGGAATTGTGTCTGCCTGTTCAAAGTCAGCACAGTCGCTCCCCCTCTGACCTCCACCCTAGTGGCAGATTTTCCTTCCTTATGTCACAGATATTATGCCAGACACAACAGGCAGCTATAACCATTGGGATATTTTTCATACTGGGATCCAGTTTAGTGAGTAACCAGCACTAGCATCCTTTCCATCTATCAAAAGCACATTCAGCTGTCATTCTGCATCTGCTGTGCTGGTAGTTGAATCTTTCCTTGGCGCTGTCAAAGTGTCTAGTGTATGGCTTTATCAGCTAGGGGAGCAGGGCATAGGCTGGGTTCCCCAGAATCACTATGGTTATTTCAATATCACCCATAGAATCAGCTGGGAAAGTCCTGGCTTGCAGCTTTCTGAAGTCTTGTGTTCTTAAAGATTCAAGCATCATTCATCTTCCCTGATCAGCCCACACTGATGTCAATGAAGCATCCCTGATGACTCATTAATGCTTAAATAACCATAGAAAAGTAGCCTTTTCTGTTGACGTACTCTGTAGCAAGGTGGGTTGATGCCAAAATAGGGATATATACATATGTCATCTATTGCCTTACCACACTTTGGGAACCCCATTGCTGCAAATCCATCCAGTATGCCCTGCACTTTGTAGAGAGTCACAGTCCTGCATAGCGGGAGGTGATTAATGGCTCTGCATGACAATGACCTCCATTGTTGACCTTCCAACTCCAACATGATTTCCCATGGACTGGTAGCCTGTTGCAACATTCCAGAGTGACTGACAGTGGAGAAGCAAATGGCAATGCAGCTCTTGTTCTGGTGTCCCTGTGCTGGACTGGGGCAAGCCTGGCACACAGATCCAGGATGTGGCCTTTTGCATCCAAATGTTCTCCTGTCACCATTTTATAATGCAATCCCAGCAGTCAGTACTCATTTCTCAGAGCCAGAAGCGGCCCTATGTTTGGAGCTGCTCTGTGAATACCCCGAACAAGTTTGAATTGTTTTTCACTATGTCCCTTAGCAAATGGTCCTTGAAATAGTCATGTCCCTCACTGTTGTACTTCCTGAGAGTCTGCCAATACAGGAGATCACTGTATCCTATATTGGCAATGTTCATGAGGTTAGTACAAAGCTCTGCAGGCTTCATGATTCTCTCAGAGAAGGTGGACACCAATAAGTGCCATGTGGGTTTGCGGGATTTAAAAAAAATAATATATGAAAAGTTTGGGATGTGGATAATATTATGGGATGGAGAAGGCTGCATGCTGGGAACTTGAATCCTAGCTCCCAGAGATCCCCTATCCCACAGCAAAAGTTTCCCAAAAGGTATTTTGCTGGACAGTGGCACTTGGCACACAGACACACCTGCCCATGGTGCATTGCACGTTGCACCAACACAAGCACACTGAATGAGTATGCACAGCATTGACACAAGCAGTCAAGCATACACATGCTTGAGTAATGTACACACTTTGGTGGCTGAATGCAGACTTAACTTGCACTGACCAAAGTCTGTGGTATAGATACAGAAACTAATGTTGTTATGAGAACATAACTTTTTTCTATTTAAATTCACAGTCTTTGTCTTGCAGTGATGGAGGACTTCTCCATTTAAAATTCTTTGTATTTTAAAAAAAAACAAAAGAAAAATCCTCTCACTTGTGCTCTCCCTCATTCCTCTTTGACCCTCCTTTCAGCTTCTGTCTCCTTGGTCCCTGGCCCCTCTTCCCGTGCTTTCTCCTGAAAATGCAGGAGCCAGTGCACGGTTAGGTGACACATTCTTAGCAAGTTAGTCCTTTAAGGGGGAAAATCTATTACTTACTTTATTAATTTGTTATAGGTTTCGATCCTTTTGCCATGAACCACTTTTCACTCCAGCAGCATAAGTGTTTAATAGGATAATTCATATCAATGGAGCTCTTCTTTACTGGTCATTTAATGACTGGCTACAATAATAAGCAACTGCAATGACATTTTTCTACTTGGTCATTAAATGAACAATAAAAGCCTCCAGTGGACCCATTGTTGGCTAATTAGATTTCTTTCAGTGTTACGATTAGACAAAGACAAGATGCTGGCTGTGATCTTTTCAATGAGGCACAGTCTAAGTCACTGTTTAGAAGGACAAAGACATTTCTGCTTGTGTTGCTTTAATCAATGTCAGTCTTGCCAAAGGCCCGAATAAACTGTGGAAAAACAACAAAACCAAACCAGTCTCCAGTGGAAGTACTACATTTTTCCTGGATTTAGCTGAAATAACTAAAGGATTGAAGTTCTTTGTGGAAAACACACTGACCATACCAATGAACTGTAATTCTGTTGTTTATTTTTATCCGATTACAAATGCCACAAAAGGTGCTGTAAACATCTAGGAGTTAAAGGTTCCATCAGACACCACTAAAGTCTTTCTATAGTTGCTATCATAGCCAGTGAAGTATTTTTATTACAAGTGCTAGTAATGTACGCTGATGATCACTCTAGAACTCTCCTTTGTTTTGTAATCTATACACACCTTTAATGGAACAATTTACTGCCACTATAAATTCCTTCTCTATTCTACTCCCAGCTTAAATTCTGAGACCCAAGCTAGACTTTGAGAAAAGTCTTCAGATTGCAATCTATATGGTTTGATCTTGCCATTTATAGCACCCTTTACAGGGGCTTTACAACCATGGCATGCTCAACTTAATAGTAAAACACAAAATTGCTAAAAGAATAACGTATCATTTATTATTAAAATATATCTATTCAACATGACGGGTCATAATCAGCCCTAGTCTAAGCAGAAACAACTCCATTGACTTCAGTGTAGCTACGCTGAGGCTGAGGGAAATTTAACTTTACATCTTCATAGTACAGTAAAAACACACAGCACTGCTATACTAGATAAATATTTTTATCCTCACTTTGCAAACAGGAAAACTAAGGCATAGGGGTTGAGTGACTTGCCCAAGGCCACACAGAGAAGAATGGCACAGCTAGGAATATAACACAGGAATATCTGATTCCAAGGCACATCTTGGACTCCATGCAGGTCCACATAAGCAGCAAAACACATGGGGCAGGAGGTCCTGGGTATGGAATGGCCCCAATCAGGAGGCAGAGGTATACATTCTCAAATGCGGAGATGGAGGCAAGGAGCAAGCACTGCTGCTCCTCTAACAGGATCGGAGGAGAGAGTGAGAGAGAAGAGTGGCTAGAAATTCTGCTATTTTCATAGACTGGAGGTGGGGCCACTGCTCCTTTAAGAATGGCAGAAGGAGTGAGAAGCAGAGGGTCATCCCAGAGGAACTGGGGTGCTCAGGAGGCTACCAGCAGCAGTGACGCTCTGCCCCCCAAAAGGACATGGTGGCATGCCAGAGAACAGAGTTGATTCTGATGGGGCAAGAATTGCTAGGAAGAACTGAGTAGAGAAGGAAGTGATTTATTCAGTTGATTTTGGTGAGGGATAAGAATGGACTGGGCCAGAGATCATTTCTGACAGAGTGAACAATTACCAATGTAGTAAAATAGGTGGATATGGGGGCGTGGTTTTGGGAGAGTGACAGTGACAGTGCAGGCATTTTTCACTTGTGCAAGTGGATGCTGGGGAATTTATTCAAGTTCTGTTCTTACTCTTACCCAAAACCATATGAGCAGTGGACAGAAACAAGCTATGCCTCATCAGCAATGAAGAAACCCAACATCTGATCCTGCCAGATCCAACCCAGACAGTTTCGGGTTGCTTGCTGGCCCTCATTCCCCTTCAAAGAAAGTCCTAAGCATTGCCAAACAGCTGTTTGGCCGCGGGGGAAGCGCTGGGGGGAGGAAAGGGGAGGAGGCGGAGAAGAGGAAATTGTGCAATGCTCCCTTGTAAAGTCAGCCAAATGACGTTATAAGGGAGCATTGTACAACTTTAAATGAGTATGTTCCCTAATGGAGCAGTGACGTAACTTCGAAACAACATTATGCGGGAGGATGTTAAGTGAGGAGTTACTGTACTGTCCCTACCAGCGCTTCTGTTGGTGTAACTTATGTCGCTCAGAGGAGTGTTTTGGTTACATCCCTGAGCAACATAAATTAGTTAGCTACTGTAGACATAGCCTAAGGTCTACTAACCAAACTAACAGAACAGTATATCCTCTTCTATACAGAGAGCCAGATAAGAGAGTCTACCACTTCAGAAAAAAAAAAACACAGCCACCACCAAAAACAGAATCCTTACATATAAGCCCATGCTGTATGCAATCCAGAAAGTTTAAAAGCTTGAGGTTATGAAAACTGACAAACATCCAAAAATACTAATGAAGATTGCATACTAAGGACACGGGAACTTTTGTGTGAGCTAGAAGGTATTTCCTGTGTAAAAGAACAAAGGTGATCCAACAGTTAGGAAGCCATTAACAAATTAGAGAACTCATTTAAACTGGCTGAAACACACTACGGTTACTGGTAGATTCTGATCTTCATTTCAAGCCATCCACTACTTAATTAGACAGCCATGCAACAAAACAGGTTCAGTGCCACAATCCCGGAACATTTATAATTAATTTCTGCTTCTCTCTCTCTGAGAGATGCTTCCTACCTGAGTAGAATTCAAAAGTTTGAGCACCGTATTCACTCAAAATAGGAAGATTAAAAACAAACAGGAACTGTGAATAAATATTGAAAGAAATCTATAGCTAGAGTGAGCTGTTTATAAAGAGATCATATATAAAAACTTATACTAACAAACAGGCAAACTAAAGAAAAAGACAAATATGCAAAGTCAGACATCAGGCAGAGGAAAACAGACATAATGACATTTCTAACTTCTAAAACAGCAAGGGAAGACAGAGCTCTCTCCTGCAAGTTCCTAAGCATCCTTCACTTCCACTGATTTTGATAAGAATTGAAGACTCAGCAGCATCACACAAAATCAAGCCCTAATTCAAGAACCCAGGGATCTAACAATTCCAAATGGGACCTTTGGGCATTCCCAGATGATAAATATTTACCAATGCTATTATATAACAATTGTAAGTGAGCAATTTAAGTGAAAGTTATTCCCAGGCTCCCTAACAACCTGGTTATAACATTACACACTTTTTCAGTCAGGAGCTGGATTGAATCAATTCGTGGTGGCTTGCCTAGCTGGCCCTTTTTCCCAGTGGTGGCCATCTTGTGCTCTAATATGTAAGTGTTCATTTAAAACATGAGTCTCTAGTCATTGTGGTCACAAAGACATTTTTCAAAGTGTGACCAGAATGTAAACTGATGCCAGGAGACTGCACTAAATACTTTTGAGGGAATTCTGATTATGGCAGCATGTGGATGGAGCGTTGGTTGTGCACCAGGTTCAGAAGAGTACCACTATTCCCCACCTGCCTTTGTGCTTTCCTCAGGAGTCTTGATTCTTTATTACAGTTTTAGCATCCATATGCAGAAATACGACTTTAATCTTTATTTGTTGTTAACCAGTTAAAATTTTTTCCACAAAGCTATCAAGAAATTAAAATATCCAGATTTCTAATTACTATAAACCATTAAAGTCAGATTACTTGTACAAAACTCTAAAAGGTTATATGCACTGATGTGAACATGGAAATAATGAGAAACCAACACACTAGCATTGATAAACGTAGAGGCGGTATTTAAAACTATTACCTAACTGGTGTAACCACCCCAAACTACGTGGCAGGGATGTTCCTGTGTGGATCTCAGCTGGCAGTGGCACCATTAGCTCCAGTGGACTATAAATCTGAGGGGGAGTGTGAAGGCTATGCCCCCGCTACAGGCATGCAAAAGTCCCTGACTGGAAGCCAGAGTCCTCAACTGCTCCCTTCTTCCACACTGGAGGGAAGGTAAATAAAAGATATAGGGAGCTACAAGCTGTACCATACATGGAAATGCAACTTCTCATCATGCAATGTGGTGCCCAGGACCAAATGCCCAGACAGCCCACTGGATTATAGGGAAATCAGTCGGGTCCTGTCCAACTCACCAGCTGCACTGTAACTTGCCAAAGTTGCAGGAACTGTAATTTAACCTCTCCCCCCTGCCCCAGAACCAAACCCAGACCTCCTGGATGCTGAATGGAAGGTGAAAGTGCCCAGACAGCACTTTGCCAGTTTTACCATGTGGGAAAAATCCCTTCCAGACCTCAGAACTGGAGATCTGACTAGTTCCAACATCACTCGAGATCCAGTAACTAGGTTAAGAATGAGAAGGGCAGGACTGAAACAAGTTACTAACAATGTTTATTACACCACCAGGCAGCGAACTGTATCAACTAGCTTCATGCTCCCCTACCACCAACCAAGAGCCCCCAGCACCAGGAGAAAGAGAGAAGCAGCAGCCCCCATATGCTGTAGGCAAAGCGAGTGGGAGAGAGGTAAAGAAAAGGGGCACAGAGAAACACTGCCACAGCTGCTCCCAGTTGATTCTCTCCACTGCTTGCTCCCACCAAAGCCACAACCCAGCTAGTAGGGTGAACAGTTGTGTTATTTGGCTTTTATGTTAGAAAAGCCTAAAAGCTTTGAGTTTATTGTGGATTCTTGAAAAGAACAAGCAACCAAAAAAGAAAATTTATTCCTGACTGATTTTACCTTAGAAATATCAGTCTTGCCTTTCCCGTAAGAGTCCTTGGGTTACTCAGATGTGGATAACAGTAACTTCTCCCCTTTCAAATAAGGATAGAAAAGTGCCACAGCTTAAACAAAGAGAGCTTTTCTCCCAATTTTAACTAAATAGGTGTTAACAAAATAAAGGATCTGTTCCTCATATGGAAGTCAAGAGTAAAAGTGTCTTGTACTTTCTGAATAAAATTCACTGTACCTCTCAGTAGATCAAGTTTTATTTCATTGGTATCACTGACATCATTAGCCTGCTAGTTCTATGGTTGTCCATAGAATCCCCAAGAGCAGACAAGAATTGCATTTCAAATTTATTAAAAAAAAAAAAAAAAGTAGAGGAAAACAAAATGTTAGGCCTTGCCTATATGAAAATATGCCCAAGTTTAACTAAACTTAGTTTTTTAAATTGATTTAGTTAAACCAATGCAACTCCCCTATTATTATTGGCAAAACCGGACAGTCTCTACACAAAAGAATAAATGGACACAAATCAGACATCAAGAATTATAACATTCAAAAACCAGTTGGAGAACACTTCAACCTCTCTGGTCACTCAATTACAGACCTCAAAATCGCAATAGTCCAACAAAAAAACCCTTCAAAAACAGACTCCAATGAGAAACTGCAGACTTGGAATTAATTTCAAACTTGACACCATTAAATTAGGTTTGAATAAAGACTGGGAGTGGATGGGTCATTACACAAAGTACAAACTATTTCCCCATGCTAATTTTCCCCTATTGTTACTCACACCTTCTTGTCAACTGTTGGAAATGGGCCACCCTGATTATCACTACAAAAGATTTTTGTTTTTTTTCCTCCTGCTGATAATAGCCCACCTTAACTGATTACTCTCGTTATAGTTAGTATGGCCACACCCATTTTTTTCATGTCACATATGTATCTTCCTACTGCATTTTCCACTGCATGCATCCGATGAAGTGGATTTTAGCCCACAAAAGCTTATGCTCAAATAAATTTGTTAGTCTCTCATAAGTGCTCCTCACTCTTTTTCCTATTATCAATGTAAACCAGGTTCAAATCAATTTAAGACAGTTTACATAAGGGTTTGCATTAGGTTAAACACACAGATTTAAAGATCAACTTTTGATATAGAAAGGCGTTAGAGCAGGGGTGGGCA
The DNA here is from genome assembly GCF_007399415.2 of Gopherus evgoodei. NCBI lineage: Eukaryota > Metazoa > Chordata > Testudines > Testudinidae > Gopherus > Gopherus evgoodei. The sequence continues at coordinate 90,813,202 of NC_044326.1, read as the reverse complement.
AACTATGGCCTGCAGGACCGTCTTACCCAACCCTCGAGCTCCTGGCCCCAGAGGCTAGTCCCTGGCCCCTCCCCTGCTGTCACCCTTCCCCTGCAGCATCAGCTCACTCCGCCACTGGTGCAATGCTCTGGGTGGCGGGGCTGTGAGCTCCTGAAGCAGTGCAACTGCAGAGCTCAGTCTGACCCAGTGCTCTGTGCTGTGTGGTGTCGGCGTGGCCTGGCTCCAGCCGGGCGGTGTGGCTGAAGTGCTGCCAGCCACTGGTGCTCCAGGCAGGGGAGTTTGGGGTGCGGGGCAGGGGTGTGGATGGTGGTCAGGAGGAAAACAGGGGGTTGAATGGGGCAGTGGGGATCTGGGAGCAGTGAGGGGCCAGGGGTGTGTGGATCGGGTAGGGGTCCCAGAGGGGCTGTCAGGGAACAGGAGGTTTGGATGGGGCAGGAGTCCGGGGGCAGGGGCAGATAGGAGGTGGGGGCCAGGACACAACCCTCTCCCCTAAACTGGCCCTCCAAACAATTTACAAAACCGATGCGGCCCTCAGGCCAAAATGTTTGCCTGCCCTGCCCCTGCCTTGGGGGTGGGGTGAGAAGCTTTCAGGTCTTTATAATACAGCATAAAGAAGAAATATTCAGCACAGACCACTCGCACCCCACACTTCTCATCTTTAGTGACTTTACTCTGAGGATGAAATTCAGTAAAACATGTTCAGTTTTAATGATGCAGAAACACACCAAGTCACAGAAGCTAGAGATACAATTGAGGACAGAGCACTTGAAAAAAAAAAAAAGAGATATGTATAATACGTTGAACATTTTTTTTTTTAAATGAGGGAGTTTGATTCCTGGATATTTTTTTTGTGGATTTTTTCAAACTAAGCTATTTTTCTGGTCCTTCTATATATCAGACCGATTGGTTCAGTTGTGGGGCTAATTTAATCCTCTCTGCTTCTGGACAGCATAATTAAACAAACATGATTTACAAGTTAAAACAATGCCTGGTAAGAGGAAATAAAATGCAGTTAAAATTATCTGTTGATACCATGTCTGCTGAGCCCATTCTGTCCTGGTCTTCTAACAATACACTAGTGAGCGGAGAAAGTAGGATTAGCGTCATAGACACAACTTCTCTGTATTTGATTTGTTCTGGAAGTTCTGATCCCACAGAAAGCTTGCGCTATTCTTTACAATCATAACACTTTGCACATCTACAGCAGCTGTAATGAGGGGGGTAAATATTATCCCTTCAGAGAGGAGAAATGACTTGCACAAAGTCACATAGTAAATCAATAGCACACCCACAAGCAGAACTTTGGTCTTCTGACTCTGTCCCATGCTCTAATCTCTAGGCCACATTCACCTAGACTCAGATTCATAGACTAACACCAGAAGGGACCATCATGATCATCCAGTCTGACCGACTGCACATTGCAGACCACCTGTTCCTGTAACAGACCCTTAACCTCTGGCTGAGCTACTGAATTCCTCAAATCATTATTTAGACTTCAAGTTACGGACTCCACCATTTACTCCTAGTTTAAATCAGCAAGTGACCCATGCCCCATGATGCAGAGGAAGGCCAATAATAATAATAATAATTAGTCCAGGATTTCCACCATCTGACTTGGGAGAAAATTCCTTCCTGACCCCACATATAGTGATCCGTTAGATCCTGAGCCTATCAGCAAGATTCACCAGTCAGACACCTGGGAAAGAGTTCACCATAGTGCCTCAGAGCTCTCCCCATCCACTATTCCATCTCTGGACATTGTGGATATTGCTACTAGCAATCACAGATGGGCTACAATGGCATGTAGCCCATCATACCATCTCGTACATAAACTTATCAGGCTCAGTCTTGAAGTCAGTTAGGTTTTTTTGCCCCCACTACTCCCCTTGGGAGGCTGTTCCAGAACTTCACTCCTCTGATAGTTAGAAACCTTCATCTAATTTCAAGCCTAAACTTGTTGATGGCCAGTTTATATCCATTTGTTCTTCTGACAACATTGGTCCTTCGTTTTGCTACTACAGCACAGGCCATAGCAGAGCACACAAGGGACTTGTTTTGTGTGCACTCCCATTTACTAATCACTTAAGAAACTGAAAAAGATGTTAGTTCTTACATTCACTTCCTGTAATCTCCCAGAAATATCTAGTTATGTTCCCTGGAAAGAGGCATACAACAGAAGCTGCATCATATATAAAAATGCTAAACTACTGCAGATAAAATTTGCAGATGACAGACAGATTGGCAAAGCAGTAAATAATGAGGAAGACAGGGCAGTCATATAGAGTGATCTAGACCTCTTGGGAAACTGGGTCCATTCAAACAAAATGAAATACAACTAAATGCAAAATTATTAAGGCTCTTGCACAATTAAACAGATTAATAGACTAAACAATAATAGAATTAAATCAAACAGATTAAACAACCAACAATAGAATACCATTTATTTAAATATTTTTGCATGTTTTCTACATATTCAGATATATTGATTTCAATTACAACACAGCATACAAAGTCTACAGTGCTGACTTTATATTTAAAGTATTTCCATTGCAAAAAAAAAATTTTCTTCAATTCATCTGATACAAGTTTTGCAGTGCAATCTCTGTCATGAAGGTTGAACTTACAAATGTAGAATTGTGTAAAAAAAATGCATTCAAAAATAAAACAATGTAAAATTTTAGAGCCTGCAAGTGCGGTCAGTCTTACTTCTTGTTCAGTCAATCACTCAGACATACAAGTTTGTTTGTATTTGCTGGAGATAATGCTGCTGGCTTCTTGTTTACAATGTCACCTGAAAGTTCAAACAGGTGTTCTCATGGCACTGTTGTAGCCAGCATCGCAAGACATTTATGTGCCAGATGTGCTAAAGAGTCATATGTCCCTTCAAGCACCATTACGGTGTACATGCGCTCATGTTGATGATTGGTTCTACTTGATAACAATCCAAAGCAGCGAGGACTGTTGCATGTTCATTTTCATTATCTGAGTCAGATGCCACCATCAGAAGATTGATTTTCTTTTTTGGTGGTTTGGGTTCTGTAGTTTCCACATCGGAATGTTGCTCTTTTAAGACTTTTGAAAGCATGCTCCACACCTCATCCCTCTCAGATTTTGGTAGGCACTTCAGATTCTTAAACCTTGGGTCAAGTCCTGCAGCTATCTTTAGAAATCTCACATTGGTACCTTCTTTGCGTTTTGTCAAATCTTCAGTGAAAGTGTTCTTAAAATGAACAACATGTGCTGGGTCATCATCCAAGACTGCTATAACACGAAACATATGGCCGAATACTGGTAAAACAGAGCAGGGGACATACAATTCTCCCCCAAGGAGTTTGGTCACAAATATAATTCATGCATTTTTTTTTTTTAAAACGAGTGTCATTAGCATGGAAGCATGTCCTCTGGAATGGTGGCCAAAGCATGAAGGGGCATATGAATGGTTAGTATATCTGGCACATAAATACCTTGCAATGCCAGCTACAAAAATGCCATGCAAATACCTGTTCTCACTTTCTGGTGACATTAAATAAGAACAAGGAAGAATTATCTTGTGTAAATGTAAATAAACTTGTTTGTCTTAGCGATTGGCCAAACAAGAAGTAGGACTGAGTGGACTTGCAGACTCTGAAGTTTTATATTGTTCTGTTTTTGAGTGCAGTTATGTAACAAAAAAAAATCAATCTACATTTGTAAATTGCACTTTCACTACAAAGATTGCACTACAGTACTTGTCTGAGGTAAACTGAAAAATACTATTTTATCATTTTTACAGTGTAAATATTTGTAATAAAAATAATATATTTTGATTTCAATTACAACATAGAATACAATATTTATGAAAATGTAAAAAAATATCCAAAATATTTAATAAATTTCAATTGGTATTCTGTTGTTAAACAGCTCAGTTAAAACTGCAATTAATCACAATTAATTTTGAGTTAATCGCATGAGTTAATTGCGATTAATTGACAGCCCTAAAAATTATACATATAGGAGGAAAGAATGAAGGCCATATCTACAGAATGGGAGTCTATATCCTGAAAAGCAATGACCGAAGTATTTAAGTGGTCATAATGAACCAAAAACTCAGCATTGCATTGGGAGCTCATGCTGTGCCAAGAAGGGCTAATACAATTTCCAGATTTTGCCTTTGTAGATGACACTGGTGAGACCAATACTGGAATACTGCATACAGAGCAGGCATCCATTTTAGAAAGGATGTTGAAAAACTGGAGATGGTGCAGAAGAAGAGCCACAAAGTCATCTGAGGGCTGGATACAAGCCTTTCACTGAGGGACAGAGCACTCAGTCTGTTTTGCCTATCCACAAGAAAACAGATTACAGTGTACAGATTACTGATTACAGTGTACAGTATTGTTATGGGAAGAAAATGCCAGGTTCTAAAGGGCTCTTTCGTCTAGCAGAGAAAGGCATAACAAGAACCAATGGTTGGAAGCTGAAGCCAGACAATTTCAAATTAGAAATAAGGCACTTTTAAAACAAAAAAACAAAAGTGAGGGTGAAAAACCACCAGTACATACTACCAAGGGAAGAGATGGATTCCCCATCTCGTGGCCCCTTCAAATCAAAACTGGACACCTTTCTGGAAGATAGGCTTTAGCCTATCACAAGTTACTGAGTTCAGTACAGGGGAAAAAGCACAGGGGGGCAGATTACATGATCTAATGTTCCCTTCTAGCTTTAAAAATCTTGTGTCCATGATTCATTAATTTTCACAATGTGCATCCTGACTCTTTTTTAAATCTGAAAACTAGGGATGATAAATTCATTTTGCTCAATTTCAAACCCACTCACATACAATGGCACTGAAATTTGACTCAAACGTGCAAATGAATCTTTTTTTCACCCCTTAGGTGAAAAAAGGAGCAGTATTTTCGACAGCAGCAGTAACTTCCAGCTGGGATTCAATTTAACATAACCCAGATTGGTGATACTTGGAAGCTAGCCTGCGAACAACAGTGCCAGAGAGAAACAGATATTGTTGGTATCAGCCTCACCAAAGAACCCCTTTAATATTCATTATAGTGCTTTGACCATAAGGACTAGACAAGGAGAGAGAATGATTGGAATGTAAAACTACAAACCACCTGTAGATAAGCCTCTCACCTCCAGAGCATCTCCAAGTGCTCAGGTGCAGTGTTTCAGGATTTTTCTTTTCAGTTTAGCATCCCCATTAGCTGTTCTGGTTCCATAGCAATCTGTTTTTTCTGGCCTACCCCTCCTGCAAGGTCACTACTCAATGAATTCCTCCTCCAAGAGGGAAAAAAAAGTTCAAAAATAGGAAAAAACTTTGAATTTAATTGCCGTCAAGCCCATCTCCCAATATCTATCTGGAACATGGAATTTTTTCCTCAAAACCCATGCACACCCTCTTGGTCTGGGGAAGAGATAAGGAAACTATAGAGAGATAAGAGATAAGGACTATTCTCACCTTTGGGTTACAGTCCAGGGACCCTATGGCAGATAAAGTGTGTTCCTTTGATCCCTCCGCCACTTTTGAGATGCACCTACCTGTATCCTGTTTGTCAATGTTTTAATCAGGTCTTCAGTGCTATCCCCATGTGCATCTATGGTTCCTCACAGCTTCTCCTTAGCTAGCTATGAAGGTGCTTTCTTGAGCACTGTTCCCAGTCCTTCTCTGAAGCAGCAGAGTTCTATTACAAGATGTTCTCTGTCTATCACCTTTAGAGAAGTCAGTATGTCCCTCCTCCAATCAGTTCTCCCTCAGCCCTTTTCCTGGAGCTGGGGGTTTGAGTTTCAGGCCTTTTGCCTTGGAATAGTCAGCTGCAAGACTTCTGCCAGCTCCCTTCATCTGAACAGCCTTGCCAATTAACCTTCCAGTTTGGAGGCTTCAGCAGGCCAGCCTTCTCCTGCAAGCATCTGCCCTTGTTCTGAGGGAAAATGCAGCCTTTATGCTGGCCTCTTTCTCCCAGTTCATCTCCGAACTGGTTGGGGAAAAAAGGAGCCTTGCATTGCGCACTCTGCCGGGCTCCAGATCCCAGGCTTTTAAAGAAACAGAGTCTACCTTTATTCCAACCACCACTTCTTCTTGGGTCCACTTCCTCTCTATCCCAATTGCTTCATAGGTCCTTGTATATCTTTCCTTGGCCTTAAAGGGCCATGTTAAATGGCAGGGTGGACTGGCCACTAGACAACTGCCCTTAAGGGCAGGCCACCCTTTCCCCCAGCCTGAAAGGAAAAAACCCACTACAGATTAAAATAAAAGAGAAAATTTTGCAGACTTGAACCCAGAAAATAGTTGGTATCAATTACCAAACCTCACACTCCACAGTGTACACTCATCCCTAATTACCAGGGCCATAATGTTTTTAATATGCAATCTTCTCAAGAAAATTAAACATACTATATGAATATCTATACCTCTCAGAAAAAAATATTTGTACTTCTGTAGAGACAATGTTCATCTCCACTAATTTTTATATTTATATTATATTTTTATATAAACAAAAGCGCCTTTTTGAATGCTTTTCTGTACTCCACAGAAGAACAAGATTTTGTTCTGGGCTTTCATACTTCTTAAATCTGTGCAGATACATCATAGCTATATAAAAACCTACTATGACAGATAAATTGATGGCAAAATAGTAGCATTATGCACTACAATGACCATCTGTAACCATTCAAATTCAAACATACAATTTCTGGGGTTGGGGACCGGGACTGGGACATGGATTTCCATTCAGAATTGATATGTTCTCTATGGGTCTGATCCCACTCCCATTGAAATAAACATTAAAACTCCCATTGACTTAAATGGTGCAGAATCATGCCCTAACCTCTAAGGTCATAAATTTAATACCTGGGGGTCTAGTAGTAGGCACCGACATCCATATTTAAGTACACAAAAGTGACCTAGTTTTCAGAAGCGCTAAGCACCCACATTTTTACATGAAGTTGAAGGGAGGGGAAGACACCTAGCACATAATGAAACCAGGCCACTCTTATTTAGGAGAGTAAGCTTAGATACCAAATTTTAAAATTTTGGCTTACAGGCCTTCTTTTCTCACGACAGGATATCAGTAATTCCCACTCATTTATATGGGAGTTACACACACCTTGTGGCAGAAGAATAGGGTTCCAAATGTCCTGGCAGGTGTAAGAGCTAAACATAGTTTTAAACAATTACATGTCCCAGTGTTTTAAGAGATGTAATGCCTAACAAAGCAGAACTGTACACTTCATGGAGCACCTTTAAAAACTCAGTGTCCACATGAACCACTGCCACAAGTATATACCGAATGATGCAACTCCACACTCTTAATTCAAAGTTACAATTATTCCCAATGACTTGTTCTGAGGGACCTTTCCCCTCCAGAGAAACAAGAAATTCACTTCGCGTCTGCAAAGTGCATTTGCCACTGCCAAATATTTGTTGGCATGGTATTATGCAGTGGTGTTGTAGCTGTGTCAGTCCCAAGATATTAGAGTGACAAGGTGGGTGAGGTCACATCTTCTATTGGTCCAACTTCTGGGCATGGTACTGTAACTCTGGTGTTCCTTTCAAACATGTTTCTCTTTTCTTTAAAAAAAAAAAAAAAAAAAAAAGGTAGTCTTATTGTTAGATCACAGCCATAAAAGCCTGTAGAGGTATGTGTGACATTCTGTACCTTGGGGGAGCATCCTGTAACCCCCCACATTCCTCCTCATCTGTATATAATTGTGATATTACATATAAAGCATGCCTTGTAATGTATCAGGGGAAAGGTTATGATCTGCTGAAAGTCATTTCTCTATCCATATATGTGTATTGTTAATGCACGTGAAGTTATGAGAATTGTGCTGTATGGCGGTCACTAAAGCATGCTGTAAGTTGGGGAATCAGCCAGTTATTAGCTCCCCAGAAGCAACAGCAAGTAACTGACACCTGGGCGGGGTATGAAACAGCCCATCAACAGCCATTGTCAAGCAAGGGAGCTACAATGCAATGACTCACCTGCATGAGGCCACACCAGGGGAACTGTAACCTTGCTTGGAGAGACTCAGCAATGCTCCCTAGATATGTCTGGACTTGTTTTCATACTACTTAAATTTGTGCAGAGCTTAGATACATCACAGCTATATAAAAACCTACTACGACAGATAAATTGACGGCAAAATGGACTGAGGGTGTAAAACAGAGAGAGTGGACACATACTGGGCCCTTCTCCTGATCCCACCTACACTGCAAGGAACTAAGACACTGAGAGGAAGACAAGACTCCAACAAAAGAGATTGTTCCTTAAACTTGGGCCAAACCCGTGTATTAAGGGCTGCAGTATTCAGCGGGATGAGAAAAACTGCTTAATCTAGATGTTGCCCAGTCTAATATGGTTGAGAGTTTAGACTGCGTAGTTATATTTTATTTCTTTTGGTAACTAACTCGGAGTTTTTGCCTATTACTTAATATCACTTAAAAATCTATCTTTTATAGTCAATATATTTGTTTAATTGTTTATCTTTACCAGCAAGTTGGTATGAAGTGTGGGGCAAATCTGCTCAGAGTACAAAGGCTAGTGTATATCCACTTTCCATTGCTGAAGTGGTGAACCAATTGATAAAGTAGATGATATATTCCTGAGGTACAGAGCTGGGAGGGGAGAGAAATTTGGCTGGTGCCTTTCTCTGTGTGATTCATGAGTGGCTGTGGGAGCCACTGGGAGCATTCATGCAACACAGAGTGGGGCTCCACCTGCTGTTGTGCTGAGTGATCACAATACCTGGAGGGGCTTGCGGCTGGTAACTAGCAAGGCATTGCAAGAGACAGCCCAGGATGGAGAGAGTTAAGGGAGCACAGAGGTCCCACAGTCCCAGGCTGCATGCTGGGGGTGAGGGAGGATCCCGTCACAGTATGTTTCATGACTGAAAGAAAATTAATGTATTCTCTGCACCATTAAGATTATGTACAATGCTTCTAAGCCTTTCAGACACTTGGATTGGAAATGCAGATTATAGAAAACACAATCTAATTTGAGTTATTGCTCTTTTTACACTAAGAATTTCAGAATAGCTATACATGACTAAGTTTGTGTTAGTATATAATAATGCTAAATTAAGATGTTATGACATCACATAAAAAGAAAGAAGAACTATTTATAGCAGCAAGCGACCAGAATAAACCTCTTTTAGTGCAAATGGCAGGCAAATTACTTTATGTCATTTAAGGCATTTTCAGCTTCCTTGAAAATGTGTTTTGTATATTTCTCCTAACACTGTCTACTTTCAAATGCTCCTGAGGCTATCCTCATTTTTGTCTAAATGTTCTTAGAGATTTAAATAAAACCAAATAAAAAAAGCAAACACAAAAACACCACCACCTTGCTAGACCCTCCCATGAGGAGGTGCCCTGGATTAACAGGCAACTAACACTTGTTACCTTTTGATTACCCTGCTTTCATGAAAACAGTCAGCTGTGTGACTTGGTTCAATAACACACACTGAAGATATATTCATTATCCAGTATTCAATAGATAGAGGGCTTCTGGAAGAAGGTATATGCTCCCTTCTTTGTCCATTCAGTAAGATAAAATAAAGCCCTGGGGATCATTGTGCAATATCAATGTAACACAGACATGCCTTAAATACACAAACATTCTGAGCCTGTCAAACCCTTGAGGTTCTTTTACTGTTGAAGAGCTAATGCTCAAAAATATGGTGCCGAGACCTTTTATGACAGTAATAATGTTTTTTTCTGTTACTTAAAGCAGAACAAAGAAACTGATCTACTGTCAAAGAGATTGAGGGAGACAAGGACGGGGGAAAACAGAAGAGGTGATGAAAAAGGAGAGCACGCCTGCATGTGTTATAGCAGTAATGGATTTCCATTCAAACCTGATCTGCCTGCTCCATATTCTCTCATTGTCCTGGAAGTACACGTGCCAAAGAACTTTATATTTCAGGGTATTTATTGCTGCTGACTTTAACAAAATGCTATTTATTTCAAGCCATAGAAGCCTACTGTTGCTGCTTTACCTTGATTCCAAATCAGCAAAGCACAATTACTGAGTATAGGAAGTTTCCATTTAAATAATAAAATATAACAAAAGTAAATAATAAATACTTAGTACTGGTTTGTAAATAATTATTCTGTACAACATCCCTGTGTGATAAGTATTATAGGGCCAAACACTCTCCTTGTGGATGTAAGCAGAGTCAAGATAAGCTCTACCCTGACATCTGGTGGAAAGAATTTCAGAGAGTGTATTTGCATAGGCACGCCTACCCCATCCCATGCTGCCGAGCTGTGGGACTGCTTTGTGACAAATGACTCAAGCTCAGTTGGGTGGTACTTGCTAGACAAGGGACATGGGTTCCAAAACCCAGTGAATTGAGAAAGGCTGGGGACAGGTATCTGTGCCTGGTGGGGCAGTCTCCTTGTGGAGCCAGAAGCACCAGTTCCACCCCCTCCTCTCTCCACTGTGGAATGTCAGAGTCGATTTTTTTATTCCCTCAAGAATCTAAATACAGGTTACTGAGCTGAACTCACTTTGGGCTAATGGTGCACTAGCACTGGGGCTCCCCTACTAAGAGCTGAGATCACTAAGAGTTGAAATCACTAAAGAGCTGAAATTACTGAGCTGAGAGCACTGAGTACTGTGCTAACCAGTAGGGGAGCCTGAAGCTATACTGTGGAACAGAGCAGCTGGCAGAGTGGAGCAGTTGTGGGGACGGCTGAAGCGGATCACGGGACAGCTGGTGGCAGCGGAGCGGCTGGCAGAGCGGAGTAGCTGTGGGACTGGTGGAGCGGCCCACAGAGCGAGCAGAGCCGAGCAGTTTGCAGGGAGAACTGGAGCAGCTCATGGAGCAGAGCAGCTGGTGAAGCGGAGCAGTTTCTGAGGACGGCTGGAGGAGCAGAGTGGAGCAGCTGGTAAAGCGGAGCAGTTCGTGGAGAAGGCGGAAGCAGAACCCATGGGGAGGCAGGGCAGTTGGCCCCGGACCACGTAAGGTGCCCCTTTCTACCCAGGCTGGGGGGAGGGACCTCTACAGATAAACTCTCGAACTCTGGGGTGGCATTGACCAGAGACTTTTGGGTTGTTGGACTTTGGAGTGATTGGACTTAAAATCCTAAGGGGAAAAAAGGACAGTGCCAAACGTACTTGGAGGTGGGTTTTTGTTTATGGTTTGTGTTATAACCCTGTTTGTGGTGTTTCTCAAATGGGATGCCGCATTGATTCCTTCCTTTATTAAAAAGATTTTGCTACACTCAGACTCCGTGCTTGTGAGAGGGGAAGTATTGCCTCCTAGAGGAGCCCAGGGGGGTGTGGTATGTGAGTGTCCCAGGTCACTGGGTGGGGGCTCGAGCCGGTTATGCATTGTGTTACTGAAACGGAACCCCTGGTTACTGAACCCGGCCCTTGTTGCTGCCAACTCAGAGGCAGAAGGGTTACATGTAATACAACTGGCTTCAATGGCCCAAACTCTCTGCTGGTGTGACTCAAACTTTAAGGCCAGAAGGGACCATCACAATCATCAAGTCTGACCTCTTGCACCTTGCACGCCATCAGCATCAAGACACATGCATGAGGCCACCCCTGCCAGTCTAGAAGCTTACATAGCTGCCTGGAAGCTGGCTACCCCAGACTGCTACAGGTCTCTTGCAAAGCAGATTGGTGTTGGAAAGCTGACTTTGAGGAAAGTGGTGGTGGAGGTTTCTGGGGCAGTCAGGTGTGTGGTTTACCCCAAAGTGGCAAGCGTAGAAGTAGCTGAAGCAACTGCTGGCTTTGAGAGAATGGGATTTCCAAACTCTGCTGGGCCACTGATGGGACTCACTGGCCCATAGATCACCCTCCTCAAGGAGCCCATTAACTGCAAAGGGTACTACTGCATTGTTATGTAGGCTCTTGTGTTTACAGACCCATTTTGATTAAAATGTCATCAATACTGTCTGCATTACTGTGGCTTGCCGTGCTCTTCACAATCTTTGTGAAGCCAGAGGTGAGCATTTCCCCTTGTATGGACCTATGATGGCGAGGGGCCACTGAATCAGAACCCTCAGCCAGAAAGTGCACCTACCACCGGATGCACCCAAGGCAACAGAAGTCAGGGATGCTTTGTGCTCCCATATTATGGGCTTGCCTGGGCCAACGGAAGAGGAGGAAATAGTACCTCTAGGAATGTGCTTGGGTGTGTGCGTGGGGGGGCGGTGGTGGTACAGGGGCTCATTAATTATTGGGGGCTCACTGCTTGGGGAGGAGTGTGGAATTTTAGTACCATACAATGTATGTATGAATGACATTAATTCACTCACTCAAACTTTAAGGTCAGAAGGGACCACCAGGATCGTCTAGTCCAGGGGTAGGCAACCTATGACGTGTGTGCTGAAGGCGGCATGCGAGCTCATTTTCAGAGGCACTCACACTGCCCGGGTCCTGGCCACAGGTCCAGGGGTCTCTGCATTTTAATGTCATTTTAAATGAAGCTTCTTCAACATATTTAAAACCATATTTACTTTACATACAACAATGGTTTAGTTATATATTATAGACTTCTAGAAACAGACCTTCTAAAAATGTTAAAATGTATTACCGGCACATGAAACCTTAAATCAGAGTGAATAAATGAAGACTCGGCACAGCACTTCTGAAAGGTTGCCGATCCCTGATCTAGTCTGACCTCCTGCACATTGCAGGCCACAGAACCTCGCCCATCAATTCCTTTTAATAAACCTATAACTTCTAGCTGAGTTACCTATGAAATGGGAAAGTGGGGAGGGAGGGAGGGTTATTCATAGTATGGATTGATCTAAGGAAGTGACTGAAGTATGACTTGCTAAATAACTATATTGAGGGATAGTCTTTGCATACTAATTCCTAATTGTCCCTGATGTCCCCTTTATTATTTTGAATATGTATCTTATGATGCGAAGCAGTGATAGAAAAAGTTTATTTAATAAAGAAAGCTTATTTATAAACATGTAGTAGAATAGAACAACATTCACCAATTCCCAGGCAGGATAGATGCCAGTACCATGCCAAAACATGGGTAACAACTTTACCGAAAAAATAAATAAAAACAAAATGCATGAACGAGTGCAAACAGTGAAACCACATATAATACAGAAATGCCCTACCATGGCACATCCCCTGGCCACCTGTTCTCCTTTCCCTATTTGCCATATAAGTGGCACTGGGGGAGGGAGGTGGAGGCATCTACAGGGGAAGGGATCAATATGGAGGGCTGAATGGGTAAGGCTGCCCTGCCCAGCCACTCCTGGGGCCCAACTGCAGGTACCACCCAGCCATGGAGTCTTCCAAGCTGCTCCTGGACTGCAGCATGGAGTGCTGCACAGGGGACTCAGGCCATGGTGCGGGGGATGCAGCAGAAGCCAGTACTCTTACTGATATGAACCACTCAAACAGCTTGTTCTGCCGAGCTCTGTCCTACTCCCTTAGCTGCCATTCCTGTTCCAGGAACTGTGAAGCAAGTGCCTGCTCTCATGTCGAAACCGCGTCCTCACGCTTTGCAGCCAGCTCAGCCTTTCCTCTTGCCTTATGACATGCCTCTTCTCTAGTCACAAACCCCCCTGTCTTTGGTCTTGGACTTGCTTCTTGGTCCTCTCCAGAACTTCAACCATAAGCTCATAACAGAAACATTTCCTCTCAGAACGATCCATGAAAGTACATTGGCCCAAGCTTCTGCTGTGGTGGGGGTGAGCTGTGGAGATACTGCAGCCAGCAGAGGCCAAGGGGCCTGGAGCAGGATAAGACATAGAAGGTTATTAGCTCACTGCTGGAGCACAGAAAAAATTCTTGTGGAATTTCAAGGACATAAAATGATACTTTTCAAGCTGAACTTCTGTGATCAGAAGTATCATTCTCATAATATACTGAAGCTCCTTGGACACAGCCCGGTTAATCACTGCGAAAGAACTGATGGCACAACAGCAAATTAAAAATGCAACGATACTTTTTTGATGGCAGAAAATTACAGAATTACTTGGGTTTGGGGGAGGCAGGGACTGCCATCAATGGCTGTGCAACAAATGCTTTTTTAGGATTTCAAGCCTTCCACATTTTCAAAGGTGTAATGGTTCTTGCGGTGCCCACCAGGCAAAGGGAGATGTTATTCCAAGCAGCTGGTGAGAAACATGCAGTTTATGCAACAAAAGTATTCAAACATACAGTGGGTGAACAGCATGTCTATGAGTGGCATGGGCTGATCAGCTAACGAAGCGGCCCTGGAAAATATGCCCTTCCCTGAAATGTGACTATTATCTGCAGTTCCTGATTCAGGAAAAAAAAGTCTGTAGCTATCAGCACCTAGTGTTGGGACAGAATTCATGAGCCAATCAACAAGATGCAGCATTAGCTCCCCTGTGACCTACCTGTTATGATCACATGCAAACACACAGAACCCCACAGCCTGCCCCATTCCCACTCTGGCACATTTCTGGACAAAATTTCAAATTGCAGGCATATTTGGGGCAAATGATTTTGTCACCTATGGACTGCCTCTAACTGAAATGGACTAGATTTGTGAATGGAACACATTTTCTCACAGTTCACTCTTTCCAGGCAGCTCAGTAGACCATAGATTGGTTACAGAGTGGCATACTTACAGGCATGGCAATGTAAGGTTATTTATTTTAAGAAACAGGAATGGCCTTAGCTAAATCTGTGCCTTTCTCGTAAAAGATACACTTTGAAGGTGTTTTTATTGTTTGCAGGTCCTGGTCACCTGTTTGAACTCCATGTGGCAGGGGAGGGGAAAGCTATGCTTCTGGAACGCAGTCCACCATTAGCAGATACACACTGCTAACTGGGGCTTCTCGTAACACTTGCATTGGTTCACAGAGTGGAAATCCATCCTATTACTGTATTATCAACATTCAAATGGTGCCACAAACTTACCGGGCTTAGAGGCAGCTTCTCTCCCATCTGTGTCTGCTGAGGCTCCACAGTGGGCTGTTCCTCAGGAGATGCATCAGCTCCCCTGCTTATGGCCCCAGAATGTGCTGCTGATGCTCCTGCTCCAAAGCTGACTCTGGAACCAGTTTCAGCAACATAGTGACTTCACTGCCCTCACTCAGGGCCCCCTGCTGGATTCTGGGACGAGCAGGGCACCATCCCAGCAACCCCATCATACACCACAGTTGGCTCCATGCTGGGTGCAGTGTCCAGCACCCAGTCAAACTCTTCATAAAATGGGCATGATTTTGACGAGTTGTTTAATGTGCAGTTCTGGTCCCTTGTTTTTCAGTACCCGCTCTTGAGCTGCTTAATCTGCTCCCTGCACTAGTTGCTAGTCTGGTAAATTTGCAAAGTATGTGTGGTCATTCCTGGTACTCCTACTAAAGTCCATAGTTTTTCTGGCCTTGCACCAGAGATTTACAACACCAGTCTTTGCTCCCATGACTGAAGAAGCATGCTTTTCAAAAGGACTGTTCTGTTCAGTTTCCATTGCAAACCCGGAAGACTCTCAGACAACATGTTTGCAGTTCAGTCATCTGAAAATAATGGAAGGATTAACGCTGATTTACTGAGCTGCTGCACCACACCAAGGATGGTTACTTCATTTTTAATGGAATAGATTGAAGATTCTTGGGATAAAGATGACAAAGGAAGTTGGCCCATGGGATTGTGGGATACTTTTTGGAAGACTCCCAGGCCTTGAGTCAAGTGGGGCTGGGGCTGTATCTACACTATGGTGACCAGATGTCCCAATTTTATAGAGAGAGTCCCAATTTTGGGGTCTTTTTCTTATATAGGCTCTTATTACCCCCCACCCATACCCGATTTTTCACAATTGCTGTCTGGTCACCCTAATCTACACTACAAAGCAATAGGGCTTGAACCCTGGGTCAAGGCTTGACTTGGGCTCAGACCCTGCCCCCTCAGAGGGTCTGAGACCCTAGGTTTGAGTCCTGGGTTAGTGCAATTTGTATTTAAACAGAAGGAGGTTAGGCCTGAGCTTACACTGCAGTGTAGACACATCCTGATAGAAAGCAGAGCACATGCCTTTAGGGAGACTGCCTTGCTGGGGATATTACATTGCAAGGCAGGGAGCTGTGCAACCTGAACATCCAGGTCAAGAGGAAGAGACGGGTCTCTAGCTGGAACAAGCCATGGCTGGGAGCCAGAAACCTAAAGTGGGTGCCCTTGAGGGACCATGGAGGAGGAATACAAGTACAGTTACCCTGAAACTGATGGGCCCCCTAGACGCTACTGCAATACAAAATAATAAATAAAATGGGGGAGGAGAGACTAATAGCATTTAGACCATTACAAGTGCACTCAACGTCAACTATACCCATCCTTGGAGTCTTCCTAGTCCTCTGTTATTTTGGTAACAAAAGACGTCTACAACAAACTTGCATTATTCATTCACTGGTACTGACCTTCAAACCAACATGTGCTTTGTGGATGTTATATCCTATCATGATCTACCCCTTATTGCAAATAAGCGATAGGAATGGACTTGACTGAAATAAGAGGAAGACAATGCAATGAACAGTGCTAAACTGAAGTTTGGTATTCCCTTTTTATTTGGGATGGATTTGCTTTGCAGCCTGAATTTGCACTATTAGAAGTAATTTTTTTTTCTTCTTAAAGCAGGAAGCTAAAAGCAACATTTATGAGCACCAGCTCATTTCGGAATTATCTAGTATGCAGTAAGAGGGAATATTCATAAGAGAGGATTGTTTTTTTGAAGTCATACATACAAGGGTTGGACATTACTGAAAAGGTGGTGAGGGGTAATCACAGAACCACAGTTTATCAAAAGCAGCCTACCTAAGTTATTTTTCAATTCTGTTTTCTTTTCAAAAGGGAATTTGAGGAGAAGAGCTAGCTAATGTGATGAATGCCAGGTTCCATGGGCAACCATCTGAAATTTAATCCTACAAATCAGTAAAAAAGGAAGGCATTTGATTGAAACAGCTTGCTCTCAAAAGTGATTTCCCTCCTCCCCCTCAGAATCTGTTCCTGAATGAGCTGCTGCAGCTCAGCATCCTCCCTAAACACACCAACAAAACAGATTAACTGTTAGGTAATCTGATTTAAAAAACAACCTCCCCCACCAGCCATGCTTCATTCTGGTAAAAGCACACACCAATAAGAGTTATGAATGGGAAGGCTGCATATTAAGTTCTTCCTGTTGTTTTCAGAACCTGCATACTAAAGCTCTTCTCCAACTCCACCTCCCCATAAAAAATGCAAACAGGTTTCATATGCTATCACCATATTTTTCAAAAAGATGCAAAGAGCACACAGAATACACTATACCTTAAACTGTGATGAGATTTAAAAAAATAGTTAATCAAAATGGAAGGTACTACTCTTGTTTATTTTAACAAAAGAACAAAATAATGTTGGTTGTTTAAGACAATGGTACAGACTCCAATATGCCCCAGAATTTTTCATTTTGCTAACTGGAGCAGCTATACCTCAGTTAACCTTATTCTCCCTTTTTTTTGGTCTTTTAAGGAGTTTATTTAAGTTCTTGGCATTTAGTCTATATATAAATGGCAGCTGTGGACTTAAAAAGATCTTTTCTTTAAAAGATCAATTTAAATTATAAAGATCCTTCTAGTAAAGAGGCAGGAAACAATGCCTACAGCAGCTGCTCCTTTTTCAGAGCTGCTAGAGGGCCATGCTGAAAACACATAGGGTTACATGAGCCTTTCAAAAACTAGATACTAAATTTGCTGCTCCTCAATTTCTCTTTGTTAATTTGTAAAGGTATTAACATCTTTGTTTTATTCAACCTTTAGAAAAAAGATGATTATCATGACACTTTCAATATTGTATAACCATATATAAAGTACTCCTAAAGATAATGCTGGCATATCAACTACATTCATGCACATAAAAAAGAAAGCCAATCCATACAAGATTATTTGGAAGGTTTAATATAAAAGTAGCATCTTGGACTCAATACTACATTTCAGACCTTATGGAGGATTTAATGGTTTAGGCTGGGCATGAGGGGGCATCACCTCCTCAAATGGCACCAAAGTTCCCTTGTGAATCCAGCCAAATTTTTTTGGGCAGGAATTATTTGGTGAATTTATGTCAAATTTGCAAACAGTTGTGGTCAACCTGAAAGCAAATAAACTATTAATCTGGAAAAAAAAATCTGCCCAGCTTGTAGTACATGGTGGTGTATAGTCTTGGAAATGCTTGCATATTTTTATTTGACAACGTTAACTAGCACAGAACAGTAAACACAACCAGGCAGTTTTCAGTAAGGTTTAAAGAGTTGATTACAGCATACTGGGGCCACTAGCCTGCTGACTGATACAATGTTGACATCCTGCTCTGTACATCATGTACACAGCATTGAAAAAGAAGGATTGAAAAACTGCAGGATAAATCACACACTGTACTGGAATCTGTGCAATTATCCATCAAAACATCACTGATGTAATGTGAAAAATATATATATAAAAAAAAGACTTAACAGGCACACATTTGGTATTCATTAGTGGTTGGTATTAGTCAGAATCCTTGATCACTAATCCAGGATATTCATGGCTAAAATGGTGTTCAGTCATTTAGCCAGATGTTTCTTATACTGCTTTAAGAAAATTGCTGTATGCTTGTCTCAAAATATTTGAATGGTTTAGTCAGTCAACCAACGCTACTCGATTTAGCCAACAGATTGTCATTAAAAAAGAAAAAACCCAAACAAGCATAACCACCTCACTTACTTGGCAAATGATGGCCTTTTGCCACAATTATTACAGACAATACTCAGTGAAGTTATACTGTTTCAGAGCTTGTACTTAAAGGAGACATGAATTATACTGTCACAAATATAGCACTGAAAACAGTAATTTTTTTTATACTGGCAACATACTGCCAAAGGTCTCCTTTTATAAGCAAGCTTTGTCTGGGATTCTGTAAATCATTTTCACTGTAAAGCCTTTTTGTATTTTAGAAATGCAGTCTTAGTACTACTAGGATTATTGCAGACAATAAAAAGGTACTTTAAATTTAAAACACACTACAACCCCCTCCCCCCAACCCCATTATCCCAGGTCACCTTACCCCATTTCATATTTTTTTCTAGCAGTAACAATACATCATCTCAAGTAAAGAAGGTTGATTATTGTAAGCAAAGCTCATATACTAATACAAAACTATCGATTTAATATGCTAATCTTTAACACATATTTATTTCCAAAGTCAGTGGGAAAATTGGTTCTATACAGCACGGGGCCAGATCTTGCTATTCTTGGAATAAAATGATAGACTTTTGCGGGGAGGAGAATCAGACTCACTGACTACCAGGTGTTTCTTCCATTACAGAATATTTTTTTGTCTGACGTATTTGCTTATGTATATAGTCTTTCATACTTGCTTGCAAACTCCCTCAGATATCCAATGAGTTTGAAAGCGCCTGTAACAACTTACAAGTAGATTTAGATCTGAACAAAACCTTGTAGCTGAACACTGCTGAACTTTAATCCATCTCAAGTAGAAAGAACAGACTATACTCGATGGTACCAAATGTACAACAGTGGCCTAAACTAGATTTTAAAAGTGAGTTCAAAATAATGTCATTGTTGGAAAAAACACAAAAAAACCCAACCACCTTCAATTTTGGCTCAAGGTCCTCAAAGTTTACTGTGGTCACTCATCTTTAAATAGCAGCACACAAACTTCAAAATCTCTCAAATTATACTCAAGCCAAAGTCTTGTCTTTTCTTTTTTTACTGCGCACAAAACATGATTTATAAAACCAAGGATACACCAAACATAGGGCAAAACCCCTTGCTCTCCTACTGAATATAACTCTTCACTTCCTACACAGTAAAGTGCCTTTTTGTTTACTCCACACTATAAAAGTCAGTTAATTGCTGAGGCTCTGAATCTCTTCTTCTCCGCAAATAGCCATTAAAATGTCTTTTAATTACTATACAAGACATGACAATTGTTATTTTTAACTGCCTCAAATAAATAGTAGTCTGAAAGGTACCAGATTGCCAGCCAAAAAGAATTGTTTTCTGTTTAGACGCAGAATAGGAACAGCATGGACAGTAGCAGTTTAAGATCAACACTGCCCTGACAATCTGAAGAAATGGCAGTGATGGATAATATGCAAAATGGAGTACCAAAACTACATATAGTTTAACACTAAAAATATACAGATTTTAAATATTCTATGCCCAGTAACAAATTTTGAGACTGACTCATTGCATCAGTTATAAGTGGTACATTGGCACAGCAAAATGTTGAGTGCCACTATCACAGGAAAGGAAAAACAAAATGGTGGGTCTTGCCAGAAAGTGTGAAGGGGTGGGAACCAGCAATAAAGTAACAGACTGCTACTCTAAGACAATATTTTAGCTGTGAGTGAAGGATTTTCTGTTTTACCTTCAGTTGTTACTACACAAGTTCATAAAAAAGGGAACACAAAATCCATTTATGATCCAATATTAGATGCAGAGGATACTAAAAAAACAGACCACTTCATGTTCCCTCATATTTTACTTCTGGCAACTAAAATGAAGTAGTGTATGGATCATAAACCAGACATCAGTAGCTGGTACAAATTATTTCCCATCTTCTTTCATATCCTGTATAATAAATAATGACGGATGGGATGAGAGAAAAGAGTGAGGTGTGCACACAAACTTTGGTTAACACGATCAACAAAGCTTTGTTAATCTCAGATATTAATAGACACCATGGTAACGGAAACTGGCCATATAAATGGAACGCATCTGTTCTGTGAAGGAGTTTGATAGATATGAAGTGATGAAAACTCTATCCCACTGTTGCGTATTTTATTAAACTTTCTAAAAATGTTCCATTTAAAATATGATTTTTTTATTTTACTTTTTAATTCTCTTACAATAAAGTTTGGGGATTTTGATTAAAAGTATGAATCATTAGATACAAATTCTTTCTAGACTATTAGGAGCCAAAGCGCACACCTGGCAGAGAAAAATTTCCCTAGATTTGTAATTGGATTATGCATTTGATGGATGACCTTGACGTCATCATAGTTTAGCCAATGTCAATATACCTGTTCTTTGAACAGGTTCCTCAACCAGTACCAATATATTTGATGTACCTCTCTACAGTAAGATTGCATTTGAATAAATGGCTTAATTATCTTTTTCAGTAACAAATGCTATTCGTGCAAAAGCCTTTGATGTAGGATGAAAGATTATCAAATTATTAGTCTCCATTTTAAATTATAAGGTTACATCCAGAGAGAATAGAGATTTCAATTCAAAGCCCAGGCCTGATTCTACCTCATGTATTCATGCTGAGTAGTCCCTTGCTCTGTGAGCAGGTTTGCAGAGTAAGGTGATAGTCAGCGTGAAATGTGGCAGAATCAGGCCTTCCATGACCAGGGTGGATAAAAATCAATGATTTAAAAAAAAATCCAATAAAAATAAATCTGATGTTTTATTTAAAAATCAGATTTTTTGATAAAATGCATTTTGAGGGAAAAGCAATCTAAAGATAATTAAAACTAAGTTGGTAAAGAAAAATTTTCATACTTCTTTCTTCAGCACTGCCTGTCTTCTTTCTGGACTATTCTTGAATTCTCATGTTGGAGCAAAAAAATATAGTTGTTACTCTATGGTACTGTCCTTTTAGATGCACTTGGGATCAAAAATGAATAGCTGAAATAGGCAGATCTTCCTTTTACAATTTCACCTTTAAAGTAGAACTGAGTGTCAGTGAATGCAATGAGTAATACTAAATGAGCAGTATGGTAATAATAATTGAATAACTGCATTAACTTATTTTGCTTAGGAGAATCCATCCTCAACATACAGGATTCTGAAGACTATCCAGCTTCAAGATAACTCAAACTATGGAAAATGATGGTGATCTCATCTGCCAGTGATAATGTTTCAGTCACATCACCACAGTATATCACCTGTAGCAAAAAGAAAAAAAAAATCATCACTCAGAAACAACCATAGATAAGTTTGTGATAAGAACCAGCAGATTATAAAAAGAGGTAATTGATGAGAAAATGGCCTGGTTTGTTTATGCAACGAACTCTCCTTTTCGTACGATTGAGAACCCACACTTCATTAATAGGGTTCAGTCATTAAGGCTAGAATACAGTCCACCCAACAGAGCAGATGTCACAGGCAAATTGCTGGATAAAGCATATGAAAGAGAAATTGAGCCATGTGCAAAAAGTCTAGCGAATGAAATTGTTAACCTGAGTCTTGATGGGTGGAGCAATGTTCACAATGATCCTGTTGTATGTGCTTGTGTGACAACAGAAGAAGGGAATGTCTTCCTTACAGAAACAACTGATACATCAGGAAATGCACACATAACAGTAAAAGCTATAACAAACTGTGAAAAAAAATTTAAATGTCTAGTATGCAGCTTGGTCACAGACAATGCTGCAGATGTATCCAAGATGAGAAGAAATTATTTAGAAGAGTCCCAAGCTAATAACATATGGTTGCAGTGCTCATTTGATGCACCTCTTAGCCAAAGACTTCAGTGTTCCGGAAATAAAGGCTAATGTTGTTGAAATTGAAAAATGCTTTTGTAACAACCACTTTGCAGCAGCTGCTCTGAAAAAAAGTGGGAGGAACCAAGCTAACTCTCACACAAGATGAGTGATGGAACTCAGGAGTGGACTGTTTTGAACACTATATCAAGAACTAGCCTAATCTGATGACAGTTTGTGAACAAAATCCTGAAAAAACAGTGGCACTGTCACAGCCAAAGTCCTCAAAGTGGGGCTTAAGAGAAATGTTTAACACACAGTGAGTACCCTGAAGCCTATTTCTGTAGCCTTGAACAAAACACAGGGAAATAGCTGTTTTCTAGCTGACACTGTTGAAATTTGGAGCAACTGAGTGAGATCTTAAAAAGAGAAATATGCATGACAGAGATAAATTACAAGTATTAAGAAAACGAATGGGACAAGCTCATCTCTAGCTCATTTTCTTGCAAATATTCTCAATACTCAGTACCAGGGTCAAACCTTAAATGCCAAAGAAGAGGAGTTGGCTACGACACGGACATCCAGCAATCGTCCCTCCATAACGCCAACTATAATAAACTTCAGAGCCAAAGGCGAACCATTCAAGAAATGTTTTCTGATGATGTTTTAAAGAAAGTCACACCAGTGAACTGGTGGAAATCACTTGAGCACTTGGATTCAGAGACTGTCGAAGTTATAATCTCACTTAACAGCAGTAGCTTCTTCTGCCAGTGTAGAAAGAGTATTTTCTTCCATTGGACTAATTCATTCCAAACTGAGAAATCGTTTGGGACCTGAAAAGGCAAGAAAACTTGTTGTTCTTTTCCAGATTATGAACAAACAGGAAAATGAAGGTGAAGATGACTGAGCTAGCTGCAGAAACCAATATTTTAAGTTTCTCATGTTGAATTGGCTGACAGTTGATTTTTTAAAAATATTTCATTTAAATATTTTAGTTAAAAACCATTTTAACAAAAACAAGCCTGATTTTAAAAAACGTGAATGTTAAGCATATGAATTTTTTAATTTAGTTTTGTTAAAATATTATATGTTTGCTGTTGAAGAAAAAATACAGAATAAATCAATTTAAATGTCTGTCTGGTGATGCTCTCCACCTAATACAACCTGGCAAGAAAATCCTCCAAATATTAACAATTAACCTGTTGATTTAGAGATAGTTCACCGCCCAATGACTTCATAACAGGAAATTTTTCTACTGAACTTGATCTGCAGTTATCAAACATTTGTCATGTTGGTAAATTAAAGCCTTTTGCCCTTCCTTCCCCCTGACCAAACAACGGCATAGTTCTCATTGGGGACCAGGTACATGACATTTCAAACACTAGCAATTTTTCTCTAGCCCTGCTCAGAAGAATGGTTAGAAATTATTATTGTTGGTTTTATGCTGGGAAAAATACTTTTCAGTTTTCTATATCTAAAAAATGGCCAAAAGGGACATTGTTCAAACTTTCCAAAATCAATTAGTCTCTGAACTGAGAGAAAGCATGGGCAACTTTTCAGCTCAAAAAGTACCCCCTTTGGAAAGTCATGATCATGTAAACACAGAACTCTATTGGAAACTGTTCTGCAGCCTTTACTATGATGGCCACCACCTGCAACTTATATAATAAGAAATGCATTACACACACACACACTAGGATTGCCAGTTCTGGTTGCACATATTCCTGGAGATCTCTCATCACACGACAATCCTAACACACATAGGGAAGGAGTGAGTGTTAGAATGTTTCATTACTTTATGTTCTAGTTGCAGGAAAATAAATATTTGCATCTGGTATCTAGTATGAACTGAGATATTGAGCAAGCATGAGCCATAAATCAACAGAGAAGAAAGGACAGTTTAGAGTAAGCTCCTCCACCAGTATATTTGTAAACATCAGAGAGCACATAACATGAGTAAGAAATAACTTTCTTCAGCAGGAAAAAATAAAACCCAAAGCAATATGTAAAGGGATACAACCATAACTTGATTGTACTTACTTGTATTAGAAATTCCAACCACTTTTCCTGGAAAATATAATTACTGACCTTAAAACTGAATGGCTGCATATGCACTACGAATTGACTTAAGAGAAATAAAAACCCTCAGTGGAATCATCTTCAATTCTGAAGTGAATCACAAAAAACCCAGCATTTGGGGCAATTGTGCAGGAGAAGACAAGCCTTCAAAACCTTATTTTGGAACCCTGAAGTTAGTTTATACCAGGGTGCACAAAAAGTTATCAAAACAAATCTCTTGATTTTATTTGTAGCTTTGATTTTTCTTCCAAAATAATTCTTTAGAGTAATAGAATCTGGACTCCTGTCAGGCTTAATACTTCGAGTGGCGGGGTGAGGCATCTCAGCGTTCATTTTTGTCAGGTTTCCAAAGTGTTCTTGGTTAAGACAAACTAAATTAAAAATATCAAAAACACCTGTATCAGACAGACAGGTACAAAGCCAATAATTCTATAGACTCCTCCCCCTGTAATTAGGTCCTCTCTTCTTAGAAGCTAATACCAGACTGAACAAAACTAGCAGGTCAGTCCCCAAAAGCAGAAAGAAGATTTCAAGTATGCATAGCCAGTGGATTTCTCATCAACACTGTTACCTATCATAATGTGTTCAGATGCAGAAGCCTATTAGTTTATTTCTTTAAGAAGGGGACAGGCAAAAAAATAAGGCAAATAAAGGAATAGGAGAGGAGAAGCAACAGTTACAGGTTAGTAAAACAAAAGAAAGCAGCTGCCCCTCATGGAACTCAATCCTTAAATACTACCAAGCATATGTTTACTGCCTTGAGCAGAGCCATTAAAATCAATGGGACTATCATGAAATTAAAATTAAGCATGTGTATGAAACTTTCCAGGATCAGGGCCTACATGTGGAGTATCTGTTGAAGGATTGGACATATTTGCAATTTTAGGATCTCTTCTCTGGGAAAAGCAATACAAGAACTAAAGCCATAGGACAACCTATGCATTATTTTTTGTTGGTGTGTTTGATTTCTGAGGCTTTTGGCTGAAAGTTTCTAATCAATTCTGAAATAATTAAAAAATGGCAAAAAAAACTCTCCTTGATGCTGTCTGCATTGAAAATGGAGTTTCTCTGGTAGATGACCTCTTAAAGAGGATCACTTCATCTTACAAGGGCCTGTACATTTGTAAAGCCTGCAGGATTTCACTAAATTGTTTGTTGACAAAGAGCCCTACCCCCAAGAGGCTATTTCCGCATTTAATTTGGAAGCTTAGCTGCTTCTTCAATAGAAGATGTGGTTTAGAATAAAATGATTTCAAAGAAACACGAAACAACACAAGGAAAAGGGCAGGTTGAAGACATACTATAGTTACCAAAGACATAGGGAAGGGTAGAAGAGAAGTCCTGGAGGCCAAATTTAGACTGCTAGGGAAGAGACTGAAATCCAAGACCTCTATGGTGGCACTCTCAGAAATGTTCCCAGTTCCACGCAAAGCGCCAGGTAGGCAGGCAGAGCTTCAGAGTCTGAATGCATGGATGAGACAATAATGTAGAGAGGAGGGGTTTAGATTAGGAACTGGGGAAACTTTTGGGATGGGGGAGCCTATACAGGAGGGATATACTCTCCACCTAAACCAAAGTGGAACCAGACTGCTGGCACTTACATAAAAAAGGTCGCAAAGCAGTTTTTAAACTAAGAGATGGGGGAAAGCCGACTGCTGCAGAGGAGCACGTGGATCGGACAGAGACTTCTCTTAGAGGAGAGAGTCTATGGATAGAGATTCTCTAGGTTTTAGTCAGGAGGAGAGGACGGAAGAGGATAAAGTAGGGGCCAGATCAGACAAGAAAAACATCAGAAAAGGGCAGACAAATAAACAGTGACAAGTTTTAAAAGTGCTTGTACACAAATGCTAGAAGTCTAAATAATAAGATGGGTGAACTAGAGCCTCGTGTTAAAGAAGGGTATCGATATAATAGGCATCACAGAAACCTGGTGGACTGAGAACAATCAATGGAATACAATCATTCTGGGGTACAAAATACATCAGGAGGACAGAACAGGTCGTGCGGGGGTGGGGGCTGGGGAAGGGAAGTGGCACTATATGTGAAAGAAAATGTAGAATCAAATGAAGTAATCTTACGTGAATCCACATATTCCATAGAATCTCTATGGATAGTAATTTCATGCTCTAATAAGAATATAACATGGGATCTATTATTGACTACCTGACCAGGACAGTGATAGCGACAATGAAATGCTAAGGGAGATTAGAGTGACTATCAAAATAAAGAACTCAATAATAGTGGGGGACAGGGCCGGCCTTAGGATTTATGGTGCTCTAGGTGAGATTATTAAACTGGTGCCCCTGTGCCTGATCTGCTCTTAGCAACACAAACATAAGCTTACAGTATTGGAAAACTTGCCACATTCACGTTATTAAAACCAGTTTAACTTAATTAAGCACACTGTAATGCTGATGGACTAGCACTAAAGAAGCAGCACTATAGAAAAAATCTGATGACAGAATGATGCAAATTTTTTTTAAATTTATCAAAATTTTATTGGAAATTTATATGAAGAGGTATTGAAACAAAGATTTGTTTTTAATTAAAAGCAATCTCTCTGGCTTTTTTGGCTGCAAAATCAGTAATAATGTCATCGTATGACAAAGACAAAGTCGTGTCTTGTTCGATTGCAAGAATAGCAAGACCAGTTAAGCGTTCCTGACTCATTGTAGAGCGGAGATAGTTTTTAATGAGCTTTAGTTTTGAGAAACTCCGTTCTCCTGACGCTACTGTTAAAGGAATTGTCAGTAGAATACGAGTGGAAATTTACTCATTAGAATATATGTCAACAAGTTTGCGGGTATGAATAAACTGTATAATGTCCATCACCGATTTTGCATGTGGCAACATTGATGACCGTGTACTCAATTCTTCGTACAGTTCAAGACCATTTAAATCATAACTATCAACGTGCTTCAGGAGGCTTTCTAGGTTCTTGCACTTTGTCATTAGTTGCTCTTGTTTTCCTATTTCGTTGAATTTAGCTATGTCATACAAAAATCCAAACTGTTCATGGTGTACTTGCAAGGTATTAAACCTTTCATCAACAGCAGATACTGCTTTATCCATCACAACATTAAAAAATTCAACCTCAAATTTCTTTTCTGGATCGTCTATGGGCATGATCTGTTGTACAGATTCTTCACAAAGAAGTGTCCCTGGCCTTTTAAACTCATATTAACTATGTATTTACTTTATGAAAGTTGGAGAAAACATTGTGAAAACATAAAACATTGGCTGCCCAACTTCTAGGCTGGCAAAAGTTATACTGACTCACAGGGAAAAAAAAAAAAAGCAGGAGAATCTTAGTACAACATATGGTCACTCTATACCAGGGGTCGGGTCGGCAACCTTTCAGAAGTGGTGTGCCAAGTTCACTGTAATTTACGGTTTCTTGTGCCAGTAATACATTTTAATGTTTGTAGAAGGTTTCTCTCTATGTCTATATTATATAAATAAACTATTGTTATTATCTGAGGTCTTGGCCACCGGTCCTGCTCAGGCCACTGCCAGCTGAGTAAATGAAACCCCAAACTGGCAGCGGGCTGGTGGCTGGAACCCTAGACAAGGATCCCAGGCCCTGCTCAGCCCGCTGCTAGTCTGGGGTTCTGACCACCAACTCTTGCCAGCCAGGATCCCGGCCGCCAATCCCTCCTCAGCCCGCTACCAGCCTGGGATTCTGCTCACCCAGGCTGGCAGGAGGCAAAGTGGGGCTGGCGGCTGAGCTCCTGACTGGCAAGGGGCCGGCAGCCGGAACCCTGGAGTAGCAGTAGGCTGAGTGCTGCTGGCACCCCAGACTGTCAGCAGACTGAGCCACTCAACCCCCCATCGGCCCTGCTCAGCCCGCCACCAGCCCGCTCAGCCCGCCACCAGCCCACTCAGCCCGCTGCCAGCTGAGTGAATGGAACCCCAGGCTGACAGCAGGTTGAGTGGTTCGGCTGGCCTGCTCAGCCCACTGCCAGCCTGGGGTTCCTTGGGGGTCCCCAGGCCAGCAGCAGGTGCTGAGTGGGGCCGATGGCTGGTATCCCAGCTGGCAATAGGGCAGCAGCCGGAACCCCAGAGCAGTGATGGGCTGAGCCGCTCAGCCTGCTGCTGCATACCATCAAAAACCAGCTCACCTGCCACCTTTGACACGTGTGCCGTAGGTTGCCGACCCCTGCTTTATACACTAATAAGGAGATGAGCATATTACAGTTGTTGGGCTCTTATCAAGAGTAACAGGCTATAGGAAAGTCAGTCAACATTTTTTGTTTCTCTGATGAAAACTGGCCCACTCTCTGCCTCAAACCCAACCTGTCACTAATAATTGTCAACAACTTAATTTTCTGTTTTTGGCTAAGATATTGATTTTTTTTTAAATAATATTGAAATTGGATTCAGGATTGTTAGCAAGAATTTTTGGCAAACAAAGTTGTTAAATGACAATCTAAATGGCAACACAGTACTGCTTTCATGCTTGGCTCACCCCCCAGCCCGCTGCAGTAGAGGATGAGATAGGTGGAAAACTGCAGGACCCCAAAATCCACCTCTTGGGGTGCAGAGTGGCAACAGCAGCAGCAAACCCTCAGGTCCAATCACACACCAATAGGCACCACCACCAGCCTTATGGACCATGGTGAAGTTAGCACAGCATCTGATCTCAGGGACAGGGCACCCATGGAGCCACAGCAGCTCATCCTGCCTTATGCAGCTCCCCCCGGATGAGATGGATAGCTGGCAGCTGCCAGCCTGGGGGAGAGGCGCTCCCCAGCTAGGGTGGCCAGATCCAGATGTCCTGATTTTATAGGGCCAGTCCCGATATTTGGGGCTTTGTCTTATATAGGCACCAATTACCCTCACCTAGAGTGACCAGACAGAAAGTGTGTAAAATCAGGACAGGGATGGGAGGGTGGGTGGGTAAAAGGAGCCTATATAAGAAAAAGACCCCAAAATTGGGACTGTCCCTATAAAATAGGGATATCTGCTCACCCTACCCCAATCCCGATTTGTCACACATCTGGCTAACCCCATCCAAACCCTGTGTGACATTCCAATTCTGGCTGCCTGCCCAGAAGTGAGTTACTTTCACTTTCATTCCTCAGCAAGCAGCCAGCCAGCCTCGCCTCCCGCCCAGCACTTCACCCAACCTAGCCCTGACGGAGGGGAGGGAGGAGAGAGAGAGAGGGGTGCTCCTGGGGAGGAGGGAGAAAGGAGGGGGTGCTCCATGGGGCGGGGAGGAGAAGAATGGATGTTATGGGAGACGAACAAAGGATACTGGTTCCAGAGCCACAGAGCCTGCCTCACCTGACGTCAGCCGGGGGGGGGGGGGAAGAGTAACACTCACAGGTGAGCTCCTTTCCCAACCCCCACCCCCTCCCCTTCCCAGAGACCCCAGCAGCCAATCCCGTCCCTCAGACTGTGCTGCATTCGGCTCTCTCTAGGACCCAGCAGCCCTGCTTCTACACTGTCTGGGCTGCCTGCTGAGTGGTGCCCCCAGGCAGTGTGGGGCCCTACACCATTGCCTATTCTGCCTATGCCTAAGGACGGCCCTAGTGGGGGATTTCAATTATCCCCATATTGACTGGGAACATGTCACCTCAGGACGAAGTGCAGACACAAAATTTCTCGGTACTTTAAATGACTGCTTCATGGAGCAGCTGGTATGGGAACCCACAAAGGGAGAGGCAATTCTTGATTTAGTCCTGAGTGGAGCGCAGGATCTGGTCCAAGAGGTAACTATAACAGGACCACTTGGAAATAGTGACCATAATATAATAATTGAACATTCCTGCGGTGGGAAAAACACCTCAACAGCCCAACACTGTGGCATTTAACTTCAGAAAGGGAACTATGCAAAAATGAGGGGGTTAGTTAAACAGAAATTAAAAGGTACAGTGACTAGAGTGAAATCCCTGCAAGCTGCATGGATACTTTTCAAGGACACCATAATAGAGGCCCAACTTAAAATGTGTATCCCAAATTAAAAAACACAGTAAAAGAACTAAAAAAGAGCCACTGTGGCTTAACAGCCATGTAAAAGAAGCAGTGAGAGATAAAAAGGCATTTTTTAAAAAGTGGAAGTCAAATCCTAGCAAGGTAAATAGAAAGGAGCATAAACACTGCCAAATTAAATGTAAAAATGTAATAAGAAAAGCCAAAAAGGAGTTTGAAGAACAGCTAACCAAAAACTCAGAAGTACATCAGAAACAGGAAACCTGCTAAACAACCAGTGGGGCCCCTGGATGATCGAGATACAAAAGGAGCACTTAAAAAGATGATAAAGTCGTTGTGGAGAAACTAAATGAATTCTTTGCTTCAGTCTTCACGGCTGAGGATGTTAGGGAGATTCCTAAACCTGAGCCGGCTTTTGTAGGTGACAAATCTGAGGAATTGTCACAGACTGAGGTGTCACTAGAGGTGGTTTTGGAATTAATTGACAAGCTTGACAGTAACAAGTAACCAGGACCAGATGGCATTCGCCCAAGAGTTCTGAAAGCACTCAAATGTGAAGTTGCGGAACTATTAACTATGGTTTGTAACCTGTCCTTTAAATCGGCTTCTGTACCCAATGACTGGAAGATAATGTAACGCCAATATTTAAAAAGGGTTCTAGAGGTGATCCTGACAATTACAAACCAGTAGGTCTAACGTCAGTATTGGGAAAATTAGCTGAAACAATTGTAAAGAATAAAATTGTCAGACACATAGAAGAACAAATTGTTGGGCAAAAAAAAACTGAAAAGGGAAATGGTGTCTTACTAATCCATTAGAGTTCTTTGAAGGGGTCAAACAAACGTGGAGAAGGGGAATCCAGTGGACATAGTGTACTTAGATTTCCAGAAATCCTTTGACAAGGTCCCTCATCAAAGGCTCTTGCGTAAATTAAGTTGTCATGGGATAAGAGGAAAGGTCCTTTCATGGATTGAGAACTGGTTAAAAGACAGGGAACAAAGGGTAGGAATAAACGGTCAATTTTCAGAATGAAGAAGGGTAACTAGTGGTGTTCCCCAAGGGTCAGTCCTAGGACCAATCCTATTCAATTTATTCATAAATGATCTGGAGAAAGGGGTAAGCAGTGAGGTGACAAAGTTCGCAGATGATACTAAACTGCTCAAGATAGTTAAGACCAAAGCAGACTGTGAAGAACTTAAAAAAGATCTCACAAAACTAAGTGATTGGGCAACAAAATGGCAAATGAAATTTAATGTGGATAAATGTAAAGTAATGCACATTGGAAAAAATAACCCCAACTATACATATAATATGATGGGGGCTAATTTAGCTACAAGTAATCAAGAAAAATATCTTAGCATCATCATGGATAGTTCTCTGAAGATGTCCACGCAGTGTGTAGCGGCAATCAAAAATGCAAACAGCATGTTAGGAATCATTAAAAAAGGGGATAGAGAATAAGACGGAGAATATCTTATTGCCCTTATATAAATCCATGGTACACCCACATCTGGAATACTGAGTACAGATGTGGTCTCCTCATCTCAAAAAAAGATATATATTGGCATTAGAAAAGGTTCAGAAAATGGAAACCAAAATGATTAGGGGTTTGGAACAGGTCCCATATGAGGAGAGATAAAAAAGGCTAGGACTTTTCAGCCTGGAAAAGAGGCAACTAAGAGGGGATATGATAGAGGTATATAAAATCATAAGTGATGGGGAGAAAGTGAATAAGGAAAAGTTATTTACTGATACTTGTTCTCATAACATAAGATCTAGGGGCCACCAAATGAAATTAATGGGCAGCAGGTTTAAAACAAATAAAAGGAAGTTCTTCTTCACACAATGCACAGTCAACTTGTGGAACTCCTTGTCTGAAGACTTTGTGAAGGTTAGGACCATAACAGGGTTTAAAGGAGAACTGGATAAATTCATGGTTATTAGCCAAGATGAGTAAGGAATGGTGTCCCTAGCCTCCGTTTGTCAGAGGGTGGTGATGACGGCAGGAGTGAGATCACTCGATCATTACCTGTTAGGTTCACTCCCTCTGGGGCACCTGGCATTGGCCACTGTTGGTAGACATGGTACTGGGCTGGATGGACCTTTGGTCTGACCCAGTATGGCCATTCTTATGTTCTTATACTAATATTACATCCCTATAAATTCAAGTAATGACTTTCAGGATTATGTAACTACTGCAGATAATCCTCTTGCCTGAAATATTGACAAAGAATAATGAATAAAATGAACATAAAAGCATGATAGTATTCTAGGTTTGACTCACTTATAGTGGTAAAGATCAAGGGAAACTTTTAGAATAAGGAGGTCTCACTATGACTGGCCAAACTGATGAAAATGTTTAGCAAAAATTCTTGCAAAATTTTAACTTGGTTTGCAATTTCCCCTTGATTGAGAGACTGAACAGTTTTTTTTTCTTTAAAAACAGTGACGTGTGAAAACACACAAAAAGTACCTTTTGCATGAAAAAGAAAAAAACTTTTACTAAAAGAAACAAAAAAAACCAAAAAAACATTTTCATGAAATTTGAAAGAGGAGAATTAGTTGAGTTTGCAACAACAAACAAACAGTCAACAAGAGGGCAATGTCCTTAAAAGGCAGGTGGTCTGATGAAATTATATAGATGGGCATCCAAAGACTTTACAAGCATTACATTCACACGCAATTAACCGTGACAAGCACTGCACTATCTCCATTTTACAAATGAGAAAATGGAGATTCAGTGATGTCACTACTGTTCCTGGATGACATTGGGCATCCGTGTTAGGGCCAGAATTAGACCTCTATCTACAGTACTTTAAATTGCCCATCGAGCAGTTGGAAGATCTACGTACACTACTTTAGCCTGCAGTACATATTGGTACAGAGTGGACTAATTTACACTACTTTATTCAACACCTCTGAATTTGGCCTCGTGTTTCCTTGGTTTGGGGGGATAGCGAGGGTAAAATGGTATTGCCATCTTCTCCCCTGGTAGTTTTTTCTAAATTGACACTTGTGAATTTAATTAAAAACTTTTGCAATGAATATTTTGTCCTGCTATAGTCCTTACAATATTAGAAAGGCAGGGTGGGTGAGGTAATATCTTTTATTGGACCCACTTCTGTTGGTGAGAAAGACAAGCTGTCAAACTTGCACAGAGCTCCTCTTTGGATCTGGGAAATCTTGTAGTTTCCCAGACCCAAAGAAGAGCTCTGTGTAAGCTCGAAAGCTTGTGTCTCTCACCAACAGAAGTTAATCCACTAAAAAAAAAATATTACTTTACTCTCCTTGTCTCTCTAATATCGGGGGACCAATATAGATACACCACCACTCCTTGCAATATGTCAGTTTCCCATAGCAAGGATAGCTGATGAAGGAAAGTGCTTCTGTATACTATTGAAAAGGAAAGCCTGAGAATTAGTGCGAATTGAACAAAAAGGGCTTTTTCCCCCCCAAAAGTGACCTCAAAGGCTGCACATAAATCAATATGAGCTTTGCATATGGGGATTTTAAGTGGAAGTTGGGTACTTACATGCTTATTTATGTATTCTGCATGCATAAATGCCTATTTCCACATTTGCATGCAGGTTTTTCTGCATCCCCAAATTGCTAGGAAGCCTTTCCAAAGATGTGAATTTAGTTAGGTTTCCTGTCACAACTCAGACTAACACTAACAGGATCTGCATGTATAAATTCTCAACTGCAGGGATGGGAAAATGTATCACAGGACACGCTCACCTGACGACAATAATCAGCAGCAACGAGACAGCTGAACACACACGTTTGTGATGCTAGACTCTATCCCCAGACAGCAGTGCTAATGGCCTGTAAACAAATCTCAAGGAAGGTACATAATCTTCAAGTAACATTAATCCATTATTGTAATTTTAGCCAATAAACCAAACTTGAATATTGTTTCACAGACTATTTGGCAGCAGAGCAGCAGCTCCAGCTTGAGAATTCTTCCTGCAGGTGAAGGAACCATCTTGTGAAGACAGGAAGTGAATGTATTTTTTTTTTAAATGGACAAAATGAGGACATTCAGATCAGTGAGTACAGATCAGCAGTTAGGAAATGCAAACAACTGATTCAGGAAACTAACTGATACTGTTATCAGTGAAATATCTGTGGCCTGTAAGGTTAAGGACAAAAAGAAGGAATTCTTTAAGTATATCAGGAACAAACAAAATCTTAACCATATAGGTAGGTCCAATACTAAGCAAAGACTGTAAAATTTTCAATCTGATGCAGACAAGGCAGAAGTATTCAGTAAATATTTGTTCCATATTTGGAGGGCAGCAGGATGATATATTCTTGTCTTACAGCATGGTTTTCAACCTGGGGTTCGTAGACCTCTGAGGGTTCTCAAACTATGTCTAAAGGGGTCTGGAAAAGGCAGGTGTTAACATAGAACCAGGGTTTTCAAACAGGTAGTCCATGGACCTGAGGATCCATGGATGCTGGGGGATCTGCAGACTATGTCAAGATTTCCAAAGGGGCCCGCAACTCCATTTGAAATTTTGTAGGGGTCTGCAAATGGAAAAGGTTGAAAACCACTGCTTTACAGCAGTAAGGAAATACTGTCTATATCATCAGTAATTAGAGAGGATGTTAAAACTGCAACTATTAAACATTTTTAAAACAGCAGGACTGGATAACTTGAACCAAGGAGTAGTAAAAGAACTGACTGAGGACCTCTCTGAACCACTAATGTTTATTTTTAGCAAATCTTGGAGAAGTCCCAGAGCACGGGGGGAAAAGGCAGTGTTGCGCCACTATTTAAATAGGGTAAGAGGACGACTTTAGAGCCTAACACTCATCTTGTGCAAAAGCATGGAAAGGCTGATATGAGATGCAATCAATAAGGAATTAAAGAATGGTAGCATAGTTAATACCCGTCAGCATGGTTTGATGGAAAATCAGTTTGTTTGACAAACCCTGACACTATTTATTTTTGTTTTGAATAGCATTATAAGGATATATATTATAAAGGCAGCTGTGTGGACACAATATACCAAGCCCTCTAGAAGTCATTTGACTTAGTCCTGCATAACATTCTGATAAAAAAAGCACTAAATAAAATCAATGTACCCTACAAAAGTAGTTCTCAGCCAGGCGTACACATCCCACTGGGGGTACACAAGGGTCTTTCAAAGGGTACATCAACTCATCTAGGTATTTGCCCAGTTTTACCATAGTCTACATCAAAAGCAATAGTGAAATCAGTACAAACTAAAGTGTTACACAGACAAAATGAGAAAGTAAGCAAATTTTTCAGTAACAGCGTGTTGTGATACTTATCTATTTTTATGTCCTATTTTGTCAGCAAGTAGTTTTTGAGAGAGGTGAAACTTGGGGTACACAAGACAAATCAGATGCCTGAAAGGGGTTCAGTAGCCTAGAAAGGTTGAGAACCACTGGTTAACTGAAGTCAGACTGCCCTCAGAACACTGAAAGTGTTTTATCACATGCTTCCAGCCATAGACTCTTGCATTTATTCCCTCCATCTGGAGAGATGGGCTAAGGCAGACAGAGCCAGCTAACCTATTCCCTGTAGTAAGTAAAGATAAAAAGAAAGATTATTAAAGTCAGATTTGCCATTCTTAAATATTGCATAACACTGTAATTAGAAGTGTCAAGAGATGAGGAAGAAAGAATCTTTTGTCTTGTGCTGAAGGAAGAGGAAACATGACAACACTATATATCCAGCTGTTTTAGCCAGTAAAAAGAGTTCAAAACACTGACCCAGATGGAGTAGCAGCAGCTATTTCAGCTGTTCATTTCACTGATAAAACAATCTGCAGTTTTGTTCCTGTGATCTAATCAAACAGAAACTGTGCTGCAACAAATCAGAAATTGTGCTGACATATACCTCAGTGGATACCAATTGGATTTAAGATTTGATGTGTTAATTGGCTGATCTGCTTAATTGCAAGGAGTTTTAAAATCAACCACACTTCCCTTCCTGGCACAGGCTTACCAATTACTATAGAGACATGACATCTTGCTTATGTAAATATTGGCACTTCACAAAACTCCTGTCAGTGCGTTAGTATCCTATGCATCTATCTTATTTAGATATAGGAAATGAAAGACTCCATAGCCTGACATCCAACAGGATTCTGCACAAATAGACAAATGTATTAATATATTAACAAAAGCTGCCAACGAGGATGGTGACCGAGGTTGAATGATTGAAAGGGAAGAGTATGTATGCATGGTATAAATAAATGGCAAAAGGAAAGAACACACAATGGGAGAGAAAGGAACTTGAGACATGTGAATGGAATTGCATGCACACCTCTAGGGTGCGAAAGATATTTTTCAGAAAGAACACATAGGGCTCAATCCTGCTCTTACTGTAGTCCAATAGTAAAATTACCACTGACTTCACTAGTGAAAAATCAGGCCCACTGGAGGATTAAAAATTACCAATTAGCTGGATCTAGATGCTAACCAACAAGCATGCTGAAGCTGCTTCCTCACTTCAGTAGCATCTCCAATAAGCTATTAAGTTTCCTGCTTACAGTTTGAGAGTAATGGATCCTTTCACCAAAAGGTCCATCTGTACTAGGAATCTGATCCGTCAGGTTATATTTTTTTTAAAAAGCCACACCCACTCCAGAACTCTATAAATAAATATTTAGCAAATTGCTCACTGGAACAGAATTATAGAAGATTAAAAACAGATTTTGCTATCACAAAAGTCATGTTCCCAACAAAACAGGGTCAACTCTTAATATTGTTTCTTTATTTAATGCCAAAATAATAATTCTGACTTATTGACTAGTATAGCTGTGTGAACGAATAACTGATTTTTCCGGTCACTGTTCAAAAATGATGATAATTAAAAAAAACTAAGGTCACTTGAAATGAAATTTTACAAAATATTTGGCAAAGCGAAAAGTCAGAAAAGTTTATTTCAAGTTGAACAAAACATTGAAAACAAAATTAAGAAGCTCAAGTTAAACAAATAAAATTGCAGTAAACTTCTAAACAAAGTCATTTCAAATAAAACAATCAGTATTCTGTTTATGAAAAATGCTTAAGTGAAACATTGATTTTTTTCTTCTCTATTTTTGACCAAAACAATTCTGCAAAATCTACTGGGAGGGGGGGGAGGAAGTATTGGTCAAAAGCTTCCTCCTGGCTACCAACTATATACTGTTGGCTAAAATCTATGTTAACAGAGTTCTTAAGAACTCATTAATTCCATATCTTTGCTTAATACATGGACAATTATTCCCTTTTGAACACTTGTCAGAAGAGTCACTTACTGAGCATTCAAGATGTCAGCTCCTCCGACCATTTAGTTTATATTTACTTTTTAAAATTTTTAAGTATACCTCTATCCCGATATAACGCAGTCGTGGGGAACCAAAAATCCCTTCCACGTTACAGGTGAAATGCCTTTATATTGGGGTAGTGGTAGCAGGGCTGCAGCAGTGATTTAAAGAGCCCAGGACTCTGGACATGGGGAGCCCCAGGCCCTTTAAATCACCAGCGACCCCTGCTGCTGCAGCCCTGGGTAGCAGCGGGAGGGCTCCGGCGGTGATTTAAAGGCCCCGGGGCTCCCTGCAGCAGCCGGAGCCCCAAACCTTTTAAAGCGCTGCCCGAGCCCCGCTGCTACCACGCTATATGTGAACCTGTGTTATACTGGGTCGCATTATAGCAGGGTAGAGGTGTATCATTCAGTACAAAAATCCATCACTTAGAATCTCTCAGGAGATCATCTAGTCCAACCCCCTGCTCAAAGTAGGACCAATCCCCAAATGGCCCCCTCAAAAAGGATTGAACTAACAACCCTGGGTTTAGCAGGCCAATGCTCAAACCTCTGAGATATCTCTCCTTCCCCTCCCTTGATGCTCTACAGTACGTGTACATTGGATCTTTTATTTTTTAAACATGGCCTTGTTGTTGGCAGAATAGTTGATAAAAATACATGAGGAATAATCAGGATTGTTAACTCATCTGTCTGACTTTAGACTTTCTTTCAATCCCCCTTTATGCTCAGATCCTCCTCCTTTCAGACAATTTTGAATGTTCAGTCTGTTTTATTCAGTGTCCTAGCAATGAGAAACAATGATGCTGAGGAGTGTCACTATACTATACTATACCTAATTGTGTGGTACTATACGATTGTGTGGCACAGTACTATACGATACCTAATTGTGTGGTTAGATTGTAAACTCTTTGGATATTAATTTTCATTTGTTTGGCACATCTTACCTATTGCACAGAGCCACATACAAGGATGAAACAAATATAACTGAGGACCAGAATGCACTGTTGGATACAGATAATTATTTTCTCTCTTGTTGCAATAGTAGTCAAGATTCTTAGAGTGAATGTCAGTTTTTCTAATGTCATGCTGTACGAAGAATAGTTTATTGTTTGAGTGTTTCTTCTCACTCCAACTGTGGCACAGGCAACAGCCTCCCAAAAGCCCCCTCATGTCCAAAGGTCACTCTACAGCACCCTGCCTGTTTTCTTCCCTTCTTCAGAGCCCTTTAAGAACTCAGTTCAAAAATAGTTCAAACAGTCCTCTTCTTGGAATCCAATTTGTTCAGTCCTGTGGTGCATACAGGCCCTGAGAGAGATTATGTCTGGCCATTATGGTCTTTCACATGCTTGTGCAGCCATCTCTCCCAGTTCCCCCTGCCTGGACAACTTTCTTCAGCTTCCTCCTGTTGACTCAGGGGTCTACAGGAGCTTTCTTGCTGTCAACAGTGCCTCCACATATAGCTCAGTCTCCTGGGCTCCCCACTACAAAATTGTGATCTTTTTAAAGGGGGTAGAGAGGCAGTAATCACCCGATTCACCCAGATGTGGCTCATCCTGTAATCAGGGCTGGCTTAGCTCCTCGGCTCTCAAGCCCACAGGCAAGCCGCACTGAAATATGAATGTTTCTTATTTCTCCCTCTTCTCTCCCACTCCAACCTTCTGTTTCCATATTTGCATCAATCATGCATCCCTTTGCATTTATACATCCCTTGTCATATGTTTTCAATGGCCAATATGGAACCTTCCCTGGCTGCTTCTTCCATTAATTCTGAAAGCATTCCTCCTTTCGGAGACAGAGGGGAAGGTCACACCAAAAGTCTCACATTACTGGCCTGGAGAATGAACACATAAAATCACCTCAGAAATATGCTCAGCCTGAGATACAGAGTGCAATCCAGAATAATGTCTACTTTATAAAGGCAGTACAATGTGCTTTTCATTAGCCTTGTCATCTTCTATCTCTCATAGATATGTCTGTCTTATCAAAGCTAAAAAATGTATTTACAGAATGAGCTTTAAATGTCAACTTTGAGATAGAAGTTAGCTGTGAACATATGCTGTTAAGACTGTCTATGTTAAAAGCCCCTTACACTTTCCGGCTTTGTATCAGGAGGATTTACTCTGTGCATGTTCCAATAGCTAATCTAAGGACAAAAGGGCAGGTATGGTTATTTACAACACTAAAGTAGCCATTGAAAATAAGAAATACCCATTGTCAAAATTCCAAAATAAAAGTCCTGCATGACATCACTCAAAAAAAATTCGCAAATCCTCTAGAATGCCTACAACATTTTGGTATCAAATCTGGTTCTTTAAGTACAACAGTCAGCCAGTAGAGGTCAGATTTTCAGTTATTTGGGTATCTAATGGGAGTCACCAGAGTGCCTAGGCACCTAACTCTCATTTAAAAATTAAAGGGAGTTTAGGCATTTAGGTGCCTTTGCAAATCTTAGGAGACGCCTATCTGCATCTTTAGGTGTCTAGAAACCTTTATCAATCTGGCTCTAGGTGTCTCATAGCCTAAAATTTAAGCAAATAATTTTGGTTCAAATATCTGTCTCCAAGACTTGTACATGGTTTTCTGTCTTATCCATTCTTCTCAATTTCATCTAAATGATCCTCTGCAATATATTATAAAACCAATATTCTCTTTACGTTGGCTTTCAGTGAGAAAAGGATACTTGGCATATGCTCTACTTTAACCATAATAAATTTCAAACATTTCACAATGTGGTGTATTTTGGTCTTTAGACAACAATAATATTAAGAACAGGGATGGCTGGTTTCCACACAATCATGTTTATTAAGTCTATATAGACATTCCAGGCTTCGCTAATTATGTAGTGCAGCTCTGTCTAGTTTCTAAGACATGGAACTCAGTGAGTACCACTACAGTGCTCACAACTATTTAAAGGAATGATATCCTATTGCTATACACTACTCCTGTCAGAATTAATCACTGAAGAGGAGGTAGGAGACAGGGCCGCCCAGAGAGGGGGTCAAGTGGGGCAATTTGCCTCAGGCCCTGGGCCCCACAGGGTCCCCACAAGTTTTTCAGGGCCCCTGGAGTGGGGTCCTTCACTCGCTCCGGGGGGGGGGAGGGGGCGGAAAACTCTCGCGGGGCCCGGGCCCCCAGAGCATCTTCTGCAGCAATTCGGCGGCGGGGGGGGGGGGTCCTTCTGCTCTGGGACCCGCTACCAAAGTGCCAGGTCTTCAGCAGCAGCCCAGACCCCCTGAATCCTCTGGGAGGCCCTGGCAGGAGATAGCAGTTCTATGTCAGAAGATGGTGCTGTTAAGTGGTTTACTAGGCCTGAAAAATCTGATTCGTGACTTCACTTTTGTTTGTGAGTCTTTATTGGGCTACACAAATTATGGTGGTGTCTTCAAAAGTAAATACTGAGAAAAACCATCTTTGAGAGGATGATCGAATCTCAGTATAGTTGTGGATTTTAAGGTGAAGCTGCAGGGACTCAGAAAAGCAAGTCGTCTTAGTTCAGTGCCCAAATGCAGTCCCCAATGGTTTCATTTTTCTATTTGTGTGCTATATTGCACCAACTCTCCTCATACATGTAAATAGCTGTGAGATATATGTCCCAGACCACTTGGAATTTTTTTTAACTTTAAAATTTATCTTGTATATCCTTTTTGACATGTGACAACTGCATAATATTTTTGTTACTTCAATGACTAACAATAAAGTAGTGTTCTCAAATCCGGAGCCTGTTGACTCCTTACTATCAGAGTACAAAACAGTAAGTCGGAAAACAAACATGCAGTGAGTTGAAGGATACAGTATGTGGAAATTAGGTTAGATGAGAGTCCTGTTATTAACTTATTGTAACTGTCTTAAGAACTTCAGAAAGAAAAGCCTCATTAAAAAAAAATATGAAGGACCAGGGACCATTGTGGGGGCACCACACTTTGCTCAGCTGAGCAGCTCTATGGAGGGCTGACTCCCTCAGACAGTTGTTTTGTGCTGATTGCCCCTGAAGTAACTGTGATTGTGACCACTTATTCTGAATCAAGAGCTAAGAGTTCTATCATATGGGACCCTTAAGGGTGGCAATGAGAAAAATAAAAGTTTAGGAATGGGGGAAGGGGAGGGAACAGACTAAGGATTTCCTCCTTCCCCACTTCAAAATAAATGTTTGAATATTGGAATGTTCAAAAAACATTCTATTTTCTCTTCCTATATGAAGAGTGAGAAGCAAAAAGTCACAATTTTAACCAGATAAATGAAGGAGAAGACATGAACGTAAAAGTAGGAGTTCAGTGATTAATGGGGCGGGGGGGGGGGGAGAGGCGGGGAAGAGAACACAAAGATGTCTGATTTAATTTTGGATTAAATAAAATAGTAAAAGCAATTTTCTGACAGTGCCATTGGACATAAATGACATCTTTCAACTTAGGGTGCTTCAAAGCATCAACTCTTTGGCACAGAACAGCAACTAGAGGGCCTGCACAGACTATGGCCCTGATCCTGCATACTAATTTGAGTAGAAAGATTGCTGAACCCGCACATAACCTGACAGACTTTAGTGCATCTCTATGTAGGTACAGCAATCTGCCTGTAGAATCAGGGCCCATTTTAGCACATGATGAAGGGTATAATTAATTTACTAAAGCACAGCACAGCAAAAGATCAGTTAAAGAAATAGGCAGGAAAATATACATCATTATATCTCTGTTTACATTCATCTGAAATGGGTTAGAGTATCTCTATTTTCAGCACATTTAACTTTCTCGATTTATATTAGTCACCTTTATCCAGTGCCGTCTTTCCCCTTTGGGGAGAGAGGGGTCTGAGACCCAAAAGTCAATAAAAATGCAAAAAAAGATTCAGAATTGTTATACTTCATTTCCAGCAGGCTACAGATGTGTTCCTTAAAATACTCTCTGAAGCATAAGTATTGAACAGAAGTCCAAACTCATATCATTAGGATCCACACAGGAATCCTCCTTAGCAAATCTATTAAACAGTAGCAGAAGTAGCCCTAATACATGTCAATGATACAATTATCCCACTGAGTCTCCTTTATTTTCATATATTTATTTCCATATATTTATTTCCAGTTCACTTACTTAAACATTTCCTTTGTATGTACCTGTGCATCTCTTAAGCATAAACATTCCTCTAATCTAATGTGGTAGCTTTTGCTTTCTCTTGCCCCCATTATTTCTGTGTTTTAAAAATAAATTATATTTATTTCAAAATTATTGACAGAATACTCAAAGAAAAACATTTATAGCTAGGAAGAAAATTACTATACATGCCAAACACAGTACACTAACATAAAGGAGAAAAATTATCGGTATTCCTACTTGCTTGTGACTTTTGTCTATCTAGTGAGAAGGACATCTATAATGTAAGAGATATTCTTATCATGACATCCAGTTACAAACAAGGGTAACCACCTTTCCAATGAGATTTAAGTGTCTTAACTAAAACAATAAACAAAACAGATTTTTCTATATCTGCTGATTTTCCCCGGTCTAATTGGATCAAGATGGACCACAGATTTCTCCAAATAGATAAGCCACTGTAAGATTTTTCATTTATGACAGAGACGCAGCATACATCTTCCTTGTCCAGATGAAATATTTGCTTGGGCAGATGAAATTCAGATTTTTTTTTTTAAAGTCTGTTACAGAGACTTCCAGTAACCATTCTATTTTCTTGCTGGGGTAGATAATTTATTTAAATGATCACATGTTGCATTGCTAATAACATTCTACCTTTGTGATTGACAAGGTTAGGTCTAAACTAATATTAAATGCAGACTATTTTAGTTTTAATAGGAACCCTCTGTGTGACAGGTAATTATGTATGGTTGTTGCCAGAGCTGATCTAATCATTATGATGTAGCTATTAGCTCCTTTATAGTCAGGCCTGAAACAAAATGGACACACAGATAATAAAAGTAATTGCTCATCAATATATTCACACAAGCAAACTCACTTGCATATAAATTGCATGACTATGAAGAGAACTGAAATCACAAGTAACACTGCTGTGC
Organism: Gopherus evgoodei; assembly: GCF_007399415.2. Lineage (NCBI taxonomy): Eukaryota > Metazoa > Chordata > Testudines > Testudinidae > Gopherus > Gopherus evgoodei. Next base: position 90,769,490 of record NC_044326.1, on the reverse strand, counting down.
TCTTATACCAGCATTAAAGAAATTATACCTAGAATAGTCCACACTTTTATAGATATAGAAGCAGCCATTTAATTACCCCCAGAATACACAGTCTGCTTTTTGCTGTATTTATTAACAAAATTTCTTTCTAGTTCATGTGTAAGGCTTTTAAATTTGAAAATTATCTTCATAAAATTTATGTGCTTGATTTATAAACTCTGAAAATTACCCTGATTCAGAACGGCTACCACAGTCAGGCTAATAGGACTCATTCATTTCTATGATGCTATCAGATTGGTTGCCTTACTATGAATCATCATGACGACATGCAGGGGTTTTTAATTGCTACCTTTTTATAATTTAATGTATTTCTGGCTTTTGTATATTGTACTTACTTCTGTTTGGGCTTTTATGGGAGGGTAGCAGCAGATTTTAAATGGACTCTTTGCAATGAATCCCCACCCCAGCCAAAGATGGCACTAGCAGGCTTTGGGGGTGTGGGGAGGGATGACCAAAATGTAGGCTTGAGACAGAATCCTCCACTAACCTGAAGCCAAGGGACAGAGAAGTCACAGAGCCATTCCATGGACAGTACTACTTGAGGATCTACCAGTGCAAGACTGCATCATGGAGTTCCACTGAGTTCTCTGACTCTCCACACAGGAGCAGGAATCTATGCTAGCAGATCCTAATGTAAGAATGGGTCCTAAACTGGATTTTTGGGCAGTGGATCTGTGTGTTCACAGACCTACTGGTTATAGGCCTTTCCCAGAAGTGAAAGTAAGCCAGTACGGGGTACCAGCAAGAGCCGGTATATGGTGCTGGCCCGGCCCGGCTTCCCCAGGCTGGCGATTTAAAGGGCCCAGGGCTCCCTGCAGCAGCCGGAGCCCCAGACCCTTTAAATCGCTGCCCGAGCCCAGCTGCTGGAGCCCTGAGGTAGCGGCGCCAAGGCTCCGTCAGCAATTTAAAGGGCCTGGAGCTCCACTGCCTCAGTGGAGGAGATGTGGAATAGCATGCAGCTGGTAGCTCCGGGGTGATTTAAAGAGCCTGGGTATTTAAAGGCCCCACCTCTTCCAGTTGAGGCCACGCCTCTTCCGGTTGAGGCCACGCCCCCTGCTCAGGACTCTGGCATACCGGCAAATCCTGTAAGTTACTTTCACCCCTGGCCTTTCCCCAATAACTTTGCTGCCTTGAAATAAGCAGGAAGTAGAGTCCCTTTGTAGCTCCTAAATTTAATCCATTTCCCTATAACACAGGTAACATGGCTTCTTTAGCTCAAGCGATAGAGACCTTTTGCTGCTTACGGTCCCCTAGTCAGTTGCTATTGATGATCCATGGTGGAGTTTGTTACATTATCACTGCAAATGGAAAAGTGTAGAGCGTAAACAAGGAAAAAAAACAAATGAATAGAAAAAACAGTCCCTAAACTATTTTGTAATAACCCTTTTAAAAACCAGGCAGTCTAACTCCCTTGAATGAAATATTAGTTCTTGTTTCCCTGAGTAAGTGTTTATGACATGTGGGCTATTACTCTCAGTTCACTACTGATGCAATACTACCCCTTGTCTTGTAGTCAAAACATCAGTGTGTAAAATGGTTGCTTGAAGTGCCATTACCACCACAATGTAGGAACAAACTATCCACCAGCAAAGCCTCCTGGTGAGTTTCTGTCCTTTGGACTTCTTGGACAAGAGGCAAATTGGCAAGATTCTTTTTCCCCCTCTTCTACCTATTTCTCTGTTCACCAAGTCCCTTTAAAAAGTCACTTAAGTATTTATCAATGCAAGTCCCTAATTAACTCAGGATAGTATCCTTGGATTCTCATAAGTTTTTGTAAGTCTTGGGTTATTTCTGGTCTTTCGCTTTAAATATGAAATGGCATCACATCCTGAGGATCATCTTGATATCCTTCACTTTATATTAGTTTCCCAAACTATGGGATTTCTTTTTTTTTTTAAAGAAGTCAAACTTACGGAGTTTTAATTTTATTTTAATTCCACAGTCTTGCAGTTAAGCACTTTCTTTATATTTTCCATATGCAGTCAAATCCCTTCTATGCAATAGAATATTGTTTAAAACATGGGATACACATGTAATCTAGGAGACTCTCAGACCTTAGTCCAGTGGTCCCCAACCTTTTCATCTGGCGGGTGCTAGACGAAGGACTGCGGCAGCGGTGGAGCACCCGCCGAAATGCTGCCGAATTTCTGTGGAATTTCGGTGCATTTCTGCGGCATTTCGACGGCGATGTCTCTTGATGATGTCACTTGTCGGCAGCAAGTGGCGTCATCGAGAGGCGTTGCTGCCGAAATGCTGTAGAAATTCGGCGGCATTTTGGCGGGTGCTCCACCGCCGGCCAGGACGCGAGCGCATTTAGGCACCATGTTGGGGACCCCTACCTTAGCCAATATAACACTAGAAAGCTGTTGGTGCATGCTCCATCCTGAGAGGAACGTAGATCAAGTCACACAATCATCATGTTACAAATCTGGTCTTTCCTGAACATCCACACTTATGAGCCCATCTCATCCATAAACCTCACCTCTGCAAAGCAAACAGGGAAAAAGAACAGATAGTGGCAACGCTGCCCAAGGAAGTTCTATCTGTATTAAATGACAACAGAGAGAGAGAGAGAGAGAAAGAGAGAGAGTCTAGAAAATATGGTATAAACTAGGCCATCTATGGACAATTGTAATTATGGACATTCTTCCAACAAGAACATATTTTCTACTTTTTTTTCCATATTAAATCTCTCTCCTTTTAACTGCACACCTTTTATTTTCTTCTCAGGAGCGGACTCTAATGAGTAATTTAAAGAAAAACTGTTCCTAATACAATCCTTTGTCTGCATATCCTCCAGTCCATTTGGACTTTTAGGTTTTAAACTCCTCTGCATTGTTAGATGAAAAGTGTTAATTTGCTTATGGTGGCCTTTTCTGAGCAGCCCAGGTGAAAATTATTCTATCGTGGTAATATGCCATTATGAATGTGCTTGGTGGCACTGGTGAAATAATGAATGAATAGCACTAAGGAAAATGTGCTTTGGGAGAGAAGGGAGGCCAGGAGGGAGTTCATTCCAACTGTTGTTGAGAGCTTACTAGAAAGAATTCCATTTTAAAAGTTTTTATTGTTTAATATGATATTATTAAACTTAAAATTGGAGCGAGAGGAATTTGTTGGGTAGAAAAGGCCAGCCTGGTGAGGCTACCACTCTTTGCAGAAAAATCATGTACATTTAAAAAACACAAAAAAACCCTGTAAGCTCCCCATTGTAAACTGGAGTTCTCAAGCTTACACATTTAAGCTTTTATTTTTTGTTAATTTGAAATGCTGTAAAGAAATGGACTTTTAAAGATCATGTAGCTAATTTACAATACACTGACGGTCTCATTCTCAGGTGCTGGGCATGCACTTTCCATGACAGTCAATGGAAATTGCAAAAATAGGCCATTAATGTACAGACAATTCACTATTAAAGGATTTTACTGTCAAATATCTGCAACATTTCATGCCAAATTAAACAGATTACACATGACTGTAAATTCGTCAAATGAAAACCATCTCAAGTAATAATGTTTAAAAGGACATGTTACAACTTACAAATGGCTGAAAGTAGCCAAAGAAAAACAAATGAAGATTTATACCCACTCTAAAGCCATAATTATGGCTAATAATGATATCACAAATCTCCTGCAATTACACTAAATACATCTAAAAAAATGCAAGAAACAAATTTTTTTTAATACTTTGTGTATTCTAAAAAGGAAATTAAAAACAAACTAAATTAAAACAAACATATACATAAGCAGAACTGAAGAAGTGAAGAAATATGCAGTTAAGCATTAAAGATCTGACACCATTTTAGGCGCTATATGACCACTTAATGGTATCTTACTATGCACTCTTGGGGTTTGCCTCAACCATTTTAAGAACAAAAGCCACACTCCATCAACATTTTTAAAAAGCACTGATGGCATCAGAATTTGCAATACAATTATACACTAATTTAATGGCATTTGCATGAAGGACCTGGTATTTTTAAAGGCTGCATGAGTGTTTCAGGGATCCCTTACCAATACAGTAATGCAGCTGAATGTAGTCTAATTTTGTAGAACATTCATTTTTCTTTAGGTCATTACTGGGAGCAAGTCTCTAGCCCTATAGTTTTAGCTCTTAGACCAGACTAGATCAAAACTAAATAAAAGGTTCTTATTACTACATCTTTCTGATATTGTTTCAGAGAACAAAGCTGTTGAAGAAACAAAGATAAGCACTCCTGTTTATTCAATTTAAAGTAACAGATAAACACTGAATAGAAATGGTACCCATAACCAGCATAAACTGGTTAAACCCTAGAAATGCTGCAATTTGACTCCTGTAGATACAGCCTGTGCCACATCGGTGCTACAGTGATTTTGCCTTTCCCCACCTTCAGTTATCCATGAAGAAGACTGTAGCAACCACTGCAGAAAGCATGCCCCATCTGCCCTTCCCCAGTTGGAGCCAGGTCAGCTTTGACAGCAGTTTCCTCCCTCAGTGGAGGAAACTGCTTAGCGACCAGGAGCTGCTAACAGGGAGTTTTGCAAGGGAGTTTGGAAGGGGAGTAGGAAGGGAGTGGGGGTCCCTTGTCGGTCTCATCTGTGACCCATTGGTCCCCTGAACCTATAAACTGAGCCACACCCAAAACCTTTCTGTTTACAGCGGAGCAGAGCGGACAGGGAGCTGCAGACGGGAATTTGGGAGAGTTTGACAGAGGGAGGCTTACAATGGTGAGGAGGACCCGCAACACCTGTGCCAGCACTGTTTCTGTCTCCTCCACCTGTGCCTGTAGCCAGACAGAGCACCAAAGCATGGATGCTTTTACCCAGATTCTGGTGTGGGCTTGCAAAGACTGTAATTTGCAATTTCCACTTACTGATATCCAGGCTGGGGGTCGCATCCAATGTGAAAGGTGCCTACTGGTGGAATCTCTCAGGCAACAGGTGGGAGAGCTACAGGAGGAGGTGGCCAGGCTGAGGAACATCCATATCCATGAGCAATTCCTGGACAGTATCCCTGCGGAGACAGCTGACGTAGCTGTCCCAGTTCACAGGACTACCGACACACCAGTGGAGGAGGAGATGCCTCAGGGTGTATCTGACACACCAGTGGAGGAGGCGGCTCAGGGTGGACACAGCCAGCTGGTTACTTCTAGCAGCAGGCAGTGCTCCACCCCTGCTGCAAACCCTCCTGCTGTGGTAAAAGATAACCGTTATGCTCTTCTTGATACAGGAGAGAAGGAATCACCCCCAACAGTTAAGGAGGTGAAGCCTCGGACCCCTAAGGCTGGGAGGTCTGCTGCCACCACTGATAAGAAACGTAGGGTAGTGGTGGTTGGAGACTCTCTGCTGAGGGGGACGGAGACACCCATCTGTCGCCCTGACCGTTCATGTCGGGAGGTATGCTGCCTGCCAGGGGCCCGTATCCGAGATGTTACAGAGGCATTGTCGAGGATTATCCGGCCTTCTGACTACTACCCCATGCTACTCATCCATGTAGGCACAAATGATACTGCGAGGTGTGATACTGAGCAGATCAAGAGTGACTACAGGGCTCTGAGAGTACGGGTTAAGGAGTTTGGAGCGCAGGTGGTATTCTCTTCGATTCTTCCTGTTGAAGGTAGGGGCCCGGGCAGAGACAGATGCATTGTGGAGGTGAATGCCTGGCTGTGAAGATGGTGTCGCCAGGAGGGCTTTGGCTTCCTCGACCACGGGATGCTATTCGAGGAAGGACTGCTAGGCACAGATGGCGTTCACCTTTCGAAGAGGGGAAAGGCCTTATTTGCGCACAGACTGGCTAACCTAGTAAGGAGAGCTTTAAACTAGGTTTGACGGGGACAGGTGAGCAAACCCCACAGGTAAGTGGGGAACAAGACCTGGGAGATGGGTTGGAAATAGGAGGGAGCACGGGCTATAATGGCAGAGAGGAAGGAGGGTCAGGGCAAAGCTGGGAGGCAAGATCAAACCAGTATCTTAGATGCCTATATACAAATACAAGAAGTATGGGTAATAAGCAGGAAGAACTGGAAGTGCTAATAAATAAATACAACTATGACATTGTTGGCATTACTGAAACTTGGTGGGATAATACACATGACTGGAATGTTGGTGTGGATGGGTATAGTTTGCTCAGGAAGGATAGACAGGGGAAAAAGGGAGGAGGTGTTGCCTTATATTAAAAATGTACACACTTGGAATGAGGTGGAGATGGACATAGGAGACAGAAGTGTTGAGAGTCTCTGGGTTAGGCTAAAAGAGGTAAAAAACACAGGTGATGTCGTGCTGGGAGTCTACTACAGGCCACCTAATCAGGTGGAAGAGGTGGATGAGGCTTTTTTCAAACAACTAACAAAATCATCCAAAGCCCAAGATTTGGTGGTGATGGGGGACTTCAACTATTCAGATATATGTTGGGAAAATAACACCGCGGGGCACAGACTATCCAATAAGTTCCTGGACTGCATTGCAGACAACTTTTTATTTCAGAAAATTGAAAAAGCTACTGGGGGGAAGCTGTTCTAGATTTGATTTTAACAAATAGGGAGGAACTTGTTGAGAATTTGAAAGTAGAAGGAAGCTTGGGTGAAAGTGATCATGAAATCATAGAGTTTGCAATTCTAAGGAAGGGTAGAAGGGAGTACAGCAGAACAGAGACAATGGATTTCAGGAAGGCAGATATTGGTAAGCTCAGAGAGCTGATAGGTAAGGTCCCATGGGAATCAAGACTGAGAGGAAAAACAACTGAGGAGAGTTGGCAGTTTTTCAAAGGGACGCTATTAAAGGCCCAAAAGCAAGCTATTCCAATGGTTAGGAAAGATAGAAAATGTGGCAAAAGACCACCTTGGCTTAACCACGAGATCTTGCAAAAATAAACCACGAGACCTACAAAATAAAAAGGCGTCATATAAAAAATGGAAACTAGGTCAGATTACAAAGGATGAATATAGGCAAACAACACAGGAATGCAGAGGCAAGATTAGAAAGGCAAAGGCACAAAATGAACTCAAACTAGCTATGGGAATAAAGGGAAACAAGACAACTTTTTATCAATACATTAGAAGCAAGAGGAAGACCAAGGACAGGGTAGGCCCACTGCTCAGTAAGGAGGGGGAAACAGTAACGGGAGACTTGGAAATGGCAGAGATGCTTAATGACTTCTTTGTTTCGGTCTTCACTGAGAAGTCTGAAGGAATGTCTAATATAGTGAATGCTTACGGGAAGAGGGTAGGTTTAGAAGATAAAATAAAAAAAGAGCAAGTAAAAAATCACTTAGAAAAGTTAGATGCCTGCAAGTCACCAGGGCCTGATAAAATGCATCCTAGAATACTCAAGGAGTTAATAGAGGAGGTATCTGAGCCTCTAGCTATTATCTTTGGGAAATCATGAGAGACGGGGGAGATTCCAGAAGACTGGAAGGGGGCAAATATAGTGCCCATCTATAAAAAGGGAAATAAAAACAACCCAGGAAACTACAATTAGTTTAACTTCTGTGCCAGGGAAGATAATGGAGCAGGTAATTAAAGAAATCATCTGCAAACACTTGGAAGGTGGGAAGGTGATAGGGAATAGCCCGCATGGATTTGTAAAGAACAAATCGTGTCAAACTAATCTGATAGCGTTCTTTGATAGGATAACGAGCCTTGTGGATAAGGGAGAAGCGGTGGATGTGATATACCTAGACTTTAGTAAGGCATTTGATACGGTCTCGCATGATATTCTTATAGATAAACTAGGAAAGTACAATTTAGATGGGGCTACTATAAGGTGGGTGCATAACTGGCTGGATAACCGTACTCAGAGAGTAGTTGTTAATGGCTCCCAATCCTGCTGGAAAGGTATAACAAGTGGGGTTCCGCAGGGGTCTGTTTTGGGACCGGTTCTGTTCAATATCTTCATCAACGATTTAGATGTTGGCATAGAAAGTACGCTTATTAAGTTTGCGGACGATACCAAACTGGGAGGGATTGCAACTGCTTTGGAGGACAGGGTCAAAATTCAAAATGATCTGGACAAATTGGAGAAATCGTCTGAGGTAAACAGGATGAAGTTCAATAAAGACAAATGCAAAGTGCTCCACTTAGGAAGGAACAATCAGTTTCACACATACAGAATGGGAAGAGACTGTCTAGGAAGGAGTATGGCAGAAAGATCTAGGGGTCATAGTAGACCACAAGCTTAATATGAGTCAACAGTGTGATACTGTTGCAAAAAAAGCAAACGTGATTCTGGGATGCATTAACAGGTGTGTTGTAAACAAGACACGAGAAGTCATTCTTCCACTTTACTCTGTGCTGGTCAGGCCTCAGCTGAAGGATTGTGTCCAGTTTTGGGCACCGCATTTCAAGAAAGATGTGGAGAAATTAGAAAGGGTCCAGAGAAGAGCAACAAGCATGATTAAAGGTCTTGAGAACATGACCTATGAAGGAAGGCTGAAGGAATTGGGTTTGTTTAGTTTGGAAAAGAGAAGACTGAGAGGGGACATGATAGCAGTTTTCAGGTATCTAAAAGGGTGTCATCAGGAGGAGGGAGAAAACTTGTTCACCTTAGCCTCCAATGATAAAACAAGAAGCAATGGGCTTAAACTGCAGCAAGGGAGATTTAGGTTGGACATTAGGAAAAAGTTCCTAACTGTCAGGGTAGTTAAACACTGGAATAGATTGCCTAGGGAAGTTGTGGAATCTCCATCTCTGGAGATATTTAAGAGTAGGTTAGATAAATGTCTATTAGGGATGGTCTAGACAATATTTGGTCCTGCCATGAGGGCAGGGGACTGGACTTGATGACCTTTCAAGGTCCCTTCCAGTCCTGGAGTCTATGAGATGTGGAATAGCATGCATAAAACAAAGGAAGATAATTAGAAAAAACTCACCAAAACTATATTATACCAGAAAAATATTACTGCACATGAACCTCTTTTAACCAAAGATCTGTGGATCTAGCACAGCTTTTATTTCCCGAAGCTACCCAGGCTGAAAGAGTTTACTATGATTAGCTGTTCCGCATAAGTAGCTTCAGTTCTCCCAACATTCTTTTTGGCACCATTCAATTTTATTCAGCTTTTTTCTTATTATTTTTATTTATTTCACCCAAGTGCATCCATCCCTTAACTCAAGAGACCCACTGTGGAGGAACAAATCAGCATCAGCTTCCTGTTGCAGCTAACCTTCCATTCTTCATGACAACTTCACCACAGACTTGAAACAAAGTTCAGTGAAACATTCAATTACTGGAGGGCAAGCCAAGCATCCATCTACTGAATCAGCCTGCTTTCAAGCATATTCCTCTATTAAAATAAAGAATTATCTTGTTACACAATTAAAAGAAAAGAAACCTCAATGCCCTGTGCACCCATTTTAATCCATTAAAATTAGAATTAATTTATCACAAGCACATATCTGCATATACTATAAACTCAGAATGCTCTTCTCTCTCAGACCAAGCTTTCCTCTACATTCTGGCAATCAACTGAAGTGAAGAGATAGACAGCATCTAAGTGAGGAAGTGAGTGCACTGGCATTCAGACAGCACATGCTTAATCTGGAATTAAAGCCTGTGTGTGTCCCCCTTAAATGCCACTTCCTCTTTTAGGTTAGGATATTTTTTCAGAAGCTTTTTTCTCAGGAGCAAACAACAGTTTTTGACAGTCTATCAACATCAAGACATTACTGCACTCAAAGCTGATCTACTTTGTTTTAGGCCAGTTTTTTGTTCTTGTTAAAATACGCTCTGAACACTCTGAAGCTACATAGATAAACTACCTAAAATAGCAGCAGTCATAGCAACTATCATATCTTAATAGACAGAATGCTGTCTTTGCAATAAGAAGTTCCTGTTGAAAAACGTTTCTGATTGAAATAGACTCCAAGACATTTATAGCTTGATTTGGAGCTACTGGTGCTCAGCACACCTGAAAATCAAACTATTTAAACATAGAACAAAGAATGAAAAGATGATCCTACCCATTTAGTTTCTAGATTAAAATATTTTTTTAAAAATGTACTGAGGCTGTTCATAGAGTGTTAAATTCTTTATCAGCATCTCTCACTCAGTATTTTCACAAGGCATAGATGGGGATTATTTGTTCAGGTCAAAATTTGAGAAAACCTCTGTTTAAAGTATGTAAGATCAAAACAGCCATAGTATTATAGTATACATACATATCTCATAAGTGCTGTATCTCAGTATATTTTTTGTAAAAGTTAGAAGAAGACCAGGACTGTAGTACACAATATTTAAGTGTTTTTAACTTTGTAAACCACTTTTTTTTTTTTTAAACACAAACATGTCAAAGAGACTTGTTTTCTTCAAAACCCAAGTCCATAGGAGGACAGAAGCTCTTTAAAAACCAAGGTTGGTTTTTTTTGTTTTTAGTTCTGAGGAAAAATAAAATAACTGTTCAAACTGACAATTCAATTGAGCTCTGAGTATTTCCCCTCAGTAGTCCAGCAAGGTCACCGACACAGGCTTCTCGATCCCCAGCCATTGCTTCTTTTGGGCGGAGACCCATGTCTCTCTCCCTTCTGACTGGAGTATTTCCAGGAAGAACTGTCCCCCGCCTTCACTGTGTTATATCCCCAGCAAAGGATAGTCTGCTTAAACAGGCCTGCATCCTCAGAGATGGGACAGGATTCAATTGTAATTGTGGTCATAAGCTTCCACACCACTCTTTACCTTCAGAATAAAAAAAATGCTTGCTTAGAAAAACACTAGAGAGAAAACATATTAAAAACTAAAAGAATCTACACATATGCTCACAAGCTTACCAGAGCTCAACCCCTCCAACATGGGCTTTGGCAGGAGCAGTCCTTCAAAACCCCACCAAAGGGTTTCAAGTTCGTCACACACACTGCTCAGAACATTAACAACCCATGACCGAGTCACTCATTTATCCAATTTAGTTCTTTGAAGAAACTGTGAATAAGTCATCAGCCAAACACTGGGTCTCTGCTCAAAGTGCAGCTTCAAAAAGATGGATTGAGGCAGGTTGTTTTAATTTCCTTCATCCCATCCTCTCCCCCCCATAAACCTACTCCCCAAAAGTATTGTATTGTCCCCAAAAGTCCTTTGAAGTTTCTAATATCTCCCAGAGATTGCAGTAGTCATGCCCTCCTCACAAAGAAGTTCCACACAATCCCACAAATATCTACATTTTCAATAAAATGAACTCCCAAAATACCCATACTCAATTCAGTAAGATTTAGCCTATTTCCATAAGGTTTGTCCAGGATGTTCCAAGATATTGTCATATCTGTCACAATAATAATACAGTAACTCCTCACTTAATGTTGTAGTTGTGTTCCTGAAAAATGCAACTTTAAGTGAAACAATGTTAAACGAATCCAATTGTCCTATAAGATTTATGTAAATGCAGGGGGTTAGGTTTCAAGGAAACTTTTTGGGGGCAGACAAAAAGCATTATACTGTACAGTGGTTGGGAAGTGCCCCTGGTTTATCCCACACAGGCACAGCCCACTGCAGGCAAGGACGCTAGGAAGCACCTTTGCAGCAGCAGCGCACTGTTTGGCAGCAGCTTTCCCGGAGAACAGACTCAGATTTTGCCGGGAATGCTCCAGGCTCGTCTCTTTCTGTCTCTGCTTCACTCCAGGCACACCTCTTCCCACCCTCACTCCACCTCCCCCCCCCCCCACAAAGTCCTAAGCACCGCCAAACAGCTGTTTGGCAGTGGGGGAAGCACTGGGAGAGAGGGGAAGGAGGTGGAGAAGGGAACTTGTGCAATGCTCCCTTGTAAAGTCACTGCTTTTTCATGGAATCTTACAAGCAGGCAGCCAAAGGACATTTTAAGGGAACACTGCACAACTTTAAAATGAGCATGTTCCCTAATTGAGCAAGGACTTAACATTGAAACAATGTTAAGTGGGACAACATTAAATGAGGAGTTACTGTAGTTTGTGAGTATTTTTAAGGCGCAAGTCTGTTCTGAAAACTGATGTTAGAAAAATTGCATGGTGGGGTTCCAATGTTTTGTGCTTTTCAATACTTTCCATATTAAATATACAACTTGCAAGTAAAAAGATATTTTTTCAACTAGTATAGATAGATACAAATGTAGCCTCAGAATCAGTCTTAGTTCTTTCTATCTCTCTCATTACTATTGGAGCCCAAATTATGTACTCAGTTATATCTGCACAACACCCCTTGTCTTCACATTAGGCTCTTAATGACCTGTAAAACCCCATGGCTTTCAATGGGTTTCTATAGGTGTAACTGATTAGCTAAACAATTTTGTTAATGATTGATAATATGGAAGAGATTCTGCCTCCCTTAATACTAACTATGTTGGCTATTCAAGGCCAACAGGAGTAAAATTCAGTAGAAAGCTTATTTTTCCTCACTCAGGTGAGCAGATGTGACTTTGAATACACACAAGTAGCTGATTTGTGGAGTGGTAAAATGCCATGCTTACAGTCACTTTTCAGAGTAGAAAGTAACAATGCATAGGGGGAAATGGTATCCTTTTTCTTCAGCTGAACAGTATAGGCTGTAGTCCTGCAAACACTTAATTTTATGCCAGTGCATAAATCTTTCCAGGGGTCTGCATTCACAAGATACGGAGAACTGGTCACCAGGAATAAATGGAGAAATATAGCTTTTTAAAATTTAACTAGAGTTGGCATTCCTGAGACCATTACCAAAGATGTCCATCTTACTAAAAAAAATATAGTTTGTGGATTGTTTGTTTGTTTTACTTTTGACATTTAGCACCTGGAGCACCAGACAAGTGCGATTCAATCATGATTCAAAACAAGCACAAAAAATTCTAATTTAAAATATTTAATTTTAAAAGCTGTAATAATTTATAATATGTAAATCATGATTAAGTATGTGAGGTGAGGCATGTGGCCAGACCCCTCTGCCTAGACAGAGCCCATTAGTTTCAATGGAAATATGTACAGGCCTGAGAGTTCATCTGCACCAGGATCAATCTGAAGAACAAAAGGCAAGGTAGAAAGTTGTTTATAGCATCTTCCAATGGAATCTATGTCACAAATTATATCACTTTGCAGCAAAACAAATACCTCCAGAACTAGAATCAAAAATGACAACTGAAATTGAATATTTATGTATTTCACAGTTCATTCATGGTGATAAGGGCTTTATGTCTTGCAAACTCCAAGATTGTTGGGTTGAGAAAAATAGCTGTATTCTTCCTTTAGTTGGTGAAAAAAAATCCATTCTTAAAAACACCTCTCATAGTTCAAAAATCACCCAATAGAATTTTTATCAAACTTTCACAACAAATTCACCTCTGGGCTAAAAATAAGCATGATTAATTTAATCCTAAAAGGTAAACTTTTGTTAGAGAGTTAGAAGAAAAATAAAACTGGAAGTACCTTCTCTACCATAACTATACCTGTAGCATGATATTATAACTAGCACTGAAATTCTAGTCAACATGTAAGAGGCTAATTTTTTTCCTTTGTACACTCAATTGCCATCCAACACATTTACCCAGAGTACGGTAATTGGAATTGAAATAGATTATAATTGAAGCTCTTGTTCATCCAGAATGAAAACCGATTCCACACTATTAAAATCTGACAGCATGATATTGGCATGTACAGGGAGGCTGACAGCTGTAGCATTAGAGTGCATTTCAGATCACTGCATTACTGCGCTATTGTGTATTTTTTTCATAGTTCAGTGACATTTAAACTCATTTTCTAGTATTAAAACAAATGTACAATATGTACTGTATTTACAAGTATGAAGTCTTCAAAAGCACCATGTTTTCTTCCCCATCTCTTGTGGATGGTACAGAGTCTAGTATGACATGTCTCAAATACAGTGAAAGGTGTGTACACTGCCTTACACCCAGAGAAGATAGACAGAACAAAAAAGAAAAAAAAATGTCTGCCTATGCGGTTCTCAAATTGCAAATTGAGAAAACAAAGTGTCTTTTTACAGAAACCTCAACCTAAAATGAAGGACTCAAAAGGTGTTCCTTTATGGGACTGAGATGAATTCAGGGTAACAGCAGACATGGAGCCAAGATGGCTGACAGAACCTATTAACTACTATATTTTTGTAAAATACATTTTATTTCTTCCTTCTGGGGATAACGTGCTTTGATGCAACATCTCTTCTTACAGGGACCACCTAAAGGGGAATGCAAGTAACACTGCATTATGTGACTGAAGCCACGATACACATAAAGGCCTGATGTTACAGACCCCATTAGTCTAAAACAAAACAATAAATCAATCATATGTTATAACAAATGGCAATCACGTTTCAAGACAACCAGTTCAAACAAAACACACTGTGACATGCTTTAATTTAAGGAGACAAAGTATCCCAGAAAGCTATGCCCTTATCGAAAAAGCGTCTCCTACCTATTCAAACACAAATGTCAACAAGATAAGTACTAGTTCTTTAGAAAGTGTACTACAGACATTATGTTACTTCCTATTTTTGAAAAACCTTCACTTTACACATGTCTTTAGGCCGCCTACTGCTAATATCTTCAAACAAAAGCAGCATCATACAACTCTCTTCTAGAGACTGAAGTGTTAACTGGTCTACAGTACCATTTTTTGTGTATTCAAAAGACAAAAGTAAGCTGGAAACTATAATGGATATTTTTAAAATTAAAGAATGTATACATCTGGCACTGGCATCTCCTGATTCAATGTTAGCCTTACTTCATAGCATAATTGTTGATTATTCTTGTAGTTCAAAATAATACAATAAATAATAATAATAATAATGCCTTAATGCTATATGAAGATAGCTCAATGGTTTGCAAGTTTATGATAAAAGCAGCAAAGAATCCTGTGGCACCTTATAGACTAACAGACGTTTTGGAGCATGAGCTTTCGTGGGTGAATACCCACTTCCTCAGATGCATGTTCTCGACATGCATTTGAGGAAGTGGGTATTCACCCACGAAAGCTCATGCTCCAAAACGTCTGTTAGTCTATAAGGTGCCCAGGATTCTTTGCTGCTTTTACAGATCCAGACTAACACGGCTACCCTCTGATACTTGACAAGTTTATGATATGATCCTGCTAACGTTTACTTACCCTTTGAAGTGAACATGTTTATTCACAAAAAGCAAGCACTGTGGCCCAAATCCATAAAAAACCTAGTTGTTGTTGAGTGTTACAATGACTGACTTTGGCACAGAAAGCTGCCTAAGCTAGGCAATGGGAGATGCTGATGAGACAGGTGTGTCCTAAACACACACATTTCTCAGAGATAGGTGCCTATCTCTGCTAGCGATTCACAAAACGGGAGAAAGATAGACTCATTATTTATGTCATGTGCAGGGCCTGATCTGGTAGGTTTGTTCAGAAGCTACCTGAGCAAATGGGGGCAGGGAGGAGAGGAAGGAGGACAAAAGATCTCCCTTATCACCTTTAGCCCATTTGTTAGAGCACTCACCCAGGATGTGGGCGAGCAGCAGTTCAAGAGCTTCCTCCTCCTGAGTAGAAGAATAGATTTGAACAGCGATCAACCATCAACCAGCAGAGTGCCTGAACCACTAGATTATGGAATATTCTGATGTGGGTCTTCCTCCATCTCTCCTATTGATGATGTTCTACTTTGATTAAACTATTGAATAATTACATATCATCTGGGCCAGTGAAAGAGTTAAAATGACTTTGTAGCCCAGGGGTTGGAGCTCTCACTTTAGAGGTAGCAGATCCCTGGTCAAATCTCTTCTCCACATGAGATGAGGCATGTCTCTCCTCTAACCACTGCTCTAAAGGTTATCAGGGAGGTACTCTTTTCCCCAGCCCCACCCATTCTGCATGAACTTAGGCTGCTTCTAAGCATGCCTACCAGATTGGGTACCAGATGAACACTTGTCACCCCCTCAGTTTGTGGATCACTCTGGGGGCAAGGGCAGGGGGAAAGGTGCCCAGATGCCTAAAGGGAGGCTGCAGTGCCCAAACCCAGAGAGACAGAAACTCAGGTGCCTAGGGAATTTGTACTGAAAAATACATCATAGATTCTAGGGTCAGAAGGGACCAATGTGATCTAGTCTGACCCCCTGCACAAAGCAGGCCACAGAACCCTACCCATCCACTTCTATAACAAACCCCTAACCTATGTCCGAGTTACTGAAGTCTTCAAATTGTGGTTTGAAGACCTCAAGCTGCAGAGAATCCATCAGCAAGTGACCCATGCCCCACGCTGCAGGGGAAGGCGAAAAACCTCCAGGGCCTCTGCCAATCTGCCCTGGAGGAAAATTCCCTCCCGACCCCAAATATGGCGATCAGCTAAACCCTGAGCATGTGGGCAAGACTCACCAGCCAGCACTCAGAAAAGAATTCTCTGCAGTAACTCAGATCCCATCCCATCCAACATCCCATCACCAACCACTGGGCATACTTATCTGGTGATAATCAAAGATCAATTGCCAAAATTAGGCTCTCCCATCATACCATACCATCCCTTCCATAAACTTATCAAGCTTAATCTTAAAGCCAGGTATGTCTTTTGCCCCCCACTACTCCCCTTGGAAGGATGTTCAGTGGCAGCTGAGTGAGGTTTTGTGGATTGCAGCGGTACCTAAAAATGGGATTTAGGCATATAAGTACGTCTGTGGATCTGGGTCTACAAGCCTGAGCCAAACATCCATTACCATCAGTTGGCATTGGATAAGGCCCCAAAACTGGTACTAAACGCAGGAGTAGGCCATAGTGACAAAAATAATGAGAGTAATATCCTCAGCCTCACTACTTTTGCTTTTCCCTGGTCTGGGTTAAGTGGGAATTGATTGATAAAATTAACCATACCAAATAAAAGTGAAACACCTGCAGTAGCAAGACAGAATGTTCCAACAGCTATCATGGGCTGTAGGAAAGAACTAAGGGTAGGTCTCTACTGCAATCACAAACGTGCAGCTGGCTCATGCCAGCTGACTTGGGCTTGGGGGCTCAGATTAAAGGGCTGTTGCCACCGGACTCCTCCTTGTTTTTGTGGATAGAGACCTAACACTGCTACCCCCTGGTAATTGTGGTATAGACATTCAATGTCTACACAGCAATTAAACAGCCCCTTTGCCAGAGCCTTGTGAGCTTGAGTCAGCTGGCATGGGCCAGCCATGGGTGTCTACTTCCAGTGTAGATATACACTAAGAAGCAGCAGTGTGGCTCTGCCCTTTACTGTATAGCATCACGCAGCAGCATAGGGCACATGCTGCCCCAGTGGGTACCGCTAAGGGAAAAATCTCCAACGCTAGTGCACTGGGCATGCACACACATGAAGTGGAATGGATATGTACAATCACTTGAAGAAATATTTATATTGCCCTTTAGTTTTAAACAATATTGTTTTTACAATATCTGTATTTGGAGCTAGCTGTGACCTCATTGTTTTCCTTTAAAAACAACAAAACAAAAAACTCCCTGTAGTTACCATAGTGGTGCCCGAGAACACTGCTGTCTTGTGTTATTTCAATTTTTGTAGGATTAGTATTTAACCATTTTTATTTGCATTGGTCTTCAATTTGGCAGGCTGGTTCTCCGCCTTTACGTAATAATGTCATATTAAAAGAGGTTTACATCATTTTTAGCAATTGTTGGTCTACACTAAAAAAAATTTAGTTGTGATTGCTTATTTTAAAGTCAGACCAATAAAAATAGCTTTATGCTCTACTGACCATTTAGATTTAGAGAAACCCAACTGACCTCAGTGGAATAACACGTGCTGAGAGCACCTTTGTATTTATTGTGGACTATTGACTATGTTAAAACAAAATCTGCTTCAAAATAACTATTCCTATAGCCACAATTAAGGGAGATGCATATGAAAACAGAAGCATACACCCTGAACTTTTGCATTTAAGTAAACATTTTAATATGACTTAATTGTAGTTTTTCATATATAAAACTTATCACTTTATCAAAAGATGTTTGTTAATCAAGATAAAGATTTGCAGCACGTTTAAAGAGAAGCCAGTAATGCATTCTAGGCTTAATATGAGTTTTCCAAGTTATGTTAAATCTGAGAACTGTATTATACAGTTTAAAGAGTACTGAAAGTAAATATCCAAAAAAATTTTCCTGGATGAATGGCTATGCCAGTTTTACATTATATTAGACAAATGAAGCATATACAAAGAGTCTTTAGAGAGAATGAGTAAAATGTTATTAACAGAAGTTAAATGTGTGTATGTGTCTATTGTAACAATATTCACTTATTACAGTATTGCCAAATATGTAGAGGGTCACTCTAGCCCTCATGCACAGAAAATTCTCATTGATTTCAACAGAAAATGAGAGCATAAACTCTATGACATTTACCCACACTGGGCAAAGGACTACTTTAAAAAAAAAATCTTAATTTCTCTGGCTTTCCTTATCCAGATCATTTACTTACTATGAAATTCCTTGTGGTTTTTTTTTTAAAAGGGAGTTTTTCAAGTATTTTATGTTTTATTTAACAAGAGAAAAAAAGACTATGTTGTGGAAAAACAAAACAATTTTCATGTGGCAAATTATGACCTCACTTTCATCTATGCAAATCTTATTGACGTCAATGAACTTGAAATCATTATCATTGATGTTAATAGTTCTTAAGCAGTGTGTTAAGAGGATGATTTACACCAGTATGTATATGATAATCGACTTTTAAAATATCAATGTAAATAGATATTTAAAGTATAAAAAATTACATTATAGATATTCCTTCTTTGTTTGCATAGAACCTTGCACATTGTGCGGACTGCCAAAAAAACAACACAAAACAAAACCAAAACCAAAACAAAGTGGAAGAAAAGAGAAACTAGGTCACAATAATTGATATAACTATATCAGCAGACAGAGCTGTAAAAAAGAAAGAAACAATAAGGAAAGACAGCAAAGTATGATGAACTATGCCACAAAGTGGAATGATTATTCACAACAAGAGCAAAGACAATCCCCGAGATTATTGGACCAACTAGAGAGATCCCTAAGGGTACAAATGAGCAGCTCAGGAACATGTTAAGAATCATAGGACTGGAAGGGACCTCGAGAGGTCATCTAGTCCAGTCATCTGCACTCAGAGCAGGACTAAGTGTTATCTAGACCAGGGGTCGGCAACCTTTCAGAAGCAGTGTGCCGAGTCTTCATTTATTCACTCTAATTTAAGGTTTTGCGTGCCGGTAATACATTTTAACGTTTTTTAGAAGGTCTCTCTCTATAAGTCCATATATTGTATAACTAAACTAGTCTTGTATTGTAAAATAAACAGGGTTTTCAAAATGTTTGAGAAGCTTCATTTAAAATGAAATTCAAATGTTGATCTTACACTGCCAGCCTGCTCAGCCCACTGCTGGTCTGGGGTTCTGTTCACCTAGGCTGGCAGCGGGCTGAGCGGGGCCTGCTGCCGGGACCCTGGCTGGCAAGGGTCCGTCAGCCAGAACCCCGGACCAGCAGTGGGCTGTGCGGGGCTGGCGGCCAGGACCCAGAGTGCTAGGGGCAGAGGGCTGGAGTCAGGGCTTGGTATGTGAGGGGGTGTAGGTGTCAAGGCAGAAGGGGCGCTGGGTATGGGTGGGGGTGCCAGAGTAGGGCTAGGGTTGCGGGTGGGGTGGAATGAAGGAGTCAAGTAGAGAGCTGGGTACGTATGAGGGAGGTACAAGGCTCAGGGCAGGGGCCTGGGAGGGTGCGGGGCTCAGGGCAGACGGCATGGTGTGCGTGTGTGTGTGTGCGGGGGGTGTCAGGGATCAAGGCTCAGGGGAGAGTGCTGGGTGACTGCCCCCCTAAAAACTCTCAACCCCACTGCTCCTTGTCCCTTAACTACCCCCTCCTAGGACTCCTGTCCCCAACTGCCCCCCAGGACTCCACCCCCTATCTAAGCCTCCCTGTTCCTTGTTCCCAGACTGGACCGTACCTCCTACCTATCCAACCACTCCCTGTCTCCTGACAGGACCCCCAGAACTCCTGACCCATCCAACCCCCACCCCCACTCCCTGCCTGCCCCAACCCCTTTCCACACCCCTGCCTCCTGACAGGACCCCCAGAACATCTGTAGTATGTAAGGTCTTGGAAAAAATTTTGAAGGAGAAAGTAGTTAAGGACATTGAGGTCAATGGTAATTGGGACAAATTACAACATGGTTTTACTAAGGGTAGATCGTGCCAAACCAACCTAATCTCCTTCTTTGATTATTTAGACAAAGGAAATGCAGTAGACCTAATTTACCTCGATTTCAGTAAGGCATTTGACACGGTTCCACATGGGGAATTATTAGTTAAATTGGAAAAGATAGGGATCAATATGAAAATTGAAAGGTGGATAAGGAACTGGTTAAAGGGGAGACTACAACAGGTAGTGCTGAAGGGTGAACTGTCAGGCTGGAAAGAGGTTACTAGTGGAGTTCCTCAAGGATCGGTTTTGGGACCAATCTTATTTAAACTTTTTATTACTGACCTTGGCACCAAAAGCGGGAATGTGCTAATAAAGTTTGCAGATGACACAAAGCTGGGGGGTATTGCTAACACAGAGAAGGACCAGGATATCATACAGGAAGATCTGGATGACCTTGTAAACTGGAGTAATAGTAATAGGATGAAATTTAATAGTGAAAAGTGCAAAGTCATGCACTTAGGGATTAATAATAAGAATTTTAGATATACATTGGGGACGCATCAGTTGGAGGCAACAGAGGAGGAGAAGGACCTTGGAGTACTGGTTGATCGCAGGATGATTATGAGCCGCCAATGTGATATGGCCGTTAAAAAAGCTAATGTGGTTTTAGGATGCATCAGGCGAGGTATTTCCAGCAAAGATAAGGAGGTGTTAGTACCGTTATATAAGGCACTGGTGAGACCTCACCTGGAATACTGTGTGCAGTTCTGGTCTCCCATGTTTAAGAAGGATGAATTCAAACTGGAACAGGTTCAGAGACGGGCTACGAGGATGATCCGAGGTATGGAAAACCTGTCATATGAAAGGAGACTCAAAGAGCTTGGCTTGTTTAGTCTAGCCAAAAGAAGGCTGAGGGGGATATGCTTGCTCTTTATAAATATATCAGAGGGATTAATATTAGGGAGGAAGAGGAATTATTTAAGCTTAGTACCAATGTAGACACAAGAACAAATGGGTATAAACTGGATACTAGGAAGTTTAGACTTGAAATTAGACGAAGGTTTCTAACCATTAGAGGAGTGAAGTTCTGGAACAGCCTTCCAAGGGGAGTAGTGGGGGCAAAAGACATATCTGGCTTTCAGACTAAGCTTGATAAGTTTATGGAAGGGATGGTATGATGGGATAGCCTAATTTTGGCAATTGATCTTTGATTATCACCAGATAAGTATGCCATGTGGGCGGTGATGGGATGTTGGATGGGATGGGATCTGAGTTACTGCAGAGAATTCTTTTCTGAGTGCTGGCTGGTGAGTCTTGCCCACATGCTCAGGGTTTAGCTGATCGCCATATTTGGGGTCAGGAAGGAATTTTCCTCCCGGGGCAGATTGGCAGAGGCCCTGGAGGTTTTTCGCCTTCCTCTGCAGCATGGGGCACAGGTCACTTGCTGGTGGATTCTCTGCAGCTTGAGGTCTTCAAACCACAATTTGAAGACTTCAGTAACTCGGACATAGGTTAGGGGTTTGTTATAGAAGTGGATGGGTAGGGTTCTGTGGCCTGCTTTGTGCAGGAGGTCAGACTAGATCATCACATTGGTCCCTTCTGACCTTAAAGTTTATGAGAACTCCCAACTCATATAACCCCCCCAACTCCTTGTCCCTTGACCACCCCCTACAGAGACCCCCCACACACTCCTTGCTCCCGGTCCCCTGACTCCTATTCACCCCCTGCCCCCTCACAAACCCCGGGACTCTCATGCCCCATCCAACCCCCCCCCGCCCCTAACCACCCGCCCAGGATCCCACCCCCTCATCCAACCCATCCTGCTCCCTGTCCCCTAACTGCTCCTACCCGTTATCCAACCCCCCAAGCCCTGGGTCCCTTGCCATGAGGCTCCACACAGAGCTAGATAAGCTGCTCCGTGGGAGCACACAGCCCCGCCCCTTCAGTTGAGCCGGGAGTGTGTCTGCCTCCCCGTGGAGCCAAACTCTGCCCTTGGAAGCACGCACCCCAAACCCCAGAGCGCTGCATGTGGCAGCAGGGCTCCAGGGGAGGGGAAGAAGATGGAAGAGGGGCCGGCAGCTTGCTGCGCTCGGCCCTGCGTTCCGGCCCGGGAGCGCAGACCCCGTGGCTTGCCGTGCCGGGAGAGTGGGGCCATTTGCCCACCCTGTGCGCATGGCTATGCTTCTGCTCCCTGCCCCGTGGAGGAGGTGGAGGGCAGAGGAGAGCGCGCCAGGCTGGGCAGGATTTTTAGTGGCATGCTCGAGTCCCGGCAGGCTCCAGCATGCCATTAAAAAATGGCTCACGTGCCGTCTTTGGCACACGTGCCATAGGTTGCCGACCCCTGATCTAGACCATCCCTGACAGGTGTTTGTCTAACTGCTCTTAAAAATCTCCAATGATGGAGATTCCACAACCTCCCTAGGCAATTTATTCCAGTGCTTAACCACCCTGACAGTTGGGCATTAGGAAAAGCTTCCCAATCTAAACCTCCCTTGCTGCAATTTACGCCCATTGCTTCTTGTCCTATCCTCAGAGGATAACAACAATTTTTCTCCCTTCTCCTTGTAACAACCTTTTATGTACTTGAAAACTGCATGTCCTCTCTCAGTCGTCTCTTTTCCAGACTAAACAAACCCAGTTTTTTCAATCTTCCCTCATAGGTCATGTTTTCTAGACCTTTATTTATTTTTGTTATTCTTCTCTGGACTTTCTTCAATTTGTCCAGATCTTTCCTGAAATGTGGCGCCCAGAACAGGACACAATACTCCAGCTGAGGTTTAATCAACGCAGAGTAGAGTGGAAGAATTACTTCTTGTATCTTGCTTACAACACGCCATCTAATACATCCCAGAACAGCGGCTTGCTTTTTCCAGCAACAGAGTTACACTGTTGACTTTCATTTAGCTTATAGTCCTCCATGAGCCCCAGATCCCTTTCCACAATACTCCTTCCTAGGCAGTCATATTCCATTCTGTATGTGCACAGTTGATTGTTCCTTCCTAAAAAGGAGTACTTTGCATTTGTCCTTGCTGAATTGTATACTATTTACTTCAGGCCATTTCTCCAGGTTTGTCCACATCATTTTGAGAATTTTAATCCTATCCTCCAAAGCACTTGCAACCTCTCCCAGCTTGATATTGTCAGGGAGGGGTTACAAGTGCTTTGGAGTTTAAAATGCAAGATGTCAGGATCAGTGACCTCCAGAAGACAGCACTATTAGGCACTGCAAGAATTTTAAGGAAAGTCAAAAGTATACAAGTGCATACAAGTATATAGTGCACCTAAAATGCAGGAATTCTGTAGACTGTTTAACACAGCTGCTGACTACTCAAACTTACAGGATTGTTTTGTGGTCAGGATTTATTGGTTACTCATTGGGATAAACGTTAAACAACTTTCCCCCCTTTTATGCTTAAAGATCTTTCATGTTGTGAAGACTACTTGTTAAAACAAAACAAAAAAAACACAATGATGTAATACTGACAAATAAAATAAACCCCTGCAGGACTGAAAACCTTAAAAAGATCAGCATTTTGCTAGTTCATAAGTTCCAAAATGTAAAAATGACTATGAACAGGAAGTGAACTGATCTCTGTAGTTTGTCAAATCTGACTGAAGCACAAAAAAAAAAATGAAATTCATAGTGAATTGGACAAATCTGAATTAGATTTTAAAAAATTACTTTCAGTTTTTAATAATGTAATACTTATAACATGAGTAAGCAGATATTTTTCAGAACATGAGGCATAGCTGCCAGGGCAAAGGTGTTACCTTTATGCCTTCCACATTCTGGTGCAAACTGGGGTCTGGATTTGCCCCCAGATCAGAGCACCTTCAGGGCTTTTCACACTGGCACTGCCAAAGGACTATTAGACTACCTGGGAATCACCAAAACGCTGCACTGCTCCAGCCACGTTCCCCCATAGGATGGGGAAGGAAATTGTTGGAGAGCTGGCTCTGTGTCACTGGGCATGTCTCCATAGAGGAATTGGCACAAAAAGATAGCAGGGGTCAGGATGTGACCCCGGATTTTTATCTTGATAGCATCCCTTTATTTTTACACTCATTTTCCTTTTGTGACAGCTATTAGTTTATTACTTTTTCTTACCTCAGGTGACTCTCCATCAGCAGTGCAGCGGGTGGTGGTGGCTAAGGCAGGCTGCCTGCCTGTCCTGACACTGTGTGCATGCTGGAAGTGGCAAGCAGGTCCAGCACTAGTGGGGGAGGAGACTCCGCGTGTGCTGCTCTAGCCAGTGCTCAGGGTGGGGACAGCACATGGAACCCTGTAGCCCCCCTGCCTAGGAGCCAGAGCTGCTGGCCGTTTCCAGGGCGCAGCACAATACCGCAGGACAGGTAGGGACTAGCCTGCCTCAGCCCTGCAGCACTACCGACCGGACTTTTAATGGCCCCCTCAGCAGTGCTGACCAAAGTCCCTTTTCAACTGGGTGTTCCAGTCCAAAAAACAAAACAACACAAAAAACAAAAACAAACCACACACCAGACACCTGGTCTTCCCTCTTCATCTCTATTCACCCTATTTGGAGTTCAGAATAGCTCTGCAACATGTGCACATGCTTTTTCATTAGATTATTCTCCTGGCAGTAACGGATGAAGTACGATGTTGGCAAAAAGCCTCCAATGAGTCAATGAAACTGTGAAATGATGGCATAACACATGCAGTTCTGTTCTACACAACAACAAGGAAAACCAGCAACTTACCATTATGCTTTTTCATTGGGCTTCCTAGCACAGACCCTAATGTAACAAGGTACTGAAGCATATACCTAACTTTAAATGGAACACCTGCATATGGAATGAGGCATATGCTTAAGTAACTTGCTGAATTGGGCCTTAACATGGGACTCTTAACACACAGTAGTTAGCTTTACTGACCAATTTCCACACAGATGTATGTTTAAAATAAATTACTGGATCAAGAAGAACAGTAAGAATATCATCATACAAATAGCTATTAGCATTGTGGAGCATTATATATAACGTATTCTGTAGAAATGGCAACAAGAAACTACGGTAACATTACTAAAAGCAGAAGAGGAATAAGGTCACATGATAAGATTTAAGAAGGCAAGGAGTAAGCTTTACTAATTTAGCATTATTCTTCCTTTTTTTCTTGACCCAATGCCAATTAATGCATTTTTCTTGCATTAAGATTAATTAAGATTCTTGAGATTCTGTGATAATAGATATTTTTCTATGACAAACCAACAGTAAACCTAAACTGACACTGGAGTCTAGTGACACTCCATGGAGTTTTTTTTGTTTAACCCTTCACTCACCCTTTTTAACCTACAAGGTTACATATTTTTCTAGTTTACATGATGTAACATTTGATATTATTATAGCAATATTTAATATAGGCAACCGTCACTCTTTGTAATATCAGAAACTGTTAGAAAACAAAATCAACCAACGAAACAAAAAACCCAGGCTGCTTTTTCTTGAAAAAAATCCACTTGATATAAACTATGTCCAGCATTCTGTACCGTGGAAGATCAAAAGAGCCACAAAACCATAATATGTGTATTTATGTAGCACAGAAGCCAAACACACTGATGCTGCAGTTATCTTGCTTTGTTGTTGCCTACCCAAGTGAAATGTGGAAGAAAACATAGCAGCATTTCTTACCTGTCTAAATTCACCGAACTTAAAATAAAAAAACTAACCTTTCATTGCCCCTTCTTCCAAATTAGAAAATGTTTATTCTAATTTTATTATGGTAAATATTTTCAAGCTTTCCCTCTTTTTATAAAAGCGAGCTGAATCTCTCACTAAAATGTTAAACTCTGACAGGCCAGCTAGCAAAATTATAGAGGAAATATTATGTTAACAAATCTGTGATAAAGAAACAGCATAAGATTAAAAATGCAGTCTATAAATTGATTTTATCACTTCAAATGCATTGAAAAAAAATAACCAGAATCCACTCAAATGCTCACACATTCATTATTATGCATTGGATATTGCTTTATAATTATACAGTGTTTGTTTCAAACTGTTTTTTAAAATCATTTGTCAAGACTCACTAATAGAGATGTCTAACTGAATGTGAAAAAAGAGACACATGGAAAAAGGTTAGATAGCATTAACTTTCAGGGTGGGACACAGGAAATTTAGCCATACATCTCATTAATGTTTGTTGAAGTTGTGTAGCTGGATACCCACATGCTGGGCTGAAGAGTACCCCGCTCTGTGACCCTATAAAAAGGGTCTAACATTATTTTAGTGTTATATTGAGTCAGAGCTGTATTAATTTAGATATAGTCAGACTAACAGAACTCTATTAGTTCCTATTAGAATGAATACAACTAGTAGCGAGTATGAGTTCAGGATCAATTTTCAAAGATGCAGTTATGGTTTACAGTGTGCTACAGTGAGTTACAGAAGTGGGATCTCATTGGTCAAAATTGTATCCATATAAAGGAGGCTGATGAAAATGGGAAGCTGGAGAGAGCAGAATGAAATTGTTCCCTGAACCTAAGAGAAGCAAGCAGAATTGATATGGTATGTAAAAGAGGTCCTGGGCCATATATCCTCAAAATATTTTTTTCAGATTCTTTATTGAAGTCTCATGGCACAAAAAGAAATCCAGGAGTCTCTTATGCAGGGGCGGCTCCAGGCACCAGCACACCAACTGCATGCCTGGAGCAGCAAGCCGAGGGGGGCGCCCTGCCAGTCACCACGAGGGCAGCAGGCAGGTTGCCTTCGGTGGCATGCCTGCGAAGGGTCCACTGGTCCCGCGGCTTCGGCGCACCTCCTGCAGGTGTGCCGCCGAATCCGCAGGACTGGGGACCTCCCGCAGGCAAGCCTCCGAAGGCAGCCTGCCTGCCATGCTTGGGGCGGCAAAATTCCTAGAGCCGCCCATGCTCTTATGACTTATATTTTGATACTAAAAACATACACACCCTGGGAAAAGGGTTTTGTTATGTGTGAAGTTTGTGGTCTTAGTACCAGTAAGCTGTTATAACTTTTCCTCTGGTTTAGCTGTTCATGCTCAGAGTGGAAATGGGGCTTTTCAAACTGGGGTGGGTGGAATGGAAAAGTAGAAACTACACTCTAAATCGTGCTACTAAAACCTAACCAGGAAAGACATGAAATGTGGCGTAAATAAAATGTTATGGTGGAATATAAAAGATTATGGGCCAGATCCTCAGCTAGTATAAGAGATCATAGCTCCATTGACTTCAATGAAGCTACGCTCATTTACAGCTGAAGATCTGGATATTCATTTTAATCTGATTAGGAAGACCTGTCTAGTTTATTTGTGGCTCCACCAGCCCACCATTTGTGCTGATTTTCCAAAACAAGAAGAAAAAAACATGGAGTTTTAAAAACATTATTATTCTAATCTTTGTTTTTAGAATAGAGAGGCATAAACTCAGAGTGGCACTACTGAAAGTTGGAGTCCTGTTAGGTATTTCAGCAAGCCACAGCTATCGAATCTGTATAATGAGATTAAATATCACTTTAGGAAAAAATATTTAAAAGGACCAGGCAGGTAAGAAAGGGTAAAACATGCTCAGTACCAATGGCACACACGCTGTAATGAAAAATCAACTATGGTTTGAGGTAGAGGAAAGAGGCTGAAAGAGGATGAAGTGCTGGATAGGTATGAGGTGACTGAGGATAATGAGATGGGTCACGTGGCTGTCCTAGAGGAAGAGACAGCAGGACAGCAGATATCACTGTGGCAGCCAAACAGCAGGGCAATCCAAGATCTGTATCGAGGAAGATACAGCTGGCATGAGAGGAAATGTGTTGAAAGAGCAGGATGTGAAATGTGAAAAGAAATCACAGTGCAAGATGTCAGCAACCTGACACTGGAGAGCTAAGTGGAGGAGAGATAATTGTTACTCCCACATGCAAATTCGAAATCATTTCCCCAGTGACAAGGATCTGACAATGTGAGGGGCTGACTAACAGATAGATCAGCCATTTCTGTAGTCCAATCCACTGGGTTAAATGACAAGCAAATCAATAGCAGGCCTATGCACAGGGAGAGGATAGTATAGGAGAGGAAGTGTGCCAGTAGGGTAGCAGGTTCCCAACAGTGGGTGCCTGCTGCTCTAATTATAAGAGAAACTATTTCCACCAGCCTTACTTTAAGATGGAAATGGGCACCAGAATCTGTTTCAGACAGAAACTGGGGAATCGCCTTCATAAGTGCCCCCAGAATAGGAAGCAGAGCCAAGGGTTCTGGATTGTGCCTGCACTGATCCTCTATTTTGTGAGCAGTAACAGGCATAACAGAATCAGACATTGCACAAGTCCTACACTTTGCCAGCTTGACTCCTGAAGTGCAGCTGTGGGCATCCCAGATAGCGTCAAGCTGCCTTATATAGATGATCATTGGACATACAGGGCAGCATATATGGAAAGTAGACAACGCCCAAACACCACAAACCAGTGCTTGGTGTCACAGATGATGTATCTGTCACATGCAAGGATACCCTGGTGCTAAATTTTGGTATTAGTGCAATTACAGACACTTCCAGAAATTTGTATTACACACCAGTGTCATGTGCTATACAGTAAGGTAAACTAAATGAATAAACTATGGAAAACAGCGTGCTGTCAGCAAGACTAAAAGCATTAATGCTATTGAAACAGAAAAATAGGCAAGTCTGAATAGACAGATATAAAACTTCTAACACTCTGGTTAACCAAGGAAAAGTCTTTTAAGAAAAAGTCCATTAAAATTCTCTTCCAAAAACTTTAAATTTCAAACTTGTTTTCCATTTGAACTTTGCCTTTTCAGAATGATCTCAAAAGATCGTTTTCTATAAATAAACTAACCCCTGCCACCCAAGCTCCTTTATATTGACAAATACATAGAAACAGTGGGAAAGT
This sequence comes from Gopherus evgoodei, assembly GCF_007399415.2. NCBI lineage: Eukaryota > Metazoa > Chordata > Testudines > Testudinidae > Gopherus > Gopherus evgoodei. The sequence goes on along the minus strand of NC_044326.1, from coordinate 90,740,563 downwards.
TAGATGCTACTATTTATGGAGTGGAGAATGGTGAGCTACTGCTGTGACTAAAGAGAGAATTTCTTTTTCCCATCAGTTAACTGTTATTTCTCCAATGCTGTGGCTAATGACTCACCATTTCTTTATAACCGGGATGCAACACCCCATAATACAGGGTTGCCTACAATTTAAGTCATACACAGCACCTGAAATGCCTCCAGCAGAACCTGAGAATGGGCTTCTCTCATGACCAGCTAGTCTCTTTCAGAAATAAATTCCATCTAAGCATCTTTTAATTCTACGTGAAAGATCCTTGCTCCTCTCAAGGAACCGACTGAAAATATTGGAATGTTAATAATTAAATGTAGTTCTTTCAGTATAAAAACTTAATCCAGACCTTTTCACTGTTAAAAGAGCTGCAATTTAATATTAAATTTCTATGTCTAATTACAAGCCTAAACTATTAAACATTTTTTTAAATTGCTCTAAACATAATTAGCTAGCTATACAAAAAAAAAGAAGCCAACATCCTAACAGTCTGATGACATAGACTGAGACATTTTCATCCAAGCTTTCATACAGCTTGCATTTGTGCACATGCCTATACTTTTAATGCACATGTAGATGTTAAAATTATTCAAATGCAAGTGTTAGAATTAGCAGGTGCAGGTGCGATTTTTCATGTATCCAAGCAGAGATCAAGGGCTGAAATGCATGCAGGCCCATGAAATGAAGCTCAGCAAATGAATGCATTTGCAGGGAGGTTGGGACCAACAAACCAGCCAATCCCTCCTCCCCTTAGGAGAATTTCAAAAGTCAACTATTTTTTGAGAGGGGAACACTTAACAGAACACTAGTTTACCACTGTAAACACCAACACCTGGAGTATGTATTTGTTTCTTAGGTACTGAATTTCAAGGGTATCACCAGAATATGCTAAATTGGTGTACCCTTGACCTCCGATTTGTTTTGGAGCAAGATTCTCAAAGGGGAGAGTGTGATCCCAGCCATTACCACCTAGTAAATCCAACTTAAAACCCTAGTAAAGTTACACAAAACATGAGGGAAAGTGCTTTTTCACAGAATTACAAGACTAATGAATAAAGGGAAACCAGCAGAGGCAATATAGATGCATTTTAGCTAAGCATTCAAGTCAGTCTTGTGAAATCTCACTTGGCAAATGAATCCAACCTAGCTTTGACAGGAATACAGTCACATGGAAAGAATACTAACAATGGGAGAATATAAAGAAGATAATAATGACAAAGTATTGAGTTAGAGGAGAAGTAGGGTACTGCAGGCATCAGGGTTAGGGCTGATGTTAATGGGCTCTTCAGCTAAGTTAGGGCTAAGAGAATGGGAATAAAGAGACTTGGGTTTCTATTCCTGACTTATGTTGGCTCATACACCCATCCACCCCTACTTTTCAATGATCACAGCAGGCTGTGTACTGAAGATATATTGATCAATTAATGAAACACAAAATATCAAAACAGAAAAAGACTATCGTCCATCTACAGCTACACCTCCTCTGTATATCTGCGATCTGCAAGTATGGGCACCATTATGAGTGGACTGTACAATCAGTCTCAGTGCAAAGATGGTTTTGCATCCATAAGTAAGATATGGACTTCATGCAGGAGGTGGAAAGACCTATGCACAGAAGAATATCTGGTTTGCCTATGACTGTTTGAACTCTACCTCACAGCCTAGGCAGATGAACTTGTCAATGCTCTCCATGGTATTCGATCCTACCTGCCCAAGAATTTTGGGCAAAGTTCAGGATTTATCAACCTTGTTTGCTACCTGTACTGCTATGCAGGTCAGAAACATGCACGTGATATTTAAATTCTAAGTGCCAAGAGATTAAGAACTACAGCTAGTTCATTAAAAAAAAATTTGATTTTCCTCAACGAAAATGGAATTTACTTCACACACACACACACACGTTCCTTTTATCAACAAAAAAGGAACATTTTCCCCACAGAAAAAGTGTCTGTTTTCTCAATAAACTATTTCTATTAAAAAAAAAGAGAAAATTTCCAACTCTATTAATGACTTACTATTACTCAGGTTCTATAGAACAAGCACAACCACTAGCACTCTTTAAATATTCCATAACTCCACCATCACCATCACAGACAACATAGGATCAGAACAAGAGTAGTTGTTTCTTTTAGTTCTAGAACTATTTAGTTCTAACTTAAACAGTTAGGGACATAGCTATATAGATTACCACATGCATTGGGTCAGATACTAGGCATGAAGTTAACCTTTGGCACCTAGTCTTTACCTGTGATAGCTACATTTGTGGAAGTGTGGTACCACTTTTATGAAATGCTTATATTTCAAACAAAATACTAGGTTAAAAGAACATTACTTAGGTTGCAAAGACAAACACTGTAACTATAAATTTATTTGAATCAATTATCTGATTCCATCTGTGCAACTGTACTATATACTCATGTAGTCAGAATCTTTATCAGCCAGTCAGATTTCTCCTTTATGATGTCAGGTTTATAAAAAGGGTGTCATTCCGCCAACAACTGCAACAGAAAGCATGACTTCACCTGAGAAACAGTCCCACTCAAGTTAGCGCCTTCAAGTACACTAAAGATTCCTAGGAGTTTCCAAACACAAAAATGTGTCAGCTCTCTCTCACATGTGGCTTCATTCAAAATTACAAATAACATTTTTTGGCCTGATCAGATTTCGTGTTACTGTGGTTTTGATGTATAATAAATACTGTGATTTTCCGTGGATTTCTGTGATAGCTTATGCAAATCTCTAGGATGATGAAAATGATGATTAAATTGAAGATATGCTACCCTACTCATAGTTAGGGCCCTACCAAATTCACAGTCTATTTAGTTCAATTTCATGGTCATAGGATTTAAAAATGGCAAATTTCTCCATTTCAGCTATTTAAATCTGAAATTTCAGTGTTGTAATTGTAGGGGTCCTGACTCCAGAAGGAGATGGGGGGTGAGGGGTATTGTAAGCTTACTGTAGGAGAGTTGTGGTAATGCTACCCTTACCACTGCCGCTGGCGGCGGTGCTGCCTTCAGAGCTGGACAGCAGAGGCTGCTGGCTAAGAGCCCAACTCTGAAGACAGAACTGCCAACAGTAGCAGTGCAGAAATAAGGATGGCATGGTACGATATAGCCACCCTTACGTCTGCACTGCTGCTGGTGGGGCGATGCTTCGGAGCTGGGCGCCCAGTCAACATCTGTTGCTCTCCAGCTGCCCTGCTCTAAAGGCAGTGAAGAACAACGGGTGGCAATACCCTCGAAGCTCCCTTTTTGGTCAGGACCCCCAATTTGAGATACGCTGGTCTCCCCCATGAAATCTATATAGTATAGGGTAAAAGCGCACAGAAGTCCAGATTTCACGAGCGGGAGACCAGATTTCACAGTCCATGACACGTTTTTCCATGGCCATGAATTTGATAGGGCCCTACTCATAGTATATTATTAATTAGTTCCAAGTTACCTTGTTTGTATATTCAAATGAGTATAGTTTTCAGATCTTTTGATAGTATCCACCGACAAGTGTGATTTTTCCTCAATGAAAATCCCCTATGAATAGCCCATGTATATAGCCTAGGTTGCATTTCCCACTGAAACCTAATCTAAAAGTAGACATATACCCGAACCAAAAAGCCCAGATTTGATGTGAATTTCATAACTCTATAATGGTCCAAAACAAGATCTTGGATTTTCAATCTAAAATATAGATGTTCAGAATCCTGATCTTAATGCAAAACTTCCCAAATGTCAGTGTTAAAATTAAGATATTACAAGTTAAATTCAAACTGCAAACCTGAATCAAACAGGATTTGAGGGATTTGGTTTGAACCCATCTCTAATTTTAAATTTACTCCCTGAATGTGTCCTCCTGACACTATTCATGCCATGTCTTACCCCTTAAGGAAGGACTAATGTTATTTAAAAGGTTTTGAAGTCTTTCCTTAACACCTTCAAATAGGAATACTAGTGTTAAGATTTCATCTGTAGCTCAGTAGGTAGAACTACCACTGGGGAATGTAAATACGCCTAGTGTTATCCCTTGTAACTTATCTGCCTTCTCCCAGGCACCCTCTCATGGCCTCAGGGAAGCCCCTTGCCTCAGTTTCCCTTCTTAGTCTCCAGTAACTCCATGGAAGCATGTACTCAAGTCCATCAACATAATATTTACTAACAGTGCAAAAGTCCCAAAGCACAGTTCATATCACCCCAGTGCAAACAGTTCTTAGAAATCACATAGCTTCTTGCCTATTTACATAACATATACCACTTTCCAGTGCCTTCCACCACACCCAGTCTCTGTCAGTCATCCTCTGTTCTTTTTCTTCCTTCTGGGGTGCAACCTTGCTCTTCCCTGTGGGAACTCCGACAGCCTCTCTGCAGGGAGCCGCTCATGATTCTTCTGGGGTCCAGCTCTTTGGCAAGGAGATATCAGGGGATAAGCCCCTCCACTGCTCCCCATCCTTCAGCCCTCGGCTCTGACTCTCTGGCTTAGAGCCAGAAGGCATCTCCCTCTGCTGCTGCCCCTCCTGCCTTCAGCTCTCTCCAGCCCTGGCTTGGGGATGTCAGCCAGCAGATCCCTTGCTGCTCTTCTCCTTTCAGCACTCTCCGGCAGCTTTCACCTCCTGACTGACTCAGTCTGCTTGGATACATTGGATCTCACCAAGCCTCATACAGCCCCTAGGTGCTGCCTGCCCTCTCAATTGGCCTAATTGGGAGCACCAGGACTGGAACAGGAGCGCTGAGCCCAGTTGAATTTAATGGGCTAGCTACCATGTTACATGAAGAAACATCAAAAGGAAGGTAATTCTATCTTGCTTCTTATATGGCCATTGACCAGCACGCTATCTTCATCTGGCTGTTAGCCACCTGAACTACTCATATGCACAAGTGTTTGCAGGCTCTGAGCCTTCATTACCATCCTAAATACTGAACCCCAGCAACTATACCCTGTTCTGTTCTGACTAATCTAATCTATTCTCAGCAAGATGTAAACTTCAACATCTGTTACTTTTAGATGAGTTATACCTAGATTTATCCTTCTGTGATTAATTGGACCATAGGAGATATATTTTTAATGAACGTAAGCTCAAAAGATAAAGTGTTTATGGGTTTCAGCAAAGCGTGTATTGACACTGAGGCAAGCGTTCTCTCAATGCATCTCTTTGCTATGCAAAGCTATACTATAACAGCAACAGGTGCCAAGGACTTACGAAGGAGTTATTTGGTGGTATCTATCATCTCAGAATCCAAGCCACTTATACAGCAGGATATCTAATAAAGATAGCAGTGAGGATGAATAGATCCTTTTTATTTTGTAGTCAGTAGACTAAGCAAAAGAGATTATTTCTCAGTACTCCAAAGTAGTACCGGTACTTACCTTTTCAATATGTCCTGCTGAAATATGGCATTAATGCATAAAACAGAATGGGTTTTAAAGATGTCTGTACTGCTGCCCTATTGCCTGAACTAATTGTTACTGAGGTGACAGAATTATTATTTAAAAAAAGATCTTCAAAAACACACCACTCAATAATGGCAGCTTAACATTTAAAATGTAAGTTCAGAGATTCCAAGGTCAGAAGGGACCACTGCATCTTTTTAAAATCTATTATGAGTTTAGGCAGCCCTGCTGGCAACAAGAAGCACTGCATGTTTTGCCATGAAGCATTCACAGTACCTAGTCAGTATGCTGCTTATACGGTTTCTCAGATTTAATTTATGCATCATACTTCACACGATGCTTCTGAAAATATTTAAAATTTGATTTTCCAGCACTGCTGGAGCTACCAGTTGTAACTGTCTTGTCTGCTATACAGTAGTGATGTGTTTCCACTGCCATTAACTCTCAAAGGCCAGCAGGAGAAGAAATAATAGTTTACAGGATCATAGAAGAGATGTAACAGGCCTGTTACATCATCCCATCCATTTCCCTGCCAATGCCGGGTTTTTCCCTACAGCATATTTTTAGTGCATTGTTGAGTCTAATTTTAAACGTACACAGAGATGGGGCACTCGCTACATCCCATGGGAAATTTTTAAACAGCTCAGCATCTCAGACAGGATATTTTTCAATTATTTAGCCTACAAAGGAAATACAGAGGTTATTGTGTTCGCCATAGTTATTATGCAGCCAAACTCTACAACCAAGATGTATCTTATGATTTTTTAAATGCTTCTCAATCCATATTTAGGTGCCTAAATATGCGTCTTGAATTTCAAAAGACATCGAGCACCCAGTATTCCATTAATGCAAGGACTCTAAGTAGGACTTTAGGAGCTTAAATTGAGGCCTCTATTTTTATTCTTGGCCCATACAGTCAGGGGCGGCTCTCCGGATTTTGCCGCCCCAAGCACAGCAGGCAGGCCGCCTCTGGCGGTTTGCCTGCGGACAGTCCGCTGGTCCCACAGCTTCAGTGGATCTTCCACAGACGTGCCTGTGAGAGGTCCTCTGAAGCCGCGGGACCAGCGGAGCCTCCGCAGGCAAACCGCCAGAGGCAGCCTGCCTGCCACCCTAGCGGCATTGGAAGAGCGCCCCCCGCGGCTTGCCGCGCCAAGCACGTGCTTGGTGTGCTGGGGCCTGAAGCTGCCCCTGCATACAGTTAGATCTTGTAGTCTTTCCCTATAAGACAGTCCTTCCATTTCAGTCTCTTTACTCACTTTATCTGGTCTTCTCTGAACTCATTCTAGTTTAATATACTTTTTGTTGGTAATAAACATAGGACATTTATAAATATGTCCAGCAATAAATGGGAGACTGCAAACAAGAAAGTTACTGAAGCAGGAACATACCTCTATTTATCAGTGCCTCTGATTACCACTCATACCATTTTTCCTTCTCAGGGCATATTTACACTACAATCTTACATCGACCTATGTTAGATCATCTTACAGCCACCGCAGTCCACTGACTGAAGGGGGTGGGGGGAAGGGAGAGAGGGGCTGAATCAGGGCACTCAGCTCCACATAGCTTCCCACCTGAAGCCATGAAATCGGCAAGACAACTGACAGCTGATATAAGCAATGCAGTGTCTGTATAGACACTGCCTCGCCCTAACTACACCGACGTAAGCCCTATGCCTCTCATGAAGGTGAAGGTGGAGTTATGTCAGTGTAGTAGGGCACCTACATCAATGAGACAAGGCTGTAGTGTGTCCACTGACATAATTACATCAACATAAGATGTCTTACATCTATCTGTCTGGTGTAGACCAGATGTTAGCTCTGAAAAGACACCTGTACAGACAGAAACTTTATTTCTATTTAAGAGTTATAACCATGTTCGACGGGCCATCGTTCTCAACTATCTCAGAGTAGCCAGTTCACAGAAGCATAAGTAAGAGGGATTATTTGGCCTACCTCTGTATATTTTCTAGTGCTTTCAAATGTCTGAAATGACCAGACTTTCAATTTCCTCATGAGAATTTCTAGGTACTCAAAGTAAAATAGCTTCAAACTATTTTTTTTTTAAACTTTAACCTGGTTGCAATCTTGCAGTAAGTGCACAATGTTTCTCCACAAGTGCATGCTTATCATACTATTCCCTACTGGACTTCACCCCCTCCATTTTTCTACATAAGAAATAAAATGAAATACTCCCCCCGAAGTACTCAGAAAGTGTTGTGTGCTGAACACATGTCTAAACCTGTCTGAGGGCAGGCTACTGTAATGTCTTGCAGAGAGTTGCTCTGTCCAGGAAAGGTGCTTAACACTTCAATGAAGGACTATCCTGAGAAGCCATCAAAACTGCAATCTGGAGGCTTCGATTTTGATGGTCTCTCAACTAAACTGCCCACCCCCATGGAACAATGTTTTTTGTACACAAGGGCCTGCTGGGAGAATGATGGGCAGAGGTGGGGAGTGTCATACTTAACAGATGGGTGCTGGTCTGAGCAGAGGGGCCTGAGGAGGGAGCAGGCACTGCCACATATCAGCAGGACTGGCAGGAAGGATTCTGCCCAGCCTGAAACAGTGACAAACCACGAACTCACAGCAAGGGTGAAATCAGACCAGGGGATCTCAGGCCTTCTGTTGTTTTCAAACATCTGGGACTCTTGAGGGCTTTAATAGTGAAGTTTCTGTAATTAGGAAATTTCTCTGCTAAGCCTGTGCTCCCTGCTTTCCTACTGTGTTGTCCCTAAAGGGAAGCCCACAGCCTAGATGAAGCTCTGGAAGAACAAATGTAAGTGATTGGGGGGTGGATGAGAGGTTTCAGGTAATCAGTGATTCTGAAAAGGATTTAGCGGCCATGGTACATATAGGGTGACCAGATGAGAGACATGAAATATCAGGACATGGGTGGGGGAGGGTAGAGGGGGTTGTAACAGATGGGGGGGAAAAAAGCCCGAGCACAGGAAAAATTGGTGGGGGCTGAGCACCCACCGGCAGCTAAGGTCGGGACGTGGGACAAATCATATTGAACATGGCTCTTAGGGTGACACTGTAACTAAGAGGGCAAATGCAATTCTTGGATTCATAAGCAAGGGAATATCAGGTAGGAGTAGGGCGGTGGTATTACCGCTGCATATAGCATTAGTGAAGCCATTACTGGAATATGGTGTCCACATCTCAAAAAGGATGTTGAAAAACAAGAAGGGTTCAGAAAAGAGCTACATGAATGCTTCAAAGTTTGGACAACATGCCCTATAGTGAGAGGCTAAAGAAGCTCAATTTACTAGTTTATCGAAGGGAAGGTTAAGTAGTGATTTGATTATGGTCTACAAGCACCTACTGAGGCAAAGATTTCTGATAGTTGATAGCTCTTGAATCTAGCAGAAAAAGGCATAACAAAACCCAACGGAAGCAAGCTGAAGCTAGACAAATTCAGACTAGAAACAAGGCACACATTTTTAACAGTGAGGGCAAATAACCACTGGAACAACTTACTTAGGAATATGGTAGCTTCTCCATCAACTTTCAGTCTTTAAATCAAAACTGGATGCTTTCAGAAGGAATATATTACAGTTTAAACTGAAATTATGGATGTCTGTCAAATTACTGGGTAAGGTTCTTTGGCCTGTGTTATGCAGGAGGTCACACTGGATGATCATCATGGCCCCTTCCCCTTTTGCCCTTAAAAAAAAAAAAATCTATGAAATGCACCACTGGATAGGGTGACTGAAAACTATTAATACAAATAGACTGACTAGATATGGCACTAGCAGAGATTACAGACTTGGACAATAATGATATCCTTTGCCAAAGCAGTCCATAATCTCTTATAATTCATTATTTGAGGCTCTTACTGCTACTGTGAGTCAAGATGAATGAAAGCTTTATTTTATACACCACTAAATATAATCAGTGCTTAATTTAATTTGCTTATGGCTTATATTTCCCATTCTGGATCTCTTTTTCCTCTCACTGCTAGGTTTTAAGTGAAATGTTAACATACGCTAATCTTCCTTTTAGATGATTAATTTCTTCTTTTTTAAGAGACACTGCAAGCCAAAGAGGATGCTGGACATATGAAAGAAGAGGAAAAAGAACTAGCCGTCAAGGCTAGTTTGCAGTTTGGAGGATGGGAATCTATCAATTGACTGAAACAGCCATTCCCACTGTCATGGCATAAATCCCCACTTTGAACCTTAGCGTCCAAAAGATGGGGTACCGGCATGAATCCCCCTAAGCTTAATTACCAGCTTAGATCTTGTAGTGCTGCCACCAACCAGGACTTGTAGTGCCTGGTATACTCTGGTCCCCCCAAAACCTTCACAGAGGACCCCAAGACCCAGACCCCCTGGATTTTACACAAGGAAAGTAAACTCTTTCCCCCTCACCGTTGCCTCTCCCAAGCTTTCCCTCCCTGGGTTACCCTGGAAAATCACTGTGATTCAAACTCCTTTAATCTAAAAACAGAGAGGAATTCCACCTCCACCCCTCCTCCCTCCCACCAATTCCCTGGTGAGTACCAACTCAATTTCCTTTGAGCCTTAACAAGGAGAAATCAATCAGGTCTTAAAAAGAAAAAAACTTTTAATAAAAGAAAGAAAAAAGTTAAAGTTGTCTCTGTAATTTAGATGGTAAATGTTACAGGGTCTTTCAGCTTATAGACACTAGAGAGGAGCCTTCCCCCCAGCACAAATACACATTAAAATCATTCCAGCAAAATACACATTATTTGCAAATAAAGAAAACAATCAAAAAGACTAAACCGCCTTCTACTGTTACTTACTATTTGAATAGAAAATTAGAGAGCCTGTAGGCATGTCTGGTTACCCTCTCAGAATCCAGAGAGAACACGGACAAAGAAAGAACCCACACAGACTTCCCTCCAGCGAGATTTGAAAGTATCTTGTCTCCTGATTGGTCCTCTGGTCAGGTGTTCCAGGTTCACTGTTTGTTAACCCTTTACAGGTAAGAGAGACATTAACCCTTAACTATCTGTTTATGACACCCACACCTTGTTTCTTTCGTGCCATGAGGGAAAGGACTCAAGGATCTGTGCTGAAGCAGATCGCCTGTCCTTGCTACATCACCATGCCATAGGGGCCTATCCCCAGTGTTGCCCTGGTTCTGCTGTTAGGCTACTTTCAATGGTCAAGAGGGCAGGATTTACCCCAAAGAAGTGATATCTACTAAATGTGAAGATGTTTTAAAAAATAAAGGAATTTTTGAACACTTAAATAATGTTTCACTGTCCATTTTGGCTTGAAGTACAGTTCTTAGTGATGAGGTCAGGGCTTTACAATCTAATACAGATGATCATTTGATAAGTAACATGTTAAGATTCTAGGCTACTGATATATATTGGCTGAAATAAATGCAAATAATTGTGATCACATGGCTTCAAAGGGCCATCTTAATGACAGTCACTCAGTCAAATTTTTTAAAAATTTCAAATGATTAGAGGCAATTTCCCATTCCATTCATTCAGAACACTCTCAGTACCTACTGTTGGTTCTTTTGTCTCTGGGGGAAATATTGCTTCCTTTCACAGTACATAGAACCGTATTTACTTGAGACAGAATTAGGGCCAGCTCCAGCTTTTTTGCTGCCCCAAGTGGTGAAGAAAAAAAGAAACTCAATTGAGCTGCTGCCGAAGTGCAGTCAAAGAGGAAGAGAGGGAGTGAAGGACCCGCCACCGAATTGCCGCCAAAGACCCAGAAGCGCAACCTCAATAACGGATGGAGTGCCGCCCCTTCTATTGACTGCCCCAGGCACCTGCTTCCTTCACTGGTGCCTGGAGCTGGCCCTGGATAGAACAGACTTCTTAAAGTAAATCATTGAGCCTGTTTCTTTGCAAGTACCCTTTTATAGGATGTATCAGTTATTAAACTGACTTAAATTATTAAAGATTTTAGATTAATAATCTATAAAAACACAGATTAATGAAAAAGTTTCTATTCATCTGGGTATAACACAAATTATCCAAAACCAGCAAATCTGGTTTAAAATAACCATAAAATGTACATAATCTGCAATATCCCAAATTAGGATTAATAAATTTTACAGTACAATTTAAATCTTAATGCTACATTTAAGCTTAGTCAAAATGCCAAGAACTTTGAAATTACAGTATATCTACTTTCTTGGGGGCGTATACACACACACACAAATTAATAATGACTTGAGTGTACTTAGATCTGGGACTCCAGAGGTTGACAAGAACTACAGCACTTGATAAGAATGTTTTACATATTTTCTATTAATAATAAAAAGGTACAGTTCTGTAAACACTACCAAATGAAATGGTTGCTGGTATGAGTGGCCCCATGAAAGTCAAGAGGTTGCGGTGTGGCTGGAAAGAATTTTGTCTTATGTGTTTACTAGTAGAAAAAAACTGTTAACTTTTTGACTTCAGTGGAACTACTCAAAGTAGTAAGCACAATAGCCGAAAGCATTTGCACAATCAAGCCCCAAGATGACAAATTATGTATTTCTCACTAAGTCTGGGAGCCATAATAAGTAAACATAGGGGAAAATTATCTCTAATTCACAAGATCTCCTATGCACATTGTGGATCTCGGTTACAAACTCCACACTCATTTTGCTACAGTATTTTGAATATGCAAACCTAAAAAAGTATTTATTATTATTATTATTATTATTATGATGTACAGAATTTCCATTGCCACCAGTAGCAGTTCCCTGGGAAGAACAGCTATAGGATATCCAATAGGTATCCACAATGTGCATAAGGGATTGTATGGACTACAGTACAGTATTTTGCCCATACTATTTATGATAGTAGAAACATAACATGTGTTATTGTACATTATACTGTTTAAACATTCACAGAAACGTTTGAACATTAAAAACATTTTTTCCACTATAAAAAGGTATACCCAACAGCAATTTGGTAGACACAAGGTACTAACTTACAGCACCAGAAAAGTGAAACATTTGTTTTCTAAAAGCTAATAAAAAAACTGTAAGGCTTCACGTCTCATTTTTACATTCAGATCTTTTTATCCATTCACAATGATGGACTGCTGGGTATAGCAGGCATGTAAATGACACTGCTCTATCCTCCCTTTAGCCCTCAAATTTGCTGTAACAACTGAACAGTACTGCTTCTCTCTTACTTAGTGAGCAGCTAAAACAAAAATTTCAAACTCTACTCCTGCAACCAAATTCATCCCACACAGTCATTTATAGTAGTCTTTCGGACAAAGTAGGTAAAATTCTGCCCACCTCCATCCAAAGGCAGAATTTGGCCCATTGTATAGAGCATGAAACAATGCCAAACAGATTCAAACAATCCAAAGCATCAGTTGTAGTGGGAAATGAAAATACATGAACTTTTAATTGATCAGGCCATTCAATGTTTGTCATAGAGCACCAACAAATGAGTGACACTAAGTCTATTACAGGGAGCCAAATGACAACAGGGTATGGGTTTTGTAGTCTCTAAAGTGCCACAAGTACTCATGTTCTTTTTGCGGATAGAGACAAACACAGCTGTTACTCTGAAACTTCTCAAACAGTTCAACATCACCCACCAGAGTGGTCAGGATATCCATGTTAAAACAAAGGCATTTAAAATTGCTGTGTAGCACAGCTACAGTACTGCTTTCCTTCCACTTGAACAGTGCTTACAGGAAAATTGAGAAAAGCAAACAATGTATGTTTCAAAATCTACCAGCTACTGTAACCAACTGTTTGAAATATGTTTAGACTGTACTAAATGCCACTTTAATTTGGTCAGAGTGGAAACAGGTAGTTAATCACCTCCAGTCTAATTATTATAGTTACACTCCTTTTCCTGTTTTATGACTCTTTTCAAGTTGAAGGCATTGAAACAATGGTTCAAATTAATTCAGACAATATAGAATTTAGATTCCAAATTTTCATTGTGTTCCACTACTATTAATTTGTAGCCATTCCTCTGACAGATACATCAAAGGAGAAATACTTCTACTAAGAAGAAATTGCAAGGACATCCTTCTCAGAAGAGTCAGTGAGGAATAGTGTGAAAGTTATATTGCTCGCTTGCTCCAAATATAGCATACATCTTCTCTGTAGTGTACTCAGCTAGCACCTGCTTGATATTTGGAAACGTTTTTCTGAACTATGACTTTTGGATGACAGCAGTGTTTCTTGCTGTTGTGTGGCTGTCTGCTCACTGTTCATAATGGTCACCTGGCAGACTTGAACATCTCTCAAACAAGGCTCTTTCAGATTCTCCCTGCAGTAATGCTTGAATCCAATTCATTTGATGCAATAGCCATGGATCTCTTGCAAACAAGATGTTAGCTATACAAGAAATTCCAAAAACCAGAACACTGTTTCACAAACCAGTAGCAGCAATGTACTTACTTATGTCACCTACAAAACTCAAGCACTCACATGGGAAGCTAATTAACAATGACGTGATTGTGACACTAGCAAACTAGGTGCCAGGTAATGCCAAGGCCTCAGGCCTCACTGAACACTTACAAATACACAGCTGGAAGACAGTCTTGCTTACCCATGTGTTGGCATTATCAAAATAAATATTAGATGTTAAGTTCATAAGAATGTGTTCAGTGTTTTATAACACACTTGTAGGATATTTTATGTATTATTCTCACTCAGCTATGCCACACATTATAATGCAACAGCAAACATTTGCATTGTATATATTCCTGCAACTAAGTAACCCAACAGAAAGAAGCCTTGCGTAATACAAATGAAGGACTATAGCAGGAAGGTGCTAATTCCTGCACACTGAAAAGCAACTGGTCATTTTGTAGATGCTCTCTCCATCATCAAAGAAAGAACCCATGTGGGTAGCCAAAGTCAACTTGTTTTTCTGTAAAATGAAGCTATAAGTATGGATACAAGTTAAAAATTCTTCATCTCTGGACTGTTGGATTCTAACAGGGCAGAATAATTGAACAAGAAGATCGAGACCCCCAGAGTTACTCTGGGTAGTCCAAATATAATTTTGGTCAACTGGCAGATTACTACATCACTGCTACCTTTTGAAATTATAGATTGATATTCACATGTACATATATTTTACCTGCTTTTACATCTCTATAACTCTTATTCCTTTTTCTTAGCTAATAAACCTTTAGTTAGTTTCTTATAGAATTGGCCACCAGCGTTGTCTTTCGTGTGAGATTTAGGATGCAGGTTGACCTGGGTGAGTGATTGGTCTCTTGGGACTGGGAGTAACCTGAATATTGTAGTGATTTTTGGTGTAAGTGACCATTTACCATATGGCCCATCTTTGCCTGGGTTGCAAGATAGACTGCAGTGCCTAAGGTGACTGACTGTGACTCCATTGTAAGACTATTGTAATACTTTGGGAGTTCATATTTAGCACTAGGTTGGTGACATCTAATTATAGAAGATACCATCAGTTGGGATGTCTGCCCTGAGGGTGGAGTCACGATTGTGAACCACTCCAGACAGCGTGACAGTCAAACTTTACACTGGCCATATAATGAATATAATCACTTTGGGCCAGATTGTGGTCCTTCTTCCAACTGGTGAATAGCTACAAGTAGTCACACTCATGACATTCGTGGAACTTCCTGTAACGCTCTGTAGCCGTTTGCTTGTGCTCCTCTTCAAAGCAGTTGTGACAATGGGGCACCAAAACTATCTCCTCAGTTAAAACTTCATGACATCATGGACATTCCAAAAAGACAAATCTGTACAATGTACAATGAAACTTTATCACAAGTACAAGGCATGATCCATTTGTTGTTTATCCAGGGCACTTAAGCACTGCCTATTTTATCATCTTTTCTGATAGAGACATTACAGTATTCATGACTGAAAACAAAGGAAGTTACAATTACTTTTTGCAGTCAACAAAATATTATTCACTTGAATAAAGACTTACTATGCAATCATAAATAGTGGAATCTATTCAAAATAAGTTTTTCTGTTGCTTTAGGGTAATAGCATGAACATCAGGTATATCTTCAAATTTATCAAAACTACAATAATTCTCTGAAGGGTGGGTTTTAACTAGGTTTTATTAAAGGAGACACATGAGGAGATAAATTGGGGTCCAAGCCTGCAAGGTGCTGAGCACCCGCATCTCCTACTGAAGTTAATTTGCATTGAGGGGGCTGAGCATTTTTTAGAATTGGGCTTTTGCTGATGCATACATGTCTCCAGGGCATTGGTGGTACAAGACATAAGCCACCTAAGGTGTTCATTAATCAGCACTATTGGCTGGATTGGCATGTCTTCCTGTGATTATAAAATTCTTATGTGGGCAAATTTAAAATACCAGAATAGCAAATATAACCGTGTGCCCTGTAATTTAACTCCAGATTAATTTCTGTAAGTAAATATGGTATTTAAACAATGAATATGAATATTTAATATATGACACTTGTCAATTTTCCTTCCCTCACTCTTGGCTGAGGTTTTCCTTCCTCATCATATGCCAATCAGCATCCTCTGTTCACACGCCTGTGAGTCTCCCAACTACATCATCCACTGCCAGATCAGAGAGTTTGTGCCATTTAGAATTGATGTATACAATCAGACACATTAAGCAGCTTCCACTTGAATTTCTCAATACAAAGTGAAACTGACATGCTGATGGGGCCACAAGGGAAGGGTGAGAGTTGTAAACAGTAAAGCAAAATCAGCAAAAATTTAAAATTATATTGAAAATGGAATTGGCTCAAATCATTCAAGGTATAGTGATACTGTACAGTTGATAAGTCTTAAATACATGTATATTTCTCAATTATGCAATTCCCTTATTAGTAAGCATAGATGATGATCATTGTATGGTTATTTTTTAATTATGTAAACTTCTCCATTCTGACTGGCTACTATGAATTACTCTGATTTGGTTGGGTACTGCCCTCAAATCCATTTGCAAACAACACCTGGTTTACCCCTTCTTTCCTCATCTACCATTGACACTCTGTGCACCTCTGGTCCCAGATATTAAATACAACTTTATTTTTAAAATTAAGTGTGTGTGGGTGTGAGAGCAGAGGTCTTAAGTTAAGCATCTCTCAAGGGTAAGGAGGAGCAGCAACAGGCATTGAAAAGACTGCAGTGTGGGGCCAGGAAGAAGTTGAGGCAGCCATGTTTATCATTGGAATGTGGAAAGGGAGGGAGTTCTGAAAGCATCAGCCAGATTAGATCACTGACAAGGATCCCACACGACATTCTCACAAGCAAGCTGGATAAATGCAGGCTCAGTAGAACTACCATTAAAAATGGATACACAATTGGTCAAAGAGTAACTATTAAAGAATGATATCACAATGGAAGGAGGTCTCAAGTGGGGTTCCATGGGGATCTGTTCTGGGTCAAACGTTACTTAACATCTTTATTAATGACCTGGATGCAGGAACAGAGAGGATAATGATCAAATTTGCAGATGACGCAAAGCTGGGGTGGAGGGTAGGGCTGCAAACACTTAGGAGGACAGAGCTAAAATTCAAAAGGGATCTTGATTAACTGAAAAACTGGCTATTTGCCTTTCCAAAGTTTCTTCCACTTCTTTAGCCATCAAGAACATCTCAGTATTTACCAAGTCCTCAATATCACTCCGCCTGGCTAGTTTTACAGCTGTATTTTAGTAGCCACAGTGCAAGAGACGTTCCACCATCATGCGATCCATACGTTTTTTCTTCCAGATGTTTGCAGCAGTTGGCTGGTCACTACTATGTTCTTTAAGGAGCTCAATCCTGCGTTTACAAAGTTTTGCACTTTCATCTCAAAGTGTGAAAGAAAAACCAAATGCACAAATACAAAATGGGGTACAACTGGATTGACAGCAGAACTGCAGAGAAAGATGTTGAGGTGGTGATTCACCACAACACCCACGAGTCAGTGAGATGCTGTTGCAAAAAAAGTGCAAATGCAATTTCGGATTGCATTAAGAGAGGCATAACATGCAAGTCACAGGATGTGATAGCAGCAATCTACTTGGCTTTGGTTAGGTCTCAGCTGGAGTACTGTGTCCAATTTTGGTTACTGCTGTACAGAAAAGATGTAGAGAAACCTGGAAAGGATCCAGAGGTGAGTGACAAAGATGAGCAAAGGGATAGAATGCAAGCCATTCGAGCAAAGGCTGAAGGAACTGGGTATATTTAGTTTGGAAAACAGGAGATTTAAGGGAGAACATGATAGCAGTCTTTAATACTTAAATGGCTGCCATAAAAAATATGGAGAAAAATTGTTCTCTTTTGCCACAGAGGACAGGACAAGAGGCAATGGGTTCAAACTACAACATAGCAGATATAGATTAAATATCAGGGGAAACTGTAAGAACAGTAGGACAATACAACAAACTGCCTAGGGAAGTCGTGGAAGCCCCTTCACTGGAGGTTTTCAAAAAGAGACTGAATAGTTATCTGACTTCGATGATTTAGACACAACACAACATGCATCTTGGCAGGAGGGTAGACTAGATGACCCTTGCAGTCCCTTCTAGTCCTATGATTTAAAGTAGTCAAGGAGATCACCAGACAGAGAGGATATTGACCACATTACAGCAACAACATAAGGATTCTCCCATGTTTACACTGGTAATAACAACGCTCTGGGCTAATAGACACTTTTGCTTCTCGCCTTAGAGTAATTTTTTTTCATGAAAGCCATCTTTAACCACTTAGGTTCCAATTCAGGAAAATAGCACATACTTAAAATATGTGTTTACTTAATGGGAACTAAGCATATGCCTGAAGTTAAGCATGTGTGCAAGAGCTTTCCTGAACAGCAAGATGTTCCTAAATTGGGACTTTAAGCAAGAAGCACCCCCAAGTAACCCAATCAACATTAAATATAATATTCACATTAAAATTTTTAAATATC
The DNA here is from genome assembly GCF_007399415.2 of Gopherus evgoodei. NCBI lineage: Eukaryota > Metazoa > Chordata > Testudines > Testudinidae > Gopherus > Gopherus evgoodei. The sequence goes on along the minus strand of NC_044326.1, from coordinate 90,722,327 downwards.
TAAAATGCATGAAGTGCCATAGAAACTCACTAACACGGCACCAAAAAAAAAAAGAGAATAAATTTTAATATTTATTTTTAAGATACCTGTTTCACAATGACAGTAAGACTATGGACTCTGTCATAGTGAAATACCATGTATGTTGTATCTCACTGCACAAATCAGCACTACTGGACAACCCAGTGTGTTTATTGCTGTATGTGCATCTAGTAACTTGTGCTTTTCAGGCTAGTTCATGTATGGGTCTATACACACACACACCCACCCACCCACCCCTTACTGGGTCATAGACAAGAACTTTGCAATAAAAAGTTAAAACTGAGCACTGATCTTTAAATATACCTGAAGAAGTAGAAAATATACTTGGACTCTGACCCCAGGATAATCACCTTGAATTGGCTAACAGCAGAATCCACTATACTGGATAAGCAACATATTGGTCAAAACCGAAATAACAAATTTCACAAACCTTCATGTCAGATGTGTAAAAGAATCACTAAATGACATTTGATGCTAAAATTCAGCACTCACAGTATTATTTTCATGACTCTACTAACGAAGTCTAAGGGAGCAGGATATATAATTAATTACACAGGATAATAGAAAGAAAAAGCCCTTTGACTATCAGAAAGACATGAAAGGAGAGGTCATGCCCATTTAGAAGCCAGGTAATGTCTATTCCATCTTATAGAACAATGTCCACAGTTCACCCTCCTCCATTCAACATAGTGAAAATAATCCAACTCTTCTTAAAAACTGGCTATTAACCATGTTATGTACTGCATCTCAATCATTTCTAGTTGTAAGAACTAAGGTTGCAAAAGAAGACTTTTGAGGAGCATGGTTGGATAGCAGTAAAGAATTAATAAAAATAAGAAAAAGAAAAAGAAAAAGCAGCAGTAATGAATAGCAGCAGATTGGTGTTCTTGTAATAAAAGAAGAGAATCACTAGATATTAAGAGATTTATTGATAGCACACACATTAGTTTTAATGTAAGAAGCAAGGTTACTAGGTTGTGGTGGTGGGAGGAGCAAATAAGTATAATTGCTGGATAAGGGTCTATAAACTTTTGAGGTCCTTGACTGCCACATGACAAGATAGATTATTGTTTTCCCTGCTAGTTACATTGTGTAGATACATCCCTTACTGCAATGGTGGGAGCATGCCATGCCACTATTGGATCTACTCATGCCATATTCTTTGATCAATACAACTTTCCCCACTGCACAGGCCAACCAAAGAGACAGAGTTTCAGCAGCAGACTGAATACTACCAAAGAAAACTTGCAACTCTAGGCAGAAAATCAGACAGACACTCTACACCAATAGTGATATCGCCCCCAGTATGTAAAATTATTTGATAAGTGGCAAGAAGGGACTTGGAGCAAGAGAAGAGGGACAAGAGCAGGAGGAAGGTATGGGGGATAGGAAGAGAGCAATGGCATTGAGGCAAGGAACAAGAGCCAGGAGGAAAGTGGAAAGAGGAGGGGATGACATATGGATTGGCTGAGAGGTTTTATATCTCCCCAACCTGAATATTATGTATGCACTCCTACTGTAGGTATGTTAGAGATGACAAGATATATTAACGGCTTCCCTCTCCCTACAAACAGTCTCATCTCTACAAGATTCATCTTTATACAGTTGCGCCTCATCTATTAATTATCTTAGCCAGACCTTTGAACAACTTGGAGATGGTGCTATTTGATAGAAGGGTGATTCAGAACTGAGTGTGATATCTCCAGCATTTTATGCTGAACTGTATAACAATTTTCTCTATTGGCTTTATATAGATTTTGAACAAGATAGAAGCTGACATGGATCCTTGCGGGCCAAGACAAGTAAGAGTTCTGGCAATGGAGGAGCAGAGAGCTGTGATAGACATCTGAGCATAGTCTGAAAGGAATGACTGAAGTAATCGTAGCATGATCCCACTAACCACCACCACATTTCTGAGATGAGGTATCGGGATTCCATGGCTGACCATAGCAGATGCTGAAGAAACATTCAGTAACTACTTCTGGGGCAATCTGGCACCAAAAAACTAAAAATTTCTGCAAAATTCTGCATATTTTATTTGTCAAAATAACAATATAATCACTTCAGTTTCAATTATTTTAATAAATTATTTCAAAATACCTCTTAACAAGTATGTCAACAATTCAGGCAACAGCAAAAAAGATTCCCTCAGGAGTAAAGAGAGTTAAAGAAACTCCTACAACAACCCAGTTCCAGTTGGGGGGTGCTGGAGGGAGCTATGTGGTGCACTCTGAGCCCAGACACCTATATTCTCTTCCTCCCAGAGCAGTGGTTCCCAAACTGGGGTTCGTGAACCCCTGGGGGTTCACAAAATGTTACAGGGGGTTCTTGGGAAAAAAAAATCCTAATGGCAGATAGAGCTGTTCCTAGGGACTCCAGGCAGCATGGGGCCAGCAGCCCAGAGCCCCTGGACTTCCAAGAGCTAAGCAAATCAAAGGAAGTATATCTATCACACTCAGGAGATCTAACCTTCAAGACTCCTTATAAGAAATGGAAAGGGAAGTGGATATTTTTCACTGTTTTTAAAATGAAATAGGCAGTTAGTATTGTTTTTAAAATTTTATGAAGAACAAGTTTAAGCTTTGTTGTAACGAGTGTTGTTTGCCTGGACTACTCAAGACCTGAATGCTTGTTTAGGAGGAACTCTGATTTGGCTTCTTAAATACCTTTACGCTGTTTCACACCTGATATTCCTTGATGAAACACAAGAGCCTTGTCTTATAACAGGCTTATTCAAAGTGATACAAGCTACGAAAGTGAGAACTTGGAAGAGTGTTGCCATTTTCATAATGTAATAAAAATACTGTAATGATTAATAATTAATAAATAGTGGGTAATAAGCAGGTCATAAAAACAAATTTTATATTTCCAAGATCACTGCTTTTATAATTTATACTCAGGTAAAGGAGAAAATCCCTGCAAATATTTATTTTTAAGAAGGGGATCGTGAGACTTGGCATTTTAGTGACAGGGGTTCACAGGCTGTTAAACCACTGCCCCAGAGGGAACCACTGCCCCAGAGGCAAGCCACCACCCCGGTCTAAGACACCAGCACCCTCCCTCCGCCCAGAGCTCAGCTGTGGGGCAGCCGCCAGACACCAACACCCCCAGAGCCTTTATTCCAACCAGTTTCTTTACAGTCCCACCAGGGGACATGGTGTTGTACAGACCTGCCCTTCCAGCCAGCTCTGGCACAGAGTAAGGGTCTCCCAGGTCCTTGCCCGTCCCCGGGAGAATAAGGATCAAAGAGCAGGCAGCCTCCAGCCCTATCAGGTTGGGCACTCTGCTCACTGTTAGCTGGGCTCTGCAGAGTCCAGCGGGCCCTAGTGGAGACCAGAAATTCTGTGGGGAAACAGGGAATTCTGCAAAATTCTGCACACCACAGTGGTGCAGAATTCCCCCAGGAGTAACTAACATGAATATGGATGTATGGCTCATGTCGATTGCCAAGAGAAAAATCATCATCAATCAGTATCACCACCAGCAGCAAACAGAAGCTCTTTAAACTTAGAATCAGCTGCAAAGGGAAAGTGACCAAGATTAGGCTCACAATCTTACAGATAGTTCCATGTATAAAGCATTAGCCTTTGGTTGTTGATGTTAACCTGGCTGGAGGGATGGGGAAGAGAGAGAGAGAGAACAAGAGAGGAAATTGAAGTACAGAGCTCGCTGAAAAAAAGGGAAGAGAAAAAGAAAGATGTAGGACAGATGAGAGCAATGAAGAAATTACAAAAGTAAAAAAGGGAGAAAGAGAAAAACTGCAGAGCTCATAGAGTGAGTATAGAAAGAGGAAGAAAAAATGAGACTGAGGAAAAAAAAGAGAAAATGACACAGTAGACAAAGAAACAGAATATATGGACATGTCAAGATTCACTTAAAGGGAAATGAGATATTACTTAGGGTATGGCTACATTTGGAATTTCAAAGCGCTGCCCCGGCAGCGCTGCGGGAGCGCTGCCGCGGCAGCGCCTTGAAGTGTGAGTGTAGTCAGAGCGGCAGCGCTGGGAGAGAGTTCTCCCAGCGCTGCATGTAAACCACATCCCTTACGGGTGTAGCGTGCAGCGCTGGGAGCCGCGCTCCCAGTGCTGCTGCCCTGATTACACTGACGCTTTACAGCGCTGTATCTTGCAGCGCTCAGGGGGGTGTTTTTTCACACCCCAGTTGCAGCGCTGTAAAGTGTGAGTGTAGCCAAGGCCTTATAGATGTGGGAAGGAGGAAAGGATTAGTGGGGAAGGAGACTGCCTAGCTCATGAAGTCAGATATAACTGAGTAAAACTGTGAGACAGTGAGAACGCATCAAAAACTTTTTTAAAAGGCGTGAGAGGGGAAAGCTAGACATTCTATGTAAACCCAAGGAGTGTACATAATGAGACAGCTGTATCCGATCTTCATGTTTTAAAGGTATTGTTGTGAAAAATACGCATAGTTGCAATAGAAAAATGGTCAGAGATTTAAAGTGCCATTGTTCACAGACTACTGAAGGGATTATTAAAAAAACCATACAACCCACACAGAAGGATAATATATTGCTAACGTAGTACGGCAAGAGAAAAAAATACAAGTATTTTGTCTGTTATGCAGACAGTTTGGATAGACAATGGCAATAAAAGCATTGAGATCTTTCCTGGATGTTCCTATAGACCACCTGCACAGTCAGAGAAAAGCAGGAAATGTTTTGGGGGTTTGTTTGGTTTTTCTTAAACAGGTTAGTGAAGCCAGTAAGGGTATGTCTCCCAGTCTAGGCAGACAGACTTGCACTAGTGGAGCTCATGCTAGAGTGCAAAAAATAGCTGTGTGGATGCTGCAGCTCCAGCAGAGACTCAGGTTAGCCACCCAAGCTGGAACTTTGATCATGGAGAATTTTAATTAATTACTTAGGTATTGACTGGAACAACAACTAAATGCAAAATCTTAAAAGGGAGAACATGTCTCTAGCGCTTCACACATTGATTTTTTAAAAAAATCAGTTTATTGAACAGGTATTTTATTCCTAATCTCAATTGAGCCAAGTATATAAGGATGAAACTAGAAAGAACACCTACTGCAGGCTTTTGAGCCCAATCTTGCGCCAATTAGGAAAGAAGGATTGGGCCCCAGGTGTAATCACAGACACATTCAATGTGATCATGATGGTAAATACTAGAACAAGACATACAAGTGTTTTGACTAGGATTGTAAAAAAAAAATCAAGCAATAAACAAAACAGACAACACAGCTTAAAGATATATAATGCACAAGGCTGGAAGTCTAAGCATCAAATGGCACGTGCTTCTTTCAAAAAAATCTATAGTACTTGGTGGGATTTTGTTGCAATGACCTGCAAAGGAAATGTGTTTTAGGAGACATTTGAATGAAACTAGGAAAGTCAATCGGAACAAAGATAGGGAGGAAGTTCAAGGTGTAAGGAGAATGATGGGAAATAATGCTGCACCACAAACGAGTCAAACGTTCAAAACCAAATTATGGCTCGGCCTATAAAGATGTGCTAAAGGAGTGGGGCAATGTGGGGGATGCAGGGAACCCTTTTCCCTCTGTTAGCACATAAACATCAGAGGAAGCCATAACTGAGCTGAAGGCATCATGGAATGCAAGCATGAATGGAGGTGGCTAGTATTGCCATCAGTGCCAACTGCCCCAGAATGGTTATGACTGTGTGTTGTGTGGCATAGTTCAGTCTCTCCTCCAGCACACAAGCAAATGCTGACTGGTCTGCACGGAAGGGAAAAGAAAGCAAAACCTCTACTTCAAAGATTGTTCTCCTAGCCTATCACTGACCATGTCACACCTCCATTGGTCCCCTCTTCTTTATCACATCAAAAATAAGCTGCTCGCCTTCACTTTCAAGGCCCTTCACAGTCCCTCCCTACCCTACCTATCACACACTCTCATTTGTTATCAAGATGTTGACATTTAATGCCTGCTTCCATTACCCATGTGTTAAATTTTCAAACAAGCACCTTCATGCTTTGTCCCATGCTGCCCTTCACACACAGGAAGAGCTCCCCATAAACATCTCCACAACTCCCTTTCCTCCTTCAAAACCCTCCTCAAAACCCACCTTTGCTGTGACACCTGCATAAAACTTGACAAGGGTTAGGATGCTGAAGCACTGATGATACCATTGCCTATTATTCTGATCAATGTCTCACTGTCTCCTTGTATTTCACAGTCTGACTCTTGTCTTATATTGTAAGCCTGCTTGGGCAGAGACCATCTGTTTGATCTGTGTTTGTCTAGCACAATGAGGTCCTGATCCATGATAGGGCTCTTAGCCACTATGGCAATACAAATAGCAAACAACAAGAAAACCACACTTTTTTAAAACATGTAGCAAGAGCCACTGCTCACCCAGTTCACTCTGCTCACAGAGACAATGTTTTATGCAGACATAATGCCTCCTTCCATGTAACAGTTCAACAGATGCACTCCTACACTGATTCTCGGGACCACAGTTTAGCCCTTCATGGTTTTGCACTTTTATTATTTCTAAGTGAAAAATGATTTTTTTTTTTTAGTTTTGCTTAGGCTGAGAGTTTGGAGACCATTTTCCGAGGTAGAGAATCAAAAGACTTTCATAGGTAAATGCAAAACAGCAATAACTCTCCAAACTGGTTAATTCTTTTCACCATTTCCCTTCAGTTCTTCAATAATGTTTTCAAAAGCCTAACTAAAGGAATTTTCTGAAGAGAAGCCAAAATATAAACAATGTAATCGCTAAGCCTCTTTTGTAAAATATAGTTGCATAATATAGTCATCTCACAGAAAACTGATTCTTTATAAAGGTTTTTCCTATCTATTGTAACTGGGGCAAGAGGGCTGCTCCCAGATATCCCAACCCAACATATTGAATAGTAGACCACCTGTCAAGGTATGTTTCCCACTTTGAACTTTAGCGTCCAGAAAGTGGGGACCAGCATGTACCCTTCTAAGCTTAATTCCTAGCTTAGATCTGATAGCGCTGCCACCAACCAGAAATTCCAGTGTCTGGTACACTCCCTGTCCCCCAAAACCTTCCTTGGGGGACCCAAGACCCAAACCCCTTGGGTCCTAAAACAAGGAGAAATAAACCCTTTCCCCTCCTTTCCCCCCCCAGACTTTCCCCTCCCTGGGTTACCCTGAGACACTACTGTGACCCAAACTCCTTGGATTTTAAAACAGAGAGGAATTAACCTTTCCCCCTCTCCTTTCCCCCCACCAATCCCTGGTGAGTTCAGACCCAGTCCCCTGGGGTTTTAAACAAGGAAAAAAATCAATCAGGTTCTTAAAAAAGAAAGAAAACTTTTAATTAAAGAAAGAAAGTAAAAATTATCTCTGTAAAATCAAGATGGAAAACGTTTACAGGGTCTTCAGCTTATATAGACTAGAGGGACTCCCTCCCGCTAGCCTAAGATACAAGTTACAGCAAACAGAGGTAAAAATACTCTTCCAGCAAAATACACATTCACAAGTTAAGAAAACAAACATAAGTCTAATCTGCCTTTTCTAGCTAGTACTTACTATTTTGAATATGAGAGACTGTTCTAGAAAGATTGTAGAAAGATCTGGTTGCACGTCTGGTCCCTCTTAGCCCCAAGAGCGAACAAAAACTTCCCTCCACCGAGATCTGAAAGTATCTTGTCCCCCGATTGGTCCTCTGGTCAGGTGTCATCCAGGTTTACTAAGCTTCTTAACCCTTTACCGGTAAAAGAGACATTAACCCTTAACTATTTGTTTATGACACCACCATTTCCCCAAAACACCACTACTGTCATCAAATGTGAGGGAAACAAAGTATGGACCACGCATCAGTCAAAAAGAAAACGAAAAAATTGTGATTGTTGAAAGAGGAGATAGCAACGATGCAGCATATGTGATCAACAGTGAAGAATATACCATGGTTAATTTAGGATATATGTTGAAAGCACAATGAGTGCCAATGATCAACTCCAATGGGAGGTGAAAGCAAGAACTGGGAAAAGAAACAGAGCCTTTTTGTGATGGACAAATACCTGGAAAAATAAGGAGAGTCACACAAGAACCAAGACAAAAGTTATTCAAGGCCACTGTGATACCAACATTGTCATATGCTTCTGAAACTAGGTAAATGCTAGAAACTCACAACAGGATTCTTAATGCATTCTATCTATTTGGTGTCCACTAGTGGGATAAAGTAACCAACACCAATGCTTTACAAAGGATGGACTAGCACATTGCAAATACAATGATTTGAGAAATAAGACTGAAGTGGGTTGGAGACATGTTGTACAAATGCCCGAAAATCAATATTCCTAGACAAGCCCTTGATTGGATACCAGCTAGTGGAAGACAACAGATGACATAAGAAACCACTGAGAAAGATGTTGCTGTCACGGAAACAGACTATAATGGAGAAAGTATCAGAGGGGTAGCTGTGTTAGTCTGGATCTGTAAAAGCAGCAAAGAATCCTGTGGCACCTTAGAGACTAACAGACGTATTGCAGCATGAGCTTTCGTGAGTGAATACCCACTTTGCATGAAAGCTCATGCTCCAATACATCTGTTAGTCTACAAGGTGCCACAGGACTCTTTGCTATAATGGAGCAAGAAACGTGGCAAACAGATGGAGGTGGAAAGATGGGGTTGCCTCATGCGCCACACGGAGTTGAGAGCACCTAATAAAATAATATCTCCAAGGTAGAGAATAATACGTTAAGCTAAATATAGGGTCCAGGAAGAGCTCAACAGAAAAATTTTCCAATGGAATATTTTCCCCCTTCAGAAAATGCAGATTTGTCAAAAGTCAAACATTTCACAGAAACATGTTGATTTCAACAAAAATTTCACCTTTAAAGAATTTTTCTTTTTATAAGGTTGAAACAACTTTTTGGAATAGAATAGTTTGATTTTCTGTTTCAAAATGACATTTCAATTTTTTAAATGTTATATTTATATACATTATATAAAAATGAATAAATTGAAAGTTAATTGATCAAAAACATTTAACCTGAAATTAATTTTATTTCAGAATTTTCTTTCATGGAGTATTTTGAAACCTTTTGGTTTTGTTCTGTTTCACAATGGAATTGGTTTTGAAATAGTAGATTTTCCCACTAAATGAAAAATCTGGTCCCCACCCAGCAACAATCACCTATTTTATTTCTTCTGTTTTATGCAATGTGCCTTATTAAGCCTCTAATCTCCCCTGAAATTGCATAACACTGTGATTTTGTTGGCCTTTGTTCCCTACTTCATTCTTCCCACTGCCTGTATCTGCCAAGAGCATTCATATGTGTATGTTACCACAATGAAATATTATTCCTACACACACTACTTCTTGCTTACTTGCCTCTTACTTTTCATATCTCAAGTTTCAGTATCATCCAGCTGTATATATAGACTGTAACTGGCCCTGAAGAGTCCTGTGACACTTTGCTATAGAAGATGCTATTTAAAAAGTAAGCTGTAAAGGCACTGTAAATATACTCTAAGGAACAATCCTGCATTAGCAAGGGGACAGATTACATGAACTAATGGGCCTTTTCTATGATTCAGAAATTTTATTGTAACTCTCCTTCTGTACCAAATAAGCAGCCAACTACCCAGCACTTGGATACAGCTGACAGGTCGGAAACAGGCCTTGTCTGAAATGAATACTGTTTCTGTGCAGGTAAATGGAAGGTATCGGAATGTGGAAAAGCATTCAACAAGGCTATCCCTCATAATGAATCTTCACAAGGCTGGCTCAGGGTATAAGGCAACAGAGGTCATTTGAAACTCAGACTTCTTTCATGACAATGCACTACACTGTCTGGCAAACCAACTGGGCAAAACAATGAACTCATTCAGTCCTTTTGTGACATTTAAAAATGGTATCCCTTTTCTATTATAAGGAAAGCAAGCCCCTCCAAGTGCCAACTTTTACGCAGCTTCATTTTTGTTTCTTCTGTTAAAGCATTCCAGTGGTAACGCACGGAGATGTACTGCAAATGGGGTGGGGTGGGGGTCACTGCAGACATATCTGCATGAGTTAATGAGCAGCATCTGTGTTAACACAATAGTAACAGACTGCATTGCCATAATATCATAACTCTAATTAGCAAATATTTTAATGCCAAAATACCAATGTGACAAGAACAAAAACAATAATGAACTACTGTTGTAATTGCAAGCCATCCTCTCAAGGCCAGTATACTGTACAAGATTAATAACAAGAGGTTAGAACAAATGTTAATATAGTTTCATTTAAAAGGAAGCGATTTCTCTTGGCTGAACTATATATATACAGAACCTAGCAACTGTGCAAGTACGATTCTGAACAACAGCTAGTACAGTGCCTCAAATAATGGGAGGGTGAAAAGGAGGAAAGAAGTCAATCAGTTAGTAAAGTTTGGTCAATAAATGTTACGAACTATACCTCAGTGAACCTACTGCTTTAAATGAACTGACCAGACGCTCTCTCAAGGCCTAATCCAAAGACTATTGAACTCAGTGGGAATCTTCTCATTGAGTTTAATGGGTTTTGGATCAGGTGCTCACATCATAAGTGTAAGATAAAAGATTCAAATTAAAACGAGAAGCAAGTTTTCAATGTCAGAAAAAAATCCCTTTTCTTGGGAAATTCATGAAGAATAGGTCCATCAGTGGCTATCAGCCAGAATGGAGAGGGATGGTGTCCCTAGTCTCTGTTTGCCAGAAGCTGGGAATGGGTAACAGGGGATGGATCACTTGATGATTATCTGTTCTGTTCTCTCCCTCTGAGGCACCTGGCATTGGCCACTGTCAGAAGACAGGATACTGGGCTAGACAGACCTTTGGTGTGACCCAGTACAGCCGTTCCTCTGGAAAAACTGGGGAAAATATCTGAGCAACTGCGAGCAATAAATTTTATCCATAGGGGGCCTGGGATGCAGTAAATTAAAGGAGTAGTTTTTTCACCTCAGGGAACATACAGTAGTGATTAAAGTTAATTTGGTGTTCTCTTCCTAGTCTCCATAGTCAAAACTCATCCCTGTTCTAACCCCTTTGAGTTACACAAGGATGAATTTGGCACTGTCTACATCACAAAGACACCTTACAGTTAGACCTAACTGACAGCCTCAGCTAAAGAGAAACCCAAAACTGGCATACTAGCAGAGTTGTAAGTCAGTAGTGAGGTTCAGTGGCAGAACTGAGTAAGAAATGTTGTACAGTGCCTATCTGAACTATGCTTAGCTCAAGCCAGGCATTAAGGACCACACTTTTAGTGCTCATTAAAGTATTTTCTAATGTCCCTAAGTGACTTAGGAGCACAAGTCCCACAAAAACCCAATGGAACTTATCCCTCTAACTCAGGCACTTTTGAAAATCCAACCCTAAATTCACTCAGCATTTTATATATATTTAATGTGACTATTCTCACAAATAATTGTACTGAGTTCAATAGACTATCTAAAATCCAGCAGAAGCTTTAAAATCCAAACCCAAAACACATAAAGCATAAATAATTATCTTACTGCAATGTTTAAGGCCAGTTGTAAAAACAACAAATAAAAATAAATATAATATTGAATTAAATCTCAAACTCAGTAAAGGGATACATTTTCAACTGCAGTCTGTTTGTGTCCCCTGAAATAGGTCCATAAATGTCTGCACTCACAAAAAATGTGCATGCCATTATTTGAATGTGAAAATGGGCATTTGTGCATACAAATCAGGTAGTTCTCCAGGTGAAGGAGGAGCAAGTACAGCATCTTTGGGGTAAGTGACTGTCTGTAGCGTGTGTTTGTGAGTTACTTGCTGTGTGCTGAGCTTGTGTTTGAAAGCTAGAAGCCTCTGGTAATTGGCTGAGCCTTAATAAGTGGGCGGGGCATTCACTCAGGCCAGGGCTGTATAAAGCTGCGCACAAGCGACCAGAGAGCTTTGCGAACAGGGGCTGCTAACAGGGAGTTTCGCAAGGGAGTTTGGGAAGGGAGCAGGGGTCCCTTGTCGATTCTATCTGTGCTCCTTTAGTTCCCTTAAAACCTATAAACCAAACGACATTCAAAACCTCTTTCTTTAAACCACCCTTCCATTAACTAGGAGACAATGCAGGCAGAAGCCCAGCAGCAGAATGGGAGGTATACAGTTTATTGCACTGAGTGTAGCGGGTGGCGTATGTGTGCAAGGAGCTCCTGCCCTCAGAGACCACATACAGACTTTGGAGGCTGGGGTGGCGGAACTGGAGATGCTAAGAGAGACAGAGAGGTATGTTGATGAGGCTTTCCGGGACACCGAATAATTGTCCCACCTCCGGTCAGACAGCCCCTGCGCTGTTGAGGAGGAAGAAAGGCCCAGGGAAGCAGAGCAGTCAATGGGAGCAGAGGGAAACCTTCCCAAAGTTGGGCCCTCCTTCCAGATGGTGCTGGGGTTGTCTCTTGCACTGAGCTTACCTCTCCAGGGGAGGGAACTCCAGTTACTAGGAAAAGACAGGTGTTAGTAATGGGAGATTCGATCATTAGAAACGTACATAGCTGGGTCTGTGGTGACCGGGAGAACCGTATGGTGACTTGCCTGCCTAGTGCAAAGGTTGCAGATCTCTCGAGGCATCTAGACAGACTTATGTGTAGTGCTGGGGAGGAGCCGGTGGTCGTGGCACATGTAGGTACCAATGACATAGGGAAGGGTAGGAGAGATGTCTTGGAAGCCAAATTTAGGCTTCTAGGGAAGAGACTGAAATCCAGGACCTCTATGGTGGCATTCTCAGAAATGCTCCCAGTTCCACACGCAGGGCCAGGTAGGCAGGTAGAGCTTCAGAGTCTCAATGCGTGGATGAGACGATGGCGTAGAGAGGAGCGGTTTACATTTATTATGAACTAGGGAAACTTGAGATGGGGGGAGCCTATATAGGAGAGATGGGCTCCACTTAAACCAAAGTGGAACCAGACTGCTGCCACTAAACATTAAAAAGGTTGTAGAGCAGTTTTAAAACTAGGAAATGGGGAAAGGCCGACTGCTGCAGAGGAGTATGTGGATCAGACACACACTTCTCTTAGGGGAAAGTCTAATGATAGAGAATCTCCAGGTTATAGTCAGGAGCAGAGGATGGAAGAGGATAATGTAAGGGCCAGATCAGATGATAAACAGTAACATAAAAAAGAATCTGGCACATCAGAAAAGGGCAGACAACTAAACAAGGACAAGTTTTTAAAGTGCTTGTACACAAATGCTAGACGTCTAAATAAGATGGGTGAACTAGAGTGCCTTGTGATAAAGGAGGATATTGATATAATAGGCATCACAGAAACCTGGTGGACTGAGAGCAATCAATGGAATACAATCATTCCGAGGTACAAAATATATCGGAAGGACAGAACAGGTCGTGCAGAGGGAGGAGTGGCACTATATGTGAAAGAAAATGTAGAATCAAATGAAGTAAAAATCTTAAGTGAATCCACATGTTCCATAGAATCACTATGGATAGAAATGCCATGCTCTAATAAAAATATAACATTAGGGATCTATTATCGACCACCTGACCAGGACAGTAATAGCGATGATGAAATGTTAAGGGAAATTAGAGAGGCTATCAAAATTAAGAATCTAATAATAGTAGGGGATTTCAATTATCCCCATATTGACTGGGAACATTTCACTTCAGGACGAAATGCAGAGATAAAATTTCTCAATACTTTAAATTACTGCTTCATGGAGCAGCTGGTACAAGAATCCACAAGGGAAGAGGCAAATCTAGATTTAATCCTGAGTAGAGCGCAGGAGCTGGTCCAAGAGTTAACTATAGCAGGACCGCTTGGAAATAGTGACCATAATACAATAGCATTCAACATCCCTGTGGTGGGAAGAACATCAACAGCCCAACACTGTGGCATTTAATTTCAAAAGGGGGAACTATGCAAAAATGAGGGGGTTAGTTAAACAGAGGTTAAGAAATACAGTGACTAAAGTGAAATCCCTGCAAGCTGCATGGGTGCTTTTTAAAGACACCATAATAGAGGCCCAACTTCAAAGTATACCCCAAATTAAGAAACACAGTAAAAGAACTAAAAAAGAGCCACCGTGGCTTAACAACTGTGTAAAAAAAAGCAGAGAGAGAGAAAAAGACTTCCTTTAAAAAGTGGAAGTCAAATCCTAATGAGGCAAATAGAAAGGAGCATAAACACTGCCAACTTAAGTGCAAGAATGTAATAAGAAAAGCCTAAGAGGAGTTTGAAGAACGACTAGCCAAAAACTCAAGAGGTAATAATGAAATGTTTAAGTACATCTGAAGCAGGAAGCCCGCTAAACAACCAGTGGGGCCCACTGATGATCGAAATACAAAAAAAGGAGCACTTAAAGACGATAAAGTCATTGCCAAGAAACTAAATGGATTCTTTGCTTCAGTCTTCACGGCTGAGGATGTTAGGGAAATTCCCAAACCTGAGCCGGCTTTTGTAGGTGACAAATCTGAGGAACTGTCACAGATTGAAGTATCACTAGAGGAGGTTTTGGAATTAATTGATAAACTCAACATTAACAAGTCACCAGGACCAGATGGCATTCACCCAAGAGTTCTGAAAGAGCTCAAATGTGAAGTTGTGGAACTATTAACTATGGTTTGTAACCCGTCCTTTAAATTGGCTAAGGTACCAATGACTGGAAGTTAGCTAATGTAACGCCAATATTTAAAAAGAGCTCTAGAGGTGATCCCGGCAATTACAGACCGGTAAGTCTAACATCGGGACTGGGCAAATTAGTCGAAACAATAGTTAAGAATAAAATTGTCAGACACATAAATGAACATAAACTGTTGAGCAACAGTCCACATGGTTTCTGTAAAGGGAAATCATGCCTTACTAGAGTTCTTTGAAGGGGTCAACAAACATGTGGACAAGGGGGATCCAGTGGACATAGTGTGCTTAGATTTCCAGAAAGCCTTTGACAAGGTCCCTCACCAAAGGCTCTTACGTAAATTAAGCTGTCATGGGATAAAAGGGAAGGTCCTTTCATGGATTGAGAACTGGTTAAAAGACAGGGAACAAAGGGTAGGAATTAATGGTAAATTCTCAGAATGGAGAGGGGTAACTAGTGGTGTTCCCCAAGGGTCAGTCCTAGGACCAATCCTATTCAATTTATTCATAAATGATCTGGAGAAAGGGGTAAACAGCGAGGCGGCAAAGTTTGCAGATGATACTAAACTGCTCAAGATAGTTAAGACCAAAGCATATTGTGAAGAACTTCAAAAAGATCTCACAAAACTAAGTGATTGGGCAACAAAATGGCAAATGAAATTTAATATGGATAAATGTAAAGTAATGCACATTAGAAAAAATAACCCCAACTATACATACAATACGATGGGGGCTAATTTAACTACAATGAGTCAGGAAAAAGATCTTGGAGTCATCGTGGATAGTTCTCTGAAGATGTCCACGCAGTGTGCAGAGGCGGTCAAAAAAGCAAACAGGATGTTAGGAATCATTAAAAAGGGGATAGAGAATAAGACAGACTATATTATTGCCCTTATATAAATCCATGGTACGCCCACATCTCGAATACTGTGTACAGATGAGGTCTCCTCAGCTCAAAAAAGATATTCTAGCACTAGAAAAGGTTCAGAAAAGGGCAACTAAAATGATTAGGGGTTTGGAGAGGGTCCTATATGAGGAAAGATTAAAGAGCCTAGGACTCTTCAGCTTGGAAAAAAGGAGACTGGGGGGGGATATGATAGAGGTATATAAAATCATGAGTGATGTTGAGAAAGTGGATAAAGTAAAGTTATTTACTTATTCCCATAATACAAGAACTAGGGGGTCACCAAATGAAATTAATAGGCAGCAGGTTTAAAACAAATAAAAGGAAGTAGTTCTTCACGCAACGCACAGTCAACCTGTGGAACTCCTTACCTGAGGAGGTTGTGAAGGCTAGGACTATAGCAGTGTTTAAAAGAGAACTGGATAAATTCACGGTAGTTAAGTCCATAAATGGCTATTAGCCAGGATGGGTAAGGAATGGTGTCCCTAGCCTCTGTTCATCAGAGGATGGAGATGGATGGCAGGAGAGAGATCACTTGATCATTGCCTGTTAGCTTCACTCCCTCTGGCCACTGTTGGTAGATAGATACTGGGCTAGATGGACCTTTAGTCTGACCTGGTACGGCCGTTCTTATGTTCTTAGTAGGGACATCACTTAATTGGCATGCAGGAATGATATTTGCTCGAAAGATACACATGATTTTTTTTTTTTGGACAAGCACCAGAGACTGTGGCTGAAGTTGGCTGAAAATTTGGCCCTACACACAGTATACATTATTATATGTGCAGAATATATTTTACTTTGCTGGTTTAAGCACAGCCTTCATTGGAGTTAAACGTAGTTTGTGTATTTGATTCTGTTTTTTAAATAATAAATACAAATAACCTTCTCTTCTGCATTCACTGCAGCTAAAGATAAGACAATTCTATTTATAGTAAGAAGACTGAGAATTTCAAATACTTATTCCAGGCTTTTAACTATAGTATTCAGAAAAATATTCACAAAATTCTTTGAAGTATGGTATACCCAGCCATGGTTTTCCCTGTTAGTATGCTAATGATAGTGCAAAAGGTATTTTTGTATATACTGCAATCCAAATACTACTTTTGTTCTACAGATCATGTATGTGAATTCTAATGTGCCTATCTGCACAAGCCCTAAAATTTAGTTTTAATACAATACAGGATCATAGGTGGAAGCAGGAGAAAGTGTATTACTAGTCCAAAATAACTCTACCTGTATGCTCTAAAACATGTTAAAAGAAATAGTTGGGTAGAGACCTTGATAGAGCGTGGGACAGAAGCACTGTTGCTTCCCAAGAGTGGTCTAGAAGAAGTGACTCCAGAACAGAAGACCAGAGATTACATCTTGCCTCCACTGAAGTTACTGCCAGTTTTGCTATTGACTTCAACGGAACAAGGATTTCACCGCAGGTTCTTAATGAAAATAATCAAAATACTCTGCTTTTATTATAAGACATAATATTTTTGACAATCATTACTAACACATGACAGCCATTTAAAAAATCCAAAAAGCACTTCCCTCTTATTGAGAGCTGAATGTCGCTTTCTACTTACAATATGCCACTAAAAATTAGTGATGACATGTACCATAAATGCAGAATACAGTGGAATTCAGACTGCTTGACTCATGTACTGTATATGTGTTGTTCATAACAATTACAACATTCTAAATAAATGTGGTGATTGGATCAAAATTTGTGAGGCATTTAGATGCAATATCACAATGTTGATGACACCAGAGAACCCATTTGACATTTGTTCAATACTGTAAATTATGCTGATTTCAACTGAATTTATTTTATTCATACTAAGTATATAATATGAATTATGTATACAGGCTGCCAAATTATAATATTTTATTAAAATTATGCACAGCAGCTTGCTACTTTTCAAACCTGAACAACTGCTATTTTGTTTTAAATGGGGGGCGGGGCAGACACTCAAAGGCCTAGTTGACATTATGGATTACCATCCTGGAAAAAATCTCTTTTAAATTAACACATTTTTTTCATACAAGTTCATTATTTGGAAGTGATAAAAGCTTCTGAACCTAGCAGAAATTCTAGATGTTTTGCTCTCCCATAATTAAAAAAAAAAAAAAAAAACTTTAAATGAAAAGTAAGCACATTCCAGCTAATAGCATCTATACTGTACTTCAGACCAATATAAAATTAAAATACAATTAATAAAATATTCATAATTTACAATGCAAATACTGAGAGTTTCGCTAGCACCAGTACTGATATTTTTTCAAGAAAGTTTGTACTTCCGCAAGTAAATATGAAAAAGCTACCTTGTTTCTCTGAGGTTTGGTTTACGGACATGTAGCCAATGACCCAAGAACATATAACTGAAATTCAAATTACATTTTAATACAGGTTAAAAATCTTCAGATTTACACATCAAAAAGGTACTAAAAGGTCATCACCACCTGTGTCTTTCAGATTCTAGAGATGGGCGCAAAACAAAACCCCAAAGCTACATTCCGATCAGAATTTGTAGCTCAACCTAGTCGTTAAGGGCCAAACAAACCTGAACACTCCTTAGGTCTGGGAAAGTTCAGATTTGGATGCAAATTTTGAACACGTAAGTTCGAGATGGTTTGAATTTAGGGTTTTGGTTTGGCCCTTTATAAGCTCTATGAAGTTTGGGTCTGGGATTTTGAATCCCTCTTTTTTAAAAACAAGTACCAAATTTTAAGGGTAAATTAAAAAGAGATCATGTAGGTTTGCATGAGTATTACCAATTTTGTGAATACACAGAGGACTTCACTCTCCAGGCCTATCAATCTGGCACTTTTCATAACTATATTTACTTGAAAAATATAAGAAATATAAGAACAAGCATTAGCATTAACTTGATACCTTTTGCTAAAATATATACCTGACTTCCATTAAACCGCCTTTTAAGTTTTGTCCCTCATTTCTAAATATCAGCCACATATCAGAACATAAAAAATCCTCAGCATGTCTTTCTGCACATTTCACGGGAATTAAAGTTGCCATGCCTGTGGCATTCACTTGGTGCCTGATCCAAAGCCTACTGACATCAGTGGGAAGACGTCCACTGACTTCAATGTGACTTCATTGAGCTTTGGATCAGACCTGTGACAGTGAGGATTTCAATACCGAGTTTTAATTGAATGTAAATCCAAACTTTTGTTTGGAGCAATGGGGCACTAAAAAATTTTCACATACAAGTCTCAGGGTTTGTGGAATAGCTCCATGATAGGCTCTGGTTTCATATTCAACACCTGTTTTCTTTCAAAGCACCTCTCTTACATACCTGAATGACCTTAACAACTATGAGTTCAAATGTTAGAAACTGCAAAAAGATATCAGAGAGAACTATTATCTTGAATTACAGAAGAGAACGCAGGCACAGTAGACACACATTTTAGTCACTCAGTGGAAGAGGACATCAGTATGCACAGGCAGCAGCACATGCTTTTCATGTCAACAGCTAGAGGGAGAGAAGATAGAGAGTTTCGGGTGGGGGGAAAGAGCTGAGAGATAATAGGGTAAAATCGTTGGAAGAAGAGGAAGTGATGTGGAGTTGGGAGAAGGGGAAATAAGAGACAGTGGAATGGAGATTAGATAGGAAGAAATGTGTGTGAGAGAGAGTAAGCCAGGAGAGAAGCAGCAAGAAAAACTGATGATAGCAGTGGAAATGAGATAGAAAACAAGGGGGGTGGAAAGAAGCTAAAAACAGTCTGGAGAAGAGAATGTGTTAAGAAACCAAAGCTCTTTCTTAGAAGCATTTTCTTGTAGTGGTTCCTGTCCCTCACTATCATTATACAGCAGGAAATGGTAAAACTCTAAGGAAAGTCAGAATTCACTTGACCTTACATATAAAAACTGACAAGAACAAGGGTAAAATAAAGTACAAAAAAAAACCTGGTGTCATATTTCTTTTGACTTTTAAAATACTTCCAGGTTGCATTTCAAAACCATCTATTTCCACATTTTTCCATGATGGAACCTCTTCATTTTCCCACTGTGGGAGTTTAGTGTTTGCAACACACACAGCAGATGTGGCTGGCCTGGAAGCCCGATTCAACCTTGCCCAGCACCTTGTGTCATCACTGACACCAGAATACAGTGAGTTTAAAATGCTAACAAGTCAAATTGGTAGCAGTTATGATTTTATACTCTTTTTACATTCACTTTGCCTTGGTATTAATGATTACACCAGATGCAGGGTATGGATAAATCAGTCCCTGGGCTTCTACTAATTCCTCATATATCAGCTAGGCAGGACCTAGGAGATAGCAAAATATCCCTACAACTATGTTTAATTAATAATAATTATTTTTCTTCTGTTTTAATAGGCCTGGGCATAAAATACCTCTGTGTTTCAATTGTGCAGAGGACAGGGTTTTCCTAAGATAAGAGAGTGAACTGTTTTTCAGCATCACAAAACTAAAATGTTTGTTGCTTTTTGAGAAAATGTGAAAAAACGAGTTTTGAATTTAATTTGAAAAAAAATTAGCTTCAAGGCCTCAATGGTCTCTGACTGATCATAGTTTATAAGCATGTTCTTTAAAAGTTTCATTTCATTTCAGCGTATGGGATGGCAGAATCACACGGCTGGGTATTCCTGATTAAGAAAGTAGCATTTCTAATGGAAACCAATGCAGTGCTTGAAAAGGAGTTTCTGAATAAGCTGCAAAGGTGCCAGGTAA
Source organism: Gopherus evgoodei (assembly GCF_007399415.2). Lineage (NCBI taxonomy): Eukaryota > Metazoa > Chordata > Testudines > Testudinidae > Gopherus > Gopherus evgoodei. The sequence continues at coordinate 90,702,137 of NC_044326.1, read as the reverse complement.
CACAAAAGAAGCTGTCCCCATGTTACTCGATATAGTATTAGTATTTTTCTGAAAGCAAAGGGCACAAACAGTAATAAATAATCTTTGTTTCATTCCTTTTGGACTTTAATCTTTAAATTGTTGGAAGATTTTTTTTACTTCCACTGTTTCCAAATAAACCACTATTTGCATAGGAAAACAGCTTAGTACATTCTTCAAAAACAAGCTAGCCATTAATTGATCCAACATGTTGGCAGTTTTAAGGCAACTTATTAGACAACAAATGGCATATCCTATTTTGTGTTGAAATATCCTGAGCATGACTTTCTATATGTCAAGCTCCTATTATGTTGCCGGCTAAATAATCTTCAATACTTAAAGTAATAGGAAGTAGAATCTAAACAGAAACTAAACCATATGCAGTTTATTGAGAACAGTTTTAAGACTATTAGGAGCTCTAATTTTAAAGCCACAAAAAGTCCTAAGCAATATCAAGATTTATATATATATATATATATATATATATAACCTTCCTCTGATCCAATCCACCCATCTCAAAAGCATATGAATTTGCTCCAGTAAACAGTTAATCTCTTCATAAAAGACTGAGTGCAAGATGTTAAAAATGTTCTAATAGCTGCACTATTATGTTAGTAATTACCTCTCTTCCATCCTGGCTAGCTTATTGCAAAACGTAAAAATGAAATTAAAATATCCATGTTTTGTAACCTAATCATGTTCCAATTTACCCCCAACACCACTAAACTGGCATGACAGAGCTGGGTATGATCAGTTACTGGATGCAAACCAGAGATTCCGCTAATAGATGGCATTTTAGTCTGCATGGCATATGTTCTTGGCATAAGACACTAGTGGCCCCTGGCAGAAGACTTTGTCCCTAAAAATAAATCTGATTAGCTGATCTTTAAAACAACAATTTCAAAACAAACATTTTTATAAAAAAAAGTTTTCATTATACAAACAAACTCAGTGTTTGTTTTGGCTTTGCTGTTATTTCTGATGGCTATGTTTGTGTTCACTCTCTCATGACACAATTTGATTAATTCTGAGTACTGAACACCCATCTCCAGGCATCAAAGGCACACATGGGAAGGATGAGAAACCATAATTGGAGCCAAATGTTTGCACCTGTATTTCATAAAATCAGATACTCCACAGTGTTTGGTCCCACAGATGAAAATAATTGCAAAAATGATGGTAGACACTGTATTCCCTACTTTGCTGAACCTCCTAGTAATTAAGAAACAATGTTATCCTTCACATCTTGAAGAGCTCAATCTCACCCACAGCCCCTGCCTGACATGGGCCACCGGATCTTAATGATCCAACAAAATGCTTACAGCTGCCTAACTGCCCCCTAAAGGGACCACAGGTCCCACAAAATCCACAAACGTGGCCAAAACTTCACAGCTTTTGAACTTTTCCACTAGACTGAATGTTATTATTTAAAGGTCTTGGCAACCTGTCAATTTCTCTCCATGGCAGCAGTCAGAAGAGTATTTACAATCTGTAAAGGTGCCCAGAAAAACACTCATCTTCTGTGCAAAAATGAAACAGCTAACTCCTGGCAAGGATAACTGATATACAAACTGACCAAGAGGGGCCATCCAGCCCACCCCAGCTATCAGCTCAGCCCAGATATTTGGGGACAGAATGTCCTCCACTTCCCCATCTTCACGAAGCATCTGACTCCTAGCTGGCGTCTGGCGAGCGAAGCTGGCTGTAACACCACAAGCAGGCTACCTAGGTACCAGCAGGCACGGTCCCCATTAACGAGCGGGGTGAAGGAAGGGTTCAGACTAGCCTTCAAAGCGCCGGCCTGGGGGGCAGCGTACCCCGCCAGCAGGGATTTCTGCAGGCGGACCGCAGGGGCTCCAAGCGAGGAGACAGGCCCTCTCCTCTCCTCTCCCGCCCCGCTCACCTGCGTGCGGCATGGTGATGGTCTCGTTGGCGCTGCTGGAGCCCACGTTGAAGATCACCACTGCCGAGGCGTTCTGGGCGGCGGCGTGCCGGATCTTATCCTTGTACGTGCAGTTGCCCTTCGGGATCAGCGCGACCCAGCTCTTGCCCTGGCCCGGGGCGGCGAAGCGGGTGTGGGGGTCGCAGGCCAGCCGGTCGTGGGCGGAGACGGTCATCACCACCTGGCCCCGGGCATCCTGCTTGGGCGAGTGCTCCCCGTAGCGCCCGCACTCGCTCTTCTCGCTGCGCAGCTCCGGGCTGCCGGCCGCCGGCTCGGCGTAGGTGATGTTCACGAAGGCCGTGTACCACTCCTCTTTCTCGGCCACCGTGAAGTCCAGGCAGAGCAGATGCACGAAGCAGAAGGAGAGCAGCCATGTTGAGAGGGCCAGGCTGCGGCACGCCTGGATCAGAGACATTGCCATCCTTCCCCGGCCTCCTCCCTCGCCTCCGGCCCGGCTGCGCGCCTGGCTGCGTGTGCGAGCGGGCTCTGGAGCCTGCTCAGCGCTAGGCGGCGGCGGCGGCGGCTGCTCCCGCTGCTGGGATCCGGCCGGGGAGGGGGTGTGGGAGCTGGGAGCTGGCCGGGTCACCTCAGCTGTAATGCATTTCACCGGGGGCTTTGCCGTGCCTCTGAGCGCCTTGCTCCGTAGCTCTCGCTCCCTCGTCTCCCTTTCTACCCCTCCCCCTCGGGATCCTTCCTGGCTTTGCGGGCTCTTCTCTCTCCCTTCGGGGGCAGGGGGTGGTTGCACACACTGCACGGGAGCTTGGGGGACCCCCTCCAAAAGGGAGCTCTGGCTGGCTGAGGAGGAGGCGTTCGTGCTATAAGGCAGTTGTGGGGGGGCTGCTGCTCGCCCTCCCCCGCTCCACCCCCCTCGCCGGGTAGCTGTGCAGGCGGCTCGCCAGAGGAGATGCTGGCTCTGGGGGAGCGGGGGGTAGGGGAGGGCGTGCAGGAGGGGCTTTGGTGTGATGGCAAGAGCTCTTGCGGCTGTGCTTTGATGGCGTTCAGCCTTGGGTGGGCAGCAGCGCCACCTGCTGGGAGACAGGCGGGCCAGCAGCAGCACCAGGCTGTGAGCTGGTGGAGGGGACTCAAGGGCAGTGGCTTTCAACCTGTCGTCTGCGGACGGACCCCTGCGAGGGGCGGGGGACAAACGACTAAGCCAAGGTCTGTGAAAGGTTGTTACTTGCACCAGCTTCAGTGTTTTTGCTGCCCCAAACAGCAAAAAGGGGGAAAACAAGGGGCGATCGTGATCTGCGGCACTACCGCCACCGCTTCAGTCTTTAGCAGCAATTCGGTGGCTGGTCCTTCACTTGGCGAGGGAGTGAGGGACCTGATCCTGAATTGCTGCCGAAGCTCCAGATGTGCTGCCCCTCTCCGTTGGCTGTCCCAAGCACCTGCTTGCTGGGTTGGTGCCGGGATCCAGTCCTGCTTGCTACCCTAGAGCAGGGGTTCTCAAACTGGGGATCATAAGCCCTCATTGGTTTACAAGGTTATTACATAGGAGATCACAAGCTTTCAGCCTCCACCCCACTTTGCCTCCGGCATTTATAATAGTGTTAAATATATAAAAACATGTTTTTATATATTTATAAAGGGGGAGGGGTCATATGCAGAGGCTTTCTATGTGAAAGGGGTCACCAGTACAAAAGTTTGAGAACCTCTGCCCTAGAGCAGTGGTTTTCAACCTGTTCCTTGTGGGGTGCACACAGACGGTCTAAGATTTCCAAAAAAGTCTGCACCTTCATTTGAAATGTATAGGGATCCATCAGTGGCAAAGGTTGAAAACCACTCTTCCAAAGAGTCAGAGAGAAAATTTAAGTTTAGGATTAGGGACTTTAAAAATCACCTTTTGGACCCTGCTATTTTAATTAATTTACTTGCTTTCATGCCTATCAATGAGAATTTTTCTCTTGACAAATTATCATATCTACCCTCAAGGGGATCACTGTCCTCTTCCTCTGAAGCATCTGCTACTAGCCCCTGCCAGAGACAGCACGCTGGATTGGATAGCCCACCACTCTGACCTGTTATAACAGTCCCAAAGTTCCTAAGGAAAGAAAACAATAAAGGACAGTTCTCCATTGAATTCCTGTTATTATGTGGGTCTGTAACAATAAACAAGTGTGTGTTATGCTATTAAAATGAGAAGTATTTGTGTGTATGTATATTTATAGTGAGGTGTGTGTGTATGCATACATTAGGAAACAAACATTCTGTTTTGAAACAGAACAGACATGCACAATAAACAGATATAAACACAAAAACACGTAGGTCAACTACTGATACAAATATAAAGTAAGTTTAATGTGAAACAAAAAAAAAAGCAATAGAACTTCTGAGGCAACATCTGTTAAAATAGGTGAGTTAAACACAAAGGAATGGGTAAAATCCTGGAGCCACTGTAGTCAATGTTTTGGAACTTTGATTCTTTATTATGTGCAATAATTGGAATTAAAATACTCACAGGGAGAAAGTATGTGGTTAATATTCTGATCTCTTTCACGCTAGTATGAAAAGAGTGTTAAACCACAACTGAGTCATTCTGTATCTACTCAAATGCACATGAGATCAGAATCTGTTGCATATAAGGAGAAAGTTATACTTGGCAATGGTCATTTATTCTTTGTAAACAGTTGACATGATAAACATATATGGTCTGTTTTAATCTTCTTGTGGCTAAACTCTGCTCTTGCCCTTTGACTTATATGGGACTTGTACATGTAAACTGAAGGCAATATCTGACTTCTAAGTTATATTGCTACATGGTTATGTTCAATGTGAGCAGAGGATATATCCTACCAGTAACATATCTATGGTGCTTCAGAAGGGCTGATTTCCTAAAATGGGGAAGAGTATGATCAAAAGTGTGAATAAAAATTGGGAGTTGTTAAAGAAGAATCAGAACTGGAAGGGACCTTGAAAAGGTCATCTAGGCCAGTGGTTCTCAAACTTGGGCCGCTGCTTGTTCAGGGAAAATCCTGATTATCCAGATGAGCAGTATGTCCCCCATGCTCATTGGGTAATCAGCATTTTCTGTCCCAAGGAGAGAGGGAGGATAGCAGCTGCAGGAGACAGGAGTCTCCTTAGTACTGCTTGAGTGCTGGGAGGAAGAGAGGACAGTGTGGGAATTGGGGGAGATCCAGGATAGCACAGGGACTACTTCACCCAGACCCTGTCCCATTCTTGCCTCCCCTGACTCCTGCTCTCAGCTTCAGAATCTGTTGTAAGAACAGCCCTGTTACCTGGCTCCATGTTCAACCATGGACAGCCCTGCTACTCAGCTCTAGCTCTGCCCTCAGCTCTTGGTAGCTCAGATCAGGGATGGTCCCCACTACTCAGCTCTGGCTGGGCCCATGGCTCCCACTAGTTCCAGTTTCTGCACTCCCCTGGTGGTCCTGGCTGCAGTGGTTCCACCCTGAGGTACATCTGAGCACCTCTACCCCACCCAGACCAGCAACTGCCAGCTCAGAGGATGCTCTGCAGCCAGGGAAGGAAAGAGGCAACCTGGCAGAAGGGCTCAGTGACTGGAGGCACCTCAGTGACTGAGCCTTTCGTTATGCCTGCCAGGCATCAGCTGTTCCCATTCTGCTGGGGGCCCTGCTATCTAGCTCCAGCTTGCCCCAGGTCCCTCCAGCCAGTGGGGATGCTGCAGTCAGGACCATCAGGGGAGTGTAGGGACCAGAGACACTGGGAGCCCAGGAAGGAGCTGGAGCTCCCTCAGCAGGATGGAACAGCTAACACCCAGTGGGCCAAACGGAAGGCCCTACCAGGCTGGATCTAGCCCATGTGCCATTAATTGAAGAATATTGTTATACAGCATTGGTGAAAATGACACTGGATTACTTTGTCAAGTTCTACTGTTCACATTTTTAAAAGGATGTTGAAAAACAGGGGAGGGTGCAGAGAACAGCCACATAAAAAATTCCAGCATCAGAGAAAATGCCCTACAGTGAAAGACTTCAGGAACTCAATCAGGAATTTGTTTAATCAGAAATATGTTTGAGACATGAGTTGATTATGGGGTATACTTGAAATAACTTCACAGAAGAAAAAAAAAAAAAAGCCAAACAGGTACTAAAAGGCTCTTTAACCTAACAGAGAAAGGAACAACAAGAATCAATGGTTGGAAGCTAGAACCAAATAGTTCAAGTTAGGGAAAAGGCACTTTTTTTTTAACCCAAACATTCAGGGGTTATTAACCATTGGAACAAACTATCAAGAGAAGTGGTGAATTCTCCATCTTTTAGAGTCTTTTAAATCAAGAGTAGATGCCTTTTTGGAAGACATGCTTTAGTCAAACAAGACTCAATACAGACGTAACTGGGTCAGGTTATTTGGTCTATATTATATAGCAGGTCAGACTAGATCTAATGGCCCATTCTTGCCTCAAAAATCTGTCAATCTAGGAGTAAAGACAGCAAGACTTGTTTAATCCCGGTACCTTACTTTAAAATAAATTATTAATTTGACCTACTGTAATTTAATGTTGAATAATAGAGAAGTAAAAATGTACAGCAGTTCTACTTAACATTTTATTTTTTGTGTTGCCAAGATCATTCTGAACTCTCCTTCTGTCTAGCTCCTTAAAATTCCATTCTTGCTCTGCGATAGGAATATAATACTATTAACTAGACATCCAGCCAGCCTTACCATTCCTCACAGGCCTGCAAATTATTTTGTCACTAACCTTACCCTACCCTACGCCTCTCGTCTGAAACAAAAAAAAAAAACACAAAAAAACAAACAAAAAAAAAACCTGACCTGTGTTCCACCCACCTCCTCGCAGAAATGAAAAGCAAGTGACTTGTCCTACATTATCACATGCCACTTTGCATTGATATGAATGAACAGCACAGGCTCAGGGCTTATCTATATAGGGGGAAAGCCTACAGCAGTTAGTGCAAACTACTAGCCTACCTACTCCACACCAACTTAGTATGTGGATACTAAAAGGGCTTGTGTACAGAGTAGCTTAATGTACTTGGAAGTGCATTAAGCTACTGTTCACAAAGGTACTTTTAGTGAACAGTAAGAGTGTTCATCAAGTTAAGCCAGCCAAGGGCACTCAATGTTCAGTAAGGAAGTGTCCATACTGGGAGTTAGGGTGTTGTAGACAGTGTGTTTTAAATTCACACTCACTTACTGAACACTGACTTCCCTTGGTAGACAAGTCCTCCATTTTTATAATGGGGTCCTGAAAACCAGGAATGTCCCTGTTCGCATGATCTGTACCAGTCATGTTTACAGTGTCTGGTACTTTTCTTTTTTATACTCCACTGGCCAGCTGAACTGCTGAAATTGCAGCAGAGCTTTTCATTTAGCTGTCCTCAATTTAGCCCTTGAGTGGACACAGTTAGTTAATTTGGAACCCTGCAATGTGAATTATTAGTTCAAATTATTCCTTCTAACGCGTATTACTTTGCATTTGTCATCCATGAATTTCACTTGCCACTATGCTGTCAATCCACCTACCTTGTCCAGTTCCTCTGAAGGTCTTCACAGTCTTCTCTGGTCTTGACTAAATTAAATAATTTTGTTTCATCTGCAAATTTTGCCACATCACTTACCATTTTTCTCTCCGTACATCATTGGTACCAATATGGACCATGACTAGGGCTCCTCCCTAACACTATCCAGAATTATTATCTATATAAAGAATTATTCTTAGTACTTTATATTAAGTGTGTGTTTGGACCTCTGGAGATCCTCCCACACTGGACTTCTGCTGCAAGAGAAGTGGAGCACTGCTGATTGTGCTGTGTTCTTTGCATAGGTACCAACATTTAGAAAAGTTTTGCAAGAAAAGACAATTGTCTAAATAAGATGTGGTTCTGGGGACCAGTAGGTCCCCAGTCATTGTAAGGTGCTCTGTGTGTTCTGGTGAATTATAGGCCTAAGGGCATATCTTCACTACTGGTGGGATTTATGCTGTGGTGATCAATCCACCGGGGGTTGATTTAGCGGGTCTAGTGAACACCTGCTAAATCAACCACCGATCGCTCTCCCATTGACTCCAGTACCCCATCAGACTGAGAAGAGGAAGGGGAGTTGACAGGAGAAACTCTCCCGTCGACCCAGTGCGGTGTGGACCTTGTGGTAAGTGACCATGAGAGAGTTGAGTTCAAGATCCTGACTAAAAGAAGAAAAGAGCAGCAGAATTCAGACCCTGGACATCAGAAAAGCAAACCGACTCCCTCAGGGAACCAATGGGCAGGATCACTTGGGAGACTAATATGAGGGGGAAAGGAGTCCAGGAGAGCTGGCTGTATTTTAAAGAAGCCTTATTGAGGGCGCAGGAACAAACAATCCCGATGTGCAGAAAGAATAGCAAATATGGCAGGTGACCAGCTTGGCTTAACAGAGAAATCTTCGGTGAGATTAAATGCAAAAAGGCAGTTTACAAGTGGACACTTGGACAGATCACTAGGTGGGAGTGTAAAAATATTGCTCAATCAGGAAGGCCAAAGCACAATTGGAATGTAGCTAGCAAAGGATGTGAAGGATAACAAGAAGGGTTTCTACAGGTATGTTAGCAACAAGAAGATGGTCAGGGAAAGTGTGGGACCCTTACTAAATGGAGGAGGCAACCTAGTGACAGATGATGTGCATAAAGCTAAGGTATTCAATGCTTTTTTTGCCTTGGTCTTCACAGAGAAGGTCAGCTCCCAGACTGCTTCACTGGGCTGCACAGTATGCAGAGCTGCTGAGAAGCCCTCAATAGTGAAACAACAGGTTAAGGACCATTTAGAAAAGCTGGACATGCACAAATCCATGGGTCCGGATCTAATGCATTCAAGGGTGCTGAGGGAGTTGGCTGATGTGCTTGCAGAGCCTTGGCCATTATCTTTGAAAACTCGTGGTGATCGGGGGAAGTCTCGGACTATTGAAAAAAGGCAAATATAGTGCCCACCTTTACAAAAAGGGAAGAAGGAGAATCTGGGGAGCTACAGACCGGCCAACTCACCTCAGCCCCTAGAAAAATCATGGAGCAGATCCTCAAGGAATCCATTTTGAAGCACTTGATCATCTTCCTTTTCTCAAGAAAAGTCAACCTGGACTCACCTAGGCCAAGTCATGCCTGACCAACCTGATTGCCTTCTATGATGAGATAATTGGCTCTGTGGAAAAAGTGGAGGTGATATATCCTGATTTTAGCAGAGCTTTTGATATGGTCTTCCATGGTATTTTTGCCAGCGAGTTAAAAAAGTATGGATTGGATGAATGGACTATAAGGTGGATAGAAAACTCGCTAGATCATCAGGCTCAACGAGTAGTGATCAATAACTTGAAGTCTAGTTGGCAGCCAGTATCAAGTAGAGTGTCCCGGGGTCAGTCCTTGGTCTGGTTTGGTTCAATATCTTAATTGATGGATTGCACCCTCAGCAAGTTCACGGATGATACTAAGATAGGGCGAGAGGTAGACACACTGGAGGGTAGGAATAGTGTCCAGAGTGACCTAGACAAATTGAAAGACTGGGCCAAAAGAAATCTCATGAGGTTCAACAAGGACAAGGGCAGAGTCCTGCACTTAGGATGGAAGAATCCCATGTACCACTACAGGCTGGGGACCAACTGACTAAGCGGCAGTTCTGCAGAAAAGAACCTGGGGATTACAGTGGACGAGAAGCTGCATATGAGTCAGCAGTGTGCCCTTATTGCCAAAAAGCTAATGGCATATTGGGCTGCATTAGCAGGAGCATTGCCAGCAGATCGAGGGAAGTGATTATTGCTCTCTGTTCGACACTGACGAGGTGACTTTTGGGCCCCCCACTACAGAAAGGATGTGGACAAATTGTAGAGAGTTCAGCGGAGGGCAACAAAAATGATTAGGGGGCTGGGGCACATGACTTAAGAGGAGAGGCTGATGGAACTGAGGTTCTTTAGTCTGCAGAAGAGAAGAATGAGAAGCGATTTGATAGCAGCCTTCAACTACCTGAAGTGGGGTTCCAAAGAGGATGGAGCTAGACTATTCTCAGTGGTGGCAGATGACAGAACAAGAAGTAATGGTCTCAAGTTGCTGTGGGGGAGGTCTATGTTGGCTATTAGGAAAAACTATTTCACTAGGAGGGTGGTGAATAACTGGAATGGGCTACCTAGCGAGGTGGTGAAATCTCCATCCTTGGAGATTTTTAAGGCCTGGCTTGACAAAGCCTTATCTGGGATGGTTTAGTTGGGGTTGGCCCTGGTTTGAGCAGGGGGTTGGACTAGATGATCTCCTGAGGTCTCTTCCAACTCTAGTCTTCTTTAATTCTAACTCTGTCACCTTTTGGAACCACAGACTAACTAATTTGTATATATGCTTGACTGCCTCAATGTTGTGATAACTCATTTATTTTCTATGGGCAGGTCAACATTACAAATTTAGAGAATGTTGCGTTTCTGGTGAAGACACTCTAAGCTCATGAGAGAGAGAGAACTTGCTTGTTGGCTTAATAACTCCACTTCCATGAGAGCTGGAAGCTATGCCAGAAGGAGAAGCTCTCCTGCCAGCATAACGCTGTCTACACCAGCGCTCAGGTCGGTATAACTTCATCACTTGGGGTGTGGACTATTTACTCCCCTGAGCAATGTAGTTATACTGAAGTAATTTTGTAGTGTAGACAAGGGCTATGTTAATAAATCCTCAAATAAATAGTTTACTATAGGCTACACGCATTGTCTTTGGTATGAAGTCTATGGTGAAAATTGACCTGGGGTAAGTGACTAATCCTCTGGGACTGGGAGTAACCTGAATATTGTAATTTTTGGTGTAAAATTACCATATATCACTAAGTCCAGCTTGCCTGAATGGCAAGATAAATTGGAATACCTAAGGGAACTGTCTGTGACTCTATAGTAAGACAGTTCTAGAGCTTCAGGAGTTCACATTAGATTTCACCAACCCAGTAACAAATTATAGAACATAGGGCAGAGACCTCAAACTGGCTGTGAGGTTGGCACTCATGGTTGTGAGCCACTCCAGACAGCATGACACATGGGATTACATGGCCATGTTCTTTGCAAGTCTGCAAAATCCATCTCTGCTAGTCACCTTCTGCACCTTCCTGCAGAGATTCCAAAGTTTAAGCATTTTTCTGTGCATATGGACAGTGATTTAAGTTAATTGAAACAGTAGGGGGAGATCTCACCACACCAACTGAGGAAGATGGGGAGCTTGGAGAAGAACTATGTCCTAAGCCATGGAGAGAATGTGGTGCACTCTCTTGCTTGCTATTTTAGTGCTCTAAATCTCTGCCAGTGGATATGTGGCAGAAATGGATTCCTGTTTGTAACTGGGGTAGAATATAGAGGCAGATGTTAAAAAAGACTTCAAAAAAATCACAAAGTGTGAAACAATCCTACTCCCATCTTCATTCAATAGTAATAGTATTTCAGGGATTAAAATTTTTTTTCTCCCATTAACAGAGTTAATTGTGCAATAAATCTCTTTAAATCCAAGTGACTTTAATTCTCAATTCACCTTTATATTCAGATATTAATATCCATATTGCCTTCCATAGACTTTAATACAGAATCCTGCCCTAGACTTAAGTAGTGTGTTGATTCCTTGATAACATCTTATGAATTACTACAGTTAACCTTTAGTTCACAGTCTCTATTAAGTTCTGGTTTCTTTTACTTAGTTCAATGTAATATTCTCAGTAATGTTCTGATGTTAAAAAGAAATCTTCAGCCAGAATAAAATTTCAGAAAAGTCACAGTACTGGCCAAGAGAAACTCCTAACTGTTGCTATGTGAAAGGTTCAAATACAACCCTAAATTTAGGAGTAAGGTGACATTTTAATTTAAAAATTGTGAAAGGAGATTCAAGCAATATATTGATGTTTATTTTGACTTTATTAATCTTTCTTAGCAAGACAGTGCTCTTGCGTCCTCAAAAAGACAGAATTGCCATGACTTAATATTTACGTGGCATCTGCCATTGGTATATAGTGAAGAAGAGCTTTTGTAAACTACCAGTATTCGGGGGATATGCAGACTGCTGTTGAACTTCTTAATTCTGTCTGTTTCTTCCTCAATTTTACATATATATTTTATATTATGTATATATACACATATATAGATATAGATACATATATACACACACACACAGTGGAAATGAGTCCATATTACAAAGGATATATATAACTCTGTGTGTGTGTATATATGTATCTATATCTATATATGTGTATATATACATAATATAAAATATATATGTAAAATTGAGGAAGAAACAGACAGAATTAAGAAGTTCAACAGCAGTCTGCATATCCCCCGAGTACTGATAGTTTACAAAAAGCTCTTCTTCACTACATAAATAAAAATAAAAAACCACCACGAGCATGCAGGAACAAAGTTAGAAGGCCAAGGCACAAAACGAGATTAAACTAGCTAGGGAAATAAAGGGTGACAAGAAAACATTTATCCAGTATATTACAAGCAAGAAGATGACCAAGGACTGGGTAGGCCCATTAGTCAATGAGGAGGGAAAGACAATAATGCAGCAATGACTTACAGTTTTCACCAAACAGGTTAGCAGTGATCAGACAAATAACATAACAAATATCAGTATTAATGGTATGGGATATGAGGCTAAAATAGGGAAAGAACAAGTTAAGAATTACTTAGGACTTGTTTATACTTGAAATGGTACAGCAGTAGTATAGCTGCACCTTTGTATGACAAGTAGTAACTAGCCTAAATTGCACTAAGGAAGGTTTAGGTTGGACATTAGGAAAACTCCTAACTGTCAGGGTGGTTAAGCACTGGAACAAATGACCTAGGAAGGTTGTGGAATTTCCATCATTGGAGGGGTTTAACAACAAGTGGGGTAATCAATAGGTAGACCGTGGGCCAAATCCAGACAGCCAGATGCTTTTGAATGGATCCTGAAATCTTTTTATTTACCCTTTATTATCATTATTGTAATTTTTTTAATTATTTTCTTTGGAGTCTGGACCTTAACTGTACCTTGACCAAGAAATTTGGACCTTGACAAAAAAATAATTAATTAGTTACCTCTGGGTTAGATAAACACCTGTGAGGAATGGTCTATATAATACTTAGTCCTGCCTCAGTGCAGGGGACTGGACTGGACTAGATGACCTATTGAGGTCCCTTACAATCCTATGATTCAGGAGTACAGCAAAGTCTTTCCTTCAGCAGCCCTAGGCAGTCTTCCCAAGTGTCACTCCTTCAGTGTCTGCTAGGGGAACCTGGACCCAACATCTACTCCAGGTTCCAGTCCAGAGACCCTCAACCAAGCAGTTCCGGGCTTTACTCTCCCAGCCCTCACTGCTCCTTCCCTGGACTGCTTTCTACCAGTCCTAATTCGCCCCCTTTCCCTGGGAGTACCAGCTCCAAATCCTCCTCCCTTTTCGAAGGGAGTGACTGCTGTACTTGTCTGTTGCCAGATTCCAGGCTTTATAGGCCTGACCTGTTCCTGCCCAGCTGAACCCACTTGCAATCAATTCCCTGCCCCCTGGCTCTCCCTCCAGGTGCAGTCTGTGGAGCTAATAGGCTTACTTGGCCACCTTACCTCTTCCAGTCCTGTGTGGTGCGGACACTCCATTGCAGATTTGTGCACGTATAACTGATGGCAGCATTTGGCCTTTAGGTTTCAGTTCATGTTGCTACATGGTGCATAAAAATAACTTGTGATCCAGATAAGCTTCTGGTTTCCAGCAAACCACATTTCTTTAGTTCTGCTGTACATTCGCTTCGACTCCACCAGTCTAGGCTTGAGTGACAATTTCCTGAGCGGGAACATCACATACATTGGAAGCGTTGTGAGATGGCTGATTTAAAGGTCTAACTTGCATAAATTACAACACATTTCTTAGATCATTGGCTTTTTAAACTAACCAGGGAATCAGAAATTAATATTAAGAGAATTTCAGTAAGAGGTGATAAGGAATTCAGCTTCCTGAGGAGAGGTACAGATCTAATTTCCATGGCCTTCCCCAACAGAGATCTGCTATACTGTACTTTCCCAGACATTACATTATACTGAGGATCTGATAGGAAAGTTGATTGGAAAGTGATATAGACGTTTTCACTGTTTTGACTTGCAGCTCAGTAAGAGTAATACAGTAAATTATTCTGTAGGGTGTGTATGAATCCCTCAGTCCAGTCACTCATGGCCATGACTGCTAATCTAAGGGAATGGGGTGATCAAGCATCACTAGATGATAAATTTGAGATCCTGGGCTAGAGTCTCTGGTCTACTAATGGTCACTGGAGAATTGTCCCTGATCAGGGGAATCTCTTCCAGTATAAAGGTTGTGGAAGTGGCTCTACCATCATCTGCATCTGTGTCCTCTATCCCCCTCCATCCTGCAAGACCCACATAAGCGGAAGGGTGCAGTGCGTTCCTAGGGCAGGATGTGGGCAAGAGGAGGAAGGGACTGACATGCTAGAGCAGAACTCTGCTATCTCTCGTTTTTCTCTAGCATGACCAGAGAAGCAAGCCCTTACAAATTATTTGGGGGTAGGGTAGCTTTTACCTATTTAGTATATTCCTGGGTTTTCTACCATTTCAGTCTAATGTCTCTCCTTGTGTTTTTCTCTTTCAGGTGGCCAGGGCCTGGCAGATTTTGCTGCAGCATCTTCCACAGGAGGGATTTTCCTGCTATACACAAGTGCAATTTTCCTTGTCCTACCCAAACACACATAAATATCAAAACTAGTTGAAAAGATTTTTTTAAACATTTGGATGATGATCAAACATCCAGAAATATGAATATTTCAGAAAGTTAGGAGCATTGAAATCAGGAGGGTAATGACTAAAACTGTTTTGCAACCTTAAAGGAATATTATCAGGTTAAAATATCAAAGATTATTTATAATGTAATAATTTTAGAAATCTAATTTACTTTTCACCATCAATATTGATTGTTTACTGTTTGTATTTGAGTCACCAAAGAATGGCGAGAACAAAGGACTCAACTTCTCCGTTTGGTTCTCCTATACTAGCACAATGCTACAATATTTGGGTTGCAAACATTTAGTCTGATGTGAACATTCTTCTGAAGTGTTGTAAATGTTTGTTTGCTTTTGGTTTCATTGAACCTTTTCAATTGATCTTAAGTTACAGAAATAAGCTGTAATTAAATTGGTATTGGGCAAGGGGAATCAATAGGCCAAATGCTAGCAAATTTTAAATTGTAATCAAATGGCTTCTCCCTAAAATGGTTAGGCCACTCTAACTAGCACTGAAAACAGATTTTAATCTAACCAAAATTCAGATTAATTTCTTTAAACATGGAGCTGGTCTCTCAAAACAAACCAACATTTAACCTAGCTGGCCACAGGAGGTCACTATTGTTCCATAGTAACAAAACTCTCATACTACTTGTTAATAGAAATTTAGGGCTAGAGTCTGCCCTTGTTTACACTGGCATAAATGTTGAGCTTATGAGAACAGACTCTTTTACAAGTGTTCATTAAAAGCTTGTGAAATAAATGAAATCAAAGCGACTTTTAAAAACCTGCATCTCAGTCTTCAATATATTTATAATTTTCCCCTCCTGATTTTAATATTGTAGGTTTTTCTGAACCTTTCAAGTCATTTTGCTCCCTCATCTGCTCTTAGATTCCTAAGAATGAGGTTTTGGGAAGAATGAGGGAGGGAAGACTTAGGCCTGGTCCACACTACACAGTTAAATCGATTTAAACAGGGTTAAATCGATTTAACGCTGTACCCGTCCACACTACAAGGCACTTTAAATTGATTTTAAGGGCTCTTAAAATCGATTTCTGTACTCCTCCCCAACGAGAGGAGTAACCCTAAAATCGATATTACTATATCGATTTAGGGTTAGTGTGGACGGAAATCGAAGTTATTGGTCTCATTCTTTTACTGTAGCTACCCAGAGTACACCGCTCCGGAAATCGATGGTAGCCTAGGACCATGGACGCACACCACCGAATTAATGTGCCCTAGTGTGGATGCATAAAATCGATTTTATAATATCAGTTTTATAAAACCGGTTTTAGTAATTTCAATTTTATGCTGTAGTGTAGACGTAGCCTAATTGGAACATGTAATCATACTGGGAAAAATAGGTCATTAGTTCAAAGAGAAGGAAAGATGACAGTTCCTGCCCTCCTCTTGAAAAATCCTTTGGCTGCTACAACTGAAAACATCCCTCTGTTCCATTCTCAACTTTGCTACAAATATATATAAAAACACTTCTGTCCCTCCCCACGATTGATATGACATGAGGATGTTCCACCAGCATAAAGGCAAACCAGCTTTGAAGACATTTTCATGACTCACACTTTCTAGGTCCTCACACCAAGACTGTCTAAATCTTGCTGATTCTTTCTGAATAACATCTCTAAGATAATGCCATTCCTATCTATCTGCACAGCTAACACTCTTGTCCAAGCTTTCATCATCTCATATCTTGACTGCTGCAACAGACTTTTCTCTGGCCTTGGCAAATGCAAACTTGCCCTGCCCCTATCCATTCAGAATGCTGCTACAAAGATTATCTTCTGAGGCTACAGGATACATTCGAATTAGCTTAAACCAATTTTATAAAACAGATAATATAAAGTCGATTGTGTGCATCCACACTAGGCACATTAATTCGGTGGTGTGCGTCCATGGTCCAAGGCTAGCGTCGATTTTTGGAGCGGTGCACTGTGGGTAGCTACTGTAAAATAATGAGGCCAATAACGTCGATTTGCGTCCACACTAACCCTAATCTGATATAGTAATATTGATTTTAGCGTTACTCCTCTCGTTTTGTAGGAGTACAGAAATCGATTTAAAGAGCCCTTTAAATCGATATAAAGAGCAGTGTAGTGTGGACGGGTGCAGCGTTAAATCGATTTAACGTGGTTAAAATTGGTTTAACAGCGTAGTGTAGACCAGGCCTGAGCCTGCTCTCTTTGCACCCCTCAATTGGCTGCTTCTTTTCTATTGTATCTTCACTTTCTAGGTCCTTCATGACCTACCATCTCTCCTTCACCCATGATGCCTGCCTCCATGACCCACTAGTTAAATTTTCAAACAAGCACCTTCATGTTTGGGAAGTAGTTCACAAAAATGTCTGCAAAGCAACCTCATTGCTGTTCTTCAGATTCCTCCTTAAAACTCTGCTTTGTCATGACACCTATTAAAAAAACAACACAAACTTAACAGTTAGGGCACTGGTGTGCTGACACCAGAGCCTATCATTGACTTGAAACAGGTTTTGGATCACACCCTCAGATAGTTTACAAACTCTGCAGTTGCAGTTCTACAAAAACCAGTCGAAGAACACTTCAACTTCCTTGATCACTCAATTATGGATCTCAAAGTCACAATACTCCAACAAAAACACAAAAACACAAAAACACAAAAACACAAAAACACAAAAACAAGACTCCAGTGAGAAACTGCAGAATTGGAATTAATTTGCAAACTAGACACCATTAAGTTAGGTTTGAATAAAGACTGGGAGTGGCTGGGTCATTACACAAAGTAAAAACTCTGTTTCCCCATGCTAATTTTTCCCCTACTGTTACTCACACCTTCTTGTCAACTGTTGGAAATGGGCCATCATGATTATCACTACAAAATTTTTTTTCTCCTGCTGATAATATCTCATCTAATAGCTCACCTTAATTGATTACTTTCATTACAGTTGGTATGGCAACACCCATTTTTTCCATGTTCTGTGTATGTATGTCTTCCTACTGTATTTTCCACTGCATGCATGCAATGAAGTGGGTTTTAACCCACAAAAGCTTATGCTCAAATAAATTTGTTAGTCTCTAAGGTGTTACAAATACTCCTAGTTATACAGCAGTGGATTTTATACACTCAGCCAGACTCTTAGCATTTGTTTGGATTTAACAAAATCTCTCCTGTACCAGCCAGTACTAGTGCTATAATGAAAAATACCTGACTGAAGAAACGCCCTGTTGCGGAAGGTCTTGCTTTATAGTATACAAAATTAGATTCACATAACACAAAAATAATTTAATTCTATTATAATGATTCCCCTCATGATTTCTGTATTCTAGGATCTCCTGGGGCATGAAGAGATGTGTGGGTTCAGTCAGTTTTCCCCCAACTTTATCTCATCACCTACTTTTGATGCCCTGTATTGTGATTACCAGTCTTTTGTTTGAAAACTCTGCAAGACTTTATTTAATTATGTACAAAGTCCACTATTCCATGAAACACAAGATGCTTTGGGGATGAGGTTAAACAAGAAGTTTTGGAGAAGAGCCTGCTTTGTACAAGAGCATTCCTTAAGTGTTGCAAACTATCTACAGTACATACTTGAACTAAAGACCTAAGATGTAGTTAATATATATATCTGCAAGGATCAGATATTCACACACTGGCCTGGAGTTTTGTGCCTGTTCTTAACTAGATTATTATGAAGTCCAAGTGTCTTAGTTCTTTGTATTCTAAAGATTCAGTGTCTGCATTTCTTTATATTAATGTATGCCAAGGATGTAACTTATCAGAGTATAGATGTTAACATATGCTCAAGAACTGAGCTATCGAACTGCATCTCATATATTTACTAAGGCCTTGGCTACACTAGTGCTTTACAGCGCTGCAACTTTCGCGCTCAGGGGTGTGAAAAAACACCCCCCTGAGCGCTGCAAGATACAGCACTGTAAAGCCTCAGTGTAATCAGTGCCACAGCGCTCCCAGCGCTGCAAGCTACACCCATACAGGATGTGGTTTATGGCACTCCGACCACATTCACACTTCAGCAGAGCTTTGAAATTTCAAGTGTAGCCATACCCTAAGTTCTTTCAAGAAATATTTGCAGTCTGTCACTCATATGCTTACAGGAAATTACCTCCTTCACCAATTGCTTCCAGTTCTCAGTCTAAGGATATATCAGACAGAAGTGATTCACTGCAAATGACACAAGATGCACTTCTCTCACCATTCAATATGTACAGTCACCACCAACTGCCCCTTTGATTTTACATACTTAAGCATGAACATGTATTTATCTTTGCTCTTCATGAAATGTTCAAAAAAGACCCAGGGAAGGACCTGGAATGCTGAATTTCCTTTTGTTTCTGCAACTTCATTAATAAATTCAGCAAGCTAAATAATTTTTTTTCGACAATCCATTTATTTGATAGCCATGATTAGGCTATTTTGGAATGACTGGAGGCTCTGGATTTTGTTTGTTCATACTTAAGCACAGAAACAATCACTTCATGCTTAGAAATCATCAGTGACTCACAAAATGACCAGCTTACTCATGCCTAGAAATCCACACTAACTCACACATGGACATGCTCCTGCCTAGAAATCTATACTAACATACACAATGGCACACTGCCTCAGCAGTGCATACTTTGGAAATCCTCACTGACTTCAAGAAGGGCCCAGTTGCCCTTGAAGCCAATGGCAAAACTTCTGAATGTCTTCAAATGGAGCAGGATCCAGCCCCTCATGACAAACATATTCATTCCCCTTATTCTCTTTGTTGACCCCTTTCAAACCTTAGTTTACAGTCTTTAGAAGTTAAAGGGCCCCTGAGGTCACAAATGAACTCAGAGAAAATGAGATTTCATATCTTCATATTTGAAAGCCATAGTGCGCTGAACAGCTATCACCCTGGGTTTTTATATGGAAGTTTTATGTTAAACAAATGTAAATGACAGTCAAGTGGACAAATGCCTCAGGGGATTGCTAATGGGATGTGAAGCCTTTCTTCTCTAGGTCACTGCTTTAAAAGCATTCCAGGATATTTATTTACATATAACACTGGGGAAAAAAAACAAAACAGCCATATGAAGGTCTGAGTACCTGGAAAATAATTAGACTTACAATAAAAATCAACCAGCAACATAAATACTAACCACACACAAAGTCATTTCACCAAGTAGCACCTTTAAATAATCAAGTGGAAATAAAATTTTACCTCAGCCAGGCAACAAAAATGGACAAAATTTCAGAAAAGCTTCCCCTTGACACCAAAAAAAGAATCACAGCAGGGGAGGAGGATAGCTCAGTGGTTTGAGCATTAGCCTGCTATACCCAGGGTTGTGAATTCAATCCTTGAAGGGGCCATGTAGGGATCTGGGGCAAAAAAAAAAAATCTATCTGGGGATTGGTTCTGCCTTGAGCAAGAGATTGGACTAAATATTCTAAAATCTGTTCAACATATACCTTTTGCTACATATCCAGGTGGTCAAATTCAAGCTATTTTAGACCAAAGGGAACAAGAAGTGACCAAAAGTCATTACCATCTAACTGCTGCTCAGAGACTTGTGTGATATGTGCTGCAGTCTCACTACTTTTAGATAGATATCTACATTACAAAAAGTAAGATCCAGACCCAGGTAAAACAAAACCACCAAAACGACTGTTACAGTGGGAGTCAACACATAATATCTCCCAAGAAGTCAAAAATTTAATGCATGTGTAGAACAAGCTACTCTTATTCTTAGAGGTGATCCCTCCAAGCATATGTTGCAACAAGTTAGAAAGGTAAAACCTGGTACTGCCCTGCCTGTGTTATAGTAATTCTATGGTTATAGGATTTCTTCAGACTCCCAGTCTATCCTTCTGGCATATCACACTAGCATTAAATTCAACACACCTGTAATGCAATATATTCAACATGTACATACAGTAATAGAAAGAACTTCCTTCTTATCAAAAAAGAAAAAAAACCACAATTGTTCAAGAAATGTATTGTTAATTAATTAGGCTGGCGTTGAGAGTGAAATGGGATACATGTCCAAAATATGGTTTTTGTGAAGTGTTTGCTTTTTGCTTGTTCCCATTAACTGCTATAGTGTACAGTTTTGTATAACTGTTTATATAAATATTATAAATAATTCAACAAACCCTTGGACCCATGATTATTCTATATCAATAAATATTTTGTTCAGCTTCTTAAAAACAAAACAGAACGTGTACAAAAATATAGATGTGTAACACCACAAGACTTATTAGGATACATTACTTATTCACACACTTCTGTTTAAAAAAGCAATACAGATTCATTACTTTGTAATAAATCTAAATAAGGAGTTTAGTGCATATTGTCAGCATAGAGCACTATATATAGTGCCATTTCAATAACACTGAGAAGTGATGGAACTGTCATTATAAAACACACAGTCCAAATGAAATTTAACAAAGAAAACAGAAATGAGAATGGCTAAGAACTGCTGTGGGAATACCAACCAAACAGCAGTGGAATATAACCAAATAGTTTCTTGAAATGAACCAGAATGACTGAAGATTGATATCCATGACTTGGATTGCTGAAAAACTCATGAAGTGGTTCTTAGCTCTGTCATTCACACTTCCATAAGCATATGATTTTATACTCAATTACTCACATTCAGATATATTATTTGTAATATAGGTATTACATAATATGAAATATAAAACTCTCTGTGATAAATTGCTGTGTGATTTCATTATAATCTCTGGGTATAAATCTGTTTCTTATCTATAGCCAATATTGGAGTTTAACTGCAGAGTTGTATTTTAGTGTTCCCTGCAAGTTAGAAACACCAGTATGGGAGGGCGGAATTCTGAAAAGTTTTTATGTGTTTGAAGATAATTGGAAAAATCTCCAAAGCAGTGCCTCCTACTATCAAATAGATCCAACATCCGTTGAAGCCAGTGAAAAGAATCCCATTGACACTGGGAGAGATAAGACAGAATATTAATTTTCCATCTATTTTCTTAAACAATTGCAGTAGCATATTCAGTACTTTAACTGTGTCATATATTCCTGAACACAAAACTGCATGGCACAGTACCTTTTTCACATTGCTTTTTAACTAGATGGTAATTTCCCCCTTTAATTATGGCTTTACCTTGCTCAATAGCACTCCATTTTAGAAGACTTATGCAAATACATATTGAACAGTTTTCCTGTTTAATTTTAGCACAAATTAGAGGAGAGTGATACTGAAGATATTAAAATTAGAGTCTCGTTTGGCTAAAACTGATCCACCTTATCACAATTGCATTATATATACACGTTAACCGATCACGTTGCACAAGTATTTATCATATAATAAATAAACGTCCCACTCAAACTAATTGCCTTGCCGCTATTAAAGGAAATATATATTTCCATATATGAAAATATAGCTCATATATAATTCAAATGTGTAACCACTTAAATACATAACTTTATAATAGTGCTTTTCATCAGTAGACCTCAAAGTACTTCACAGTCTTTAATGTATTTATCCCCACATCTCCTCTATGAGGTACAGAAGTATTATTCCCATTTTACAGATGGGGAACAGAGGCACAGAGAGTTTAAATGACTTGCTCAGGGTCACACAGGAAGTCTGTGGCAGATCTGGGAAATTAGCCTTGATCTCCTAAATCAGGGGTGGGCAAATTACAGCCTGTGGGCCAGATCTGTCCCATCAGAGCTTTGGATCCAGCCCACAGGATTGCCAGCCCTGTGCTGCTCCCAGAAGCAGCCGGCACCATATCCCTGTGGCCTCTGGGAGGGGGCCAGAAAGCTCCATGGGCTGCCCTTGCCTGCAAATACCACCCCCTCAGTTCCCATTGGCTGAGAATGGAGAACTGCGGTCAACGGGAGCTTCAGGGGAGGTACCCCTTCCCTGAGCCTCCTGCCGCACCCCGCATCCCTCCTGCACCCCAATCCCCTTCCCTGAGACCTCTCCTGCACCCCACACCCCAACCCCCTGCCCTGATCCCCCACACTCCACATCCCTTCCTGCACCCCAACCCCTTGCCCTGAGCCCCTTCCTGCATACTACACCCCCTCTCATGCCCCACACTCCCTCCTGCACCCCAACCTCCTGCCCCAGCCCTACATTCATGTCTCTGCACGCAATTTCCCCACCCCAATGCGGCCTTCGGGCCAAAAATTTTGCTCACCATGGCCTAAATTCTTGGCTAGCACCCTAACCACTGGATCATCCTTAAAAATAGTTTATATGGAAGTCATAGAAGCCTCTCATGTAACATACGTACTGCTTATGTTGCATTCACGTATGTGTATTTTTTCCACATGCACAAACAGGCAGATATAAAAGTTTTTCCACTATTACACTGCATGTTTTGAAGTCAGGGGGGCAAAACATTGAATCATGCTGTTAACATCTTAAGCCCTGACCCTACAATGACTTACACACATGCTTAACACGCAATGTGAGTAGTCCCACTGAAGTCACATGAACAGTATGTGAAGTTCAGCACGTACATGTGTCACGGCAGGATCAAAGACTTATTTTGCAGATTGCATTGTTATCATGCTTTGGTAAGCTCCTCAGGCAAAGATGGGGGCCTTGAAAGAGACAGATGAACCAGAAGAATATACATTGCTAGATTAGAATATGATAACAGAGCCATCACTGGAAAGCCCTGACATGCAAGACCACCACAATGCAAGACCACCACAATAGCCATTTCCACATTTTAAGTCTTCAGAAGCATGAGCTGTTCTTTAGCCCTGGCTGACTCAAATATCCAATATGAGAATCCGTAATAAATCTCAGATAACAGCTACACTCTTTGGCTTATATTACATGGAATGGATGGTTTCACTGTTTTTCATGGAAATAATGGAAGAAATGGGAAATTCTGCAATTGAAGATTCACCAAAAAGCTTAATAGATTAAGGTCACAAGGGACCACTAAACATGTGCTTATGCGCTTTGCTGAATCCTAATCTCTTAGCAACACTTTTTTTTTTCTGGTGTACTTCCCAAACACGTGATCAGATGAAATGACCAGTTAGAGATTTATTACTGAGTTGCAGTGCATGTTATGAATAATAATTCTAAGCATCAGTTATAAAACAAAAGAAAAAACATACAATCCTTCCCTCATCTAATGTAACAGGGTACATTTCGGAATATGCTATCTGAACTCGACGCTTTACTAGACACCAGTAAACGTTTGCCTGAGGTTCCTTTTGTTATTCCCTTTTTCTTTATGTAGTTAAATCAGCAGGGACAAGTGTCTTTGGACAAAATGATTTTACATCAAGCAAATATTGACATAGCTTTTAAGGTCACTTGCTGCAAGGCTATGATTTAAAAAGGAAATTACATTTGATGTATGCACTTTCAAAAGTCAGTTAGAAACATATACACTGCACCCATTTTATAATACAATGCCCTGGGAGCCAGACATATTGAATGCTGTACAGAGACATTGCAATAATGAAGGTAATTATAGGAATAGGTAGGAAGGTAACAGGGGCTTAATTAGATAGAAACAGCCAGGGTATTTTAGAGAAAAAGGCAAGCGCCATGTATTTAATTAAAAATAAATTACAGCAATTTAGGTCCATAGTTATTTGGACGTGATAGCTAACAAGCTTTATTATATTTTCAAAATGACTTGAGAACTTACAGTGAGATGCACTGATAATGTCTCATCATTCAAACTTGACACCATCAACCTATCTCCTCTAAGGAGCAGCTTCTTTCTCTGACGGATTTCCTAAATTTGACAGAATGGAAAGCCACTTTATACTTTATTAGTAGTGTATTTTAGCACTTGAAAGACTTGGGGAAGGCATAAAAACAACTAGGCATACCTCTCAACCTGCTAAGACTCAAATGTTTATCAAAAGACACAAAAGGAGAGACTCAAATTATTCATGCAGAGAACTCCTTCTCTTGTATAAATAACTAACTATTTCTGTAACTTCAGCTTCATGATTTTCATTTCTGATGTTAATAACTGACAACACTAAGCAGGGGCAGCTCTAGGCATTTTGCTGCCCCAAGCATGGCAGGCAGGCTGCCTTCGGCGGCTTGCCTGTAGGAGGTCCTCTGAAGCCGTGGGACCAGTGCACCCTCTGCACGCCTGCAGGAGGTCCTCCGAAGCTGCAGGATCAGCGGACCCTCCGCAGGCAAGCTGCTCAAGGCAGCCTGCCTGCTGCCCTTGCAGCGACCGGCAGAGCGCCCCCAGTGGCTTGCCGCCCCAAGCACGCGCTTGGCGTGCTGGGACCTGGAGCTGCCCCTGACACTAAGAAAGAAGAGACTTCAGATTTGTGTAGACTGTAGGTAACTTTGGGATGAGCAACAGCCTCTGAACTAGCAGGTAGAGAAGCCGGGGGTACACATACACTGCAAACAAACAAGAAAACAAAATAACCCATCGCAGAGTCACAAAGCCCAGGTCTACAGACTCAGGCTTGTGAGGTTTGTGCTACAGTGCTAAACATAGTCGTGTAGATGCTCTCATTCAGGTTATGAAACCTGGTGAGGAGGGAGGGTATCAGAACCTGAGCTCCAGCCTGAATGAGAGGGAATGTCTACATTGCTACTTCTGGTGCCATAGCACAAGCCTGAGACTATGGATCAGAGACTCTGAGATTTGATGCTGTGGGGGGGTTCATTCTGGTTTTGCAGTGTAGATGTAACCAGGGAGGCAGATTAGGCAGTAAGGAGGATAGCTGATGAACTGAGTTATGAAGTCAAGGAGGCAGGATGTGAAGAGACGGCTTGATCAGCAGGCTCTTTGCTGCCTCACTGCACCAATACCCAGCATATCACTCTGACTCCCCAGTGCTCCTGCTCAATCCAATTATCCAGCCCCAGAAACCTGAATTAAAAAGAAAGATTGTTTGAGTCTCTGTTGTTCTGCACCTTACTCAACGATTTATACCAGTGAAGACTGTGTATAAAACACCAACATTCTGCTTTGCTAGCCATTTTCCACCCACTTTTCCACATGACTACAAAAGATGCAGGGCAACATAGTATTTGAGCAGAGAAGAAAGGAACCACCATGCATATCACAGGATTTACAATTAATCTAACAATATGATAAAAAATACTCACCCTATTATATGTATCCCTTAGCTTATCTAAGGTGACCCTCATTGTCCCTCATTTCAGGTCTCGGTCTCTTGGTCCCCAGGCAGAATGGCTTAGGGCTGCAGCAGAGTCAGTGCTGCTAGGTTGACACACGAGGGCGTTACTCAACAGAAACCCACCTAGTCAGTTAAAGAGCAGCATTGATAGCTCCAGTGGGAGTTTTGTCCAGTTTTCCTTAGCTGGAAGGATGATGGCTGTGATACAAAGCTATTGAGGTTTTAGAGGGGTAGCTGCGTTAGTCTGTATCAGTAAAAACAATGAGGAGTACTTGTGGCACCTTAAAGACTAACAAATTTATTTGGGCATAAGCTTTTGTGGGATATAACCCACTTCATCGGATGCATGGAGTGGGAAATATAGTAAGCAGGTGTGTCATGGTATGGGCCCCCACTCCGAACCTTAGCGTCCAAAAGATGGGGTACCAGCATGAACCCCCCTAAGCTTAATTACCAGTTTAGATCTTGTAGTGCTGCCACCAACCAGGACTTGCAGTGCCTGGTACACTCTGGTCCCCCCAAAACCTTCCCAGGGGACCTCAAGACACAGACCCCCTGGATCTTAACACAAGGAAAGTAAAACCTTTCCCCCACCATTGCCTCTCCCAGGGTTCCCCTTCCTGGGTTACCCTGGAAGATCACTGTGATTCAAACTCCTTGAATCTTAAAACAGAGAGAAATCAGGCTTTTCCTCCCCCCTTCTCTACTTCCTCCCACCAATTCCCTGGTGAGTGCAGACTCCCTCCCCTTGGGTCTTACACAAGATAGCCAAAAATCAATCAGGTTCTTAAAAAGAAAAGCTTTTAATAAAAGAAAAAAGTAAAAGTTGTCTCTGTAAAGTCAAGATGACAAATGTTACAGGGTCTTTCAGCTTATAGACATTAGAGAAAATCCTCCCTCCAGCACAAATACAAGTTTCAGCAACAGAGATACAATCCTTCCAGCAAATACACATTTGCAAACAAAGAAAAACAAACAAAAAGATTAAACCACCTTCCTAATTGGTACTTACTAAATTCAACAGAAGAGGCTGTTCCAGAAATTTGGAGATATCTGCTTACATGTCTGGTCCCTCTCAGAATCCAGAGAGAACAAAAACCCCGCTGAACAGCCCAAACAAAGGCTTCCCTCCACCGAGATTTGCAAGTATCTTGTCTCCTGATTGGCCCTCTTGTCAGGTGTTCCAGGTTTACTGTTTGTTAACCCTTTACAGGTCAAAGAGACATTAAACCTTGTGTTAAGATCCAGGGGGTCTGGGTCTTGGGATCCCCTGGGAAGGTTTTGGGGGACCAGAGTGTACCAGGTACTGCAAGTCCTGGTTGATGGCAGCACTACAAGATCTAAGCTGGTAATTAAGCTTAGGGGGGTTCATGCTGGTAGCCCATCTTTTGGACACTAAGGTTCAGAGTGGGGGCTCATACCATGACATGGTGTGCAGCGGTAGGATAAAGTGTAGGACCCAAAAGCCAGTAGGATTATTTTTTTCTCTCTTCTTTTCTCTCTGCTAGCTGGTTGTAAGCAGGCAAGAGAGGGTTTTTAAAATTACAGCCAGAAATTTTTTTTTCCTTCTCTCCTTTCTGGTTGTGCAGAGAGACTGCCTGAAGGCAGAGGCATTAAGGTTTAACGAGGGTCTTTTGTTAAACAAAGGGACTCCAGTTGTGAGTCAGCAAACACCAACAAAACACATTTGCAAATGAAAGGGTTTTTTTTTCCCTTTCTAACTCTATGGGAAAAACTAGTTAAAAAGGGTTAGAGGAACTCTGTTGCTAAGCAACACTGAGCTGCAGCATTCCAGACACTCAACAGCAGAGGGAACAACCAGCACAAAAAAGCAGGAACCATGAGTTTCAAGGAAGCCCTGAAACAGGAACAAATCAAAGACGCAGACCACAAGCGAGACATGGAAAGAAAACAGAAAGTAATAGAAATAAGAGAAAAAGAGGTCGAGCTGAGAGAAAGAAGAAAAAACCAAAGATGTAGCCCACCAACGAGAGAGGGAAAAGCAACAAAAAGAGGGAAAAGCAACAAAAAGAGGGAAAGCATGAAATGGAATTAGCACAGGCTAGCCAGCATGCTCCAGCCAACCCTAACAACCCTTCGCCAGTTATTGTTCCCCATCCCAAGAAATTTCCCACCTACAAGGCAGGTGATGACACCGAGGCCTTCCTAGAAAATTTTGAAAGGACCTGCTATGCGTACAGCATCTCTGAAGACCAGTACATGATAGAGCTGAGGCCACTGCTCAGTGGACCCTTAGCAGAGGTGGCGGCTAAATGCCTAGGGAAACCATGAACGATTATAAACTTTTTTCAAACCAAGGCCAGAATCAGAATGGGGATAACACCTGAGCATGCCCGTCGGCGGTTCAGAGCCCTAAGATGGAAACCAGATGTGTCATTTCCCCGACACGCCCACCACATTGGAAAGAATTATGATGCCTGGATATCAGGAACAAAAGTTAAAACTCTGGACGAGCTGCACCTCCTAATACAAATGGAGCAGTTCTTAGAGGGTGTTCCTGAGGAAACAGAAAGGTACATTCTAGATGGGAAACCCAAAACTGTAACCGAGGCGGGGGAGATTGGAGCCAAATGGGTGGAAGTGACAGAAAAGAAAAAAGCTACTGTCAAGGGGAGCGGATACCACAGGGGGCACACCGACAATAAACCCTATAACCGAGGGCAAACCAAGACCCAACCTACAACCCAAGGAAAACCCCAGACTCCCTATTATCCTATCTCACCAGTCTCCAGTGACCCTCCTCAGCCCAGTGACCAGGCAGCTGGGTGATGCGTTAAGTGTAATGAACTGGGACATATAAAGGCCAACTGCCCCAAGAACCCCAACCGAGTGCAGTTCATTACACCACTATCACACCAAAGATCCCCAGGCCCAGATGCCTTTCAAATACCCTTGGAGCGAAGGGAAATTTTGAGAGTGGGCGAAAAGAAGGTTATCGCGTGGAGAGACACAGGGGCACAAGTGTCAGCTATCCACCAATCCTTAGCGGACCCCAAATTCATCAACCCAAAGGCCCAAGTAACAATTTACCCCTTCATGTCAAAAGCTGTAGACTTGCCTACAGCTGAACTGCTTGTCCAGTACAAAGGCTGGTCAGGAATGTGGACTTTTGCAGTCTATGACAATTATCCCATCCCCATGCTACTGGGGGAAGACTTGGCCAACCAGATAAATTAGGCCAAGAGGGTGGGAATGGTTACATGCAGCCAAGCCAGGCAAGCTTCCAGACCCATCTGCATGGAGTGGAAAATATAGTAAGCAGGTGCACAAGAGGGAGGAGGGGGGATGATTGAGCTTTGATGGGGAAATGGAGATTTCACCCCCAACTGCTTACAATGTGGTAACTGGTGTCATTGCAGACAATAAGCATTATTTTTGCACACTGCTTGGGAAATTCTTTGCAGAGAGGCAGATATTTTCATGGGTATTAGTTTACGTCTTCAAAATTCTCCAGTAAATGTCTCCAATGGAAACTTTAAAAGCTAAATATTGTTTAGTGCTATCTTGACCACTCTCCTCTATTTTGTTCTTAATTTGTGTTGCAGCTCTGGGACCCTTTATCTACTTGGGGAAATTGACTTTTTGCAAGCTGCTTCTAAGATTGAGGTGTCTGACTACTGTGACCTAGAGGTTGATTCCTGGAACCTAATCAATGCATATATAGCTGACAAGATCAAAATAAATATACAGTACTTGCTTCAGTCAGTTTAAGTTAGACTGACAAACAAATCTAGCCAGCTGGCCCATCTGTCCAGTTGTTATTCATTGTTTCATCTGTTTGTCTCTTTCCACTGTATACATTTGTGCTCTTGCAGATTATTTTCTTACATCAGATTTTCTAGTGAGGTGATTTGCTGAGGTGAGCACAAGTCGTTTTTCCAAGACACCTCTGCAAAGATAATATCTGCTTTGATTTAGGAGCACCATTGGGTTCTGAAAGTGGATTATTTTATCTGTATATTTTTTCCAGACAGGACAGACCATTTTGGGGGCAAATTCTGTTATTTATCCTGATTGCTTTCCTGCATGCGTGGGCTCAACCAGAATACAAATAGTAGGAAAAACAATATGAATGATGCAGCTCTAGAGGAAGCTAACAAGGACATCTGCCTTCTGTGGTGGTAGCACAGATGTACACTCTCTTCTTTAAACTATACATGTTATAAGAAGTTGTTATGACATTTTACTTCTATGCTACCTTTTCTGCACCTCCACAAGAGAAATATCTGGCTAGATGATTCCTGTAATTATTTTGTTTAAACCAGAAATTTAGCTGTATAGGTTGTCCTTTAGTATGCTATTAAGTTTACTTCCTTAGTTTTCCCTCAAGGAAATGATTGACAACAGAATTATTGGATACAATGGGTGAAATGTTGGCCTCAGTGAAGTCAATAGTTTTGCCACAACTTCAGTGGAGCCAAGATTTCACCGAATGAGAACATAATCTTGCATTCCTCACTGAGGCCAAACTCACATTAACTTCACTGGGAGATCAGCCTCAGTAAGAGGTCCAGGTCCAGGCCCAGGCCCAGGCCCAACATTAAATAATGCAACTATCCCACAAGTCTAACAAACAGAACTATCAAAGCACTTTGTGAATAAAACAAGTGTCCTGAAAGAAAACTTATTTAAGTGACGCGGTACTGGCAAAATCTATAATATATTGTCTGTTATTTTTTTGTTATCCTAACCAGGCAAGGGGTATGTACACCCCATCACAAAGGCTCATAATGACATAGAAATACTACCAGCTTTCCTCCCTTAAATTAATGTTCTACACAACTGAAGGTAACAACAACACTAAACATCTTCTAATAAATATAAGGACCTCTGCAAAAACACGTGCACAAACATGGAAAAACACCAGAACATATATGAAGGATGAGGGGTTGCTTGTCATATTTTATGACTATTATATGTTCCATCTGTTTGTTTGTTATTGGGTGGTTTCCTCTATGATTTATATTCAAGCAGGGGTGAGTTGCACATAAGCAGGAAAGAGGACAATAGCTTCTGACAGCCTCCATTTAGTGATACTTAAAAGACAATGCAGGTGTCATTCGCTTTGAAGTTTTAACTCCCATTATTCTGAGCTAACCAGTCTATCTTGGTGGCAGTAGGTGTTTCCCAGCTTGTAACAAACAGGAAAAAATAGAAGAACGAACTTTGGCTGGATAAATGGAGAGTCCCTGAAGGTGAGGGAAGAGAGACGCAGAGACTGTTAGGGAACAGATTGAAACCCAGGCCCCAGAGGTAAAAGGAGCTGTGATAAGATTGGCCTACCTATGTGATGCTGGAACAATGTTCATAGTGGGGTGCTGAAGGTAGAAACCATAGATGTAGGTTGTTATTATTACTTCAAGCCAGGGGGTGTGGCAGCACCCCCAGCACCTATGCCTAAGCCTATAGATAAGATGGATATGCAGACTGGCCTTTTATTGAATTAAAGTCCTTTTTCTCTTTGCTGTGTTTCTGATGTTAAGATTAAACAAAAATTTGTATTGGGTCATAGTCTTGGTCACAGCTTCTGACGGGAAGAGTTGGAAGCACTGAGCCCAGCTGGGCCTACTGTTGAATCATGGTTTATGCACAGGGTAGTGTACCTTAAGAACTGAGGCAGAGTGGGAGAATCACAGGATTTCAGCCCAAGACAGATGAAGGCAAGAGGCCTAACACCTTAAGGGGTGTCCTCAGAGAGATTAGAAGAGAGAGTCAAAGGTGTTACATACAGCCACTAATGTTAACAAGAAATATTTTTTCAATTATTTTTCAAGCACTGTACCAGTACCATACATTTTAAATCAGCAGAAAAATGTTCTGCTTAATTAGTACCCACACTAATGAAGATGGAGAGAGATTTCGGGCTTCTCTCCAGGACACAGGTACCCAAAGCGTAGCCCAACAGATTAAATGTAGTCTATGGCTCTTTTCCTACAGACCAAATCTGAATGTTTATTGTTGTTGGTAAACTCAGACAGCAAGCAATTTCTAGTTTTCAATCACAGAAGATACAAGCAAATATATTACAATTATATTTATATTGTTATGAGCTGGGTGAAATCTTATTATGAGTTGAGTTAAAATCCCATTGAGAATGATAGGTGTGAACTTAAGCTTAAGCCCTCACTTAAGAAAAAGGAATATGAACCCACCCAGGAGCGTTTGCTCAGAGGAGTCCTTGTGGCACCTTAGAGACTGAAACCTGATTCTCACCAGTTTTTCCTCCTAACTGGAACAACCTATTAGATCCCAAATTTTTGGCTAACCACTTGGGTCAAAAGGGGCAACAATATACCAACTGTCTTAGCTTCAGAGGGTCAGTCATCATTTGGTGACCACACATTTACCATTTTCTATTGTTTTTCCAATCCTTGTCCAATGTATTTCAATGGAGTTTAAAAGCGGTGCTCCTACACTGCATCTTGGAAGTTCCCACACCAGCTATATATTTAACATTTGCTAGTATGTGTCATCAAAAAATCCACTTTGTTGTTTTGACCTATGCTTTCAGAACCTTTCCTTTTCTGCTTGCGTCTCTTTTTCTTCCCACCTTGACTCCCTGTTCTGATGAATCACATCTCCAGTCTCATGCTCTATTTGTACCTATTCTGGTAAGATTGTACACTCTTTCCAGAAGAGATCTTACCTATCTTTAAATTGCCAAAGAGGTGCAAGCTCTCGCTCTCTCTCTGTAATATGTATATTAAATCAAGTTCTTACTTCTGATTTTAACATGCACAACAGGAGCCCAACTAGGTACTGGCTTTGCTTATATTTAAAACGTATTCCCTCACTAAAAGCAAACATTACACAAACCCTGCTGCAATCTAGTTTTATTTCCCGGGGCAACGGTGACCAGAGGCGATTGTTCTGATAGACAGTGGGAGCCCAATGACCCTATCTACATGCATTATTTTTGTATCTTGTACATGATTTATTATTTATCCAGGACTGCTCGTCACTTCGCAGACATATAAGAAACAAGGTCTCGGCTTAGGAGTTGGGTGCAAGATCAAGAGGTCACGGTGGCCGTCAGCATCTGCCAAGTTTGAGCCTGGCTTTGTGCTGCCACCCACGAGAAGGGGGATTTTTACACAGCGCTTTGCCCTGGGCCGCGTATCCGCTCATAGTTCGGCTTCCGAGGTGCCCGTGCGCCCTGCACAGCGATACTGCTCTCGGGCAGCCACACTAGCACTGGAGCCCCTGATACCTGGGAAAGGATCCGGGATCCAGCCGCCGCAGCCCGGAACCTCCGAGGCTGCACAGCGAGCGGCTGTGTGTGAAGCCGAGAGCGGCTTAGGAGGGACCGGTTCCGGCTTCCGCACACTCACTCACCGCAGAGGAGAAGCCGGGCGGCCGCCGGAGGAGCTAGGCAGGTGAGAGGCAGCGCGGCGCTGGAGGCGGAGGGAGGTTTGTAGGCACCAGCTGCGAGCTGTGCCTGGTTCTGGATCAGCAGGGTCGGAAAGAATGCTGGGCTCTTCAGCGTTCTATTTCTGTCCCAACGTTCGACGGGGGGGCCCTCAAGTTGCTCCCCCCCATACGCGGTGGGGGTGGGAGGGGGACACAGAGAGAGAGAGAGCCTCGAGCTCCCCAGTAGGCAGTGGCAACCCCTGCAAACTTCTTGGGAGGGAGCCCCTGCTGTAGTGCTGGAGCTTATCAGCAGCCATCTCCACTCTCATTGGTTTGACTGTTGCTCAGGTTGACTGGGACATTGTGTGCCCCTGGTCCCGGAAGGGGCGGTGGGGGGCAATGAAGCTGGAGGCGGACGGTGTTCTGTAATATTTGCTTTTAGTACTTTAAACCAGGAGCCCGACTCCAAGAGATCGTCACTGTTTGAGGCCTTTGCTTCTGGTAATGCCTCGCACGCTGGATCCAAGAATCCCGCTATGATCTGTGTTAGGGCCATTGGCATGAAGTCCTGCTTGATCTCTTCTTCTGGAAACGGAGTCACGTGAAAGGCGTGACAACTCATGATTTAGGCCCCTCTTTTACTTAGAGTCCAGTAAATCATAAAATCTGCCCTGGTTCTCAGTTATTTCCAAAAACATTAAAAGTTATTTGTTTTAGTGCCTGCAACGTATGCTGGGCATTAAACAATATACCAGGTTTACTAGACAATATCCAGTTTATACTAGATATCTTGTATGAGTGTTGAAAGATTTGCACCACTTCTAGAAAACATGGCTATTTCTAAATCATGCTATTAGAAGCTACTGCTTTAGGAACTTTGTTGAAGTTTAACCAGCAAGAGTTTCCAGGATGATTGACACCAGCTTTCAAAGATGTTGCTAATATTCTGGCATAAATGAAATGTCAAACCAAAAATAATCACAAACAAAAATATGCTGCATTTTTGTTAGATGGAATATTAGTAACATAAAATCAAGCCATAAAACTACTTGAATGTGTGCCTCAAATAGTTACCTGCAATTTTAATTAAATAACAATACAGAAAAGGTGGGAGCAGTAGAGAATTTTCTTTGTTGATACCTAATTGCTGTGTACTGTGGTGAAATAGGCAGCCAGTGCCAGTAAAAGAGATGTGCCATTCACTTTAAATGGGGGGTTGCTGGTAATTTAGCTGGTGTTTACAGGGCTCTTGGGAGTCTTGCCTGAGTAAAACTTACAGGATTCAGCCTATAAAGAGCAAGACATTCAAGAAATAAAATTGGCAGGACCTTACATGTTTTGTGACTAGAGAGTATAGCTAGTGTGGTCGTTAAATAATAAATGCACAGTCATTGTACTGAATAATATAAATACCAAATGATGTTAATACAGTGGAAACATTTAAAATACAATTTCATACCGGTTCTGTTCAAAGTGATTAATAGACACCTTGATCAAATACTCCTTATAATAAAGGTTCTGGTATGCTTTTCATCTGCCTTCCCTGTATGGGGCATCGTACTGATGTGGATGTATAAATTGTCATGCATATGAATCTGGGTGATAAGGACAGCCTATTCCAAGTGTTAACATTTGAACTCATTAACTATGAAAACATTGATTTCTCTTGTGGGGGAAGCATGCTTTTATCTCTCAGTAACTCAGATGTGCAATTTGTTACAACTGACCATTATAGCCATAACAACATCATGGGTTAACATTACTGTAGTCACTCAGGCCAATATGGAATTAACAATGAGGGGAAATAGCGATTAGAGAATGGCACCAGGAGCTAGGTTTCCTGCATTCTGCTTCCAGATCTGTTGCATATTTCCTGTATATTTTTGGCAAAACATTTAACCTCGCTGAGTCTTGTCGGGGATCTCTCTTATCCCAGACGGCTCAGGTTTCGTTGTCTGACCGCAAAGAGACAGGCAACGACCAGCAAGAATCCCACTATCAAATTCTTTATTGTAGCATGCCATACAACAGAGAACTGCCCATCTCACTCCATACAGAACTAGCCCCCCCTTCACAAATGCAAACTGCTTTTTATTAGCTATTCCGTCGCGTCATCACTGTACCTTCCCAGCATTTGTTCCCAGCATACAAAACAAAGAACAACTGTTACTTCTTGATAACTTCATGCTTAGTACAAAAAAGAATACATGTTACTTTAAAAAGTGTCTGTAAGCATTTTTCTTTCCCAGCCTCTACAAGCATTCTCTTATCTAGCAAGGTCACACAGATGTCTGCTGGCCTGTCTACCCCAGCCAGTAAATTAACTAGTAGGCCTTGCTGTGTTATTGCTAAGCAGAACTAGGCCAGAACCACACTCATCAGTCTCATCTTACCCTTCTGTAAAATGAGCGTAATACCTACCTCATAGGAATGTTGAGGATTAATTAATGGTTGTAAAGTATTTTGAGATCCTCATTTGAAAAGAATGATGTGTGTGCAAAGTGTTGTTTATTATTTATTTTATAGTGTTTGAATGGGCTGTTTGATATGGTATCTTTATTAAAAGAAACCTGCACCACAATTTTTTTTAGTGCAGCTTTCTTTAAATTCACCTCTTAAGAATTTGTCACTATCTGTGTACCCAGTTGTTTTTGAACTGTGAAGTTTTTTATTAAAATTGCATTTCAGTGCCTCAGAATGTGAAATCAACAATGACAAGGTTATGTATAAATAGAAAACATTAACGTTCTTATTGTTAAATCAGTATTAAAGTAGCATGTAAATTAGTTTACAATCTGATATTGGGCTCTAAGCATCATAAATGTAACACTCCAAAGTTGCC
Organism: Gopherus evgoodei; assembly: GCF_007399415.2. NCBI lineage: Eukaryota > Metazoa > Chordata > Testudines > Testudinidae > Gopherus > Gopherus evgoodei. Next base: position 90,666,172 of record NC_044326.1, on the reverse strand, counting down.
AGCAGGAAGCTCAGCAATGCAATTTTGAATACAAAATATGGCACTCTAATACAATTTAAACCTGGTGTGAAATGCTAAGAGGTGAACAAACTGACTTATGTGGGTTATCAAAAAGCACATTTTAATATCTGGACTAGACAGTATATTGCTTTCTCTATTAGAGAGGAAGAGAGGTATTTTCCCCCCCTTAGGAAACATTTTTCTTTAGAAGTTACTAAATTCTTTAGCCCCCTACACAGAAATTTGTGGTAACACTCTCCTAGAGCCTTTTCTTCAGCAGAATAACTGTTTTGTCAAATAAGCTTTTTTGGTTTGTTTTTTCTTTTTTTTGAGTGAAATTTGAGATACGGATTTACACCTTGAGATCTCAGAAGCCATTGGTGATGGGTTTATTTCTGTTTCAGGGCTGTGATCCTAAGTTCATAGTACGCAGGTGTAGCACTATAGCCATGCTAAACCCTAATGACAGAAGTTGAGAAAGGGTACAGAAAAGTATATTTAGGGGTTCACATAACACAAGAATTAGGGGTCGCCATCTGAAGTTAATAGGAAGCAGGTTGAAAACAAAAGGAAGTATTTCTTCACACAATGCAGTCAACCTGTGGAACTCTTTGCCAGGGGATGTGTGAAGACCAAAAGTATAACTGGGTTCAGAAAAGAATTGCATAATTTCACCGAGAATAAGTCCACCAATGGCTATTAGCCAAGATGGTCAGGGATGTGACCCCATGCTCTGGATGTCTCCAACCCTGGTCTGCACTAGAAAATTAGGTCAGTTTAACTCTGTCACTTGGGTCTGAAAATACACACCCCTGAGTGGCGTTCTTAAGTTGACCTAAGTTTGTGTGTAGACAATGCTAGCTCGATGGAAGAATTCTTCTGTCAACCTAGCTACCACCCCTCGGGGAGACGGATTACCTACGCCGATGGGAGAACCCTTTCTGTCAGCGTAGATAGTATCTACACTGAAGCGCTACAGCAACACAACTTCACTGATGTATTTTAAGATTAGGCTGTGTCTACAGTGCCACTTTCTGCGCTAAAACTTTTGTCGTTCGGGGATGTAGAAAAACACCCCCCTGAGCAAAAGTTTTAGCGCTGAAAAGCAGCAGTATAGGCAGCGTCCCAATTTTATAAGGAGAGTCCCGATCTTTGGGTCTTTTTCTTACATAGGCTCCTATTACCCCCCACCCCTGTCCCAATTTTTCACACTTGCTGTCTGGTCATTCTATGTGCGATCCATTAGTAAGACACGTGGGGAAATTAAAGTAACAACAAAAAATCACCACCACTACCTTAGAGATGGGTTATATTGCAAATACTACTAAGCACAGAGCTCAGTACAGAATAGCTCTATTCAAGTCACTGGGACTACAGCTAATTCAGTGTTTGTAGGATTAGGCCCTTAAATTACATTCAAAGATGAAGGCGTGGAGCTTTCAGAGAAAGGAATGAGTGGAAGTAGATGATGCTAATATAATAGTACTGCCCTTTACAGGGCATGAACACAAATGACTAATTAATGCTTCCATATGTGTAAAATATTTGTGTGTCTGTATTGTTTTTTGTTGTTTCTGCCAGAAAGAGAAAAATGCCTAAAAAGAAGACAGGCGCACGCAAGAAGGCTGAGAATCGTCGAGAACGTGAAAAGCAGATAAGAGCTTCAAGGGGCAACATAGATTTAGCTAAACATCCTTGTAATGCTTCAATGGTAAAATAACCAAAACTACCTCTGATACCAATTTTAAATTTCTGTGAAACCAGTGATATAGTTACATTGGCTGCATTAAATTAGAAAATCATTCTTTATACTTATACGATCATTTATTTATATCATGAGCTTTGGATTTAAAAAAGAGTTTGAGTGTTTCAGTATAAATATATCTCTATTGGTTACCTAATCATAAATTGTATCAGAATCCTTACAAAAGCTGTACACTGACTGTTTTACATGGGGAAAAATAACAATTTATAATTTACATTTCACAGGAATGTGATAAATGCCAAAGGTAAATATGTTTTTTTTCTTCAGCATTTTAACCTATTTTTACTTTTAAAGATTTTGTTTAATGCTTTGTTTTGATTTTTTCATATGACAAGACGACAGAAGAATAGAGCCTTCTGCTACTTTTGTAGTTCTGTTCAAAAATTGCCTATTTGTGCACACTGTGGTAAGTGTAACTGACAAAGGAAAATACACTTTTCCCCCCTTGCACTGCTTTTGTGTTCTTATATAAAGTCTCAGTATTTTAACAAGGTCTGTCTAAAAGCTGATCATCAGCTGGTGTAAATTCATGGGGCTATGCCAATTTTACCAGCTGAGAATTTGCCCCTTGAGGCCTGATTGTGCAAACTCTTGTGCACACGAATAGTCTCAGTGACCCCAAAAGGGTTTCAGCCCTTGATCTGTGTCTCATATTTATTGTTTAAAAAAACATGTGTAGCTATTTGTTATGACAGAGTGTTCTACATTCTGGCTCTCTCTGAATAAATGGCTGTGGGATTGCTTGATGCTGAGAGCGAAGTTAAAAAGGCTGCCAAAACGCTGCTCTTTTGATCAGGAAATATTGCAGCTTTTAGCACAACGTTATTACCACTGCTTATTAGTATAAATTAAATCAGTGATAAATTGTTTGCCTTGTATGTGTACATTGTATAACTTGTTACCACAGTACTTAAGTGCATTAAAGGTCTGCCCCAAAGCCCTTTCAACTCAGCGGAAAGACTCCCACTGACAGCAGGGGGCTTTAGATCAGGTACTAAATCTTATTTGCACTGGTGCTTGCTTAAAAGGGGAGGTGATGGGGGACTAAAGATTTTCTACTTGCCATAAAGCATGTTGGTGATTTGATTTTCAGAGGTGTTGACCACCTGCAATTCCTGTTGACTTCATGGAGAGCTGCAGATGCTGAGCATTTCTGAAAAACTAGGCCATTAGTGTATAATACTATTCCACTTTATATCATAATTCATAAACCTTCTTTTTGTCATTAGAGACTACACTAAAGTGATGGACGTTCATTTTCTGCTCTTCTAGTACAGTCGTCTCCAAACTTTTTTGATCATGCACCCCTATCAGTAAAAAAAAAACTTTGAGCATGCACCCGCTGTCGTGCCGTAGCAAAACACATCTTTTAAATGGATGTTTACAGAGAGAAGAAAGTGTTCCTAAAAATATCCTACAAAAAAAGATGTAAGCGTCCAAGATTTCCCAGTAAAGACAATCAGAATTGTTTGGTACTTGTATCGTAGGGTGAGCTGCTGGTGATTCTTATATTTAGGCTGCCTAAAATGTTCCATTAAAACATTCTAAGCTTCCATTTTTTAAGAAGTTCTAAAACCATCATTGTCTGGCCTTTGAAATTAGGTAGGAACAAAGCCTGAGGGCTAGAAGCATGCATTCTGCTTTCTTGTCCCATGAAATTCTCCTGATTTATAAAGCTGTTAAAAAATGTTCTCCCCTTTAGGTGTATCATATAGGGCACCAGCTCCCCAAAAGTGCTGAAAGGGGACAGAGAGCCATGCTGATGAGACCCCAGCCACCCTTCCAAACCGAGCACATAACTCCAGCAGTCCTTCCCCACCCTTCCTGCCATTAGCTAATGTAGATTGTCATGCAGCTAAAGTATGTACTATAAGCACCTGCTGATGCTGCATGGAGGGTTTAGTTTACAGTTCCACATGATAGAATTTAATACTTTTCCTAATTTTTCCTTAAATTTTTTTTTTTTTGCATACTATGAAAGCTATGTTAAAAGAACATTACTCAGGTTGCAAAGTCAAGCACTCAAAAGCTAGGAAATGCAAGATTTGCAGTTGCCTGTGCAATATCCATTCAGCCCTTTTGTGCATATGTATTATGATAGTCTTTAGATACATGATCACACATTACTTTTTCCAGACCCCAGCCTCATCCAGTGCATAAGGTGGGTACACAAGGGAGCAGAATTACGGTTGCAGAGGTAACTCTAAATGTGGCATTTCTTAACTTGTAGAACATAAGAGCTGCCAGAGTGGGTCAGAATATAGTCCATCTTGCCCACTGTCTTGTCTCTGATAGTGGCCATACCAGAGCTTCAGGGGAGAGTACCAAAAAGGGCAATTATGGAATGGAATTATGGACCACTGTTTTCCATTCCCAGCCCCTGGTAGTCAGAGGTTTATGGTCAGCCTGGGGACGAGATTGGGTCCCTAGCCATCTTGGTTAATAGCCATAAATGGACCTATCCTCCATGAACTTATGCAGTTCCTTTTTGAACCCAGTTATACTTTTAGCCATCACAATATTTCACGGCCATGAGTGTCACAGGTTAGTTGTGCACTGTGCGAAATAGTACTTCCCCTTGTTTGTATTAAATCTGCCTGTTCATCAGGTGACCTCTGATTTTTGTATTGTGGGAAAGGGTAAATAACACTTTTGTATTCACTTTTCCCACACCATTCATGATTTTATAATTTCTATCATATCCTTCCTTATTCATCTCCTTTCCAAGCTGAACAACTGTAATCTTTTTAGCCTCTCCTTGTACGGAAGCCATTCTGTACCCTGAATCATCTTTGTTGCTCTTCTCTTAACTTTTCCAGTTCCACTATATCCTTTTTGAGATGGGACAACCAGAACTGAACATGGATTTACATGGTGGCATTATGATATTTTCTGTTTTATTTTTCATCCCTTTTCCAAATAGTTCCTAACATACTGCTAAGCCTTTTTGATTGCTGCTGCCGATTGAGTGGAGGTTTTCAGAGAACTCTCCCCAGCATTTCCATTTTTTTCAGTTTTATTTTTTCACTTGTGCATTACTTTGCACTTATCAACATTGAATTACATCTGCCATTTTGTTGCCCAGTTTTGTGAGAACTCTCTTAACTCCTCACAGTCTGCTTTGGACTTAGCTCTCTTGCATCATTTTGCATCGTCTACAAACTTTGCAACTTCACTGTTAACCTCCTTTTCCAGAACATTAGTGAATGTTGAACAACACAGGTCCCAATACAGATCCTTGGGGACCCTGCTGTTAATTTCTCTCTGTTATGAAAATTGACCATTTATTCCTATCCTTTGTTTCTTATCTTTCAACAAGTTACTGATCCGTGAAAAGACCATTTCTCTTATGCCATGGCTCAAAGAGCTTTTTGGTGAGGGACCATGTTAAAGGCTTTCTGAAAATCCAAGTACACTGTATCAAATTGGATCACTCTTATCCCCATGCTTTTTGACTCTTCAAAGAATTCCAATAGATTAGTGAGGCACAACTTCCCTTTACAAAAGCTCTGTTGACTTTTCCCTAACATGTTTATCTGTGTCTGATAATTTTGTTCTTCACTATAGTTTCTACCAATACACCCAGTACAGAAATTAGGCTTACCGTTCTGTAATTGCCAGCATCGCCTCTGGAGCCCTTTTAAAAATTGGCATTCATTAGTTAATTGCCAGTTATCTGGACCAGAGACTGACTTTAGTGATAGGTTACATACTACAATTGGTAGTTCTGAAAATTTCATATTTGAGTTCCTTCAGAACTCTTAGATGACCAGCACCTGGTTGTGGTGACTTATTACTGTTTAGGGTATCAATTTGTTATAATGGGGGACAGTAGTTCAGACTTATGCTCCAAAAGAATAGCTCTGATGTGAGTATCTTCCCCAAATCTTCAGTGAAGACTGCTGCAGCGAATTAATTGAGCGTCTCTACAATGGCCTTGATGTCCCTGAATGCTCCTTTTACACTTTTATCATCTGTGGCTCTGTTCCCTGGGTTTCCTGCTTCTGATGTACTTAAAAAAAGTACTGTTAGTTTTTGTGGCTTTAGCAAGTTGCTTCTCAAATTTTTGAGGTCTGCCTAATTATATTTTTATGTTTTACTTGCCAGAGTTTGTGCTCCTTCCTATTTTCCACATTAGGATTTGACTTCCAGATTTTAAAGGATTCCTCACCCAACCCCCTCAATGGCCTCCATTAGTCTGAAGTTTAGCCATGGTGGTATTCTTTTGGTTCTCCTCCTGTCTTTTTTGATTGGGGGTATACATTTAGTCTGAACCTCTGTTATGGTGTTTTTAAGTGGTCTTTATGCTGCTTGAAAGTATTTTACCTTTGTGAGGGCTCTTTTTGATTTTTCATCTAACTGGCATCCTCATTCTTTTGTAGTCCTTTTTTAAAAAGTTAAATGTTACTGTGCTGGCATGTTTTGGTATTTTCGCACTACAAGGATGCTAAATGTAATTATATTATGGTCACTATTACTGAGTGGTAAAAATGTTGATTGTTTGACTCTGCAATCTAAATAATGTTTTTTAATTTATGTGATTTTTGATGATTTGTGAAGTGCTGACAGGGTGCTCAGCAGGCTACAAAACACATTGTAAGACATTGGCCCAGCCCTACAGAATTTACAATCTCAGAAGTAAGGTGAGAAAGATTTGGGCCTAAATGGATAAGAAAAATAATTAATCAATTTGTTCTGAAGAATCAGAGAGGGAGGTGTGATAGCATGTTGCATATTGTTTGGCTGCATTTTTTTGTGTATCTTTTATGTACTTAAGTAACTGCTTAAATTCCCTATTTTTCACTGCTATTATATTGTCATTCACTCTAAACTGTTTTGACTCTAAATAATTATTTGTTTTGGATTAATAGGGAAAACAAAATGTATGATGAAGTCTTCAGACTGTGTTATAAAACATGCTGGCGTGTACAGTACTGGCCTTGCAATGGTGGTATGTATACAAAAGCATGTTGTCTTTCAGAAGACGAGAGCAATGTGCAGAATTCTTCAAAAATTCTATGGTCTGTGTTACACAGAAGGTCAGACTAGATCAGTGGTTCTCAACTAGAGGGCCTCGAGCAGGTTTCAGGGGGGCTTCCAAGCAGGTCCAGCATTAGACTTGCCGGGGCCCAGGGCAGAAAGCTAAAGCCCCACCACATGGGTCTGAAGCCCAGGTCCCTGAGCCCACCACCAGGGGTGGAAGCTGAAGCCTGAGCAATGTATCTTCATGGGGGCCCCAGGCAATTGTCCTGCTTGCCACCCCTTGCCGCTGACGCTGGCTTTTATATGTAGAAAACCAATTATTGCGGCACAGGTGGGCTGTGGAGTTTTTTATAACATGGGTGGGGAGGGGGGGTTGGAAAGAAAGGTTGAGAACCTCTGGACCAGATGATCATAAGGGTCCCTTCTGGTTTTGGACTCTGTGAATTGGGCTTTTACTGTTTTATAGAATAATATCAGACTAAACCTCAGATTATTATTATTCTCAATATACTAACAAAATACATTTCCATAGGACTACAAACCTAAATTAACATTTTAAATGCAGATCCTGCAAACTTTTATGTACTTAAGTAACTTTACATACATACTTGAGTAGCCCCAGTGAGCTCAGTGGGATTATTCACATAAGTAAAGTTAAACATGTATAGGATTGGAGCCTAAATGAATAAAGGGCACATTCCACTCTCCATTAAACTGGTGTAAATCTAGATTAATGCCATTGAAGCTAATGAAGTTATGTAGATTTTTAGAATGGAGTCACTGAGAACAATGTTTAACCATAAATAACTTTATTTATAGTGATTGTTCTGTAAATCAGTAGCTTATTTTCCCCTTTTCATCCCTTATATAGTTAGGTGATAAGTCCCTTTGAAATACCAAAAGTATTCTTTGTAAATGTGAATATTGCAAAAGAAATTCTTAAAAATTTAAAATTTAGGGGGATGGGACTCCTGTGTGAAAAATTTATGAAAATATATCCCTGCAGCTGCCTCCTCTAGGTAGTGGACTGTTTGCAATAACAAAATCATTCTGTGCCTTAAATATAACAGATTTTTCATTGAATCTTAACTCTGTGGGCCTGATTCTCCACTCCAGTATGTCAGTTTTATGTTGATGTAACTCCACTAAATCTCTATGCATACAGTATCTTTTGAAGTTGCTCTCATATGTGAGGTAGGAAATCTTCTGTCAGTTAAATATTAAAATTGAAGTTTGAGGTTTGTAGTTTGTGTAGTCTTATAACTTTGACTGTAAAATTAAATTGGTTATGAATGGTTTACTTAATTTTTGCCTTACTTTTCATATGTTATATGACCTTTACTATCTTAAGAGGTCAGAGTTCTAGTATAGAGTTTGTTATAAAATCTAAATAGTTGATTTAAGCTGTAAGAATAGCTTGAGTGGTTTTTGATTTGATAAATTGTATTTTTGCCAGAGCATTATCTCATATATGTCAACAAGGCTGCAAGATCATATCCATAAATTATAGGGGAGAAAGCTATTTTTCATGCATAAGATTCAAGACGTTAATGGAAAAAATAAAACAGCAAAACCAAAGCACAGTTGATTAGATTAAGTCCTGCAGAAGTGAATGCCAAGAACGTGAGCTGAATATTGAAAGGACTTGATTAGAATCTAGATACATTTCTAGCTACTGGGTATAAAAGCGAAAGAGGTATTATGCCTTACTTTCACCTTCCCTCAAACCACATGCCCCTAAAGTGGAATGAGCCCACTGATAGCCCGAGCGGAGACATGGGCACATTCTAGAGTACAGAAGCAGAATTTCTCTTTAGATATGATAGATGTTCCAATATGATGTTTTTCTGTGCTTGCAGGGTGCAATCTGTGATTTCTGTGAAGCTTGGGTCTGCCATGGTAGGAAGTGTCTCAGCACACATGCTTGTATCTGCCCTCTTGCAGATGCAGAATGCATTGAGTGTGAAAGAGGTGTCTGGGATCACGGTAAATTGTTTAAGTTTGAAGGAAAGAAAACTAATTTTTTGCGTATAGTGTCTAGACAGTGGTTCTCAACCAGGGGTCCGGGGCCCCCTAGGGGGCCACAAACAGGTTTCAGAGGGGACGTCAAGCAGGGCCAGCATTAGACTTGCTGGGGCCCAGGGTAGAAAGCTGAAGCCCAGGGCCCTGAGTTCTGCTGCCTGAAGTTGAAGCCTAAACAGTGTAGTTTCTCAAGGGCTGCTGTGGCGTGGGGCCCCAGGCAGTTGCCTGGCTTGCTACCCCCTAATGCTGGCCCTGGTTGTATATGCAGAAAAGCAGTTATTGTGGCACAGGAGGGTCATGGAGTTTTTATAGCATGTTTGGGGGGCCTCAGAAAGAAAAAAGGTTGAGAACCATTGGTCTAGATTATTGTAACTCTCAACACTTAATGTCGCATTTTACCTCTTCAAAGCTCTCCACAAATATTAGCTAATCTTCAAAACACACCTGGAAGCTCACTAAGCATCATCTCCATTTTACAATGGTTAAACTGAGACAGTTTAAATTATGTGCCCTAGAGCATATAGGTAATCTGTCTAAAATGGGATTACAACTCAGGAGTATTTATGTAATCTACTTAGACATTTATACTGCATTCATCACCTTAGTGTCTGAGAGCCTTATGTAATTATATCACTCCAACGGGTTGTGGAAACACTGGCTGTCTCTTCGGTATTCTTGCTCCTTTTCTGGCACTAGAAGATGTGTTTTGTTTCTTTTGGTACCCAGCTCCTTGATCAAACCACCTTAGTCTCCAATTGTGGGGATCCTATTGTGTATTTAAACCAAATTTATATTTTGGAGAGGGGATGTTAAGCATGGAAAAGGGATATTTTGGCCCAAATGTCAGCCATAAGCAAATCAAAATATTATAAGAATAAAATGACCAGTAGTGTTCCTTGGTTCACTTTTATGCTACCCCGTGTCATCATAAGATGTAGTATATTTCAGAGTAATGCCAGATGGACAATGTTTAATTTACGATTTTCTTCTTAAGTGTTTTGTGACAGAAGGGAACATTTATTCTTAGTCAAACCCCTGTAAAGCTCCCTAAATTGCATGAGTAAAAGAGGTTTGTTTTGTTTTTTTTTACCCATGCTTGCTCTTTTTTCTATTTGTCTTGATAAATCTTGAAGGAGGCAGAATATTCAGCTGCTCTTTTTGTCATAATTTCCTCTGCGAAGATGATCAGTTTGAGCATCAAGCCAGCTGCCAGGTTTTGGAGGCAGAGACATTTAAATGTAAGTTATCAACTTAAAACCCCTTTCACCAATGTTAAGCAGATTCATTTCTTTCTACTGTGTAATAGTACCTGCTTAGATGGTAAAATGGCCTGGTATTTCACTTGTCCAGTTTAATTATCCCAGCTAGTTAGGCAACAGGAGTTTTTCTTGTCGGTCCCTCAGAAATAACGTTGGCTCTGTCTAGCATAGCTGCACTTCCTCAGATTCCTTGTGGATCAGCTGGAACTCCTTGAATAAAAGACAGGATTTTTTTGTCAGTGTGGGTTAGCATCTGAAGAAGTGAGTTTTGAGGAGGAGCTTGGCCTATCGTGTAGAATACAGCACAGATGAAGGCATGAAGACGAATGCAAGAAGGATGGAGAAGGTGTGAGGAAGTTTTTTTATCTAAAGTCAATGGGCTTTGAATCAGGACCTATATCTATATAAAGAGACCGTTGGTTCTCTCAGTATCTCTGTGTCTAGAGCAAAGGATCAACATTCATATTTCAACAACACATACCTTAATACATAGACCAAAGAACAGGAAACTACAAGCTATCAAATTTTGATTACCATAGGGGGTCTGGTACAGCCATAAAATCATGTGGGCAAAACTTAGAAACCTCAGATGGACTTGAAACCTTGCAGGAACAGAGGAATTGTAATATCAGATCAGATTGGTGGTCTAGCTAGTCCATATCCAGCCACAGCCAATTCCAACCATTTCAGAGGAAGATGGAAAAAAAAACAAACTGGTAGTAGGCATGTATGAAACATACTGTCCATAGGATAATTTTCTAGTTAATTAGGGGATTGTTTATGCCCAACACATGAGGGTTTGTACTGCTTTCAAAACTTGGTTGTGTTTGGTTTTGTGCCTTTTTTTTTTTTTTAATTCTTGCTACCCTGACTACATGTTCTTGTGGTCCATATAAATGCCCAGTCCTTTTATGAATCTACTAAGCTCTTGGCCTCAATGGCAGCTCATGATTCAAAATATTCCTGTTTTAAATTTTATAATCTGTTTTTCTAAGTCTTCCCTCTCCTTTTCACCTCTCATCCCCTTTTTTCCCCTGCCACTGTTGCCTGAGCCTTGATTAGCTCCCCTTTATGTACTGCCAGAATGCCTTCCTGTGAGGCACCATTGGAGCAGCAACTGCTGCTCAAAAGAGATAATTTCCTCTTGATGGGTTGACTCTTCATTCACAGCTGTGACGTTACAGTGAGTGAAGAAGTTACTTTACAAGGTTAACACTATGCTTAACATTCTACAGTGCAGAGTAGTCCTAGTAGAGAGATGGACTGTGTGAGATAGTTTTATATTAAATTTAAATATTGTCAAACAGATATGGCCAATCCCACTCTAGCTACAAAAAATGTTTTATTTCATAAGTTGAAATATAAATGTAGTTGTAAAAACACAAAACAAAAAAAACAACCACCACACATTTAAAAGTGCAGACTACCTCGTGGGAATACTTTAATGTACTAATTAATATTCACAGTGCCTTTGAATATGACAGATCCCCCACCTCTGCTCAGCTTCTGGAAAAGGAAGAATCCCTACTGTTCATTTCTGAATCTTTAAAAGCTTGTTCTCACGATTGGATGAGAGTGAGATGGCGGTTTGGTTGTAAACAATGCACATGATAAACGTTTGTAAAGATTTAAAAACAAGCTGTGCATGCTTATGCATTCTTTATCCAACAAACCTCATTTAGGTATAAAATCCTATTTCATTTCGTTTACAGTACTCCCTCTTGTGGAGATAAAAACAACATGAAAATATTAAGGCAACCTAGATTTTAAAAAGACACCGTCAAAGCCCAGTTCTGCTCCTTGCTACTTGTGTATTTGCTATCAATAAAATTACACTGGATTGTATATGTAAATATATGTAATGAGTATGATTTAGATAAGGACCTGACAGACAATTCTTTATAAAACTACTGAGACAGCTCAATTTTGCAAGTTGCTAAGCATCATCAAATCCTTTTCAAATTAGGAAAATATGGGCAATCAGCATTCTGCCCTTACTTTAAATGGAATGTTACTATACAGCTCTGGTGGGGTTTTGTTTTGTTTTGTTTGTTTTGATACCATGAGGAAAAAAGAAGCAGTGAAACCACCTTGTGAACAAACTGTGGTTTCAATCATCTCCAACATGTTTGTAAAGATGTGAGAGTACAAAAATATTTGAATCTTTTAAAAAAATTGGTTTTTGGTGGGTAAGGGACCATTTGCTCCCAAACTTAAACCAAATTATTATTGAGATATTAGACTTGGTATATAAAACTCTTACAAATAGCCCAATACAACCGTAACTACAGTGAGTATGATTGTAGCAAGATACACTTATCGTAAGGACTTCAAAAATACAAAATCATTTACTTTTATACTCTATGTTCAATGTATGTTCAGAACTTCAGTGGCAGACAACTCTGCAGTTGGGTAGCTTTGGGAACTGTTGATCAGGAAAAGTTGCTGAGAAATGAAGGGTCCTTACATATTTAGCCAAATATATTATTTGAATTTCCCTGTATTATCTTTTAATTTTGTTTGATGACATTGGTGATTTTAGGCTACCCATGGAACTGGAGAGCTGATCTGGATGTATAAAGTAAAAGAAAAGAGCCAAGTTATCTTTCATTTTTAAAGATTGATGTTATCCATTTTTTCATCAGGTGTTTCCTGTAATCGGCTTGGGCAGCATTCATGCCTGCGTTGTAAGGTAAAAATATAGATACTTTAAATAACTATAATTGTAACTCCTTCTCCTTAAATGTCCTTCTGGTACCAAATCTTGTCACATCTCCCTCCGCAATATATAGAAAACTCATACCTTCTGTATGAGGTAAGGGCCATTACTTTTAATGAACCTTTTGTCCAGCACTTAAGTTTTTAAATTTCTCATTCTTGCTTTTGAGGGCATGCATCTCTCATCTCACTTGGTATTATTTTCCCCAATCACCACAAACACACCCTATCTACCCCCTGCATCCTTCAGTTCTGTTAGTGTAGCCAGGCTCTTCTCAGTTGTTTCCTGCTCCCATTTTCATACTGTCTTCAATACTGTTTCCTCTGCACGGAGCATATGATTCTCCATTCCAGTATCCCAGGCCTCCACCTTTTCCTCCTTTGGATCATTCCTAAAGTCTTCCATCAAATCAAATGTACTGTCTACCCCAACATTTTTCATTAAGGGGCAATTTAAATAAATAAAAATCAATCTAATTAACTCCATTCTCTCAGTCTCCTATTCTTACTGTGTGCGCCTCAGAGTTCAGAGCAGGAACTGTCTTTATTGAGGTGTCCTGGACAATGCTGAGCACACTGTTGGTGCTTAATTAGTACTAATTCACATTGGTGTCTTCTTTTAATTACAAACCGACTGACTGTGGGAGGGAGAGGTTCCATTTAGCAGGACAATGAACACACTGCCCTGCAAGACAGACATTTGAAGTTTAGTTTTGTTTTCTTTTAACTGTTGGACTAACCCAATACCCATATGGCTGAGGTCTATCAGACAGTGTTCCCATTGACTGAGGCCAGCCTCCTGGCTGACAACTTCCAAGACAAGGCACCCCTTGAGGGCCCTGCTTCCTCTGCCACCATCCTCTTTTCCCAGTTCCAGCATCCTCCTGGCTTCCCTTGTCCAGCACAGAAGCAGTTAGTGGATAGATTGTACTTGAATTCCAGTCCCACTATAGAAAGAACTAGTTAAATTTTAATCTCAGCCAGATTACCCTGGAGCTTTTAGAAATTTAACTTTTTTTTGCCTGCTGCTTGCTGAAGAGTATTATGTTATGACTATAACTTTTATCCTTTTCATTATCCTCTTTTTCACCCTTCAGGCTTGTTTCTGTGATGATCACACCCGAAGCAAGGTTTTTAAGCAAGAAAAGGGAAAAGAGCCTCCTTGCCCTAAATGTGGGCATGAAACTCAGGAGACAAAGGATCTGAGCATGTCAAGTAAGGACTGTCCTTGAAAGGCTAATAGAACAAATGCTGCCTCTCTGATTGAGCAAGTCAATTTACTAGGAGTCATATTTTCCTGTGTTTGAAAGCTTAATATGTTCATCTTTTTCAACTGGCAGCATGTGATGCCATTGGTGGCCGTGTAGGGATGTATGGGAATATTGAAGTTCTTGAATGCTTTGGAATGTTTTGGGGAGTTTGTCGCATTTATATTGAGAATACATTGAGTTGTTGCTGACTCTGAGCTGCAGCATCTCTTCATGAGGACTGCTATTTGTGCCTTGGATATTGACATGGTTATGAATTTGAGTGCTACTTTCAAGTTTTGGTCTAAGGAAGAAGCACCCATGATCACTGTTTACTTCTGCTCTGTCACTTCTTATTTCAGCAAGAAATATCATGCTGAAATTCATTAGAAGATACTTACATGAGTCTGTTTACTCAATACTGCTTTTCCATAAAACACACACGTTATCTTAGGTGCTATATATCTCTATATAAAATACATATTTATACAGTACCAAAAGTGTGCTCTACAGCCAAAGTTCTGGTCCTGAAGAGTTTATGATCTAAATAAGATATCTGGTATATTATTGTATGTATGAATATGTCCGGAGAGAAGATATTTTGGATGGGGAACAGCAGAAAAAGGGTCTGTCATAGTTAGGTGCTCTGACTTTAAGGATTAGACCTGAAAACAACCAATTAATGTCTCTCAAGAGACTGATCACTGTAGCCGTGGGCTGTTTGCTGACAGTGTACTCTTGAGTAGGTGGTGAAGATGGATGGTAGATGGAGAAATGTCAAATGCTCCATTGATGAGTGGGTGCTTTATGATTGAGGCTGAAGAATAAGAATTTAACTACTTTTCCATTCACAGCACGCTCTCTGAAGTTTGGCCGGCAGACAGGAGGTGAAGAGGCAGATGGAGCTTCTGGCTATGATGCCTACTGGAAGAACCTCTCATCAGGCAAGGATGGAGATGCAGGTGACCATGATGACGAATATGAAGAGGATGAAGCAGAGTATGATGATGAGGAAGACAATGAGGAGGGAGGGAAGGATTCTGAAACAGAGACCACAGATTTATTCAGTAACTTGAATTTAGGAAGGACCTATGCTAGTGGTTATGCCCACTATGAAGAATCTGAAGACTAAGATTACGTATTGGGGAGCGCTATAGCATTTGGAAGGAATAAGTATAGGAGTGCTTTATGTGTGCCACTAGAATAGCTCTACCAGGCACTTAAGCTTCAAAGTTTATTAGGGAAAAAAGGGCATGGAACTTCTGTAGAAACTCAAGGTGAGATTTGTGTGTGTGGAAGGCAAGGGTGTGGAGAGGAAAATAGATAAATGTTCATATTCATGCAAGTAACCAAAGTGGTTTTGATCTCACGATTACTGAGGGTAATAGCTTAATGTCTTCTCCCCCACCGAGTTGGAGGGTAAAGGGATTTGTTTCCATCTGTTCATCAGAAATTAAGTTATTTTTCTTGAGTAATTTTGACTGTAATTCTGTAATCTGATTTCGTAAATTATATGTAGTGGTGTAAGTGGGTGGCTGTATTTTTGGCCTACAAAATAAAAGTCAGCAGCATTCTGTAGTGAGTTTTCATAAATATTGATCTGGCCTGAGTACTTGGAAAGCACTTACTGCAGGCCTATCATGAGCCAAATATAAACTGACATTAAAATAACTTTACCATTTCATGTAGGCGAGGCAGAACAATACATTTCCCCATAACATATTTCTTGAACATTATCATTCCATGCCTTTATACATCAATCATAGACATTATGTATAGTCACCTACGCTGTCACCTACATAAGATCAAAAAGTTTATTTATCACAATAAAAATGTTAATATTCCTTCCTACCCAATAAAAGCCATCACTTTCTTTTAGTATAGTATCATCGTTTGCCAAGAGGGGTCAAAAGGGCAGTAACTAGTGTATTCTACCCCTTCACCTGCATTGCAGCAGGAAGAAATCAAAGATTCAATAAGAATCAAATCTAGGATTTTTGTTAAAATAAGATAATAGGTTGTTTGTGTTCTGTTGGACTAGCACCCTGGTCCTTGTTACATACAAGAGTGTCACAACCACAGAAGAAGTTATGCATGCTTTGGAGTGTCTTGCTGACACTGATGACTTCATAATCAAAATATTAGGAATTATTTGCTGCTTTTTACGAAAGTCAAGTGATTCTTCCAAGAAACAGTTCCAACTTAAATTGTTTAAAGTAAAAAATTGGAACTGGAACTTGGTGTAACTACAGATAAATCTTTTTTCCCTCCACTTTCTTCCAGTAATACTTTCCATACAGCAGCGACGTGTGTGTGCACACAGACACATACTTCCTGCTTTGCATGCTATGTGCATCTTCCCCAGCTTTTACTAAATTGCCTTCTTCCTCTCATCACTATTCAGGTTGACCATATTGTGCCACCTTGCAGCAGAGCCAGGTGCTTTGATCTATTCAGTTGAAGTGTCATGACACTTCAAATGGAGCTGATGGATTAAAAAGAGAAGCACTGGCGATTTTCTGTCTGATGCATTTGCAATTTAGCTGAATAATTCCTGCTTGAAAGACCAGAGAAAAAAGTGTGGCCCTATGCAAGTCACTTAGTTTCTCTGGCAGTGACTAAATACCTTTGAGGATCTGGGGCTCAGTTCCCCCAATCTGTACAAAAGGGGTAATAGTGCTTCCTCACCTCCAAAAGGCTGGTGTAAGGGTAAGTGTGAGGCATTCACATTCTACAGCGATGGTCAGGGCCGGCT
This sequence comes from Gopherus evgoodei, assembly GCF_007399415.2. Taxonomy (NCBI): domain Eukaryota; kingdom Metazoa; phylum Chordata; order Testudines; family Testudinidae; genus Gopherus; species Gopherus evgoodei. The sequence continues at coordinate 90,649,423 of NC_044326.1, read as the reverse complement.
CCAGGCACCAGCTTATCAAGCAGGTGCTTTGGGATGCCAACTCCGGGAGCGGGACGGCACTTTCAGGTATTCGGCAGCAATTTGGCGGAGGGTCCCTCACTCCTGCTCGGAGCGAAGGACCTCCCGCAGATCGCGATCGCAGCTTTTTTTTTTTTTGAGCTGCTTGGGGCGACAAAACCCCTGGAGCCGGCCCTGGCAATGGTGGGTCATATAAATGGATGAATAGACCTTCGATATCGCTATTGACCCAGCAGAATACAGAATTTCCAAATGCTGTTTTATAATTTTTAACAACACTTCATAAAATGTATTTTACATTCTCTTTATGGCAGAGGATTTCTCATTAAATAGCAATAGCACTTTGCAAATACTTTATCATTTCCTACTTACTAAAGCTCATAAGATGGTGGTGCAAATGCCATAAAGCACCATATATAGTGATGCTAGAATAGCCTAATTTGGGGTTCCTAACAAAACATGACTGAGACCAGGGGCAGCTCCAGGCCCTAGCACGCCAAGCGCGTGCTTGGGGCGGCATGCTGCAGGGGGCGCTCTGCCAGTCGCCGGGAGGGCAGCAGGCAGGGTGCCTTTGACGGCATGCCTGTGGAGGGTCTGCTGGTCCCACGGCTCCACCGAAGCCACGGGACCAGAGTACCCTCCGCAGGCACGCCTGCGGGAGGTCCACCGGAGCCGTGGGACCAGAGTACCCTCTGCAGGCATGCCTGCGGGAGGTCCACCGGAGCCGCGGGACTGGCGAGTGGCAGAGCGCCCCCCGCGGCAGGACGCCGTGCTTGGGGCGGCGAAATCTCTAGAGCCGCCCCTGACTGAGACACACAATCATGGCCTTTGCCATTTTAGTTTGGGCGTGACATCCTTCTCTCAGCTAGCTGTCTAGGAGGTGGCTTGCTCATTTCATCAATAGAAAGAGATTCCAGCCATTGTTCTGAAAAGCATCAGAAGACGCTTGACTGTAGCAATGAAAGAGGAGAAATCACAGCAGTATATTTTTCTTTGTGAGTACTAGGCACATCTTAAAAAGTGACAAAGAGCGTGTGGCACCTTATAAACTAACAGAAGTATTGGAGCATAAGCTTTCATGGGTGAATATGCATCTGACGAAGTGGGCATGCTCCAATACTTCTGTTAGTCTATAAGGTGCCACAGGACTCTGTCGCTTTTTACAGATCCAGGCTAACACGGCTACCCCTCTGATACTATGCACATCTTAGATCAACTAGTATGGAACCTCTCCTATATGCTTTGCATCCCAAATGTTTGCAAGATAACGGAAATTTAAATATAGCTAAGATGAAAAATAAACAGATGCACAGTACAACTTGTTTATGACTGAGTGAGATGATGTGCTAGTGTACGTGACAAACTGGGCCAATCACATCAAATGCTCCATGATCAAACCTCAGAAGGGAGACCAGGTGAAGCCGTGTTTCCCAAACTTTTAAAAGCTGAATCCCCCTTCAGAAAAATGAAACCAACTGGGGTCCTATTCAGTTGTTCATAAAGACCTAACCATCTGAATGTATCCATTTTCCATGTCCCCATGGCTAGTCTTTCACACCCCCATTGGGAAGTACATCCCATACTTTGGGAAATACCGAGGTAAGGAAAATGGGACAGTGGCAGTGGCTTCCTATTACGAAATATTAAATTGTGAAATCAGCAATAGCAGTGTAGGCTCCAGTTCAGCCCATCCTTAACTGTTAGGCCCAGCTATTTCCACTGGTGAATCAGTCTTCCCCTGGTGATTCTACGGACAAACGCTGACTAGTTGCAGATCTTGACTTGATACCTCATATGCAAAATAATTAAGTGCTAGGACAAAGTCTTAGAGTGCTGAAAGGATGTGTGCTCTTTCAGTTATGTTTAATACTGAAATTGTGTGTGTCATCTGCAAATGTTACTTTTTTATTCTTCACTGGAATTAAATTCTATTAATGTTCTTGGCTCCGTGAGCCAGATTTTCCTGTTGTGAAATCTGTTGCTGTCAATGGTTATGCCAGGGGCTGCTGACGTCAAAACATTAATCATCATCACCAAAGTAAAGAATTATTCATGTTCTCATTGAAATGTCCTTGCAATGGTAATCTCTTTGCAAGATAAATTCTTCTAAGCTAATTCATGTTCCTGTCTTTGCCATCACAACATCAGGATGTACTGCACACAGCAGCTATTAAGGACACCAAAACAAATTTACCAAGGCTCCAGGTAATGGGGTGTAGCAGAGCACATGCACTCATGGTTCTACCATTGACTTCTGGTATGTCCAGGGGGAGGTTATTGCCTGCCTCTGTGGCTTGGTTTCCCCAAATATAAAACAGAGACACTACTTACTTACTTACCTACCTCCAAAAGATGTGAGGTTAAGAGGCTAGACAAGTTCAAAGTGCTGTTATTTGGAGTGGGTCAACCTAATCAGTTTCTAATCAGAGAGCAGGGGACACGTCATTTCTCTCCTGAATGCCAAGTGATAATGTAATGGGTTGAGCAGTGCCTCTGGGATAATGAGTGAAGGCTGCAAATTTTGGAAAGACTTAACAACAGTTAGAAAACAGATGGATTCTCTTTATAAATGCCTCAGTGTGCACTGCTGTTTGTTCATTTTAAAAATCCCTGCCCTTGATGAAGGACAATGCCAGGCTCAAGCAAGACCAGGATAATTTCTGATGTGAAATTGGGGACCCTTGACAGTTATGAGTAACACTTCATAAACTTGGAACACTTTATGCTTTAACTGCTTTCGTTCATGACTATTTGGTGAAAGGTCTACATGGGGTCTGAAACAATTGCAGTAAAGACCCTTGAGTTTTCAGTTCCTCAAATTACACCTTCATGGTAACAGCACCTGCTTGTGATGAATTTATTCAGTGCTCCTGTGGATGTAATACACTGGAATACAAATGAAAGTGGAATTTAGCACCAGTGACAAAGTCATTTGATCAATCCCAGGGCAGAGCTGCTGTTTTTACTTCAGGCAAATTAATGTGAAGATCATTCTTATGTACTAACCAGTTTCAATTGTCCATTGACTGGCAATAAAATTAGGGTCAGAGAGAGAGCACAAGCTCAGCCAGCCTTCCCCCAATCCACTTTGTGATAAAGATTGTGGAGGCCTCCACCCAAAGCTGAAGGTAGCGGGCAGGATTTCCCATTTCCTAGAAGATGAGTTTTCACTGATCACAGACAAATGGGTCAGGAAAATAATGAGCCACAGATACTCCCTAGAGCGGAGGGCTCTACCCCATCCATTTTTTAATCCAGTCGCCCTGTCCTACAACCCAGTAAAACAATCTGATTCAGAACAAAATATCCTCTGAATACAAGAATGATAGAGAGCTTTTCCTCAGAAGAAAGTTTCTCTGGGTTCTACTCCATCATTTACTGAAGTGCACTAGGCAGTATCCGAGCCTTTCTTGATGTCACAGGCTTAACAAGTGGATGAAGAAAAAGTGTCATCCCTGTCCTGGGGGAGACTTCTTGACTTCATTAGATGTAGTAGATGCATTTCTCCATATTCCCACTGCAGACATCAGTATGGATGTTTCCTCCCATAGATGAACCTCAGAACACTCCTGTTCAGCCTGTCCTCGACCCACAGGGTTTTTATGAAGATGGTGGTGGTGATAATTGCCAGACTCAAGTCACAGGACTCTCACCACAAGGAGAAGTTAGAGAGACAGGATGAGATTTTCATTTAGACAGAAGATGACAGGTCAGGAGTGGAGAGGTAAATTTGTGAGTTATCAGAGTCCTAGAGGATTCCCATAGAAAGTGTGGGTGGAAAAGGGGAAGAAGAGGATTTTCTGAATAGCATGTTGGAGGAATGATTAGAAAGGAAAGAAGAGAGCTGTCACAAAAGTTGAGGAAGAAGAATTTCAGTAGAAGAGCAGCGTAGACAGCAGTGATAGCAGCTAACAGGTTAAGGAGAATAAGGATGATGTAGGGGACTGCGGAAGACTGTGTCACGGCCTAGCTAGGGTATCTCCGCTTTCTCGGCGGCCTTGTGGAAAGCCCCTGCTTGCTAAGTGGCCAGTCATTGTAGGACACGGCATGCCAGTTATAACTTGCTTTTAACTGGTTGAAACCAGTTTGTATGGCCTTAGGCCAAAGGGCGGGCATAGCTTGTGGGAAGTCCCTTTTTGCATATGTATGAGTTGCTTTTGTATTGTGTATATATAGCTGTATGCTCCCGATCCCGCCTTTGGACTCCAACCCAGGCCGAGCTGAGCTTCGGTGCTGGGTTCCCCGCCAAAGTGACAGCAACGCCCAGGGTCCCCGTTGCGAATGTGTCACTTTACTTTCATTAAAGCCAAATAACTCACAGTGTGCGTGGGCCTTGTTCTTGCAGAGCATCCAAGCACGTTACAGACGGAAAAACAGTTCTGAGCTTTGGTCAGGAAGAGATGATTAGAGACTTCGGTGAGAACCATTTCTTTGGAATGCAGACAGTAAATGCTCGATTGGAGAGGGTCTTGTATGGACCTGGAGGAGAGGAGCTGCAGAAAGTGATTGCAAATAGCACATTCAATGAACTTAGAAATGAAGTGGCGAAAGAAGATGGCACAAAGGGTGGGGGTTTTTAAAGATGGGACAGACTAAATTATGTTTGTGTTGTGAGGGGAAGGAGCCTGAAGAAAAGATGAGGCCAAGGGAGATCAGGAGAAAAATGGAAAAAGGTCATGGCAGCATGTGGAGTTGTTGGAGGAAGGCAGAAGAGAAACTTCTGCATCAGTGATGGAAGAGTAGGAGAGAGTGAATGGAAGGTGGGGTGAGGGAGGTCATGCTGAACTTTGTCAACATTTTCTTTGAAAAATGTCAGTAAGATCCTGCATAGAGAAGGCAGTGGAGTCGGGGGGAGGCTTTGAAGAGGGAATCAAAGGTGGCCAATAGGCATGTGATTGCAGGCATGGCAGTCAAACAAGATGAAGAAGTAAATCTGTTTAGCTCAGAAAATGGCAGAGTTCAAGCAGGCGAGAACAAATTTGTAGTGGATGAAATCAGCCAGGTTGCAGATCATCATCTGGGCTTGCTCCATAGAGAAGAGGATACTGGGGCTGAGCTACGGCTGGGGGCTGGCAGGGTAGATCTTGTGAAGGGAGAGAAGGACGAAGAAGTCAAAGTGGAGGAGAATGAAGAGAATCAGCAACTATATAAATGGAAGAGAGGTTGAGAGCAAGAGATGTTATCAACATTGGTGGACTTCAAGTTATGGAAAGGCCAGATGGCAGGTCAAGAGGGTGGGGCAGATGTTCAGGGATTGGGAACTCAGCAGAGGCAAGAGCAAAAGGGAGAAAGTGGTACTCAGTCAAGACCAAGAGTGCAAATCAAAGGAGGAGATGAAGGCAAGGAGAGGGACAGCTAAAAATCTCCAAAGCTGCTCAACAAAGAAAATGCTAAGGTACAGCAGGTCAATGGGTGTTGCTGAGAAAGATGTTGGTTGCTTAACATGGCTATATAACTCAGTATTAAAGATATAATTGAATAAGTGTAAGCCGATGGCCTGAATGAGCCATCTATTGTTGAACTACGGGAAAGACCTCAGGAGCAGGCTGTGTTTGCACAGACATGTCTACTTTGCCAAGGTGATCAATGCTGGTTGTTTGGGGTTTAAAATTCACTTTAGTCTTGGATGTAGGAATCATGAAGTGTTCTCCTTCTTGTATGACTAAAGGGCAGCATAACTAAACTTAAGATGCCTGAAACTGATGGGTCTCCCTAACTTAACATCACTCACTAAGCATGGGGCAGTGAAGTAAATCAAGTGAAATTCAGAGGTGGTGGGAACAGGTGTTTATACCTGGTGGAGAGGACTCTGTTTAAGGGTCCTACATGCCATTTGACCCCTCCCCTCCAGTACTTAAAGCTAGAGCTGGTTAGACTTAGTTGAGTCCATGTCTCTTCTCAGTGACCTTCAGAGCTGAAATCACTGATAAGCTGGTCTTAGGGGGGGCTAAACCTTAGACCTGGTGTGGACATAGTGTTCCGGTAAAGCATAACACAGAGGAGACAGTAGCAATGAGGTTCTATGCTACCTGCTGTATCTGATGTCACTAAGAACTGGGCTAGGCAATGGAACCTTAGAATATGGTTCTTCAGTTAAAGGCCATGTGGTGAGAGACACAGCAGCAGTAAAGGGACCCCGTCTGTGTCCAGCAAATCTTAGAGCTGTGACTACTACTAGACACAGCAAAACAGTAGCTGAGGTAGTAGTAGCAGCAGCAGCAGCAAAACAGCAGTGGAGGAATCACTTGTCCCACTCCTGCTCCCCAGGGGCTGGAGGTGAACTCACCTGAATGCACATCTTGACCTCAGATAACAAACCATGAGTGGGGCACAGCAGAAGAAATGGGGGAGTCGTGTTAAAGGGACAGTTGTCCATTGAACTTGCATATTGCATGGCAAAGGATGCAGCCCAAGATACTGTGGGCCAGGTGTTTTACCTATTGTTTGCTTACTTTTGAGTAATTGTTTTCCCAAATTAACGCTGTGGTCTCTTCTCCCCATAATCAAGTTTTCCTTTTGGTTCTCTCTTTCTCTCATACACATACACACACAGAATGTTTGTTGTGGAAGAATTGCCCAGGGGTGGTATTTAGTTTTCCCAGATTTCTAGGTGGAAGCTTGAGCTGGTTCTGTTTTGTAATTTTAAGAGGAACCCCTAGATATTGAACCTGGACCTTGCTGCTGTTGACGCCATCTGGCAGAAGAATTACATAAAATTGTTTGTGAGACCTTGAAATGTGGGACAGATTATATATCTTCGAGATATGAAATAAACTGTATTTTTCCTTTGCTCATCATACCAAGGATCATAGCCACCAGAGAGGAAGCTGCACTAACCCTCTAGTAGGAACATCCCATATTCAGTATTAAAGACAGGATAGATTCCTCCTGGCAAAGACAAGCATTTCCCCATGGAAACTCTGCCCTGTGGGACAGATGCAGACACTCCCACCCCAAACTGAGGGTCAGTTCTGTAATGATTATGCTTCCATCTCCTGCCAGATTGTGGAATATAAAAAGTTAGAAATGAAATGTGAACCCTTCACTTGGCTAGTTTGGAATAGGCAGAAACCCAAATACTTCAGATTATTCTAAGCAATTCATAGTTAGAGGCAGGTAAAGTGAGGTATCTAATCTAAAGCAGAACCCTACAATATTTATTCTGTTTATATTCCCGCAGGATGACATAATGAATCCCAGAAGTTTATTCAGGCAAAGTATTTTCCAGTTAGTTCTCATCAGACCTCCAGTCAATAGATTAAAAAGTGTAGCAATGTGGAATAGGCAGAAACCCAAATACTTCGGATTATTCTAAGAAATTCATAGTTAGAGGCAGGTAAAGTGAGGTGTCTAATCTAAAGCAGAACCCTATAATATTTATTCTGTTTATATTCCCGCAGGATGACATAATGAATCCCAGAAGTTTATTCAGGCAAAGTATTTTCCAATTAGTTCTCATCAGACCTCCAGTCAATAGATTAAAAAGTGTAGCAATGACAGAATGAAAATAAATAGAATATAAAGCAAAAGTGCAATATCTGTTACCAACTGGTGAAAACGAAAAGTGCTGCTTGATGTAGCTGCATAGCAAACAACATATCTTTTTAAAAACAAAGGATTACTCAATAATGCTATTTTAGAGTATCTAGGATGAATTCACAGTTTCTATATATTTTGTTGCCAACCCTATTCTATCATTAAAATAACACTCTTATTATAATGCCTTCATAATATATTAATACGACTGGCTCTAGGTTTCTGAAAATCAAAATGTAATCTCATGATCTTTTTGTATATACTGTAATTTTCTATTAGTGAAAAAAATATCAGATCACATTATTAACAACTAATAAAAAATGACACACACACACCCCACAGTGGCATTTAAATGTTGCTTAAGACTTTGCTCTGCTAGCTGAACATTGATAATACTCATTTCCTCTAGAATCAAAGATTACAGATCTCCCCATTGGGCCATTTGGTGTTTAAATAAGCAGTGTCCTACCACTAGAGGGTACTCTTGTTGAATGTTGTTAAAATATGTTTGATGTTTATGACCTCATGATTAGATCTGTGTGTAATTTTCCTATGAATCCCAACATGGATGTGATTAGTATATCCAACTTAGAATTAGATCCAAATTAATGAAAAGATGCACTACATTTCAAAAATCTTTTCAAGCAAAGCTGAGATTTTTGTGGCTTTGATTTGAAATCAAGTAAAACTTGTATCCATGCAAAATTCAGTCCATCTGAAAAAGTGCAAACCAGAACTAAAAGAAAGGTTGGCATTTATATTAGAGAATGATCTATCCTTACATGACATAGTACATAATACGTTCCATCTTGATCCTAGCAACCTGGTAAGATTGGCAGATAAAAAAACATTAATTTACCTTGGTTTTTTTCACCAGAATAATCGTTTTGCCCACATACTATTTTGTTGTGGTGTTAGTACATGAAACATTTGTCATGTTACAGCACTAATTAAAAAAAACAAACAAACAGAATGAAACCTGTTTCTGTTGAACTATGTAAACCTCTATCAAATATCCAATATGCAGTAATTGTATTAACAGGAACTGAAGTGCAAATCAGATGTGGACTGGTAGAGTTCTGTGATGGGGTCTTTTATCAACCTCATAATTCATATGAATCTGACTGCTTGGATCAAGATGGAACATTGTGCACTATGACTTGTAGGACAGATCATTGGCTGGTATAAATTGGCATAGCTCAGTTGACTTGAAGCTAAGCTGATTTACACCAACTATTTGGCTTGTGGTCTCCCTAGGCCACAACTCTGTGTTGCCCTTTTTCTGACACTAGTATCTTGTTCTGACATCGAAGTTGGTTCTTTGTTGAGTGCAAGCAGATGTCTGGGGCCCTTCAGATCAGCTTTCCAGTGAGAGAGAAGTAAGTAATGTGGAGTCTGGTACTTTCTAAATGTAACTTTTCTATTTACACATATACACCAGTCCAGCAATAGAGGTGTTCGAACAGCAGCAGGTCTGACAGATTAACAAATATCCTGTAATATTTTGAAAGCACTTTACTGAATGAAGTTAAATCATATTGAATTAGAGTTAATACCTTTGGGGTATTAGTGTTTATGTAATGTTGAGAGAACCTTGGGAATGTCTGCAAAAAGGAAGACAAGATGAACGCAATCTCTGAAAGGTGTGAGGTAATTCAAAAATCTTTTTGGAACAGTAAGTATGAAGTGGATTTCGTAGGAAGTACCTTAAGGTGAGGGGAATGCAAATTCTCCCTTCTGAGGCCAACGTTTTGAGGATATGTCCTTTGGAGAGAGACCCATTTTACAGTAATTACCCACTTCTGGAAACTCCAGGTCAAAGACCCCTGATCTGTATAAAAGGGTGGACTAAACTTGTCATGGGGCTGCTTATTCTAAGCTGAAGTTGCAATGTTAAAAGTCTGCTCTTGCCACAGCTTACTGGGATGCATGTAGAGTTGGGATGAACTTTGGTAAGCCTACTAGCATGCATATAGGTTTTTTATTGTTTTAGTATGTTTCTGTAATGCTTTCACCTTACGAAGGCTTGTTTAGAAAGAGCTGTGTGGTAGGTAACACGTGTATCAATCACTTATCAGTCTCTGAAGAGAAAGAAAGCAGGTCAGTTTAGGAGCAAAACAGTGAAAGCAGAGAACTGTTCGGCCTGCATGTACCCTGGTCAGAAGGGAGTGAGACATGGCTCTTCAACCAAAGAACAGCTGGGGAGGTGAAACCCAGAGATTGGGGGCCCTTGCTAGACCACTGAGGGGAAATACATGTGTTGTTTCCCTAAACTATGACAGCAGGCAATCCCTCTTTGCTGGGCTGAGATTCCTGAAATGACTGGTTCCCAGAAAGCAACTTTGCCCCAAGAATTAGCACTAATCAGGGACCAAGACTGAACAAACTCTCTTGCTTCTTACATAGCTTGCTCTCCCAAGACCACTGCCTCTACACAGAACCTTGCATAACCAAAACTACCACCACCGCAATGTGTCTTTCCAAAATTGAATGTTTATTCACACTGAGAAAAATCAGCATAAAAGAACTGTTCATCATTTTCTTCTCTTCTAGACATGAGATTTTTCACTTTGTGACCCAAAATAAATAAATGTAAATAACTAAAAAGCGCTTAAAACCACTTGTCAGCAGTGAACACAGGGTGAGATTTCTTCAGTATTTAGTACAAGAAATAAGGAAATAACAACTTACCCCCATGTAAGTCAAAGGGAGTTTTGTGATTAATTTCAAGGGGAGCAGGTTCTATATCTCGGCTACCACGGTATGTTACTTTTCAGCAATCCTTGTTTACAGAGCCTCTGAATGCCCATCCCAAACATGAACTTTATAAATAAAGCTTTGGTACACAAAGGCCCACATTCTGTCTTACTAAATTCAAAATACACAACTACTGAACTACTTTGTTATACATTTCTCTTTCCTTAATAAACAACTGTAAAAGGCTTGATTCAATTCTTTGTTTTGATGATGTAGAGAACAATAACTAGGAGTGGTGAGAGGCAGAGTCTCACATCTTGAATATTCTTATACATTTTGTGCTAGTATTGTAATAGAACTCACCATAGAATTCTATGAATCAACCTGAGACCCCCAATGCACTGAAACTCCACTCCGCTGGTGCTGTCTGAAGAGTCCTGTCCTCAGTTCTCATTTTGACCATCGATGGTCAGTCTTTGGTTTCAGCCTCCCATCCTGCTGTGACAGGCAGCATGAGATACTTCAGCATCTATGAATCTATGAATCTATTTACAAGATGCTAAGAACTGTTCTTTCCCTCCATGCCTGCAAACTGTGGAGGAGATGCTCTTGGCAAGGATAGGCTAGAATCCTCATTCTCTGAAGATTTCCCAGTAGATCCAGGCCTCTACAGCTTTGTTTAGCCATGCTAGCTCCAAATCTTCCCTCCTTTCCTGCCTTTACTATACTCCCAAGGGTAAAATATGGCTTTAACTCTTGCAGTTTAGGACTCATGTTTTATCCTCCTTCAGGTATAACAGTGGAACAATAGCATATAACCTATAGACCATGCATGGGGCTCCCAAACAGCACAAAACTTGCTTTGTACAATATTCATTTTTCTGTTGGTCTAATTCATATGGAAAAAAATCAACTATTTGCTACACAAACTATATTATTGGCTAGTTAAAAGAGATAGCATAGTATTAATTTAGGTTTCAGAAGCAGCTAGGTGATTGAACCATAATTAAGGTATTAAGCTACTTTTGCAGTTTCAATTACTTTTTCCATGCCTGAAAAGTAACTTTGAAGTCTCAACATAAAATTAATAAAGCATAAAGTTTTGCAGGAGTGCCAAGTGAGTAATTTCAGCTGCCCTAGGCAATCTGACCTACTTCTGAATAAACTCCCTGATTGTCTGAGGAAACACAAACACAGAAAACTAGAAATCAAAGGATCTAGTATTAAAGTATTTGTTAACTTACTAGTGTGACAAAACTGATGAAGCTGATAGAAAAGTTTATTAAATTAAATGAAGTCGCAGCATGAGAGATAATGGTACCATTCTGGTTTAGTGAATTTCAGTGGACCAAAATATGAGCAATTTTGAAGTGCATTTTTTATAGTTGAGTTAACCAGACAAGTGTGTTAATTTACAGATAAGGCAAGAGATATCTTAATAAAAATGCATGTTTCTTAGTCAAGTTGTGGTCTGGTAAAATGTTGCGTCACCCATGGAGCTGTTGAGACAAAATGTTTTCTTTCCAGAAAAGATCCCCCATCTCAAAAGCTTTCTGTGATGCAACTCCAACGGCAGGTTGCTGCTAGCCATATTAAATCTGAGGTACTGGAAATGGTATACAGCTTGACTCTGCCCCTTACAAAATGTGAGCAGCACTTACACCAGCAGTCTTATTAACTTCAGTTCAATGTGACTATTCTTGTGCATGACTGCCGCTCAAGGTGAGTAACACGAACGGACTCAGGCTCACAGTATTACAGGAGTGTTCCATAAAATAGAGGATGTGGGTACATTTAGTTAGTTAATATGAGGTGCTAGTAGATGACAGTCAAGAATAGGCAGCATTGTTCCTGGATTTTGTAGGATCAATAAAGCATTTTGCTGTGTACTTGCAAATGGCTTGCTTGTGCAGAATTCCTTACCTAGGCACAGCTCCTGCTGAAGTCATGGAAGTTTTGCTTGAATTGAGCATACTGTATGGAGCCCTTGGTTTGCACTTGAAATTCAGCTGCATTCCAGATACAAATACACCAAATCCAGAGGGAGGGAATGAGATGTACAGCACCTGCTTAACTGCCTCTGGCTTCCCCTTATGTGGTCAACCCATATTCCCATTGCAGTGAAACGTGAAGGCACAATGAGAAGCATTGATGGGGAGAGGGTATTTGAGGATTAAATGTCCTTGTTACAGATCCAGTGAACTGCTGTGAGGGGAATCTAGTTGCTGGTCACTGAGTGTATTAAGCCCCTAGGGCCTTAAAGGAGCCCAGACACTGTCCCACTATTTGGGGTCCCAAAGCATACTATTTGAGTTCAGCCCATATCCAGTACTCCCTTCTGATAGCTGGAGCCTGCAGTCTAGCTCTCTAGCCCCTGGGCACAGGGCTGACCTTTCATACTCCCCCATACCTAAACATACCTTCTCCCAGAATGCCACCCTAAAACATATGAGCCTCTGGGGTTTACAGTTTAACTCTTTCACGAGGCACGTAGCAGTTGCGAAATATCTAACACATTTTTCTTTATATTTAAACCTGCAAAGCACAAGAGCATACCGATCATTTAGAAAACAGCATCCGAACCACGATGCTGCTTACTAGCTCAGCCTTCCCTGAGGAGTCCTTGGGGGACCATCTGGGCTCAGGAAAGCAGAGACAGTCCCCACCTTGTGCAGCCCCTGTGAATTGGGTTGCTTTTCTTTCCCGTTGAACTGGGGGGAAATGGCCAGTGACCCAACCAGAGTCACTCCTTTTTTATAACTTTGAGCTTCCCTTTGTCAGGAGACCCCCCTTGCCAGCTTCAGCAGGCGATCACAAACCCCAGGCAAGTGACTTCATTGCCAAGGAGACCTCTCCCTGCCAAACCAGTTCTCCTGCTTGGGAGCCAGTTTATGGTTCAGAGCGATCCTGTTTTGATGGGAGAGCACCAAACATCAATGACTTTCTTTTGCCAATAGCCTTTGAATTTCAGCCAATGGTTCCAACACGGAATGAAAGAGACAATAGAGAAGACTGCACCTTCAAAATGGAGTTTGCAGCTTGGTAAAGACACAAGCAGAGAGTGAATCATGATACACCAGCTTTCATACTGACATTGTATAATAACTTCATAATACCAAATCAGAATGGATACATTTATACAGACAGATTCCCAAATCATCACAGTCTTTTTCCTTTAATGTGCTTTTGCAAGGGTCTGTTTGCAATAACTCTTGCTGCAGCCCCTGACTGGGAGGTTCCTCTTGGTCCTTGCCCACTACAGCTGGAGACTTCCTTCAGGTTCCCTTGGTCCTTCTTCCCAACTACTCGAAGACTATTGCTGCTGTCCATGACTGGAGGCAGAGAGGATGATGCTGCAATGAACACTTCTGGTTTAAGAGAAAAAGCACAATGTTTTTTAATTGAATATACGATGTTTTCTTAATGCCTGGTTTCTTCTTCTCTTCAGTTTTATGATATGTGACACAGTATTGTAGAATTTGAAGTAAATATTTGACTATATCATCTCTTGAGCTAGGTCTGAATCAAAAACCTGGAGCTGAACACCTCCATTTCAAATCCACTTCTAGGCAACCCTAGTATGATGTTTTCTTGCCCTCAAAGTTTATAAACTAAACAGAAGAAGGTATACAGGAATGCCCCTTCAATGGCAAAACACTAAACTGGGAAAGTAGAAACTGCTGAACTGTGCAATTGCAATGTTCAGGGCAATCACAAGGTCTGAGGTGAGGCAAACATAGTAAAAAAAGAACAGGAGTACTTGCGGCACCTTAGAGACTAACAAATTGTAAAAAAAGAAACCAGTCAATATATCACTTCATTAAAATAAACAAACCCTAAAAACCAAAAAAGCACACACCCCCCCCCGCTCCTTAGTAGATAGTCAGTAAGATGATTCCACTGTTTGTTTCATCTCACATGTATCTATTAGAAACAAGTAAACTATTTACTGGTCAGCTTTCTATTGCAGCTTATTTGAGAGGCAGCACAGTCCTGTGGAGACCTGGGTTCTATTCCTAACTCTGCTCTGACCTTTCTGTATGATCTTGGAAAAGCCACTTTACTTCTCTCTGCCTCAGTTTCCTCTTGTGTCAAATATAGATAATGATTCTTACCTTACTTTTAAAAGCATTTTGAGAGCTATAGTTGAGAAATGCGGTAAGAACTAAATATATTTGATTCAGCTATTTTGTGCACTTTCAGAACCCTTTCTGTAAAATGAGAGTGGAAGGAGTTTCTTGCAGTGCTGATGGGGAAAAGCTTGAACCAAAGTAATAATTGTGGAGAAAGTAAGTAGGGAAGACAATTTGGAAGGCTTCTGCAGCGGACTGACAATTCTGTTGTTGCCAAGTTATGAAAATCTCCATCAGAATGAGAGGGGAGTATCTATATAAAATTGTATTGTTGATTACTGATTACTCTCGCCCCTCGCTCCACCGATATGGTCACAAGGTGCCCGTTATTTACCGGGTAATGAGCGTTGGGATAGGGCGGAGGTTCGATCACTGGAGGCCCTCGGGAGGGGTGACAAGTGCCCCGAAGGTAGCAGTGGGGATAACGCAAACAATCAGTCGTGGGGTTAAAATTGAGGGTTCATTGAATGGGTCACAAGTGAGGATGAGGAACAACTTAATACTAGTTACAACTTGGGCTTACAATATAATACCAGAACAAATAACAAAAATACTGCAATTACAAACAGAAGCTGACCCTGGTACCGCTCTAGGTCCCAGTAGTTATTCAGGTCCTTCCAAGGGTTAGTAAGGGTGCTATTGGTGCTATTATTAAGCATAAATGCAATTACTCGTCTAAATAAAAACAAAATCGGACAATCTCCATCCGAGGATATTAAAGGAACTGGCGCGTGAAATTGCGAGCCCGTTAGCGAGAATTTTTAAGCAATCGATAAACTCGGGGGTTGTGCCGTATGACTGGAGGATTGCTAATGTAGTTCCTATTTTTAAGAAAGGGAATAAAAGTGATCCGGGTAATTATAGGCCTGTTAGCTTGACGTCCGTAGTATGCAAGGTCTTGGAAAAAATTTTAAGGGAGAAAGTAGTGAAGGACATAGAGGCCAATGGTAATTGGGACGAATTGCAACACGGATTTAGTAAAGGTAGATCGTGTCAAACCAATCTGATCTCCTTCTTTGAGAAGATGACGGATTACTTAGATAAAGGAAATGCGGTAGATATAATTTACCTAGATTTCAGTAAGGCGTTCGACACGGTTCCGCACGGGGAACTGTTAGTCAAATTGGAAAAGATGGGAATGAATATGAAAGTTGTAAGGTGGATAAGGAACTGGTTAAAGGGGAGACTCCAGAGGGTCGTATTGAAAGGTGAATTGTCAGGCTGGAAGGAGGTCACTAGTGGAGTCCCTCAAGGATCGGTTTTGGGACCGATCTTATTTAACCTTTTTATTACTGACCTTGGCACAAAGAGCGGGAATGTGCTAATAAAGTTTGCGGATGACACGAAGCTGGGGGGTATTGCTAACACGGAGAAGGACAGGGATACTATTCAGGAAGATCTGAACCACCTTGTAAACTGGAGTAATAGAAATAGGATGAAATACAATAGTGAAAAGTGCAAGGTTATGCATTTAGGAATTAATAATAAGAATTTTGGATATACATTGGGGGCGCATCAGTTGGAAGCGACGGAGGAGGAGAAGGACCTTGGGGTACTGGTTGATAGCAGGATGACTATGAGTCGCCAATGTGATATGGCTGTTAAAAAAGCAAATGCGATTTTGGGATGCATCAGGCGGGGTATTTCCTGCAAGGATAAGGAGGTGTTAGTACCGTTATACAAGGCGTTGGTGAGACCCCATTTGGAATACTGTGTGCAGTTCTGGTGTCCCATGTTCAAGAAGGATGAATTCAAACTGTAACAGGTTCAGAGACAGGCTACAAGGATGATCCGAGGAATGGAAAAACTGCCTTATGAAAGGAGATTCAAAGAGCTTGGCTTGTTTAGCCTGGCCAAAAGAAGGCTGCGGGGGGATATGCTTGCTCTATATAAATATATCAGGGGGGTTAACGTTAGGGAGGGAGAGGAATTATTTAAGTTTAGTACTAATGTGGGCACGAGGACGAATGGGTATAAACTGGATATTAGGAAATTTAGACTTGAAATTAGACGACGGTTTCTAACCATTAGGGGAGTGAAGTTCTGGAACAGCCTTCCGAGGGAAGTAGTGGGGGCAAAAGACTTTCCTGGCTTTAAGACAAAGCTTGATAAGTATATGGAGGGGATGTTATGATAGGATCGTTAATTTGGGCAATTGATCTTGGATTACCACCAGATAGGTCTGCTCAGTGGTCTGCGGGGAGATGTTGGATGGAATGGGAACTGAGTTACTGCAGAGAATTCCTTCTTGGGTGCTGGCTGGTGACTCTTGCCCACATGCTCAGGATTTAGCTGATCACCATATTTGGGGTCGGGAAGGAATTTTCCTCCAGGGCGGATTGGCAGGGGCCCTGGAGATTTTTCACCTTCCCCTGCAGCGTGGGGCACAGGTCGCTTGCTGGTGGTTTCTCTGCAGCTTAAGGTCTTCAAACCAATTTTTGAGGATTTCAATAACTCGGTCCTGGGATAGGGGTTGTTATAAAATTGGATGGGTGGGGTTCTGTGGCCTGCCTTGTGCAGGAGGTCAGACTAGATGATCAGATTGGTCCCTTCTGACCTATGAGTCTATGAGTCTATGAGTAAAATGCAATAAGACAACTAAAGCTCGCCGTGAGACTCCGGCTTACAACACGATTACAGGCTCAGTTAGCTAGCAAAAATAGCAGAAGTACCAAAATCAGCAGTTAGGCATACTCACACACACAGACCACAAAAGTTTCATCATCACCGGCAAAGGGGTAGGCTTCTGAGAACACGTAGCCGAGGGAGACTTCGAGTTGATCAGGCTCGGTTACAGGTACAGCTTTTTGCGTTTTCTCCCTGCCCACTCTTGCACGGTGGGCAATTTATAAGGGTAATGATGTGTCCAATTTTTTGGCCAGGTTTCTCCTAATTAGGAGATTTACAGGTGCCTCGTTACCACCCTCGGGGGGCGGGGGGGGGGGTTCCTGGAAATGGCTGACCACAAAATTTGCCTAGCCCCAACGGTAACTTTCGGAAATGTTTCTCACTTGAGAGTACGTGCAGGCTCGTTTCCTGAACATGGAGGCCAGGGCAAAAGCTGCTTAGGTCTGTGACACTAACATGTATAAACTGTGATGGCTATATATGATTGCATTGGCTAAATACACATAAGATACGGAACCTCTTCTTGTTTGGCCTCTGACAGTCATGAGAGATGTCTCCAGGAGTCTAGTTGGGGGGGTAGGAATATATAATTAAGAAATTTATAAATAAAAAGACATAGGCCACTAGGAATGGAAAGTGTTGTTTTACAAACTTATACAGGATTGTTTTAGGGGTTAAGACAAAGATGCCACATTTATTATTAATTTGTAACTATTAGCAAATACCTTAATGCTTATACACATACACTCACACACACACATACACCAAAATGTTTTGCAGCTGCTGGATAGTTACTAGTCCTGATTGCAATTTGAGTTTGCAGCTTGGGATCAGAGCTCGTGGCAGCTAACTGGCCAGGAAAGCTGAGCACGAGGAGGAGCCGGGTCTCTGTCGGGCGCGCACCGATGCTCCTTGACGTTGGTAGCAGAACGTTACCCAAAGTCTTTTATCTCACCCTTCCCTTTTTATAGGAGTTTAGTTTGGATTTAAAGTTTCTAGGTTTCGCTGTGTTACGCCGCCTCTGGGTTTGCTTGATTACCCGTCAATTGCAGGCGTGACTGTTAGCCTGGGACCTGGCTTTGATTTTTCTTTTGTTGTTTCTTTTTAGGGTGGATGCTTCTTGCTTGAGTTAGGGCTGTTGTTTAGTTTTTCAGCCCTTGGTATTTGAACTTTATTTTATCAGGACGGGCTGGTGCTGGAGGTTGATTTTATCACCCATGCATACCTTATTCACACATTTTAACTAGACTAATAAAATTACAGTATGGCTTGCAAAAATGGGGGCTGCAGCACAAGCCTTCTACAAAATGGAGTCAGCATTTTAAAATGGGTTTTGAGTTACAATATTGCACAGAAGTTACAATGTTACAATGTAGGCAAAATGGCAAGTGTAATGAAATGGTGAACAGAAGTTACAATGGTACAGTGACTAACTAAAAACAATTTTATTTACATTGGTTCTACAAAAGGGATGCAATGTGGTCTACCAATGCAAAATGGCCATTGCTAGACCTTTTCCTCCTTCTCTCCTCTGTTTACCACCACCCCTCCTCCTCTTTGATCTAGTTGCTTAAAGTTGGAATTGGCCATCTTGCAGAGACTGATGATGTAAATGCAACTATATAGCTTCACTTATGTGCCTCCAACCTGTTTGCATGAGTTCAGAAGGTATTTTGATGTCCATTCTCCTTCAGTTCAGGGCCTGTCTGTTGGGACTGCCAGCAACCAATTCTATAGAATTTTGGGTCAGATCTTCAGCTGTTGTAAATGAGCTTAGCTCCACTGGCTCTGACTCTATATATCTATATAAATAAAAAAACTTGTCTGAAACACTTTGTGCACTTCACATAGGTCAAAAAGCCAACAGATGGTTTAAAGTTTTGGTCACCATTAACCGGGGTTGCATCCAAACTAGTGACCTAGGTTGAAATTCTGCTGTCAGCTGCATCAGAGTGAATCCAGAGCAACTCCATCTACTTAGCTGGAGTGACTCTGGGTTTATAGTAATGTAAATGTGGATAGAATTTGACCCATAGAGATGGAATGCTCTAATCTCGTTATTAAAGTCAATACACTATGGGATGATGAGATACTCCTCCATACTGTATTTGAACAAACACTTAACGGTCCATTTTTATTAAATTTCTAGATTACAATCTCATCCCATTTTACAAAAACAAATTGTCACTTACTTTATCCTTTTCAGTCCCATTCTCCAGAAGCATAACATAAAAAGACCAAGAAACTTTTACTTAGCTTAGCACATACACCCATCTCCTTAGAGCAGAACAAAGAAAAGGTGCACAAACATCCCCCTTCCCTATTCAAGCACCTAACCACTAAGAGCATTTCACTGAACAAAGAAAAAAAAAGTTCTTTGTTTATTCAGGTTCATTCATTTTATATAGGCCAGATTCTCTTCTCACATACATCTATATAGTTCAGGAATAGCTATGCTGAAATGGTGTTTTATGAATGTGACAGCAGAATCAGGCTTAGCGCATGCACGTGCGCACGCGCACACACACACAAAACTTCCCTATTTTCCCTTGAAGCATTGCAAAACCCACTGCAAACACACATCCACATAGAGAATTTGAGTACAGAAAAACCACGAAAATGGTTATTTGCATTTTCAATCACATTCTTTCAGTATTACAAAACCCACTCACTCTTGCTCTCACTTTGCTTAGTCCTGTAATCTTTTTAGAGCGTATAAGTGAAGGAAATATATTTTCAAACATATAAAACAACCTTTAAAAACTAAAAGCAAGTTTGCTGGAATATTAACATAGGCATCATCAAGAAAATGTTTCCACAAAGTGTATTATAGTCAAGACAGGATATGGCAGATTTGATAATTTGAGTTTTCCAACCTATGTGATGTGAGAGAAATCTAGAGGGGGATGGTTCAGGGCACTGAAGAAGAGCAATACTAAGGCCAGGTCCACACTATAGCATTAAATCGATTTAAACAGCGTTAAATCGATTTGACGCTGTAACCGTCCACACTACAAGTCACTTAAAATCGATTTTAAGGGGTCTTAAAATCGATTTCTGTACTCCAGCTAAACGAAAGGAGTAACCCTAAACTCGATTTTACAAAATCGATTTTAAGCTAGTGTGGACGGAAATCGAAGTTAATGGCCTCCGGGAGGTATCCCACAGTGCATCAGTGGCCGCTCTGCACAGCTAAAGGAACTCTACTGCTGGCCAGGTACACAGGAAAAGCCCCGGGAACTTTTAAATTTCATTTCCTGTTTGGCCAGCGTGGAGCTCTCAGCAGCACAGGTAACAATGCAGTCTCCTGAGAATAGGAAAAGAGCTCCAGCATGGAACACACAGGAGTTATTGGATCTGATAGCTGTATGGGGAGAAGAGTCTGTGCTATCAGAACTGCGTTCCAGTAGACGAAATGAGAAAACTTTTGAAAAGATTTCTAATGCCATGAGGCAGAGAGGACATAGCAGAGACTCGGTGCAGTGCAGAGTTAAAGTGAAGGAGCTCAGATAAGCGTACCAGAAGACCAAAGCAGCAAAGGGCAGATCCGGATCTGGCCCAAAAACATGCCGCTTCTACGCGGAGCTTAACGCAATTTTAGGTAACTGCTCCACAACAAGCCCCCCCTTGTCTGTGGATTCAGAGGTGGGGGTAGTAATCTCAGCCACTGCTGATGATTCTGCGGACGGCGAATATGTGGAGGAGGACCCGGAGGAGGAGGAGATGGCAGAGACCACACAGCACTCCATTCCCCCCAACAGCCAAGATCTTTTCCTCACCCTGACAGAAGTACCCTCCCAGCCCTCTCAAGCCAGTAGCACAGACAATGAAGCCGTGGAAGCGTCCTCTGGTGAGTGTACTTTTTTAAATGAAAACCATTGCTTAAAAGCAACCGTTTTTTAATGATTGATTTGCCATGAGGGCTTGCATGCAGTAGCTGGCATTAAAGTTACTGGAAAAGTCTGTTAACATGTCTGGGGATTGAATGGAAATCCTCCATGGACATCTCTATGAAGCACTCCTGGAGGTACCCCAATAGCCTTTGCAGAAGGTTTCTGGGCAGGGCAGCCTTATTCCGTCCACCATGGTATGAAACTTTACCACGCCATGCCTGGAGCACGTAATCAGGTATCATTGCATGACAAATCCTAGCTGCGAATGGCCCCGGGGATTGCTGGCATTCAAGAAGCATAATTTCTTTTTCTCTTTCTGTTATCCTCAGGAGAGTAATATCGTTCATGGTCACCTGTTAAAAATTAATGTACTTTATTAAGGGGACAGAAATGGCCATTCCTTCGTTTCTGCTTTCTTGCTCCTTTAATAAAAAACCTTTCCTAGCAGTTAGCCATGTGGGGGATGGTAAAAATCTGCAAATTCCTACAGGGAGGTGTCTCTAATGGCGCTGAGCTTTTCAGTATTTGGGCAGCAGGAATTGTCGCTGCTGATTGCCAATGCAGAGGGGGGAGGGGGGAGGCGGTCAATTGACCTGCCAGTACAGCAGAGATGCAGATTGGGGGGAGGGCGTAGCCATTCACAATTTTCCTCTAGTGCTGAATCTTTCTGATGGCATAATAAAAGAAGCCAGAGTTTTGATTTCTAGCAGTTTGGCTGCCAAGCGTGAATGCTACCTGTTGATAGCCGGGGTACAGGGTAATAAAAGAGGTAGCAAGGTTCACTGCCATTTGACTTACCATGTCCTCCAGCAAGGTTTTTTGTACTCCCCTGACCTGCGTCTGTTGTGTTGATCTCTGACTCCACGGCCGCAAGCACTAAATACTAAAATAATCCTAAGGCGACCTTGTAGTGGAGTTACATGTGCTATGTACGGTGAATAGTCTAGTTCACTGTGAAAGAGTGTAACCATTGTTCTGTGAAATGTGTCTCTTATGATGCTTCTATCACTCTTTTCCTCCCCACACGCAGCTGCACATTTCTCCAGCCTCCCTTCTCCTGTCCAAAGGATAGGTCAGATAAGGAGGCTGAGGAAGAAGAGGACACGGAGGAGATGTTCACAGAAATAATGGCAGTAACCCGCAGTGAAAGAGCTCATCTAGGGGAGTAGAAACACGTGGTCGCAAAGTACAGGGACGCTGCCAGTGAACGTGAGGACAGGAGGGACCAACGTGAGGACAGGAGGGATGCAAAAAATGACATGTGGCGGCAGGAAGATCAGCGGTGGCGAGCAGCAATGCTGGAGCTTCTTCGTGATCAGACTGACCTCCTCCGAAGTCTGCTGGAAGAGCTGCGGGATCACAGAGTGCCACTCCAGCCCATGTTTAACCTCCCTCAGTACTCACCATGTCCCATACCTTCCACACCCAGGCGTGTAAGAACGCGTGGGGGAAGGCTTTCTGCACCTGCCCACTCCACCCCTGTGGACAGTCCAACCAAAAGGCTGTCATTACATTGAAATGCCCTTAATGGCATTTTTCTTCCCTCTTATACTCCTCCCAAACCACTCCCGGGGTACCTTTTCATTTCTTTTAATCTTAGGACATGCTATTCAAAGGCAGTGGGAGGGTGGGTTGGTAACGATAGTAAGCAAGATGTTCTGGAAGGGTGGAGGGAAGCTTGCTTGCAGCAGCAGGAGTCAATACATGGGGGGGGGGTTAATCAAGGGGAAAGAAACACATCAGTCACACCGTACCCTGGCCCATGATGAAACTCGTTTTCAGGGCTTCCTTAACTGCCTTTGTCTTCCCTTAATCTCTCCCTCCCTCTACTATCCTCCCCCCAAAACCCCTACTTATGTATTTTTAATCAGAGGCTTGTAAAAGCAGGAGGGAGGGTGGGTTGCTTACAGGGACTGACTTTTAATAAAGAATACAATGTTTTCTACAGATAGTAACTTTATTTTCCATAAGCAAGCAGTTCTGGGAGGGTGCAGTGAAGCTACCTTGTAGCAGCAGGAGTCAATACATGGGGGGGATTAATTAAGGGGAAAGAAACACAGCAGTCACACCGTACCCTGGCCCATGATGAAACTCGTTTTCAGGGCTTCTCTGATGCGTACTGCTTCCTGGTGTGATCTTCTAATTGCCCTGGTGTCTGGCTGCGCATAATCAGCGGCCAGGTGATTTGCCTCAGCCTCCCACCCCGCTATAAAGGTCTCCCCCTTACTCTCACAGAGATTGTGGAGCTCACAGCAAGCAGCAATAACATAGGGGATATTGGTTTGGCTGAGGTCTGAGTGAGTAAGTAAGGTTCTCCAGCGCCCTTTCAAACGGCCAAATGCACATTCTACCACCATTCTGCACTTGCTCAGCCTGTAGTTAAACAACTCCTGACCACTGTCCAGGCTGCCTGTGTATGGCTTCATTAGCCAGGGCATCAAGGGGTAGGCTGGGTCCCCCAGGAAAACTATAGGCATTTCAACATCTTCAACTGTAATTCTCTGGTCTGGGAAGTAAGTCCCTTGCTGCAGCCGTTTAAACAGAGTAGTGCTTCTGAAGACACGAGCGTCATGAACCCTTCCTGGCCATCCCACATGGATGTTGGTGAAATGTCCCTTGTGATCCACCAGTGCTTGCAGCACCATTGAAAAGTACCCCTTGCGGTTTATGTACTGGGCGCCCTGGTGCTCCGGTGCCAAGATAGGGATATGGGTTCCATCTATGGCCCCCCCACAGTTAGGAAATCCCATTGCAGCAAAGCCATCCACTATGACCTGCACGTTTCCCAGAGTCACAACCTTTCGTAGCAGCAGCTTAATGATTGCTTTGGTTACTTCCAGCACAGCAGCCCCCACAGTAGATTTGCCCACTCCAAATTGATTCCCGACTGACTGGTAGCTGTCTGGCGTTGCAAGCTTCCAGAGGGCTATTGCCACTCGCTTCTCCACTGTAAGGGCTGCTCTCATCCTGGTATTATGGCGTTTCAGGACAGGGGAAAGCAAGTCACAAAGTTCGAAGAAAGTGCTCTTACGCATGCGAAAGTTCTGCAGCCACTGCGAATCGTCCCACACCTGCAATACTATGCGGTCCCACCAGTCTGTGCTTGTTTCCCGGGCCCAAAATTGGCGAGGAACGGGTAGAACCTCCCCCATTACCATCAGGAGCTCCAAAGCGCGGGGGCCCGCGGTTTCGGAGAACTCGTTCTCCAAGTCCTCATCACTCTCTTCGCCGCGCAGCAGCATGCTCTCCTGCATTTCTGGCTCATGGTTCAGCATAGACAGCAGGAGAATGCGTGAACTGTTTACAACATCCGCGATCAAGGTAAAGATCTGACCAGGATCCATGCTTGCTGCAAAATGGCGTTTGCTCACTTCAACCAGTAAAAAACGCGCGAAATGGCTGTCTGCTGCTTTCAGGAAGGGAGGGGGTGAGGCTGTACCCAGAACCACCCATGACAGTGATTTTTGCCCCATCAGGTACTGGGGTAGTAACCCATAATTCCAAGGGTCAGGGAACACTGCAGGAACTGTGGGATAGGTACCCAGAGTGCAACACTCCTGAAATCGATGGACGCCAGGGAACATGGATGCACACCACCGATGTAAGGTGCCCTAGTATGGATGCGTAAAATCGATTTTATAAATCCTGTATTATAAAATCGATTTTAATAACATCGATTTTAAGCTGTAGTGTGGACGTGGGCTAAGAGAAAGTTGCATGACTCCTGACCCATCCTATGCCTATTGCAATTGTGCTTCTGTTCTCTCTGACAGTGGCTAGGCAATTGAGGCCACTAGCTTTCCCTTGCTGCTCCTGTAGCTACCTTAATGCATCTGACCACGTTTCATAGGTATAGAGATGCAGATTTAGAAAGCAGTCTGGTGACCCAAATTTCTCTTCTCCACTCCAATGGGATTCAGGTCAGTTGTAGGTTGCACTAACAGATGTCCTTATCTCAATAGCATGGTGAGCTGAGAAGTGGGGAATATTAATTCTATTATTGACCTATACAAAAGTCTGTTATTCTGGTGTGGAGATTGGATTGTGGAGGCCACCTGAGCCAACTGCAAGGTGAATTTGGTTTATAAACAGTGGGATAAGCCAAAGGATTGTAGCACAGGAGCTTATCCTCCTTTTGAAAACTTTGGTCAAAAGAAAAACCATCCCTTTCAGCTCTACCAATAAAACATTGATAGGAGCTGTTGGTTGAATATCAAGGATTGGTTTCGTCATCTCATGGCAAAATTTATTGAGGGGATAAGAGAGAAGAAAGCTCCACAAGGATCCCCACACTGAGATTCCCTCTCCTCATCTTAGCTGCCTCCCTGTCCTGCCCACTCCACCTCAGCCTCACTTCCCATAACCTCTCACACCATCGGAGGAGCCTCCAGGGCAGGAGGAATAAGGTTGTGGTGAGGGGCCTCCAGGTAGGAGGGAGAGATCTGCTCACCTCTTATTATTTGTATTTTGGTTCTGCCTAGAGATTCCAATCAAGTTCAGGGCCCCATGGTACTAGGTGCTGTAAGAGACACATAAAAGACAGCCCTTGCCCCCCCAAAGAGCTTAGCACCTAAAGAACCAAGACAGCAAAAATGTGGGATGGATGCAATGTGATTAATCCAAGGTGTCACAGCAGATCAGTAGCAGAACCAGAATAAGAATACAGATCTCCTGACCCACTACCTCCCAAACTGCCATCCCCCATTTATTTATTTTTGAATGAATGTAGCACCTGTTTCAGATGCTGGACAGAGGGCCCATGGAGGGTCCTCAGCAGAGGCACTTTTCCAATCATTTTTGGAACACAGTGTATGACCATTTTTATCTGTTGCTTTTAATTAACTCTTAACTTACTTAGATATATTAGTTTGCCTATTCTATTGTGCATTTTACCAGCTGGCCAGCAGCCTTGGAGTCTGAAATTCTCTCTAGAGGATAAGGGCAGTGAGAGGCAGGTATGCCTGCGCCGTGGTCTGGAGGAAGTCACCACTAGCTGTGAAAGGGTAATTCACTTTGAAAACCCATTACAATCTTTGATCCCTGCTAACAATGGTACTAATTATGACGGGGTTTGTGATATCGACTTCTGTCCAGCAGGGAGTGGTCTAGCATCAAACATATTTCATACAAGCCACTGAACAGCTTTCAGAAGCTATGGACTTTTGATTACTACTGATCTGAATTGGAGCTGTGTTTTAATAACCTTGTTTACAGAATGGTAGAACTCTGGCTGGAGTACAAAATACCTTTGTCCTCACTATAATTGAAGAGGCTTAAATTACACTGGTAGCAATTTTATATCTTGACATTGACCCTAGACTCTGCATATTTGCTACTATAGATTGCTTTAGTCTCTGTCTTTCTGTATAAGAAATTAGTTGTTAATCAACATCTTTTGAAAAAAAAATCAATATATAATTTAGTAATATGTGGGATTAAACAAATATTCCTTTGTTTTGACTTTGCATTTTAAGTTTTTTTTACATTTTTCTTCAAATTATCCATTGCAGTTCAAGATGCCGTTCCTTTGCAGACAGTTTAACAGCAATGTTTTAAGACCACCATACCTTTGACCTGCTGACGTTATACTTA
Source organism: Gopherus evgoodei (assembly GCF_007399415.2). Taxonomy (NCBI): domain Eukaryota; kingdom Metazoa; phylum Chordata; order Testudines; family Testudinidae; genus Gopherus; species Gopherus evgoodei. The sequence continues at coordinate 90,622,926 of NC_044326.1, read as the reverse complement.
CCTACATGCCTCCAGCTTTCATCCAGACCACATCACGTGATCCATTGTCTACAGCCAAGCTCTAAGATACAACCGCATTTGCTCCAATCCCTCAGACAGAGACAAACACCTAGAAGATCTCTATCAGGCATTCTTAAAACTACAATACCCACCTGCTGAAGTGAAGAAATAGATTGACAGAGCCAGAAGAATACCCAGAAGTCACCTACTCTAGGACAGACCCAACAGAACACCACCAGCCATCACCTTCAGCCCCCAATTAAAACCTCTCCAGTGCATCATCAAGGATCTACAACCTATCCTGAAGGACGATCCCTCACTCTCACTTGAGAGACAGGCCAGTCCTCACTTACAGACAGCTCCCCAACCTGAAGCAAAATACTCACCAGCAACCATAAACTACACAACAAAAACACTAAACCAGGAATCTATCCTTGCAACAAAGCCCATTGCCAACTCTGTCCACAGAGGACATCATCATAGCACCTAATCACATCAGCCACACCATCAAAGGTTTGTTCACCTGCACATCTACCAATATGATATATGCTATCATAAGCCAGCAATGCCCCTCTGCCATGTACATTGGCCAAACTGGCCAGTTTCTATTCAAAAGAATAAATGTACACAAATCAGACATCAAGAATTATAACATTCAAAAGCCAATCGGAGAACACTTCAACCTCCCTGGTCACTCAAAAACAGACCTCAAAGTCACAATACTCCAACAACAAAAAAATTCAAAAACAGACTAGCGAGAAACTACAGAATTGGAATTAATTTGCAAACTGGACACCATTAAATTAGGCTGAATAAAGACTGGGAGTAGACGGGTCATTACACAAAGAAAAAACTATTTCCCCATGCTAATTTTCCCCTACTCACACCTTCTTGTCAACTGTTGGAAATGCGTCATCCTGATTATCACTACAAACGTTTTTTTCTCCTGCTGATAATAGCCCACCTTAATTGATTAGACTCATTATAGTTGGTATTGCAACACCCATTTTTTCATGTTCTCTGTGTGTATATATCTTCCAACTGTATTTTCCACTGCATGCATGCAATGAAGTGGGTTTTAGCCCATGAAAGCTTGTGCCCAAATAAATTTGTTAGTCTCTAAGGGCTTGTCTACATCACAAAGTTGCAGCGCTGGTGAGGGGGTTACAGCGCTGCAACTTAGGAGGTGTACACATCTGCAGGGCATCACCAGCGCTGCAACTCCCTGTTTGCAGCGCTGGCCGTACTCCCGTTTTGTCTCGGGTGTAGAGGATCCAGCGCTGGTGATCCAGCGCTGGTAATCAAGTGTAGACACTTACCATCGCTTTTCTTGACCTCCGTGGAATAAGCAGGTATCGCAGCATACCTGAGGAAGCCTCTGGTAATCAAGCTGGTCTCCTTCCCCGGTTTGCTCTCGCGTTCCCTGAACCCCAAGCAAGCAGGTCTCCTTCCCTGCGGTTTGCAGGGTGGTTCGGGGAACGCGAGAGCAAACCGCGGTGAAGCTGGTCTCCTTCCCCGGTTTGCTCTCGCGTTCCCCGAACCCCTGTGCAAGCAGGTCTCCTTCCCTGCGGTTTGCAGGGGGGTTCGGGGAACGCGAGAGCAAACCGCGGCTAAGCTGGTCTCCTTTCCCGGTTTGCTCTCACGTTCCCCGAACCCCCCTTGAAGCCGCCCAACAGCGCTGCAGTATGGCCACATCTAACACCACTTGCAGCGCTGGTTGCTGTAAGTGTGGCCACTCTGCAGCGCTGGCCCTATACAGCTGTACTAATACAGCTGTAACAACCAGCGCTGCAAAATTTTAGATGTAGACATACCCTAAGGTGCCACAAGTACTCTTCATCCTTTTTGCTGATACAGACTAACACAACTACCACTCTGAAACTATATCTTTGAGAGAAGTCAGAATTTTCCAGGAGGGTTCTTAATTCTAAAGGAAGTGCCTCCACGTCAGAGCAATTTGTAAACAAAGGCTATGGCTACACTAGAGAGCTAGTGCAGCTGTAAGCTCTGCTAATGTAGCCACTCTAAGCCAACGGAAGAAGCTCTCCTGCCGACATAGTGCTGTCTGCACCAGAGCTTAGGTCAGTGTAATTTATGTTGCTCAGGAGTGGCTTATTCACAGCCCTGAATGACTTAAGTTAGACCAACATAATGGTAGTGTAGACGTAGCCAAAGAGCTTCTCACTAATACTCATCTTAAAAAGTGACCTTTTCTTGTTCAATACTGTCATTTCAGAGCATGATAGAAAAGCGGACTTCTAACCTTGAACTGCAACACCTTCAAAGAGTCTACTTGATGAGTGACTGCACTTTGGACTGAAGCAATTCAAATTATATCAATAAAGCTGCTGAACAGTTTAAGATAATGGAATTTCTATTGACATCAGCAAATAGGGAAAAGAATAGAAATCCTGCTCAGAGATCAGTGGCAGAATATAGGCCTCACATTATAATTAAAGGAAAGTATCTATCACAATTAGGGACCTTTTGTATTCTGACAGCACTTGAAACTGAAGCAATGACAGTCTTTAAATGGATGCCAGATAACAGCATAGAAAATAGTTCTGCAGTCACTGTGAAAGCTTTACCAATGAAACCAATTGCTTTCATGGTGCTGTGTTAGTGCCTTCCCTCTTACATAGGAAGCACAGTACATCTACATATTAACTCACTCCTGTACTTTTCTTTGGGCAGAGATCATTAGTGATGACACACAACAGTAAATGCGGTAAAGTGTCAGGAAGAACTCAGCTCTGATGACACTCAAGGGATCTAGGATATTAAATTGGATTTTACAGCAGTCTGCAGCTGTCAGATGTATACAGACTATCCTTGTCTTCTTTTTGCAAGTTACTATGCACAACACTTTTCCAAAATGCTATTTAGTTATTGTCTTAGTTTTATTTTGTGATGCCTGTCTTGATTATAAATCTAAAAGTGATGCCTCTTAAAGCACTATGTATTAATGTTTCACTTCCTTGAGTTGCCTTTAGATGTCTCTCTTTCTTATCAGCTCACTATTAGCACAGCAGGTGGCTTTGAAAGAAGCTGGGAGGATTTGCCTAAAGCAGGATTGCATGTAAAGTTAGTCACTCTCTGAGAACAAATGAGGATCTTTGAAAATGGTATATAACAAAAGTTAATGAAAAAGAGCGGCTCACTGCTTGCAGATATATCATTACTGCTTTAGAGTGTTTATGAGCAAATAAAATACATCTGCTATTGGGGACAGATTCCCCCCGCCCCCCTCAGCTTTCAAGCAATTATCTTACTTTAGAATTTCAGCACTGCTTTGCTTTGAAGTACAACCTGTATTTTAGTTATATTATTTCCACTCATGTTGGTAAAGAATTGACAAAGTTGATTTCTTAGATCTATATTCATTCTTTGAAATTTGCATTAGATTATTCTAATCACCTAGCCCCACTGTATATATTTACACAAGCACCTTTGATGTTGCAACACACCAGACTGTAATAAGATACACAGAGGGGAATATATGCCCCCGCTAAGGTGTTGGGGTTTTGTTTTGGAAACTACATTTAAACTAGAAATTCCTAGATAAAACAGTGTCACTGTCTTTATGGTTTGGGGAAAACATCTCTGAAACGATGGAAACTTGAAAGGGTCAGTTACGCCTTTGGCTATCACAAGTAGGGGGAGGGGAAGGTGTCTCTAGACAAAGAGCAGCCACCACCAATCCCTTCAGCACAGCCATCCTGGTGCACAGTGGGAAAGCAGGACTGCAGCCTCACCAATGCTTTGCCCAGACATATCTACAGGGCTGCTACTGCTGGAGTATTTTGCTCTCCAGATCATGCTTCCACTGTAGGTGAGGGAAAAGAGCTTCCTGCATCCTCTTCCCCTCTAGGACACTTGCTAGGGTTAAACATAATTAGACAGAGAATGGGACTACAAACATTTTAGACTGAGAGACAGTTGAGTGGGTTGAGTTCAGAAGCGGGATCCAGAAGCTCTTGGGTTTTATTTCTGCCTCTGAAACTTTGGTCTATGGGCAAGTTGTATTCAAGAGACAACCATGTTGGGTCATTCTTACATAACCCCCTTTCGAGTTGGCTAGTGCCTGAAACACCAAACACAGCCTCTATGTCCTACCCTTTGGTCTACAGCAACAATGACTCCAGAGCCTCTGGGCACCATTTCCCAGCCTGCTTAGGAGCCAGGATGAAGACAAAATGCCAATGGGGAGCTTTGGATGGAGTGATTTACATGATCAATTTGCTGGGCCAATTAGGAGCCAATGAGTGCTCAGTCCCTCAGTGAAAGGGGACAGGCTGACTCAGAGCCAATGGGATTAGTTTTGATTTTGGGCTGCCTGTGTTTGGAGCTGCAGAGCCTGAGTAGTCCCTAATCAATTCTCCCCGCCCCACTACACAAAGGGAGACTTAGAGCTCTTATGGGGTTAAGTATGTGACTGGAGAGTGCCAGCACCACAGAGACCAGTGATCAGGAAGGCAGAAATCCAACACACTGTAGCCCACCTGGAACCAGCCCAAACCTTCACAGGACTGCAGACCCAGAAGCCAGGAGAGGTGAAGACACCGTTTAAGCTGGCCAACATTCATAGCACTGCAGCACTTGGTGCAGGACTCATCCTCAGTTTACCATCCACCTTGAATGGTGTGAGCGAGGATACTGGGGGTCTGTGGGGAAAATATAGGAAGGTGAGGGATTTGTTATATTGCTGATGTTTTAGTATTTTAGTTAATCTTAATCCTTTTCTTCCCTAGACCCTTTGTTTTCTGTTCCCAGTAAAATCCCTTGTGATCTAGTCTTCTTTTTGAGTATGGCAATATATTAGTTGGGACTTTTATTAATGTATTGTATTGTCATAGAATATCAGGGTTCAAAGGGACCTCAGGAGATCATCTAGTCCAACCCCCTGCTCAAAGCAGGACCCATCCCCAACTAAATCATCCCAGCCAGGGCTCTATCAAACCTGACCTTAAAAACCTCTAAGAAAGGAGATTCCACCACCTCCTTAGGTAACCCATTCCAGTGCTTCACCAGCCTCCTAGTGAATAAGTTTTTTCCTAATAGCCAACCTAAACCTCCCCCACTGTAACTTGAGACCATTATTCCTTGTTCTGTCATCTGCTACTACTGAGAACAGTCTAGACCCATCCTTTTTGGAACCCCCTTTCAGGTAGTTGAAAGCAGCTATCAAATTCCCCCTTCTTCTCTTCTGCAAACTAAATAACCCCAGTTTCCTCAGCCTCTCCTCATAAGTCATGTGCTCCAGGCCTCTAATCATTTTTGTTGCCCTCCACTGGACTCATTCCAATTTTTCCAAATCCTTCTTGTAGTGTGGGGCCCAAAACTGAACATAGTACTCCAGATGAGGCCTCACCAATGCCGAATAGAGGGGAATGATCACGTCCCTCGATCTGCTGGCTATGTTCCTACTTATACAGCCCAAAATGCCATTAGCCTTCTTGGCAACAAGGGCACACTGTTGACTCATATCCAGCTTCCCTAGGTCCTTTTCTGCAGAACTGCTGCCTAGCCACTCGGTCCTTATCTGTAGCGGTGCATGGGATTCTTCTGTCCTAAGTGCAGGACACTGCACTTATCATTGTTGAACCTCATAAGATTTCTTCTGGTCCAATCCTCTAATTGGTTTTCATCCCTCTGTATCCTATCCCTACCATCCAGTGTATCTGCAACCTTGCTGAGAGTGCAGTCCATGCCTTCCTCCAGATCATTAATGAAGATATTGAACAAAACTGGCTCCAGGACTAACCCTTGGGGCACTCTGCTTGATACCGGCTGCCAACTAGACTTGGAGCCATTGATCACTACCCGTTGAGCCCGACAATCTAGCCAGCTTTCTGTCCACCTTATAATCCATTCATCCAGCCCATACTTCTTTAACTTGTCTGTGTACTGGGTTATAGTCCTTGTGACTAGAGTAAGCGTATTAGTTATTTTCCCAAGGGACAACACCTCAGGATGAAAATATTGTTTATTGGTTTGTGGCTGTTTTGTGAAGTTGACATTTACTGATAAAAATCTCATCTTTCCAAGCCTAAATATAGATTACTTGGTTCTAACAGACTCTCAGAATAATGCCTTAGAGATGTTATATATTTTAATGTAGAGTATTCATCAGATCTCTGCTTTGGGAGCAGACTGGGAGGATCTAAGATTGGGAACCCCAAATAAAATTAGTATGATACTGAAGCACCATTTAAGATAAAAAGGAAACACCTTTTTCTATCTTAGATGCTTACACAAAGAAAGCATCTAAGATAAATCAGCTGTACAAGCCATAGGTCAGCTCCCTACTTCCCCTTCTGACAGATATGGAAATTTCTTGCACTATTCTGGACAAAGTTTCAATATTTTAGGAGTTCACTGTATTAAAAGGGCAAATGTGTGTGTATTATTGTGGAATTGTATGTAGTATCTATAGGCAGGAGACATGGCTATTGTAAACTGGGGAGTGTTATGAGCTTCAAAGGAATCTTTAAAACAATGTGTCAGACAAACAAAGTTTAGTGGAATTCCCAGGAAATACTTAGAAAGAAGGGAAGGCAACTTCCCATCTCCAGACTCAATCTTCCAAAGCTGTGCTCTGAGGAGAAACCAATTATCTGCTGATCACGCTTTACGTGAGGACCAGATCAGAGGCTCGGAATAGATTTTTGAAAAGTGACTCATTCACGGCTTGTTCTTAACTTGTGACCACACAAAAACTCTTTGGTGGGATTTGAAGGACTGTTTGGTGGGGGAGGGTGATCTCTGGTAAGTATGAGTATGCGTGTAGGTTCTGTTATTGTTTGTAATGATTTTCTTTGTAATGCTTTCACCTTAAGAATGTACTTGCTTAGAAAGGGCTGAGTAACTTAACTGTGCGTAATTACGCTCTTTATAGCCTCTGAGACAGGAAGGCAAAGCAGACCTGCTGAGGCAGTCTGTCTTCCTGGGAAATTCACAGTGTAAGCAGAGAACTCTGCAGCCTGGAACTACCCCAGCCAGGAGGGAGAGAGATGCATCGCCACCCAAAAGAAGTGATGGCTGGAGAGCTGGAAGCCTAAGAGTAGGTGCCTTGTTGGACTATGGATAGGGAATATGGGTGCAATTGCCCTGAACTGTGACAGAGTTCTGTCATGGATTCTAGTGAACACCCCTTCCTGGCTATCCATTGGGATTGCTTTGAGGGGAATCCTAGCCTTTATGCTTTGGATTCCCAGAGGTGTTAAACTAATGAAACCTGAATAGAATTCATGTGAGGCAAATCCACAGTCAGTCCAGGGCTGCTCACTCAGCTGCCATGAAGCTTCTGGTTAACAGTTTAACTCCCAGCAGTTGTGAAGCACTCAACACACACTGCTCAGTCTAACCCTTTTTGCTCTTTACGTAATAGATAAGCATAGGACAGTATAGATCATACAAAAGAATAAAGCATCCCAGGCACAATGTTCCTCACTAGCTCACCCTCCCTTGGGAATCCTTTGGGGGTGGGGGTCATCTGTGTTCAGTCACATGGGCAGTCAACCAGGGTCCTCTTTGCCTACCCTGCCCCTGCAGCAGCCTCCCTCATATTAATCTAGTATAAAATGTCTCTCTCCCCAGTGTTCCTGGGGAATCTCTTTAGAGACTCCTGCTTCTTTTGTTCTGCCTTTTGGTAATTTCCCACTGCTCTCTCAATCCTCTCTCCCACCCTCACTTTCAGACAAGAGGAGGAAGTGCTTTTTCCCAGCTAGAGACCCATTGTTCCAAGGTGCTTTACTATGATCAGCTGAGTGAAGTACTGAGTGATGATTAAGGCTACGTTTTAGTCATGGGTATTTTTAGTAAAAGCCATGGACAGGTCACAGGCAGTGCACAAAAATTCTATATACTCCTGACTAAATCGTGGGAGGGGGCTGGGGGTGCCACAGGTGCTCAGGGTGTGTGGCCTGGGAACCCTGCTAGTGCTGCGGGGGTGGGGGGAGGGCATGTGGTGGCCAGAACCATGGCTGGTGCCGGGGAGAAAATGGGAGGGGTTTGGTGGTGCTAGCAGGCTCCCTATCTGACTCTTGCCTCCCTGGAAGCTGCAACATCCCCCTCCCTCAGCTCCTGGGCAGAGGCGCAGCCAGGAAGCTCTACCTCCACCCTGAGTGTTGGCTCCACAGTTCCCATTGGTCAGGAGATGGAGCCAATTGGAGCTGTGGGGAGGGTGCCTGCAGGCAGAGGTAGCGCAGAGAGCCTCGTGGCCAGGGCTCCACCTAGGAACCAAGAGATGTCACTGCTTCCGGGAAGCCCCTCACGTTAAGTGCCACCCAGAGCCCTCATCCTATCTTGCATCCCAACCCCAGCCCTGAGCCCCCTCCTACACTCAAATTCCTGCTGCTGAAGGAGGGGATGTGGTGGCCCAAGACTGCCCCAGCAGCGTCCAGGTGCTGACCGCGATGCTTAGGTGGCCCCCAAGCCAGCCACACCAGACACTGCAGAAGTCACAGAGGTCCCAGAAAGTCATGGAATCTGTGACTTCCATGACAAACTCTCAGCCTTCGTGATGATCATTCACTATTTGCCTTGGGCCTGGCATGACACAACCCTTCTAACTCACGGGCGATCCACCTACAAGTAGTCTTTCCATGAAACAGTAATTTCATATCACTTAATACAATCATCTAATATTCACAAGTGGTACTGTTGCCTGCTTTGATAATTGTAATGTTCCTCGCACAGGGTCTGGGTGGAGAGCATGGCCTAGCACTCCATGGGGTTCGGACTTAGGGCCCTTTGGGCTACCAGTGGTCTGGCAACCAAGGTTGCTTCAGGCTGTTCTCCATGTGCCTCTTCCTCTTTTCTCCTCCTCTCCCACCCCAGGTCATCTTAGACCAAGGCTTTCCCCTGTTAAGGAAATCCAAAACAAAATAAGTAAGATAAGGTTACCAATGTCCAGGGTCCATAGGTGGGGGCAAGGGGGATACTTTCCTCGCTGATTGTCTCTGAGGTAGGGGTTTTCCCTGAGAGAAGGGAACTTGTGTCAGAGCCTTTAGGCCTCCCTCTGCTCTGCGCTGCTGGAGCTATGGAATGCAAGCCTGCTCACCTCCAGCTCTGCCACCTAAATGATCGAATTTCCTATCTTTTAATTCCTCCAGCAGATGGCGCATTTGCTGCAGGTGTGGTGGAGTGGCGCTGGCTGTGCCCAAAATAATCCCTTAACCCCTTGTTGCCCAGTGTGGAGTTTGTACAGCTCATCACAATGCTATATTGATTATTTTGTTGTAAACTGATTGCTTAAAAATTCCCAGTTTACAAAGTACCTCAGGTCCTGGGCCCAGAATCCGGTCCGGTAGTATCAGAATTACAGTTTGGTTAGGAATTCTGACATGAATGGTTGGAACACTCACACTTAATAAAAATATTGAAAATTCAACTTTTCCCTAACACTGTTAGTAAAACCCAAATGTTCCAATCCAAAACAAGAATGTAGCAGTAGTACATCCTGTATCATCTTGTACGCGTACTCACACCAGTTACTGAGGAGCCCTAGAAATGAACCACCCCATGCCTTCCCATGGGGGTCCTATTCTGTCTCACCATGACAGTCCAATGGTCAAGGTCTAATTGGCCCAGTCTGCAGTCAGTCCTATTACAGGGTCTGATAAATATTCATAAGAATGATCTGCCTTCTTTGTCCATAACTAACTTCCTTACCTTAATAATATTGGTGCTTCTTTATCTTATAAGTTAGTACAGAAATCATCCCAAATTTATTAGCATATACATAGGGCCCTACCAAATTCATGGTCCATTTTGGTTAAATCTCATGGTCATAGGATTTAAAAAATAGTAAATTTCATTATTTCAGCTATTAAAATCTGAAATTTCATGGTGTTGTAACTGTAGGGGTCCTGACCCAAAAAGGAGTTGTGCGGGGGTCGGAAAGTTATTGTAGGGAGGGTTGCAGTATTGCCACCCTTACTTCTATGCAGCTGCTGGCGGGGCACCACTGTCTCTACTTTGAGATTGGACCTAGACTAGATGATTCAGTTTCTGCATTGTCTGTCTAATTTGGGAGGGTAACTCGTTGGACCAGGCACCATTTCTGCCTGTGTTCTGTACCGGGCTGAGTACACTGACAACACTTCAGTAATATGCCATATAAAACTGACCAGTTCTTCCATTTGCATGCCCTTTCCCTCATTTTGACCATATTTTTCAGTTGGCTGTTATGTCACATTTGAGTTCTGAAGAGGTTTTCAAGGGAAGCAATGGATTAGCCGTCTCTTGAGGTCTTCAAATCAAGACTGGATGCCTATGATTTAGTCAAACACTAGTTACTGGGCTCAGTACAAGGGTAATAGGGTGAAATTCTGTGACCTGTGATGTACAAAAGGTCAGGCTAAAATGATCCAATAGTCCTTTCTGATGTTAAAAATCCATGAATCAAATGGAAACATTTAAAGGTCCACATGATTTCAACAGCAAATGTATAGCACCACAGGTTACAAGTAGTATACACAGTACACTGATTTATGCCAACTGAGGATCTGGTTCATGTCTGCAGAGGGAGAGGATAGGATCAAATGAATTTTGTCAGTCAATATAAGGTGACCAGTAATCTGCATAGCTGGTCAGACTCACATGTAACAGCTACAACCTCTCTGCTGCAGCCCTTCCAACATAAGTGGGGAATCTCTTGTAAACCCTTGTGCTATGAAATCCCACAGAGGTATAGTGCAACCTTGCCACTCTATCATGAAAATTTACCATACTAAATAAAAAACCCTACTTGTCTACCCTCAGTATGACGATGATGATGATAATAAAGAAAATGTCTAACTCATATTTACCCATAAAAAATTACTTGCTGTAGTAGAAAGAGAGCACCTGAATATGAGACCTGGTATAATAGGCCTAGTGTAAGGCCTAAAGCCCAGAATTAATCACTACTAAGAGAAAGCAGAGCTAGCAGGAGTCTGCCCAAGTCAGGCGCTGCCCTGTTACAAAGCAGACGCCTGTTTGCGGGTTCACTATCTGATACGTGAACTGGGCAAGAACAGGGCTGGCTTTGCAAAAACAAAAGCACTCCTAGACTTTAACTATTCACATAAACATGTCCCAGGATGTTAGTACCAGAACACCCCAATATGAAGTTACGGTATAAACACACCCCGAAGAGGATACAGGGACACACTGATAAGGTCAGGACGACGGATAGAGATGCTTTGATCGAATCAACATGTACAAGGTCAAGGGTGGTAACTAACCACTTCAGAGTGGCCATACAAAACATGTTTGTATCGGTGTATAAAACAGGGGTAACAAAGGGGGTGTCTTCATCTGGCTGAGTGTCTTTGCTACTGAACCCAGTCTGTGGTCTTCTTGGGCAGTTCGATTGAGGTCTGCCGTATCAGCTATCTGTGCAGAGCCAGAGCAGCACACAGAGAGAACACACCTCCACAGCCAACTACTGACAACACTTCCCACTAGCAAATGGAATTTTGTATGGAAAAAAATATATTGTTTTGTAAAACAATAAGATCTCTTGACGATCAAGTCCTGGGATAGGGCTAATTACAATCACATTTCTGATTTATGTTCAGAAATTCTGACCAGGATCTCTGAATCTCTTTTTGCTGCTTATTGACAGGGATGAGATATCTATAAAATATTGTGAGGTGAGGATAAGATGAAGAGTTTCATTATCCTACAAGAATGAAAGGCTACTTCATGTCAGGTAGCATACAGAAAAACACATACATTTTGGGATAGGTAAACCATAATCAAGACACAAAGTATTTATGTTCTTGGAAGAGCATAAGGTTATATCTATGATTAAAGTTTATGAATTGCTAATTGCCTTCCCAGTGCTGTGGTTTGATATGTCTAGATTTATAGCCTCGTCTGGCTGCTAAATCAGACTGGGAAGTAGGCCCCACTCTGGTAATGGACTATGGAGCCTTGAACCTTTAGGTGACCAGTTCAAATCTAAACGGAGCTATTAGTCAGCAAAGAACCTTATGACTTGCTAGACTATGTAAAAAAAATTGCTATTCTCATTCCAGTTTTTGGTGAAGATGTTTTAATATCACAAAACATATTGTAATTAAGATTAAAAGATTGTATGCTAATGCCTTTGCACAGCTTCTCAGATCAAACTGATCAACTTGCTAGTTTCATTAGAGCTAAACTGAGGCTCTCTTTCAGGAAGGAATTAAATTTGTTTAGGAAGTTTCTAAAAGCACCAGTCTCTTTTGCTTCTAAAATACACTTGCTACAGTGTGAGATGTAAATTTGTCTCAGGACTGTTTTCAAAGTTACAGTACTAACAATCCCTCCGCTGGAGATTTCCCAGTCTGGGGGAAAGAGGGGGTAGAACCTCGACCATATTGCCAATCACCTCTTGAGGGATTGCCTCTCTGTCAGAGGTAGACCACCTGGTAATCAGATTTCACTGATGAGACTCGTCAATAGCCTTGAGGACTTGACATTATACCAGATTTGCATAGCAAGTGACTATAAGAACTGTGGATTTCAGCTGCTATTTGTTAGATTTAGTCAAAACATCTCTTGAAAGAAGAATGCATGCTGGGGATTATTTGAACCTGCTGATAGAATAATTACACGGCTAGAAGTTTGCTCACTTTATTATCACATAGGATGTTTTTAGTGGCTCTTGTAAAGTTTGAATACTCAGCTTTTTAAGTTAAGGTATCTTTTTGGGCCACTGTCACTCGGGCTAATTCGCACAATGGACAGCTTCAGGTGTGCATGGCAAGGCTTCTCCTCTGTTGTGTAAAGCGTTAGGCAAATTAAGTTGGGCCATCCAGCTCTAGCCTCACTTGTATTATCATAGCACCTAGAAGCCCCAGTCATAGACCAGGATTCCATTTTGTATACACACAGAATAAAGCCCTAAAAAGCTAGCAATCTAAGTACAAGACAAGAGACTACTGCTGTATACAGCCAGACATATGGGCGAGTACAAGGAAACCATGGCAAGACGGTGGTGGTTGTCTTTAAAAAGAGACCTAGAGAGGAGAAGCTGTCAAAAAGGCAATTGAGAGAAGGCCTACAGACAGAAGGGTGAACGAGGAACTCCTATGGGGGCATAAAGCATGATTTGGGGACAGGACATTTTGACGATCCTCAGAGAAAGGGGAGGATTCAGGTATATGGGGAAGGCAGCAGTAGAAAGTGGCGCACAATCGTGAAACAGGGCAGTCTTGTGTTCAGGGCAGGCCAAAGATTAGGCTTTTAGGGCCAGGGCGTGGAGCAAAGGGAGAACCTGGGCTCACCTGGGTTGTTGAGGAGAAGCCCATAAGAAAGGGAAAGGAACAGTTGAGCCCTGGGGAAAAGGTGGAGAAATGGGAATAGAAACTGGGGAAAACAAATGCTAATAGGAACCTTATGTCAGCATGGGTCAAGGCTGTGGTCTGGGAAAGGCAAGGAACATGATTTGTTTTGTTCTGTACTCTTTTGGCTGCCTCAAAAAGGGAGGACTTTGGTTTGGCGATAGAGCTGAATACTAGCTCAAAGCACTAGAACTGCTCTATTGCAAGAAGAAGATTACAGACAGAAGGGCAACTGAGTCACTGAGTGATTAACTTATCCTTAAGTATGTTAATTGAAGGGTGAGTTTGTAATCATCATCAATCTCAGGCAAGGGTGAAAGTAGAAATAGTAGAAAAAGGGCCCGCTATTGCCCCGGGCCCTTTAAACCGCTGCCAGAGCCCCTGGCTGATGCTGCTACCCTAGGGCTCTGGCAGCAGGGCTCTGGGGCTATTTAAACGGCCGGGGCAATAGAGGCAGCGGGAGCCCTGGGCCCTTTAAATAGCCCCCAGAGCCCTGGGGTACCAGCAGCGGGGCTCCGGCAGCTATTTAAAGGGTCCAGGACAGTAGAGACAGCGGGAGCCCGGCCCTTTCAATTGCCACCTGGGCAAGCCAGGCTGCCCTGGTGCAGCGCACCGGCTCTTGCCAGTAGGCCGTACTGGGGAGTACTGGCTTACTTTCACCTCTGAACTCAGGGCATGTCTACACTACAAACATAAGTTGACCTAACATAGGTCCTATGTTGGTCAATTTACAGCCATCTCAGTGATTACCATGATAGCCTTCCCCCAACCCTTCTGGGCTGTCAACTCCCTGCCAGGAGCACGGCAGCTGCCCAGGTTCCCAGCAAGGAGCTCTGCACCCACAGCCCAGGCAGTTGCCAGGCTCCCAGTGGGGAGCAGGGTGGCAGGTCTCAGCTGTGAGCTATCTTGTCAATTTTACATCTCCAGAGTAACCAGAGTAACCTGCAGTGTCTACACAGACACTGTGTTGTCCTGCATACACCGACATAAGCTCTATGCCTCTTGTGGAGGTGGAGTTATGTCAGTGTAGCAGGGCCTGTAGCCTTGTTCACACTGATGTATAGTGTAAGCTGCCTCACGTCAGCCTAGTTCTGCAACATAGACCAGACCTTAGTGAGGTCTGTGATTCATCCAGTCATTCTACCCTCTGAGTTTACCAGCACAAGGAAGCAGAAGGAAAAAGGGTTTTTTGGGAGCATCTGTAAGTTGGGATCCACTTGGGAAATGACACCAAATTTGAATCACTAATGCTACTCTGAGCCCCCATGAGAGACACAAAATTTCAAAGCAATCCAAGTACCAGTAAGAATTATAGAACTTTTAAAAGGGTCAAGCTTCAAAGCATATAAAATGGCAGGAATAGAAACCCTCTAGCCATTTTTATGTATTCATTGATGCATGCTCACTGTAAAAGTGCATATTTTCTGGAATACCGCTTTCAATTTGGATACCCCAAAGATTAAGTGGGTGTCATGGATCACCTTGGGAAAACTCAGCTTGAGACCTTTTGACTTGCACACACCTATAGTTTGATTTTTAGCACTGAACAAAAAAAAAAATGGACCACCTAGAAACTTTTTGAAAAATGATGGTTTTGGGGCTTTTCCCTCAACCCTCAGTTCCTGAACCCAAATTTGGGCCACTAACCCAACCCTGCATCCTCGCACCAAATTTCAGAAGAATCCAACTAAGCGCGTCAATTTTACAGGACTTCAAAAGGCCCACCTTTCAACAGAACTTGTGATGCAACCTGGACTAATAGATAATTGGACTTTTTTTTTATCATCATCAGCCTGTTTGTTTTCATCCCCCTCACTAAAGCCCCAGGTATTGCTCTATTTTTAAGAGTCCCTTAGAAAAGTAGCTGAAGTTGTAAATTGTATCTCAGTCTTTAAAAAGAAACAGGCACATTCTCTTTCCAAAATGGAGCAAATAAGCAAGATGACAATTATCTGGTTAAAAGAAAAGGAATACAATCACCTTTCCATTTGTTTATCAATACATGTTGACAGCATGCAAACATATTGAAGTATATAGTTGGGTTTTCAGTCAGGAAAGGGGTAGACATAATGGGTAACATTTTCAAGA
Source organism: Gopherus evgoodei (assembly GCF_007399415.2). Taxonomy (NCBI): domain Eukaryota; kingdom Metazoa; phylum Chordata; order Testudines; family Testudinidae; genus Gopherus; species Gopherus evgoodei. Next base: position 90,607,519 of record NC_044326.1, on the reverse strand, counting down.
GTGCTTGAAAAGTCCTATTTTTAAAAGTGACTGATGCACTTAGGGCTAGATTCACAAAAGGGACTTGGACTCTGATTTCTTCCTTAAATTGATGTCAGAAGTTGAGCATTGAAACCCAAAGTGTAAAAAACAAAACAAAACAAACAAAAAAACAATCCAACAACAAGGAGGCAGTAACAGATTTAATATGAGTAAAAAGGAAGGTAATGCGAGTGGCCTTGGGTTGTTACAGCTAACCATGCAATCTAAAAACAAGCTTGTTATGCTGTAGGCCTCACCAGCTTAGACTAGTTTTCTTCCCAGATGTCAGACATGATATGTCAGACTGGTCTGCATTAAACCATAAGACCAGTCTGAGTCATCTATTTTCTTTAAAGAAAGCTGCACACTTTCTCAGCACTCCAGTATGAAAGTGTACATAGTAAATCCATATATAAAATGTTTGATGGATGGGGCAGGAAGGAAGAGGAAGGTAAAGGGTGTTAAAATTACCATTTCCGAGCATTCTGCTTCTGCTGAAAAATTATATTGTTTGTGACTCTAGTATAGAATCATAGAAGATTAGGGTTGGAAGAGACCTCAAAAGGTCATGTAGTCCAATCCCTTGCTTAAAGCAGGACCAACCCCAACTAAATCATCCAAGCCAGGGCTTTGTCAAGCCTGACCTTAAAAACCTCTAAGGAAGGAGATTCCACCACCTTCCTAGGTAATCCATTCCAGTGCTTCACCATCATCCTACTGAAAAAGTTTTTCCTAATATCAAACCTAAACCTCCCCCACTGCAACTTGAGACCATAGCTCCTTGTTCTGTCATCTGCCACCACTGAGAACAGCCTAGCTCTGTTCTCTTTGGGACCCCCATTCAGGTAGTTGAAGGCTGCTTTCAAATCCCCCTCACTTCTCTTCTGCAGACTAAATAGTAAAATAAGAGCCCATCGTAAAAGATTGTACAACAGTTCATCTTGCTTGAGCACTTGTAGAACTTCAGAAGAACTAACTTTGTTGGAAATGTGCAGGAAACAAAACAAAACAAAACCAAAAAAACTCCCCCAAACAAACAAACAAACAAACAAGCAAAAGGACCATTGGTAGCAAGTGGCAGAAATGTTTTGTTTGGTATTGAGAGAAAAAGTGCATTTTCATCTGGAAGATTTCAGGGAAAAACACCACAAATTTTTAAAAGGCAAAAATACACCCTGACAGGATTTCTAAGCAAAGGACAGACCCAATGAAATTAGAAAAATAAAGCTCCTTGGAGACTATTTTCTCTGCTCAGGACACCTAAATCCTTAGTTGACTAATTGAAAACATGTCCCAAGTTACCTTTCTGGTGGTTTGCCCCAGGCATCCCAGGGGTGCAGACATGCATATTTCCACAAGGTGGTGGTGTAATAGGTTAGTTCCTCCATTGGGAAAACATTTATTCTCTCTACTTTTTTGTTTCTGCTTTCAGCCCATGTCTATGCCACGTAAGCAGTCAATGGAGCAGCACAGGCTTAACTGAACATAGGAATTGAATCGCCATCAAATCAATGGTCTGTCTAGCCCAGAAACCTATTGATAATGGTGGCTGGTATCAGCTACCTCAGAGAAAGGCACAAGAAACCTTATAATGGACAATTATTGTTATGGAATTTCCTGTGGATAGGGTTAAGAAGAAACTTCCCCTATTAGTTAGGAGTTGGTTTAGACCCTGAAGCAGGAGGACTAAATTTTTGTAAAAGATATAAGTAAGTATCCTCTCTAATAGGACTCTGTATTTTCTCATGATCAAAATCTTTTTGGATGCTGATAAAAAAAATCTTGCTCTTGATGGTATCTAGTGGCAAAGAGTTTCATGGGTTAATTATGGGTTGTGTTTGGAAAAATCCTATTTTACCTTTCAATTTCATTGTTTTTTTGATTTTCTATTGCAGAAGCCACTCTGCTTTGTACCTATCATGTTCATCAAGGTAGTTACTAAATTGAAGTTTAAATATAAATTTAATCTAAGGTACTTGGTATTGAAATAAGATCACTGGTTTTCAAGTTTGCAAGCTCACAACTAGTGGCTTAAAAAAAAAAGGATAGCTACAATGTTTGTTATCCTCCAATAAAATAGCTGGTTTCAATGAAATTGCAAATAAAATGAATATTTTTTGTTAACAGCTTGGTCACTTCAGCCTCAACTTACTTCAGAATTGTATATCATTTAGTTCTGATGATTTGTCACTCTTTAGTTTATTGGTTTGCCCCATCGTCACCTTTTTTTATCTCAGTCTGACAGTGTCACAGCTTTGTTGCCCCAAAGCTGTTTATCCAGATTAATTTATTGTAGAACTAATATTAAAGAGAGAGAGAAGGAAGCTCTACTCGGGGTGAAAGTAACTTCAGGGACTTACCAGTACGCAGGGCCAGGCTCCTGAGCAGTCAGGGCTGGAGGTCCTTCAGGCAGAAGGGACGGGGCTTTTAAATCGCTGCCGCTACCCCAGGGCTCTAGTGGTGCTTTAAAGGGCCCAAGGCTCCGGCTTCAGAAGTGGTGGCCAGGAGCCCCGGGACCTTTAAATCACTGCCGGAGCTCCATGGTAGCTGCAGCTGCAGCTGGGAGCCCCAGGGATCTGGCGGTGATTTGAAGGGCCTGGGGCTCCAGCCACTGCCGGGAGCCCAGGGCCCTTTTAAATTGCCTGCTTAGGGAAGCTGTTCCCTGCCGGTGCAGTCGGCTGTGTACTGGCTCTTGCTGGTACGCCGTACCAGACCATACCGGCTTACTTTCACCTCTGGCCCTACTTCTGTGTGCAGAAGTCACTTTAACTGAGTCTACATTTGTTTATACAGCACAGTTTCATTTTCTGTTTCGATTTTAAACTCTTCTGGTCAAGAATTATGTCCACCTTTGTTTTCTGTATAGCTCTGAACACACTGTCAGTGCTAATCAAATAATGTTTACAATGCCACTGCATATATATCAGACAAATGACTGGTTATACATCTACTTTGGTGTTTGTTTGTTCAGTACCCCTATTTCCACAAGCATTTCTGCATGAGGAAGCAGATTTTATTTTCTTGCCTTTGTCAGCGATGCCTCCTCATCTTTTCTTTCTCTTAACATAGTTTTATTTGATTGCTGTACTTTATGAAAAACCCACACAATTCTATGTAAACAACTTAAAGTGAAAGGACAGTTAACTCTTGCAGAAAAGTGAGTAATTTAATAGCAAGAATCATGCCAGCTATTTTGACTCACGTACTTCTCTCCTGATATTTCCTTTTGCTCTCTTGGGAGATTCAGCAAAACACCATCTAAACCCCAGCTCATGCAGAAGTCAGGAAAGATAGACTGACATGGTCTTCTGCATTTTCAGTCATAATAAAGTAAGGCAATTGTCGAGTTTTCAAAAATTCCACCCTAGATAATCACACCATGAGACTCACAAGATAGGCAGTGACATGCTAACATTAACAATTTGCTTGTATATCCACACCTTAAGTCTTGCCTTTTCAGACTGTAACCTGATCAGACTTAACACAATGCTTAAACAACCCAAGGCAAAATTCCAAACCTTCTGGGGTTTACCATCAGTAATTATTTCACAGAGCTGTTTTTCTACAATAAGTCAGTAGGCATTTACTATGCTCCCCCCCCGCCCCTTCTAGTAACCTAGAACAATGTCCCCAAACTTATAGTGAAAAATGCATTACTGGACGATGTAATGGGTGCAGGTAATGTTGTAGCACTCAGAAAGAAACCAAAACAAAAAAAAACAACCCCACCACCACAACCTTGGTCCATTTTCCCACCATTTCATGCTCATCTCAGCTGGAGAATTTGGTTCAAGGAAAATCAGAACATTCTACAAAGTGTGTTTGTATCTGGCTAGCTTGGGGAAGTGTAACCCTATTCAATTACAACTTATTTCTGTTTCCCTCCACATCTGTTCTTTATGTTTAGTGCAATGCAGGCTTAGGTAACTGTTGATATTCATTTCTGATATCCAGGTTGTTGCTATAACTGAGATTCTAACATGACAGTTAGAAGCCTGTTGATAGTGTATCAGTTTTTTCCCCATAACGTATTTTAAAAAGCTCAGGATCAGATAGGAGTATATTTATAAGATATTGGCTATAGAACAGAACCTTTTCAGATCCCCAAAAGCATTGGAATAACACTTCCTAAGTCGAATGCCATCAAGAAAGAAAGCTAGAATTCATTTTGTAAGCAGAATTCCAACAACAAAGTTGTATGTGAGCTGAAAACATTTTATCTTGAAGCATTCTTCGCATTGCTATACATAGCCTTGATATGGACAACTTTAGCTGGAATTCCATAGGACTGAAAAAAATATTCCACAAAGTGTGCTGATGCTGTCTGTTGAATTCTTTCTGAGAAAAAAAATATCAAGTTGATAAAGGGAGCCTGCCATTCTATACATTCTTCTGTGATGGTCTGCAGTGTGAATATCTGATGTACACAGGATGTCTTGGGCCTGAATCTGGCCTGTTATTACCTACCCATTGCCTCTTTGATCCTGTGTAGTATCATGCTACAGAAGACTTTCCATTCAGAGAGGTGTCTCCTCTCCAGTTGTTATAGTTAATAAGATTCCACGTTCCCACTAGTTATGAAGGGGTCTCTCTTTCCCAGATTTCATTGAACAGCTCTGACAATTTAATTAATGTGGTACTGTCAAATACTTTTAGCATGTCTGCTGTGATTTGATCATCTACTGCTTTGTTGGTTTTTTTATGTTCTTGATTGCAGCCTGTACTTCTGATGTCTCTATCAGATAGATATTGATATCAAGTTGATCAGGTTCACACTTCAAACTTTGATGCTGTGGTACCACACTTGAAGACTTAGAATAAACAGACTGGCAGAGCATTTTAGTTCTACCTCAGTTGTAAGCATCCCCTTCCCTTTACTTTTTATTGGCCCATTTCCAGTTTTGAAGTTTCCACGTTATAAATGACTACCATGGCAACAGCTCCACCGACTCTGTCTTCAACATATCTTCATTTATCATTCTTTGCATTGCTTTTAACTGCTTTGTCTGCTCTCTGGTACTCCTTTACTTTTTTCCAGTATTTCATTGGTCTTAGCATTCAGGAGTTTCCTTTCATCAATGAAAAGCCACGTTTCTTGGCTTATCCAATTCTTGCTCTGTCTATGTTGATATCCAGCTGTGACTGCTACAGCTTGAATTCCACTGTATCTGAGCACTGGCCATTTTTCTGCAGGTCTGGTCAGTGTCTCACCTTCCTTGGCTTCTAGCCTCAGACTTGTTCTTCATTTCAAGTTTGAATTTCTCACAGTACTTTGATTTTCAGTTCTGTATAGTTGTTTTTTTCCCACTTTTCATTTAAAGTGGATCTCAGTTTTAATTTCAGTTTGACAATGCAAAGATTATGTTGTTACTGATATCAGCTGCTCGATATACCCTTGAGTGTTGGGACGATAACATGTATTTCGAGCCGATGTTGCTGTGTTTGATCTAGTTTGTTGTTTTGCCATGTGTGTTTATGAGGGGACAATGTACTTGTAAGAACTAGGTCGAACACCAAGTACAATGCAAGTCTTTTGTCATTTTGATTAATGATGCTCAACCATGCTTCCCCATTAACCTGGGAATGGAAAGGGTATCACATCCTACTTTAGCATTAAAGTCACCCATCACAAGGAGCCAGTCATGTTTGGGTATTCTATCAATCCCATTTTGGAGAGAATTATAGAATTTATCTGTAATCCTTGTCACTATATTCCTCTGCCAGAACATAGCACTGTATGATTGACATTTTTAGGAATCTGGCATATAGGATGTGTTGGTAGACAGGTTCCCAGTTGACAAGTGATTTTTCCACAGAAGAAGCAGCACTCTTATGAGCGTATGTTGTCACTATGGCTTGAAGAGAAGCATCTTAGCTAGTCTGCTCTCACTAATGTCCAGAATTTCTAGCCCATAATTGTCCATCTCCCCCAGGATCTGAGAGATTTTTTTTTTGAGGTTTGAAACACATTGTTCCCACATTGCAACAACTGACTTTAAAGTGTTTTCTTGCTGCCAGCATCAAACTTTTTGGGGTCCTCACTTCCAGAGACTGGCTTTCACCAGGGAGCCTCTTGCAGCACAAGAGGCCAGCAGTATTCTCTACCAATTAGCCATTTTTACTGGAATGGTAGCTTGGTTCAATTACTGTAACCAATTAGTTAATTTTTGTAAGTGAGGCTAGGTTAGCCTTGTGCTCAATACTCCCCAGTGTATCTAAGCTTGGGATCAAACAGACACATCAAAGTCTAGCAGTCAGGGTAACTAGATGCCCCAAATACAATCAGGTCCCCACTGTGCAAATGGATAGGGCTGAATCTTCAACTGCACCAAGCTCACACTTAATGTTTCTAAGCCATTTTTTCCACCATCCCTACCCCAAGGGTTGGCATGGAATATACTGGCCCACAGCTTAAGTTAGAGGATCTACAGGACTTCCTTAACACAAATCAACTGGAAAGGTTCTTAGGGACCCTTCTGTGAGCCCCATGACCACTCGAGCACTTCGCACTCTGGTCCTATCTCCTCCGACCTCAACATGTTTTACACACACAATTCCTGGATTGTTAGAAGGTCAGCTTTGCTGCCTTTACATAAACTGAAGGTTACTCTATACCAGGGGAATCCTCAAGTGTCCATTTAGGACTGATTTAAGGCATGGCACAAAGAGACCTTGATGAGGTGGAAGATTTGTTCCAAAATGTGACAGCAAAATATACAGCCCTGGAGCCTTTAAAATTCCACCTAACATGCACGTGGTTTTCTGCCATGTGGTGAATTCCACTGAGATCCTTTAAATAAGACACCTCTTCCTGCACAGAGGCAGAGTTTTAGGGCTTCAGGACAGTAGCTTGTGCTGGATAGTAATTTGCATAACATGTATTTCTCCAGATATTCTGGATTTCAGTCACACCAATCCAGACCTATTTTATATCCTTGAAGATTCACAGAGGGTAGATGAAAGTGACTGATTGGTACTGAGATGTCAACTCTGATGACACTAATTGAAAAGTGCATATATGACTGACAGTCATTGTTATCTGATGGCTATTCAGAAACAGGTTGACACTTTCCCCTCATGCAAGGAACTGGACAGAGAGTTGTTATAAAATTACCCTCACAATTAGCTTTCAAATCAGACAGTAACAGAAAAAAAAAAGAACATGGAAGCCAAATGTAGCCTCTCAGTCTTATAGCTGGCCACTCTGGGTCAAGGATGACTGATGCAAACTAAAGGAGACCGTACGGGAAAGTTTGCACTAGTGGTCCCTATAATTGACCCATTCTGTGAAAGAAAAGATTTAGGTCTGCAGATTTTTCCATCTGGAATCTTTTACATGTGTTAAGCTGACCTTAAAAAAAAAAAAAAAAAAAAGGAAAACTGCTGTGGAAACTGGCAACCACTCTATTCCAGGAAGACGGGTCATAATTCATTTCTATTAACAAAATCATGAAAAAATTTCCTAGATTGTAACTAGGTTAAGCTTCATTAAAAATTTTCTTTCATTTTTCCAAGAGCCAGTATTTGATTTTCAGTTTGTTTTGTATAGGATGTATACCTGCCAGGAACCAAGAAAAACTGACAATAGAAGCAAAACTTCCCCATATTTCTTTTAGTTTTGGTTTGACTCCCAAACTTAGTAGCTTCCAAATCTCTATGTACAAGCAACATGAAAGTGTCTTCATTCAGTAGAGTTATTCATGAAATTGCATTAAAGAAATCTGATTAGTATTGGCAGGATAATCAAGTCCTTTTGGCATTTAAAAAGCACATCAAGGGCTTGCACAGGTGAATTTTATTCATTGATAAACAGTAGAAGTGTTTATATCATCACATTTTTCCTTCCAGACACGATCTTGAAAGTTATACTGTCCAATTCATCTCCTAGACACACCACACTGCTTTACCCTGGGTGAAGGAGTGAGGCACCATTAATACAAGAGAGAAATGTGTTTAGTCAAAAGGTCAAATAAAAAGGGAAATGGGGTGAAAAGATTCCCCACTTCCCAGGAGGAGCTGAATTTAATTATTCCATGCTGCTGCTCATCTCATGTGAGGCAATGAGTTCCATGACAATTTAGTCTCAGGCAAGTGGAGATTCTTCATTCAAAATGGAAAATCCAGGCAGGATAAAGAGAATCTGTTCATGGTTTTTAAAAAGTGAAACCAATGAAGGGAGACTGTACAGCACCATACTTAATGACAAAGGCGTTACTGTTTCCTCAGACTGACAATATACAAAAGTAGGTCAAATGACGTCAGACTGATAGACACTAGAAAAATTTCCCCCTAAACCCTACTGTTTGTGATTAAACTTACTTCACCGGAAATACCGCTGATGTAAATTTTGTACGTGACTAGCTTATAAATCCACATTCTTTTAAACCTCTGACTCTAAGATTTTTGTGAATTGCTATCAGAGGACTTGAAAGGTGACAAGCACATCTCTCAGGTGTTTCATACTATGAACCTTATTCCATGGTTTACTTTGTTTCTAGGGTGTTAGATTAAAAAAGATTGTAGACACCTTGGAGAAGCCAAAGGGTGCACACACTTGCATGCAGGAACTTGCACAGAAGTGTCCATTTGCAGAGACATGCACACTGCTAGCCTGTTTCCAAATACCAAAGTTTCAGGAGACCATGAATACATTAATGACCAATCTTTATTTCAGGAAAAAACCCACTGATTTGGCACAATTTTTTAAATAAAATTATGAACTGGCCAAGCTAACACTACAGACAATTCCATAACTCCCCACCACCACAAACAAACAACCCCCAAACAAACCAGGAGATGTCTTCAGTGCTATACTTATATTCTTGTTCATCTAGAGAACACATATGATCCAGCATGGGGAGAGCATTTTGCCCCACTAATGCACCTGATCTTGGAGAAGCACAACTAAGGGTGAGAGGATAATTCAGCCTCTGTGCCCCTTCAGACTTTAGCATATCTGTGGATTCTACCAAAAAGGATGTCAATGTAGAGGAAGCTTTTGTGGACATACAGTCCACAGAACAAAAAGGAAGCTATCCATTGCTTTTATATATGCCAAACCACCATCAGATGTTATTAAAAATCCATCTCAGGTCTGTGCCAATGAAAACTTAAGTATTAGACTAATGAGTCCATAAATGAGTCTATATGATATTCTAAATTTAGAAACAGCCTTTTGCAAAGGATTGGATCAGGCAGTATAGGTATACAGTGACTGGTGATAATGAGTAACCATTATCTATACTGCCTGATCCAATCAATCCTCTGAAAAAAGCTGTTTTTAAATTTAGAGTATAATTTAGCTAACAGTAACCACTAAAAACAGGAGAAGAGGCGAGGGGAAACTTTTGTAGAGCGAAATGTATTCTTGAAATGGCTTCTCTGTTCATTTTGTTCTGTCATTCCTCTTCTCCTGCAGGTCTTCCCCAAATACTTGGGTGAGTATTCTCTTCTTACTTCTATACAGGATAAAACCATTAGTCTCTGGGCATTTCATTTACCAGTAAATAGCATTTCTGAAGCCTTGCTGGGGAATTCTTGATGCAATAAACCTTGAGATTGGGGGAAGATGATCATCATATTGTCAGAAAGAGCAAAAGAAGAGTGGCTTTCAAATGGAAAAGTGCGACTGAATTGGAAAAAGTATTGAGAAGGTCAGCATCACTGTGCTGTGATAAAGGAGCCCTGAAATAATATGGAATGTGCCAATGAGAAGCAAAGTCAGAAAGTAACTGAAATACTTCTCTGATGGATTATATCCACTAAGGGACAACCTACATTGGGGTGGCAAACCTGATGCCTGAGAAGGAGCCAGAATTTACCAATGTACATTACCAAAGAGCTACAGTAACACATCAGCAGCCCTCCCTCCATCAGCTCCTCCATCAGCTCCTCCATCCTGCTCCCAGCGCCTCCCACCCACTGTCAGCTCCACCCATCAGTACCTCTCCCTCCCTCCCCGCACCTCCCGACCAGCTGTTTCGTGGCATGTAGGAGGCTCGGGGAGGGGGAAGAGCGAGGGAGCAATAGACACAGGGGAGGGAATCGGGGCAGGGCCTGTGGCAGAGCCAGAGGTTGAGCAGCGAGCAGCCCCTGGCACACTGGAAAGTTGGCACCTGTAGCTCCAACCACAGAGTTGGTGCCTATACAAGGAGCCACATATTAACTTCTGAAGAGCCGCATGTGGCTTCGGAGCCACAGATTGGCCACCCCGATCTACACTCATTCCTATATTTGCTTTGCTTTCTGCAACCAACTCTCTGTATAACTTTTCATGTGTGATCTACCCGAGTAATCAGATTCTAATATCTAAACTGTATCATTACATTTATCTAAATTTGGGTTATTGCAGATTATGTATCTTACGGGTTTTTAAACAATCTTTGTATTAGTGGATAATCTAAGCACTATACTGAGATGTACAGAAACTGTTCTCAACCTCTGTATTATCTAATTTTAACATTAGCTTTAATAATATTTTTAAATCTGAAGCCTTACACCAGGCTAGCTGAGAGTCTCTAGCTGTATCACAAGTGGAGACTTTTAAATCATTTTAGCCTCCTAAACTGATAACCTACTTAAAAGAACAAAGAATTCCAGGCTTATGTTTTTCTGCTATGCAGCTGGGAGAGAAAAGCTGCATAGAACAGTTCAATGAAAAAGCATCAGGCAATAAAGATTCAGCATGCTTAACACGTTGGTCTTCTCCCATCCCACCTCCAAAAGTGAAGGGCATGAAAACAAAGTATCCTAAATTTCTTAGCAAAATTAATCTCCATGTGTGTGTGAGGATATATGAGACAAGAGTTAGGAGAATATGGTAATTGTAAGGCAAACAGACATCATATATTTTATAATAGAAATACCGATAGCTCAACATTTATTATAACATAGAATCCTTCCTGCTGCTGCAACAACTTCTTTCCCCCAGCTGACAGCTGATTTAGTGACTTTTTTGCATTTGATTTAAAAGAATGCAAGAGAACCTGCAGCACCGATCAGTTCTGATTTGTTTAGAGAAAGCAATAGTGTATTCCTTAGTGCACTTATAGAATAAATTAATCACCAATAAAAACGTTAAGTGTTGTTTTTGCACAAATCATGTTGCCAGTACTGTTGGCTGCTGCTATTGAACACTCTGCTACTGCTGGATGGGGAAAGGAGATGCTGTTGCTAACATTTTGAAAGCAGAACTGCTGCATGTTGGAAATGATGACAAAAGAGTGCATAGAGTATCCAGTCCTTGCTGTGCTGTTTACCTAATCTAACATTAAGCTCAGTATAACCCACTAAGCCCAAATCTTGCAGATAAAGACAAAAATTGCTGTCTTAGCCAGCTGGCAACTGGTGCAACTAAAAAATGCAGAGCCTCTTTCTGGACTACTCCACCCCTTTGACTGTACCGATAAAGCTGACAGCAAGGAAGTGTTACTCCAGTTTTTCCTAAGGATTTTGGAACATTTTCACCAGGAAGAAAAACTATTTCTCAACCAGCTCTAAAACCCAGGGCTTACTATTTAAGGTGCTAAAATTTAATAATAAACTACTAATAGCAAATATTTCCAGGAAGGTGGGAAAGCAGCAGGGTTGCCAACAGCCTCTTATTACAAGGGACGTCCCTGATTTTTTCCCCCATCTCTGAACAATAATAGCAGGAGCTGTGGAGTGCTGCAAAAAGCAGCAAGAAATACCCATGGCAAATGGAGGTATCACTTTTTATTAATGATAATAAAAATCGGGAGGAGAGGTGGGGCAGGTGTGTTAAGAAAACAGTCTTGTATTGTTTAAACCTAGGCAATCCTAGCACGCACAAACAGAATGGGATGAAGATTTCCCCTAGACTTTTCAGAAGAGCTCAGCAAGAAAAAAGAGCAGCAGCATTTCACGGGCAGAAGCAGATTCTTATCTGAACTGATATTTGTCATGGCTGCATGTGATGTTTTAGAATTCAGCCCAGTAAGGGGTTGTGTTACTGCCTGCCCTGTAACTCTGTGTGCCTTAAATGCTCTGCTGCTGTGGCTCACAGCCCTGACACCAATGGCCTGCAGACATGCCTGCAGATCACCCCATAGTGTCCACAGTTACTTTTTGCAGAGTGACCCAACTCCTGCCATTCGGAATTTTTCCCAAACAGTCTGTCTCTGTCCTGTCCAGCCCTCTCCTGGAACACTCTCCGAAGTTATTACATCCCTTGCTCCTTTAAAGAGTCAGTATGCTGCAGCTCAGAAAATTTAACTAGAGTTTGACAATCACTCTTATGACAACACAGCACTGAAGTAAAACAAGTTTAAACAAAAAAAAAAGTCATAGCTTTAAGGGATACCCAATAAAAGAAATAAAAATAGAAAAGTTAAATAAAACTGAAACTACACTTCTAAGGCCTGGTCTACACTAAGCGTTTTAACCGATTTTAGCAGTGTTAATCCAATTTAACGCTGTACCCATCCACACAACGAGGCCCTTTATATCAATATAAAGGGCTCTTTAAATCGGTTTCTGTACTCCTCCCCAACGAGAGGAGTAGCGCTAAAATTGGTGTTACCATATCGGATTAGGGTTAGTGTGGCCGCAAATTGACAGTATTGGCCTCCGGGCGGTATCTCACAGTGTACCATCTTGACCGCTCTGGACAGCAATCCGAACTCGGATGCAGTGGCCAGGTAGACAGGAAAAGCCCAGCGAACTTTTGAATTTCATTTCCTGTTTGCCCAGCGTGGAGCTCTGATCAGCATGGGTGGTGATGCAGTCCCAAATCCAAAAAGAGCTCCAGCATGGACCATACAGGAGATACTGGATCTGATCGCTGTATAGGGAGACAAATCTGTTCTATCAGAGCTCCGTTACAGAAGACGAAATGCCAAAGCATTTGAAAAAAATCTCCAGGCTATGATACAGAGTCCACAGAACAGTGCTGCGTGACAAGCGTAATGGAAAGCCAAAGAATCAAATGGACGCTCATGGAGGGAGGGAGGGGTTACGAGAACTCCAGCTATCCCACAGTCCCCAGCAGTCTCCGAAAAGTATTTGCATTATTGGCTGAGCTCCCAATGCCTGTAAGGTCAAACACATTGTCTGGGGTGGTTCAGGGAATAGCTCGTCAATTTACCCCCTCCCCGTGAAAGAAAAGGGAAAAAAATCGTTTCTTGACTTTTTTCAATGTTACCCTATGTCTACTGAATGCTGCTGGTAGACGCGATGCTGCAGCAGTGAAGAGCAGTATCCGCTCCCTTCCCCTCCCCGATGGCAGACGGTACAATATGACTGCTATCCGTCGTCATCATCAGCCCGTGAGTGCTCCTGGCTGGCCTCAGGTGACGCTGGCTGGGGGCGCCTGGGTAAAAATAGGAATGATTCCTGGTCATTCCCAGTAGATGGTACAGAACGGCTGGTAACTGTCTTCATCATAGCAACTGGGGGCTGAGCTCCATCAGCCCCCTCCCTTTCATGTGTAAAGAAAAGATTCTGTACTGCCTGGACTATCATAGCAGCGGGATGCTGGGCTCCTCTCCCCCGCACTACTTAATGTCCTGCCTGGACTAATGGCAGCTGGAGGCTGCCTCCCCCTCATTTTATCTCACTAACAAGTCAATGTTTCTTATTCCTGCATTCTTTATTACTTCATCACACAAATGGGGGGGTGCACAGCAATGGTAGCCCAGAAGGGTTGGGGGAGCAGGGAAGCAACGGGTGCGGTTGTTGCAGGGGCACCCCCTAGAATGGCATGTAGTTCACCATTTCTGCGGGATCTGACATGGAGCAGCTGTGCTCTCTGGTTCTCTAGTACACTTGCCCCATATTCTAGGCAGGACTGACTCTATTTTTAGATACAACATAAAGGAGGGAATGACCCGGGGAGTCATTCCCATTTTTGTCTTTGTGCCCCTGGCCGACCTCAGCCGGGGGCACCCATGACAGCAGCAGACAGTACAGAACGACAGATAACCGTCATCTCTTTGCCAATTTATAATGGCGCAGCAGACGGTACAGAATGACTGATAACTGTCTCTGCTATCATGCAAAGGCAAATGAATGCTGCTGTGTAGTGCTGCAGTACCACCTCTGTCAGCGGCATCCAGTACACATACAGTGTGTGACAAAAGGCAAAACAGGTTCCAAGGTTGCCGTGCTATGGCGTCTGCCAGGGCAATCCAGGGAAAAAGGGCGTGAAATGATTGTCTGCCATTGCTTTCCCGGAGGAAGGAATGAGTGACGACATTTACCCAGAACCACCCACGACAATGATTTTTGCCCCATCAGGCACTGGGATCTCAACCCAGAATTTCAAGGGGCGGAGGAGACTGCGGGAAATATGGGATAGCTATGGAATACCTACCCACAGTGCAACGCTCCAGAAATCGACGCTAGCCTCGGACCATGGATGCACACTGCCAAATTAATGTGCTTAGTGTGGCCGCGTGCACTTGACTTTATACAAACTGTTTTACAAAACCAGTTTATGTAAAATCAGAATAATCCCATAGTGTAGACGTACCCTAAGACAAAGTTCATTTCAGCAAGATGCAATCCTTGCCTAAACAGATTTCTCATCTCTGTTCAGTTCCCAGAGACTTCAGCCTCCTTGGCTGAAGGATCCCCTTTTCTCAGATGTACAAGAGTCCTGGGCTCTGTATCTGACCACTAATGGAGAACAAATGGGGTTCTCTCTCTTTCATATTATAGCCCAGTAAACCTTTGAAATGTATCTTTTGAAATGTAAGTCCCGACAAAGTTTCTCTTTCTTGGTGGAGTGTAGAAGCTGTGCTGTCTTCTCCACTGCTTGTTACCTTGATGGCTTTGTTTACCTTATGTAAACTTACCTTCATTGTCTGCCTGATAACCAGGCTGGTCAGACAAGCAAACACATTCCATTGTCCAGGGCAGACTGAACTTAAGTGCTGCTTGCCAGGCATATTTTAAGAATGTATTTCTAGCACATATTTGCAACTTTGTACATACCCCACACAATGATATTTGGGACCAATGTGTTATCAGTTTGTACTTGACAGCTTACATGACACCTTTTAGATACAGATGATGACAACAGTGTGTTAGGTGTAAAGAGTACATCTGGCCTGACAAGAGTTGCTGACACCAATGGGCCTCTATGTCACACCACAGATATTCTGCTATCTTAATGTGTTTTGCTGGTTAGAGCAAATTCTTCAAGATTTAATTTGAAGCATGGGAAGTGCTCCAGAAACATGCCCAGACCAGCTAAGACCAAATGAATGAACACTTGAATTAAGACATTAGACTTTTTCATGATCTTGTTTCAGCAGAAATATATTGCTATACAATTATCCAGTAACCAGGTCTAGAATATTTTCCCAGGTACAGGGGTGAAAACAACAAAGGATTCACCGATACTCCGGAGTCCTTAGGAGGGGGTGGGGCCTCAATCAGAAGAGGCAGGGCCTTTAAATCCCTATGCGCTTTAAATCAGGATTTAAAGTGCCTGGGGCTGAGGTAGGAGCAGCTGGGAGCCCTGGAGGTGATTGAAAGGGCCTGGGGCTCCAGCTGCCACTACTGCAGTGGAGCCCCAGGCAGTTTAAAGCACCATGCCAGGGCTCCTGGCTGCTGCTGCTACCCTGGGGCCCCAGCCTCTGGTGGAGCTTTAAAGGGCCTGGTGCTCCACTGCAGTAGTAGCAGCCAGGAGCCCTGGCCATTTAAATCACCACCCAAGCCACACCTCTGCTACCTCAGGGCTCCAGCAGCGGGGCTCAGGTGGCGATTTAAAGGGCCCCAGAGGGTAGTGGCAGTGGGAGCCCAAGTCCTTTAAATTGCCACTCAAGCCATGCTGCCGGAACCCCGGGGTAGTAGTGGCAGCCGGGGTCTTGGGCGGTGATTTAAACGGCCCGGGGCTCCAGCTGCTGCTACCACCCCAGGCCCTTTAAATCATCCCCGTAGTCCTGCTGCCAGAGCTCTGGGGTAGCGGAAGTGGGGCTTCGGCAGCAAGCTAAAGGGCCCGGGGCGGTAGCAGCGGCTGAGCCCCAGGCCCTTTAAATCACTGCCTGAGCCCCGCCGCCACTTCCCTAGGGCTCCAGCAGAGTGGCTCTGGGGGTAATTTAAAGGGTCTAGGTCTCCGGTAGCCACTACCATCCCGGGCCCTTTAAATTGTCCCTGGAGAGGCAGCGATGGGGCTCCAGCGACTATTTTAAGGGCCAAGGTGGTAGCGACTGCTGGAGCCCCACTGCTGCTACCCCAGGGCTCCGGCAGTAGGGCTCTGGCAGCAATTTAAAGGGCTGCTGTCTCCCTAGACACACAGTAGCAGATTTAAAAGTAGCCATCCTGCTGCAGAAATACTTCAGGACCAGACTTCAGAGAAACTGCTGAACTTCAGTTCTCTTTGATGTCTGGTCCTGAAGTATTTTTGCAGCAGAATGGCTAACTTTAAATCTGCTATTGAGTGTCCAGGGAGGCTGCAGTTTCTCCTCCCTTGGTGTTCACACCTCAACTGCTAGAAGAGGGCCTCATCCTCCCTGATTGATCTAACCTCATTAATTCTAGACTGATTCTTGCCTGCATATTTATATCTCCCTCTGGAAATTTGCATTACACGCATCTGAGGAAGTAGGTATTCACCCACAAAAGCTTATGCTCCAACACATCCGTTAGTCTGTAAGGTGCCACAGGACTCTCTGTCATTAATGATATAGCAGTTTCCAGAAATATTCTTGAAAAAACTTAATTCAATAAGTCTAAGTATCTTTTGAGTTCATTATATTAAATAAAGGTTATGTATTATTGTGGGTTGGGATTGTATGCGACAATCCCAGCCACAATTATGTGCAAGGGAGGCATGATGTGAAGGGAAGTATTTTGAACTTCCATTCATTGTAGTCCTTGGAAGGCCAAATGAGATTAGGGGTATGTCTACATCTACAATTTTGCAGCGCTGGTTGTTACAGCTGTATTAGTACAGCTGTATAGGGCCAGCGCTGCAGAGTGGCCACACTTACAGCAACCAGCGCTGCAAGTGGTGTTAGATGTGGCCACACTGCAGCGCTGTTGGGCGGCTTCAAGGGGGGTTCGGGGAACGCGAGAGCAAACCGGGGAAGGAGACCAGCTTCGCCGCGGTTTGCTCTCGCGTTCCCCGAACCCCCCTGCAAACCGCAGGGAAGGAGACCTGCTTGCATGGGGGTTCGGGGAACGCGAGAGCAAACCGGGGAAGGAGACCAGCTTCGCCGCGGTTTGCTCTCGCGTTCCCCGAACCCCCTGCAAACCGCAGGGAAGGAGACCTGCTTGCTCGGGGGTTCGGGGAATGCGAGAGCAAACCGGGGAAGGAGACCAGCTTCGCCGCGGTTTGCTCTCGCATTCCGCGAACCCCCCTGCAAACCGCAGGGAAGGAGACCTGCTTGCACGGGGGTTCGGGGAACGCGAGAGCAAACCGGGAAAGGAGACCAGCTTCGCCGCGGTTTGCTCTCGCGTTCCCCGAACCCCCCTGCAAACCGGGGAAGGAGACCTGCTTGATTACCAGACGCTTCCTCAGGTATGCTGGGATACCTGCTTATTCCACGGAGGTCAAGAAAAGCGCTGGTAAGTGTCTACACTTGATTACCAGCGCTGGATCACCAGCGCTGGATCCTCTACACCCGAGACAAAACGGGAGTACGGCCAGCGCTGCAAACAGGGAGTTGCAGCGCTGGTGATGCCCTGCAGATGTGTACACCTCCTAAGTTGCAGCGCTGTAAACCCCTCACCAGCGCTGCAACTTTGTGATGTAGACAAGCCCTAGACTTTCAGGACAGTATCCAGTGATTTGCCTGGGGAATCTTGAGTAGGAGAGGAATGCAAATTCCTCACCTTTGGTTATGCAAAAACTCAGCCTTCGAAGCTATGCCCTGAAGATGGGACCATTATCTGCCGATTACCTTATCCCAGTGTCTCAAGATCAGCTGCCTAGCTGTCTAAAGGAAAGGCTAGCCTATTCATGTGGGTGCTTGTTCTGAGCTAAGGCAGTTATGAACTTGCAACCACAGAAAAAACAGGGTTTGGAGGATTGACTTCTAATAGAGCTCTTTTTGGAGCTGGGGGTGACCTCTGGCAAGCTATTAGCTGCTAATAATTAGCATATGTGTATGTTGTTAATAGTTCAATGCATTTTGTCTAATGCTTTCACTGGAACGATAAATATGCTTGCTTATAAAGGGCTGTGTGGTAACAACTATTGGAAATTACAGCTGTCCTTAGCCTCTAGCAAGAAAGCAAAGCACAGAGGCTAGACTGTTTAGACAGTCTGGCTTTTTGGGCACATCACATTGTAGAGGGAACTGTACAGTGTGCAAAAACCCAGGGCAGGAGGGAAAGAAATGCAGGACTCCACCGAAGGGAAGTGACAGTTGAGGAACCAAGAGCACAGAGTGGGTGCTCTTGGTGGACCATGGGTCTGGGGGGGAAATACAGGTACAGTTTCTCTGAAGGGTGACTGTTAGGCCAGGTGCCTTTTAAAAAAAGAGCAAACAAACAAAAAAAATCCCCCCCCTTTTCAGGCTAACTAGCTGACAGCATTGCATTTCACTTTCATTATTTGTGTAGACTTTATGCTGCACAGTACAGATGCAGAGTGGAGTATAAGGTAAGAAAGTTATCCCTAGGTTAATTTGCCTAGCTGTGCTAGGCACTTTACAGAGAGTTAGGAAGACAAGGTTTTTGCCCATTAAAGCTTATAGTTTCGATAACTAGAAAAAGGCAATAGGAGGTGAAAAAACAAGGTAAGCAAGATGAGATGTTATGGAAGTCACATCTTTTGTTTTTACATTAGTGTTATGACAGAGGCATATTTTATTTGCTTTTATACTTAATTTGAATTTGGCATAGTTTGTATTCATGACTGAGTCATTTGATAGTTAACACTACATCTGTAGCCACTTTTAGGGCTAATAGGTATTTTGGAAGAAGTGCAGTTTGAGGAAGCACATGAAGGCTAAGTGGACTTGGTCTGCATTTGTCTTCACTGCAGCTGCTACAGCAATGTAGATGTTTTGAGGGGTGCCTTCCCCACCAGTGTAGTTAATCCAGTCCTCACAGGTGAAGTAGCTGGATTGATAAAATTTTTCCATGGACATTGTGGCAGCTACTGTGGGTGATAGGTTGCCCTAACCACAGCACTCACCTCATGAAATTTTGCACAGCCTTGAGTGATATAGTGAGGCCGGTTAGTTTTCTAAGCATAGACCAAGCCAGAAATAAGAGTGGATGAAGCAGAGATCAGTTATGCAGCTATCTCCAACCTTTATGGTGGCAGAGTGACCAGTTCTAGTCCAAAGGAGACCTGTTTTGAAGCACTCCCCCCGAATCAACCCACCTTCTGCTAGCTTTTGCCTGACTTTACAATTTTGTGGGTGGACTACTACCACATTCCATAGTAGGGAGTCAAACATTCAAACACAGAAGTCTGTGCAAAATGTGTCTAACTTATTTGCTTTTTTAATCATATAAAGCAGAAGTGTACAATTATACAAAATAAAGCCTACATGCATGTCCATGTTTTATCACCACTCAAGGGCATTTTTTGGACTGGGGTCAAAGTGCCTAGGGTTGTCCGGAGGACATTTGCTCTAGGGTCTGACATGGGGGCTGGAATATGGAGGCCTTTATCAACTCATCTGTATGATTCTTTATTTAAACCCCTCCTATTTACCTGGCTGCTCTCTTTATTTTGTGTTCGGTGATTTTTCATTGCTCCTGCCTTTTCCCCTCCTTACAGAAGGGTAGGAAGACCAGTTTTATTCTAAAGTTGACTTCATCCATTGTTCCAAGGGGTTTGTAGCCACACAGGATCACTGAGACCTAAGCACCATCATTTAAGTGTAATACTTTCCCTGTTGTCCTCAGTTTGGAATGTACTAGCTGCATGTCCTGGCAGCAAAATTAGATCCTCATACAGAGAGTGTCCATGAGCCAATAATTGCAGGCTATTGACCAGAGTTTGTAAGTTGTACACATAGAACCACCTATTCAATCACAGCACACATGAGACTTGTGAGGCAAGTGATGGGGTCTGAGGTGTAGAATGGGTTTAAGCAAGATTTCTTGAACTGTGAAATGGGGCCTAATGGAGGAGTGGCAGTCCAGGAAAGAAATAGGGGTGGCCACTGCTGAATAAGAGGCTCCAGGAGCAATGGGGTTCTACCACAGTTTTTTAGAGCACAATGGACCAGTAGGAGCACCTAGTCTGACCTCCTAGATGACACATACCGTTATTTTAACCAGATAATTCCTGTATTAAGGCTACAGCGAGTGGTTACACTACACCATCTCTTTTAGAAATATCCAGTTCTGATTTAGAGACTGCAAGTGATGGAGAATCCATCACAGCCCTTGGTAATTTGTTCCAGTGGCTAGTTATCCTGAGATTGCATCTTATTGCCAAAGAGTCTTTCCTTGAAGGGAGGAGCAGTCCACAATACCTACAATAATTCCTTGCTCCTCGTGTCCTATTTCTTGTTCCAGGCTGAAAAAGAGGAGAGGCACATGAGAGGAAGGTGCATTCTGAGTGTCCTTCCCAGAGAGTACAGGTTGAAAGATGAGCAGGGATGAATGCAGTGTATGTGCCATTGTGCTTTTTTGCACTATTGGTTTTTATCTGCCTGTGAAGGCCTGATGAACAACTCCATTAGTGGAAGTAGCTCTGTTCCCTAGTGTCTAATGAACAATGCTGCACTGATGAACCTATTAAGGTAAACCTGTTTTCATTATTGGCGTGTCAAACAGTGTTACTGTGTGGTTTCCATGCTGCAGGGTTTAACTGCAATACAATATATTAATTGCAGATTTGTTAGCAACTGGCAGACTTTGCCTACTAATTACGTGAGCTTGGGTTTACTTTTCCCAGCACACACGTTGTGCACGTAGTTCAGACAACTTGGCCCGAAGGAGTATTTTTATTTGTAGTTTGTAAAATTTTGTCCAAGAAAAGGTTCCATGCTGAAGTGACCAGCTTCATTCCCCGCCCTCCCCTTCCTTGCTACTGTTGAAGTCAGTGCAGCTCATTATCAAGCCTCTATAAAATAGATTTAGCAGATCTGTTCACCCAGCCAAGAGCCACTACAGAGTATAGCATAGACATGTCTAACACTGTACTAGCCCTCGATCATTCCCCATTTGGCAAAGTAACAGACTTTCTAGACATGTGAATGCTTTTAAAATATACCAAATTAACATGTAAAAGAAATGAGTCGGTCAAAACAAGAACAACGTCCAACATAGTGAAAGTAACTGTACAGTCCTGCATGCAGAAGATGTTTTGGGGTATACAATATAAAGCAGTTCTAGGTTTTCTATTCTCTGGTAAGCCAAAGCAACATTATTAACTTGAAGTTATGTCCTTCAGCGTGGCACTGACTTGGATATATGACAAGTTTTCAATTACAGTTGGCAAAGCTCTGAAGCTGTGCAGGAGAGGAGCCCTGCTTTAGCTTTGCTTCTGCACAGCTGTGTTTCAGCCAAGGAGCTTAGAAGCCCATGGGACTGAAGCCTTCACCTACCAAACTCACGTTTTAAGAAGGCCCTAGGTAATCTGATAAAATAAGCTCCCCACCCATATATAGATAAATCTGACTTTATGACATATGTCATGGTGTTGTCCTTTGGAATTTCAGTACCAGGCTGTGTAACAATGCAGCAGTGAGATTAGGTCTCTTCACTCTCCTGCCCTCCCAAAATTACTTCCTCTTCCATGTAGCCACCACATTCCTGGATGCATTCCTTTTTAGTGAAGGTAAAACTGTCAGGCAGGCTGAACAAAACAAAAACAAAACCCCCACAAGCCTTCCACTTCCTTCTTGCTTCAGGATGAACTCGTTCATTCCTGACCAAATCCATCCTGCTCCCATCTTGTTCCAGAAGAGGAACAAAACTAACTAGAACAAAAGCTCAAAGTCATGGATGTTTGCCTTCTTCCATGGCAAACTTGGATGGTGGTCCCCTAGCAAGGACTCACCTTTCCTGGAATATTCATAGGAAGAAAAACTGGCTCCAACTGCTTCTGGTTAACCCTTGCCATCATGCTGTGGTGCTCACAGCTTCCTAGCCTGGTCACACTAATGGCCCCCTTGGGATTAAAATTGGTGATGAGACATCTTGTGGATACAGTTGCAGCATATGCTGAGAAATACAGAAATTAACTTTGAAAAAAACATCTCAGTCATTTGCTATAATTGAAACCACTATTTTATAAAGCAATAAAACCAGTTCTTGAAATTAGAAACATTGTTGATATAAGTAAATTATGTCTCTTAATTCAACAATTAGCTTGTTTTGGAAATATTCAGAGCTTTGACCTAGTCACTGGGTCAGTCAAAATTCAGATTTATTGACCTAATTAAACATTCCTTATTTAAACAAAATTACCATTTTGACTCAGACTTTATTCTCAGAAGGAACCATCATGATCTAGTCTAACCTCTTGCACATTGTGCATTTAAATTCCAACATGCCCATTAGGGTGTGACCAAGTTAGCAGCATGCACAAGTGTGCCCACTTGTGTGCATGCAGTTTTGAAAAAGTCCCTAAATTGTTATTTTAAACTGTAGTAGAGTGACATGCCGCACATCCATATTGACTGGGAGCGGCGATAGTGGATCCTTAGCGCATAAAAGCAACTGGCCAGTGTTACCCTTTGGGATCTCTCAACAAGAAAAGTTTAGTCAAAGAGCAGCACCATCCACTCCTACCAGAGGCTGCAAACACATCATAGTCCACCGTACTAAGACAGCTTGTATATCTAACACTTGGTTTTTTAGCCAAAACCTCTGCTGAGTTAGAATTTACTAAGGGCTTTGGGGTTTATCCCAATAAGAATTTGCTCACTGAGCCCTCATGAAGCAGAATGACTGTTTCTAGGAGTAAATTTGCATTTGAATGTAAACAAAAGGGGCTAGAGAGAAACTGGATTTATTTTAAAATGCAAAAAGGCCAAATTACTGTCACTGATCCTGCTCTATAAAAAACTCTCTTTTCTTAGCTAAATTGCTAAAGGAACACAGACTCATGTTTTTGTAGCCAGGTGTTGTTTAAGCATAGTCTAATTCCTTTATACTCATTTATCCAATCTTAAGTGAGTGTTCTTTCTTGGTCAAGCATTCTAATAAAATTAGAAATTTTAGTTGTGCACTATTTATCATTATTTATGGAATACTTGACACTGGCAGCTCAGTTACTCATATACACCTTTCATCAACATTTGTAGTTTGTCAATAAATAGGACCCCTTTTAATGCACTTGGTCAATATCAGAAACAGAATACTGTGTTTGCAAGAAAGACAAAAGTAATAGAGCAAACTGGAGCATGGCATTATTAAATTATTATATTAATCAGCAATGTGTCATTTGCAATGTCCATCATTCTTCGGGGGGGGGGGCAGGGAGAGAACCAAGAGGGGAAGCAGAATGTGTGCTCTGATGTTTGATAGGAGTGTGGGGATTATACAGTTATAAGTTAGAGGCCTCAATTCACTGTCTAGCCAGGACTCATGAATATTTGATTTTGGAATTTAACCTATTGTATTGGCTAGGTGGCTGGAGAGTGGGAACAATCTTGCTATGCATTTTCCAGCCTGTGAATTTGGCAAAATGTGACCAACACCAATGTATTCACACACTTCTCTAACATGTACAAACTAGGTCTTATGAGAGATAACACACTGATCATTAATATTATAAAATGCAAGTGTCAATGTTGTGCGCATAGGTGCTAGAACTAGGGGTGCTGCCTTGCTTGAAACAGTAACCAAAGTACATAGTTTCTGCCTTCAGCACCCCCACTATGAAAAAAATGTTCTGGTACCACTGGTTTTGTGAAGTTATGAATTCCAGCTGTATGATATTAATAGAACATAAGACCAGAGGTAAAGGTGATAAATAGGGGTGTCCTAGACAAAAGAATGTGGGTTTACCTCAATTTTCATTAGCTGTAAACAGGCATCAAGCTAAACCAGTGGGGGTTTCAAGTTCAGGATCAGGATGAGAGAATTAATATGGCTCCTGCACCCCAATGAGACACAGGGGACTGAATTCCCAGGAGTCCTTCCTGACTAGTGAGACAAAGACATACCTTTGGGGAGATAAGAGACAGAGAGACTTCATCTTTCACCTAAGCAGACAAGGAAAGCCAGCACTGTGTCTTTCTGTGGAAGTCAGGAGGAGAGAAATAAATCAATCAGCCATGGATGAAAGATTGTTCAAGGTAGATTTCTTCCCAAAGACTGTAGCTTATGAAGTTGCTCTTAACCATTAGAAAGCATATTTTTATTTTTGTTTGCTTATAACAATGTTTTGGTCTTTATCCCTTGTACTCAAACTCATATAAAACCACAAACTTTTTGATTAAACAAATGTGTTTCACTTTTAATCAAAGCTAACCCAGTGCTGTGTTTGAATTGAAGTGATTGTTAGCTCCCATTAAAGTGTGAACTGTGCTTTTGTCTGTTTAAAGGAGCAATGGACCTAACTTCCTGGAGTGCATCAGGAGAGTGCTGGACATGTCAGGGCAGAGACAGTTTTAATGAAAGTTGGGACTGGGGGTGTGCTGGGGTCACCCTGCAAGTAGTAAGCATGACTCACTGAGAGCAAGGTTGTGGAGGCAGGCAGCTGGAGATAAAGTACTTAAACAAACCGTGTGCACAGGATACAGATACTCAAAGAACTGTATGCTTGTCTGATGGCTGTTGGCATCTGGGGCATGAGCTGCAGCAATGGAGCACTTAAGGCACACTTTGATACAGGACAGGCAGTGACTACCCTTACTGGGCTGGGCTGAACCTCAAGAGTCATGCAAAAGTATCATTTGTGAAAGCATCTGCTCATCGGAGACTGCAAGTTCTTTACACAATGGCTATGGGAAATCTTCAAAATATTTAACTTGACTACTTTTCTCAAGGCTCATTTAGTTTTTAACATAAAGACTAAAGACATTCTCACAAAGCTGAACCTGACTTGCATATGCAAGCTTTGAAGGCTTGACCAATTTCTGCAGGAGATTAAGGTCTATTGAATACCCAGAACAGGAGTATGAAAACAAGTGAGAAGGCATCAGCACAGCCACCTACTTACATTTTTACAGTAGTTAGTGCAAATTATGCCTCTGAACTTAGCGATTTTTATATTCAGGGCCAGATTCTGCCACCTCTCTCATAAGGCTGCTTTATGAGAGGAATAACTCCACATTGAGATACTATACAATCTGATGAAATATGTCAGGTCCTTAAAAGACTTGAGTTTTGAATATCACTCTTATTACAAAGTTTTTCTCTCTGTTTTCTGCATGTCAAATTATTGATGGACTTTCCCTTGTGAACATATTAACATTGACTTAACATTGTAATATAAAGAAGTGTTAAAAATCATCCAGGAAAACCAATAATCTGTGATAGAAAAAAGTCTAAAAACAAAAAGGATAAAAAAAAAACGGTTTGGAATAATATAGAGTCTTGTAAAACTAAAAAAAGGGTTATGATAGGAAAACTTATCTACTAGCACTACTAGTCAGATAAATAATAAGTTATGTTGGGGGGGGGGGAAGAAACAAAACAAAAATAAAAAACATCTCCTCACATTCAATATATATTTTATAGACTCCCTGTAAGGAAGTATGAAAAGGCTGAGGAATCTGGCTATATAAATCTCAATAATTATAGATGTTTCTATCACAAGAACCTTAAAAAAGGAGAGAGAAGGAATTTTACCTTCCTAAGATAGATCAGAGTAGTCACTATGTTCAAACTGGCATCAAAGCACAAATTCAGAGTTGGAAAAAGGCCTCAGTATAAGTCTCTTATGCAAGACCTATTTGTTACCCATGTTGCTCCTTTTTCACATTTGCCAAGTTCCCAGTGGTTCTGATCCTATCATCAGTTGTCCCCTACCAATTAGCTGTATCTTAACCTTTCCAGCATTGCCACACACCAGAGTTCAAAAATCATGAATCATAACCACCCTCACTAAAAGTCACCCCTAACCATGTAGTGCAGGCAGCCACCACCCAACTGCCTCCTCCTGGGCAGGTATCAAATCATAATCCCCTAACTCTGTTCTGCTTTCCCTCTCTTCAGGGCCCCCTCACAAACACTTCAGAAAAGTAGTTCAGATAAGTCCCCTGCTAAAGTCCAGTTTATTGAGTCCTCTAGTACATATTGACTCTCGAAATTTCAAGCCCAGTTCAGCATCTCTCTTGATTAACCCAAAATAACACAAATCAAAACTCATCCAGTTAGCCTTCATGGGCTCTCTCCTGCCACAACAAGGCCTCTCGCAGGCTCCCCTCACCTGGAGACCTTTTGCCCACTCCTGCTTCTTCAGCTTTTCCTCTAACTGCAAGAGCCTTCTCACTCCCTAAAAATACAACTGCAGTCTCTTAGGGCTGGTCTACACTGGGGGGGAGGACTTGATCTAAGATACTCAACTTCAGCTACGTGAATAGCACAGCTGAAGTCGAAGTATCTTATATCGAGTTACCTACCGTTTTCATGACACGGGATTGACGTCCGTGGCTCCCCCGTCGACTCCGCTACTGCTGTTCGCATTGGTGGAGTTCCGGAGTCGACAGGAGCTCGTTCGGGGATCGATATATTGCGTCTAGATGAGACGTGATATATCAATCCCTGAGAAATTGATTGCTACCCACCGATACGGCCGGTAGTGAAGACGTAGCCTTATACTTCCCCTTTCACCGCTGCTGCCTGTTCTTCTCATATGGGGAGCACCTGACTCAACTCACATGAGGCTTGTCCTGTAATCAAGGCTGGCTTAGGCCCAGGCTCCTGAGCCCATGGGGAAAGCCATACTGTTATATGTTGTAAAACCATGAGATTCTCTTTTTTAAAGAAGATTATATTGTGAAGTTCTCTTTTCCAACTTCCTCTTTTGTTACCAATGTACTGTTCTTTACTTTCCCATTCTCTGATCTTTGCATGGCTGGAGTTTTCACAGTTCTCTCTCTCTTTGAGAGAGAATAGTATGCACAATGATTTCCATAAGCATTTTCACAGGGTATTTTGGTACATTTTTAAAAAATCAAATCAGTTTTTTTCTTTAAAAACCTAGGAATTGTCTGAGAGATGGTTGAGGACCGAGAGCCTCAGTGGATATGTAACTGGGATTTTCAAAAAGATTTGACTGCTTCCTGTTTTCTAGAACAGCATTATATGATGATGTGTATCCATTTTGTGCTTCCTGTCATAAAGGAATGTATATCTATTAGCTTTATTTCTCTGTATTCTGCAGAGATTAGAACCTACAATTGTGCCACTGAAATGATGCAAATAAAGGAAGGTGCTAGACATGGGTTCTCAGTTTGTGAGCCATAAGAGTCACGACCCTCCTTTATGACTAGAAGAGGGGGAGTCCCAAAACTTCCTCTATTGTAACAGAGGATCATGATATGGAAAAAAGTTTCAACCAAACTTGGCAACCCAAGTGGGCTGGCATGTATTCCTGGAGGTTTCATCAAATGACCATCTTTAATTAAATGATTAATCTTTAATACCTGGAAACTCCAGGACAATCCTGGAGGCTTGGCAACTCTAAGACCCACTGTATGTGCGGATAATTAACCCAGATTTTTATTTCATCCCTTTAAAAAGTTGCACTGACCCTGAAATTTTTAGGCTTTTTCCCCATATTTCCCCAATCGTGTTCTTGTGGTGTGGGTATGACTATTATGGTAAGATGCAATTGTTTTATTATGCTAGCTCTGTATTGCTGGCTTCTACTGGGAGGTGAGAGGCATGTATTGGGAAGGCATTGATATCAAATAAGGCCAACACTAATGTAACTGAGGTTCTGCTAAGACAGATCCTCAGAGCCAGGGTCTTAGCCTGCTATCTAAAAGTTCTTGCTCTTTAGTGTAGTTAATAAGTGTCCTATAACATGGTCCTGGCATTAGTCAACAAGATGGTAAGTGAAGAGGTTATTAAAAGAAAATGGCAGTATTATGAGGGTGGTGGGCAACAGGGAACTAGGGAACCTTTGGCTGTACTGGAGTCCTGGCTGATCCAAAGATATGCCAATTAACTTCTGCAGTCAGCCCTTGGTAAAAGTGAAAATCAGTGTTTTTTAAAAATAAGTCACCAGCCATTTGTCTTGCTCTTTAGTAGAACCTCTTTATTATTTAACCACTTTTGGTTACCTTCCTCTGACATTCACCCACCTCTTTCGTTTTGACTCCAGCTCCTTCAAAACAACATAGTGGGCCTGTGCTACACATATGCATACAAGCTGCATGGCTGGTGCACAACAACAGGGTCTGTTTGGACTTTTAAAAAAGGGGCCTGGCTGCTTAAAGCCCTTAACATTTGTCTCTTGCCTTTGTTGTAGGACATTTGAAACCAGAGTCATGTTAGGACAATGTCTAATGGAAGGGGAGCAGACTCCAAACCCTGTAGAAAGATCCCTTCTTCCAATTCTTCTGGCAAATGCAAGATTGATTGTAATGGCTACATGTTATGTAACTGTTGCCCCTTTTTGACCTGTGCAGCTAGTCAAAGTTTGGGGCCCTGGGGATTTGCTGGGCTGAAAGTGGAAATTGGTGATAGCCAGGTATTTCTTTGATGTAGTTTTTCCTATTTGGAAAGAATGTACAGAATCCTGTGTCTTTGAATCAGCAGGAATCAAATACCAGGACACAGCTTCTTTTGCTTACACCACCAAGAACACTTTTTTCAGACTGCACCTTGACCCAAAAGTCTCTCTCCAGCTTTCTTCCAGGGCAAGATATTGTGCTTTCAGCTACGTCTTCTGGCTAGCTGTTGATCCATCTCTGTGTATTTTGCCTTCCCTCACACACACAAAATCCCTACCTAAAGCAATATGCAGCAAAGACTTCTATCTGGGTTCACATACTCCTTTTGCCCTAGATGGGGGCTAATAATTACAAATTAATTGAAAGATGCATTCACACCTATTAATCTCAATCAGGTTTCAACTCAACCCATAGCCATCCAGTTTAGAACATAATTTTGGAAGCAACAGAGGTGGAGCACAAGCAGGCAATGCAGGTAAGAATAAAACAGACACTTTAGCTTGCTTGAGACAGTCTTTTCCTGTTTTACAGTGACGCAAGTCTTGACTAGCAGCCACGACACTCCAGGCACAGTGCCAGCTCCTTGTTAGTGTTTGTATTAACAAATTGCTGAATAAAGTGCGAGTTTCACAGCATACAAAGCACTTTTCACACTGCATGCTCCTATAAGGATGATGTTGTTCAAAAGAATGAGTTCTCCCTTAGGATGATGGTCTCAGTCTGGGGAAAGGGAAACACGTGAAGCAGACTAAAATTAGTAATGAGGATTCTGGGGCAGGTTCCCTTACACATCATGGGCTGGGATCCACTTCTGGTATCATTGTTTACTGTGCTATGATTATGGCTGTCAAGCTCTAAGTGCTCTAGGTGTGGCACCTGTTACAGGAATTCTCTCTCTCTCTCTCTCTCTCTCTCATAGCTAATAAATAGACAAGGTATGACTTGTATATTCCTGGATTTTGCCTTGTAAATGGCTTGCTTGGTGCATCTCTGTCAGTGCTTAACAGCATGCACTCATCCAAGGTAATGCTGAGCAGTGGAACACGTGCAGGCAGGGAAGTGCCTAATCTGGTAATCAGCAGTGCCATTTTTAACAGATAAGCATAGAAGTGGCTACACCTTCTGGTTTCACTAATCTACATATTACTATTAGCATATGTAAACAGGGATTTTCCACCCAAACTGGAAGTTTTAAAAGATGTTCACCTGATGGGAGTAACAGCAGCTGCCAGGTTGTCTGCAGCTGCTCCATGTGGTGGTTCTGGGTGTACTGGCTAAATTGGAAACGGACCAGAAGCTTCTCAAAAGGAAGTGGTCAGGGAATCTCTGTCAAGAACTAGGTTGATATAAATCATAAGTAACCATGATGATGATGGAAATTGGCCTCCTTTCTGAGCACAAGGTTCTGAGCAGACGTTTGCTGTCTGGTCACTCTACAGGCCAAGGCTGTGGACTGAGCTGCAGGATGGTATTTGTGTTGCCAATTCTTGTGATTTTTATCATGTTTTGCAGTATTTGATGTTTATCTTAAAGCCACAGCTCCTAGATTAGGATCTGGCATGAAAATCTCAGCTTTCATTAAAGCAGTAATTTTCGATCATGTATGTGGCTGCAAGGAAAAACTTGATAAAATGAAATGAGTTTACCCTAAAGGCCCAGAAACCAAAAGAAAAGATTTATAGATGTATTATTTAAAGATATCTCATGAGTTCAAAGCTGTTTTCATGATTTTGTGGTGCCTGACTCATTTTTTTGAATGCTTGGGGCTGGCAATAGTGTGTGACGGCTGTGGGAGCCCTGAGGAAGACTACAAATGGGAGGAAACTCTGACCAAAGCAGTTGACTGGAGAGAGGAGCTTTGGGAACACTCAGCATTCCCTCAAGAGCAATTCACTCATCCTACATGAGTGTATCCATAGGATAAGGGGACTGAACACCTTCTGCATGAGCCAGAAGATTGTTGGCGAGTATGTAGAATTCTGTGCCTTAGAGCATGTTCATATAAGAAGAGTGTAACCTCTTTCCACTACTTTCCCTCATTCACCCAAACCCGTGTGTGTGTGTGTGTGTGTGTGTGTGTGTGTGTGTGTGTGTGTGTGTGTGTGTGTAAGTCTATCAACTGCCTTGCTACTAGATGTGATCTCAAAAGACAAATTCTATTTCTGTGTCTGTTGGCATAACCCTGCTTTCCTCTGCCTCTCCTTCAACAGGAGCCGGTATCCTAGCAGGATGAATGGGGACAAGCAGATAGTTAGCCTATTACTGGTGTCCTTGGAGCATAACTGCTACCCCTCTGCCTGCTTGGATGTGATTTATGATAGTATCATTTATCCCTTTTCCAACAAGGAGGGTGTGGGGGGCTGCTCCTGTCTGGATGGTCCATCTGTCCTGCCCCACAATTTGGCCAGCACAAAGTAAGACCTAGAGAGGCAACAACCACATAGTCCTGAGGGGCAGACTGCACTGGATTTGGATGAGGGAGATAAAATGAGGGTGAGGAAAGATGCATCTGAGTCAACCCACCTCTGTAGTCCTCCATTATATCAGCACTGGAGAGGGATTAACATGGAGCTTTGTCAAGTGATGAAGAACAAACGAAGAGGAGAGCGTTGGGGAGAAAAATTAAAAGCTTGGTCACGGTTAGCTTGAGTTCAAAGTAAGAAATTCAGGATGATACACTGGAGAGACATTCAGATACGTAGTTCTGGATGGCAAGAGATAGATCACATATGGAGAGGCTGATCTGTGATTGAGTCTATCAGTGTAGAGATATTCGTGGATGCTGTATGGGTGCATGAAATCATCCCTGACTAAGATATACAAGGGAATAAGAAGAGAGCCCTGAAGGAATCTCATAAAGAGGGTGGAAGGGAAGACGAGGAACTACTAAAAGAGAAAAATCAAGAGAGAACAGGGCCACGAAAGCCAGCTGAGAAGAGAACTTTAAAAAGGAGGGAGTGCAGCCTCAAAGCTATCAAAGTTTGAAGAAAGAACAAGGAGAATAAGCACAGAACAAAGGCCCTGAAACTTGACCAAGGCAAGGTAGATGGAAATCTCAAGAGCAGTTTCAGCTCAATAGCAGTGGGAGAAACCAGATTGGAGGGGGATCAGGAAGGAAGAGTGAGAGAACAGGAAATCACCTGTTCAGGGAGCTTAGAGGCAAAAGGGAAGGCAACTTTAGAGACAGGTACGAAGGAGAGATTATTTTGGGAGTTGGGGGTGGACATAGAACATGATTATGCATTGAGGTTTCTTTGAAAGACTCTAGTCTATGTTACATGTTCTCTTTCCATCCCAAAAATACATTATACTACCCTTACACTGTTCTTAGCCCGGCTCCTACACCCTCCCACACTTTGTTGACTTGAGCAGATGGCGGGTGTCTGCAGCATTTACACCATTAATGCCTGTAGATATGTATATTTCATCTAACATCTTTGTCACGAGGTAGCATTCACAGTAGAATCAGAGATGGCTGTATTGAGGTCATACACAGGGATACATTTGAAATCTCACCAAAGAATTGTTGAATTCCTTCTGCATCAAATATCAAAGCCCAACATCACAAACATTTAATATAAGCAGTTGCTAATCTGTTGTAAATTACTAATTTTACATGCATATTTATATAACAAAACACTGAAGCAGATAATAAACAAAATATCTGAAAAATCTTGGAGTGGATGAATGACCAAATGCCAGAAGCTTGGTTCTGATCTCAAAAGCAGCTGTTGTTCAGAACCTGAAGTCAACACACAAGTTACATTAACAAATTTGCTAGCGTGAAAAAAAAAAAGACCAAATCCTGCCATGCATCACACAGGTCTGCTGTGGGGAAAGGAGGAGAAGATACAACGCAGTCTTCAGCATACATTCTAGGACAGTAAGCACTGCTCATTTTGGGAGAAGCAGGAAGGTGTGCTCCAAAGCATGTTCCCATTGCCAGCTTGAGCTATGTTACTCTTTATTGGTAAGATAATTCAAGAACCTTTCACTGAGCTAGAGCCTTTCATATGGCCAGACCCCTCCCCTATGAGCAGCACAGATATTACAGTAAAACCTCAGAGTTAGGAACTAACCAACCAACCACACCCCTCATTTGGATTTGGAAGTACACAATCAGGCAGCAGCAGAGACAAAAAACCAAAACCAAAACCAAACAGAAAAACGAAAAGACAGTACAGTACTATGTTGAACATAAACGACTAAACAAAAAGGGAAAGCGGCATTTTTCTTTTGCACAGAAGAGTTTCAAAGCTGTATTTAGTGAATGTTCAGTTGTAAACTTTTGAAAGAACAACCACAGAGTTTTGTTCAGAGTTATAAACAACCTCCATTCTCAAGATATTTGTAACTCTGAAGTTCTGTTCAGATAGAATTTTGCCTGTACTGTTTTAAAGGAAGATGTGAAGACTCAGGCCTGGTTTACACTACGAGTTTAGGTCGAATTTAGCAGCATTGAATTGAATTAACCCTGCACCCATCCACACAACAAAGCCATTTACTTTGACATAAAGGGTTCTTAAAATCAATTTCTGTACTCCTCCCCGATGAGCGGAGTAGCATTGAAATAGACATTGCTGGTTTGAATTAGGGTTAGTGTGGATGCAATTAG
The DNA here is from genome assembly GCF_007399415.2 of Gopherus evgoodei. Lineage (NCBI taxonomy): Eukaryota > Metazoa > Chordata > Testudines > Testudinidae > Gopherus > Gopherus evgoodei. The sequence goes on along the minus strand of NC_044326.1, from coordinate 90,574,366 downwards.
CTGGTATTGGCCTCCAGGAGCTATCCCACAGTGCACCATTGTGACCACTCTGGACAGCAATCTGAACTTGGATGCACTGACCAGGTAGACAGGAAAAGCCCCGCAAACTTTTGAATTTCATTTCCTGTTTGCCCAGTGTGGGGAGCTGATCAACACAGGTGACCATGCAGTCTGAGAATCAAAAAAGAGCTCCAGCATGGACCGTTCGGGAGGTATTGGATCTGTTCGCTGAATGGAGACATGATTCTGTGCTAGCAGAACTATGTTCCAGAAGATGAAATGCCAAAACATTTGAAAAAAAATCTCCAAGGGCATGGTGGAGAGAGGCCACAATAGGGACTCACTACAGTGCCGCGTTAAAGTTAAGGAGCTCAGACAAGCCCCAGAAAGCCAAAGCAGCAAACGGATGCTCCGGGGCAGAGCTGCAGACATACCACTTCTACACTGAGCTGCATGCAATTCTATGGGGCGCAGCCACCACTACCCCACCCCTGACCGTGGATTCCGAGGAGGCGGTACTCTCAGCCATGCCTAAGGATTTTGCGGACGGAGAAGATGATGATGATGACGATGAGCTTGCGGAGAGCACACAGCACACCGTTCTTTTCCTCAGCCTGACTGAAATAGCCTCCCAACCCTCCCAAGGCAGTATCCTGCACCATGAAGACAGAGAAGGGGCCTCTGGTGAGTGTACCTTTGTAAGTATAAAACATGGTTTAAAAGCAACCATTTTTTAATGATTAATTTTCCCTGAGGACTTGGGATACATTCGCGGCCAATACAGTTACTGGAAAAGTCTGTTAACGTGTCTGGGGATGGAGTGGAAACCCTCCAAGGACTTCTCCATGAAGCTCTCCTGGAGGTACTCCAAAAGCCTTTGCATAAGGTTTCTGGGGAATGCAACCTTATTCCGTCCTCCACTTTATCACACCATGCTATTAGCAAGTAATCTGGTATCATTGCATGACAAAGCCTGGCAGTGTATGGTCCCGGTGTTTGCTGGCATTCAAGGAACATCCATTCTTTATCTCGCTGTGTTATCCTCAGGAGAGTGATATTGTTCATGGCAACCTGGCTGAAATATTGGAATTTAATTAAGAGGACATTCAGAGGTGGCCATTCCTACTGGGCTGTTTGCCTGTGTCTGAAAAGAAACCCTCCCTGCAGTTAGCCAAGCGGTGTGTGTGTATGTGTGTCGGGGGGTGGGGGCATTGGTGCTGAGCTGTTCGCGTTTGGCTATTAGGTATCTTCCCTGATACCAGCCATGTGGGGGGGAGGGGAAAAGCGATAATCCCAGAGAATTGGAGGGTGGGGGGCTAGTTTGGTTTCTGCTGCTGCATGTTAACAATAAAACTGCAGCACTCAATGGGCTTTGCTTGGTATGGGAAAGGAAGGTGCTTTTTTCCCCTCTCTTATTTAGAGATTACAACTAACTTTAACTGTCCCACTCTCTCCTGGTACCAGTACTTTCAAATCAGGCACTGTTTCTCAACTTTCTAGAAAACCTGCTTTTATTCATAAAGCTAACTTTAGTAGAAGCATTGGTCAAAAAACTTATAATTAATTTATAGCAATCTTTCCAGATTGCTTTCCTAACAAAAATGTGTCCATATATGGTATGCTGGGAAAAAAATATGGAGAGACCTATTATCCCAGCAGACGGGGGTTTGATCTGGAAAAGAGGACCAGGAACCTCAGTCTGTAGCACAATAAAAGAAAATTTCTTGAAGATTCTGTTTCAATGATACCTTGTATCAGTCATCTTAAACATATATATATTACATATACACACTGAATATCTGGCCATCTGTGTGTATTCCATGGCTCTCCAAATCTTTGAAGTTCTCTAGTTTGCAGTTTGAGTTATGGTTCAGATTATTTGCAATGGATGTCATTAGTGAGAAAAAAGACCTGAACTTATTTCTAGTTCTATCCCAAACTCACAGAGTAGACTTTGCTAAAGGATGGGTGTACCTTTCTGGTGGGCTTGATTTTTTATTAATCCATGGTAGCCTAGTGATGTTTACCCTGCTGCAGTTTTCTTGTTCAATAAAGACCCAGTATTTAGTTGCGTTAGAGCGATCCCAATCCATTATTGCTTTAACATATCTGGCTTGATAGCATATTTGGAACAGTTCACCCTATTTAATGGGTCTGTACAAAGTATCTGCTTTCACTCTTAGTCTATTCTTACTCCTTATAAATTCTAATAATATCCTCTGTACTCCTGCTAAGGGTTTTATCGGGGCAGGGGTGGGGGGAGGAGATTTTGAAATAAGAAAGACCTCATTGGCAAAACTATTCATTTTGACCATGGCTAGTTTTCCCAGCCAAGAAATTGCATACTTCCCCCAGCACTCCATGTCCTTTTTTCATTTTGTTACTGGATTTATAGGATTACCTTGTGCTTTGATAATATTACACAGCCATGGGAGGAAAGATGGGTTTGTGGATAAACTACAGGATTGGGAGATCTGGGATTTATTCCTACTTTGTCAGGTGCTTCTTGTGTAACTTTGAGTAAGGGCTTGTCTACACTACCTGCCGGATCGGCAGCCAGCGATCGATCCAGCGGCGGTCAATTTATCGCATCTAGTAGAGATGCGATAAATCAATTGCTGAGTGCTCTTCCATCAACTCCAGCGCTCTACCAGAACGAGACATGCAAGTGGAGTCAATGGGAGAATGTCATGTCGACTTACTGCAGTGAAGACACCGTGGTAAGTAGATCTAAGCACGTCAACTTCAGTTGCATTACTCATGTAGTTGAAGTTGTGCATCCACACGTGGTAGTCAAGACAAGCCCTAAGTCACAACTTTTTTGGTTTGTAAAAGGAGTAGTAATACTTACTCACGTAACAAAGGTGTTGTGTAGTGTAGCAACCTGCATGGAACTTGGGAGGGAGGAGCACAGGTTGCATGAGAGAAGTGTTTGTAGGAGGCACCTGGGAGCCAGTCTGAGTGCACATGGTTTTTGTGCTACTGTAGTTCCAACATGTCTGTAAATAATTCTCTTAGTAAAGAGCTTCTTCAGTTTTAGAAACACAGGATCCTCTTATGTTATTACCCAGCACATGGTACATGAAATGTGGCTTAATTCAAGTAACATTTGTAAAGCATTCTGAAATCCTCCAATGAAAAGCTCAAGAGAAATGCAAAACATTCTTATATTCTCTTTGCTATATTACTTTATCTTTTGTTATATTTATCTTAGAGCCACAGAATTTAAGGCCTGAAGGGACCATTGGATCTAGTCTGATCTCCTCTATATCGAGACCACCAAGAGTTCCAAGCACCTGCACTAAACCCAACAATTGAAATTAGATCAAAGTATTTTAGACCATTGGAGACTGGACTATTATGTGTCTAGGGCAGAGTATAGGAGAGAACAAGGTGCACCAGTGCCTGAGGCTTCCTCCTCACTCCACAATGGCAGGAAAATTAAGTGAGATATACCCAAATAATCTTGGCAAGTGACCCACATCACACCCACATGTTGCAGAGAAAGGTGAAACTCCTACAAGGTCACTGCTTCCTTCCTGACTCCACAAATGGTAGTCAGTTAGACCCTGAGCAGGTGAGCCAGCCTAGTACCGAGACAGAGGATGCTCAATGCCACCTCAGAACCCTGGCGCACCCCACCCAACATCCTATCTTAGCCATGACTTTTGTTACTAGATATATAGGTATTTATTGAAATCCCCCTTTTTTCTTCTTTTAATGACATATGGAAATCTAAAGCAGCCTAAACTGACAAACTTGAGTCATCTGAACTGAAATTGGTTAATCTTAAATTATAGACAAAACGAAGCAGTTTTGAGCGAGAGCATCTGGAAGTATTGGCAGAGGGCCAATACTAAAATTTCATGCAAATAGATGTGGAACATTCATTTCCTTGTTGGTTAAGGGCATGTGAGCTAGGCATGAGCCAAATTAATGGCAGACTTAAAAAGAAAAAGTTTCATTTTGAAAGAAGCTTGAAGGGAAGTGTTTTGACCTTCATTAGAGGAGCAAACAGTATACGAAAAACATGTGTTTTTATTATAGATGCAACCAATAGGACATGCAGTGACGTGCATTGGATACAAACTTGTGTTAGACTCACAAAATTGCTTTGATTTAAATCAGCTCACCCACAAGCACTTCAAAAGCTAGGCCTATACAGGGGCTAGCATTGGTGGGTCCCAATAGCCATTCAGACACTTGCCAAAATAGGTGGTATTTTAATAGGTCTTGCAAAAGGATTGATTGCAAATACCATAGGTACAGTGGTTTAAACAGCTATAGTTCAAAGTGAGCAATAGTGGTTCTTGTTTAGGACCCTGGGGGCACTCTAAGCTAGAGATAAATTTCTTTAGGCCTAGTGCCTGGGGTGCCCTCTCCTGTCCAGTCTCTAGTCAAGCAAACAGGATCTTGCAGGTTTTCAGACTAGGCTCACTTGGTGGTGCCCCTCTGCACCAGCTTCCTGTCCAGCCTCTGTTGTTCCCCATGAGTTCCACCTACACCTGGTCCTGGCCGCATGTCCTATATCACACCCCACAGGTTACTCAACAAAATCTTCTGCCCTCAGCAAAACTTCAGTGTGCTGCTCCTGACCCCTCAAATGTGACTCAGCTGCCCCTCTCTCATAGCAGGGGGAGGCTGGGCCAAATCTGAGCAGGTGATATTGAGACCTGGCACATGGGTTTGGCCTGGTTGCCCCTCTGCCATGCTGGAGAAGTGGCCAGGCCAAATCTGCTGCCTTAAGCAGCTGCTTAGCTTGCCCATTTCACCCTGCTCCACAGCAGTTCCCGAATTCTTACTCTGTATGCAGTTCTCTCTGCATTTCCTCTCTGCAGTGTCTGGCTAGTCATGCTGCTACGGCTTCCCAAAAGTGCCTGATAATTACTGGGTTCAGTCTTTTCATGGAGTTTTTGCCCCATTCTACCTGCTGACCAGAAGGAAGGGAATGTGCAGTTGGGAGGTGGTAGATAGGAATTGTTGGCTCCTGCTTAGCAAGTCCATCACACAACTTCCTTTTTTATCCCCCTTATGGCTAGTGTTAGCTTGAAGGTTCCCTTAAAAAGGGAGGCTGGGATAGGGGGAGAATATTCAAATACCCAAGAGCTTACACTAATTGAATGTAGGTGCATGATGGGATCCTGTTAAAAAAGAAGCATCATTTGATCTACAAAACACCAAGTCAGAAGAACCCAATTCAGGAAACACTGGCACATGTGTGTGCCATTTTCACTTAGGACATGCTTAAAGGTAAATACATACTTAAATGCTGTCCTGAATGAAGATGCTTTTCGGAATCCGGGTTTCAAAGCCCAGGCTACTTTTATTTTGGGTGCCTACCCTGTAAAGCTGAGTGCTCAACAGATAGTGTTGGCATGAACAGCAGAATTCATGGTATAATTGTGTTGATTTTTTTCTTGTTTGGTGATTATTTTTATTTTGTAAACTACCTGCTAATAGTCCAAGCAATCTCTCAAATGTGATGTGCAATGTTTTTTCCTACCCATAGCTTTACCCCCAAAGCATTTTATAACAAAGACACATGAAATATATTAGCACTCTTTATCTATGGGTTACACTACAGTACAGATATCTACTTCTGTGCACTATTCTTCCTGATTCAGCAGTACAGAATCAGTAGCTAATCTATAAAATGTCAGCGACTATAAAGACAATGATATGCTCTAATTAAACTCCATTCCCCATGAAGTGTATCAAGTGACACTACTCATAGGCAATAAACTAGGTTTGACACAGAGAGAAAGCTGTAGAATTTGGCAAAAAAAAAAAATACAAATGAATTATTCTTAGTGACTACGAAAGATTTTGCTAGATGGGGAAATATGGAAGAAATCCCAGTCAGATAACTCCAGCTGTTCCAGTTCCATGTTGCATCAATGGGTGAAATCAGTCTATCAGCCTTCGTGAACTGTCAGAAAATCATTACAAGTGCCTGATTTACTTGGGTAACTTTTCCTAGCAGTAGTTGCTTAGCATTTGCACTGAGCTGCAAAATGATTATATTCTGACTGTATTTTTGTAAACTTCATTGAAAAACAGTGAAGTATTTTTTTATGCCTGGCAGCATCTGTTTTGTGAGAATCAAAGAAGCTTCCTCCAATACTTCCTCCAGTACTGTGGGCATGAGCTGTTAAATGCTTTTTTTTCCTGAACATTGGGGGGGAAAATTGCCAATGGTAAAACAATTGAGACATTTTGGAGTACAGTCTTTGGAGACATTTCAAACTAGACAGACTAAAGCAATAGGAAATCTACTGGCGGGGACAATCTTGCCATGTCAGAGGAAGACTAAGTGGGTGTTTTTCATCTCTTGCTTCTTTGATGCGAATATCAGTGGAAGAAGATATGAACTGTCTAAAATACATAGAGAAAAGTAAATACCACCCCTTACTTTTTGCTTTTTAAAGGTTTCATGCCATCCACTTCTATGAGGGGTAGCTTCCAACAGAGGGGCTCACTTGGTGCATGATTAAAACAAGTCTATTTTGGGGCAGCACAATCTGTTGAGGAAGATGTCAGACTGCCTCATGTTGACGATGTATTACTCTAATCTATCATCAGACAGCTGTCACAATGTACAGTGTTATACATTCTTAGAGCGCGGCAGGCACACAGATGATATGCACCCTTAGTGAAAAGATTTTGATGTTCAACAGAAGATTTCCAGAAGTAAATGTGGTGCAGTGAATAATGAATGGTAGAGGATAGACAGCTTTGTGTCACCTGAAAGGGAAGCTGGTGCTATGTGTATTTCTCTGATGCAATTTTTAGTGTCACAATTCCAAATGCATGACCTGATAACATGTTGACTCCCATAGCTTTTTCTGATAATGCTTTTGGATCAGGGCTCTATTATATGCATGAATTTTTACTGACAAGTGTCTCATTCCTTATTTAAGACTGAAAACATGTTTTACGATACATCATGCTAATTATTATAATTAAGCCCAAAGTGTGATTTTTATTATTCAGTTTTGCATGTACCATATAAAATGCACATCTCAAAATGATCTGTCATGCTTTGGCACCAATTACACAATGAAAAAGGAAGACTAGCTACTAGTCAATTAAACAAATAAGCACAGCATGTGGTTTTTAATAGTACCCTTTTCTAACTGACTGATTACAAAATTACAATGTAGCCCAGCACTGATCTAATCAGATTTCCTGAGCAAGATCAAAGCAGCATTGCAGCCGGACCTATATCTTGAGTTCAAATAGTCTTTAAGAGATTGGTCTACCAACATGTGCTTTTTAGTAGTACACTGCACAAATGGTTCATGGAGTGGAGAAACTAAAATCTTCATCTTATATCCAAGATTACTGTTATCACTGAAGGTGGAAATACAGGACAAGAATGATCAGGTCAGCAAACATTCCCCTGTGAAGTAACAAAGGTTAGGAATAGTGTAAAGGTCAACAGATCCTGGTCGTCAGTGGGCAGGACTGAATCTGGGACCTCTGGAACATTGTGCATGAGCTAAAAGCCAACTGGCTGTAACTAAGCCTGTAGAGCAGATTCATTTAAGTCTAAGTGGTTTTGGTGCCACTAGATGGGACACAACGGCACACCCAGAAGGTGCATGGGTTACAATAGCATTCTGGGATATCATTTAAATCTGAGATTAACACCCCTCTGTTTATCAATACAACATCTAGGATAAATCAGGATGCAAAATATGTAGAAACTAGACCAGAAAGAAATCTCTCTCTGGATTAAGGATTGTGGCCAGCCATTTTAAAGCCAGAATTCAATAATGAATTTAGCATGTGCTTGTCACAAAACAGAATATTTTTTTTAGTGAAGACTATCCAGATAGAATGCTGGGTTCTGGGTCATGCCCTTAGCCATAAACTTCAGTACCCTACTCCAGTGCTTCATTTAAAACAAAAACAAACAAAAAAAAACCACATCCACACACAGCTATCGAGGTCTATTGGCCCTCTTCCAATATTCATAGTTTCCCTCAATTATGGTGATAGGCACAGTATATAGACTTTAATAGATAAAATAGAAGAGATCATGGCTCCAATTAATTCATCACAAATGGGACTTCCCAAATCATCACCTCCATGGGAATGGAGGACAGATTAATTTGGGCAAATTAGACTTCTACATGGCTGTCATGTGGCCTCTGTCCAGAGATAGAGCAAGGAGAAAGTGAGACTGGGGTTCTAAATTTATAACTTCAGTGTTGGAGATAACATGACCTTGCCTGGTCTGGATGGAAGTGATAGTGTTAGATGCCAATAACTACCTAATACGCCATTCAGATAATTTTCTCATTTTACTAAAAAACCCAGGGGTGAGGGGACCCTGCTCACCCAAACAAATTTAATTTTTTTCCTGCATAATATGCTTCAACCATTTTTGCTAGCACTCATTGTAAGTCATAGTGTAGGACTTGGGACCCACTATGCTAGCTCCAGGTTCTTAACCAAAGCCTCTAACGTTGTGATTTGTTCCTACTGCGGTCTTGTGAGCCATCCAAAAAAAAAAAAAGTCAGTCTGCTGTAGAGATTTGCTTTTAGAGCCTCCCTTACTGTAGTCCTAGATGTAACTAAGGGTTTATTGATTTCTAAGACAGAAAAAAAACATAAGCTTTGACAAAGGCCAGGCGTTCCTCATTCTGTAGTAAAGACAATTTACTTTCTATTGAGAGGGAGCCTGCTGAGAAGCTATGCACTGAAAAACAATCAAAATTGCTGCATAATCAGATGCTGCAATATTCCTCAAGGATACAGCAATGGAAGGTTGCATTAAGGATGGAGTAATAGTCTGCTACCATGAATCTTGTGAGCTACAGTTCCATGAGGGAGGGAGTCTGGTGGCTGGTACTGTTTACAAGAAATTAGAAGGCTCTGGTATTTATATCCCAGCTGTGTATTGTGATCTAATCCTCACAAAGTGAATTGTCTTTTCTTTCTTGTCAGTGATTTCTAATTTATGGAGGTGATCATTAATACTCTGTTTGGCCAAAGCCTTTATAAGTATACTAGAAACCTTTTTAACATCTATTCTTTCTTAAACAGCACTAAATATTATTTAACTAATTGGCTGAGCATGCAAAGGGCTTACATATAAAAACACAAATGGCATCAGGTTGAGTGTGTCTGTGTACATAAGAATTTTTGAATTCACATCCACTCGATTCCAAAATGTTAGAGAATGTTCTAGGCATCATTGACCAAACCCCTGTTGATTTGGGGGGAAATCAGAGAACAGGAAGGGGGAAAGAGGTGGAATAAAGGACAACTAGAGCCTCAGCCTTCTGTTTAGCACAGTCACAGCTTCAAGCACCTCTACAATTGCCTATATAGCAAACTGGTTGATTGCATCCATTAATGCCTTCCAGCATAACACCGGAGGGATGAGTAGACAAGAGACAGAAGACATCTCATCTGTCATCCTCCCACTGGAGGAAAACACGTTGTCACGCTGAAGGGTTTAACTCCCAGTCCAATAATAAGGGGCAGGGAAAGGGCACATGTACACAGACCCTTCTATGGGGGAGCAGCAGGGAATCCTTGAAATAGAAGGGATGGAAGGATGGCACAGAGGGACCTCGTGGAGTGGGGGCAAAGGCAATGGAGGAATGAAAGGAGCATTGCATGTGTGAAATAAGCTTGGCCTATACAAGCTATGAAAGTCTGACTCCCATTAATATTAGAATACTGCTTTCTGTATCACATGACCAGGAGTAGTGATGTGATCCACTCCTGAACACAACTAACGAGAGAATTAACACACCCTGAAATTTGGTAGGTTCAGATGTTGATTCAGATCTGAGTCTGGATTCAAGTTTTGTTACTCCGGTCTATGTCTAGAATTAACACATTAGGTATTCCAAGTGGAACCATGTGAAATGTGGAATCAGAAACTCTCAGCATTGTACATGTCTTCTCCAAAAGTGAAATTAATTTTTTTCTGTCCTCAGTAAGTCCTGGTCCTGGTCCCATGCTGAATTACTCCAGGACAGCACTTGTCCCAGATTCTCTGCAGCACTAAGGCTCATGGGCAGTGCCAGTCTCTTCCAGGTGGGGGCAGGGGTGAGGTGGGGTGGGCCTTAGCCCCTCTCTCCCTTGCCGTAAGGCCCCATTCCCTGATACTTCTCTCCCCCTCCCCGTGAGGCTCTGCTCCCTGGCCAGGCTGGAAGCCAGAGCTGGGCCATGGTAAGAGTCACTCAGAGACTGCAGGCCAGTTGTACGGAGCCCCAGACCCTCTACCTGCCCTGAGTGGCACAACCTGGGGGGGAGGCAGGGACACAGGCTTGGGGCTGCTCTTGGGCACCCCAACCCCCAAACTAGGACAGGTGGAGGGTCTGGGGCTCCCTGGGCTGTTCTTACCATTGCCTGACTGGCTTCCAGCCTGGCCAGGGGGAAAGAGGAAGAGCAAGGGGAGGGGCTCCTGCATGTGTCCTGTTTTTGACTTTTGAAAAGGTGATCACCCTCATCTATACCTACAGCAGGTTCCCATTTGTGGAGAGCTAGGTGCCTATGCCTGACAGCAGGCAGGACTTAGTACACTTCTCCCCTCACGTAGGCTAGCATACTGGCTTTTGTGGATCCCATTCTTAGGCATCCCTCTATCACCAATCATTGTAGAGAGTCTAGATGCCTAACTAGGCTTTGTGGATTGCAGTGTTGTTTCTGTGATTTTCTAGGGAGCCATGGGCAGTGAGCATCATAAGCCAGGGAAGGCTGTGCCTCTCTGAACAGCCTGGCATGGCCCTACCCATACTCCACCCCCAGCCTCCCCTCCTGCCTACTGCCAGTTCCCTTCCCACTCTTCTTCTGGGGCTGGTGTTCACAAGGCCCAGGGCTGTGAGCACTCTCGCCACCTGCCTGGTGCTCCAGGGCTGTATGTGTGTTCTGGTGGGGGAGGGAGAGGCCAGGAGCTAGCCTCACCCCAATGGCTCCTTCACCTGCTGCCCAGGGACTCAAGAGTTAGACACAGTGATGCTCAGCATTCCAACACCCAAGTCCCTTCCTGGATCACACCCTACATTCTCAACAGAAAGGATGAGGCAGCTACTGCAGCCAGTTTTGGAAAGGAGGATTGCAGTGTTTCACCTTGCTGGAAATAAATGAGGGTTCTGCCCTGGAGTTAATAAGACTGGAAAGTAGTTAAAAAAACAAAAACAAAAAACACCCACCCATCCACCCCACCTCATCTTGTTTAATTCACTAGAATAATTCACAGAAAAAACAAACAGTCATTAAATGGTGTGGACCTATTCAAAAATTTACTGGCAACAATGTTGATGGAAATAGTGAATAATAGGCAGTGGAGAGAATAGTAACCGATGTAAAGCCCATTGGAAAGACTCCTCTCCTTTTCAATAGGCATTATATCAGATCCTAGGCACAGAAAGCGAATACTGAAATAGTATTGAAAAATTATTTTTGGATATCATGATCTTTGAATCAGGAAGCTAAAGTGTGATTTAATCAATACTTTTATTAATTTAAAAAAAGATACCGTTTTGAAAATTTTTTTTTGAATGAGTAAAGATTTACGTTCTTAAATCTTTTCAGCCAGCTGGCTGCTAATTACCCAAAGTTGTCTTTGAATGTCTTATTGCTATAGTACTATAGCATATGGCTTACTTAGCTCTGAAATTACTTTTTAGTATTTCTAAAAAGGTGTTCTAGACAATCTCAGGTAATAAAAACTGGGAGCAAAAGTTCATTAGAAAACTATGTGGAATTAGGAGAATTTGAACAGCAGTATGAGGGGTGTGGAGGGGGGAAGACAACTTAAATGCTACAACCCAAGCCAATTGTATGACGTAGAATTGTTTTTGCCTGAAAAGTCTAAGTGGGCCAACATGAGCTTTCAGCAGATGGCTTCATGATCAGAGCAAATGCAGAAGATAGAGGCTATTAGAACAAGAGGAAAAAATCAGAGCAAACAATGTACATTACCCATAATTTTTCTACATCTTGTTACCTCAGAGATGTAACGCATAACTAATGCTTACAAATAAAGATTGCATCTCCCTACTTTTAAAATCTTCTACACTAGAAGTGTGCACAGAAACATGGAACTCCTTGATATACCCTCAGATTTGGGTATATCAAGGGACTAATCTTGCTTCTCTTGAATTTAACAGCAAAATTCCCATCAACTCCAAGGAGATCAGGATCAGACCTCTGGAAAAGCCTGTGATTCACAGCAAGTGCCTAGGTATCTTTACTGTGCTGCTGCTGCTGCTCTTGGTCTCTATATTGTATTTCCACATCTCTTAACTCCAAGTAGCCTCATGAACTCAGGCTTCATTGACAAATGCAAAAAAAAAAAAAAAAAAAAAAGTGTTCTCAACTCACCTATTCATTTTTCTTCTTGCTGCTGTTGTATTCTGTCTCTTTGTGAAATTTAGCTGGTTTGACAGGATATGTAGGAAGATTGACACCTTTTCCTGTAAGAGGAAACCATGACCCTGCAGCACACTACTTTGGGCCTGGTCTACACTACGAGTTTATTTTGAATTTAGCAGTGTTAAACCGAATTAATGCTGCACCTCTCCGCACAATGAAGCCCTTTATTTCAATATAAAGGGCTCATAATATCGATATTTGTACTCCTCCTGATGAGGGGAGTAGCACTGAAATCGGTATTGCCATTTCGGATTAGGGTTAGTGTGGCCGCAATTCAACGGTATTGGCATCCGGGAGCTATCCCACGGTGCACCATTGTGACCGCTCTGGACAGCAATCTGAACTCGGACGCACGGGCCAGGTAGACAGGAAAAGCCCCACAAACTTTTGAATTTCATTTCTTGTTTGCCCAGCATGGAGCGCTGATCAGCATCGGTGACCATGCAGTCCCAGAATCAAAAAAAAGCTCCAGCATGGACCGTACAGGAGATACTTAATCTGATCTCTGAATGGGGAGATGAATCTGTTCTATCAGAATTCTGTTCCAATAGATGAAACGCCAAAACATTTGAAAAAAAATCTCCAAGGCTATGATCGATAGAAGCCACAACAGGGACTCGACACAGTGCTGCGTGAAATAAGGGAGCTGAGACAAGTGTACCAGAAAGCCAAAGAATGAAATGGGCGCTCACAGAGGGAGGAGCGACTGATGACTGTAGCTATCCCACAGTTCCCGCACTCTGAAAACCATTTGAATTCTTGGCTGAGCACCCAAAGCCTAGAAGGGTCAAAAACATTGTCGCGGGTGGTTCAGGGTATATGTTGTGTGTCCCATCCCCCCCCCCGTTGAAAGCAAAGGGAAAAAAATTGTTTCTCACCTTTTTTCAATGCCACCGTATGTCTACTAGATGTTGCTGGCAGACACGGTGCTGCAGCGCTACATAGCAGCATCCCCTTCCCTTCCCTTCCCTTGTGGATGGCAGACGGTACAGTAGGACTGATATCCATCATTGTCGTCCTGTGACTGCTCCTGGCTGGCCTCGGTGAGGTCGGCTGGGGGCTCCTGGGCAAAAATGGGAATGACTCCTGGTCATTTTCTTCTTTAAGCTTTGTCTCCTGGAGATTCACTCCTGCCTGGAATATCATAGCAGGTGGAGGCTGCCCTCCCCTCCCCCCTCTGATCTCTGCTTGCAGAGGCAATAAAGTCAGTGTTGTTTCTTATTCATGCATCCTTTATTACTTCATCACACAAATGGGGGGATAACTGCCATGGTAGCCCAGGAGGGGTAGGGGAGGAGGGAAGCAATGGGTGTTGTTGTTGCAGGGGCACCCCCTAGAATGGCATGCAGCTCATCATTTCTGCGGGATGTCTGAGGCTCTGACCTGGAGTAGCTGTTTGTCTCTCTGGTTCTTTAGTAGGCTTGCCTGGTATTCTAGGCAGGACTGACTCTCCATTAGATAAAACAAAGAAGAGAATGACCTGGGGAGTCACTCTCATTTTTGTCCACGTGCCCCTGACCGACCTCACCGAAGCTGGCCAGGAGCACCCATGACAGCAGCAGACAGTACAGTATGACTGGTACCATCATTGTCAACTTGCAAAGCAGCAGATGGAACAGTAGGGCTGGTAACCGTCTTTGCTAACTTGCAAAAGGCAAGGGGATGCTGTTGTGTAGCGCTGCAGTACCGCGTCTGTTAGCAACATCCAGTACACATAGGGTGACAGTAAAAAAAAAAAAAAAATAGGCTGAACGGGCTCCATGGTTGCTATGCTATGGCGTCTGCCCAGGCAATCCAGGGAAAAGGGTGCAAAATGATTGTCTGCCGTTGCTTTCACGGAGGGAGGATTGACTGACGACATTTACCCAGAATCACGCATGACACTGTTTTTGCCCCATCATGCATTGGTATCTCAACCTAGAATTCCATGGGCAGGGCAGACTGTGGGAACTATGGGATAGCTACCCACAGTGCAACGCTCTGGAAATCGACGCTAGCCTCGGTACGTGGACGCACACTCTGAATTAATGTGCTTACTGTGGCTGCGTGCACTCGACTTCATACAATCTGTTTCCAAAAATTGGTTTCTGTAAAATTGGAATAATCCCGTAGTGTACATACCCATAGTTTCATTGCTATGAGAAAGCCCTGCTGAACCAACCTAAGGTCTGAAGCTTTAGGCATTAATTCTCAGTCTGGATTCTGTGGCACCTTTGGGTGGCATTACTAAGTGGGAGCTAATTAAGTGTAGCTGAGCCTATTTTAACTCAGTTTTAAAAGGAAGGATTACACTCAGAGGAGAAAAGGAAAGACAGTTGCGTTGATCAGGCCATTGAATTTTGAGAAAGCCTGAAAGCCCTTTTCCTGATTTGTACTTTTCTAGGCTGGAGTTTTTTTGTTTTGTTTACTGCTTGTAAAACTGCATGGAAGGAAAGTAGCAGGAGGCTCTTTCAAGATTGATTTCAGTTTAGATGTTTCTAACCACTATGATAAAAAGCTATGCAGCGAGGGGGATTTTAGGTTCAAAACTTTTGGTGAAGCCTTATGTTATTCTGCCCCTGTGATAGTTGGGATGTGTAACTGGTCATCTGTGCGCTGTGCAGTTTTCATAAGGCAGGATTCTGTTGTTGTTTTATACCTAGCTTTTCCTAATTAGATTGCACCCATTGGCTCTTTCTAGTAATGTTGAGTTTGGTTTTGTTAACACAGGTGCAGAATTGGAAATAAAGTATTTCACATGAATTCCACTTTTCTTAGCATCAGTCATAAGCAATTCAGTTCTGAGATTTGGATTTATTTCTGTGAGGACTTGCTCTAAATTTAAAAGGTAAAAGTGTTAGTGTTAAGTGTATGGATAGTTATGATATGGAGCAATGGAAAGATGGCAAATATAGTTCCAGTCTGACTTTAAAATTAATACACTCCAGAACCAGTATAGCTAGAAATTAATCTTGAGGTTGAATTGCTTATGACAGTTGCTAACAGAAGCGGAATATGGGAGAGAACTCAGTTTTCTCCTAGACTTAGGGTACATCCAGACTACCCACTGGATCGGCGCGTAGCAATCGATTTATCGGGGATCGATATCTTGTATCTAGATGAGATGCGAGATATTGATCCCCGAACATGCTCCCCATTGACTCCAGAACTCCACCAGAGCGAGCAGCAGTAGCGGAGTTGACGGGGATCCACAGCTGTCGATCCCATGCCGTGAGAGCAGGAGGTAAGTTGGAATAAGATATGTTGACTTACGAAACTTCAGTTATGGGAATACCGTAGCTGATCTTACATCAACCCCCCCACCCCAGTGTAGACCAGGCGTTAAGGTCACATTTAAAACAACAATGGTTCTCAGATTCCATTTTATAGATACACACAAGTTTTTAAAATTTGCAGCCACCCTGCAAGAAGGCATTTGTGCCTAAGTATTACATATAAATGAATGTCACAAGGAGTTTTTCTCCTGTATATGCAGATAACAGCTGAACACTTGTTTACACTTTTTAAAGAAAGCAGAACCGATCAGCGGAAAGATAAGTAGTGTGAGATCAGATGTCCGGGTCATTGGTCACAATGCCAAGAATGCAAGCTGCTGATGACTCACGCCTATGAAAAAACTGCATCTGAGCCAAACAACCTTGCCATGTGCGCCACAATATAAAAAACAGTTGAGAAGAAACTGCTCATTAATCTATACTTAGCTGGTTACTTTTCCATGCACTATTTCCTAATTAATTTGCGTTTGCAGTTTGAAACATGTACAACTCATTCACACCTTAGAAAGACCTTCCACCCTCTAGTAATATAGTAACCTCAAACCCTAAAAGTAAAATATTGAGAACAGGTCCTGACCCTAGCTTCTCCTGTTTCATCTCTGCCCCTTTTGTCTATGGCTACGTCCAGACTACCTGCCGTATCGGCGGGTTAAAATCGATTGCTCGGGGATCGATATATCGCGTCTAATCTAGACGCGATATATCGATCCCCGAGCGCGCTTATATCGATTCCGGAACTCCATCAACCCCAACGGAGTTCTGGAATTGACAGGGAGAGCCGCAAACATCGATCCCGCGCGGTGTGGACGGGTGAGTAATCCGATCTTAGATATTCGACTTCAGCTACGTTATTCACGTAGCTGAAGTTGCGTATCTAAGATCGATTTCCCCCCCGTAGTGTGGACCAGCCCTATGTCTAAGATTTTCTGCTTTGCTACTACTGGTACAGCTCCACTAGTAGTAGCCATGGTGAGAGCTGTAGTGTAGGTAATGTGCTGGTAGCTACCAGCACTTAGGGGAAGATTAGAGTTTGTGAGGCCCCAGGCCAAAGAAAATGGGGCTCCTTCCCACACTTCCACCTGCAGTCCCCCCCACCCCACTCTGCCCATCAGGCACTCCAGCTGGGGCCCAGGGGTGCCCATTCCCACCCCCCCACACCCCTCCGTTCGCCGGGGCCCCTTTGCACAGGCCCCATTGGTCCAATAGCTAATCCCTCACTGCCAACATTTCAACCCATGTCTTCTAATGGCTCACGGCAGGTCCAGATGAGACAGGCATCTTGTTCAAGCTATTTCCATCACATACACAAAAGTTACCACCAGTGGTATCAATGATGAAAACTCTAGTGTAGACCAGACCTTTGCCAGACAACATGTTAAAGAATCTCTGGTTTCAAGTAGTCTGTCATTTTCATCCCTGACCTGACATAGCACTCAGACTTTTCAAGCTCCTTTGAGGTGCTGGTTATACCTCTCACTGCCCATAGTGTCCCTTTAAGGGTCTAAGTCTGCTTCCATATAATTCAATGGCAAAGCTCCCAAAACTCAATGGTGCAGAATCCTGATCTAGGACTTGATATCAGGCTCTGACTTCCCTCAGTCATTTGCTAATGTAATCAGTGTATTAGGTAAATGTTATAGCTTTCTATTCTTCTAAGGAAGATTTTTAATTAGGAAAGATGAGCAGAAGGTGGATCCACACAGCAGTAGTGACTGTCCACCTTCTCATATCTTCCAAATAAGCACCTTTCATTCCAAGGGCAACCTACCCCTTGCTCTAGCCTAGTGTCCATGATTTCCATGTTAGTTATCCTGTCTGGAGAAGTTATCCTGACCCCAACTCACTGCCGGCCTTGCACCTGCATTTAATGAGACAGGGTTCACAATTCTTGTACTTCTCTCACCAATAATTCCACACTCTCCCATGAATTGACAGATTAATGCTGATCTGTGACGTAAGAATTTTTATAACAGAACTTATTAAAATGATTGGCTTATGGGCACTCCAAGATATCTGTATTTAGTTTTTAAATAAATGCTTACAAGTGGTAACAGGTATAATGTTCTCTAATGTTACACATTAAGAGTTCCCAAATCAGAGTCTAATTCTTCAAGAAGGTGAATGCCTTCAATTCGTATCAGCTGGGGGTCAAGGTTCTGTGTACCCTAACAGATCAAGTACCTCTCCTCCATGATGTCTGTACCCATAAGGAGTATATCTGAGACAGAAATTTAATCTATGCAATCTGTTAATTTCACTCTAAAATGTCTTGCTAAGGAACTTTCTAGGAAGAATTCACATTAAAGATAGGGGATAAGGCTGTAAAATTTAAATAAAGCTGTATAGGCATGGAAAGGAAATATTTACCATCAATGTCCTTTATCTACTTTCTCTTGCTCTTTCTAGAGATGTAATTGTTCTGTGTGTTAGTGTTCTTGGGATTAGAGTTTGACTGCAGCAATGCTACCTGCTATTTTGTGTACTCTAGTATGTGAATTTACATGAGCCATTTTCAACATCCTTAACTCAGTTTCACGTCAAGCTATGTTTTGTGCACATTCTCCTTCTGTTTGGCACAAGTTTATCTGAACCACATCTCAAAGCTGAGTATGAAATGACAGCATCTGACAGAAGATTTCTGAGCAGGAGGCGAGGGGGAAACCAAAAACTGAACCCCCACACACAAGGTGTCATGCTGTGCCGAGTGGCTCACAACCATGAGTGCCAACCTCATGGCAGACTGTCAAGAGACAGAAGAGACTCCAAACTGGCTATATGTTCTCTAATTAGATTTCACCAACGCAGTAACAAATGGGAACGCCTAAAGCACTATAAAAGCCTCATCGTGGAGTCACAGACTGTCCCCTTTGGCTCCCAGTCTATCTTGTCAGCCACGTAAGTTGCACTATGTGATAACTGGTTGCTATATACCAAAGATCACAACATATTCAGGTTGCTCCCAGTCTCAAGAGACTAGTTACTTACCCCAGGTCAATTTGTATTTGTAGCCAATCCTATAGTAAACAAAGAAAATAAATGAGAGAGTTATTACTATATACACAAATGAGTTGTAGTCTATGGTTTTAAGAGGTGACAGTTGTAGTCATCTGTCAGCTCTGAATGTCTAACCCTAGGGAATCTCTTTTGGTTTTATAGCTCTGGCCCTGTGAGAGTCCAAACAACAAAAGAGATTAAAATTTTTCTTGTCAGCTATTTTTATTTTGTTCTTCCAAAATTCAAGCTGATGTAATTTTTAACTCTGAAGTCTTCTTCCTATTGGTTTCAGTTCTCTTGACCTCATCCTCTCTTGCCTCTCATCCTCCTTCACCCCTACCTTGCTGCCCTCCCTTAACTTGACCTGCTCGGTTGCCACTGGCTCATTTTCATCTGTCTGCAAGCATATTCTTGTCTCCCATTCCTATGAAAACCTTCCACGATTCCATCTGCCTCTGCAGTGTACAGCATCAGCAAAAACTGACCTAGACAGATCATTGAGAACCTGCTTCAGACATGTGGCTACTGTTGGTCATATTTTGTATGGCTTGTCTTGCTTGTTCCCACCTAAGGGCTGGTTTACACTGTCACAGGCCCAGGGACTCCCTCCCTCAGGGGTCCCATGGAGACACGAATTAGCACTGTATGTTGCTAACGTGATTGTAAGCATTGCAAGGCATTTTGGGGAGGGGGAGGAAGGTCAAAGGTATAAGTGTGGAATGAAAGATTTTCTTGCAGGGAGCAAGAGGCAAAGAGTGGGAAAAAAGAAAGGGAAAAAAAGGGGGTTAATGTGACACTTTAGCTAGCTTTGTGTAAAAATAAGACGCTGGCCCCGGTTCAAGGTCATGGGTGCGACAAAAAAATTTGCAACTGTCAGTCATAAAAAAAAAAACAAAACAACAACAAAAAACCACACACCACCCCTCCCTTCCCCCCCCCAAAAAGTTAAGCAGGGCTGCAGAGATAGCAGTAAGAACAGTGAGAGCAAATAAAATGGCAAAGGCCAACGGGGGGGGGGGGGGAGAAACAGTCTCTAGAGCTGGGGTGTTCTGAAAAGCCAAGAAGGCCACAGTGAGCCCATTTGGACTGGTACAAAAAGCACCAGAAACTAAGGGCCCTGAACAAAAACACTCCCAAAAGGAACCCAGAACTTAAAACCCTCCTGAAAGCCAAAGCAAGGCGGAAATCGCAGTGGACCTTGGATGACCCATGCATGGGGCAAGAACTCCCGTCCACCCCTCCCGCTCTTCTTCTTACATTACACCCAGGCTTGGCCAGCCTCGGGTTGTGCGTGTAAATATAAAAGTGGGTTAGGGCTGGGGTACTAATGCTTTCTTGCTTCCTTTAAGTAATGTAAAAACAGTCCCAACACTCACTGCTATTATTTTATTAATAAAAGCTTTAAAACTTAAACACTTTGTGTGTTTTGTCATCTCCTCCCCAAACAATCCTGTGGCCTCAGCCTAATTGCCTAATACCTCAGGCAAATTGGTAACAAAAATCTGTCACAACACTTCAGAGTTAGGTTGATGTAAGGCAGCCTAATTATGTCACAGTCTATACTACAGCCTTGCTTCCACTGATGTAAATGCCCTACTACACTGACATAACTCCACCTTCATGATAGGTGCAGCATTCATGTCAGTCTAGATGCAGCATTCATATAGACACTTACATTGGCTGTTGGCAGTCAATTTCACAGCTCCACTCTGCAGCAGGGGGCTCACAGCTGGAGCCATGAAATTGAACAGAAAGGCTGGTAGGCTCTGTGCTGTGAGCCTGCAGGTTCAGGGTTGGGGCTCTCACCCCAGAGCTGGTGGGGGGCTCCAGCTGTCAGATGGCTACTGCTCCACTCTCAGCTCCCTATAGAGCTAACCAGCTGAGAGCCTAAGCAGCAGCCCTCCCTGCTCCATTGTCCCTCTTAAGTCAGCACAAGCAATCCTGGTGAGGAGATGCACCACCAACAAAAGGAGGGTAGCATGCACATGAAGAACCACAGAAATTATTGCAGTGGCTGTATGTCGACTTAAGTTTGTAGGGTCAACATGCATTAAGTCTATTGTCATTCACTGACATCGTACAGATCTCATGGAACACAACCTGTTCCTGGAGAGAACGGGGACATGATACAAATAGGCATTTAGTCTGGTTGCTAATGTATTGGTGTCTAAATCTATGTAGAGTTTATTGCTATGCTATTCACTTTCCAGATTGGGATCTGCTGCATTTATACCTTTTATTCACTATAATCGCTAAAGTCAAAAAGAAACTAGATACCATTAGGTGGAAGATCAGAGAGGAGAAGGCACTGAACTAAGATGAATGGCTCCAGAGAAATTCTGGAACTACAATAGTTAAAGAAATATTTGATCAAAATTGACTAGGCATTAGAGAGACTGGGAATAAAACCTATTAAAATTGAAATTAAATGTAGATCTAGAGAAAAAAGGCAAAGAAACAGCACAGTCAGAGATGTGACATCTTTCCTGATATTGGCAAGAGGGTCCTCACATCATACATCAGCAATGTCAAGGCTGATTCCCCACTCTGCCACTTTGAGTGCAGAAGGTGGGGGCCCACACAGATTCTAAAAATAGTGACCACTCCAGGCTTGTATCAAACTCCCAAGGTTACAGCTTCTCTCTGACCTTGGATGGGTAGATGCTGCCACCACTCAAATGCAAAAAGCCCCTTTGAACCCAGGAAGGCACACTTGGGAATTCCTCCCTGTGGGGGACTCTCAAGCCCTTTCATCCCCACCTCCAGGGAAGAGCTGAGAAAGAAAACAAAGGAAATCAGCTGTTGCCACCAGATAATTAAATATATGCACAAACTTCTTAGGACACAAAAACCCAATCCTGTTCTTAAAAAAGGTAAATTTTAACAAAAAAAGAAAATACATCTAAAAACTAAGACTATTCTTAGATTTTAAAAAGAACCACTTACAAGGATTACACATTCAAATAACTTTGAGATCCAGCTTAAAGGTTATAAGCAAACAAAAGTACTTGGGGGTTAGCATAGAGGAGTCCACAAGCCTTACAGAAATAAAAGGGATAAACCTAATCACATCTTCCTAGACATTTCCTGATCTACTTACATAACTAGGGTTTCAAATAAGTAGTTTCTAGGTATGATGTAATGATTTTTCATACATGGAGCAAGCCTCTTACAGCATTGTTGCTCTGTGTCTCCTCTCCAGAGAGAGCAGACTGACAAAGGGAAAGTTCCTCTCCCCCATTTAAAAAACTTCTAGCCCTCCCATTGGCTTTTTGGATCAGGTGCCCACTCCCTGCCTTTTAGCTATGGGCTTTAACCCTTTACAGGTAAAGCAAGTAGAGAACAGCTACTAATAGGGATTTTGTAGCTAACTGACTGGCTGGGTCCATAAAAGGGAACTACCCCCTTGGTCCCCCCCTTCATTTATCACAAGTAATTTTAGACCTAAGCTATTATGTGGTCAAAGAGACACTGTTGCCAAGGGACAATGCTGACAAATAGGTGATCACGATAGATAGTTCCATTAATGTATAAATTAATAGACCTAGCCTAAAGGATGCTTTTTCTGTTCAGATACTTTTCCTTTGCCCTGTGTGAGAGATCCAGTTGTGGTACTGAGGTGTCTCAAGGCACAGCATTGATAATTTTCCTACAAATCCCCATTTGCTTTCATGGGATGCTGCTTTGTAATCATCCCAGTTGCCTAACTATAATATTGCATAGTATGTGTTCATATATATATTATGAAATAGTCACTTTAAACTTTGTGTGGCTGTGCCCAAAGGCCCTAATCAGAATTGGGCCCCAATCAGAATTGGGCCCCTGTTGTGCTAGGTACTGTACAAATACAGAGGAAGGTGTAGTCCTTGTGACAAAAAGTTTATAATCCAATAATGAGACTGATTGGCATACACTGGTATTGCACTGAGGGTCTGCTGCTGCTCCCATTGATGTCAGTTGGAAAACTTCCATTGACTTCAGTGGTGTGGGATAAAGCCCTCAGAGCATGGGATGTGAAGTTTAGCTTCTAAATAGAAACTCTTGCCATCTGAAGCCAACCCTTTAACTTAGGCAAATATGACCAAGAGTGTCAAGCCTTCAAGAGAGTACAGGCCAGGTCTATACTAGAAAACTTGCTGGTATAGCTATATTATTCCATGTGGGGGTTGGAGGGTGAGTAAGAGAGGAGACTATAAACACTTATACTGGTATATCAGTGTATACATGAGTGCTTTTGCCAGTATGAATAAAAAAAATAAAAAATAAAAAAAGCAGGTAAAAAAAAAAAATCACCCACTAACTGATATTGTTATACCATCAAAAGTTTAGTGTAGACCTAGCCATAAAGGTCAAAGAGAAAGGTGAGAAGCAAATTTAATTCTTAAAAGGATTTCAGGAGGACCACTCAGAACAAGAAGACTAGATGGTGGTTTGGTTACCTGGGTTGCCCAGATCACAGAGCTACCACCTCCTCTTCAAGAGCAGGAAGCTAGGTGATCACTACTAGAACAACTCGAGAGCTGGTGTACATACTGTTGCCAATCCTATGCCCACCACATACACATTACAGCCTTGCAGATAGCACAGGTACTTATCAGCATTCGAAGCAATTAAAAAAAAGAGTTAGTGAACTACTCACGCTAAAATGGCTTGAAAACAAACAACAACAAAAACAAACACAAACTGGATAGCTCAGTGGTTTGAGCATTGGCCTGCTAAACCCAGGGTTGTGAGTTCAATCCTTGAGGGGGCCACTTAGGGATCTGGGGCAAAAATTGGTCCTGCTAGTGAAGGCAGAGGGCTGGACTCGATGACCTTTCAAGGTCCCTTCCAGTTCTAGGACATTGGTATATCTCCAATTAGAATATAGGTGGTTTTAAAAGAACAAAAACTAGAGAAAGTGATGTTTATTACAAAAACATAGAAAGTGATGCAAAAAACTACTGGAGTTTCTTGGGAATTTATCAAACAAAATAAAAATTGAAAATGAATGGCCCAACTCCTGTTTTAGCTCCTAAAACTGCTAGATGTGCAAATGGAACAGAATTGTTACAATATCCCATAGAATAATGCAACATGCTCTTTCCTGTGTGTGTCTAGTCAATTCTGCTCAGCTGCCTTGTGTCCAGGGCTGGTGCAAGGATATTTCGTGCCTCAAGCAAAACTTCCACTTTACGCCCCTCCCTCCGGCCCAGGGATCCAGAGCCATCCCTAGCTATTTTGGTGCCCTATGCAGCCCCCCCACCCAGGCCTCCATGGGGGGAGGGAGGGCTGGCCTCAGGCCTCCGCGGGGAAGGGAGGGGACGGACTGTGTGGGGCCCTGCCCCAGGCCTCCGCAGGGGGGGACAGACCCAAGACCTCTGTGGAGGCTGGAGGGGAGGGGGACAGGCCACTTCCTTTGGGTAGTGGAGTGACCCAGCCCCATCCTGCTCTGTTCTCCTGACTCCCAGCGAGTGCAGGGTGGGGGGAGGTTCCTCCCTCCCCCCAAGCCTGGGAGCCAGGGGAGCAGAGCAGGCTGGGGCCGGGTCACTCCACTACCCATAGGAAGTAGCCAGCTCCCATCCCCCCCATGGAGGCCTGGGGCCCCAGCCTGCTTTGCTCCCCTGGCTCCCAGGCTTGAGGGGAGGGGGAAACCACCCCCCAGAACTCGGTGGCAGCACAGCTGGGAGCAGACCAGGCTGGGGCTGGGTCCGGGTCCCTCCACTTACCATGCGATGAGTGCAGGCTCAGGCCTGGCAGCAGTTTTCAGGGGAGTGGGGCAGGGTTGGGGTGGAGCAGGGGCAAGAAGAGGCAGGGTTGAGGCAAAGCACGGGCAGGGGCCATGGGGAAGTGCCAGGGAGTGCCCCCCTTGCAGCAACTCCTAGCCCTGCAGTGTCCCCCCGGCAGTTCCCTACCCTCCCTCCACCCAGGGAGCCCCCCTGCAGCAGCTCCCAGCCCTGCAGCACTCCCCCCACAGCAGCTTCCCACCCCCTTCCCCCCAGGCAGCCCCCACTGCAGCAGCTCCCTGTCCCATCTCACCTCCGCTCTGCCTTCTCCCCAGTGCCGCTCCACTTCTGCTGCCTCCCAGGCTTCTGGTGCCAATCAGCTATTTGGCACCGCAAGCCTGGGAGGGGAGGAGAATTAGAGCAGGGGTGGCATACTCAGGGGAGAAGGCAGAGTGGAGGTGAGCTGGGGCAGGGGGCGGCTCCCCTACACACTCGCTTCCTGCCCCCACCCCTCTGTTACTTGCTGCAGGAAGCCCTCCCTGTGCCTCCCTGCCCCAGCTCACCTCCACTCCACCGCCTCCCCGAGCAGCCGGTTTTGTTCCAGACCGCGCCACGGAAACATCTGTACTCGCTCGTGCTCCATACCCTTCACTACCTCACCCTCGCATCCCGCCCTGATACCAAATGGCGGGACCTCCTGCCGCCTCTCGAGGGTGAGGAGCCCCGGTGGGCCAGCTTGTACTCTGCCCTGGTCCCGAGGCCCGCCGGGGATATCAGTTGGAGGCTCCTTCACGGAGCCGTGAGCACGGGCGTGTACTTGGCGTGGTTCACATCTGTCCCTAGCACCTGCCCTTTCTGTGGTGAGAAGGAGACCTTGGCGCACGTTTATTTGGAGTGTGACAGGTTGCAGCCCCTGTTCCGGCTCCTCCTGAATATTTTCCTGCGTTTTTGGTTGCACTTTTCCCCTCACCTTTTTATCTACACGCTCCCCATCCGTGGCCCCACGAAGTCGCGGGATCTCCTTCTCAACCTCCTCTTGGCCCTGGCCAAACTGACCATCTACAACACCAGGGAGAGGAGGTTGGCCGACGGGATTTCCTGCGACTGTAGGGCCTATTTCCATTCCTCCGTCTGCTCACGCATCCGGGCAGAGTTCCTCTGGGCGGCATCCACTGGCTCCCTTGACGCCTTCGAGGAGCAGTGGGCGTTGTCCGGGGTTCTCTGCTCGGTGTCCCCATCGGGTTCCCTTCGTTTAGCCCTATGACCTCACTCCCGATCCTGTTTTTTTTTCATTAGTTGTCCCCCGTAATTATTTGGTGTCCCAGACCTGTGGGTCCTCCCCTTAGGCTGGGGGGAGGCCCTTTAGAAGTGGGCGGGCTTCGCCCGCCTCACCCCCACTGGATGCCAATAGGACCGCCTCCCCGAGTGCGCTTTTTGGCATCCCAGGCAGTCATCTAGTTCACCTAGTGGTTGCACCGGCCCTACCATGGTCTCTACTCCTCCCCACAAACTTTGGGTGATCAGGGCCCTCATTGGCACTAGTAGGGAAAAGTCCAGGCACTGCACTTTGTGCTTGGTTGGCTACAGTGCTGTCAGAGTGAGAAAGCCAAATCCCCTACCCCATCCACAAAGCAGCTGAAAACAATCTGGTTCTAAACACTGCTAAATATTTAATTTGAGACAGCAAAGAAAAATCCTTTAATTTAGATTTTTATTAAAAGTAAAAAATATAACATGTTTCTCAAACCTTCCCACAGCTAGCCCCCTGTCCATTGTTTATCCTCAGTCTCTCCCCCCCAATCAGCAACACATGCAGGAAGCTCTCCAGGGCAACCACTCACAGGCAGTGGGGTCAGCTCCTCCTTTTCCTTCCTCTTACAAGGGATGAATATCTGTTTGGAAAGAGGACCAGTTTCTCAGAATATTCAGTTCTAAGGGCTCAGTCTCCCAGAATCTAGTGCCCATTCAGAGGGTTTACCTTCTGCTGCTCTTCCTGGGGTGTATAACCTCCATAGCAGTCAGGGTAGCCTCAGGAACAGTACATCTTGCAATTGTCTCCACCTCAGTTGAGCTACCTCTGTTACTAGCAGCCTCTAAGGAGAGCAGACTTCTTCCTGTGGTAAATTCACCCTTTAAGCTCCTTCTCCTGAATAAGCCTTGCAAGTTTATTTCATTAGCATGGAACAGGCCCAGAAGACCTCATTAGCCTCCCTCACATCAGTCTGAGGGTGTGTCCCTTCCCATCCCAATGTACATAGGAAGTAAATGGGAATATATAGGGATAAAATAAAACATTAGAACCATAGGCAAAATTTTCTTTCATATCCACACAGTGGAAATGTTGGCTCTCTTAGGTTCCTCCTAATATCAATGAGAATTCTATCTATGGGTGGAACAGACTAGTGGAATCTAAATCCACTGTGCAGATCTAAGGGGATAATTTCCTTGTTGGTCTTTTGATCACTTGGTGTTATGAAACTTTCTGACGGACTTTCTGCTTAGATTATAGCAATATCCATTGCTCATCCACTTTGTACTACAAGATGTTTAAAGAGAGATTTACAAAAGATGTCTGGATGTATAAATATTGGGCTGGGGGGACAGGAAATCGTAAATTCTAACTCCCTGCTTTTTAGGAAAGTAGTTTTAATGTACTTTAGATGTCTTTTATCCCTGCTTTTATCCCCACCATGGATTAAAATTTAGTCCAGTTTTTTTCAGATTTAGGTGCCTCAAATTAAGCACCTAATTATGGATTTAACTTCAGGTATCCAGGTTTGAAAATGTTGGCTTTAATGTTTCTGCCTTAGATTCTCTATCTGCAAAGTGAAGACAATAATACAGTAGTTGGTCCAATACAAACTATTATCTCATCCACCTTGTCTCGGCCATAACACTGTTATTCTGAAAGGTGCTAATGGCTGCCACCAAGTGAGTCTTTACTCTAAAACAATCACGGAAAGTCAATAGAGGTGCCAAACACTCTTACTCAATGGAAGGAGCAATTAAGCTCCTTTATATATTAGAGACAGCTACAAACAACAGCGGGATTGCCCAAGGTACATAACAGGTTAAAGCTAAATTGTACAGGGTGAGGAGTTTCCCTGATTGCAAACACAGGGGCTAGGATACTGGTTTTGTAGCTGGTTTGTGTTAAAGGCAAAAAATCTGGAGAAGAGTTGTGAACATGATCCTGGGAAGAAGAAGAGACAGGGCTTCTTGAGCACTGAGCTTGCTGGAGTAGCAGAATTGGGGATTTCTGAGCAAGGAAACTGCCTGCTATTTGTGTCTACTATGCTTAGAGAAACAGGACTATGTGTACTTTTTTGATTAATAAACAAGTCTACAATAAAGGAATACCTGATTCCTATTACCAATTTCTCCTCCTAATGGAAACAACCCTGTGAGGCCCTGAATGTTGACTGACCACTCAGGTCAAAGGGGCAACAATATTACTTTCTGCATTGGGCCTCTGAGGTTTTATTAACTAATCTCTGAAAAAGACTATAGTATATAATTATGCTTTATTTCTTTATTGTAAAAGTAGCAAGGAGTCCTGTGGCACCTTATAGACTAACAGACGTATTGGAGCATGAGCTTTTGTGGGTGAATACCCACTTCGTCGGATGCATCCGACGAAGTGGGTATTCACCCACAAAAGCTCATGCTCCAATACGTCTGTTAGTCTATAAGGTGCCACAGGACTCCTTGCTGCTTTTACAGATGCAGACTAACACGGCTACCCCTCTGTTTCTTTATTGTGACACCCAAGGCCCATTGTGGTAAGCACTATCTGAAAAGCTTACAATTTAATACGGACCTATAAGGGCTAAGTACTTAGTATACCAATACTCTGTTTCTCCCTCTCTCTGTGTTACCTTTGAGAATAAGGAAGCAGAGGTGGAAATAACTTAGGACCTGACTGGATCTGATTGTTTTGTGGAGGCCGAAACAGGGAGACAGAAGAGCACAAAGAGTTTTCTCTCTGCACTTCTCCTTGTGCCCCTGCACAGTAGCTGGGACACACTGCAGTGTGTATGCTCCTTTGGAAGTCCTGCTCCCAGCACACACACTGGCAAACAAAGCTGGCCAGGTTCACAGAGGGAAACTATACTACACCAGGCATGCTCCCCTTGTATGCTGGGAGTGCCTAAAACAAAAACCATCTCAGAGATCCAGAGTCAAATTAAGACAGTCCAGGGCCTAGACACAACCCATAAGATCCTCATCGAACACATCCCCAGGCCACCCTTCTCTGCCATGGCAATGGGTCTCAATTAAGATGAATGGGGCAATACATATTGTGACACTGGCAGACCAGGTACCAGCTCATGCCAAAGTCACTGGGCCTCACTGTACAATGCATAGCTGGAAACCAGACTCTCTCACCTGTGTGCTGGTATTGTTAAAATAGATACATTACGGTTATAAGGATGTGTTTAATGGTTAGACTTTATGAAGTGCTTGTAGGATGCTGCATGTGTTAATCTTACATATAATGACTGTATTCCATGTTATAAGGCAATATTTAAATGTCTGTTCTTTAACTATAAAAATGCTAAGACTGTAAACCCCCCGAGTCACGGGAGAAGCATTAGCAAGTGTGAAATACTAGTTTACCACAAGAGGTGTTATCTCCTCCCCAACAAAAAAGGCCTATAGACACCAGACAGGCCATTGTGGAACATCACTGGACAAAAGACTCTGTTGATTGCTTCCTTTAACACCCCCGAAGCGGGTACCTGCACAAGCCCTTGTCCCATCACAGCTTGAACACTGGGGAGAAGGGAATAAAAATCCCTGGTAAGGAGAAATTGATATCCCTATGCTGCTTGAACTTGGAGTGGTGAAGATTTCTAAGCTTAAGCAAGGGGTCCCCAGGTGTTTAGCTCGGCTTAGCCTTAAAGGGCATATAAAGCTTGCATATTATAGCAGCTACTATAATCTTTTGGAACCACATTTATGTGTATGTTTA
The DNA here is from genome assembly GCF_007399415.2 of Gopherus evgoodei. NCBI lineage: Eukaryota > Metazoa > Chordata > Testudines > Testudinidae > Gopherus > Gopherus evgoodei. Next base: position 90,545,015 of record NC_044326.1, on the reverse strand, counting down.
CCTGCTTTAACCTCAGAAATAACTCTCATTTATTTTTCCTAGTTAATACATCTTTGGTTAGCATTATAGGATCGGCTACAAGAGCTGTCTTTGGTGAGAGATCTACAGTGTACTTGAACTGGGGTGAGTGATTGGTCTTTTGGGACTAGGAGTAACCTGAGTATTGAGGTGATTTTTGGCTTAACAAACCATCTATCACACAGGCAAGCTTGCTTGTGTGGCAATATAGGCCAGAATATCTGATGTTTATGACTCCATGTCAAGGCTGTTATAACACTTGTTACTTGATTGGTGAATGTTGGGATGGTGCAAAACTGGTGTGTGGCCATACTGAATGAATGGTGTGAGCATAAATTGACATGGCTTGAACATGACTGAATGGCTGCAGAGCATTCTGGGAGCAGGTTCCCTTTAAGCAGAAGCAAATTTGATCAAAGTCTGCATGTAGGATTGAAATTGAACCTATTGATTGGCAAATATGGGCCCATGCAAAAGTAACTATCACATGTATAACGTTCCAACATGGAGCACAGGTCAACCTGGTTGTAGTGACCTTACAGCAAGGTCACCATGCAGAGAGCCAGAGTGAATGATTGATGAGTGGGTAAACGTGGGGTGATCTTCATTTGGTATCACCCCCTACTCTCCCACCCGGTCCCTTCTAAAACACTAATTAGGTAAAAATTAGTAATCACATCCCCACTGGGAATACTTTTAAGACATGTGACTCCTATGAGGAAAAAGAGTATAAGAATCAAGCAAAGTACATTACTGTGGTTGGGATTCCTTGATTGATGCTTGAAGAAGCAATGCCAAAACTCTGCTCTGTCGGCTCAGGTAGGACTGTGAACCAGAGGGGTCTCAAGGCAACTAAGGCCTTGCCTCAAGGGACTCTGAGACAGACCAGAGGGCTGAGAAGAACCAAGCAGGAGGAAAGAAGCTGTCTATAAAATTGGTAACCACCCTCTCTGTTTGCCAAGCAGGAACTGCATGAGGCTAGCGCAGGGCCTGTTTGTGTATGTTTGTGAAAGAAAGACTTGTTAAGAGGAAAGTATAGCTCTTAATGTCTAACATAGGAGTTATGTGCTTAATATAACCTTTTACTGCTTGTGTAATTCCTTCTCAATAAACTGCTGTATTGCAGATAATTACTGTGGACCAGTGGTGGGCAGCCTGCAGCCCGTCAGGGCAAGCCGCTGGCAGGCCACCAGACCATTTGTTTACATTTGCACGTCCATCTGCAGCTCCCACTGGCTGTGATTTGCCAAGTAATTTTTGTACAGTAATTTTCATAAAGTAATTATCCCTCTGTTGATCCTCACACCTTCTTGTCAATTGTTGGGAATGGGGCACATCCACTCTGATTGAATTGGCCTCATTAGCACTGATCCCCCACTTGGTAAGGCAACTCCCATCTTTTCATGTGCTGTATCTTTATACCCGCCTACTGTATTTTTCACTCCATGCATCTGATGAAGTAGGTTATAGCCCATGAAAGCTTATGCCCAAATAGATTTGTTAGTCTCTAAAGTGCCACAAGTGTTCCTTGTTGTTTCAACTAGTTTGGGGTTTGTGCCCTGTTTCTTGACAGTCTGCTCTGAAGTTGGCATCCATGTTCATGAGCCACTCTAGACAGCCTGACACATATCTCTTGGAGTTATTGTTTCAGACTGTTTACAGAGTCAGGCAGCATCTGTTACACTCAGGTCCAAGTTTTTCTTCGCATTCTTGAGGGCTAGAAAATTAATTTTTTAATGAGAGCTGAGATTTTGGTCTCATTAGGTGGCATAAGGAGCACCCTAGACATAGGCACTATATGCTCAGATTTTTAAAAGCATTTAAGCATTGCTCTGCTCAGTATTGCAAGGCCTAAGTGACTTAGCAACCTAATTCTCATTTTCAAAAGTGACACGGGCACTTTGGCCCAGATCCTCACAAATATTTAGGCGTCTAAGTCACCCTGATTTCTTCCACTGAAACGCTCAGTGGAGCAATGCCTAAATACACTGTTGTTCCCATGTATTACTCAAGTGTGTTGGCACTCTCTCAAGCAAGCAAGTCCTGAACTGCCCCATACTTGAGGCTTTGCCTTAAGATATGATTGAGCCCTTAATAACACTAACTCATTTTCTTTCTCTCTCTCTGATCACCTGATATTTAATAAAAGAATGACACATTCTTTCTTTATTGCTGATTTTTCCCATCTCTGCAGTATATTTAGAAAACTTACACTTCTACATACTTGCGCAGATAATATAGTTTGACCTTTCACAGGGGTTTTGCCTTTATTAGAATCATGTAAATTAACTGAAATCTGCTACCTTTCAAGGTAATTGGATTAATCTGAACATTTTCAGTGCCTGCTTCAAGCAGGTATAAATGGTCTGACATCAAATGGGGTTAAAAAGTCCCCTATAAACCACCACTGCTGTTATTAAATCTAATTAAGATAGAACAGCAGGCAATTTAAATAGGAAAGCATTGTGTAAAAATGGCAGCATAGACAAATGACTCTGATGTCATTAAAGCTAATTGGAAGCAGAGGTTTCTAAAGGAAGATGTAATTAACAGGCTAATGAATACCACATTAGGGTTGTTATTAACAATGAAATTTGCAAACATACATGAAAAAACAGTTGCGAATATAATATTATTAGAGCTATTACAAAGTAAAACTCTTCAAACAAATTATATAGCAATTTATCAGTTGATAGTGCCCTAACAGAACAGCAGTAATAAAGCCTTCTTCCCTTTCACCTTGCACTTCCACCAATTAAGTAATAATTGCCACATATTAGCTGTAATGTATAGGTTTTCAGTAAATTGGCCATTCTAATGCTTCTATATAAGTTTAACTAAAGAAATATTTTTGAAAGGTAACTGTCAGCATTTAAAGGAAATCACATGAATGCTCCATTATGTTACAGTACTATGATGCATGGAACACATGTAGCTAAGTTAATCCTTCTGTAGAAAGTATCCCCAACTGGCATTCATCATTAAAAATATATTCCATATAATTGAACAAAAAGCTTCTGCTAAATTAAACTGAGCTAATTTATGCATACATGAAATTATTTTTTATCTGAAAAGGATGACATGCTCAGCCTGTAGGAGGTGGTGTTGGAGAGGCTACTTTTCTAAAGACCCCTGCTAGGTGACAGAGAGCAGAGCTAATTCAGATCTTAAAAGGAAATTAACCTCTGCAATCTACATAGTTTTAGGGCCTGAAAAAGAGAAATGGAGCTTTTAAGGGTGGGAAAAGCAGACTAACTGTTCTGAGTAGGAGTGAAACAAGGAAAAGTGGCAGCTACACACAAGTACAAAAAAAAAATGTAACTGTCTATTAGTTTAAAATTAGGTACTTATAAACACAGCTTGGGTTTGGTGGTTCAGACCATTTGGTCTGAAAATCAGGCAGGACACCTAGTAAGACAAGTATTATGTGTGAACTTTCCAATATTGCCTGGTTTTAGGTGTGTTGGAAATATCACAAGAATATGGTGTGAGGATAACATTTTCAAAAGTACATAATTGATCTGAGCCTAAGTCTCATTTTTGAAAGTGACTTAGGTGCCTAGATGCTTTTGAAAATCCCACCAGACTCCTTCCTGCATCTTTAGGTACGTAGACCCAGATCCTCAAAGGTGTCTAGACACAAAACTCCCTTTGAAATCAATAGGAGTTTGGAGTCTAAATACTTTTGAGGATCTTGGCCCTAAATACCTTTTAAAATCTGGCCTTAAGAGACTGTCACTCAAAGGCAATGGGACTTAGGTTCCTCAGTGCCTAAGACTATTACTATGTGATTTAGTAGCCTAAATCTGATACAACTTCAGTGCAAATTTCCCCTAAGTAAGGACTCTAGACTCAGAAATACCACCAGCAATTAAAATCTTTGGCCAAAACTTTCAAACCTAGGTGTTTAAAGCTAGGCACCTAAATCCCTCTTCAGGCAGTTATATAACTGGTCTATTTTTACTCAGAAGTGCTAAGTATCTGCACTTCCCATTGACTTACTGAGAGTTATGAGTGCTTGCCAACTCTGAAAAACAGGATACATGTGTAGCAGTGAGAAAATTGATTTATGAAGCTAACTTTTGGTAATCACATTGGAATATTTTTGGTTTATTTTCAAATATATTTCACAATTTGTTCATGGGAAGAAAGGCTCATTGTCTTTTGAACCTTGCAATGATAAGGGCTGAGTAAAAGAGGTAACATTCCAAAAATGTAGATTAAACAGAGGATGCAGATGGGGTTAGCATACCCAGCTCATATAACATCTTTCTCCTGCAGACTGGAAATTGAAAATTTTGTCATTCCAAAAAGGACTAAAAAGTACTCCATGCAACCATAGACAAGTTGGGGCAAAATATTTTAAAATTACAGGATTTAATGAGAGACGGTCTAGAAAAATATAACTTGATTGAAGGCACAGAGGCTGGAATTTAGGAGAAATTTTACTGAACTAACATCTGGGAGCCAAGCGCACTGACAAAACATTATGCAAAAATACTGGGTGGGGCAGGGGGGAGAGACTGTAGGGAAAAAAGGAAAATTGACAAACATTTTTCCACAGTTGCGCTGGATTGATAGCAGTATCTTGCTCTAGGGAGCATACAAGTATTGAATGCTTCAGGAGAATACCAGACTTAACAATATTTGTTATTATGAAGAAAGATTAATAAGGTTAAATTTATTTTTACCAGGGGAAATAAAGAGTTCAATAGCCACTGACTGGAAGATTCAAACTATAAAGGATATCAGAAAAGCAGAATTATAAACTGTCCATACAAGAGATAATACCAAAAATCATGGAAAATCTATAAATTAAGAAATCTAAGAATGAAAAGTGACTCCATGTAGAATGATTCCATCTAAGTAGTATGAAACGTACAGAATAAATTACCAAGTACACTCCTCAGAGCAAATAAAATAAAGATTTTGTAGAGAGAGAATTAAAAGATAAACTAAAAAGACAAGCACAAGGTGTCAAGAGAAAGGTAATGAGACAGTACTCTTTTAGCTAAGCAGCTTTCCCTTGCCTAGTAATTCAGGAGTCAAAACTGATTCTTTGTATGAGATCCATTATGTCAAATTATTTTCTTCAATATAACAGCAGTATGGAATGGTCATATATTTGCTATCCAACAGAATTTTACTGAGCTAATTCCATTGCCAAAAATGCTGAATTCCTTTAACAAGAAAAAATACATTGTGGTTGAAACCTGGCCTCTCTGAGTTAGATGGGAGTTTTGCTATTGACTTCATTAGGGCCAGGATTTCACCCAATATACTTCTCTCTTATGGACATAATGGAACTATGATAATATCCATGAAACAAATGAAAACTGATCAATCTTAATTCCTACAAGAGGTTGCTAATTATTACTTTTTACAATGAGAGACAAGGTGGGTGAGGTCATATCTTTTATTGGATCAATGTCTGTTGGTGAGAGAGACAAGCTTTCAAGCTACACAGAGCTCTTCCTTAGCTCTGGGAAAGGTACTCAGAGTGTCACAGCTAAACACAAGGATGAACAGACATTTAACATAAGTAGGTAGCACATATTCCAAGGGACCATTCAAGGTGAAGTGGTTTAACAACACCTTTGTGGTCAAAGGACAAAAAGTGGGGTTAGTGGGTTACCAATTGCTGTAATAAGCCATAAATCCAATGTGTTTATTAAGACTATGATTTTTAGTGTCTAGCAAAGTTATGAATTTAAGCTCTCACACTTATCTTTTGGAACTGTTTTGCTGATTTCCTTTGAGGATGAGGATTGATAGTGCAGATATAGAGTGATCACTTTGGGAAAAGTGTTCACTCACAGGTGATATGGTGTTTTTGTCTTTTATCATTGTGTGTGAGTTCATTCAAGAGCATAGTGATTGTCTGGTTTCACCCACACAGTTGTTGTTGAGGCATTTAATGCACTGGATGAGGTATACCACATGTTGAGATAGGCATGTGTAGCACCCATGGATCTTGAAAGGGAGATGTTGATCATTGTACCATTGGAAATGTGTCTGCAGATTTTGCATCTGTTATTCTGGCAGGGTCTGATTCATTCCCAAAGCACTGTCTATCCTGTGCACTAAGCCTGTGTAAATTGAGATTTTTCAAAGGCTTATAATATGACCATATTTTGGCAGTTTTTAACAGGAACAGGAAAATGTACAGCACTGACATGAAAGCAGCCCTCAGCAAATTTTAGGCACTTGCTCCAAAATGCTCACGCACTAGGACTTCTCAACAAAACATAAGATTTATTGCTATAAAAGCAGAAAAACATATTTCCACAATCTCATTCTTGGAAATAGCTGTGTCATAAACAGATAAGTAAGAGTTAATAGAACAAAAATACTTCATATGTCTTTTGTGTGTAAAGGGTTAATAAGATCAGTGAGCCTGGCTGTCACCTGACCAGAGGACCAATCAGGGGGCAGGATGCTTTCAAATCTTGAGGGAGGGAAGTTTTTGTGTGTGCTGTTAGCTTTTAGTGGTTATTCTCTCTGGGTTCTGAGAGTGATCAGATGTGCAACCAGGTTTCTCTCCAATATCTCTGATACAGGTTCTTATAGATTCAAAATAGTAAGTACTAGGTGATAAGGTGAGTTAGGCTTATGTTTGTTTTCTTTATTTGCAAATGTGTATTTGGCTGGAAGGAGTTCAAATTTGTATTTTGCTGGAAGGATTTTAATTTGTACTTGTATACTTAGGCTGGGAGGGTATTCCCAGTGTCTATAGCTGAAAGACCCTGTACCTATTCCATTTTAAATTTACAAAGATAATTTTTACTGTTTTTCCTTTCTTTAATTAAAAGCTTTTCTTGTTTAAGAACCTGATTTTTTTTTTCTGGTGTGAGACCCCAGGGGACGGGGTCTGGATTCACCAGGGAATTGGTGGGGAGAAAGGAGGGAAGGGGGAGAGAGAGATTAATGTTCTCTCTGTGTTAGGATTACTTTCTTTCTCAGGGAGAGTCTGGGAGGGGGAGAGAGAAGGAGGGGGGAAGGTGGATTTTCCTCTCTGTTTTAAGATTCAAGGAGTTTGAATCACAGTGATCTTCCGGGGTAACCCAGGGAGGGGAAGCCTGGGAGAGGTAACGGTGTGGGAAAGGGTTTACTTTCCTTGTGTAAAGATCCAGAGGGACTGGGTCTTGGGGTTCCCCGGGCAAGGTTTTGGGGGGACCAGAGTGTACCAGGCACTGGAATTCCTGGTTGGTGGCAGCGCTACAAGTACTGAGCTGGTAATTGAGCTTAGAGGAATTCTTGCTGGTACCCCATCTTTTGGACGCTAAGGTTCAGAGTGGGGGTTTATACCATGACAAGCTGAACTTTGGAAAATTTAGTCTGAGGAAGATGATACCCAGCATGAAAAATTTCAGTCCAAACTGTTGAGGTCAGACTAAGTTATAAGTAGGTCTGTAGGTTTGTCATGATGCAGAAAAAGTCATGGATACCATGATTTCTCAGTTTCTATGTGACTCCTCTGTCTGTCCATGATGGCCTGTAGGAAGGATCTAGGTGGGTGCGTCACTGGCCAGGTGTGGAGAGGAGGCCCTGGGATTGGGGTCACAACACTGCCCAAGTATGCCCTAATTGCCCCTCTCTTGATGCTGCAACCCCATTTGCAAGCTCATAATACTTGGAGTGGGGAGCTGGGCCCAGCCCTGGGGACACAGGAGCTGCCACTTCTGGGTGAGTGTGGGATGGGCTCCCTTGCCATTCCCAGGCCCAGTAGTTTTGGCTCCCAAACTCCCCTGCCTGGTCCATGCTGACCTGCTGCCAAGCGCCCCTCCCCCCACCACATGGGCCTGGCACCAGGGACAGAGATCATGGCCAATTCTGGTCTCACTGGTGGAAGCAGGGGGAGGGAAAAGGTCTCATCCAAGTAAGGAAATACTGGGATGTGCCAAGCCCAGGCCTCTGATGCCAGGGTGGGGCATAGCCAGAAAGCACAAGGGAGATACTGTACAGCCCTATGGGCCCCTAGCATCTCTGCTCCCCATGGAAAGCCATGGCATTTGGGCTGCAGCCATTTTTCCCACTCCTTTCCTGCCTGGGCAGGAGGCGCGGAAACCTGCTGGAGCCTCTCCTCCAAGCCTGCAGCACTGGGACTCACACAGGGGCTCCACTGTTGGGTGGGGAGGAGGCACCCCAGCCCATTACCTCCTGTGCAGGTGGCAGGTCCCTAGCCACAGGGTCACTGACATTTCTGTCTCTGGCCTGGCCATGAGGGAAGGAGTGGCAGCTGCTGGGTTTCTGCTCACAACTTGCCAAGGTGGGGCAGTCCTGGGATTCTTGGCTCTCTCCCCTTTGTTGCACCCCTAGGAACAAGGAGGAGTCGGGGGAGGAGGAGTCCGAGAAGAAGGCTGCTGGCCTTTGAGATGTGGTTGAATTTAATTTATCATGGCATCTTTTATCAAAAATTAGGGAGCAGTCATGGAAAATTTAGTAACCTGTGACTTTTACTAAATTTATCATGATTGTCCCATGATTTCCTATACAAAATACTGTGACAAATATGCAGCCCTACTTATAAGAAACTAAAAATATGGTCTTATAATGGCAAGTGTTGGCCAAACTTAACTGTAGCCAGTGTTATCTGCTTTGCCTATTATATGCATAACACATGGCCATAAAGGGTTAAACATCCTGCAAAATAAATGACTCACATTCAACCCTTAAAGACATGTTGGGAGATAATGTTTGTGGTTTTTGTGTATTTACATGCGTATGGGTAGTGGTCAATAATGTAATCAACAGTCCCTCAGATGAGCTTATGCTTCATCAGGGGAAGTTTGAGTCACAAGATGAGATCCCAGTTAAGCTGGTACACCCTGTATATGATATTGGACATTGGACTATAACCTATTAACTAAATTCTAAAGGAACTCTGTGCAGCTACAAAGCTCACCATCTCAGCTATGTATCTGAACCTCAAGAATTGAACTCATGTCTGATGTATATTGATCTTTTAACCATACTCTCTCCATTTTATTTTTTAATAAATTTTAGTTGAGTTAATAAGAATTGGCTGTAGCATGTATTTGGGTAAGATCTGGAATAGTCATTAGCATGGGAGGTAATGTGTCTGATCCTTTGAGATGGGTAGAACCTTTTTTTTCTTATGATGAAATAAGATTTTCAGAAGTCTTCATCATATTTGACTTGAGTACGTGGATGGAGGCCTTAGGCTGGGTTACTTCAAGAAAACTGTGTTGTTTGGACTTCTGAGTTACTAGTAAGGTAATAAAGAAGCTGATTTATGCTGGCTTGGTAAACCTAAGTATTGACTTATCCACCAGCTTTGGGGTTTGTCTGCCCCATGCTTTGCAGTTCACCCTAATTAGGTAACCTCAGATGTCCTCCACTGGAACCCCGGTCACAATATTTCAATGGGGAAAACTATTGCCCCAATCCTACAAACGTTTAGGGCTTGTCTTCACTGCAGAATTAACAAGAGTTATAATTTGAGTGTTGCCCCTAACTTGAATCCCATCCACACATACAATCCTTTAGCTCTAGCATGGTGGTGCTTCTAACTCAAGTTGGCTGGCCCATCAAGGGGCATTAGCCATAGCTCAAGGGAGTGCAATTCATCTGCTGCTAACACAACCAGCCTTCAGTGTGGAAAGAGGCTAGTACTACCTTAATGCATTAGTCTTCCACTGCCTTCCCACAGTTCCCCTCCATGTGCCCAGAAAGGACAGACAAGTTCTCCCACAATTCACATGGAAAGAATTCATAGACTGGCTAAGCTTACCACAGCACGAAGAACAGTGGGTCGTGCACTTAGAAGTCTTATAGTGCCATACATAAGCATGTGTAGTGCCCTGTGGACACAGCAGCTTGAATGTTCTCTGCACTGTGTCCACTCTCACTAGGCTAACTTGAGAGAAGTAACTTGAGTGAACCCCGGAGGGAAGACATAGAATTCAGCACATGCCTAAGGGTAAGTTTTTGCAGAATTAGAGACTAAAGAGCTCTGATTTTATCTTATTGTGACAAGCACCTTATTACAGTTGGAGGTAATATCTTCTTATTCCTGTAATGTGATTTAACAAGGAACAGATCTTATGGTAAACTTTTAGGCTGTGATACTGCAATTGGGTCCGCCTAGTAGGGTCATTGCACCTAACTGTAGAGTCTCAACAGAAGTCAGTAGGGCTGTGTGTGGGTGCAAGTAGCCCCATGTGAATCAATTGCAGGATTAGGGCCTTAGTTTGCACTTCTCTATAGCACTTCGTATGTGTCACAAACTTAAAAACATTCCTATTTTCTCATGTATATTGCTATATACCTTAGAAATGATCCAGTAATCTCCCTCCACATTACTATGACTTCACCAGTTTAGCAATTGTATGTCTTCAGCAATTGTATGCCTTCAGACAATGGATGATTTTCATTTGTTAAAACAATCTAGTTCAAGTAAAGCTTCCTCATGTTTAATGGTAATGTTAGATATAAAAAATGGCAATGTGCCAGGACTACTATGACTACTTTAGAAAGGCAGAATATTAATAGCCCACCAGATGTGTCTAGACAATTAAATAGCATTTTTAAGATGCCAAACGTTTTTAATAACCAATCTGAAGAGTGTGTAATGTAAGATTCATTAAAGTTTAATTCTGAGAGGTGATGGAGTCTATGAAATGCTATATAGATTATAAAGTGGGAGTTAGCCAGTTTTCTCATAGGGCAAACATTCACATCTAAAAATATATTCACAATAAATGTAAATCCATATATTTAAATGTAGTGCAAGTTATAATATAAATCCAAACCTGCCCTACAGCCTTTCAATGTTTATAGATTGTTTGTTTGTTTTTTGTACTATGATATAATTGGCCCTGGGCAATTACCAAATGCTGTTGTTTGAGATATTTTGAACACTATAACTTGCACAGCAAGTCAAGTAAAGGTTAGACTTAGTTTACTGTCAGCTCATAGTAAGGGATTGCGCATCTGCACCATGCAGGAGCAGATCAGTGAAGGAACTGTGACTTCATCACAATTTCCTCCTTGACTGCCCCTTATTTCTGGGGGAAAGCAATCTGCTACTGGCTGTAATGAGTACCACCAAGGTTCTCAACTGTTTACACACTAGTATTCCCTTCCTACCTTGCCAGAACGCATCTTCCTACCTCTCCATTTGAGATGGGAAAGGCTCAGCTCTACTGCCTGCTGCATTGGGGAGAAGCCAAAATTACAGCTATTCCTCATTCTATTCTTGTCTGGGCACTCCCTTCCCCTAGCTATTAGGGAAGAACAGCCAGTTCTTCAGAGTCTACTCTTTCCTCCACATTCTTGTAGTCCAGATCACCATATCATCAGATAAATAGTTCACACTTGCAGAAATATTTTGGGATGCAGGGGTATGGCTCTAGTTAAAAATTCTCAGGAAATGACTCCCTCCCAAACACACTTCTACATGTTTTCTTGTGCCATTGGCACTCAGATGTCTTCTACATCCCTACACTTCCACAAATCATGATGAAACCCTTAAAAATGTCATCAGCAACATTCTAATTTGTAGAGAGGCTAGCTGCTTCAGGGTGTGTAAGGAGAGAAGGCCTCAGTTTCGATCTGGCTGAAAAAGAACTAATGTGAGCAAATGAGGGACCATGTTCATCTTTAATCATGCAGAAGTTTATAGAAGCAGTATGGGCCTATGCAGAATTGTTTGGGGACATATCTGAGGTCAAATCTGTCCTTTCAAGCCCATGGACTCTTGCTTTTATGCAAGGGTGGACTGTTCAACATCAGCTGACTTTCTTTTATAGTCATGTGTGACCCTACGAAAACCTTAATGCCAGCTGGCAAGGAGGTTACAAGAATATCCTGATCCTGGTATGTACAGCCTGCTTCACCAAAGAATGTCATGTCAGGTATCAAAAGAAAGCTGGTGTCACACTGGCTATGAATATCATCATAAAATGTATGTGTTGCCATTATGCCAGGTGTTATCTTATAGTTTGCATCAAGGTGTTAATCCCCAGAAGAGGTGAAACACTGATTTCCTGCCAGACCACAGATGTTTATCCATCTGCCTATTGAAATATAAACTCACTATTGTCTCATTCGCAATCATCTGTCTGCGTTAAGTGCATGGGAATGCTTGTGAAATTTTACAGGAAGTGAAGAACTGCAATGGGAAAAGAGCCTTATCTGGGGGCACACTTCAAAGGTTTACTGGACTATAACTGGATGACAAGGAAAGCACCTAAGAGGTAAACAAACAGCATGTTTACATTCATGGAAATGGGATCACAGCCAGCCTTGGTTGGAAATGCTGCAGAAGGCTTTCAGTGGAATACGGCTGTTAAGACAGATAATTAGCCTATTAAGTTTAGTCTGTAGAAAGTGTGTGTTGATTTTGTTTTATATGTAACCCTTCTATTTTCTTTATCCTTATTCACTCTCTCTTAAATCTTGAGAGGTGATAATAAATGTATGATTGTTTTCACTATAAATATATCTGCATCACACACACACACACACACACACACACACACACACACACACACACACACACACACACACACACCCCCTCTACCCCGATATAACATGGTCCTCAGGAGCCAAAAAATCTCACCATGTTATAGGCGAGGCTGTGTGATATTAGGGTAAGGAGAGGAACCGCTCCCTGTCCCAGCTCACCTCTGCTCTGCCTCCTCCACTAGAAGCACGCCACAGCCACTTCTCCCTCTCAGGCTTGCTGTGCCAATCAGCTGTTTGGTGCGGCAAGCCTGGGAGGGAAGAGAAGCAGAGCTGAGGGCGTGCTTGTGGGAGGAGGCGGCAGAGCAGAGGTGAGGTGAGCTGGGGCGGGGAAGCGGTTCCTTCCCCCCCCTTACTTGTGTGCTACTCCTGCCCCAGCTCACCTCCGCTCCACCTCCTCCCAGGAGCGCACTGCAGCTCCACTTCTCCTCCCTCTGAGGCTTGCCGTGCCAAATGGCTGATTGGCACAGCAAGCCTGGGAGGGCAGCGAGAGAAGCAGAGCTGCAGCATGCTCATGGGAGGAGACGGAGTGGAGGTGAGCTGGGGCAGGGGAGTCCCAGGGAGGGCTGCAGCAAGTAATGGGTGGGCACAGAGGAACCGCTTGCAGTAACACGAATTTGGATATAATGAGGTAAAGCAACCCTGTCCCCTGGAGCGCTGCTTTACCATGTTATATCCGAATTCGCATTATATCGGGATAGAAGTGTTTATATATATTTCACTACAAATATATCCTAAGTTGAATCAAGTGTGTACAGTGTTCCTTGGGGACAGCAAACCTGGTATTACTGTGTTTCCAGTGGCTAAGGGCCTGGACACTACAGAGGAAATGCCTCACAGGAGCTTAGGGACTGGGGTGCACGAATTGTTAACCTGCAAGGCAACATAAGGGCTGGCATAGACCAGACCACATTGTCTGGGTGATTAACAGGGTGATGGTCTCAGGGAGCTAACATCCATTCAAGCACATCTGTGTCTTTCTTGCTGGGGGTGGGTGAACAAAGTGAATCCAATCCTGGGCACACTAAGAACAGTCACATCTTGTTAGTATTCTGTAGTTATTTATATTGTGGTAGTGCCTAGGAACCCCACTCATGGACCATTGTATTGTGTTGTACATGCAGCGTTGTAAACACTGAACAGTATTCCTATTCTCCCTGCTGTCCCACATGATTTTGATTTGTATATACAACACATGGCTATTATAGATATTGATAGCACTTTTTCTTCTATTAGCAATGTTTTAGGGCCCAATCCGGCACCCATAATTCCATGAAAAACTGACCTTGACTTCATTGGAAATGAAGTGCAAATAAAAACTGATTTCTTCTAGTGGAGCCACAAATGCAGGGAAGGTGACTTTTTTTTAAATTGGGGTGCTGCTTAGGTCAGTAATTACATTTTTATTTTAGTGTTACATTCATACTTCCAGTTTAATATACACACAGTAAATTATTCACTTTGTCACTGCACTGAAATTACTAAATTGTAATTTAGTTGCTCATTAGTGAGAGTAATTGTCAATATCTTGCCAAATAGCCTGTGTCCACTAGAAATGAGACTTGCATAAATTAAAAAGGGATGTTTTGCTGGTAGTCAATGTACCAGAATAATTTATGCTATAAATGAGCACCATGCTATGGCTAGTAGTGTTTAGGCAGCTGTAAAGTGCCTTGTGTGTAACTAGGAAGCACATTTTTATGTATTAAGAAAATTGATGAGTTAAACATTAAGGGAATGCAGGTGGTACTGGAAGCACACTATAGCATAATATTTTTCTGACACCTGGATAATTTTTACATACTACTAATGTATTTTTACTTTAGGTATGGTTTTATAATGAAATTGGCATCTATATTTTAACCTGTTAAATGCTAGAGAAACACTTCTCAAAAGTAACCAGAGGAAGCTTGTTAGAGCTGGTCAAAAAATGGGAGGGGAAAAAAAAACCAAACACACACATACACAAATCACAGTTTTAAAGTGTTTCCATTTTGCAGGGTTTGAAATAGATTGTTTTCAAAAAAAATCAAAGGGAGGCATACACAAATGTTTCCTTCCCCCTCTTTGTCACTGAGGGAATACAATTCATGATACCCAGTCTTGGGTTTTTTAATTCTGTAGCTTTTCCATAGTTGAGGAAGTTTTGAAAAGTTACAATCTACAGAGTAGCAAAAGGGAAAATGGGAAATAAAGGAAAAAATGAAAAGAGTGGAAAAAAACTCTCTCTAAATATCATTCACTCTACTCCATTCAGTGACAAAAAGGAAAAAAGAAGAAGGCATCTATGTTTCAAATATCAAAATATTCAGGCTCAAAAAAACCACACAGAATATATTGAAACCCCAAAAGTTTCTTATGAAATCTGTTGATTGGGGGCAGGGGAAAGCCATTTCTTTAATCAAAAGAAGGTTTTGAATTTTTTGTATCAGCTGAAATTTGTGCTTAGGCAGGTGTTTGTTTCACACATAGGGGAAAAAAAAGTAAATAGTGATGGGGACTCCTGCCTGGGGAGTCTCCTTTTCACTTGTACTTTCACACCAGCAGCTGGAATCCTGCAGCAATCACCTGCCCAGAGCTCCTGCTCTCAGCTTTTCTTTGCTCACTGCTGGGGAGTGGGGAGAAAAGAAAAAGAATAGGTCCCAGGTCAACACTACTCTTGTTGAGGGAAGACTAGTGCTTAACACTAACCACCAATCAGTTGCTCATCATTGACCCTATTGCTTGCCCACCTGTTATGGGGTTGGGACTTAGCACCACAGCACCTCCCACTGGTTGCTCTGGAAATTAGCTCAGTCCACAGGAAGTACCCGCTGCTGGTGGTATCCCATCCATTATCTGTTCCTCACTGGTGTCTGGACTCATGTTGCTCCTGCTTAACAGTGTCCTTCTTCAGGCCATTGCCCCTTAACCCTCCCCCCCACACACACAGAAGGGGGTGAGGATGGACTAACAGCAGTCTCTCTCTTCACCCCAGCAACAGTCATCAACCACACTTCAAAGTTTAACCCCTTGTGTCAGGGGTCTGGTACAGTCCACTACAGCCACATCCAATGGCTGAGTGTCTATGCAAGGGGATGGGGGGGGAGGGGGGAACAACCCAGGCCCGCCCTCTACACTAGGTCCCAACCCAGGGACTTTTGGCAGCAGCCATCCTACCCTCCTTCTCTCCCCTTGTGCATCTCTCTCCTAGGTTGCTTCCCCTTCACACGAGCTATGCCCTTCCCTCAGGGCCTGCAGCCTGGCAGGTAGTAGGCTAGAGTTCCCTTCAGCTTCCCCAAGCCTGCCCTGCCCTGCCCTGCCCCACCCCACCCCACGTGCTAGTTTCCTCACATAGGAAACAGACATTTACTCTTTGAAGGCCTGGGATAGACTCCTTGCACTGCTCTTGGGCAGCCTTTATAGAGGACCTAGTCTAGCCGATTGGCTGGCTCTAATCTTGGCCCTGATTGGCTTTCAGTAGGCCCTTCCCTTATTGGCTGCCATCCTGCACAACCACTCTGGCCTACTCTAGCCCCCTCTAGCATGGGGGTGCGGCAGCCACCCCACCCCACCGTCACATTGTCAGTGGGCCCTTCTTAACTGATTCCGAACTGGGCAAGGCCTCTGTGCAGCCAACCAGCACCGTTGAGGTCTTTGAGACAATCCATGCTACAGCACAGATCAAACAATAGTACACACTGTCGAGGAGTGCCCGCTAACCAAATTCAGCAGTGGGCTTCAAAAGCTGCATTTGGCCACTAAGAACACTACTGCTTGGCTTGACAAGTACACAAATGCTAAATAAATACTACTCTTTACAAAGTGACATTTGAGCCTCTTAACTGAAACAGACCTGAGCAGGAACCCATACAGATTTCCTTCTGGAGAAGCCAAGATACTGCTTATACAGTCTGCACAGCCAGGCATGAGTTTCCAGGAGAGGATGAGATTGGAGTTCTGCTCTTAGGTTTTTCTACTAACTGGTAATAATATTTTTGTATAGTTCAGAACTATTATTAACGATCAAGATCTTGTATCTGTATGCTAGGAAACAGATAACTATAATTTCCTAAATGTTATAAATGGAGTACCTGAGAGAGTGCCCAAGGTCATTCCAGGCAAAGGTGGGAGAAGAAACTAGGTTGCTAATGTGACAGAGCCACATCTGCTGTATCACACTGCCTTTTAAAATGAATGTGCCAAATCTATAGGCTGAAACCCATTGCTCTCACCACTAGACAACACTCTGCTGCTCCCTGAGCTAAGAATAAGAACTGAGGTATCTAGGTAAACTTTGGCAGTCATAGGATGTTGGCTGTGTCCCCTTCTAATGATTCTCCCTCCACTCAGAGGATAACTGCCTACTTCTACTATATTACTAGTTACTCCTTGAGCTTAAGTGAAAGAGATGAAGCTGAAGGTCCTTGGCACAAAACCATGCTGGGAAAATGGTAACAAGGACCGTTCTAGTTCATATACACAAATTGACAGAATTAAGATTCTACAGACAGGACATGCCATAGTTATGCTTAATTTCCCAGTATTTGACTTTGCAAAGTTTTAAGTGTAGATTTTAGTTAGCAAGAACTTAAATAAATAAAGCCTCCCTTAAAATTGCAGTTATTGGGTAATACCTGCAAGACAGGTTTCAGAGTAGCAGCTATTAGTCTGTATCCGCAAAAAGAAAAGGCGTACTTGTGGCACCTTTGAGACTAACATATTTATTTGAGCATAAGCTTTCGTAGGCATCTGATGAAGTGGGCTGTAGCCCACAAAAGCTCATGCTCCAATAAATATTAAGTCTCTAAGGTGCTACAAGTACTCCTGCTCTCTACCTGAAAGACAAGCAGCTAATGAATTTCAGAGCCTTTCCTCTAGAAGTCTCCAGCTGAAAGCTCAGTAGTGCTACCCTGGGGATAAACAGAGGACCTCCTGCCCTGGAGCTGTAAAGGTTAGTGCCTTTTCGCTAGTGCTAGCTTTACACTCTTTTTGAAGATGAAATGCATGGTTACACTCACTCACATTGTTTGCTTATTAAATGTGCATAGGACATATAGCTGCACAAAGCTCACCACCTGTGCCTTGTCTGCCCTGGCACCGCTTTAGTGGGGAAGGCAGCAGGAGGCACCGCCTCTCTGCCCCGCTCTGACGTCTCAAGAGGTTCCCTCTTTGCTCTGCCACCCATTCTCCCCTAAGGGCCAACTCTTTGCCCAAGTGGGGGCTGCTTTGCCAGAACGCCTCCTGTTTGGGGCGCAGGGACTGGGAGGAGAGTGAAGCAGCCCGCTATGGTGAGGTATTCCCAGGAGCCCCGTGCAGCGCTCTTACCGGGAAGGGACACAATTTGGCTGTGCAGGGGGGAAGGGGGTTGCACATTTTCCTTCCCCTTTATGGGCTGATAAACAGCTGGGTGTATAGCGGTGACAGCGCAGGACGCCGAGTGGGTTGTTAACCCCCCCAGCCTGCAGGTCCCTGGCATTCCCGCCTCGCCTCGCCTCGCCTCGCCGTAGTTTTCTTTTCTTTGCAAACCTAACAGCGTGACGGTGCGTAGAAGGAAGAATTCCCAGCCGTATTTCCTGGATTAGCTTCAGTCTCAGTCACAGCTCGAGCAACTGACCCCTGCTGAGGTTTAACTAGTCTTCATTCGTGTCGTAACAACCGAAAGTAAAACTGGACTGGGCGGGCTGTGGGGAGAATGTGATTTGCTGTCATTGGTGGCAGCTCTCCACTGATGCTTTCTCTGCAGACACGTTCCCAGACTTGTGAGTATTTTACAAACTTTAGTTTAGCAACATTCATCGGGCGTGTGTTTCTTATTTGTTTGTATATGATTATATCTTAATGTTAGTGAAAGGAGGACTGTGTTCTGCTTAACTTTTAGGTGTATCTAATCAGTAATTTCCAGTCCTACATCTGCCTCTGATTGCTCCACCGGTGTTTTTATAATCTCGCAGTCACTGTTTCCTATTAAAACAAGTTATCTCCCTTGCTGCTTTGTGAAAGTTATGCAAACAGGGAAAATCAACTGTAGTCATTGAATGTAATTATACAGAAAACAGTGCAAAATACATAAAGTAAACATTGTGAGAGGAAGAGAAGAAAGTTCCAGTAGTCTCCGGATCTACTTTTAATAATGATAGGTTAAATAGAGGCAGAAGTGTGCGGTTTTTTAATTGATGGGTCTTGAAGTAGTTTAATGAGAAGGTGTAATTAAACATCAAAATGTATTAACATAGGACCCTACAACCTAGATGAAGTCCTATTGAAGTAAAGGATGCTGGGGCATGTAGCAGATTCCAATGTTAGGACTTTGCTCTTAACTGGCCAATATGCTTGATAGGGCAAATGCGGTAGTATTTCTGCACTTTAAAAAAATGACTGTTGTATTTTCCGTTTAAAGATAGTCAAGTGGCATGGGTCACTTTTTTTATGCCTGCAAAATTACTTGGATAAAATCCACAAAAGCAAGGAAATTCACCATATTGTGTCCAGGCAATGTCTTTGAGGGGATCTCTTCTTCTGCGTCCAGCCTGTATATCTATGCCTGGTTCTTTTAAGATATATTCTAATATGGATTACAATGTCAAATATAGTGGAACATGCTAGTGGTTCCTTGTTATAATAATCCGCTTATGTTATGTGAATACCTGTCAAATGATCAGAAACGTGGCAGTCCCTTTGGCCATTATTTACATGTTTCCCTGTATTTACACGTCCATTTATTCCCTCCTGCAGGATAGGTGAAATAAATATAAAAGAGATTCCTTTTCATTCTGACCTAAAATAAAGAGACACTCGATATTATAGTATAAATTAGAATTTAACCTTGAGAGGTTGTTGAGACAAATGTTTTGGCTAAATTTTAAAATAGTTGGGGCAATTTATAGGACTATTAATGACATTTTAACTATGCAAACTAAAATAATAAATGGAAGCAAATCTCATGCTTTGTGGGATAAACTGATAGAAAATCCCATCTGAATCCCAACAAGCTATGATCTGCACTGTGCAACTGACGAGTTGCAATCTGAAGTTCACTAGCATTGCTCTGAAGTATTGGACATAAAATGGTCAGACTTGGTGTAGCAGTGTATTGTAAATAACTTTGCCTCTGAGATGTGTCCTCCCTCTTCAATTGACAGCTGGCTTTGTGAGAAGATATGTAAGCAAATCTTGAAGCTGTACAGCAATTAATTTTATGCCAAACTTTAGAACTCTGCCACCACAACATCTTAAACAGTTATAAGTCTTCAATTTGTTCTGTAAGTGTTGACTGCTCCCCTCTTCTATATGGTATGGAGAATGAAACCATGGAAAAGGAAGTAGGAGCTGTGCTGAACAGAAGCCTGGCTATGCTGCAGCATTTTCTTTTTCTCAATTTCAGCTCTCTCGAGTGCTTCTTTGCTTATAATTATGGAGCTCAGCTTCATGCAGCCTGGGTATTGTGGCAGGGGAGAATGGGAGCCAAGGAAAAGCTCCCTCCCACATGGGATATTGTCCTGTGGAACTTAGGGTTGCCAACTGTCTAATCACAAAAAACCAAGCACCATTGCCCCGCCCTCTGCCCCCCTTTCCCCGAGGTCCCAACCCTGCCCCTCCCCTTCCAAGGCCTCCCCCACTCAATCCATCCCACCCCAGTTGTTCGCTGTCCCCCACCCTCCCTCACTTTCACTGGGCTGGGGCAGGGGCAGAGGGTGTGGGCTCTGGGTTGGGAGGTGGGGCTGAGGGGTTTAGAGTGTGGGAGAGGGCTCTGGGCTGAGCCTGGGTCAAGGGTTTGGGATGTAGGAGGGGTTGCAGGGTGCAAGCTCTGACAGAGAGTTTGGGTGCTGAAGGATACTCAGGGCTGGGGCAGGGGGTTGAGGTGCAATGGAGGGTGAGGGCTCTGCCAGGGAGTTTGGGTGCAGGAGGGGATGAGTGTTCTGGGAGGGAGTTTGAATGCAGGAGAGGGCTCCAGGCTGGGGAGGGGGTTGGGGTTCAGGAGAAGGTGCAGAGTGCAGGTTCCAGCTGGGAGGTGCTTACCTTGGATGGCTTGTGGTCGGTGGCGCAGCGGGGTAAGGCGGACTCCCTGCCTGCCCTGGCCTCACACTGCTCCCAGAAGTGGCTGGCCCTTCCCTGCAGCCCTTGGGGGTGGAGCAGGGAGCTCCACATACTGCCTGCATCTACATGCACCACCTCTGCAGCTCCCATTGGATGCAGTTCCTGGCCAATGGGAGTTGCGGAGTCGGAGCTGCAGGGGAGGCAGAGTGCAGAGCCACCTGCCTCTCTCTCCTCCCCCAGGAGCTGCAAGCCACTTTCGGAAGTGGCGCGAGGCCAGGGCAGGTAGGGAACCTGCCTTAGCCCCACTACGATGCTGAAGTGTCAGCGCCTAAAATCTCCCAGTCTGGTTTCAGTAGCCTCTGGGAGATAGGGTCAGAAATCAGGAGGGCTGGCAATGCTAGTTGAACTTGTGTTGCAAAATGCATCTAAATTACTGCTTCTCAGAGACACTATGTAGGGAATATGGGTGTTTAGATTTCACGGGGGCAATAGTTGGCAAGGCAGAACCAGGGTTGTTAACTCTTGTGATTTTGGCTGGGGCCACAGCCAATCTACTAGTCAGGCTCCAGGCACCAGCGAACGAAGCAGATGCTTGGGGCAGCCAATGGGAAGGAGCGGCATGTCCAGGTTTTCGGCGGCAATTTGGTGGTGGGTCCCTCAGTCCCTCTCGGAGTGAAAGACCCACCGAATTGCTGCCGAGGAATGAAGTGGCGCATTGAGCTGCCACTGATTGCGGCATTTTTTCCCCCCTTTGCCACTTGGGGCGGCAAAAAAGCCTGAGCTGGTCCTGCTAGTAGTGATGGGAGAAGCTCCAGCCTTCCCATGAATTTCAACTCTGTCTTAGGGAAACCACCATCTGATGGGCTGCTTTCCCCACTGCCCTGCCTCAGGGGGAAGAGTGGCTCTGCAGGCATGCTGCAGGAAGCAGCAGGACTTTCCCCGGCCCTCACTACCATTTTCACAGAAGGAGAGGGGAGAAAAACAGGGAGCATAAAAAGCCCAACAGCTCAGAATGGCACTGCTCCCTCCGCCCATCTTCTTTTGTGATCAGTGGGGCAGTTCCTCTGCTTCTCAACTCTCCTACCTTGCAACATCTGACCTGGGAAGGGACAGAAGGGGGAGAAGAGGGACCCTATCGCAGCTCACCTCAGGCCTGGGAGAGTGAGAAGAAGCTTCCTAGGAGCTGCAGGAGGGGCAGGGATGAGGCAGCAAGGCAGAAGTGGGGGTGAGAACTCCTGCAACAGGGACCAAATGCTGAATATTTCTGGGAGCATTGGCAATGCTAATTGTCACATAGGCACAATGGGGATGGACAGGAAGCAGGGCTACCCAGAGGATTCAGGGGCCCTGGGGCAAAGCAGGGGAGCTGCGGCACTTGTACTCACCTGACGGCGGTCCGGATCTTCGGTGGCATTTTGGCAGCGGGAGGCCCTTCAGTCGCTCCGTGTCTTTGGCAGCGCTGAAGGCCCACCCCGCGCTGAAATGCCGCCGAAGACTCGGACTGCCGCCGGGCCAGGGCTCGCGGGGCCCCTGCGGGCCCGGGGCAAGGGCAAGTTGCCCCACTTGTCCCCCACCCCACGGGAATCCCTGGCAGGAGGAGGTCAAAAATCAAGACAGACCAAAATACATTAAAAATCATTTCATTTTGGTGGGTGGATGGGGGTCGGGGTCGGGGTCATGCTCATGATTGTTTAACATTTGAGGCTGGCAATACTGGGATTGTGCCTGTTTGTTTACTTTGTAAAATAATGAACGTATTTGTTTATTTAAAAAAAAAGATTCTGCTCTTGTGAATTTCAGCAGACTGCTTGCTTACAAAAATAGATGACACATGCAACAGCTGAGGGCAAAAAAAGGCTTAATTTATCAACAAATAAAATTCTGACGCACAGTGTCTACAGAGACCAAGGACAATGTCATTGCAAATCATAATAATACAAAAGAAGGAAAATAATGTTACACTAACTCATACTAATAAGGATATTTTAGTGTGCAGAGCTAAATATATATATATCTATATATGGTTGGGCAGTTCTGCTTCTTGTTTTTCTATTCAGTGATATATTTGGTTAGTCTCTGTTAACTGAGCCATAGTTTCTCCACTTGGTATGATGACTCCATCTATAAGAATCATCATTTTTCCTGCTAGGCATAATGAGTCTTATTTAAAACTCATCAGAGTTGGACCCAGGCCCTGTGGCTGCCTTCCTAATTTCTTGCACAAGCCAGCTGACTTTAGGAGATTTCAGAGAATGGAAGCATATGCTCCGCCATAACATATGAAACCATTCACTGATGTTGAAAACTGATGCAGTAAGCCTTAGCTAGAATTGATAAGAATACGGAAATGATGATTTCAAAAATTTCAGCACAGATTTGAGAATTACTGATTTGCAAAATACAATTGAGAAATACGAATGTGTTATAATGAATGGTTTATATGGCTAACAACATCTCTTAGGCCAATATCCTCCACATTGTGTTTACAAACAAGCAGAAAGCTCCTCTTGTTAAGACCTCTAGCTCCAGGGCCATTGCCTCACTACTATTTCAACCCGGCTGGCAGCAGAATAGTAAAAATAAACAATAGTTCTTGTGGCCGAGTCAGAAGAAACAGGGGTCTTGACCTGTAGGCACTCTCCTTCTACTGTCTTCATATGCCTCAACAACAACAACCTGAGTCCAACAAATTCTACAAGCACTATTCATATGCAAGTGAATAAATAATTATATGCTACAAGGAAAGCACCCCTTTGGACAGCATGGAGGACAAGGTTGTAGAGTTGAAAAAAATTAATGTGAGATGAAAGACATTTCTGCCAAAAATTTAAGGCATGTCTCATGTAGTAGCTGGAGCCTGCACTCTGCACCTTCTCCGGCACCACAACTCCCTACCCCAACCTGGAGCCCACTCCTGCATTCAAACTCCTTCCCAGAGCCCTCATCCCCTCCTGTACCCTCATGTAGTCCTGCAGCCCCTTAAGCATGTACATCACTGTAAACATCTGCCTAGTCCATGAAGTCAGTGGGACTACTTACGTGGTTAAAGTGAAGCATGTGTTTTCAGGACTGGCACTTTTAATTTGGAAACAGTGCCCCAGATGCATTTCTTTCCTGCCTGGGGCTGGGCACTTTGCTGGACCTGCAGTTCATTTCTCTCCCTTTCTGCCTACTAGGCTTTCTGGACTGGAATGATTCTGTTTCTGTTCTCTGCACAACACATGGATTTCCTAGATGGATGGCTGCACCAACAGTGAGGTGGTCATCAGAAACAGGGCACTCAATTGCTACATTACAAAATGTGGAAATTAAGAGATCAGCATATTTTCAGCAGCATTAAGGAAGGAATGAATGGCTGCTCAAATTAGGTGCAAAACTGATTGCAGAATGACAATTTTCTAAGCTTTTATATGACATACAATTCTAAAAGGTCAGCCAGATGTGGCCTTAAATAAAAGGGGCTGTTTATCACATTTTACTCCAGCTAAATCACTGGTTGACATTAAGCATAGACTCGGACTTCTAGAAAATATTAGTTATTTGGCTGCCAAACAACTGTAAGTAACTCGGCACTGGAAAGTTCAAAAATCTAGGAAACTTTACGGAATAGAATTTTTAGATATTTCAGTATACTGACATTTCACAAGAATAGATGATTATGTGTGAGGAAAAGTTAAACTCACATGTGAGCCTTTCACTACAGAGAGAATGTGCGCTAACTTATTGTAGAGTCTCAAACAATACATTTTATTGATAAAATTAGCTATGCAGCCTCCTTTGTATGACAGCATTCCATCAGATCTCTTAGAACAGATTTTACTTAGAACAGATTGACATCTAAGATTGGTCAAATTTTGCACCTACTAACTTTGATTAGATTAATGTTCCACTAGCTTAGATAATGCTATTTGTGAAGGGACATATTTGGACTTCGACTAACTTGTCCAACATTTGGCTAATGCCAAGGCAGGAGACCTATCACAATTAGTGATGAGGGTGAAAACACTGGCTGTGAAGAACAGGAAAATTGATTTGTTTGGCAGAAAGGAAAGCATGTTCTGTGCTATGAATATAAGCATGCTCATCCATTCTGACAGGAAGAATATTTGGTGAAGGGGTACATTGAGGAGATATTGAGTGCAGAGTGCAGTGGGAACACAAGATGTTTAAGTGGATCCCAAATCCTGAGCTATGTGCCTGAGAGAACCCTGCTTACCTCCCACTAGGCCCAAGCCCTTTGGTTTCCTTCTACAACCTTTGAGGAGATAGGAATTAACTTGAGAAATAGATGCCACACTCAAATGTAAACCACTTATCTGGGCAGAGACAAAAACTCAGCTAGTACAAGGAACTATTCAGGGTCCCTATGAGGAGCCACAGATCTCCCAACCACAGCAATATTACGATGTCATGAGTCACCAACACGTAATCACAGATTAATACACTCTAACTCTATTAACAGCACCCCTCCCCTGCTTTGGTCCCAGTCTCATAATTCCAAAACCGGGTTTGTGGTTTGTGCTTGGAGCCATGAGTCCCAGTTTCTGCTGTGTTTAGAGATGTAAAATTTCCAGAAAGTTTGAAGGCATGGGGGGGGGGAGTTTTGTTTTTTTTCCAGAAGAAAGGAGAATATCTGCCATAGTTACTTGTTTCTCAAAACTAAACTTAATTTACTTCTTTCAGAATCAGATGTATTATTTATAAGTTAGTTAACATATAGAAAGTACTGCTAGGTATATTTATGAAATAAGTATAAATTCCTTACTTTGAATAATGACAAATATATCTAGTATATAGTAGAGATGGAGCTGCATCCTAAGGTACTTAAATGTATTTTTCCCCCTGTTGATGCCTCTCTAAAATAGGAAAAAATGTTGAAAGTAGAAAGTATCAATATTGTTGACTGATACACAAAAAGGAAGGCTATCTCTGTAGAACTCTGAAATAGTATGTACATAGAGACCTGATGTTCCAATGCAGATTCAGAGGAAACTCTTGCCTCTACAGAAAAAGCTCAGGAAAAGACCATCCTTATGCATATTCATTATAATGTAGTTAACACAGGACAATAGTAAGGACCAACAGTGAAGTTGGGTGTATATCCAAACTTTAAAGTAAACATCAGACTCTTTAATAATGCATTATCATCCTATATTGATGGTGGTGACCTAGGATCCTATTTTTGACATCTCTGACTCAAGGAATATTTCCGAAAAACCTCTGAACAACATACTAACCCACAGAAACCTTCCTACCAACACTACAAACAAGATTCTGGGTGGACGCCTTCTGAAGGTCAAAACAACAGACTGGACTTCTACACAGAGTGCTTCTGCCAACGTGCACGGGCTGAAATTGTGGAAAAACAGCATCGCTTGCCCCATAACCTCAGCCGTGCAAAATACAGTGCCATCCAGAGCCTCAGAAACAACTCTTGACATCTCAATAAAAAAGGCTGACAAAGGAGGTGCTGTTGTCATCATGAATAGGTTGGAATATGAACAAGAGGCTGCCAGGCAGCTCTCCAACACCACATTCTACAAGCCATTACCCTCTGATACCATCTACTCAAGAAGCTCCTTGAAAAAGCAGAAGAGCCAATCCGCACAAACACACCCCTAGAATCCTGAGCAGAGGTATTCTATCTGCTACCCAAGATCCATAAACCTGGAAATCCTGGATGCCCCATCATCTTGGGCATTGGCACCCTGACAGCAGGATTGTCTGGCTATGTAGACTGCCTCCTCAGGCCCTGTGCTACCAGCACTCCTACCTATCTTTGAGACACCGCTGACTTCCTGAGGAAACTACAATCCATCAGTGATCTTCCAGAAAACACCATCCTGGCCACTATGGATGTAGAAGCCCTCTACACCAACATTCCACACAAAGATGGACTACAAGCCATCAGGAACATTATCCTCGATAATCTCATGGCAAACCTGGTGGCTGAACCTTGTAACTTTGTCCTTGTCCATAACTATTTCACATTTAGCCACAATGTGTATCTTCAGATCAGTGGCACTGCTATGGGTACCCACATGGCCCCACAGTATGCAAACATTTTCATGACTGACTTAGAACAACACTCCTTCAGCTCTCATCCCCTGACACCCCTATTCTACTTGCACTACATTGATGACATCTTCATCTGGACACATGGAAAAGAAGCCCTTGAGGAATTCCACCATGATTTCAACAATTTCCACCCCACCATCAACCTCAGCCTGGATCATTCCACATGACGGCCACATAAACATCACCCTATACCGGAAACCTACTGACTGCTATAGTTACCTACATGCCTCCAGCTTTCATCAAGACCACTCGATCCATTGTCTACAGCCAAGCTCTATGATACAATCGCATTTGCTCCAGTTCCTCAGACAGAGAAAAACACCTACAAGATCTCTATCGAGCATTCTTACAACTACAATACTCACCTGCTGAAGTGAAGAAACAGATTGACAGAGCCAGAAGAGTAGCCAGAAGTCACCTACTACAGGACAGGCCCAACAAAGAAAGTAACAGAATGCCACTAGCCATCACCTTCAGCCCCCAACTAAAATCTCTCTAGCGCATCATCATGGATCTACAACCTATCCTGAAGGACAATCCATCACTCTCACAGATCTTGGGAGACAGGCCAGTCCTTGCTTACAGACAGCCCCCACCCCTGAAGCAAATACTCACCAGCAACCACACGCCACACAACAAAAACACTAACCCAGGAACCTATCCTTGCAACAAAGCCCATTGCCAACTCTGTCCACATATCTATTCAAGAGATACCATCATAGGACCTAATCACATCAGCCACACTATCAGAGGCTCGTTTACCTGCACATCTACCAGTGTGGTATATGCCATCATGTGCCAGTAATTCCTCTCTACCATGTACATTGGCCAGACCGGACAGTCTCTATGTAAAAGAATAAATGGACACAAATCAGACGTCAAGAATTATAACATTCAAAAACCAGTTGGAGAACACTTCAATCTCACTGGCCACTCGATTACCTACCTAAAAGTCACAATATTACAAAAAAAAAACTTCAAAACCAGACTCCAACGAGAGACTGCTGAATTATAATTAATTTGCAAATTGGACACCATTAAATTAGGCTTAAATAAAGACTGGGAGTGGATGGGCCATTACACAAAGTAAAACTATTTCCCTATGCTTATTCCTCCCCTCCCGCCCAGTTCCTCACATCTTCTTGTCAATTGCTGGAAATGGGCCATTTTGATTACCACTACAAACAGTCCTTTTTCTCTCCTGCTGATAATAGCTCATCTTAACTGATCACTCCCCTTATAGTGTGTATGGTAACACCCATTGTTTCATGTTCTCTGTGTATGTGTATATATATATATATCTTCCTACTGTATTTTCCATTTCATGCATCCGATGAAGTGGGCTGTAGCCCACGAAAGCTTATGCTCAAATAAATTTGTTAGTCTCTAAGGTGCCACAAGTACTCCTGTTCTTTTTGCGGATACAGACTAACATGGCTGCTACTCTGAAACCTATCATATATTGAGTAAGTGTCATGATAGTAGGCAAAGCAAGCCATCCTATAAGTAACAATTATACTAATACTTAAACAGCTTGGTTACTAATATAATCTTGTAAATGTTAGCATAGCTCAAGTTTTTCCTTGTGATTTCTCTATCAAAATCCGTTTGTCTGAAAGATCCACAACTTCTGATTCTGGACTCTTCATTAAACTGAAGATTTGTCCAAATTGAAATAGGCTTCTCAATGTTTTCACATTAGCTGTGATTGTGTTTGTATATTTCCATACGTTGACCTGTTTCTTTCACATGCTGTAGAAGATGGAAGAATCTAAAGTAAACGAGAAGCAAGAGGAATCAAAGATTGTTTGTACAAAGGCCTTGCCATCATGTTGTAGGAGTAATATGCTTGGCAGATTCCCAGACTGCACTCCTGGACCAAATACTGGAAGAGATTCTGCAACATTTGAAAAGTACTTTTCCAACATCTGGTCTAAGTGTGTTGCTTGTTTAAGAATACAGTCAAATGCTGTAACAATACTATCGTCATTAACATTGCTACTTTTGATCCAAGAAGTTTGCAACAGCGTGTATTTATTTCACAGATGGGAAGAATTTTGTTACAAATCAAGTCCTTCACTTTTACTTCTTCCTGACTTGTGAGTGGAGGTGCACTTAAATTCTCAAAACAGTTAACTTTATTTTTACTATAAGTTGAGGAATGTCTGACAAAATTACTTTGATTCAGATACAGTGATTGCAGAAGCAATCGGCTGTAGAATCTTCAGAGAGTTCTGCAGGTGAACCCAGAAGATTTGACAGTGTGTTGTATCCTTTTAAATACTTTGTTCAGTTCTCACTGTTTCTTGAAAAGATTTTTGTTTATAATAAACTGTCAAATGACATCACACTTCTCCATTTTGTTTTGCTAGAAAGTTTCAGCATTACCATTTTATTCTTATCATGCTTTTCATCCAATTCTTAAAGATTGCAGCTACAATATGAGTAGTTTAAATTTATTTTATAACTTCTTTTGCTCTTACAAAGATATTTTCCAATATGCCAACCTTCATGAAGAAGCAGGTTTAGGCCATAGGAAGCACAGCCTGTTGCAGTATTATGTGGATATTTTTCCATTAAAATGTCCCTTGCTGCTTTCATATTAGTGGCATTGTCAGTCATCAGAACAAATACTTTCCTACTTCCAGTCTTCTTTAGTACTTCACATATTGCACTAATATACTCGGTAGTATGTCTGTTCTCAGTAGTATATGCCTCAATAGTATTCATCACCATGTATTTTTTTAAAAGGTTTCCATGCCCCACTTTGGACTTACGTTCCGCCCTCCATTCCTGTTTCCATTAGTGTTGAAGTTTGGTGCCATCGGCCATTTAAAAAAAATATATTTTTTATGTTTGAATAGGGGGAATGTTGCATCTGTGATGGATTGGATCACAAAAGCCCCCTTGGGGCTACCAACTGATGTACCAAGACTACTTCTGTCCCTGCTTTCTCTGCCAGCTTGAGGCTCCAGCACCCTGTCTTGTTGAGCCAGACATGCCAGTCTGCTCCAACACAGACCCAGGGTCTGAACCACATGCCCAAAGCTGCAAACTTAACTGAAAGCAACTGAAGAAGTGTTCCTGTCTTTAACACTCAGATACCCAACTCCCAATGGGGTCCAATGCCAAATAAATCGGTTTTACCCTGTATAAAGCATATACAGGGTAAACTCATAAATTGTTTGCCCTCTATAGCACTGATAGAGAGAGATGTATCAGGTATTAATACACATTCTAGGTTAATTAATAAGTAAAAAAGTGTTTTTATTAAATACAGAAAGTAGGATTTAAGTGGTTCCAAGTAGTAAGAGGCAGAACAACGTAAATTACCAAGCAAAATAAAACAAAACACGCAAGTCTATGTCTAATACAGTAAGAAAACTGAATATAGATAAAACCTCACCCTCAGAGGTGTTCCAGTAAGCTTCCTTTTACAGACTAGTCTCCTTCTAGTCTGGGTCCAGCAATCACTCACACCCCCTGCAGTTACTGTCCTTTGTTCCAGTTTCTTTCATGTATTCTTGGGTGTGGAGAGGCTATCTCTTCAGCCAGCTGAAGACAAAATGGAGGGGTCTCTCAGGGGTTTAAATAGACTTTCTCTTGTGGGTGGACACCCTTCCTTCCCCCTGTGTAGAATCCCAGCTACAAGATGAAGTTTTGGAGTCACATGGGCAAGTCACATGTCCATGCATGACTCAGAACTTACAGGTAGCAGCCATGGTTCACATGCTACTTTGAACATCCTCAAGTAGACTTCTTATGTGGATTGGAGTCTTCCAAGATCCATTGTTCGTTATGTTTCTTGATTGGGCAGAGATATGTTTACAGAGATATGTTACATGGCATATGTAGCATAAAACATGTTCCGGTTATGTCATATATACATTCATAAGTATACTTCCATAAAGCTTTATGGGGTGCACCGTCACAGCGTGCTTGTGCTTTGATATGTTTGGTTGATTGTTTAGAGAAAAAGGTTGAAAGAATAGAAAGAGAGGCCTTAAAGATTAAAAAAAAAAGAGAGAAAGATTTGGTTAGGTTTAGAGGACAAAAGGAAAGAAAGATTATTAAATAGAAGAAAAATTATTTGGTTAGGTTTAGTAAGGTGAAATGATTTTAAAGGCCTAGTTTGGCATGTTATTAAAGAATAGAATGAGAGACCTTAAAGAACAATAAAGATTTTTGTTTTTAAATGGGTTAGTTTGAAAGAATAGAGGCAAGTTATTAAAGAAAAGAAAGATTTTTGGTTAGGTTTATTAAGGAGAGATTTTAAAGGACTAGTTTGGCAGGTTATTAAAGAATAAAAAAACTGAAATAAATTTAAAATGTTTATTAAATACAAAGTTAGGTTAAAAAGAACACATGGCAGAAAAAAAGGAACTTTATAAAGTGGAGACTGTTTAGTAAGCACGTGGTAAAAAGTATAACGGAAGGTTAATAGGAAACCATTTAAAATATTGAATATAAGGGTAGGTTAAGAAAAGAGCATTGAAAAAGGTTAAATAAAAGAGAAACTTATAAAGATAGATTAAAATGGAAGAAAAAGGGAAAAGAAAGGCAGTGCATGGATGAATCAGAGCGAGCGAGAGAGATCTTACCCTTGTGACTGTTCCTGGGGAAAGAGAGAGCTCCCAAGGCTTACAACCTGTCAGGCTAATTATCTCTGCCTTTGAGTCAGACCAATCAGATGTTGTTCTGTAGCTGCATTATAGAATACATTTTCTGGAACCAATCCTGTAGTCCCAAGATTTTTAAACAAGAGCCATCTCCCTCCCCTCCCCTCCCTTCCCTACCGCCCTTTAACTGCCTTATCTAAAAAAAACAGACCCCAAGCATCTTTTCTGCTATGTAGTACTTTTACATAGATGCTTTAATAAAGGTTAAAACCATAAGCCCTTAGTAACAAACAGTTTTTAAAAGTTTTCCCTATGCTTTTGGTGAGGACAATTTGAAGCTGCAGCAAAAACGGCTTTGTTAGCCAGTGAATAAGAGAGAAAGAAGGCTGATAGATGCCCAGGACATAGAGATAAGAAGTTTGTTTCTTTTCAAACTCTTGAACAAAAGCAAATAAAAGTTATATCAAGTCTTGTAAAGGAATAAAGCTCTATTTTATAATCACTTGAAAAGACAAGCCTATTTGAAGAAACAGCCCTTTATTTATAGGTATTTTAATAAAAAAATGAGCATGCAGAAATACCCCAGGGTTAAAACCACAGACAACCAATTTATCAAAGTAATTTATAGTAATAAAAAATGTTTTCTCCTGTGCTTTTTCTAACATTGGTTTTCTAAATTAGTGGATTAGAAAAGAAGATCTCTTTGAAAGACAAGCCTATCTGAAGAAAGATCCCTTCTCTTAAAACTTTTACATGTGTTTCAATAAAAAATGAGCATGTAGAAGCACCCCAGGGTTAAACCCACAAATCCTTACTAACAAAAAGGGTCTAAAGCTTTTCCCTACATCTTTAGTGAGGACAATTTGAAGCTGCAGCAAAAAGCAGCATCTGTGAGCCAGTGGATCAGAGATAAGATTGCTTCTTCCCCTACTTTTTAACCAATAGAGGTAAAAGTTATAGTAAGCATTGTAAAGGAATAAACACTTTAAAAGACAAGCCTATATGAAGACACATTCCTTCATTTAACATTTTTACAGGCATGTTTCAATTTTTAAAAAAGAGCATTCATAAACATCCCAGAGGTTTAGTAACAGACACTTTATATTCCCTTATTCTGGAAACCGGTGGATCATAGAGAAGAAGTTTGTTTCTTCCCCCACATTTTAACGAATACAAGTGAAAGTTATATTAACCTTTGTAAAGGAATAAACACTTTAAAAGACAAGCCTATTTGAAGTAACAGCCCTTCATTTAGCACTTTTACATATGCATTTCAATAAAAAATTAGCATTCAGAAACCATCCCAGGGTTAAAACCATGGACAAACTGTTTATAAAAGTAAATTATAATGATAAAAAGGTTTTAGACTAACATTGGTCATTTTTTAGTGAGGGCAATTTGAAGCAGCATGCTTTTGCTGCAAAGCCACTGTTAGCAAAAACAGCTTCTGTGAGGGAGTGGACCAGAGATAAGAAGGCTGCTGCTTCCCCCACTTTTTAACAAATACAAGTGAAAGTTATATTAAGTTTTGTAAAGGAATAAATGCTCTAAAAGGCAAGCCTATATGAAGATACAGCCCTTTATTTAACATTTTTACAGGTGTGTTTCAATAAAAAAGGAGCATGCAGAAACACCCCTGAGTTAAAACTACAGAACCGTAGTAACAGCTAGTTTATATTCCCCTTATTCTGTAATCCAGTGGATCAGAGAGCAGTTTATTTTCCTCCTCACTTTTTAACAAATCCATGTAAAAGTTATACTAAGCTTTCATTTTCTTAGAACTTATAGATTTGTTTCATTTTTTTTTCTGTTGCATTATAAGAATGTCTTTGTTTCTAAATGTTTGCATCCCATGTGCTGAGACACAGGTACAAGTTCCTGTGTTTGTTTTGGGTCCATAGATTTTATTAAAATAATACATCACAGGCTGGAGCTGTGGCTTTCTCTATGTTTTAAAAACAGATAAGACTAATTAGGTTAGCCAGCAATCCATGCACTATAGTCTGCCTTAGCAATGCTTTAGGGGTCAGCCCTTCAGTTTGCTTGTTGTTTTACACAGACTTCTTTTCTAACTTTTATTTAATACTGTTAAAGTTTTAACAGATGGTGAGATTACATTGAAAGACACGTTGTGAAAGTTCTAAAAAGTATTTTATGCCATTTACTGATTGTAAAAGACAAAAAACATCACTTTGTGACAGCATGAAGCTCAGAGATAGCTTATCGGAAGAACACCCCCCCTTGACTCCCCTCCCATACTTTTAACACTTGCTAAACATGCAGTGTTTCATTATATTAAATAAACATTTTTTTAACATTTAACATGAAAATACAGGATTGACTGAGATGGAACATAACATGACCCTTTTAAAGGATATTCTGTATGCAGTGAGGCCTATTTGAAGTATGTTCGTTTGTTTTTTTTAAAGTTTAACATGAAAAAGCAGTATTGACTAAGCTGTAACAAAACAAGGCCACTCTTAGGGACATTTATAGAAGTTTAGTTAACTGAAAAAGGCTTAAGATACTAGCCCATCCGTTTAAAAATAGTAGTTTTAAAGTACCAAAACTGAACTGGCTAAGAATACGAAAACTGGTAATTGAGGGGAGTTTACATGTGTAATTTTTTTGTTAATTTTGTTTTTTTTATTAAAACACATAAGATTGTTTGTTTGTTTTTTAAAGTTTGGATTTATACAAAAAATACAAGACAAAATTAGCTTATGTAAAAAAGTTAGCTTTTTTTTTTTTAAACAGAGATAAGGAGTTAGCGCCCCCTCCTTCACTTTCCCCCCTCTCCAGCCCACTTTCTTTCTTCTTTTCTAATGTTTTTTAAAATCTAAACTAAAGATAAACAAATTTTAAAAAAACAAACCACAGCCACAGTGATCAGGCCATGGGGTAAGAAAACTGTTTTGAGTTTTAGGTGGAATGTTGATAACTCTTTTAGTGAAAGTTTGTAGGCATTTTGTGTTAGTTGTTATGCTTTAGCACAGGCAAGCATTTGTTCATCACCTGGGCTGTTCACCGCACAGCCTCTAGCATGTAAGCTGCTCCCAGCTATGTGAGTGAGCACTTTTGGCCAGCTGCTGCTTGGATTGTGGAACTGAATGACTGTAACCAATATCTCTGGTCCCAGACACAACCCTAGGAACCTCTGTCCTGCAGTGTCCAGTTATGCCCGCTGGATGCAACAAGCTTATATGAGTTCATTAATTTAACAAAGAAATTGATATGTACCAGGCTTGTTATCCCAAGGGGAATCTCTGACACAATCCACACTAAATGCACTGCTTCAGGTAGAATAAACAAATTTATTAGCTACAAAAGATAGATTTTTAAGTAATTATAAGTCAAAGCATAACAAGTCAGATTTGGTCAAATGAAATAAAAGCAAAACAGGTTCTAATCTGATTTTAACACTTTCAGTGCCCTTACAAACTTAGATGCTTCTCACCACAGGCTGGCTGGTTGCCAGTTACTTGGCGATGGTGTCTGTAAATGGAGGTGGAAGAGAGGGAACATGGCAAATGTCTCTCCCTTTTATCATGTTCTTTCTTCCCTCTTGGCTTTGTCCCCCAGGCCCTTCAGAGTGAGGTGAGCATTACCTCATCGTAGTCGCAAACTGATCAAGGGAAGAGGGGGGATTCATTCCAGAGTCCAACAGATCCTTTGTTGCTGTCCTTTGTTCCTGTGAGTCTGGCCTGGGTTTGTCCCAAACGTGCCATGATGAGATGTGAACTGCCCCTCAGGGTATAATTCCTCCCTCCCAGACATTTGTCCACCCATTTGTAAGTACTGCTAGTCAAAGAACCCCATTAATTTTGTATTACACGTTCATATTATAGCTGTAGAAAAGGCTTGCTCAAAGAATATCTAATGGGTAACTGGTATGATGGTCTTAATGGTTTAAATGCTGCCTGGCAATAATTGTTTTCAGTGACTGATAATGGAGTACCAGAAGCCTATATCACTCGTGTCTGAACTTGGTAATTTTTTTGTTGATATTCAGGTGTCATCTTGTCTATAAATGAAGTCATTTTGGAGTTTTTTTTGGATATGACTGGTTAAGATGCCTATTGTTTTCCTGATGGCTGAACTTGAGTGTACAATACTTCCAGCTGATGATGTCACAGAAGCAGGATCATAAACATTTATTGCAAGTGCAACCACTGTCAGTGTCATCTACTTTATGCTGTTCTTCTTTGACCTTTATTTCCACTCATGAAAGATAGTTTAATGTCTGCAGGACATTTCATACATGCAAAAATGGGTTTGGTCATCCTGGTTAGCATTTGGAAATGCATGTTTCATTTGGCAGTATTTGCAAAATACACAACCTTTTTTGTCTGAATGACTTTCAGTATGGAAATACTTCCATACGTTAGAAGACGGTTGCAGATGGTCTGAGGAAGACAAAAACAAAAAAACCAAGAGCTCCTCCCCACCAGGGCAGTTAGTTCCTCCTGTGGACCTCTGGGTCGGGACTCAGAGCAGGATCCATTCCAGCCCCTCAAGATTCTCCACGACTCTTATCATCTGCCCCAGTGACTCTGCACAAGCAAGCAGGCAGCAAATGGTTCCCCTGCTGGATAGAGGGTGTCAACTTGCCAGTCCATTGCAGAGAGATAAGGTCTATTGGACGAATGGGCTGCTTCCCAGGGCTAGTCAGGAGGACAGCAGCTTCAGGGTAGCAACTGCTTGTCCCGTTCTTCTCACATTGTCTCCACACCAAACACCACTTCCAGGACAGAAGTCACTGGAGGCAAGCAGGCGGCAAGCCACAAGGAAAGGCCTCTGGACTCAGTCCTGTTCTCTAGTAAAATTGCAGCTCTCTACTGACTGAGGGTTACATAGATATATATGGTATATAGGCCTACTAGTATATAGGAATTACAATTGCCTAATACTGTAAGTTTTGAAAAAACTTCATTTCAAATATTAGTTATTGGAAAACATTTTGAACGACTCGAGTGTAGCAGTAACAATATTATTTTAGTATCAGAGGGGTAGCCATGTTAGTCTGGATCTGTAAAAAGCAACAGAGTCCTGTGGCATCTTATAGACTAACAGACGTATTGGAGCATAAGCTTTCATGGGTGAATACCCACTTGCATCTGACAAAGTGGGTATTCACTCACAAAAGTTTATGCTCCAATACGTCCGCATGTTATGCATCAGATGAAGTGGGTATTCATCCATGAAAGCTTGTGCTCCAATACGTCTGTTAGTCTATAAGGTGCCATAGGACTCTTTGTCACTTTTTAAATATCATTTTAAACATTACTCTAAAATTCTGTCACTGGTCATTCTGAGAAGAAATATAAGAACAGCTATACTGGGTCAGACAAAAGGTCCATCTAGCTCAGTATCCTGTCTTTGAACAGTGGCCAATGCCAGGTGCCCCAGAAGGAATGAACAGAACAGGCCATCATCAAGTGATCCCTCCACTGTTGCCCATTCCCAGCTTCTGGCAAACAGAATATTTCACAAAGTTTTTTTCAATTTCCCCCCAATTTTTCCATACCAAGCCTCTAGAAAAAAATGGGAAAAAAAGCCCAGTTTTGTTCTGACAGTTTCCAGATTATTTCCAGAACCTCACTTATCTAGCTGTGTTGCCTGTTGTCCATCCCCATGATCACTGTGCTGGTCAAGGCTGCAGTGTCTGGGCCATTCTCCTAGCCTGCTTCTGATGCCGATCCTCTAACTCTAGATTTAGGCTGTATGTAGGTCTCCTAGAAGCAGCAGCAACAGCATGTGCTTTCACCTAAGCTCTCTTCAGCCCCATCCCTGTGCCAGCGAATTGGCCCAGCACCAACCAGGTGGCCTCTCCCAACTTGGGGAGGGCAGAGCTCCCTCTATGCCATGGCATCACTGTCCTCCCCCGTGAGAGGTATTCTGGCAACAGGAAGCTAAGGGTGGGATTTCCCTCCCATCCTCTAATCAGTCAGGGCTCTGGGGCCATCTCTCTTTTCTGCCTGCCCACCAATCAGTCAAGGATTGTAGGGGTCGGCTTGGCCCTTTCACATTGTAGCCATGTGCATCTAGAAAATGTGGGCTCCACAAGTGTTTCTGCTGTAACCCTTCTGCCAGGTAGTGGAGGCAGCAAAAATGGTTGGGTTCAATATCTATGGGTTCAGAACCACCTAGAACCAGCTTGAGACCCCACCCAGATATCTGGGAAAGCGAGCCACCACCCCAGGTGCCTCTAAGAGGCAATACTTCCCCACTCACAAGCACTAAATCTATGTATAACAAAAGTAAACTTGTTAAAAGGCGAGGGTGCTGCACATTAATTTGGGGAAATACCAGCACAAGATTCATAAGTAAGCAAAAAATAAGTAAACATCCACCCCACAGTATCTTGGGCAGTCATCCTTTGCCTCAGTTTCTAACATTGCTAGGTGAAAGTCTGATGGATGAAAATCCCTTTAACATACCACTCCTCCATTTCTCCTCCACTGCAAGTCACTTACGGTTGGTTGTCTGAGGTCAGCGAAGTCCCAGAATGCCTCCATCACTGCTGCTGCTTGCTGCTGTTGCCGCTGCTGCTGCTGCTGTCCCCTGTCATCACTGGCCCTTCTGCCACTGCCTGCTAGTGATGCTGCCGCTTCTGTTGCTGCTTGCTGCTACTGCCTCTGCCACAGTTGCTGCCCACTAGTCTCGCTGCTGTCTCTGCTTGCTGTTGCCTTTAGCTGCGATGCCATGTGCTGAAGCTCCACCACTTAGCCCTGTTCTTAGTGATTCCAGGTCTTTGTGATTTGCCTGCTAATGGGGAACCTCAGTGTTTCTTCCTCTACATTGCTTTTCACCATGACACCATCCCCAAACCGGCTCTAAGGCTCAGCCTCCTAGGCTAGCTCATCAGTGATCTCAGTTCTAGTGATCACTGAGAAGAAATAAGGCCTCTCAATTGAGTCAGATCAGCTCTGTCTTTAAATACTGGAAGAGGGGAATCAAATAGCATCTAGAACTCCTTTAGAGGAGTCTACAGCACCCGGTAGGAACACCTATCCCCACCCACTCTTTCTTTCACTTGGATTTGGCATCACTTCCACTCCTACCCCCAGTCACTTGATGAGTGAGGTTAACATTAGTTGGACCCCACCCCATTAGGGCATATTAAATTTGGTTCAGCTGCCCTTTTATTCATACAATAAGGATAACATTTCAGTATCCCTTCATCCAACACTAAGGTGACTTTTAACCCCAAACCAGTCAAAATTGATCACTTCAGCAAAGTAGGACTGCCTGCTGATCATCTAGGCAAAGTAGGTGTGTCTGTGCAAATATGGTCTGGTCTGGAGGTCTTTTCCCCTAATTCACCAATAGATGGTGGAGCTCATTCAGACTGTAGCTTACACTACATTTAAGCCATTTGCAGCAGTCTCAGTCTTCCAGTCATTAAATTAAGTGCCAATGTAAAATCGGGGATGAGAGGATAAAGCTTAAGTATTTTTTTTATTAAGAAGTTGGTGAAAAGCAGCAATATTTGGAAGTCAGTCATTTGGCAGCAGGAGAGGTACTGAATAACAGGGTTTCTCAAACAGGGGTTGTCGCTTGTATAGGGAAAGCCCCTGGTGGACCGGGCCGGTGTGTTTACCTGCCCCGTCCACAGATCCGGCCGATCGCTGCTCCGGGCCAATGGGATCCGCTAAAGCTAAGCTGTGATGAGCTGTATAACTGGCTGGGAGGGAGAAAAGACCAGCTACAAACTTGATAAGGCACGATGATGAAGGGTGTGAATGAGTTTTCTCATATTAGAAATGAATATAGAATATTCTAAATGAAGAGTGACTCAACCAAGTCTTGAGTGATTTGAATGAGTGAAGAGAATTCAAAGGAGGAATTAAGAACATGTAAAATGAATTGGGGCATGATAGAGTGCATACAGGAAGAAGAGGCTGTAGAGGCACTTAGGAAAATGAAAAAGGAGAAAGCACCTGAGCATGATGAAGTACCAATGGATTTGTTGAAGTCATTGGGAAAGGACGGTGTCAGGTAGTTTACAAGTCTCTTCAGTGATATTCTTAAGAAAGAAAACGTCAGATAAATGGCATAAAAGCTTTGTGGTGACTATTTTTAAACATAAAGAAGATATTACACTGTGTGCTCATTATCACCAAATTAAGCTGACAACAAATACTATGAAAGCATAGGAGAAGATTACTGAAAAGCGTCTGCATAGAACAATTGAAATTTGGAAGGGTCAATATGGATTTAGGCTGGGAAGGAGTATATTTGATGCTATATTTGGTCTATGAATCCTCATGGAGAAGCTCAGAGAAAAGAGGCAGCAACTGAGTTTGGTCTTGGAGAAGTTGTACAATCACACACCAAGAGAAGTAGTTTGGTGGAGTTTTGTGATGGAAGTGTGTGCCAGAAGCATATGTCCATCTTGTCCAGGATATGTATGATAGAGTGACTACCGTAGTCAAAACTGAATGGAGCTATAGCCTTTTTTGTTTGTGGTTGTCATGGATGTAACAAGTGAGAATATCCTAAGAGAGCAGCCTTGGAATATGCTGTTCACTGGTGATTTAGTGATTTGTGTGGAAAATTGTGAGACTCTGCAAACCAAATTTGAACAGTGGCAACACAGTTTTGAGCAGGTGGGACTTAGGGTGAATATTGATAGGATTGAGGCTTTCATAATTGAGGGAGGAGGACCCACAATAAAGGATGTTACAGGCAGAGAACTTAGAAGAGTGAAAGAATTTAAATACCTAGGATCAGTGGTTGCTGACAGTGGTGCCTTACTGAGTGATGCCCAGCATCATATCAAAGCTGCTTGGTGTAAATGGAAGGAGTTTACCCGCAGTTGTCTGTGATTAAAAATATGCCAATAAAGTTACTATAGAGTGTATAATACTGTACTTCAATCCATCCCGATATATGGAACAGAGACTTGGCCAGCCACAAGAAAAGATACATGTACTCGATACCACTGGACTGTAGAGAGACCAATTTGCATGACAGATAGGTGTACAATCATGAGTCTTGGAGAGTTTTATAGTGTTTTCCCAACCCTGAATAGGGAAACTGCAGGAAAGAAGAAGTGCTCTTGTGGTTATAAACCCTGCTGCTTCTGTCCCTCAAAGCCTGATCACCCTTCTCTTCGTATCCCATCCATCCAGCCTCTTTTTCCAGCCCTCCTCTCCCTGCCAGTTCCTGTCTCATTCTCCCTCCCCATCCCAAATTCCTGTCTCAGTCTCCTGCCCAATTCCTACACTCATCTCTCAGTATCCAAGTCCTTCTCCTCCATGCTGGTTGTGTGCCAGCAAGGAGTTCAGTGAGAGCATAGGAGAGACAGTCTCCTTTCTCTGAGTTCCAGTGTCTCTCACCACAGTGCTCCTAACTTCCAGAAGGAACAATTGCAGGGAAAGCCTCACTCAGCCCTGGAACTCTGGATGGAATCTTTGGAGAATTTAGGTAGCAAGCTCCAAAAACCTCTACTGAGCATATGCAAATTGATTTTTAAAGGCTTACAACTTTGCCAAATTTGGGCAAATTTTCCATGCAGTCAAATTTCAAATCCTTGCTCAGAAGCATAGGCTGCTACAGCTTTTCAGTGAAATCACTGTAAGAATTTAAAATTAGTCAAACAATGCGTTTTCCCCTAATTTTGTTCTTGGAAATGTTTGAACCATTTTTGATGAAACTTAAAAAAAAATCAGTCAGTCTGAGGCAGTCACTTAGCATGGAAATTTTCAGTCCAAATGGTTAAAATTTGGCCAAGTTATAAGCAATGGACAACCGGATCTTACAATAGAAAGGGTTAGGCAACTTTAACTATAGCCATCACTTTCTTTGGGCCTGCTTCCATTGAATTCAATGGCAAAAGCCACTTGGGGACCCAATTTTATTCCCTTCAAACCAAAGAGTAGCACTGGTAAAGTGCTTTAGTCAGTATTTTGGTAAGTGATATAATGGTATTATATAGTAATTTGTTTGCTAGATTTGTT
Organism: Gopherus evgoodei; assembly: GCF_007399415.2. Lineage (NCBI taxonomy): Eukaryota > Metazoa > Chordata > Testudines > Testudinidae > Gopherus > Gopherus evgoodei. The sequence continues at coordinate 90,503,830 of NC_044326.1, read as the reverse complement.
GTAGCTATTTATATTGCAAATAAAATACAAGTATTAATTATATAAATATTTATTTTACAGAAAGCTTTAGGTCTCAGAGTATTGGGTATTTTGTTTTTATAGCTATTATGGTTAAGAAAGATTTATTAAGGCATTGAATTGTTATTTGCTTTTGGTTGTAACATATCTAGCCAACGGAAAAAATTCTTCTCTAAAAGTACATGGGAAAACTATGCTATCTGACCTCAGGCCATAGAAAGAAAGTGATGAATTACTGGACTGGGTCGTTCTGCCCTTGTGGTAGATTTGGCTAACTTCTCTATGGCCAGTTTCAATTTATTAAAGTGCAGCATGCTCTGCAGGTGTGCCTAATTGGGATTCTTGTTGGGCTTGCTGTCAGTGGGATGGTGGCCTTTCCCATCACACCCTGTTAGCAGCAGTTTGGACTTTGTGATTAAGCCTAACCATAAAAAACAGCTGGTACAAGTTAAAGGGACTCTTTCAGGCAGAGCTGTAACTAAGCATTTTAGCACTAGGGCAAGCAAGCCTATTAGTGCCCCCTGCCAGTTTTTTCATCATTTTTCTGCCCCATTCAGAGATGACCATAACTGTTGAGGGGGGTGGACACAATTTAAAGGTTCTGGGGGGCATGTGACTGCTCCATAGAGGTTTTCAAACTGTTGGGCATGCCCCATTAGGGGGCGAGTGGCCCTGTACAGTGGGACTTTGGGAGGAAGTGCCACTTCCATCCCCTGACTCCCCTCGGTGACCCAATGTGCCCCCCCCCATACACACGTCACCTCTGGCCCTGTTTTTCCACCCCTGTGACTTTGCGCCCTGGGTGGCTGCCTTGCTCGCCCCACTGTGGTTACAGTTCTGGTCTCAGGTGAAATGTTGTCCATATTTTACTTTTTGTAAAATGAGCTTTTACAGAACTTAATTAGAAATATTCCATATACGTTGTTTAAATTAAAATGGCAACAGATTTTTTTAAACAAACATTCTCCCAAACACTTGTGCAAGTGTACCAGAACCCAAGAGTGCAAAAACCAAAAGCTGACTCTAAAACAGAAACAAAATTTGCTAGTTTACTTTCATTGTTTTAGTTGAGACAAATGTAATATAAAAGGGAATGGAGTGTTCAGAGGACAGTAAGAGATACTGGCTGGGCAGCTGTCATATTGCCACCCCACTACAGAAGCACTGCTTAAATAAAGCTGGGGGAAAAAATGATGGGTAGCTTCTTAAGAACTAACTGGCCTTCCTGCCATGTTTTGATAATTACTTAATTTACTTTGTTTTTAGCTTCTTTCATAATATAGTGATTACAGTAGGAGTTTTCCTACATCTGCATTGTACATTTGTCTGTGCAGGGGGCAAGTGTGTGTGTGTGTGTGTGTGTGTACTTTGTGCATGCACAAAAAGCAACGTTTCGGTTTTGTTAAGGCAACACTCCTACCATTGCATCAAGCATGGAACTCTTTTGACATTAATGGTACTAGTACTGCTCCTTTTCTAACTTAGCTTCAGTCTCTCTTGTGACTTCTTGTTATCAATCACAAAAACAGACTCCACCAAAACACCCCTTTCCAAAAAACCCGACATACTTTAGCATTCAAAGATGACAGAAGCAAGATGGGTCTCCAGCACTGAACAGATAAATGGAACCTTTTCAAAGTCCATGTCTTGTTTTTCCAACATTTGGAAGATTTAAAGATGACTTACAAAATTTCAGCAACTTTAACTATATGTGCTGAATGCCCCCAATAGTTGTAATGTTCTGAATGCCTTTCAGCCCAACATTAAACCTACTGGATTTTTTTTCCACCTCTAGATCCTCAAAAGAACTTTTCTGATGTAGCTAAATCTGCTTCTGATTTGAGTGATGTCCCAGCAGGCACCATGCTGGTGATGGCATGGCCACCATGGTACTCTATTGGAGCACAGCACTGGCTGTGGACTCAAGTAAGTCGCATTTGTTACAAAGGTTTAAGTATATTTTATGTTCCAAATGGTATACAATAATTAGGAGATATAATTCAACAGTTCCAACCCTACACTTCTATAATACTGTAAGTTCAAAACTTTAAATTAATCCTGATTTTTTAGATGACAAAATTGGTTCTCTTGTGTTTTTTCACTCCCTATTATCCATTCTTACCAAAATTATTCAAAGAATGCTGAAGGTTCTTAAGTTTATGTAATTGTTATTAGTGTTCTTTATTTAGCACAGCAACGTCTAGTATCAGTTTTATTTCTTTTTTGTTCACAGGTTTGTTATTTAATAACTGTCATGATCATTACATTGCTTAACCTAGGATACAGGGTATTTGATGGAGGGAAACAGCAACTGAAGTTATTACTGCCATTTTGCTTGTGTCCTGTATGGACATATGGTGCTGTGCATTTATTTCAGAATGATGCAGTATGAGTCTGAACTTTCAGAAGTGATGCAGTTTCTATTGTGCATGTGCAAAAGTGGCGATTTTACATGGTTTATAACTTGGTAAAATCTGGATGGATTTTCATGGGGACAGTGAATGGCTGACCTCAGAACTATTCCTTTCTCAAACTTCAGGGTCCTATTTCAAACCACTGAGGTGCTAGAGCTGTTCAAAAGATGATGGGAATTTTATTTTTTAACGTAGCCAAAACTTGCTATTTTTCATTGACCTCTTTCTTGAAAACAGTGGCACTGTTTTTGATTAATCCTCCCTTTTCTCCCTGCCCTCCCAAAAAAAAATCAACTTGAGGCAGTCTGCAACCATGGAAAACTGCATCCTGAAAGGTTAAGATTTGTCAAAGTTATAAACAATTGAAAATAGGGGGATCATGGAAATGGTTAGGCAACCTTATAACAGACATCGTGATTACTCTGTGTGCAACATCTCTCAGCAATGTTCTGAAGCTGTATAGTTTCCAAGCAAACTATGGAAAGTTGGACATTGTCAATATTTGGAGGAGAGACTTCCAAGGAAAATCAGAGTGATGCAAATAGTGGTATGTTAGTGATTCAGCAGTTGCTTTTTTTTCTCTGACTGTTCTGATCCAGAGACCAAGTATATTATTAAACTGCACAGTGCTATGAAAAGTACTTGTTTCATGTTGCAGTAGAAAAATCTGCTTGTCCCACTTTTGGGTTTTCAACATCTCATGATACTTTTTGCAGAAGTAGAACTATTAGCCTTAATGTCCTGGCCAAACTCCCATTTAGCTACAATAATGACATTCTGCCTCCCATATGGGCCAGTTAAGCCAGTTTTGCAGCAGCCAGAGAAGGGACCAAAGATTTGGCTGTTTTCCTTCAATTCATATCCCTAAATTGCTGTTTGACAATGCTGTGTGTTACTACCAGCTGAATTTTTCGCTAGAGATAGCTACCTTTCAATGGTGAGATGATTTCAATATCTCCTACCTCTCTCTCTGTATGAAATATAATTAATGGTTGTAAAATTCTTCCACAGACTTTTTGACTGAAGGTACTAAATAAATGTAAAATAATATATTTAATAGACTTTATCTTTAAACCTGCAAGTCTGATCATTTTGTTTCTCACAAAAAAAGACTTTCTTCCATTATCCTTTCTCACATAAAGATATTTTCCCCTTTCTGTCTCCTACCCTTGCTTCAACTCCAATTTAATATATTGTCATAATTATGCTTGTTCTAGAATTTTCTGACATACTGTAGATGATTTTAAACCTTCCAAGATAGAACTTGCTGGTGTTACTGAATAGTTACAATTCTAATGCTGTCTAAAATATACTGTGAACTCCAATTTGCATCATGACATTAATGCAGCCAAGGAGAAGATGACCAAAATATATATGGAAATTAATATGACTGAATCATATTAATCCTTAACAGTACTTTCCACCTCATGTACAGTTGTCTTGCTGATAAGATTGTCAACTTAATTTGATTGCTATGGACTAGCATTTTGTATAATTCCTTACTCATTTCTTGATTTACAGTAAGTAGTTCAGATTGATCTATACCAGAAAAATAAATTAGTAATATTTTTGGATTCTATTACCACATTAACTAAAAGTCAGCTGTCCCCCCACCCTCATTCCCTATCCATTACTCCTCTGTCCCTTCCTGTACAGAAGACTACATAATCATAATGATGGTTAAGGAGGAAATGTTTGGTGTAAATTCAGAGCCTATTTTGGCCCTGTAACTATTAAAAAGGTTTGATAGTTTGACAAGTGAGGATTGCAGAAGACCTCTAATTGGTATATTGATGAGATACGTTTGCTATAGAGCCTGAGAAATTGGTCTGCTTTATCTAGCTAAAAGAGGAGAGCTGCTGGGTTGCGGTGGGCTCTGCTCTATGGAGAGAGACTGGAATTATCCACCTTTGCTGCAGTCTGAAATTTGTTTAAATGAAATGATATCTAGTGCTGTTTAGAGATTTGCACCCATCCGAGAAATCTGGACATATAATTTTGCACACATACATGCTATAATTCTCACTATTTCAGATATTTTCCCTGTGTGTGCTTGTTTGGTTGGTTTCTTTATACAGTCTGGATCCTCACACTGCTAAGAAGGTGCTTATCTATGTAGTTAAGAGCATAGTTGCTATGTATTAGACCTGACATTAAATGGAGAATGAGACAAAGGGCTCTGTCAGGCTGCTGTCAGATATCAGCATGTCTGGTTGTGAGTTACTGATTCTTTTTTCTCTCTTATTTAAAATATTAAGTCTGTCTAAAAATAGATATACAGTTTTAACATAGCTACTATTGGCATTATTCCCTGGACAAATATATTCATAGATCAGTTATTAACTAATCCCACAAATCAGACAAACAAAACAGACAAAAATATTTGAAGTAAATTGTCCCTTTTAAGATGAAGGATGGAATTTTCAAAAGCTCTTAAGTGACTTAGGAGCACAAGTCCCATTAAAATCACCCAAAACCTTTAAAAACAGGCTAACAAATAGTATTGTCATATTTAATATTAATCTTATATTATTTGTATTGTGGTAGGACTTATGTGCTGCAGAGATGAGGACTCAATTATACTAACACATAACAGAAACATGCTCATTGCCCCCCAAAACTTATTACTTTCACATTTTAATTCCACTCTCTGAATATAATTTATAAATGGTACCAACTTTTTTTTTTAAGCAATGTTTTGAAAATATGCTATATTTAATTATGGAGGCCTTAGTTGTGACACTACACTACAGGTTCAGTTCCATTTCACACTTAAAGTTGCGATTCACATCTTTGTTACATTTGGAAAATATTCTATAACCTCCCCACATTTACAGCACTTTCTCTGTGAGCTAAAGAATGAATGAATTTTCAAGATTTTATAAGTAATTAAGGTGAAAGCCCATGCTATTTTACAGATGTAATTCATACAGTTTAAAAAACCCAAAAAATGTCTGAGTACTTAAAAAGTGGACAGTAGCAGACCACAAATCTCAATGATAAATAAACATGGTGATATTTTAAGCAAAAAGAGCTCTAAACATGCTTGTAACTGTTTCCATTGCTTCACCCTGACTCAACAGACAATCTAGGCTTCAGAGTGACACACGAAGTGACAGTCCTGGAATGTTGTTATATAAATCTCTCAGTTAGAGTTAAACTTAATTAAACACTGGGTTTTTAAATAAATGTATCATCTGCATCAGGGTTTTCTTGGTTTCAAATGATAGCAATAATAGAATAAAACAGACTCTTCAAACATTCTCGATAGTTAAAATTGATTACAGTTTCATGCAGAGGTTATGTTTAAAGAGATTAAGGTATAATTAAAGTTTACATTATTAACAATTTTTGTATCAACTTGTTATAAGCTACAGGCAGGGTCAGTTCAACAGCTCAGGTAACGCGTAAGATGGGCTACTGTGATATCAGAAGTAACTAAACCAATTACTATCCTTTCTCTAGAGCTAATTTTCATGCAACAATTCTTTTGGTTGTAATGGCTCAAAGATACAAGGGAGACTGTACAGTTTACCTGGCCCAGCTGTCAATGCTCTTTAACAGTTCTGTAGCTGCATACTAATTTGAGCATCAGTGCTTGAAAGATGACTCCTCATTACTCTTCTGCCTCAGCTCTGCTACGCACCAAGGCAGCACTGCTGGGGAAACTGAACTAGAAACATTGGGGGTTGGTGGAGCCCTAGATTTGGCTCATCATTGCCCTTCCTTTCACACAGTTTCTGTCTCTGTAATATCACCCTTTAAACCCCAAAATCAATTGCAAATTAAAGGCCAGATTAACCACTACACTCCAGTTGCTTTGCACTGCTTTGAAGATACAATGCAGCTGTCTATCCATTTTTACTGGCCAACAAGCTCTGACTGTTTTACTCTGGTGCATTTTGCCCTTAAAAGTTAAAAATATTAAATAAGATATTTAAGGTTGATACTACATATTTCAAACCATTAGAAATATAGCATAGTAGTTTCTCTTTGGGTTTCTTGTTTGGTATTACAATGTGAAATTTTTAATAAAATGCATCAAACCAAGGAACTCCCCAGACCAAAAACTGAAGTATCAATAATTTTAAAGGTAAAACTCATTATAAGAATGCTGTAAGTAACTCAAGAGAAAGCATTATAAATGCAGAGTTAAGATTACATGTAACAGAAATCCAAATATGTCAGGAAATGCACATTAAAGTACTCACACAATCTTAACTTTGCCCTATAGTGATACCATGATGGGAAACAAATGGAAACAGCTAATGTGCTTTTAAAAGTCAGTTCAATCTAATCTGGGACCCCAGACACAAAATGTTGGAATCATAATCATATGGCTATTGCATGGTATCAATATAGGGCTGAGTTAAATTGTGTAACTCTTGGTTTTAGGCTAACTGCAATCTCTCTGTAATGTTTTTACTCTTAAATTACTAATACATATTCTCAATCTTAACTCTATTTTAATGTAGGCTTTTTTGTATGGGACTACATTACTCTCAGCAGGGATGCAATCTGAGTAAGGCTATCCAACCATTCCACCTTATTTCGAGAACACTACTTTTCCAGTATTAAAGTTATAATTTTTTGTCACCATTAATCATGTATATGCCCAGGTTACATTCTTAAAGCCCCAGTTTAGAATTCAAAATTATCTTGACAAACTGGAGAAATGGTCTGAAATACATAGGATGAAATTCAGTAAGGACAAATGTGAGTCCTAAACTTCGGAAGGAATAATCAATTACACAAATACAATATAGCCTTTGGATTTTGGGAGCAGATCCTGGCCTGAGAATTTGGTCAGCAATGATTCTGGGAAGTATGGTAAGGGACTTCACTTTGAACCAAGTCTAGTTTTAATACTAAGATGTATTTTACTTTTATTTCTCTTGTAACCATTTCTGACTTTAATGCCTTATACTTGTGCTCCCTTAAAACCTGTCTCCTTGGAGTTAAATAAACTTGTTTTATTCTTTAATCAAAACTAATCCAGTGTTGTGAACTGTGTGGGTAACTCCATGTAGGATGGCAAACTGTTGTATACTGACCCCTCTAGAGGGGCAACAGACCTAATCTATGTGGACTGTCCAGGAGAGGACTGGACAGTGCAGAACACACATTTTGGGGGGAAATCCAGGACTAGGAGTGTGTTGGGGTCATCCTGCAAGTGGAAACCAAGGCTAATGAAAGCCAGAGTGTGATTGATGTATGGCTTACAGGCTACAGCTATACACAAACACGCAAGGCAGTAGCAGCATGCTGTTTGGTTGTTTGTGAGGGACCCACATGGGACTTACAGCAGCAGAGCATTGTGAGGCACCCAAATGTGCCGGGCTGGGCTGACACAGCTCCTCACTGGTCTGGGTTGTACCCCTGAATGTCAGAGGTATCTATGCCCTGTAACAAAGATTCATACAAGACAAATAGTTTACCTGAGAGATAGCATAATGATACAGCTCTTAATCTCTTTTCACAGGTTTATACAGAAAAAGACTGGGAGCAGTTAAGGGTTCAAATAACCAGTGCAGAACCAAATTGATTTTTCTCTGCACTTTCAGCACATCTGCAGGGGAGATAAAGCAGAATCTAAGAGTGAGAAATTGCTTTGATTTTGGCCCAGACATTCTGTAATATAGCTGCTCAGTCACTGCCCCCAACGCAACTCACAATTCCCTTTCGATCCTGCAGCACTTCTGGTGGCACCATCCTGGTCAATAACTTCATAGCATACCTCACTGCCCTTTGCCTTTTTGAGAAAGACCATTCTCTGCCACCTGGTCATGTGCTTCAAAATCCTGGAGAGTCAGGGCAGTCTAAAGGGAATGTAGAGAGGTTTAGTACCCAGCTTGCCCGCAGAGACCTCCCCCCCTCTGCTAAACTCTCCAACACCACCCAAGCTCCTCCAAGGCACAACCTAAACTGAAAAGCCAAGCCAGGAACATAATTGTCAATACTCCACTGCATCCAAAGCACGACTGCACATCCAAACAGCCTATACTGCACACCCTTGAAATCCCAGTCTAGACTAGAGTTGCCAACTTTGGTTAAATAAATTCCTGGAGATTTCATCACGACATAATCTTTAATTAAAGGTCAATCTTTAATTTCTGGGGACTCCAGAACAATCCTGGAGGGTTGGCAACTCTAATCTAGACCTCCACATGCACACACAACTTACCATCTCTGAGGTCTCACCCAAGACTGGAAAGAATCTCAGGGAGGAGGAAATCAGAAATACGTGTTAAAAATGCTATCAGAGCCTCTTTGGAATAGAAGCAATAACTGCTTGTTTTTTTCCCCTACTCCTCCAGTCATGGTAGTATTGCTGGGCCACAGGAGAAAAAATCCAGTACAAAGCAGTCTCATTTAACTACAGCAATCATTTCCCTTTTGCCCACACGCGCCACTCTGTGGTGCACCGGAGCAAAGCAGGGCCAGAGCACCCTGGGTGCAAGTAGGCAGCCGTCCTGGAAGCGCCAAAGGCAATCAGGATGCAAATTGTACCCAGCAATACTCCAAGAACATTCTTGGCTTTTCAGTTGGTATCAGCTTTTCCTATTTTTCTGAAAGACAAAGAGAGCATATTTTTACGCCCTTGGGATTGGCAGATTATTGCTTAAAATATTCTTTTCTTCACAAATACCCTTGCTGATTGCAGGCAAAACTGAGGAATTACTCCCCATAGTTTCCTGTATTTGTTTTTATAAGCAGGTCAAGTTTTAATGGCTTCTATGTTTATCATTTAGGTGATTTACATTAACACAGACATTTTTGGCTTGCTTTTGGATTCAAAGCTATCAGCCGCTTAGAGACGCTGTCTTAAAAGGACACAATTAACTTCTAACTTCTGCTTTTTAAACACACATTGATTTGAAAAGGAAAACACAACCTATTTTGGCTTCACTTTGGCAAAGTGACCATTGATTACACAGACCACCTTAAGGCTTGGTGTGGGGCACTGGCTACAGCTTCTAGCCGCTATTTGTTACCAAAACAGATTTAAAATCTTTTATCATTCTTCTGGCCTCGATTGCCCTGCTGCAGCCACAACTTCGGCTTTTATTAAAAAAAATTTTAAATCTTGTAAAGCATTAAGTTACCTTAAGGATTAAATGCTAATTATCAAAATTAAACAACACTAGTTTCTTCTGTTTGGCAAAAGTATTTCTCGATTTTACAACCTTAAAACAACACCAGTTCATCTTAAACTTATAAAACGAAGATTGTACATATCACAAGTTTGGGTTTTTTGATTTTGTTTTTTGTAAGCAAATTTGACTAACTTGTTCATAGTTAAGTGATTCTTCTTATATAGCCTCTTGCCTGGATTATCTACAGACATTCCCAAAGGAATGTCTGCAAAGAAACCAAGAAACTTCCTTTCGTAACACTTTCTTTTAACATTTGTAAAAAGTTTTACTGCTTAATTCCTTCATCTACAGTGTTAACTTCTTACTGTCTTTCTTTCAGCTTCCTCAAACTGTGATTGCCTGCTTGTCTGGGCCTGATCCTTTTTTCCTTGTTGCTTTATTTCTTTCCATGGGCACAGGCATTGTTTCACTACCAATTTAGCAAGGAAGGTGGGCTTTTTTGACTAACTCCCCTCTGATTTATTTATACACACCTATTTACATACACACATTACATCTAGATGCCTCTTATTTAATAATAACCTTAATTCTTTATGTCCGGCCTTAATACAATCTTTCCTTGAGGCGGTAACAACCCCTCAGCACTTGTGCATTGTTAGAAAGGATAGTAGCAGGGCTAGGGACAATGGGAAAGGTAGGGAGAACAGATGTATTAACAGCACTGTAAAATGGGGGAGTATGGATGTTGGGTATGGATGGGGAAAGTATGGAACAGGTTTTTTGCAGGGGTGGGGAAGGACTGTTAGAGAACTTCCCCTATGCAGACCCTGGCTGGCCCTAGCCTCTCCTATTCAGTCAGGCACGTGTCCCTCCACCTCCACTCAGACACCCACTCTCCCCAACCCCATGTGGCCCTGCACCTACTCTCCCAGTGCCCATGTGTCTCTGGGCTCCCACTCAGCCACCCTCTGTCTCTATGTAGCCCTGAACCCTTCCCCATCCCCATGTGTTTCTGTTCCCCCACCCAGCCACTCCCCTCACCCTCTGTGGCCCTGCACCCCTCCTGCATAACCATGTGGCTCTGTAACTCCCTCCCCCCGTGGCCCTCCACCTCCACTCCCATTCAGCTCTGCCTCAATCTGTCCTCCCCTAGTAGCCCTAATGATCCCCTGTTTGATCCCCCAGCAGCCCTACACTGTCAGTCTCCCCATAGTCCCTCTCTCCTGACCTGGTGTAACAGGCACTGAGAAGAAGGCTCTGTAGGCTCTCTCTCTTCCCTAGCTGGCTGGGAGCAGCTGCTATGTTCTATCACCAAAGCATCCTCTGGTTCTGCAGCAACTTTTCAGCAGAAGTTTTTTTCTGTGCAAAAAATTAAAAATATGCACGGCTCATTAATTCTGCGCACATGCCGTGGTGCAGAATTCCCCTAGGAGTAATTCTTGGGTACATGCTGGCTGTCAGCAATTTGAAAATGGCACTAGCCTGCCCTGAAAGAGAAGAATCATGGGACAGAGAGCGTGCATTCATGGGAGTTTTTTAATTTGATCCCAGTCCCAGAATTCCACTGGCTTCCACCTCCCTTCCACTAGGCATCCCACATAGGGTGACCAGACAGCAAATGTGAAAAATTGGGGTTGGACGCGGGGGTAATAGGAGCCTATATAAGAAAAAATTCCAAAAATTAGGACTGTCCCTATAGAATCGTATCATCTGGTCACTTTAATCCCACAATATTCAGTGAGAAAAATCCCAGAATGCACATACCTCAGCAGCAAAGCAAAAGGATCATGGGATATGCTGCCAGAATGCCAAGTACAGTAATTTTTAAAAGAAAAATTCCACTTAGGCCAGATACTCTATCTGTATTTTAAAAAATGAGTTTAAAAAACCTCAAATATTTCATTTAAGTTAAGTTTATTGACTACATTTGACTTACCTGTAGTTAACCAGGGATATAAACCAAGTTATCAAGCGAAATGAATGCCCAGAAATCAGTCCACCTTAAGAAAAGCTAATCTATATAATGTTGTGGTATATTTGTAAAACTTTAACAATAACACAGAAATGACTCCTCCCTGTCACAGGCAATAATCTGTGATTAAGGAAATGATAAATGTGAATATGACGTGACCTTTGAAATGCAAACTGGGAGGTTATAGTGAGCATAGCTTTGGAAAAATTGCTGAAGTCTGCCAGATTGATTAACATCTGTGATCCTATTGACACTAAGCCTTGTATCTGCCTTCTTTGACTTCTGCTTAGCTCTTGCAGACCCAAGGATAATCTACAAATGCAGGTAGAAAAATATACCTTCTTCTGCAGCACATCAGTTTGTTTTGTCTTTTCAAATTTGCATACCTATTAATCTATAACTGACTGTGCCACTACAGATTTGACATGCAGTATACTGCTATGGATTTAAAATATACTTTTTGAAAATATCGTTATCTATATAGAGTCTGGGACCTGGGGAAGGGTTTTATTTAAGATGCATTGAACATTTAACTATTGTACTTCACTTGTTTAATGCAGGCCTGCACAACATGTGGCCCATGGAGCTTCACTGTGCGGCCCGCGTGGGGATTCTAAATCCCCCGTACAGGGCGCTCTGCGGGCAGCCCAGAGCCCTTTGAATCCCGGCTGCTGTCAGGAGTCAGAGGGCTCTGAGCTGCCCGCAGCGGCAGGGAGCCCAGAGCCCTTTAAATCTCAGCCACCGCCGGGAGTCAGAGGGCTCTGGGCTGCCGGCAGCCGCGGGGAGCCCTGAGTCCTTTAAATCTCAGCCACGGCCGGGAGTCAAAGGGCTCTGGGCTGCCCGCAACGATTCCCAGCCACGGCTGGAATTTAAAGGGCTCGGGGCTCCCCGTGGCTTCGGGCACCCCAGAGCCCTTTGAATCCTGGCCACGGCTGGGATTTAAAGGGCTCAGGGCTCCCAGCAGCAACTGGCAGACCCAGAACCCTTTAAATCCCAGCCGCAGCTGGGAGTTAAAGGGCTCAGAGCTCCCCATGCTGCGGGCACCCCAAAACTCTTTGAATCCACGCCCAGGGCTGCTGATTGCCCCCTCCCCCGCACCCCTGCCCCAACTGCCCCCCAGGACCACCACCCACTATCTAAGCACCACTGGTCCTTGTCCCCTGATACCCCTCTCCCGGGACCCCTACCCCTAACTGCCCCCCAGGACCCCACCCCCTATCTAAATGCCGCTGCTCCTTGTCTACCGATTGCCCCCTCCTGAGACCCCTGCCCCTTGGTACTCCAGCCCCTATCTAAACCTTCCTTCTCCTTGTCCCCAACTGCCCCCTCCTGAGACCCCCCCAACTTTCCCCCAGGACACCAACCCCTACCTGTCCCCTGATAAACCCCTGGGACTCCCATGTCTATCCAACTGCTGCCTGTCCCCTGACTGCCCTCCCAAACCTCTGCCCCATCCAACCCCCCCTGCTCCCTGTCCCTTGACTGCCCCCTGGAACCCCTTACTCCTTCTCCAACCCCCAGCCCCCTTACTATGCCACTCAGACCAGCGTGTCTGGCTCTGTGCAGCTCCAGACACATTGCTGCCATGCTCCCCCGCGGAGCCCACAGCCCTGCTCCCCCCAGCACCTGCCTTCCAGATTTGAACACCTCAAAATTCAGGAGTGCTCACGCTCAGTTTGGGCAGCTGTTACTTCATTTCTCCCAAATCAAATATACTGATCCACTATAAATTGCTGTAGAAAAAGTAGGATAAAATTGAGCAAGAAATGCTTATTAGGACTGGAATTGCTATTTTCAACAGCCATTGCCTTTTTGTTTGTTTTAAAAGGAAGACAGTGATATTGCATTGGCAAATTCCCCATAGAAAGAAAGAGTGGAACAAAAGAATAATAAAGGCACCTCAACTATTCCTCATTTATGGAGGACAGTCTGATAATATGCATCCAGGTATCCTCCAGTCACACAAGCTGAAAATTGATCCACTTTACTGCAGCTCTGTAACCATATGGGAACCAATCCTGTCTGTGTTTTGTGCACGTCCAAAATTCCTGCTGAATGACCCACCCTGGGAGCGGGTTACCAATGACCCAGGGCTGGGGCGACAGGAGGTGTGGCGGGGGGGCACCGGTGGAGGGGAGCCCAGGGCTGGGGCGGCAGGGGGTGTGTGTGGGTGGGTGGGGGGAGAGCCCAGGACTGGGGCTACAAGGAGGTACAGGGGGGAGCCCAGGGCTGGATGGGGGGGCAGGCAAATTTTTTTTTGCTTGGGGCAGCAAAAAACCTAGAGCCGGCCCTACCGGGTTCCCCCAGCCGCCATAGCCCTGAGCCCTTTAATTTGACCCTGAGGGCTCCAGCCACCTCTTCAGCTGGGAGCCCCTGGTTGATTTAAAATAAAATATCACCTCCCCACCTCCAACCTTCCTTTTTGGCCCACAGCTGTTTTGGTGGGGCGGCGCTGGAGAAGGAGGGTTTGTTTCCGCAGGGCTGGGCGGCCCTAGGGCGGGGTGTTTCTGCGGGGCTGGGAGGTTTCAGCCTTCAGCTGTTTTCTTTGGAGTAATGTGGCCCCCGCCGCTTCACGAGTTGTGCAGGCTTGGTTTAATGATTACTTTTCCTGGTTCAGTGTCCACTGAACCATGTGGTTAACTTGTTTTTTGTGTACTGTGTTGTCTTAATTTTATTCTCCCAGTTCTAAAAATATCGCTGTGAATATTATTTGCAATATAGAGGTAGTAAACTCTTAATTAACACATTCATTTATGACTATTTAGTGGGAACAAATGTAGACAAGTAGCAAAGCAGAGAATAAAGAAAACAGGTTATAAATAATAGGTTTCAGTTAGTCAGTTAATTTCTGTAGCCTGTATTCATTCTTTGCAGTAGGTAACATATTGAAACATAAAAGCATGTAAAAAAGTAGACCCTTGTGAACCTTTTCTAACAGAACCTGACAAGTGCATTGAATTTTATCAAACTTAGCCCAGTTTAGAGCTACCCTTTTCCCATCTAGTTTACCATAGGCTTTCTCCATCCTGCAACAGGCTCTGGAATATTGCCATTTAAGGTATTTGAGGCCACTCAAGATAAGCAATCATTGTCAATGGAGTCTTTTGGATCCCAGTGCTGCTGAATGACAGTGTGGACAGGCAGCCGAGTCTCTTAAAAATCTTGGATTGTGAGTAGAGAGAGGGTTACTTTTCTGGCCACAGTCACACTCCCAAATGTAGGGGAGTGGGCTATGTTGCTGCCATAGGGAGCAGAGAGGGCCACAAGCCATTGCTCCCCAACAACAGAAAAGTAAGAGGGTATTTTGGAGTTATTTGTGGATAAGAATCCTTGGGAGAGGGAGAGGTTTATGATTTTGAATAGAAACTATGCAAAAATTGATGAGTTTGTGTAGTTTTGACTCTAAACTAGGTGAAACTTGACATTTGTGTGTACTCTGTACAGGTTATTATTGTATAATTCCATATTCCATACTTGTCCAATACATATAGCTTTTGACTGAGTGAATACATTTAGAGGCTTCATTTGCTATAATGACTTTAGCACAGCTCAGGAAATCTTTTTAAAGAACAGTAGGAGCTGAAAATTGACTAAATCCTTATACTCCCAATTCCAATAGATTTGTGAAAGTGTATTAGGTAATGTACAGTGTCTCTCATGTAGCTCAGAGGAGGCATACCTGACTAGTCTAAAACATGCAGCACCCATAATATGAAACAAGGGAACTCCTCTGCCTGTATTTTTACACTGATTTTATAAATGGATATGGCCTGGTACCCTCATTTCTTCTGATACGATAAAAGCAGAGGTCCATCAGTATTGTTTAAATAAGTCTCTAGCCTTCATTCTTCATCAGTTGGAGATGAGCTGGAAAAGAAGAGGGAGAGAAGACTCAGTGAAATCTCAGACTGGAAAGCTTTTACATTTCTTATGAACATGAAACCATTAAACTCCTCTTCTATGAGTTTGCTGTTACAAATTACACTGTTTAGGTTTGATTTTTGACTAATCATAGCATGAACTGTAAGTGATAAGTCATTATCAATTTTATGGTAAGCTCTGAGAAAGATGACTTGATCTTTTGTGGTTAGCTATCTTGTGGATGTATACTCTAGGCCAGGGGTTCTCAAACTGGGGGTCAGGACCCCTCAGGGGTTGTGAGGTCATTACATGGTGGGTCGAAAGCAATCAGCCTCCACTCCAAAGCCCGCTTGTCTCCAGCTTTTATAATGGTGTTAAATATATTAAAAAGAATGTTTAATTTATTAGGGGGGACACACTCAGAGGCTTGCGATGTGAAAGGGGTCTCCAATAAAAAAAGTTTGAGACCCACTGCTCTAGGCAGTTTCACTAACTTTTCCCTTTCTTCCATTTTACTATCCTGTGCAAGACTTTGCTGATTGACTTATCATAAGTAGTGACACTTAATCTGTGTACTTGTCCTATAAAAATAATACTGTTAATATTTGTTAGCAATTAAGGTGTTATGTAATTATACCTGAACGGAACATGGATTTATGTTTATACAATGGGATGACTGGCGTATACTCAGTGAGCAAACTATAGCTGCATACCTTCCTTTTTCAAGTTTGTGTGCTTGTTGCTAGCGAATGTGTGTGGAACTTCTATCAAGTTCTGTTTTTTACATATTTCTCTCTTTTGAGGGGGAGGGGGAGAGGTTGGAAGGACATAAAACCCACTCATCTCCTGCCCTGACAAAATGACTCTCAGATACATGACATTTTATGTATGCCTGTAGCTGATTTTGCATAATTCAAGTGACATGTGAATATTGCAGCTCTCATTTTAAATTGTGTGAGAATTCAAGGCACACAGGTTTAAGTGAGGACAAAATATTCTTCTTAATATTCAAACTGGGAGAACTACTTGTCGATAATGAACATTTATTTGCCACGTATGTGATGCTTTTTAAAAACAAACTTGCCGTGCCCTCTCCCTCCCCTGGCTCATCCACAGCCTGCCCGTGACTTGTCTCCTGTGTTGGGTCTGGGAGAGGGACCCTGCGGAGCTCTTTTGCTGGCTGGAGCATCCCTCCTAACACAGGTGGATTTGACGGGTTGATTGCGTCCCTTTATGCCACAGGTGTGATGTAAAGGGTAAAGCTGGTCAGGAATTTTCCGACTTTATTTATTCCCCCCCAAGAAAATGCAGATTTGTCTAACCTGAAATGTTTTGTGGAAATGTTTTGTTTTCAACAAACCTTTGCCAAAACAGAGGCAGGATTGTGACAAAACCTGCCTTGTTTCCTGCTAGCTAACTTGGTGGCCTGCTGGGGACTCAAGGGCTTCCAAGTTCCATGGCTCAGGAGCAGCCCTGACATGCACAGTCTCCTAGAGCTGGCAATTGGAAGCCCTGGGAATCCCAGCTCAGGCAAGGGCTCTCAGAACTTCTGGTTCTGCCCTGCTCTGCCCAGGAGATTCCAATAATTCCGAGGGACCACCTGGGCTGCCCGGTGAGTCTCCAGGAGTCAGAGCAGCCATCTGCTGCATTTCATAAAGAGAGGAAATTGGACTGATACAGTTTGATTTTTCCTAAATGATAATTTTTTGATATTTTCTGTCTGCAGGAAAAATTGTATTCCAAATTAGAACAAAGACTTCTTTGAAATTTCCTACTAAATGGAAATTCTGATTTTTGATTAGCTCTGTTTGAGAGGCCACACCAGAAAGACTCAGGTGCACTGATTTCAACTAAGACTTGCCAGGCTTCACAACTGGCAGTGGTAACCTGCTCAGCTCCCAAGCAAAGAGTAACGAGGCCAGTTTAAGAAGCCTGCAAGTTGCAATGCGGAACATTCAATGGGAAAGGCAAAGAGATATGAGCTTTCAGTGCAGACGACTTTTGTGTATGAGACAACTGATAATATTAAGTCTGGTATAAAGAACTTCCAAGAAAGATTTTCTGTGGTAGAACTCTGCATGGGGAGCATGGAGGATAGGGTAGTGACACCTTGTTCTTAAAATTGGAAAAATCAAACAGGATTTGTAAAGATCCACGAAAATTTTTGAATACAGAACAAGAAGAATGGCCGAGACTGGTACATCTTCCTAGAGGAGGAGGAGGAGATATACTGTTATCTACAAATAGCTTTCTTAAGGAAATTTTTGCAATAGGAGGATATTGGGTCTGTATTTGTATTATAATCCACATTGTAGCCTTTACCACCCATTCCAAAAGCAGTGCTAATAAAATTATTGAGATTCCAAGATTTAATATTTAACAGTGAAAAGTACTTTATATCTCTTATGGTAAAAATAATATTCTTAGCTGATGTCTAGAATTGTGAAAGCTGTAGTGCAAACATGTGCGTATGTTTATAACATTGTGTTGTCTAACCTTGCTGTTCATCTTTTACTGAAACTGCACTGGTGCTGAACCAGTAGTAGGTAAAGTGAATAATTCCTAGAATAGACATGCACTCAGAAGAAAGATGCAGTTTATTCCAGTAAAATGACTAGAACAAAGGATTGTCCTTCACTGTATGATACCTTGCAATCCTCAGAATTATTTACAGGAATCAAGTTAAATTATTCTCTATCCCCAAATAATTTATAGCTTACCTGTATCTTCTGGCAATCAATATGGATCTCCACAATTCACTTGTGATTGCAGCAGACCACCATGTGTTGAACGCAGCAGAGAGGAGCAGAGTTAAACTTGAAAAGATTGCTCATGTTTTTAACATCTTAGATCAACTTAAAGATAGTTTACAAAGAAAATATACCAATGTTTTAGAAAGGCTGTTGTAAGAGAATGTGTTTCTAGTTTATAATTGTGATTTTTAAAAATTTAAGGATATGCTACAAACTCCGGCCCCAGTTCTGTTAATACTTATACTCATGCTTAACTTTATGTACATGAGTAGTGCTACTGAAGTCATGGAACCACTCGTGTGTAAAGTTAAGTGTTAAGTGTTTGCAGGATCTGGAAGTTAACAGCCTACACTGTCTCACTAATTAAAATGTTGATATTGGGAGGAATGTTTGAGGTCTGTCCCAGGTTATTGTTGGAATATTTCTGAGTGGATGGCACCAGGTAGTTGACAGGCTACCAACAAAAAAAAAGTTTTCTTGTTAACGTGTTTGTGCTTTTATAGGCTATGTATGTAACACTTCTGCCAGATGAAGTCAGCAGCGACAAGAGCTGGGTTCAATATCTAGGGGTTCCTCTTAATGTTACACAACAGAACTGGCCCTAGCCCCCCATCCAGTAATCTGGAAAAGCTTACCACCAGCCTTGAGCACCTCTAAGCAGCAAGACTTCCCCACTTGCAAGCACTGAGTCTGTGTATAACAAACAAGAACTTTTAATAAAAGGGAATGGGAACCCAGCATTAGTTTGGGAAAATACTATGACCATATTTGAAAATGTGATTATAAGCCAAGCCAATCCCACAAACTTTGCTTCAGTTTCCCATCTTTTGGTGTGAAAGTCCAACAAACAAATGTCCCTTTAGCACAACACTCCCTTCTCCCTCCATTGCACCCCACTCACTGTTGGCTGTCCTGGGTCTGCAAAGACCCAGAGTTCTGAGGTGCATTCCTGTGCGTTCACTTTCTACCCCTGGAGGGAGGGGAAGCATTGACCAATGCCTCAGCTGCTGCTGACACTTCTGCCACTGATTGCCATTATTCACTCTGCCATTGCTGCCTGCTACTGCCACCTGCTGCTGTTATTCACTCTGGCACCGCTGCCATTGTTCACTCTGGCACTGCGGGTTGCTGCTGCCGCTGTTCACTCTGGCACTGCTGCTGCTTCTCTGCTGCCACTTGCCACTCTCTACAGTGCCACATGCTGAGGTTCCACCACTTAACCTAGCTCTCAGTGGTTTCAGTTCTCTGTTATTTAAGTGAGTAGTGGGGAACATCACTGTTAGTGTAGGCTGGGCAGTCTCTTTCACTGCAACGCTGTCTCACAGAAGGCTCAGCAGCTAGACCCGGTTAATCAATAATTTCACTTCGAAGGAGCACTGAACAAAACAATGCTGACAATTGAGACTAATCAGCTCTGTCTTTAAATAGTGGAGAGGCGGAAGGTCAAATGGTGTCTTGGACTCTGAGGCAGAGCCCACACCACCAGGTAGCAACATTGTCCCCTCTCCCTAAGAAGCCTGACATTTTCTTTAACAACTCTGCATGTTGGGCAGGGGATGGTGGGGACTGGCGTCCAGAGTCTACCAGCTTCCATATGCTGCCCACCATTGCTTCCTAATAACAGGGATACCTGAGGCATTTAGTGAGGGCTCAGTTAAATCCACTTTACAGGCAGCCAGAGAATGCCTGAGTAAGTGCAGAACATGTGGGCGTATTTTTAGGAGGGACTATGGTATCTTTGTAGCACTCTGTGAGCAGCCAGTGGCAGTGGAACCTCTACAAGTTCAAGTCAGATAGAAGTCTTGCCTCTTAGAGGTGCCCAGGGGTGGTAAATTTTCCCAGATTAGTGGACGGGGGTGTGAGCCAGCTCTGTTTTGTATTGTTAAGAGGAACCCCTAGATATTGAACCCAGCCCTTGTTGCTGCCGACTTCAGCTGGCAGAAGGGTTACATCAGCATCCCTCACAAACACATCTTGAGTAAACCATTAAGTTGGGAATACAATTTGGTTATATTTTTTGGAAATCACAATTTGTATAATGATTCTAAACATGTTAGATGTACAAACTATAAAGGAGAAACACAATGAAAATATTGGCAATTAAATGATATCCTAGTGCAGAACAACGAAGGTCGAGCTGGAAATTTAAAAGAGAGATTCTGGAATATGTAAAATTAAACTTTATAGGATATACTTGTAATGCTACTGTATCAATTTGAAGATAAGTTATTGGAAGTGATCAGCAATTTACAAGAAAGACCGTTGGAAAGAATTGACTTCCTTGAAAGGAAAACTAAAAGACTGGAGGCTTTCCTGAAGTGCAGGAAAACAAAAACAATATAGAATGCTAATATACGTTGCTGTGTGAAAGCTGAGTGGCCAATAAAGCTAGTCAAAAGAGCTTTATTTGAAAAGGGCCATAAAGCTGACAAGATTTTGGCTTATCTGCTTAAGGGAGAGCTCATAAGAAATATATATGTCAAATTAAAACCAAAGAGGGTATGAAGCAAAATCTAAGAATTATTAAATGAGCTTTTTGGGATTTCTAGGCTAATTTACATACCCCACAATATGTAAATATCTCAGAACAGATACAACATTATTTAGAAAAAACAAAACTACCTGTCTTCTCATCAGAAGATACAATTAGGTAATGGGATATCCTGAGCTAAAACTGAGATTGAAAGTGTTGTAAACAGCCTAAGTTTAGAAAAAATCCGGGGATCAGATGACGTTATTGCTACATTTTAAAAAACTTTCCAGCAGTAAAAGCCCCTTTATTGAGTAAGAGCTATTGAAAACTACATGAGAAAAGGGAGTTTCCCAGGATTAATGCATCGTGCTACCACTACACATATAAGAGAAACACATAGTTGGGTATGAATCCCTGTTTTGATCAATTGCCCTTTTAAATACGGACAGTGACATTTATGCCAGAAGACTAGCAACAAAATTAAAGACTGAAATTAAGCCATTGATACATAAAGTCCAAACAGATTTTATTTATGGAAAGCAGTCTTCAGACAATCTGTGACATCTATTCAGCCCTGTCAAAGAGAAAGCAACCTGCCTTATTACCTCATTATAACAACGTGGCGACGAGGATGGGATTTCTGTGCTGCCCCAGCAACAGATGGAAGTAGAAGTTAAGGTTCCAAAAAAAACCCCCAAAAACTTTTTTTGCTGCTGGAAGGGGGTGAGAACTAGCTTATTTGCACTGACTATGCAAACTGAAACTAAAATCATGGCTACACTTACAGGGCCACTGGAACTTTTTGAGGAGACTATAGTGCAATAGCATGTATATACTGAGCGTTCTGAGCTTTTTGTTATTGCAAATGACATTACAGAAGAGAAGAAGGTGCCAATATTCTTAAACTGTTATAGGGGCTAAGACTTACTCCCTGCTACGCAGCTTACTATACCCTGTTTAGCCAGAGACTAAATTTTACAGTGACATTATGGAAATCCTGGGGTCCCATTTTTCTCCAAAACCACTGGTAATTGCTGAAAGATATAGATTCCACAAAAGAGACCAGAAAGAAGACAAAACAGTTGTACAATTTGTAGCAACTTTGAGAAAGCTTGCAGAACACTGTGAATTTAAGGAGATGTTAAATGATGCCGTACGTGACAGGTTAGTTTATGGCCTGCACAGTGAAGCTATATGGAAGCGCCTATTGACAGAGGCTCAGCTTACTTTACAGAAGGCCATTGATATTGCAGTCTCCATGGAACTGGCTACAAAGGAGGCGCAATCTATCGGTGCATCCCCTAGGGTGCATAAGGTGTCACAGGAACCTACCCCCAAAACCATGCGGAGTCAGGAATATTACCACTGTGGTAAGCCGGGTCACCAGGCATCAGAATGCTGGTGTAAGGACCTGGTGTGTTGACACTGTGGCAAAAAGGGACACATTGTGTTTGCCTGTAAACAAAAGAAAAAGAGGTCTGTGGTCTGACTGACCAAAAAGGGAAATCTGCATATCCTAGAGCAGACCCAGGATGACCAAGGAGATACCTCATCACAAGAAGAAGAGCCACTCCATGGTTGTCTTTGGCAGTGGGCTCACGTGAATGCTAGGTAACCCCATTGTTGGATGGCAAACCTATACACATGGAACTGGGCACCGGTGAAGCCGTTTCGCTGGTCTCAGAGACTGTGTATAAAGAAAAACTACAGCATCTTCTGCTTCAAGCAACAAAAACAGTGCTGAAGACGTATATGGGAGAAGCTGTGCCCATGTTGGGCACTACTGATGTTAAGGTGGAGCTCAATGGACAGGCTGCTAAATTGCCACTGTTTGTGGTGAGAGGTAATTATCCAGCCTTAATTGGTAGGTCAATGGGTAGGTCTTGGCTTAGGAAGATCCAGCTGAATTGGGCAGAAGTGCACCGAGTGACTAAAGAAGAAACCGGTCTGACTACTATACTAAGGAAACATGCTGCTGTTTTTGGAGAGGATCCAGGAAGTATGAAGGGAATCACTGTGACATTGAACATTAAACCTGACAGTCAACCAAAATATCTGAAAGCCAGAACTGTGCCATATGCCATCAGGCCGAAGGTTGAAGCGTACCTAGAGCGCGTGGTCACAAATGGAGTCCTAATACCAGTTACCCATAGCCCATGGGCAACTCCTATTGTTCCAATAGTGAAGAAAAATGGCTCCCTTTGGATTTGTGATGATTTTAAAGTCACTGTCAACCCAGTGTTGTGTGCAGAGCAATACCTGCCTCCCCTCATCGATGACCTCTTCGCAGTAAGATTGATCTGAGTCAAGTGTATTTACAGATGCACATTGATGAAAAATCCCAAGAGCTGTTGACTGTTGTGACGCATATGGGGCTTTGTCGATACTGTCGCCTACCCTTCGGAATAACTTCTGCTCCTGCCCTGTTCCAGAGGGCTATGGACCAGATCTTGTGTTGCATGCCAGGAGTGAAGTGCTATCTGGATGACATCCTGGTCACTGGAAGGAATGAGGAGGATCACCTAAAGAATTTAGAGACTACCCGACAAAGACTGGAAGAGTATGGACTGCGAGTCCACAAAGACAAATGTGAATTCTTCCAACCCTCTGTTGAATATTTGGGATACATCATTGATGCTACAGGTCTTCATAAGCCCCCTGCCAAAGATAAGGCTATTGTGGAGGCTCCTCCTCCTCAAAATGTTAGCCAGCTTCACTCTTTTCTAGGACTATTGAACTATTATGGAAAGTTCATCTCACAGTTAGCCACACTACTAAAACCACTTCACGAACTCCTTGGGCAGAACAAGGCCTGGAAGTGGACTGAAGCCTGTGATGTTGCATTTAACAAAGCTAAGGATGCATTGCTAAATTCTGAAGTTCTGATGCACTTTGATCCATCCTTACCCCTACAGTTGGCCTGCAATGCATCCCCTTATGGAGTGGGAGCAGTCGTGTCACACATTATGCCCTTGGGAGAAGAGAGACCTGTTGCTTTTGCTTCATACACTCTAAGCAAAGCAGAAACTAACTATGCCCAAATCGAATGTGAGGCATTAGGAATTGTTTTCGGAATTCAGAAGTTTCATCAGTACCTGTTCGGACGGAAGTTTACTCTTCTCACAGACCATCGACCCCTGACTTCAATTTTTGGACCCCGCACATGCATTCCTCCATTAGCTGCTAGTCGTATGCAATGTTGGGCATTGTTGCTTTCAGCACACACATACGAAATCAAATATCGGAAATCCACTCTGCATGGCAATCACGGATGGTCTCTCAAGGCTGCCTTTACCAGTCAAATGTCAAGATATTGCCCAGAAGGAAATCTTTTACTTTGAACAGGTAGAGAATACACTCATCACCGCTACTCAGGTAAAGAAGGCAGCTCAAGTTGACTCAGTATTGTCCCAAGTTATGGACCTGGTGATGCATGGAACATCTCAAAGAACCTCTCCGATCTCACCCAACCTTGTTACCTACAGCTCCAGGAGGACGGAGTTATCAATCCAGTAGACTGTCTTGAGCAAAATAGATTTAGTTCCAAATTTAGGATATAGATACCTTATATTTAATCTCTAGAGCTATCTTATTAAATTGCTCCCTTCCTAAAGAAATACTCCTGAAAGAGGGAACGGGGTAAGTACAACTTCTTTCCACTTCTGATTGACCTAGTAATAGACGTGCTTGACAAAAAGTTGGAGCTAATGGGTGTATTACTTGGCCAATAATTTAGACTACAGAACATAAAACAATCCCTTTTTCAGGGGCTCTACCTAATCATTTACACAATCCTTTATCTTCAACAGCTGCAGTTTTACAGAAATTAGTTTTAGCCAGATACCGGTCTACAGAATGAATATCAAAAAGACAGAATTACAAACTATACTGTTGAGCAAAAGAAGCCAGAGAACTTTATGTCAGTCTTTTTTAAGTATCTACAAAATGAAAATCTTTAAGTGTACATGTAACCGATTCAGTAGACTTGCTCTGTTAGACTTTTCTTCCCATCTTACAAAAACTTCAGGAGGAATTTAGAAAGTAGAAAAAAGTATGAAAGTTTGATAGCTATAGGAATAATGAAATGGGATCATATTCTGGAATCCTGTTATTTGATGAGAACTCTGCATTAAATCGTAGAAAGATTCTATAGACTCATGAGACATGCTGGAGAAACTGCAATACAGAAGGGAATTTACAACATATTATTTGTTTGTAGACCAAAATATAGAAAGAGTGATAAAAACAATAACTGATAATGAAAGTGGTGTTGAAAACAAAAGTGTTGAGTTCTTCCCCTAGAAGTATTATTTGGCATAGATAATACAGAAATACTAAATGCTCAATCATGAAAGCACTTTAGAATGCTTTTCTTGGCAGGGAAACCTATTGTAGTGAAGACATGGAAGTCACTGAGCCAGATCCCTGGTTATAATTCATAGATTCATAGATTCTAGGACTCATGGCAGGGCCAAATACTGTCTAGACCGTCCCTGATAGACATTTATCTAACCTACTCTTAAATATCTCCAGAGATGGAGATTCCACAACCTCCCTAGGCAATTTATTCCAGTGTTTAACTACCCTGACAGTTAGGAACTTTTTCCTAATGTCCAACCTAAATCTCCCTTGCTGCAGTTTAAGCCCATTGCTTCTTGTTCTATCATTAGAGGCTAAGGTGAACAAGTTTTCTCCCTCCTCCTGATGACACCCTTTTAGATATCTGAAAACTGCTATCAAGTCCCCTCTCAGTCTTCTCTTTTCCAAACTAAATAAACCCAATTCTTTCAGCCTTCCTTCACAGGTCATGTTCTCAAGACCTTTAATCATTCTTGTTGCTCTTCTCTGGACCCTCTCCAATTTCTCCACATCTTTCTTGAAATGCGGTGCCCAGAACTGGACACAATACTCCAGTTGAGGCCTAACCAGCGCAGAGTAGAGCGGAAGAATGACTTCTCGTGTCTTGTTTACAACACACCTGTTAATGCATCCCAGAATCGCGTTTGCTTTTTTTTGCAACAGTATCACACTGTTGACTCATATTTAGCTTGTGGTCCACTATGACCCTAGATCTCTTTCTGCCATACTCCTTCCTAGACAGTCTCTTCTCATTCTGTATGTGTAAAACTGATTGTTCCTTCCTAAGTGGAGCACTTTGCATTTGTCTTTATTGAACTTCATCCGGTTTACCTCAGACCATTTCTCCAATTTGTCCAGATCGTTTTGAATTTTGACCCTGTCCTCCAAAGCAGTCGCAGTCCCTCCCAGTTTGGTATCGTCTGCAAACTTAATAAGCGTACTTTCTATGCCAACATCTAAGTCGTTGATGAAGATATTGAACAGAGCTGGTCCCAAAACAGACCCCTGCGGAACCCCACATGTTATACCTTTCCAGCAGGATTGGGAGCCATTAATAACTACTCTCTGAGTACGGTTATCCAGCCAGTTATGCACCCCCTTATAGTAGCCCCATCTAAATTGTATTTGCCTAGTTTATTGATAAGGATATCCTGCGAGGATAATAGCTCAGGAGGTGGTGGAAATATGTCATAGAGCCCTGCTTTATACTCTCCTGATCATAGCCTGGCTGTGTGCCATGCTAGCCCTTTAAGTGTTACTTAGAACAGGTTCTGCTGGCTGCCAGGGAACCACCGGTGCCCCGCAATGCACCACCCATGCTCTCCGATAGAGCAGTGAGGAGACAGTGATGTAGGAGCCACTATGTTGACTCTACACCATCAGAGGCTCCCCTATGTTTAGGTGATCTTGCAGTAGCGAGATATAGTAACTCCTCACTTAATGTTGTAGTTAGGTTCCTGAAAAATGCAGCTTTAAGTGAAACAATGTTAAACGAATCCAATTTTCCCATAAGATTTAATGTAAATGCGGGGGGTTAGGTTCCAAGGAAATTTTTTGAGGGCAGACAAAAGGCACTATATACTCTACAATACTGTACTGTACTGTGGTGGGGCGGTGCCCCTGGCTTATCCCTGGGGCTCAGGGCTGGGGGTGCGGAGTTAGGGTGCGGGAGGGAGCTCAGGGTGGGGTGTGGGGTCTGGGAGGGAGTTAGGGTGTGGGAGGGTGCTCAGGGTGGGGATGCGGGAGGAGGCCCAGGGCTGGGGCAGGCAAGAGGTACAGAGCACTTACCTGGGGCAGCACCTGTTTGGTGCAGGGGGTGTGCAGGTAGCTCTGTGCAGTGCGGCACCGCCCCCATGGCTGCGATTCTGGGACCTGCCCCTCCCTCCTCCCCTGAAGCGCCAGGGGAAAGTGCTGCTTCTCTCTGGCCACTGGCTGTGCAGCTGCTTCTGCTCCTCCTGAGTCCTCCAGCCCGTGCGCGCAGGGCTGCATTCTGAAAGGGGCTTTAGAGCTGCAGACCAGGGCCCCGGGGCCCCCTTAGCCCAGGGCCCTGCAGTCCCTAAAGTCCCGGTGTTCCGTCCGGGTGGCTCTGCCTGTCGGGGGGGCAGCTTCCCTGCTCCCTCTCTCCCTCCCTCCCAGAAAGTCCTAAGTACCGCCAAACAGCTGTTTGGTGGCGGGGGAAGCGCTGGGAAAAAGGGAGGGGGAGGAGGCGGAGAAGAGGAACTTGTGCAATGCTCCCTTGTAAAGTCAGCCAAACAACGTTATAAGGGAGCACTGCACAACTTTAAATGAGTATGCTCCCTAATGGAGCAGTGACGAAATTTCAAAACAATGTTAAGCAGGAGGACGGTAAGTGAGGAGTTACTGTATGCTGACTTTGGGCCGCTCTGCACTGGCAATATAGCAGAAGAGTCCACAGTGCAGAATAGGGCCAGTAAGCCTGCCTTGCTGTAGTGATGAATAGAACGGTGTATGACATGCAATAGAAATGGATAACTAGGTTTATTTCAAAACAGAAGAATATGAAAGCGGTGTGGTCACCTTTCAAAAATTACACATTAGCCTTCGAGCTTGCAGGAGCTCTAGAGAAAAACTGACAATTTGAGCTGAAACTGGACTCCGTTTAACAAGTAGTGGTAGAGTCTGTGTGTATTAGTAGAGAAAGGTGTAATTCTTTTGTATGCTCAAATTACCCCCATATTCTGTGCTGCACAGAGCTTCTGGTTGGGGCAGCTGAGGTGGAGGAGCTTTAGGAAGCCTGTTATGGCTCGCTGATCATCAGTGCCACTCTGTGCCCATATCAGCCCAGTTTAGGCTAGGGAATCCTAGGGGCTGCTGTAACCCATGGCAACTGGCAACAATACCCAGGGACCACACACCGACATGGGATGGTCTGAACACAGCAGCTCTAGCCATGCCCCTCCTGCCCCCAGCATGCCCCTCCTGCTGCAGCTAACAGGGAGCAGGGCATAGCACCTGGGCACAGCAGCTGAAAGTTTCAGAATACCAGGAGAACTTTTAGCTGAACAGATCTGGCTGCTTTTAGGCCCCTTTGAGCTGCCACAGTGACACAAATGGGCTGGGATGCCACTAGGATTTATTAATAGTATGTTTCCGATATGATACATTGATATGCGTTCAGTAAAAAGTCCCGCAAATATTTGCATAAGGAAATTTGTGTATTGCTGAGAAGAGTTGGCAGATTGGGTACTCTGAACAGGATATTGTCCCTATCTGTGCTGGCTTTTCCTTTGAATCTTCACTGCTGTTTTTATTTTTAGCTACATTCAGCCAAGTGTCTTCAAGTCTTAAATGCACCCCATTGAACCAGGCTTCAGAGCTGAAAGTGCCTGATTGCATGCGGTTAAGCTGAGTACAGCAAAGCTCTCTGGGAAAAAAATCAAGCAGTAATGGCCCTGTGACCTCCTAAATGGGATACCACCCATGTGTATTGTCCATGATAGACATGAATTTGAAAATTTCCACCAAAACCAAATTTGATAAATTATTATCATAACAGCAGCAAAGTATGCTTACAACATAATATGTCTATCTGAGACCAATGGGGACTTCATTTGACCTTGATGGATTTGTAGAGTACAAGGAAATAACAAAGGGCCAGATTCTCTTGCTGGCATAAATGGGCAAAACTCCACTTATGTCAATGGAGTTGTAACGATTTACACCAGTCAAGAATGCTATCCACGGACTAGTGTAACCAGACTTGGTCTGAGGCCACTGGTACAGCATTTAGAGACTCAGTTCACTTTCAAAGTGATGTGTTAGTCTAATAGACATGATTGATCTGTAAGAGTTACTCTTGTGCTTACACTGAACATAAAATAACACTACTGTGGTTTCAGATTACTTTCTCCCATATTCTGATCTGTATGTGTACGCTGTATGCGTGTGTTTACATATATTTTATTTCCCTTCTGACACCCCTTCCTATGGACTTACCAGTCTGACAGGCTCATGTTTGTGGGGAGTTGAATCCTCACAGGATTCTGTCTGTGAGTTCACTGGAAAAAATTGCTGTTGGAGCCGCACCAAGTCTTACTTATTTGCTGTGGAGGGAGAGGAGCAATATCTTCTTGCGGCTGTGGTGGTGAAAATCAATTGCTGAAGGGGCCAAGTGAAGAACAGGGTCCAAAGCATGGCATGAGACTATCAGGCCAAACAGGTCCATATATATTATTACATTATCTCTTTCATTAAAGATTCCACTTTTTCTGTCCTTTCAATAGATGCAGACATTGTCCCCCAGCAAGAGCATATCAACTCTTTAGCTGGGACGACTTTTGAGGTGGGTGAGAGAGAGAGAGAGAAGAAAATGCTCCTTTCCATGTTTACCAACTGGCCCAGAGAACTAAAGAATGATCTGATCCTGCTGGTCATGAGACCAACTGATGAATGAGAGGGAATAATAATAGGCATACGTTTGTCTTTATAACCACTTTATAGTAATACCATGTGAAAACTGCAATTAGCATTATTATTACATCTCTACCTCGATATGACGCTGTCCTTGGGAGCCAAAAAATCTTACAGCGTTATAGGTGAAACCGCATTATATCAAACTTGCTTTGATCCGCCAGAGTGTGCAGCCCCGCCCCCCCCCAGAGCACTGCTTTATCGCATTATATCAGAATTCGTGTTATATCAGTTCATGTTATATCGGGGTAAAGGTGTACTTATTTGTATTATGGTAGTGCCTAGAGGCCAGGGTTTCATCATGCTACACAGAGTACAAACATATAACAAAGAGCCAGTTCTTGCCCCCAGAGAGGGTATAATCTATGCAACTTTGTTCCCTATACTTGTATTCTGTCAATTAATTAATCTGCATCATGACACATTCCAACTCCTCTAAGTAGCTTCAAATCCCCACCATTTTTTAAAACAACCCAGGAAAGGAACTTTTACTTGTTCCTTCCCCATGTATAATCCCAATCATCAACATGCAGATGCAAAATTACATTGGTATGGGAGTAGGATGGGCAATATTCAGTCCTGTATGTGTATAGATGTGAATGCATAAAGTGATTTATGGCATCAGAACTAGAAATGGGGGCTTTACACCACTGGAAGAGGAAGATTCCCTGCTAACCCTGTAAGGTTCCAAGATACTGAATTCTAAGTCCTTATTGCTATTATCTCTAAGTAGAAGTTTGTCTATTTAGAAATGTTCAAAATTCATGGGTCAGACTATGCCTGTCATTTCAATCCCCTTGTAATTGGCAATAATAGCAACTAAGGACCTGATCCAGCATAGAATTTAAGTACATGTTCAACTTTAGCACTAGACACCTGCTTAAAGTTAACATGTGCTTAAGTGCTTCATGGCTTGGGGTTCAGGCAGCCTTGCTTCACAGGCAGACATTTATGAAAATTACCAATTTTAAAAAATGTCTAAATCTTTTCTTAGAAATATGGATAGATATGGTGGTACGACGTAGTAAAAATATTTTGTCAGCCCTCATTTGGGATGACATTTATAACTCACTCATAGCTTTGCTGCTCATCAGTAACAGGAAAATAAAATGTTTGAAATAAGATACTTCTGAAATCTTATTTTGGATTTCTTCTAAGAATTAATAATCATATACCATCTTTTCATATAATACTACAAAACTTATTTAACCTCCTTCACTCCTTCTTTATCATGTCTACATTACTCTTTGATTTTGTTCATTTATTGCATTCCTTCTTCCTAAAGTACCAGTTTCTCTCATGCTCATCTCTTTGTTCCATTTCCTTCCTTTTCTTTATTCTTTGATGAGCCCAGTCTTTGTGCTGGGTATTGAACAATGCATACTGTAAAAGAAGACATGTCCCATGACTCTGGGAGCCTTCACTGTATTTCGACAGACAATGCAGTTCAGACACACGATTCACAAGATAATCAGAGAGTGGAAAGTTCAGTCTCAAAGCAGTTTGAGGCTTATGAATTTTAAAATTATCTTTGGAGGGCTATCATTACATGGTTTCACAGAAGTAGTACAAATCCCTCGAGCAGGGATTTGAACAGAGAGAGACAGGGCTTTGTGCACCAGGAGGGAGTCAATTCCAATCAAATAATGCAGAATGGAAGACGGCATAAATGTGCTAGTTATGGAGAGAGGGGTAGGGAGTGGTGCAGAGGAGGCTGGCGCTAAGCAGAGGAAATAAACATCTAATTAGGGATTCATAGGCTGGAAGGGGCCATTGTGATCATGTAGTCTAACCTCCTGTACATCATAGGCCATGGAACTTCCCCAAAGTAATTCCTAGAACGTATCTTTTAGGAAAACATCCAATCTTGATCTAAAAATGGTCAGTGGTATATTGTTCCAATGGTTAATTACTCTCACTGTTAAAAATGTATGCCTTATTAGCAATCTAAATTTGCTAGCTTCTACTTGCAGCCATTAGTTTATGTTATACCTTTATTTGCTAGATCAGTGGCTCTCAAACTTTTTTCTTTGCGGACCACTTGAAAATTGCGGAGGGTCTTGGTGGACCACTTAGTGATCTTTCCAAATGTTGTTTGTACCATTAGCTAACTATTGTAAAGCGCTTTGGATAAAAGCACTATATTAAAAAAAACCTTAATAATTAACATTTTTGTTCTACAAATAAAAGCACACAACTCATATTTTAATATCAGTAGTTTTACCTTTCTGATGTGATGGATGTGCCCCCTCTCTCCTGCCAAGGCAGCCCTCGAGCTGAGATTGGGAAGGAGGTGTGTCTCTCCCTCTCTCCCCCACCACAGCAGCCACAGAGCTGAGGCTGGGAAGGTGGGCCGTTTCTCCCTGGCAGCCGCAGTCCTGGAGCTGAGGAAAGTTGCCACTTTCTCTGGCCGCCACACCCCAGCACATCCCAAGTTCCCCCACCCCCTCTTCTCACTCCAGTGCCACCTCCCACCTACTCTCTATTCCCTCCAAGGCCACCACCTCACCTTACATGTGCGTCTTCTCCAGGGTCCAGGCACCTAATTAGAGTGGGTGGCCCTTCATTCTCTCATGTGTGGCTGCCCAGGCGCATACTTTAAAGGGAACTATCTTTGGACCTCCTGAATGGAGGGGTCCGTGGACCACAGTTTGAGAACCTCTGTGCTAGATTGAAGAGCACATTATTAAATATTTGTTCCCCTAGGATCTTCTGGGAGTGTTCCCAGTATTTTCCTTTTAAGCTTCCCAGACCTAACAAGGGCCATGAATGATGGCAGTATTCTTCTGCCTGAGGAGCGCTGGGTGTGGGTTCCTCTGAGCCCTTTGATTCTGCTCCTTCAATAACCGTAAGGTTATTAGAGCACTGTAAGGCAGTTCACTCACTCTGAGACTGAATACTTTGAAGTATTTCCAGCCATAGTTAAAACAGATACAATGCAGCTCTTAAACTATACTACATGCTACCATGATGTCACTGGACAGTCTCCTCTTGTACATTTAACATATTTATTTATTTAGAAGAACTGCCAGGAGAAATTTGGACAGAACCATATGCCATTTAAAAACATGCCTCCGTCAGAATCAAAATGCTGCATGAAATCAGTTTCACCAGAATTTTGTTTCAGAAAAAAACTGGAACAAAATTCTGACAATGTCTAAATATCCCATTTTGACATTTTTAGAACAAGATGGTTTTCATTTTGAACCAAATTTTGATTTTGTATTATATTATATACTATAATGCAAAGTAAAAAAGTCAAATGTGAAATGAAACATTTTGGTCGATCTGAAACAAAAACAATTTCTGAATTTTCCTTACAGAGAATTTCTAATTTTTCAATTTTCCATTTGATTCAGAGCAAAGCCAAGTTTCCCAATCTCAAAAGCATTTGTGAAATGGAACTGCCGCTCTCTGTAAAGCTCTATTATTTAAACTTACAGTATCCAGTTATGGAATCCATGGGAGTTAGGCTCCTTTCTGCATCTTTAGGCACCTAAATACCTTTAAAAAATCTGGCCCTAAGTGCCTAATGACATATCTATACAAACACTTGCACTAACTTGCTACACACTAATTGTGGACCCTGCTGCTGTGGGGAATTCCCACAGGTCCCTAAAAGTCCCCTACTGCTCTTTAATCTACTCCCATTTCAAAGCAGGATAGATCAAAGTGCACAATGGAATTTTTAGTGCATAGCAGCAAGGTCCTCACAGACACTTAATGCATGACAGGCTAGTGTGGGATAGATTTATGCCCCAAGACAAGCCATACGTCCCTTTTATGAATGGGACATAGGCTCTTAAGCCACTTAAGTGCTTTTGAAAATGACATACTGAATCGCTGTCTGCATGTTTACATCCTAGCATTGACTCATCATGTAATCTTTTTTAACTCAGAAGCAGCATTAACAATGTAAGTTCCTAAATCCCTGACCTGATAGCCAAACATGCAGAGCACCCAAATAGTTGCCATTCATTCAGTGGGAGGTGCTGAGTGGTTAGCATTTTTGAAAATGAGGTTATTCATGTTCAATTATTGTCTGTTTAAACATATGGTGTTTCCAATTGGTAAAGTGTGCATTTTTATTATAGAACACATCACCTCCAGAATGCTTGGGGTTTTTAGCAATGGTTATCATTATTCAAAACAAAATAAAACAGCATAACATAATTGACTGACCTTTAGCAATAAATAGCAGTATGTGAGATATAAACTCATCCTGGTTATTTCAGTTTCAGGCACCAGCATATCTCAAGTGCTGTGTAATGCACAACTAAAGATTCATAGATTCCAAGGCCAGAATGGACAATTGTGATCATCTAGTCTGATTTTCTGTGTAACACAGGCCATAGAAGACCCCAAAATAATTCTTAGAGCATAAAGATATTTGCTAACAATTATTTTCTGTGCACGCTGTGACAGGTTCCCTGGGGTGCAACCTGGTACTGGGGTATCACTGAGCCCTCTGTCTTACCAACCTGGGCTCCCTCTCACACTGTGATAATGTGACAAGCTGCAAACCTCTCAATGTCCTGCACTCACACACAAATTCACAGGCAGGGACACACCGAGTTTGCCTGAGGCGTTAGGTGATTAGGCTGAGGGGTTTTGGGGGCGTGTTTTGTTTTGCAACTTTTGTTTTTGGTGGCTTTTGTACCAGTTTAAACCAGCTTGTTGTGGTTTTTAATTTTTTTTTAAATACACCAGCTCCAGGGACCAGAGACCATACCACACCAGCTCTGCTTCCCCCCTCCCCTGTTGTTTCTCCACCAAAACTCTGACAGATTTTTGTTACCAATCCGCCTGAGGTGTCAGGTGATCAGGCTGAGGCCACAGGATCTTTAGGGAGGAGATGATGAAACACACCAAGTGTCTAAGTTTTAAAGCTTTATTAATAAAATAATAAAATAACAGCAGAGAGTGATAGGTGCTCCCACGTCACTCAGAGGAAGGAAGAAAGCATTAGTGCCCCAAGCCCTAAGCCATTTTCATACTCACACACACTCTACCCAAGGCTGGCTAAGTCTGTGTGTAACGGAAGACGAAGAGGGGAAAGGGTGGATGGGAGATCTGTCCTGGGCCCAGGTCATCCAGGGGCCATTGTAATCTTCAAATTGCTCCAGCCCTCAGGAGAGTTTTTAAGTCCAAGCTTCCTTTGGGGTGTTTTGTTCCACGACCTCTATTTCTGGTGTTCTTTGTATCAGTCCAAACCGGCTTTCTGTGGTCTCCTCAACTTTCCCAGAACACAACAGTCCAGGGACGCGCAGCTCTGCTTCCCTCCCCTGTCTCGTTGTCTCGCCTGTGTTTTTTCTCTCTGCAGCCCTGGTTCAGTGTACTTTTTTTTTTTTATTTCTATCTGTGGCTGAGTGAGAGATTAGCGCTGCAAATTTCTTGTCTGGCGCCATGACCTTGGACTGGGGCCAATGTAGCGTTTTATTATCGGACTGAGCTAGCCAACTACACCATTGAGTTAACCCATTCTCTGCTCTCTTTCTTGTCCCCCCTCTGGCCTCTCACAACCTGCAAAGGAATCTTCCATCTCACACTTACTTACACTTTTGACCCTCCCCTGAAATGCTTTGCGATGCTTGCAACCGCGTTAGCAACATACAGTGCTGATCTGCCTCCCCATGGGACCCCCTAAGAGTGGGAGCCTTGGACCTATGACACCCCTTTTATAGCTTCTTCCAGCTTCCTGGAAAGATCCTTCGCTATGACATGAGTCAAACAGCCTCCATTGTATACGTGCTATCTCTGAGTGTGTATTCCCCTCAATGGGCCATCAGCACTGTCTGGCTTCTTCCTTGTTGTACCTGAAAAGTTACTTGTGGGTGTTCCCAAATCTCACAACATATTTCAATAAGACATACATAGCAAAACTTCATAACTACACATACAACGATAGCACATACAACTTAACAGGATGTTAATGTTCAGCAGATTAAGATGTTTAAAATGGTACTTCACAAAGCATACTTTGTACAAAACACATCATAATTATATCACCATGATAGATGTAGGGGTGCCAGGGTGTTGCTTTGGGGTACAGAGAGTCACACATGCTGAAGTCTGTTGCTTCTGGGTCAAACATTTTTGTATGTTGAATCAATGAAAGGATGCCAGCAAAGAGTGTAGGCCAATAATATTATGAATGGCTATACTTATTTTTAGGACTGTCAAGTGATTTAAAAAATTAATCACAGTTTTAATTGCACTGTTAAACAATAACATTTATTTAAATATTTTGGATGTTTTCTATATTTTCAAATATAGGCTCAGGGCTGGGGGCCCTGGGCTTCAGCCCTGCTTGGGGCTCATGTCTTCAGCCCCCCTTGGAGGGGCTCCAAGTGTCAGCCCCCTCAGCAGTGCTAGGCTCCGGACCCTGGGCTTCAATCCCCCCTCGGGACACAGGGTTCTGGGCTTCAGCCTCTCTTGGGACTCAGAGTGTGGGGTTACAGTTCGGTTCAGGGCTTCAGCACCATCCCCCCCTCCCGCCTCTTGAACTTCGGGCTGGGGCTTCTGCCCCCCACCCCCCAACGCCCACAGAGTTCCGGGCTGGGGCTTTGGCCCTCCACCACCGATGCCTCACCTAGAGATATACAATTAACATGTTAATTTTGTTTTCAAATAATCACAAGCATTAACTGTGATTAAGTGACAGCCCTACTTATTTTCTGTCAAAATATTGTTCTCCACAGGTGTGTAACAGAAAAATATCAAGAGGATTACTTGTGTTTTTTCAGGATTAATCATCCTTTTATTCTATACCTCTTTCAACATTTGTGAACTTATTTTCTCAGTCTTTTATAAATGACTTTGTCTCAGTGAAAATATTGGCCACAGGACTCATCATACTGTGGCTTAAAGAAAAGTTGTGAACATTATGCCATAACCTGTATAACAATGTAGGTGATAGTATTCCTGACAGAGCTCTGATGCTACCATTCAGCTTAATATACTTGTGTATTGATTTGGTCCTGCTTAATTTGCAGACAGAAAGCTTTATATTACTTTATGTATTCTTGGCTTGCTAGTCAGGTAATAAACCATAACCATCATCTGTAGGAGTTAAAGAAACCAACCCTAATAATAATAACTTCTCTGTTGCTTCTAGCATTGTAAACTTGTGTGTCAGAGAGAAGAGCTGTTCACATTGACATTTCATCTTTTGGTGCATTCTGCACCAATTATTTGAAATCT
This sequence comes from Gopherus evgoodei, assembly GCF_007399415.2. Taxonomy (NCBI): domain Eukaryota; kingdom Metazoa; phylum Chordata; order Testudines; family Testudinidae; genus Gopherus; species Gopherus evgoodei. The sequence continues at coordinate 90,467,249 of NC_044326.1, read as the reverse complement.
TGGATGTTTATCTGCATAGAGCAGGGAATTCTTTGCAGCTCCTGTTTTCTAAGATGAGTAACTAAGGATGAGTCTTCTGCTTATTGCTGAGTTCTGTGATAGATGTGAATGGGGGGCTAACCGAGATTGGAAATTCTTTCTGTCGCATAGTCTGCTTGGCTTTCTGTTGGGAAATGCCAAAGAAATGAAAAAAAAAAAAGCCACTAGGTTCTTTGGTTTGTGGTTTGCAATGCATTTTAACACACTTGATGCTCCGTTTTCTTTGCTCCCTCAGTAGAGTATTTCCAGAGCATCAGTGAGTGTAAGTTGGCATAACTCCAATGGACTCTGCTTCCATTCTGAACCATACTGCTTGTATATCTGACTTTAGTGTCTTGGTTTAATATAATAAAGTTTTCACAGGCATTGTTTGCAGTGCATCCTAACCTCAACGAGTCATCTTGCTCTACCTTTCCTTGATACAGTGTGACCACACTGCAGAACAGCAGTCAAATTTCACACGCCTGCTGTCACATCCACAGTGGTGCTGTATCCAGTCATGAGAAATACAGAGGTTTCTGTGTACCTCTCCCATGGTTCGTAGCCAGAGGTGCAAACAGAATTTTGCTGTGGAAAGGGCCCAGATCAAGTGGTTTACAGACTGGCAGGTGCCACGGCAGCTGCTCCATGCCCTCTGGGTACCACTTGTTTTCACCCCCCATGCATACACGCAGTTTACAGGGAACACCACACAGGGACAGAAGCACAGATTGGCCACCTACAATATTTCCATTGTGGGGCATCAGCCCCCACCACTACCATCCTGGTTCCACTGCCTCTTAGGGTGTCAGTCTGAGCTTGGCATAGCTATGGGAGCAGGCCCAGCCTCCAGGGTGGGGCGAGAGGGTCACCCCAGGGCCCTAAGCCCAGCTGTAGCTGCCGCAGGGCCCGTCAGCCCCTGCCTTGCCCAGGCTGCAAGGGCCTGTGCCCCCAGCTTCAGGAATCATGACATCAGAAGTTCCCAGGTCACATGGGGCAGGAGGAGTCACTCTGACCACTGCTCACTCTCCTGCAAGGGAGGGGAAGCCCTGGGTCCATAATTCCTGGACCTAGGTGGTTCAGCCCTGGCTGCTCAGGCAGGATGGGACTAGCAGGTCTGGAGCCCCTGGGGGAGGCTGGCGCTCCACACCTCGGTGGCTGTGCCCACTCTCTCATGCTCAGACATGCCAAGGGGCCTCTGCTTCCCATTGCTGCCTCTGCCATCTACAGGCCGGGAGAGCCTGAGCCCTCTGTTCCACTCTTTGTGCATCCCTATTCATAGCACCACAACTCACTGCATCATTCTGTGCTTGCTTTCTCAGGGCATTGTGGGACAACATGTTTGTCCCACAGTGCCCTGCGAAAGCAAGAATAGACTGTTCCTTCTGGGAATTGTGAGCAGAAAATGTTGAAGGCTCAGGAAATTCATTTCCTGGCAGGACCCAGGCTGGCGTGCAATTACTTCCATGTCCTCTAAATGATGGGTCCTGCTTGTCCAGCTGAGACCAACAGCTGTTGCTTGTATGGAGGTAATGTATCTTTGACATGCCTCTGCAGAAGCTGCTGCCAAGAGACAGCAGAGAGTATTTAAAGGGACAGCTTTTTGCCCTGGAACAGACCATAATGGCAGGTTGCTGGTACAAGAAGGTGGGGACAAGGTCAGTACCAGGTGGACGTGGAGGCAATGACTCAGCTGATGCTATCTTATGCTAGAGGCTGAGTGAAACCTCACTGAAGTTGGTGGGAGTAACAGCTGCCCTTCATTCAGGATAAATGCACAAAGTAATTGAGCTCTTCTTTATGGAATAAACAGCTGGAATAATAGGAGCCACCACCCAAAACACAGGCTGCATGCACAGTTGGAGGAGGAGTGGAACCAGCTGATCCGAAGGTTTTTCCTGGGGACTGAATGCAAATGCAAAACACTGTTTGCTGGAGCTGTGTGAGTGTGTGTGTGAGTGAGAAGCAGCAAAAACACCACAAAAGCATACAGAGAAGGCAGCAAGAAAGCTTGACAGACAGACGGAGAAGCACTTTTAGCTTTTTCTCAGGTTCATGCTATGGAGAGAGAGCTTTCAGGTAAAATGCTGTCTGGAAAGAGACTTGGAACTGGGAGCAAAGAAACTTTCTCTGGCTGTTTGTTTCCCATCATGTTCAGGGAAGTAGGATATTCTTTATAAATAAACAGGACTGCATCAAAGAAATACCACACCACAACATCATTTTCTCCCCAAAAGGAAACAACTCGCAAGGCCCTGAATATTGGCTAACCACTTGGGTCAAAACAGTCTGCTACACAGACTGCCACTTCTGGACCAGAACCACGCACAGAATGTTGGAACTACATTGTGATGGAAATGTGGGATGACTAGCAGTGGACCCAGAACTTTCATATAGGGAAAGTAACTTTCTTCTTCGAGTGATTGCTCACATCCATTCCAGGTAGGTGTGCGCGCCGCGCGTGCACGTTCGTCGGAAACTTTTTTACCCTAGCAACTCCAGTGGGCCGGCAGGTAGCCCCCTAGAGTGGCGCCGCCATGGCGCTCTATATATACCCCTGCCGGCCCGCCCGCTCCTCAGTTCCTTCTTACCGCCGTGTCGGTCGTTGGAACTGTGGAGCGCGGCTTAGCTGTCCTCCACGTCCCTAGCTCTCCTAGTTCTCTATCGTTTATCTATCGTTCATCTCTAGTTCCATTATAGTTGTTAATTAGTTTGTTGAGTAGATAGTTTAGTTAAATAGTTGTTAAGTAGTTCTTCGCCGGGGGCTTAGCCCTTCCCGGCACCCGGCGCCAGGCTCATGCCTGTTTCGCCGGGCTTCAAGCAGTGTGCGGCCTGCAAGAAGCCCATGCCTACCAGAGATCCCCACGAAGCGTGCCTGAAGTGCCTTGGGGAATCGCACAGATCCGACAAGTGCCGCATCTGTAAGGCTTTTAAGCCGAGGACAAAGAAGGAGAGGGATCAGAGGCTCCGAACTCTCCTAATGGAGGCGGCACTTGACCCGTCGGCTTCGCAGGCCGTGGTATCGGCACCGGCACCGGATCGCTCCGGCACCGAGAAGACTCCTCGGCACCGACCCTCTCCGGCACTGGAATCAGAGCCAAGGCCGTCGAAGTCTGATACTCCGGCCAGGCAGACCCGGCTTGAGCGCCCGGCCTCGACATCGGCCGCGGCGCCGCCGGCACCGTCAGCACCGTTGACTCCGGGCCCGGCGGGTCCGTTGAGTCCGGTGCCGCCGAGCTCCCCCATGAGATCTGGGGTTGAGGTAGTGGTCCCATCCACACCGGAGACCTTCGCCTCGGCTCGGGACCTTATTGCCCTGACTGAGCCCACTCGGCTGCCACCCCCGGTACCTCCGGTGCGGGTTGTGTCCAGAGGCAAGCCCATGATGTCAGCGCCGCCCAGAGACAGTCGTTCGCCATCCAGGTCCCGACGTCTTGGGCGCTCCAGATCCCGACGCCGCTCGCAGTCCCGGCACCGCTCCCCTCAGCGGTACCGGTCGCACTCGCGGCAACGGTCGGCATCGAGGCGGTCGCGGTCAGGCTCCAGTCGACGACACCGGCACCGCGACTCCAGGAGCAGGTCCCGACGCTACTCGCCGCACCGGTCGACCTCCCGGCACCGAGCTGGTGGCAGGTCCCGGTCTCGGTCGACCTCCCGGCGCCGAGCTGGTGGTAGGTCCCGGTCGACCTCCCGGCACCGAGCTGGTGGCAGGTCCCGGTACCGAAGCGGCACCCGGTACCGATCAGGATCCCGGCACCATGACAGATCCCGGTCCCGATCCCGGTCCTGGCACCGATATGACTCCCGGCACCGGTCCCCGGCACCGAGACGATCCTCCGTGCCGGCCCGCGCAGACCTTTACCATCCGGGGTCGGCCCCACCGTGGCCCTCGAGACAGCCGTCCATATCCTCCCAGACGGACAGCGGGTATGCGCTGGGCACCGACCGGCAGGCGGCGCTGTTCGGTGATCCGCCGCTGCAAGACCAAGGCCCACAACAGTGGGGATTCTGGACACCCTGGGCATACCATCAGGCCCAGGGCCCCCAGCAGCTCCCTGCTAGACCGGCGACTGCGGAACGTAGGGCCCCTGAAGCCTCCTTGTCTCGCCCCCCTCCCTCCCCGGAAGGGGAGGAAGGGTCCAAACAGCAGGACTCCGCTGTGGCTCCGGAGGCAGAGGCGAGGGCTGAGGAAGACCCTCAGTTGGACACTCTCGTGCCTGGGGTCTCATCATCCTCCTCCCCGGATGAGGCGGTGGCGGGTACCTCCTCCAACAGTCCCCCCCCGCTGGATCTCAGGGCGCACCAGGACCTCCTCAGGCGATTGGCTCAAAATCTGAGTCTGCAGGCAGAGGAGATCTCGGAGATAGAGGATCCAATTGTCACCATCCTCTCTTCTGATGCTCCCACCAGGGTCGCCCTGCCCTTCATACGGACCATCCAGGCCAACGCCAATACTATCTGGCAGTCCCCGGCCTCCATCCCTCCGACAGCGAAAGGAGTCGAGAGAAAGTACATGGCCCCTTCTAGGGGATACGAATATCTACATGTTCACCCGACTCCCGGTTCACTGGTGGTGCAATCGGTGAACGATAGGGAGCGTCACGGCCAGGAGGCTCCGGCCCCCAAATCCAGAGAGGCCAGGCGGATGGACCTCCTTGGCCGTAAGGTGTATTCGGCTGGGGCGCTGCAGCTCAGGGTCTCTAACCAGCAGGCCCTGCTGAGCAGATACGCCTTTAACTCCTGGGTGGCAGTGGACAAATTTAAGGAGCTGCTGCCGCAGGATGCTCGCCAAGAGTTTACGGCCATCTTGGACGAAGGCAAGAAGGTCGCACGCACGGCCTTACAAGCCTCCTTGGACGCTGCGGACTCGGCTGCCCGTACCCTCGCGTCAGGAGTTACGATGCGTCGCATCTCCTGGCTGCAGGTTTCCGGCCTTCCGCCGGAGCTCCAGCACACTATACAGGACCTTCCTTTCGAAGGCCAGGGCCTGTTTTCCGATAAGACAGACCCCAGACTCAAGAGTCTAAAAGACAACCGGGTCATCATGCGGTCCCTCGGGATGCACACCCCCGTGACGCAGCGTAGACCCTTTAGGTCGCAACAACAGCAACAACGTAGGCCGTTTTCCCAGTTCCGCCAGCGGCAGGACCTTTACAGGCGCCGCGGCAGGAACGGCAGGCGCAGGCAGTCTGGGAACCAAGGGGGGCAGAACCAAGGCTCCTCAAAACCCCCGCCTGGTCCTAAGCCTTCATTTTGAAGGTGCGCCCGAGGGCGCGGTAACAGTTTCCCCTATGGATCCTTCCCCCCCATTTTCCAACCGCCTTTCGTTTTTCCTCCCGGCGTGGTCCCAAATAACATCGGACCGCTGGGTCTTAAGCATGGTGCAGACGGGATACCGCCTGCAGTTTGTTTCGTTTCCTCCTTCCCGCCCTCCTTCCTCGTCCCTCTTCAGGGACCCCTCTCACGAGCAATTCCTTCGGCAGGAGGTGCAGACGCTCCTCAGCAAAGGAGCTATAGAGGCGGTTCCGGAAAACGAGAAAGGCAAGGGGTTTTATTCCCGCTACTTTCTGATCCCCAAGGCCAAGGGGGGCCTCAGGCCTATCCTCGACCTGCGAGAACTCAACAAATACCTCGTGAAGTTGAAGTTCCGCATGGTATCCCTGGGGACCATTATTCCATCCCTGGATCCGGGAGACTGGTACGCCGCCCTCGACATGCAGGACGCGTATTTCCACATTGCCATTTGGCCGCGCCACAGACGCTTTCTCCGCTTCGTTGTGGGGGCTCTTCATTATCAATTTGCAGTCCTCCCATTCGGCCTGTCCACGGCCCCGAGGGTGTTTACAAAATGCATGGCAGTTGTCGTGGCGCATCTTCGGCGCAACCGTGTCCACGTGTTCCCTTATCTGGACGACTGGTTGATTCGGGGCACGTCGGAACAGCAGGTCAACAGCCATGTCCGCATGATCACCGCCATATTTGCAAGTCTGGGCCTCTTGATAAACACAGACAAGTCCACTCTGAGGCCCACGCAGAAGGTGGAATTTATCGGGGCCGTCCTGGATGCCACTGTGGGCAGGGCCTCGCTGCCTCTGCAACGGTTCCAGACCATGGCGGCGATCGTTCAACGTTTGCGGTCAGCCCCATTGACGTCAGTGAGGACATGTCTAACCCTGTTAGGCCACATGGCGGCGTGCACTTTTGTGACCGACTACGCTCGGCTCCACATGAGGCCTCTCCAGCTGTGGCTTATCAGTCATTACAGGCCGGCAAGGCAACCTTTAGACATGTTAGTCACAATCCCCCAGAAGGTCTTAGATTCTCTCGGCTGGTGGTTAGACCAGTCCGTATTATGTGCGGGTCTTCCCTTTCACCCCTCTCAGCCCTCGGTATCCCTGACAACGGATGCCTCAGATCTAGGCTGGGGGGCCCACCTAGGGACCCTGCGGACACAGGGCCTGTGGTCCCAGGAGGAGGTGGGGCTCCACATCAACATGCGGGAGTTGAGAGCGGTCCGCCTTGCTTGTCAAGCGTTTTGTCATCAGCTTCAGGGTCGTTGTGTCGCCGTGTTCACGGACAACACGACGACCATGTACTATATCAACAAGCAGGGAGGCACCAGGTCCTCCTCCCTGTGCCACGAGGCGATACGACTCTGGGACTTTTGCGTAGCCCACTCCATTCACCTCAGGGCTTCCTTCCTCCCTGGAGTACGGAACACTCTGGCAGATCGATTGAGCAGATCCTTCCTGTCACACGAGTGGTCCCTTCGCCCGGACGTCGCTCTCTCCATTTTCCGGAGGTGGGGTTATCCCCGGGTGGACCTCTTCGCGTCCAAAGGGAACAGGAAGTGCCAAGCGTTCTGCTCCTTTCAGGGCAGGGAGCCGGGGTCGATAGCGGATGCCTTCCTCATCCAGTGGTCAACCCACCTGTACTATGCATTTCCCCCGTTCCCTCTGGTCCACAAGGTCCTCCTGAAGGTGCGCAGGGACAGGGCTCTCGTGATCATGGTGGCCCCGGCATGGCCCAGGCAGCACTGGTACACCATGCTGCTGGACTTGGCCATAGCCGACCCAGTTCCCCTGCCCCTTCATCCGGACCTAATTACCCAGGACCACGGGACCCTCTGTCACCCAGACCTGCAGTCGCTGCACCTAGCGGCGTGGCTCCTGCGTGGCTGACTGGTTCCGAGCTGCGCTGCTCCATGCCTGTGAGAGAGGTGCTCTTGAGCAGCAGGAAACCGTCCACAAGAGCCACATATTCGGCGAAATGGAAGCGCTTCTCCTGTTGGTGCGTAGAGAGAAATCTCCGCCCTATGGAAGTTTCGGTAACCGAAATCTTAGACTACGTTTGGTCCCTCAAAGGGCAAGGTCTGGCCTTATCGTCGTTGCGAGTCCACCTAGCAGCTATCTCCACCTTTCACCCGGGTGCGGACGGTCGCTCCGTTTTTTCTCACCCGACGGTGTCGAGATTCCTTAAAGGGCTGGAACGTTTATTCCCTAACGTCCGTCCCCCTGCTCCAACCTGGGATCTTAACCTGGTGTTGTCCCGGCTCATGGGGCCCCCCTTTGAGCCGTTAGCTACTTGCTCCCTGCTCTACCTCTTTTGGAAAACTGCCTTTCTAGTGGCTATCACCTCAGCTAGACGGGTGTCGGAGCTCCGAGCTCTTGTGGTAGACCCCCCATATACGGTCTTCCACAAGGACAAGGTGCAGCTGAGACCACACCCTGCTTTTCTGCCCAAGGTGGTCTCAGCCTTTCACGTCAACCAAGAGATTTTCCTTCCGGTTTTTTTCCCAAAACCTCACTCCTCAGGCAGGGAGCAGCAGCTCCACTCGCTGGATGTCCGTAGGGCTCTCGCGTTCTAGCATAGAGAGGACTAAGCCCTTCCGAAAATCCCCCCAACTTTTCGTGGCGGTAGCAGATCGTATGAAAGGGCTTCCTATCTCCTCCCAGAGGGTATCCTCTTGGGTTACGTCCTGTATCAGGACCTGTTATGACTTGGCCCATGTCCCTACGGGCCGTGTGACTGCGCATTCCACCAGGGCGCAGGCGTCGTCGCTAGCTTTCCTCGCCCGTGTGCCCATCCAGGAAATCTGTCGGGCAGCGACCTGGTCATCGGTCCACACCTTTGCTTCCCACTACGCCCTGGTCCAGCAGTCGAGGAGGATGCGGCCTTCGGAACTGCAGTGCTCCGTGCCGCGACTTCTCACTCCGACCCCACCGCCTAGGTATGGCTTGGGAGTCACCTACCTGGAATGGATGTGAGCAATCACTCGAAGAAGAAAAGACGGTTACTCACCTTTGTAACTGTTGTTCTTCGAGATGTGTTGCTCACATCCATTCCACACCCGCCCTCCTTCCCCACTGTCGGAGTAGCCGGCAAGAAGGAACTGAGGAGCGGGCGGGCCGGCAGGGGTATATATAGAGCGCCATGGCGGCGCCACTCTAGGGGGCGACCTGCCGGCCCACTGGAGTTGCTAGGGTAAAAAAGTTTCCGACGAACGTGCACGCGCGGCGCGCACACCTACCTGGAATGGATGTGAGCAACACATCTCGAAGAACAACAGTTACAAAGGTGAGTAACCGTCTTTTCCTGGAGCTGTGTGAGGAGCTCATGCTGGCCCTTGAGCATCATGGCAGTCATGGGAGAGAGCTACAGTAATGGTCCAGATGCGTGCTGCTATCACCCAGTGGACGCTGATTAGATATCTGTGGTAATCTGGGGTTGGCACAGTAGTTGTTGAGGTTTGCAAGGCAATTATCACTCTATTGCAATCCTGCATCCTTGTAATATTATGGGTTTTTAACAGATGGGATTCCTGTATTGCTGGCACAATACCCATTGTATGCCTTCCATTTGGAGCAAGAGAGTACATTAACAGGAAAGGATACTACTCTGTCCTTATGCAGGCCTCTGTGGACCACCATTACAGATTCATGGACACCTATGTGATGTTGGTAAACCAGGTGCCGACTCTTGCCAAGTCTGTAGACCTCAGCTGAGCACTGACAAATTCATAGCTGGAAACCAGACCAGCTCACCCATCTTAGTAATGTTCAAGGTAGGTGTTAGACTTGTAAGGATGTGTTGAGACTCTGAAAAAGTCTTGTCATTTGCTGTGTGCATTGATCTTACTTGTAACGTCTGTCTCTCATGCTATAAGGTAATATTAAAGTTTTGCTTTATAATTGTAAAAATGCCTGCTCTGAACTTGTGAACTCAGATAGGAGGAATGGTTCCCCAGGACTACCAAAACTAAGGCTACTGGCATTGTCTTTGGTATGAGATACAAATGATCTGGGAAAAATGACTGGGCTCTTGAGACTGGGAGCAACGTGAATCTTTGTGATTTTTGGTGTAAGTGACCATTTATCACTAAGTCCAGCTTGTCTGGGTGGCAAGAGAGACTGGAATGCCCAAGGGGACTGTCTGTGACTCCATGATAAGGCTGTTACAGTCATCCAGGAGTTCACATTTTTTACAGGGTTGGTGAAATCTAATAATAGAAGATACCACCAGTTTGGCGTGTCTGCCCTGCTTTTTGACAGTCTGTCCTGAGATTGGCACTCAGAATTGTGAACTTCTCCAGACAGCTAGACAATCTGCATAGGATACACTTTTGGGGCAGCACCAGATTTGGAATTGCTTTTCTTAGCCCTGCTGTAGCTCATGCTGAGCACCTTTATATTTTCCCTTCACTGTTGTCCTCTATGGTTGATCCATGACTGGCCAACAATTTCCAAAGCTATGTTTCATACTTTTGGGCATTCCTCTCTGGGTCCCAGAGTCAGGGGTTTTGCTTCCTTTGGCCCAAAGGTTGACCAAGAGTTTGGTATTGGCTACTAGTTGAGTGGCTGCATCCTGATACATGATCTTGTTTCTGGGCAGTCTTCTCACTGGTGTATTGGACACCATACATGACCGAAGCTGAACGTATTGCAATGTAGGGCCAAGGACACTGAACAGAACTACATGAAGGTCAGTAACTTGCAGTCAGGAGATAGAGCACAGGTAGATTGCAAGATAGGACACAGGACTGGGAGCTCTGGGGACCTGTGAGATGAGACTGGTGGGCAGGGGCGGCTCCAGGCCCCAGCACGCCAAGCGCGTGCTTGGGGCGGCATGCCGCGGGGGACGCTCTGCCAGTCGCTGGGAGGGTGGCAGGCAGGGCGCCTTTGGCGGCATGCCTGCGGAGGGTCCGCTGGTCTCGCGGCTTCGGTGGACCTTCCGCAGGCACGCCTGCGGGAGGTCCACCGGAGCCGCAGGACCAGCGAGTGGCAGAGCGCCCCCTTGCAGCATGACGCCGTGCTTGGGGCGGCGAAATGTCTGGAGCTGCCCCTCCTGGTGGGCCATCATCTATAAATTGTTATGATTGATTGTATCTGCTCCTTTCACTGAAGATATCTTGCATAACCAAAAAAACAAGACAAGCTAACTTTCAGGGTATGGTGGCTGCCCGATGCTGAGGCATCACTATGGAGTGTTGGTGTCTGTATTAACAAGCAAATTTATGATTATGAGTCACAGTGAATTTTTTCTATTGAAGACAAAGCCATATATGATGGAACTGGGTTTTTAAAAGTTTAGATTTATAATTCTGAGAAGGTATTGCTGTATCATGTTCTGTAACTTCCTCACCCATGATTGATTCCATACGGGGCAGGGCCTTAGGTTTAGGCAACCTCAGGTTTCAAATTACAGGACCTGATTAGGGCAGGAGGGAACAAAATAGTTTAGAGCCACCTTATGCTCCTTCATTCTGGAGGCCAATTAGTCCCAAAATAAGGTAAATTACACTCAGACCAGTAACATTATCACCGCAGTGAGGGTGGGGGTCACAGATTATGTGACTTGTTCTTTTTAATGCTCATAAACTGCTGCCTCACTCCACAACTTTGGGAAATGTAACTGTAGCCCTCTCGCCCCCTATTCAAATTATCCAGGGGACCCTCTGATCAGCATGTGACTTCATTACAAATCACTGGGCTGAATGGTCTGTCAAAGCTGAGGCATATTGGCTGGTCAAGGTGTAGATGATTGCCCTGCTGCTGCCCATATTATACCTGTTCCGTGGATTAATGATTTCTAACTTCCATGCTGTTGATGTGAGATATTTTATAAGCAGAAAAATCCATTCCTGTGCTCAAATCTTTCTAGGTGTTTGACAGCCTACTTTTCAAGATGCAGTAAGCTTTAAACTTCATTTCTGATTGATTATATCTTGGTTTCCTGTTGGAAATCCTATTGAGTATTGGTTACCAGGATATCAAAATATCAAACAACAAAATATTCAATATTTGACCTGCTAGTGTGAGTGATTGCGGGATTGTAGGAGTGTATGTATGACAGGTAACTAAAGCAACGTAACCCCTAGGTAAGATCATGCTAGTTATTTTTGTATTTAGACAACGTTCGCATTACTAATCCAAGCTCAATGAAATGTACACAAGCCTCACTGTGACTGATTACTCAAGCTATTTTAGTCATGAACCCATGAGTCCTCTCCCTCTTCCCCTCCCTTACGCCTTTCTCCCTCCCCCAAAACACTGCTCTATAAATCAGTTAGTTGCATGGTGGTCTGTAGTTCCTTTTGTCCTCTCTTTTCTCTCTTTAACTGTGGAAACCATAGTTGCCATACAGTCTAGTTCTCCCATCTTCAGAGATCTAAGCAAAGTTTCTATTAGTTGCTCCTGTTTTTCCTGGATAATACTGTGATGCTGGCAGAACAGGTGCCATCTCATGCCAAAGTCCCACACCAATTTACTTGTGTATTAGTGTAGATGAAAGTGATAATTAAATGTATAAATGTGTATTTGGTATTTAAATTTCATGAAAACTAATGGAAGGTTACTAACTATATCCCATTATAATGTAGTAGCAAAGAGTTACATTGTGTATACCTCTGTAACTAAATAACCCATCAAATGAGAAAGAAGCCTTGTGAATGGAAATGAAAAACTTTTCTGTTAAAGTGCTAATTTCAGAGCAACTGGTCATTGTTTGTGATGATTAGTAGTCAGATGCATTCCTCACTCTCCATCATCAAAGGAAGAGCCCATGTGGGCAGTGACGCTGTCAGCTTGTTTTCTGTGAGGAGAAGCTCTAAGTATGGATTCAGGGAAAGACCATTCATCTTTGGACTGTTTGGATTCTAACAAGGTGGAATAACTGAATGAGAAGACTAAGATCCCCAGAGTTATTCTTGGTATCCCTGAGAGACATTTGGAAACTGGCAGATTACTACATCTCTGCAACTGAAGTTATGCAAGTAGGGAAGGTGGAAGAAGAGCTGTTAATTGAAGTTGCAGGAGAGACATTGAATCAGAAGACAATTTGTGTACTTCGGAAGTAACTTTAGTGCCATTGTTGAGAGATCTGGAGAACTGAAGAGATGAACCAAATGTACATGGGCGGCAGTGAAAGAGGTAGCAGGAGTACCGCAGGATCAACAATAAAGTAACAAACTAAAAGGGATAGTGGATAGTGCGTGTGTGTGTGTGTGTGTGTCCCCCTGCCTGCTCTATCATTTGGAAATGGTGGGTCTTACGAAAATGGAAGAAAAGATGCAGGTAGTAGAAAGTACTCTGAGGCGAATGGCAGGCAATCAGAGGGTAGACAGAGCATTCATGGAAGAAATTAGGGGGAAAATGAATGTGGGACTGGCAGTGATGGATGGGCTGGACATGTGATAAGAATGGAAGAAGAACAATCAGCAAAGAAACCATGGGTGGAAGAGGACAGCAAGAAATGATATGGAAGACCAAGGATACAATGGAAAGACTCTGTCAAGAGAGGTTTGAAGAGGAAAGGGCTGGCATACAAAGACCTACAAACCTGTGCCAGGGACCAGAAGGAATGGCAAAGAATCATGGACACTTCTGATTCAATGTAAGTGGGAAAAGGAGTCAAAAAAGTCTGTGGACTGGCACTCCAGAAACCCTAACCTCCTTGTCCCAAGCAGTGACAGGCATAGTGGACTGTAAATAGAGGCTAGTGCCCAGTGTCTACTTTCCCATCCACAGACCACATCTATTGTAGGTGATGACCAGTAGCCTAGGTAACAGGGTTCAGCAACCTGGAATTTGGCATCATGCTGGTCAATGAAAGCTAGATCATCCACAAACTGATTTTAGATGAGGTGCTATTCCTTGCTCCTAGCTAGGCACTGGAATAGCAGCAATACATGAAAATGCTTTTCTCTGTCTTCATCATTTCTTTTGGGTATGGCCTAGCCACTCATTCATCACCTCCAGGGTTCCCAGAAACTATTTCATTCAGCACAGAGAGCCTTGCCTTGTGGGTAAGAAAGAGACAACATATCACATGGCTGCTTCATGTGCTACAGTCCATCTCTAATTCAAGTACCTTTTCAAGGCCTTACTCTTTCCAGCATTCTTTAGGCAATGGCCTAGCGATCTCAGAAACCACTTCACTCTTCAGGCCATGATAACACTGCCATCAGTGGGGATGTTTCCACTTGACACAGTCCACATTGAAACTTGGGAGCCCAGAATTTACTCAGTGGAAGGCTATCTGCTACAGGAGACAAGGATGAACCAAATCTTGCTACTTTTAGAGCAAAATGTAAGATTCCTCACCTTCTTGGAGACATTCCCCCAATAAAAGTTATCACAGGATAGTATAGTGAAATTTCTCTTGGATATAAACAATAGCATATGGATATAAAAATGCCATTGACTGTCCATGGGATCTTTGATCCTAAATCCCTTTAGAAAATAAGATTTAGGCTCCTACATCAGTTATCTATCATTGAGTACCGCAGTGCCTAAATATCTTTAAAAATTTGGGCCACAGCATCTTAGAAATACCTAGAGAGATTTGTGAGTAAATCTCGATGAAGTAGTTTGAAAGATGGTTTGATAGACACAAACTTGTAACCTTAGCTTCTCTAATGTAAAACATAAATAATTTATGTAGCTATAATCTTTCTTGTGTCTAACTTAACTTCAATTCTTTATGACAACAAAGTTAGCAAAATTATGGCTTGCAGCATTAAAGTCAAGGGGAATTTTGTCATTGACTGACTTATATGGGATTATGATTAGGTCCCCAGTGAAGAAAGATTACTACTGTAGCTTAGATTTTACTCTGGTAGTAATTTTAAGTGTTTCATTTTAACTTCATGATTAGAAAGCAGTTTAATAAAGACATTTTTCAAATGAATAGTTTTGCTTGTGTCATATTTTGAAGGTTTTTTTGGCCACACCCACTTATATTTACTATAGAGTTCATTTTGTTTTAAAACTTTTTGACAATGCCACTATATGTGGATACCAGTATGTGCAGCATAGTGAAAAACAAAATATTTAAATATAATTTATTCCTTCACTTTTACTTGTAGAGTCCCCAGTTCAGGGATCCCTATTTTTATTTTATCCAAAAATAAGACAAATGTAGTAGGAAGATAATAATATAGAACAAGAGAGCAATGAATTGGCTACTGGTTTAGGGGGAACCAGAAATGAAAACCTGAAAATGGCAAAGGTGAAATTTTAAACTGCAACAGTGAGTTCAAGCCAAAGGAATATTTTATCAAAGTCCATAGTTGAGCTGCCATCAATAATGTTGCTCAAAAATAGTTACGATAAAATAATTAATAAATTGGTATACAGAATGATCCTGCATTGGACTAGATGATCTAGGAGGCACTTTCTAACTGGATATGCTGTAAATTTATGAAAACTTGATGAGACCATAAAACACCTGTGAAAGTGTGCATGGAGCTTCTCTTCCCTACCCCTCTTCCCCCATTTTTAGAGGCATTAGAAAATCACTACCTATTCAAAACCCAAATGTTTTATTTCAAAAATCAGTTAAGGTTGTTAAGTGACAGTAATGTAGTTACCTACCAAATTTACAAAACTCAAGCACTTGAAAACAAAGAAATGAATTAGTCCAGATATGATGACCACATAATAAGCAACCATATTTGTATCAAATATAAAAAAAGGGTTTTTGGCGTGGAATGCAAGCAAAAGGATAATTTTACCACATCCTGGAATTTCCTTTTGAAAAGTAGTCCTGGATGAGTGAGAAGTCAATGATGAAAATATTCTCCATCTCTATGCGTGGTTTTCCTGCTCTGGCAGTTTCACCATTGCCATTTTATAATAATGGCAATTTCTAAAGGTTTGAGTTTTTTTAAATTCTGGACCTTGAATAATACTGCCTCTTGTACCAGCCAATATCAAAACCTACCACTGCTTAAAATTGTGACATAGTGTGATTTTGTTGGAAAAGGACACAAGGAAACATTGAACAAGGTACTTTAATCGCTCTACTTACTCAATTTAAACAAACTTTGTTGCCAATGAAACTTTAAATCATATCCTAAATTTGAAAACGTGGGGATTTTAAGTTTTCTTCATTTTGGGGTATGTTGCTTTTTTGGTTTTTTGATTTTTTTTTAAGTTATATGGGAGATCAAAATCAAACTTATTATGGGATTATGATTGCAACTTTTACTTAGCTTTTACTAGCTATCACCAGTAAAACAACTGACACTACCAGAGTTGTGGGCTTCTAGAGTTTGGCTTAAGGAAGATCTCTTATAATGCCCAATACTGCACCCACTAAAATCAGTATAAAAAACTCCCATTACCATTGAGCAAGATTGGGCCCCAAACTGTCCACAACAAACAGTAAAAAAAATTGCTTAATGACACCCTCTTGTTTTCAGTTATACTGAACATATTAGTTTTTAACTTTTTTATAGACAGTTTGAAGGAGGAGTAACGGGCCATTTTTTGAGATAGAAATTGACAGAAACTTTAGTCTAAAATTAAAATTTTAAAATGGCTAATATTTTTATGACCTGTAAATGAAAACTATTTTGAAGAACTTTCTCCAAATCTGTACATAAATGTTTTCCTTTGCCTTAAGAGTAAATGTGACCACCTTCAGGTCAAATCGATTTTCCAAGCCAAAGTTATAGCAGAAACTGATTGCAACCTTAATTATGGAGAGGCTGCTGAATCTCCATAATACTTAGCACCCGGACTTAAGTTGATGTGACCACAGTAGGTCTGTCCTGGTTGAAAGAACTACAAGCTTGTACTTCTCTCTCATTATAGGCTTATAAATGGACAGATAATTTGTTACTTAATGTTTTAGCATACAACCTTCACTGGTGGCTTACAACCTGTTATATACTCAGATTTTTGAGATTTCCATTCACTGTGGTTAAGCTCTTTTTTTTCAGATGAGTTGAATCACTACTGTGAGTGATTCTCCATACTGAACCAGTTAAGAAAATCAAAACATGTAGGAGGATTATTTGTCATGTTCTTACTTTAGTACAAATTATCTATTTGTGGTTTGTTGTGGATATTTTACATAACTAGCTTCCAGGTACCTGGAACTGTCTTCCGCTAAAAACATGTAAAGTTATGTGATCAACAAACTGCTATATTATTTTAACTAAGCCTTTGGATCTTGGAAACAATAAATATTACTTACTAATCCCTATATAACGTTGTATGTTTAAAGAATTTTACAAATATAAGTAATCCTTACAATAACCCTGTGAGATAAATGACTATTATTAGCACTAAAACATAGGGCCCAATCCCCAACAGGTGCATCTCCATAATTGAACTGTGCCAGTCTACATAAGAGTGGTTTTGGCTCATTCTAGAAAGAAAGTTTCCAAATTATGAATTATGGAGCACTTGCTGATGATCCATGGAGAGCTGGCTCCCCCTTCGTATTTCCAACTGCTAAATTACATTAAAAGAAGGTACAACATTTTTTAAAAAACCCTTTGCTAATATTACTTTTTCGCATATTTAATTGCTGTAGATGCTGTGGAGATATTATGGAATGCAAAGGAGTGGACAGGAGGTGGTCTGCAAAATTAAGAGTGGGAAAGCAAGTGATCTCTAATACAATACCTGTATTAAAATGTGATCCATATTATGAAAGAAGCTAGGAACCCATGATCTAGAACACATTCCAGTTTCTTGTGCTATGCCCCTGGCATCTGCTTTTCTACCAGCAAGTGACTACCTATTCCTAAAAAGCTACACAGTGGTTTGGCCTTTACAAAATATCCAGTACATGCAATATTGTCTTTACTAGATGACTTGCCTAATGGATTAATTAAATCAGTACTAAAAATATCTATAATGTCAAATTGTGCCATACAGGTCATTTAGGTAACTTATTATTTTCTGGATCTTATCTTTCAGAAAACATACCTGAGAAGTATTTGTCTCCACTACCAGCAGTATCTTATTCTGAACAGACATTTTCTCAGCTTTTTAAATAATGCAGCTGGAATAACCATCTTCATTCTTTGGTAATTATAATTTAAAAAAATCAAAACTAGTAAATAAATAATTATTTGTATTTGTGCAGTATCTTTCTCCCAATGATCTCCAGTCACTTTACAAAACTGGATTCCCCACGTTCCATGTCACACCCTCTTCACCGGCTCAGTATTCCCTAATCTCCTCCCCGACTAGTGCTTTGTGCTCCACATGCTAAGTGTCCTTTGCCCCACTATGTGCCCTGCATGCTCACTCCCTACCCCCTTTTTGGGTCAAGTCTCCCTAATAGGGGCTGTCTTGTCCCATCCCAACAGTACCTTCCTCCGTCTCATTGGGAAGAGGGCTGGTAAGTGTCCTCTGTCCTTTCATTGTTCCAGGTCCATTGGGAGAGAATTCTTCCTCTCCTTTCCTGTAATTGTAGATAACAGGAAGGAAGCTGGATTCTTTTCTCTGGATCTACTTGCTGTTTGAACTGGGTGCCACCTCTGCCTCTCAGCTGGTTATCCCAGAGGGAGAGGGAGAGAAGAATGCTAAGTCTGCCACTGCTGCACACAAAATCAGCAGAAGGGCTGGAACTGGCCTTCCCTTACCTGCCCTGTGCCACAGGCTCAAAGACATTATTGCTCCCTCCTGCTTGGGAGTTTGAGGGAAATGTCCCACTCTTTTCCCCCAAACGAACCCCCAGTGGTTGCATCTATGATTGAGGCTCACATTTTCAAAAACGTCCACCAAGTTTGGGGTGCCAAACTCGAGACTCTAGATCTACAAAAGGAACTAAGGGTTAACATGGCAAGTTAGCAAGGCAGTAAGAATATACAGTGCACCTATTTGCCACACAGTCACGTCCAGTGCAGTGAAAGTGTTGGAGTGCAGCTTAATATACTAGACTTTCAAGTAGTAGTAAAGCAAGTGCACTCTGGGACTTTCACTGCACTGTAGATTCACACCATGGCTTGCCGTGCAGTAAATTGCTATGTAGACAAGCCTTAGATTCGGCATTGCAATGCTTAAAGTTTAGGCATCCTGTCACATAGCAGAATCCACAGCTCCAAGTTAGGTGCCCAGGCTCCCTATGCAATGCATGAAGAGAGTTAGGTGCTAAGAATAGGATTCGTAAAAGCCAGCAGCAGGTGAAGATGATGGTGCTGCTGTCAGCCCCCCTTATATCTTATAGCCCCACTGTGTAGAGCAGTTATCTGGGATGCGGGAGACCTGGGGTCAAGTCCCTACTCTGCCTGATTTATAGCAGGGACCTGATCCCAGATGTTCCACCTCCCAGGTGAATGTCATAACCACTGGACTATAAGATATTCCAGGGCAGAGCTCTCCATATCTCCCGTTCATGCTGTTCCACTTTGTATAAAATGCTTACTATTTTTGGAGCAGGGAGTAGAACCTGGGTCTCCCAGGTGAGTGCCCAAACCACTAGACTATAGAGTCATTGTTTCGCTCGCTCGCTCGCTTTAGCCCAATGACTATTTAAGTACTTTATAAGGGACTTTACCAGCAGAAACTTAGGCACCTTAGGGTAAGATGGCAGCTGAGCAGGAGTTTTGAGAATCTAAATTTTGGCTTATGGATCTAGTTCTAAGGGCCCGATTTTCAGAGGCACCCACAGCTTTAGTTAAAAATCAGTGGGACATGTGGATGCCTCTGCAAATCAGGTTAAGGTGTTTCAAGATTAGCACCCAAACTGAGGATACTTGACATGTCCATAACATTGTGACCAAACCAACATCTCCTTGATTCTGTTGGCATGTTCCCAGGTGGTTGCCCATCTTTTCCAACTTACTACTTAGACCAGTGAAAGTGTGTGTAGCTGGTGTACATGCACTCATCCAAAACATTTTTGTGGAGGGTCTTTTTTTTAAAAAAAATTCTGTCAGATGTTTGACCTATTGCACATCTGAAATATTAGTTGTCATTCTGGTGGAATCCACGTGAGATAATCAAAGGTACACGACAAAGGCATATTATCAGTCACGGACAATATTATCATCAAAACGTGTTTATGACTGGGAACCATGTGATAAATTAGAGGCGTATACGATAATCTACACATGAAAGTAAAATTGAACGAGGAGGTTATACATATATACTTATCACATGCCTGTGACTACATTACCTGCCCACTGATCAATCTCTGTGATTATATTTGACTACTTCAAACCATTGAGCGGCTTAAAACAATTGCCATTTATGTTAAAATCAACCAGCCAAATAAATATTTCCTCCTTCTCTCCCAATGTTACCTGTATTGCTGTAATACCTAGAGGCCGCCAATTAAAGGATGAGAGTGAGGCACATATAACAAAGTCCCTGTTCCAAAGTTCTTACAGTCTAATGTGGAAGGAATTCTTCCCTGAGGTTCAAGATAGGCAAAATTCAGTCCTGAGCCAGTGACAGCTTTTTATACATCAAGAGTTACAGTTTAAAAATTGAGTAGCCCACACCTTCACAGGGCTAAAAATAGGCACTGTACTATTTGGAAGAGGAAATTCCTTCCTCAGTGGGACTCAGAGCTTGAATCTAGCCTTGGACGAAGCTAAGCTGGGAGACTTCAAATTTGTGACATTATTATATCTAGAAAGAACAATTTTAGATATTTTACTTTAAATAGTTTTAACCTCTCACTCTGGGCCCTGTGGAGCTGGACCCTCTTTAAAGTTGGTAACATTAATTTTTCAGTAATATATATGGGCATATACAAGATGATGTGGGATAGACTTTTATCACCAGGAGATAAAATGATGCTTAGCATAATTTACTTGTGGTTTTTCCACTTGTGAGTAAGAGGATCATCCCAGACTCCTGCTGATTAAACCCTCATACTAGTATGTACCATCAGTATTCCCTATATATTTCGTGGTCCCATACTTTATCATAGGGCTTCACAGTCTGTCACATATGCCTGCATATATGGCATATATGTAATATGATACTGCTCTTCTGCCAACCAGTCTCAGTTACATTATTATCTTCAGAAAAGCTGTGTGCATGTTACTAAATATCTTCATTGTTTTTGTGGTTGTTTTGTTTTAGCTGCATCAGCGCATATCTACCAGGAATAGAAGCTGAAAGAAGAAGGTGGGAGGCAGTTATAGATGATTTGCATGAGATTAAATACACATCTGATGTAAGTTCACAAAGCATTAACTTTTCATAGAATCATTTGGGCAGGAAGAGACCTGGAGTTGGTTGTCTAGTCCAGTGCTTAAATAGTAAGTAAGTAAGTAGGGGGAGAAGGGAGGGAAAGAAGAAATCTGATGTAATGCTGTAGCACAGGAATAAGCAGGGGAGTAGATAACAATATGTGACACTTGGGGTGGACCCTGCATCACAGCCCCTTAAATTAAGTGTTTTCTTCTTCAATTTTTATTTCCTCCAATGCTGTATTTTAATCTCTGCAGCATTTGTTCTTAGTCAGATAAAACAAGAAGAGAGTTTTTCTGAAGAGAAGAATTGGGAGTAGGCTTCTTCTGAGAAAGTACTGCTGGAACTCAGCTCCAGAAATGTGCTTCTTACTTTGAGCTTCATACTGTGGGGTGCTGGGGAATCTCATGCTCACAAGGGCCTATGCTGTGAGGTGCTGGGGACTCCCAACGTCCACTGACTTCAGTGATCTCAGCACCTTGCAGGATTGACCCTTTGAGCACTGAGCTAAGCCATTCCCCTGGTAGGATTGACTTTATTATCCCTAAACTCAAGAATTATTGTTCATATGTACAAATCTGTTTTCTTTTAGAGCATCGATGCCTGTTTATACACTGCATATACAGACAAGCCAGTAAGTACATTTTGTAAATTTGACCTAGATTGGTCTAAGGGTGATATCCTTATTTCTTCTGAAGTAACCAGCTAAAGGCAATCAATGTTTAATTTGATCAAAGCTTCTGAAACCAAATTATTAGCATTAAAAATACATTTCCATTCTTTATTTGTATTAATCAGGATGACTGTAAGCAGATATGGCTACTGAATCATTGGCTATAGAAGTTTGTCAATTAAAAGAAAGGACAAAATGATATTTATCAAAAGGAAGAACTTTCCTTTTTGTCAAAAGAAAACATGATTCTCCAACATTATGCACTCTGCTGGAGCATTCTAAAATAGTGTTAAGATCTAAATTGCCTAGGCATCCACCTTCAGATAGTTTCTAATTGGAGGAATGGCAAAGCTAGGGATAGCTATCTTACACATTTATTTCAGTTTAGGGGATATAATGTACATCACAATAATCAGAGAGGTCATGTAGCCAATCTAATTTTAAAATGATCTCCTCTATGCAGCTTCTACACTCTCCTAGGAAGATGGTTCCACAACCTAATAGATGTTACTGTCAAGAAGGTTTTCTTGATAGCCAAAATTTTTAGTTTTTTAAGAGGGAGGCAATATAGTCCCATGGATAAGGCATGGCTCTGGGAATCAGAACACCTGGGTCCTGTTCCAGGCTCTATCACTGACCTTGCAGTGTGACCTGAGGCAAAATCAATCCATCTCTGTTTCTTCCATCTGTACAATAGGGATAGTGATACTCCCTTTTTAAAAAATGCTTTGAGATTTTTGAATGGAAATTGATATCAGAGCTAAGTATCATTAATAATAACTTGATCCCATTATTCTTAATTATACCCCAAAGTATATCCTAATTAATTCCCATTCTATCTTGGTATTTACATTCTTCACCAAGCCTGTTGTGTCCTGACCCAACTTTAAACGTCATTTAACCAAGCTACACATTAACTTTCATGATAGATGTAGATATTTACAAACATTTGCATGGCAAAACAAATACACAGTAGATCAAAATCAGCTGCTGGTTTGCAAAATTATATACCACATATGCACCTATTTCTTTAATTTTTCTATTGTAAAGCCATTGACATTTTTCATTTTTAGGATGAGTGTGAAGTACAAGTGATGGAATGCTTTTTGTTAGAGTTGAAAGTGATTTCCCATGAATGTGAAATCAGAAAAGGATGTAAAATCAAACAGTACGTGCGCAATGTGCTGGCAAATGTAAAGGCAAATTTACCAAAGAATACAAGTTTACCAACCAGTCCGGTAAGTGCCATCTATAATCACTGGAAAGAGGACAATCCCCAAAAAAGTGCATTTAAGTGCATTTAATGGCTTGAGATAAATTCTGCTGTCAGAATGCTGTCATGACGGGGGTGTGAATGGCAGTCATCCACTCACACATTGATTTACACAGACAGAATTTAGCTCTTCTCAGAATAAAGTTTTCTAGAATGTTAGCAAAACAAAAACTTAAGAAGGTCCATCTAGTGTGTGTGCATGTGTAAACTGGTACCCCACAGCCAACATTTTCAAACTGAAATTCATGGAGAGTGGACCATATTTAGACACCTAAAGATATATCACCTGGTTTTCAAAGGGACTGAACACTTGCATCTCCCACTGAAGTCACTGGCAGCTCTACAAGTTCATGTTTAAAAATCAGGCCACTTACATTTCAGTACTTAGGTTTCTTGGCAGCCTCCAGCAGGGCTCCTGTGGAAATTGTCTGCAGTGGGATTCCTTGTAAGAGGAAAGTGAGCAAGATTTGGCTGTCTATCAAAACCAATTCAACTAGCTCCAGTTTTAATATCAAACCCATTTTTATTCAAAGAATTGTCATTTTTCTATTCTTCTGTTTCCCCCTCCTTTTTTTTTCTTTTCTTTTTTCTTTTTTTCTTTTTTTCTTTTTTGCAGAACAGGAATAAAATAACATGCAAACAATGTGAAGAGTACGAAGAAAGAAATTTTATTAAATTTATAGAGACTTTCGAAGAGTTTGCAAAACACAAGCTGAAATTTTTACTGCACATTCCTAAATAGGCTTTCTTTTTGAAAGTGCTTAAGGGAAACTCCATAAACTTTGCTAGCACTTCAAGCAATATAATCATTGGATGGATGGAGAGACAACCGGTTTGGCTATTTTAATAACTTTGTAAGACTGAAAGGCAGAAAAAAAGCGAAGTATAGCCAAGAATAAGATGAACTATGAACTGCGCCACAGACTATTATAAAATTATGTGTATTTTATAAACATTTTAGATAAATATTTGCTCTTTGCATGTCTCAGTTATTGACTACTACTTAGAAAACATAGTAACTTGTACTTGTCATAACTCTAGTCCCAGATTTGGACCTTAGTGTCCAAAATATGGGGGTTAGCATGAAAACCTCCAAGCTTAGTTACCAGCTTGGACCTGGTAAGCTGCCACCACCCAAAAAATTAGAGTGTTTTGGGGCACTCTGGTCCCCCCAAAAACCTTCCCTGGGGACCCCAAGACCCAAATCCCTTGAGTCTCACAACAAAGGGAAATAAACCTTTTCCCTTCCCCCCCTCCAGGTGCTCCTGGAGAGATACACAGAAGCAACCTCCGTGAATCTAAGCAGAGGGAGTCCACCCTCTCTAATTCCAGTCCTGGAAACAAAAGCACTTCCCTCTTTACCCAGAGGGAATGCAAAGTCAGGCTAGTAAATCTAACACACACAGATTTCCCCCTGACTTCTTCCTCCCACCAATTCCCTGGTGAGCTGCAGACTCAATTCCGTGGAGTTTCTCGCTAAAGAAAAACTCCAACAGGTCTTAAAAGAAAGCTTTATATAAAAAAGAAAGAAAAATACATACAAATGGTCTCTCTGTATTAAGGTGACAAATACAGGGTCAATTGCTTAAAAGAAATATGAATAAACAGCCTTATTCAAAAAGAATACAATTTAAAGCACTCCAGCAACTGTAGACATGTAAATACAAAACAACAAACCATTTTTGTACTCACAACTTGGAAACAGAAGATTAGAAAGCAGGAAATAGAAAAATCCTTCTCATAGCTGAGAGAGATTCAGGCAGAAGACAAAGAACTCAGACACAAACTTCCCTCCACCCAGAGTTGAAAAAATCCTGTTTCCTGATTGGTCCTCTGGTCAGGTGCTTCAGGTTACTTTTTTTTTCCGGTGAAAGAGACATTAACCCTTAGCTATCTGTTTATGACAGTACTGCAAATATTTTATTTTCTGGGAAAGCTTAACTCGTGCAAATGAGAATATATATATATATAAATCACTGACCAGTATGTGTTCGGAGTCCTCTTCTGTGCCCAATCCCCACAGGATCAGAATCTGTCTCAGTCCCTAACTACAGAAGCTGGCTTTTTAAGCTCAGGCTATACAGTCTCATGCTTTCATGTCTGGAGAGCCCTATTTCAGTTCCCTGCTGAGAGCCCACATAGCAATCACCACATGTGTAAAGTCACGGGAACCAGTAGCTCACATAGCTGTGACTGTAATAAACAGGGTTCTGATCCTGCAAGTTGCCCCATGTGAACAGACCCCTGTGGCCAAGTAATATCCCACTGATTTCAGTGAGGCTCTACATAATTACAGCACTCTGCTTTCATAGAACAGCTTACAAAATCAGGGCCTACGTGTATGGAAACCAGAGTCTGGATATTCAGGAAAATGCAGGACTGAAAGAGGCAGTTGTGCAGCTGTAAATTCAAACTGTCTGAATCTGTCTGCTTTTTATAACTTTCATTGATGAAGTGAATAAAATGGATACACACAATAATGCAGTACAGTGAAAATGCAGTGATGGTAAAACATTTTAGTAATTCTTCTAACAGGAAACAGTCATCCCCATCAAAGAATAGAATGAAAAGATGAAGGGGAATTAAGTTACCAAAAACTGATACTTAATTTCACAAGCATCTACCGTAGTCAGATTTAAGGCACTATTACAGACGTAGGCAAACTACAGCCCGTGGGACCATCCTGCCTGGCCCCTGAGCTCCCGGCCAGGGAGCCTAATCCCCAGCCTCTCCCCCACTGTCCCTCCTCCCCCACAGCCACGCCGCCGCATGGGCCATGCTCTGGCCCACTACTCCCGCTGGGCAGCGTGGGGAGTGCAGTGGCTCTGGCTTGGTGTTGCAGCTGTGAGCCCCTGCTGCTGGTAAGGGGGCGAGGAGTGGGGGGAGTGGTTGGGTAAGTGAGCAGGGAGTCCTGGGGGGCAGTCAGGGAGGAGGGGATGGTTGGATGAGATGAAGGTTCTGGGGTGGTGGTCAGGGGATGGGGAACAGGGAGAGTTGGGAGTGGGAGTCCTAGGAGGCCTGTCAGGGGCCAGGGATGTGGATATGGGTCAGGAGGGCAGTCAAGGGACAGGAAGCGGGGGGGGGGTTGGATAAAGGGGTAGGATCCCGGGGGGAAATTAGGGGCGGGGGTTCCCGGGAGGGGGCAGTCGGGACAAGGAGCAGGGGGGCTTGGATGGGTTGGGAGTTCTGAGGAGGGCAGTCAGGGGGCGGGAAGTGGGAGGGGGCAAATGGGGGCAGGATCCAGGCTGTTTGGGGAGGCACAGCCTTCCCTACCCAACCCTCCATACAGTTGTGCAACCCTGATGTGGCCCTCGGGCCAAAAATTTTGCCCACCTGTGCACTATTAAGAGACAGGCAAATAGACTGTTTGCCAAGCTAGTTGTGATTTCCTGCTCTCTCTTTTCTGGCTTTATTGTGTTTGAAGTGCTATGACATTCTGGACCAAATTCTGTTTGCCTTACCCAACTAATCCTATGGATTTTAAATGAGATGAATGTGTGAGTAAAGCCAGGAGGATTCAGTTCTGTATGTTCACAGGCCAATGAGAACATTTTTTCCATTGTGCTATTTATATGTAGTGTGGGAAAATGTAACTAAAAATTAACTGTATAGCTCAGCAGTTCTCAGACTTTTGTACTGGTGACCCCTTTCACACAGCAAGCCTCTGACTGTGACCCCCTCATATACATTAAAAACACTTTTTTATATATTTAACACCATTATAAATGCTGGAGGCAAAGCGGAATTTGAGGTGGAGGCTGACAGCTCACGACTCCCCCAGTAATAACCCAAGGAGTCCCAACCCCCAATTTGAGAACCCCTGGTGTAGCTCAAGGAATTGGTCATGGTATATAGCGTTTTCCACCTGTAGGAGCCTGATTCTTTTTTGCATGCCCACCAAAAATTCCAATTCATCAGTTCCTGGGTTAGGAATTGGAATCTGGCCCGGAAGTTGGAAATATGTGAAAGCTGATGACTGTGCAGTGGTCTATATGAAATGAATTGGTGATTTTTCTCAGTCTAGTTCCTACTGGATAGATGTCTATCATTAAAATCCTTATAAAAATTAGCACTGTTTTGTCAGTCTCAACAGACGGATTGATCACAGAATCTGTGCATTTCTAACAGGAGGGACGCCTACAGCAGGTTAGGAAATCATTCTGGAAGTTACCTCATGGGAGTGGAAAGCCTGGGTGGTAGCAGAAAGGACATAGGAGTGGATCAGTATTAGTCAAATTTTATGATATTGCCAATTCTCTAGGAAACCCACCAATTTCAGATGCAGCCAATGCAAGTCTCCCCATTGATTTTAATAGGAGTTTGATCAGGCCCTTAGAGTTTAAAAATCAGCTAGACAAATTCAGACTAGAAATAAGATGTGACTTTTGAACAGTGAGGGTAGTTAACCACTGAACTTACTAAAGATTGTGACGGAGTCTCAGTCAGTAGAAATCTTGAAATTAAGATATGCTCTAGTTCAAGCACAGCTTGAATTTTCATGGTAGTCCTATGGCTTGTGCTCTTCAGGAGGTTAGACTGCATGATCACAGTGGTCTCTTCTGGCCTTAAAGTATAGGAAAGTTCCATGAGAACTTGATTATATATGAATCAAATATATTTTAGTGTAATATTGTTAATTCACCAAGTCCTGTTTCCCTGAACAAGAAACAAACTACAGCAGGCAGTTTCCTTACTCAGAAAACCCCAACTCTGCCACTCCAGTGAGCTCAGTACCCTAGAAGCCCTGTCCCTAGCCTCTGTGTTTCCTCTGGTGGTCACGCTCACCACTTCTTCTCCAGGCTCTTCTCCCTCACACCCCAAGACACAAGCTACAACTGAATCTGCACCCTCTGCATTTGCAACCAGGGAAATCCCCCATGGTTTAGCTCTGACCTACCATGTGGCCTAGTTCCTTTGGTGTAGCACCCCAGCTCCCACAGCTGTTTTTATTACATAAAGGGGCTTGACTGTGTCTTCTTTTGAGCTTGAAAAAGAGTACGTGGCACAGCCGTTGGCTTAACAAGGTTTGTGATTGGCTTTGGATCCAAGACCATCCTGCACTCCCAATGGCAGCCAATAACATCTTTCAGCAGAACAAGATTAGGTAGTTCTGAGTTTCCTCTTTATGCCGGGTCGATACAATTGTTACTAAGTTTGTTTAAAACTGCTGAGACTGAGTAGAGAATCAGGCCCGCTATTTCCTCCAGTGCCAACATTTAGGTGCTGTATTTTTCTGTATGGGTTTGTGAATCTTCTGTCAAATAAACGTATACATGATGTTTGTTTAGGGTGGAAAATTATTTGTTGTGCAATAGATCAGCCTACAGTACAAATGTATTTTTATTTCATAATTTGATTGTTCTATCGTCATGTAAATATATTCTGTTGTTTTGTTTGCTTAAGTTTATCTGGCCTGAATTCATTCCATTTTTGTAGTAACAAAAATCCTCTTTGACAAGGAAATATTTATGAATAAATATAGACAGCCATTATAAAAAAATGGATATATTAACATTACTCTGTGTGAACAACTCATGTGGGACAAAATGTAAGGTTTTCAATCTAGTATGTGGTCTCTGTGTTCCAGGATTTATTAAATGGTGATAACCATAGTCATGCTAGGAAAAATTAGATCAAAGCAGGGAAAGAAATGCAGTTTATATATTCTAGCATGGAACCTAATACAATCAATTTTTTTCCATGGTTGTGGGTGGTAGAGAGCTTATTCCTTCACTCTCACCCTTCCTTGGTCCTTCTCCCAGGAACAGAGAGCAACAATACCCGAAGTCCGAAGGTGCAAACAATTCATTGTTTATTGGGGTGAACTTCCAGCAAGCTTAAATTCAAGTTCCTTTTCCTTATTTTCGAATCCTAACTTACTTCCTGTTTGCCCCTAATTTATACAGTAATATTTTCAGCTATACCTTAACCAATCATTCTACTAAAATTTACCTAACCAATCCTAGCGTATTGTAACATGATTAGCTAACCAATTATATCCCACCACCTTAATTAGTTTATACCTAGCAAAATTAATTATACAGCAGACGGAAACAATCACAGAACCAGACAGAGACCATGCAAATAAACATACAAAACAATACAGAAGTGAGGATTTCACAACTATATCTATACAGACATATGGGTTCTCCAGCTGTGTCTATTGATAAGTGAGTTCTTACCAGACAGAAAACTATCAAACTAAATTTCTAGGCTCTTCCCTTTCTCTGGAGGTGATAGATCGAATCACCTTCCTAACAGCTCCAGATTGCCTTATTTAATATGACTAGTTTGGAACATGAGGCTGTGACCATACATTTCCCAGTTTATGGCTGCTAAAGAACCAGGCCTCAGACTGTCACAGTAAGAGAAGGCCACTACACAGACAGTGATTTTTGATTCTTTCTTTTATACTTTTATAACTAGCTAAATGATAAGAATACACCTAAATTCTTAAAGTATAGGCCTTTGCAGACAGGCCTGAATATCTATATCCTAACAGTGCGCAGTTCTGGAAAATGCATAATATGTTGCTAAAGAACAATGGAATTTACTATTATTGATACTCCTGGATTCTTATGCAGTATTTATAAATTAAGATAATTAATTCCAATCATGAAGCAAATACTTAATGTCTTTTGATGTAGATTATGCAGTGCACAATCCATGCTGGCACATAATTTGTGTGAACATATTCCTGAGTAAAGTCCAAATGTTCTCATCTTGTCAGCGCAAGCAATGTCCTATGTTTCCATTTTCCACTGGTGCTATGGGGACACTTTAATTTACATCAGCATTTATAAACCATTTGTTGTAGCAAAAATCATCAGCTACTGTGTTAGAGACCATGGACTGATTGCTGTGTATCCAGCTCATGAGAATAAAAGGGTTTGTTTGATTTACAAAGTGTTGTATATTATTTGTTCTGAATAATACACCTGAACAAGGACTTGAATGAACAAGTGGTAAAGAAAAAAGATTATGGGATCTAGTGCCAAAACATTTTACATACACGTCTTGCGTCATATTACTATCACATATGGGGGAAATGGGGGAACAAGAGAGAGAGAGAAGCTTGAAAATGGCCTGGAAAAGGTCTAGGAATCACCCAAATAAGCAATTTTAACATATTCTCTAAAGGCATATTTTCACTTGAGACATGCTACGTGAACTGCAACAAGTGGTATGCAAACACTATGTACACACCACATTGTTATCTCACAGTTAAGGTAGTTTTGCCTCACATCATTGCTGCCATATGGCACAGTGCTGTTGAAAGAAGTGCTCAGACATCCCATGGTGCATTGCTCCACTGTTGTGCTGTATATGTTCTGGGATTTTTCATGCTGTGCATTGTGGGATACCTTCTGGACTGCAATGAAGTTCTGGGACTTGAGGTCAAACTAAATAATTCTCTGATTCCTCTCCTTTTATCCCATCATCCAGCTGGCTCTTTGCAATCCAGTGCCATTTTTAAGTGCTGTCAGGCTGCATGGAGGACGCATTGGTGAGCAATGCAATTCCCATGGTAGTGAATGTCAATAAGTTGCTGCAAGCATATCTAAATTAATTCAGCACAAGAGCACTAATAGCCCCTGAGGAGGAGGAGGAGACTGAGCAGATACTTCTCCTTGAACTGTTCCTGAAGTGCTCCTTTTGGGCTCACACAATTAGCACTGACTGGTGGGACAGAATAGTGCTGCATATCTGGAATGACCAACAGTGGTGGCAGAACTTCAGGATGTCAAAAACTCCTTTTTCAAGAAATCTGTGCAGAGTTCACAGTGGAGCGTCAGTGGTGGCACCTATGTGAGAGCTTCCCTCCATATGAATGGCCAGTGCCATCTAGAAGCTCATCACCTCCATTTGCTATTGTAACTAACCAGTTTGGTGGCTGTAGATCAACTCTTGGGGAAATTGTGATGGTGGTGTGTGCTGCTATTAAGAAATTGCTTTTCTCCAGGGTTATAAGGCTGGGCAACGCACAGAAGGTTATTAATGGGTTTGCAAAGATTTGGTTCCCAAATTGTACTGGGGTCACTCGTGGGCTCCATGTGCCTATCTGTAAGTATTTTAAAAGAACCTGAGCAATATTTGACTAATCTTTGTTTTGAAAGATTTCCTGCTGCTTTTTCTGAGCCTAAGATCTTAGACAGGCCATTGTTACTAATCACTTTTCCATCTTTTTTAAAATTTTCCCACCTATTGCTCTAGATTTAATAGAACTGTTAGATTTGTGGCACCAAAAAAAAAAAGTGATGGGGGAAAAATATTTTCCCCCATCTTGTATGCAAGTCTGTCAGCAGAATTCTGCAGTATCAAATAAAGATGTTTTTACCTTGTACACTCCCCAGTCTCCTTGTTGTATTCACCTTCTTATATACTTAGATTGTAAGCTCTTCAGGGCAGGGACAATATTTTTGTTACGTTACATATATGTACACATACATAACACCATGGGGCCTGATCCTTGATTTGGACCTCTAGGTGTCTGTGACGCTTTGGGGTTCAACCCAAACCTGGTAAGGGGTTGTGTCTCCGCTTGCCGTGCAGTGCTTCTGTGCATGGGTGGAGCCCCTCTTTGGGGAGGCTAGCCCCTGACTCTGCCCCTTCTGCCCGCACCCCCGTGGGTGGCAGACCCGAGACCCCCACCCTCCTTCCTGCGGGTAGAGCCTCAAAACCTCCTGCCCCCAGTGGCTAGAGGAAAAAGTGGCTTTAACAAAAAGTCCAGGTTGCCAGTGTGTTTGGTTGACTCATTGTGCTGGCCCCATCCAAAAAATCTGAATCAGACATTACAATCTAAATAGAAAAGACAGACAGTATATAAGCAAATGTCAAAGGTACATTCCCCCCCACTACACTTTCTGCTTACCCTATCACTCTGTCCAGGTGCTAATCAGGCCAGCTAAGATTCACAGAGTCTCTTGTCCTTTGGCCTTGGGGTGTTCTTAGGGTCACAGTGTTACTGCAACAAAAAATAATTTATAATAAAACTTCCACAATAATTGTTTCTAATCAATGCTCTTGCTGGTGGTATCTGAAGAAAGCAAAGAGTGAATGAGTGGTGGAACCTAAATAACCCTTCCAACCTATACAGTTGGTTCTACACTAGATGTGTAGGATTAAGGAAGAGGTTTCTACCCAATATGATGTAAATCTGATTATGGTGTAACAAGGTTCTCTCACTACTATGGTGCCTTCTCGTGGCTGGTCTGGGGATTAGCTCTTGCCCAGTTGGCATCCCCTTCTGTCAGTGACTCTGTCACCATGGTGGTCTCTCCTCCCATACTTCACAGCACCCCCCTCCTCATGACTCAACCCTCTGGCTAGGTCACTACATAGTCTTCCCCTCTTGGGGTATCAAAGTCCCTCTGGAGCAACTGTCTGTATACCATCCCAGGCGGTCTTCTGTGCCAATTTCCAGTCTGTGCCACTTCTCAATGGCTGGTATGGGAATCCAGGCTCACCTGCTACTTCAGGGTCCAGACCAGGGACTCTATCATCAGCAGATGAGAGCTACCCAGCCTGGCCCTGGGTTTTTCTTACTCTACTTTCCACAAGATTTCTTCCTCGCAACTCTCTGGGTAAACCTCTTCCGTCAGGTATAGGGTCCTAGAATTTTTGTTCTGCAGTGGGTTTCCTCCTACCCACCTCTCTATGCCCAGAGAGCAAACACAGACTCTTTCACTATAGCCCTGTTTCTGGTGAAAACTTCCCAGCTTTATACTACTTCTTCCCCCAGCTAGGCTTCATCAGCAATTATCCTTTATCAGGTTCTGGCTGTCCCCCAGGTACAGCCTATAAGGTGAATTCACCTCTTTTGAGCCATTTCAACCCCTTCAGGGCTGACGTGGGATGAACACCCCATCACATATGGTAATACCACTGTATTATATTATCTCAAAGAATTTTAGCCAGTAGAAAAGCTATTATATTAACTCTTCCATTATTACCAAGCCACTTTTGTGTCCATTTTAAAGAAAGTCTCTCTTCAAATAATTAGGACACAGGGACGTACTTGTATACCTAGCCACAGCGAATAACACGTCTGCAAGGAAAATGTCTGACATTGCTTCAAACAAATGTTCTGTCAACACTGTTAACTGTGAAACCAGCATGCTCTAGGAGGCACTGGAGACATAACTTCATAATTTATTATAATTTAATAGGTTCAAAAATCTATTTAGGCAAAATAATGTTGCTTCTTTTTCTTTCTGCAATGTTCCTGATTTAATGTAGTATACAGAGTTTCAGGTCAAGTTATTTACTCTTGACAACTGAGTTTAAAAGGAAATACTTGAGATACCTTTAAGTGTAATTCTACAGATAATGATTTTTTTAACTTTGCAACAATTATGTAGGGTTATTGCTTTCCCCTTCTAAAGGGAACAGCTATTGAAGAAAACATCAAGAGACAGTGAACTGAAATAGTTTGTGTCTTTCCTATGCTTTAGGATGACAGCAATTGTGGGTACTCTGCAGACATAATTGTAAATTCAGTTTAACCACTAGGGATATGAGTGCTTGATCTGTACCCCCAAAAACTTTTATTTATTTTGTCCTGCTTCCCAAGAAGAATAATTGGAATCATCCACTTTTATGGTCTAAAAAAGAATCAGGATAAGAACATAAGAACGTCCGTACCGGGTCAGACCAAAGGTCCATCTAGCCCAGTATCTGTCTACCAACAGTGGCCAATGCCAAGTGCCCAAGAGGGAGTGAACCTAACAGGCAATGATCAAGTGATCTCTTTCCTGCCATCCATCTCCATCCTCTGACAAACAGAGGCTAGGGACACCATTCCTTACCCATCCTGGCTAATAGCCATTTATGGACTTAACCACCATGAATTTATCCAGTTCTCTTTTAAACGCTGTTATAGTCCTAGTCTTCACAACCTCCTCAAGTAAGGAGTTCCACAAGTTGACTGTGCGTTGCGTGAAGAACTACTTCCTTTTATTTGTTTTAAACCTGCTGCCTATTCATTTCATTTGGTGATCCCTAGTTCTTGTATTATGGGAATAAGTAAACAACTTTTCCTTAACCACTTTCTCCACATCACTCATGATTTTATATCTCTCTATCATATCTCCCCTTAGTCTCCTCTTTTCCAAGCTGAAGAGTCCTAGCCTCTTTAATCTTTTGTCATATGGGACCCTCTCCAAACCTTAATCATTTTAGTTGCCCTTTTCTGAACCTTTTCTAGTGCCAGTATATCTTTTTTGAGGAGAGGAGACCACATCTGTACGCATTCATACCATGGATTTATATAAGGGCAATAAGATATTCTCAGTATTATTCTCTATCCCCTTTTTAATGATTCCTAACATCCTGTTTGCTTTTTTGATCGCCTCTGCACACTGAGTGGACGTCTTCAAGGAACTATCCACGATGACTCTAAGATCTTTTTCCTGACTCGTTGTAGCTAAATTAGCCCCCATCATATTGTATGTATAGTTGGGGTTATTTTTTCCAACGTGCATTACTTTACATTTATCCACATTAAATTTCATTTTCCATTTTGTTGCCCAATCACTTAGTTTTGTGAGATCTTTTTGAAGTTCTTCACAGTCTGCTTTGGTCTTAACTATCTTGAGCAGTTTAGTATCATCTGCAAACTTTGCCACCTCGCTGTTTACCCCTTTCTCCAGATCATTTATGAATAAATTGAATAGGATTGGTCCTAGGACTGACCCTTGGGGAACACCACTAGTTACCCCTCTCCATTCTGAGAATTTACCATTAATTCCTACCCTTTGTTCCCTGTCTTTTAACCAGTTCTCAATCCATGAAAGGACCTTCCCTTTTATCCCATGACAGCTTAATTTACGTAAGAGCCTTTGGTGAGGGACCTTGTCAAAGGCTTTCTGGAAATCTAAGTGCACTATGTACACTGGATCCTCCTTGTCCACATGTTTGTTGACCCCTTCAAAGAACTCTAATAGATTAGTAAAACACCATTTCCCTTTACAGAAACCATGTTGACTATTGCTCAACAGTTTATGTTCATTTATGTGTCTGACAATTTTATTCTTAACTATTGTTTCGACTAATTTGCCCGGTACTGACGTTAGACTTACCAGTCTGTAATTGCCGGGATCACCTCTAGAGCCCCTTTTAAATATTGGCGTTACATTAGCTAACTTCTAGTTATTGGGTACAGAAGCCGATTTAAAGGACAGATTACAAACCGTAGTTAATAGTTCCGCAACTTCACATTTGAGCTCTTTCAGAACTCTTGGGTGAATGCCATCTGGTCCCGGTGACTTGTTAATGTTGAGTTGATCAATTAATTCCAAAACCTCCTCTAGTGACACTTCAATCTGTGACAGTTCCTCAGATTTGTCACCTACAAAAGCCAGCTCAGGTTTGGGAATCTCCCTAACATCCTCAGCCGTGAAGACTGAAGCAAAGAATCCATTTAGTTTCTCCACAATGACTTTATCGTCTTTAAGTGCTCCTTTTGTATCTTGATCATCAAGGGGCCCCACTGGTTGTTTAGCAGGCTTCCTTCTTCTGATGTACTTAAAAAACATTTTGTTATAACTTTTTGAGTTTTTGGCTAGCTGTTCTTCAAACTCCTTTTTGGCTTTTCTTATTACACTCTTGCACTTAATTTGGCAGTGTTTATGCTCCTTTCTATTTGCCTCACTAAGATTTGACTTCCACTTTTTAAAGGAAGTCTTTTTCTCTCTCACTGCTTCTTTTACATGGTTGTTAAGCCACAGTGGCTCTTTTTTAGTTCTTTTACTATGTTTCTTAATTTGGGGTATACATTGAAGTTGGGCCTCTATTATGGTGTCTTTAAAAAGCACCCATGCAGCTTGCAGGGATTTCACTTTAGTCACTTTTAACTAACCTCTTCATTTTTGCATAGTTCCCCCTTTTGAAATTAAATGCCATGGTGTTGGGCTGTTAAGATGTTCTTCCCACCACAGGGATGGGAATGCTATTATATTATGGTCACTATTTCCAAGCGGTCCTGCTATAGTTAACTCTTGGACCAGCTCCTGCGCTCCACTCAAGATTAAATCTAGAGTTGCCTCTCCCCTTGTGGGTTCTCGTACCAGCTGCTCCATGAAGCAGTCATTTAAAGTATCGAGAAATTTTATCTCTGCATTTCGTCCTGAAGTGAAATGTTCCCAGTCAATATGGGGATAATTGAAATCGACCACTATTATTGGGTTCTTAATTTTGATAGCCTCTCTAATTTCCCTTAGCATTTCATCATCCCTATTACTGTCCTGGTCAGGTGGTCGATAATAGATCCCTAATGTTATATTCTTATTAGAGCATGACATTTCTATCCATAGAGATTCTATGGAACTTGTGGATTCGCTTAAGATTTTTACTTCATTTGATTCTACATTTTCTTTCACATATAGTGCCACTCCCCAACCCCCGCACGACCTGCTCTGTCCTTCCAATATATTTTGTACCCCAGAATGATTGTGTCCCATTGATGGCTCTCAGTCCACCAGGTTTCTGTGATGCCTATTATATCAATATCCTCCTTTATCACAAGGCACTCTAGTTCACCCATCTTATTATTTAGACGTCTAGCATTTGTGTATAAGCACTTTAAAAACTTGTCCCTGTTTAGTTGTCTTCCCTTCTGATGTGCCAGATTCTTTTTTCTGTGACTGTTTATCATCTGATCTGGCCCTTACATTATCCTCTTCCATCCTCTGCTCCTGACTATAACCTGGAGATTCTCTATCATCAGACTCTCCTCTAAGAGAAGTCTGTGTCCGATCCACATGCTCCTCTGCAGCAGTCGGCTTTCCCCCATCTCCTAGTTTAAAAACTGCTCTACAACCTTTTTAATGTTTAGTGCCAGCAGTCTGGTTCCACTTTGGTTTAGGTGGAGCCCATCTCTCCTGTATAGGCTCCCCGCATCCCAAAAGTTTCCCCAGTTCTTAATGAATGTAAACCGCTCCTCTCTATACCATCGTCTCATCCACACACTGAGACTCTGAAGCTCTGCCTGCCTACCTGGCCCTGCATGTGGAACTGGGAGCATTTCTGAGAATGCCACCATAGAGGTCCTGGATTTCAGTCTCTTCCCTAGAAGCCTAAATTTGGCCTCCAGGACATCTCTCTTACCCTTCCCTATGTCATTGGTACCTACATGTACCACGACGACCAGCTCCTCCCCAGCACTACACATAACTCTGTCTAGATGCCTCGAGAGATCTGCAACCTTTGCCCCAAGGAGGCAAGTCACCATACAGTTCTCCTGGTCATCACAGACCCAGCTATCTACGTTTTTAATGATCGAATCTCCCATTACTAACACCTGCCTTTTCCTAGCAACTGGAGTTCCCTCCCCCAGAGAGGTAACCTCAGTGCGAGAGGCAACCCAAGCACCATCTGGAAGGACGGTCCCAACTACGGGAAGGTTTCCCTCTGCTCCCATTGACTGCTCTGCTTCCCTGGACCTTTCATCCTCCTCAACAGCACAGGGGCTGTCTGACCGGAGGTGGGACAATTCTACAGTGTCCTAGAAAGTCTCATCAACATACCTCTCTGCCTCTCTTAGCTCCTCCAGTTCCGTCACCCCGGCCTCCAAAGTCCGTACGTGGTCTCTGAGGGCCAGGAGCCCCTTTCACCGACTGCACACATACGACACCTGCCCACAGGGCAGGTGATCATACATGCTGCACTCAGTGCAATAAACTGGATAGCCTCCACTCTGCAGCTGGGCTTCTGCCTGCATTGTCTCCTAGTTAATGGAAGGGTGGTTTAAAGCAAGAGGTTTTGAATGTAGTTTGGTTTATAGGTTTCAAGGGGAATAAAGGGACACAGATAGAACTGGCACGGGTCCCCGCTCCCATCCCACTCCCTTGCAAACTCCCTTGAGAAACTCCTTGTTAGCAGCCCCTGGTCGCAAAGCTGTCTGGTCGCTTGTGCGCTGCTTTATAAAGCCCTGGCCTGTGTGAATGCCCTGCCCACTGATTAAGGCTCAGCCAATTACCAGAGGCTCCTAGCTTTCAGACCTTCCTTTGAAGCTAACAGCCTCCAACTGCCAGCCACAGCACACAGTCCTTCAAACAACCAAACAACCAGACTGACAAACACAAGGTCAGCACACAGCAAGTAATCCCCAAACACAAACAAACACGTAATACAGACAGTCACTTACCCTAAGGATGCTGTATTTGCTCCTCCTTCACTGGAGAACTCCCTTGCGAAACTCTCTGTTAGCAGCCCCTGGTCGCGATAAAACCATTTGAAATGCCACATTGGTAATTAGCAGAGAAAAATTGTGTCTGTGGCAAAAACATTAGGTACATCCAAAGAGAGAAAGCACTTTGCTTCAAAACATTTATTATGCACTAGAAAAACCATACAGAATATTAAATACAACCCAACAATCCTGTATTTGGTTTCAAGAGTTGTTCAAACAATCTGGTATGTGTTTCTGGCAATATTTATCCATACAGTTATGCAAGCTAGTTCATGACTTAGTAAACAGTGAGAAAGGGAAAAACATATTTATGATGGAAACAAACTTTACTTTAGTTGAGATACCTTATATTTTTATTCAGATGTGGTGAAAATAGAAAAAGTGGTGGTTTCTCTTATTTAAAACAGGTGTGTTTTCCAAATTACTCCTAATGACTCAAGAATCCAACTTCCCTTGTTACTAAGTTGTCTAACACTAGTTGAAACTTTCGTAGATAATACTCTTCGCTGGTGTCAGCTACAGAAAAATCTTATACTGGTGTCTTTTTTGCTTTATTCTCTTTCCTTCCTACTCATTAGCATCAACCCCTCTACCATCAAAAATAACTGAATATCCAGCCTTCTAGGAAAAGCCCCAAAAGCCCAGCAGGAGATCCAGGTTAACAATGGTGTGAAAAACTATCTAGTCTGTGATTCACAGTATATTAATCACACTTCCTTCGTGCACCCGATGTGGATCAG
The DNA here is from genome assembly GCF_007399415.2 of Gopherus evgoodei. Lineage (NCBI taxonomy): Eukaryota > Metazoa > Chordata > Testudines > Testudinidae > Gopherus > Gopherus evgoodei. Next base: position 90,428,908 of record NC_044326.1, on the reverse strand, counting down.
ATGGCTATAATTGAATCTTACATCATGATAGCCTTGCATCCTTGATATCACTTTTAATCCCCATCCCTCTTTCTTTTGGCATTTTCTATAATTCTTTCCTATCATTCCAGTTTTTAGGCCTTTAAAGAGGTGTTTCCATACTAAAGTGATTCTGTAAAGTTACATGGTGAGGGCTAGACAGTGTCTTTAGGACACATCCCTTTGTAGGACTGTACAAGTATGTTCTATTTGACAGAGTTATATTTTAGTTTACATAGCAGGGGAGATACAGACCAACGATGTGACAATAGTTTTGGGTTGAAAAGCAGAACTTACAGAACTCTGCACTTCTCTGTTCTTTGCACTGATACCCCACTGCACTAGGTGGGTACAGCAGAAATTAAGGCAGCATTTGGCAGACTTGATGTGCTGCTTTTTCTTTCTATTGAGATACTTGTTGAGCTTTATGAAAGCAAAATCATGCAAATAATTGTTTACTGAAGCTACAAGAAGCACTATGCAGTGAGTTACATCTCAGTGCAAGACAGACCACCAGGATGTTCCCAGTCTAGGAACCCACAGAGCAGAGTGGGAATCTCCCCAGGCCCAGATCCTCTGAAGGTAGGTGGTGGGGAAAGAGCAGCAAGGACTGCAAAGGGACCAAAGAGACCTTAGATCTTTTCAGTAACACAGGCACCCTCTGACTGGCTATTTTTTCCCATCCAGCCATGGTCTGTCCATCCCTTCTCCGCCACCACACACACACACCCTGTCTACTTTTTGTGAAGTAGGCAAACACCATTGACTGTCTAATTCTTTTCTTCCTCTCCTGTTCCTCTCTACATTACTGCTTCCCTCCACCTCACCACCACACACACTGTTTGTTTCTGTTTCAGTAAAGTAGGTAGGGTTAAGAAAGGCAGGTAGGGGCAATAACGGTGTAACAAACTGGCTAAAACACCTGGACAGAGCGATAGGGTAAGCAGGAAGTGTAGTGGGAGAATGTACCTTTGACATTTGCTTATATACTGTCTGACTTTTCTATTTAGATTGTAATGTCTGATTCAGACTTTTTGGACCGGGCCAGCACAATGAGTCACCCAAACACACTGACAACCTGAACTTTTTGTTAAAAAAAAAAGAAAAAGTGTTCAGTTGGAAACATTACTATCAAATACAGATTAAACATACTCAGCCAAAACAGATGATACTTATCATTCATTTCACCTCACTCTCTTTATTAGGATTTACTTCCCACGCTTTCTTTATATTAGAGAGTCAGCTCTTATCAAATGTGGTCAAATAAAATGCAAGTCCCTGGATGCCTTGTAGCAAAATCCAGTCCATCACTAATTGGAGGAAACATGTCCTCAGCCAGAGTTTTGTTCTATGTCCTTGTGCTACTAAAAGGTAAATATAATCCCTCTGGGCCCCACCGGTGTCAATAGAATAATGCTGGATCTACACAGGTATAACCTAGAGCAGAAGCTCATCCCATGAAGCCCTGAAACCGAAGATAGAAAATCTTAAAATGATCTCAGAGAAAATACAGTTTTGCAGGGAAAAAAAATGCATCACAAATTCTTGAAGGGTGAAGAACTCGCAGAAGATGGGTTGCAAGAGAGAAATGAAGGCTTGGACTTAGCAGCATTCATATGCCTCTGCAGGCTACTTTAGAAATAAAATGTGCTTTGGCTTTACGAGTGAACTTAGGTTCAGGTGGAGCAACCTACTGTGGTCCTGAGAGATCAGATGCGGGTGCAATGGGAGCAAGCCTGGAGTTGCCTGAGGTCTAGCAGAGTGGAAAACCAGTATTGGCGGGCCCATGCTTGGACTATTAATAAAAAAACTCAGGCATGGTCCCACTTGATCTTTAAAAGCCCTCTGTGTAGGAGTGGAATTGGGGGAAAAGCATAATAAAGTTGTCTCATCCAGTGTAGCAGGAAGGCATCTGTGATGGAACCTGGACTGCAGATTTGAAGGGAGCAGAATTTGCAACATTTTCTGTTGTACTTGTTCACAAACAGGTCTATCTGGGGAAATCCCCTAGTGTTTGAAAATGCTCTGGCTATAGCCAGGTGAACAAAGCACTCATGGTGACTGGGAAAAGACCTGCTCAGGTGATCTGTCTGGCTCATTCTGTGCTCTCAGTAGAGGCCTCAAGGTTGATTGAATGGGCTATACAAAATTCCTATAGGTGAATTGCTTCCTGACAAAGGAGGGAAAAGCGAGCTCCTCCTTGCCTGTTCAGATAAAACATGGCTACCGTGTTGTCTGTAAGAACAAATAAACTTCTGTCCCTAATATGAAACAGCAATGTCTGACGAGCAAGATGAACCACTCTGAGCTCTCTGACATTGATATGAAGAGAGAGCCATGCCCAAGACCAAGGGCCCTTTGTTCTGAGGGGTCCCAGGGTGAGTTCCCCATCCTAGAGCTGATACATCTGAGACTAGAGTCATTGATGGTTGAGGACGGATGAAGGGAATGCCCGCACAAATGTTGAGAGGATCCAATCACCATCCAGAGAGATAAGAACCTCTGAAGCTACCAGGAGTACAGTGTCCAGATGGAGATGGCCTGGTGAGTACACTGAGGCCAGCCACATCTGGAGGGGTCTAAGGTGTAGTGCAGTGTGTTGTTCCAACTAAGTGCACAAGGACATATGGCCTAGGAGCCTCAAACAGTTTCAGGCTGTTGTAACTGAATGACCTTTGAGGTGTGTCACCAGGGAATGGATTGATAGGAAATGTAATTCTGTGAGGAATGCCCTGGCCTGGGTAGAGTCCAACACTGTCCCAATAAACTCTATCTTCTATACCAGACAATGCCAAAGGATGAACTGCCCTGGGTATGTGAGGCTGGCATGGCAACAAGTATTAAAACAATTCAACCAGTTCCTCCATACCTGCTGGCACCGATAATGGTAACTCCTGTGGTGCTGCTTATACTGATACCTGACAATGAGAGGAGATCCCTGACAGCTACAAATGCCTCTGGTGTAGTTAAGATAGCATAAGTACCATGCAGTGCCACCAATGTGGAAGCCTCTTCTGGCTCCAGGCTCAACAGTACCTACATAGGTGCCAGAGTAAATGGTGCCGAGGCAGAGGAGTGCCTGGGTTTAGATTGCACTCTACTGATCCCCATGCCTGGCAGATCTTGGTTGCCGGGAATCACCGCCTTTCAGCAGCCTGTTTCTTACGCTTTCTTCTAGGCACTGGGGATGATGATCAGTGCTGGGACTGTGATACGATAGGAGGATCATTCCTTACTGACACCATGGCACTTGGAGCCGAGTCTGACTGGCCTGGCCCAGATGGAGGTCTCAGTGCCACTTCCATTAGTAGAAATTTTAGCCTGGACTCCCAAACCGTCTTTGTGCAAGGCTTAAAGTCCTTGCAGAAGCCCCCAAATGAGCTTCCCCAGACACTTCAAGCAACCTGAGTGTGGGTCACTCAGGGGCATAGCAGGAGAGGTAGGGCTTGAAGCCTGGTGATCGAGGCATCCCTTGGCATTGGGGATCAGATGAAAAACCAAAAACTAACTACTTAACTAATAACTACACTAAAACTAAATAACTATCTACAATATATAGAGAAAAATCCACAGAGAACTTGGGAATGTAAAACTAGGCTAGTTTTACAGAGCTCAGAGGGAGAGAAAAAATTAATTAAAAACCCTTCACAACTGATCTCAAATATCTTTTCTATATGTAAAAATGTCATAGGTTTCTGACATCTACATGAATGCCAGACCCTCTGCAGCTGCCCTGAGGTCTGTGTGGCTGCCCTCTGGACCTTGGAATACCTGTGTATTAGAAAAGTTGTGTCTACCACTTACCCTACACAATGGCAAATGCCGCAACTCTTCCCCCAAGTGTTGGTTTGGAGGAAAGTCTGCACACTGAAAGTTGTGGGATTCCTTGACCTTCTGCAGGGGGACATTCTGATACCATTGTGATAAGCCTGGCATAAGTAATTAGATACAGATTTGCCAGGGGAGAGCACAATTTGGCCAATATTGTAAACTGTAGATATAGAATCGTTAGCAGCACACATCTGAACTCAAAAGCATGCTGGCTGCAGACATCCCTGATCATATTTCACGGCACATAAATGACCTTTCCATATATTAGCCCAGCCCCAACATGCACTACTCAATAAACTCAGTGCACTAAATACATTTGGGAGTTGCTCAGGATTAAAAACTGGCTGTGACAAAACTGAGCTTTTCAAAATAAGTAACCAAGAAGAAAATACCAATTAAGCTCCAGTTCCATCAAAGACATAAGTATTCACATAAATAGCAACTTCGAAAAAATATGTGAACTGAATTAAGATACAGATTTTTTTATAAAAATGGTTACAATAATACAACCAGATCATTGGACAAAGCTACTTTAGTCTTAATAAACAATCTTTTAATACTTTATCCTTTGAAAAGGACACTTGTCCTGAACTCCACCACCTATTTACAAATATATCTCAGATGCCCCTCTTTAAGATGCTAGACTCGGTGATATCCCATTCATCTGAATCAAATTACACTGGCAGAATTAATTTGTAGACATTACAACTAATCTAACAAACAGAACGGTTGCCCTTCTAGGTCTCAAGTGCCTAGGATTACGCAGCCCAGTGAAGTTTATGTTAATATAGCTAGAGAATAGAACTTTCACCCCTGTGCTAATGAACAAACGTGCGGACGATTCTCACTGAGAAGCCATTATATAATGGAGAAGGAGGCAACTAGACTATGCCCCGAGTATCCCATGTGAAAACCAATGGACTGAATTTATTTAATACTACAGATGGCCAGAAGAGGCAGTATTCAGAGCTGGAACCAGGTTCGATTTAGGTCAGGTTTTCCTTAATATCTAATGCTAGAATTCTGCTTCACGTTTTGAAACCAAATCTAGTTTGAGGTTTTGGTTCAGATCAGGGGTTCTCAAACTGGGGGTTGGGACGCTTCGGGGGTTGTGAGGGTATTACATGGGGGGTTGCGAGCTGTCAGTCTCCATTCCAAACCCCACTTTGCCTCCAGCATTTATAATGGTGTTAAATGTAGAAAAAAGTGTTTTTAATTTATAAGAGGGGGTCACACTCAGTGGCTTCCTATGTGAAAGGGATCATCAGTACGAAAGTTTGAGAACTACTGGTTCAGATTCAACAATAGTTAATGGAAAATGGTAGGAATCATACAAGGTCAGCTGTCTTTTTTGAGATTTCTGCCACCCTAGGCAAGATTTTGGCACTTTCAAACTAGATCTAGAAAGAAGATTTCTTCCAGATTTGGGTTTGAGTTTTTGCCCATATCTATTTAATATTTTACCACAAAAGAAAACTTCCTGGTCATCAGTCTGGGTGCAGCCAGCAGCTCAAATAATCAAGTGTAATAGTAAAAAAATAAAAACAAAATAAAAAAAAATGTCATCATTGTTAAAACATTTCTTGGAAGACAATGTGCCAGATCATTATCTTGTGTACACTGGAAAAATCTTAGGGAAACTTCAGGGAAGTCAATGGAGATAAGCCAGTTACACTAATGTTTCTAGCCCAGTGAACTGAGATAATCTCCCATTGTAAGTATACAAACAAGTGAATTCAAGCTTACTAACAAAAACTTAGGATTCATAGACTCTAAGACTGGAAGGGACTTCAAGAGGTCATCGAGTCCAGTCCCCTGCCCTCATGGTAGGACCAAATACTGTCTAGACCATCCCTAATAGACATTTATCTAACCTACTCTTAAATATCTCCAGAGATGGAGATTCCACAACCTCCCTAGGCAATTTATTCCAGTGTTTAACTACCCTAACAGTTAGGAACTTTTTCCTAATGTCCAACCTAAATCTCCCTTGCTGCAGTTTAAGCCCATTGCTTCTTGTTCTATCATTAGAGGCTAAAGTGAACAAGTTTTCTCCCTCCTCCTGATGACACTCTTTTAAATACCTGAAAACTACTATCATGTCCCCTCTCAGTCTTCTCTTTTCCAAACTAAATAAACCCAATTCTTTCAGCCTTCCTTCATAGGTCATGTTCTCAAGACCTTTAATCATTCTTGTTGCTCTTCTCTGGACCCTCTCCAATTTCTCCACATCTTTCTTGAAATGCGGTGCCCAGAACTGGACGCAATACTCCAGTTGAGGCCTAACGAGCGCAGAGTAGAGCGGAAGAATGACTTCTCTTGTCTTGTTTACAACACACCTGATGCATCCCAGAATCATGTTTGCTTTTTTTGCAACAGTATCACACTGTTGACTCATATTTAGCTTGTGGTCCACTATGACCCCTAGATCTCTTTCTGCCATACTCCTTCCTAGACAGTCTCTTCCCATTCTGTATGTGTGAAACTGATTGTTCCTTCCTAAGTAGAGCACTTTGCATTTGTCTTTATTGAACTTCATCCAGTTTACCTCAGACCATTTCTCCAATTTGTCCAGATCATTTTGAATTTTGACCCTGTCCTCCAAAGCAGTTGCAATCCCTCCCAGTTTGGTATCATCTGCAAACTTAATAAGCGTACTTTCTATGCCAACATCTAAGTCGTTGATGAAGATATTGAACAGAGCTGGTCCCAAAACAGACCCCTGCGGAACCCCACTTGTTATACCTTTCCAGCAGGATTGGGAGCCATTAATAACTACTCTCTGAGTACGGTTATCCAGCCAGTTATGCACCCACCTTATAGTAGCCCCATCTAAATTGTATTTGCCTAGTCTATCGATAATGATATCATGCGAGACCGTATCAAATGCCTTACTAAAGTCTAGGTATACCACATCCACCGCTTCTCCCTTATCCACAAGATTCGTTATCCTATCAAAGAAAGCTATCAGATTGGTTTGATATGATATGTTCTTTACAAATCCATGCTGGCTATTCCCTATCACCTTACCACCTTCCAAGTGTTTGCAGATGATTTCTTTAATTACTTGCTCCATTATCTTCCCTGGCACAGAAGTTAAACTAACTGGTCTGTAGTTTCCTGGGCTGTTTTTATTTCCTTTTTTATAGATGGGCACTATATTAGCCCTTTTCCAGTCTTCTGGACTCTCTCCAGTCTCCCATGACTTTCCAAAGATAATAGCTAGAGGCTCAGATACCTCCTCTATTAACTCCTTGAGTATTCTAGGATGCATTTCATCAGGGCCTGGTGACTTGCAGGCATCTAACTTTTCTAAGTAATTTTTAACTTGCTCTTTTTTTATTTTATCTTCTAAACCTAGCCCCTTCCCATAAGCATTCTTCTAATATATGTTGTGTGAAATCTTTCATTGGCAAAAAAGGCAGATGGACAAATTATCATTATTAATCTAAATCTGAAGGATCTTTCTTTAAAACGGAGGCATCCATAATGCTGTTACTGGAATATACATGTTATTGTAACAAAATGGAAACAAGCAGGATGCCTGAGACCCTGACCTTGAAATGTAATGGACTGAAGACAAAGAGTAAAATTATTCCTAGAACAAAACTATTTCCCATTAACTTCCAAAGAGTGAGTCCTATAAACTCCATATGAATGTGGTGGCCATAGGTGCCAACTCTGTGGGTGATCCAGGGCTAAAGCACTCATGGAAAAAGAAATAGGGGGTGCTCAGCACCTACCAGCCACAGCTGTTTAGTGGGGCTGCTGATCAGCTGTCTGGCGGCTGGCAGGAGGCACTTGCGGGAGGGCAGAGAGCAGCAAGGAGCGGGAGGGCAGGCGGCTTTGGGGGAGGGGTGGAGTGAAGGTGAGAAGAGGCCTCAGGGGAGAGGGTGGAGCAAAGACAGGGCCTCGGGGAAGGGGAGGAGTGGGGGCAGGGCCTTGGGGTAGATACCCAGGAGAAAAAATAGAAGTCAGCACCTATGGTGGTGGCAGCTCTATTGCATCGGTGATATAAAAACAGTAATGGACAAGCACTGGAGAATATTCTCTGGGGAACAATCCTGCATTGACAGGAGACAGATAGGATGCCCTATACTACTCTTCATTCTTTAAAATTTGCTTTAAAATATAGTTGGCTAGATTTGTATTAAAGTGTAAACTCTGGTACAAGACTCTGGTGTTAGAAAGTCTACATCAATGGAAAGCTACCACAAGCTGCCTTCAGCCTGGAGGTCAGAGAGAGCCCTTAGGGGACAAGGGCTATTCAAAAAAAGGGTGGCACTGGTGAGGAAGCAGCCAAAGCTATGACGGAAAACAAAGTGCTGACTCATCTTACCCCCTTGGTAATTTCTACCAATGGAATTTAAAGATGTCCTGTCCCGTGGAAGCCATGCAGCCGCCTGCCCTTCTTCATTGTGAATCTACCTTAGGATTGCAGGGCCTCACTGCACTGGCACAGGGAGAAATAATGTAAACCTCCCCATTTCAGCTTCAGGTGATCTGGTTCAATGAATGTATCTCCTGAAAACTAGCCGCATATACTAATCACATCTCTCCACTGTCAAAGTGTAATATGCACATGGGAACACAGATGCACGTTTTCCAGGAGTGCTCTCAAACCAAAAGTGTCTAGGACAAAATTTAAAACATTTCTGAGGAGACTCAAGGGTGGAGAGGGGCATGGCTAGAATGTCAAGAGAAGGAGATTATCAAAGTATTTTAGCTGGAATGTTTTGGATAACGTGGAGAGGACATTCTGATTTTTCTCTCTCCCTTTCTTTGAAGAAGCAACTGAATATTAAATAGTTTTATAATGGCAATATCATTCTTTAGCTGCGATAACTGATATGGTTTTGCCAGAAATATATAGAATTTTCTTTGCTGCTTCTTTCCCATTTATCATCTCAACATGTATGCTGAAGAATCCATAATTCCTGTACCAGTCACTGTGCTCAGCCATTTCCAGAGCCACTGGTACATCTTTGTTTTCAAGAATGTATTTAAAATGCAAGTTAACAGTCATTTTCTGTTCTCTTTTCAATTCTCTACCTAGGTTTTCTGTTCTTATCAAGCTTAAATGATTCTCAATTCTAGACCTGTGGCTTTCCAAATCTGCTGTTTAAGAAATACAGAACTAATTATTGCCATCCTTGTGGGGTTCAGCCACAGACTCATCTCAACAGTTACAGAGCAGCCTGTGAGTGTGAGGCACTTAGACAATGCAGGTATCTTAAACAGAATTCATTTTCACAGCAAAGATTGAATTCAGAATGCTGCAGATGTGTATGTTTCTCAAGCAATTCCTTACAAACAAAAGCGAAACCTCATTACCACACACTGAACCAAATTCATCCCTGGTGGATCTCCATTAACCTCAGAGGTGAATTTGGCACACGAGCTGTACAGATTTAAAACCACATTTTATAAGCATACTGAAATAACCCCATCAGTTTACAAATGAAGAGACAATCTGAACCTTTTCAGAGCAAAACAGCAATAATCTAACCTATACTTTCGCAATAGTGATCCCCAAAACATGTATAGTATCCCTCAAAGGTTAACAGGGGGAATTTCTTCAAGCAGCAGCAAGAGCCAGAATCTGCCTCCTAGCATGAAGCAGTCATTCCTTTGAATTATAACAATGGCTCAGTCTTGTCTCTGAATCAAAGGGTTGTTAAGTTTCAGAGGAACCTCATCTCATCACCCTGATATTTGGGAGTTCAATGAGGCATTCAAATAGGTAATTTCTGTGTTCACAGCTGTTTGCTCACAATTTTAGGTAATCCTTGTGACCCAACCAATGCTGCCTCATTGGTGGGCTCTTGCAAAGTGCCGTAGATCGGCCACAGGCAATCATTCTATTTTTCAGTCTAAATTGCGGGTATTTTGAGACGATTGATTCTCAGTGGAACAGACAGAACTAGATTTAGTAAGGAAAGTGAATTTAAGATGTCATCATTGAATTGGACGGCTCAAGAGAATCACAATTCTGAACGTTCATTTTGGATATCTGAATCCCTATATTTATATTTACGCATTTTCAAAATGAGGTATTACGAATGCATAATTTTCTTGTAAAGTAAGCGCCATAAAAATGTAACTTGGTAGTTTAGTTGTTGTAATCCTTTAACAACATAAAGAAAACCTCTGAAAGATGCGGCTACTCTACTATGCAATGGATAAGAAGGAACTTGACCGTGTTTTTTTTTCCCTCATAAAAAAAGCAATGGGGAGGAGGCAGTGATCATGGGACTTGCATTGCAGAGCTTTGAGTTTGAATAAACAGCTTGAAAAGTAGGGTAAAGCACATATCTATTAACTGTCAAGCACTATGCCGTTATGTTTTTCTGAATTCCATTTCAGTAAAATCTCCAAATTAACAAACTCTTTATAGTATTAGATGTCCCTGAGGAGTGATTTTGTGTATTTCCTTCCTGTCAATCTCCTCACATAACAGGTGTTTACTATTTATGTTATATATGATTGATAGGGCAGAGAGGTTTGACAGCAGCAGAGAAGGGATTAAGAAGCACTGATAGGCCCAGATAGCCCCATCCCCACTATACCTGCAGCTAATGCAAAGCCTGCAGGGGGAACAAAAGAAGAGAGCCTGTCTCAGTTCAGGACTGACTTGCCAGGAAGGAGGACGCAGCTCTGCTTCTCTGCCTGAAGGGAGCTTGGCCTGCAGAGTTGGAAAGAGCAGCCAGTGGTTAGGAGCAGTAAGATCCCCAAGGAGTGGGTGACACACAAGTAATGGATGGTATGAAAACTTTAGGGCTTGACTACACTCGAAACTCCAAAGCGCTCCCGCGGCAGTGCTTTAAGTGCGAGTGTGGTTGCAGCGCCACCGCTGGGAGAAAGCTCTCCCAGTGCTGCACGTACTCCACCTCCCTGAGGGGATTAGCTTACAGTGCTGGGAGCGCGGCTGCCAGCGCTGGGGCACTGTTCACACTGGCGCTTTACAGCGCTGTAACTTGCTGCGCTCAGGGAGGTGTTTTTTCACCCGAGTGAGAAAGTTGTTGCGCTATAAAGCGCCAGTGTAGCCAAGGCCTAAGTCTGAAAGAAAGGGCAGTTACTCCTCATGGGAAGATTGATGGGTGACCCAGTGTTGAGTGAGTTTGCTTTTTGTTTTAGAAAATTTTGGGGCTATGCCCTCTAACCGTCCCCACCCCACCACACCCCCAAAGGAGGTAAGATCTGAAAAGACACTGGAGACAGAGACTTCTTCCCCCAGAAAGACCTGTGATCATGTCAGGGTGCCTGGAAGATCCATGAGGGGGCACTGCTCCAGCCATGCTATTACAATTTGTATTCACTTTCCTTAATACTACAATATTAGGGAAGAAAAATTTTGATTGGTTAGCTGACAAGATGGGGAAAAGGAGTTCTGCTTCTGCTTTTGCCACATACTTACTTTGTGACCTTCTTTTCCCTCCTCTGTAAATATGGGGAACTAATGCCAACTTTCGTAGAATGCTTTGAAATCCCCCAAAATGAAAGGTGCTATACAAATGGAAAGTATTATTATAGAATCTTAATGAAATCCACATTCAGTGTGCACAAAGTTTGAAAGTCTTTTTACATTTCAAATAGTTTGTACTTGTATTTGACAGTTATCATCAGGCCCAGGTTTTACCACCTGCATTCATCATACAGGCAGATGACCTCTTAATAACACACAGCCAATCAATGTCATTGGAACTACATCATGTAATTCAACTCTAGTAATTTACTGTTGTATGAGTCATGTAATTAGGAATGTACATCACCTTGATAATGTAACTAATCTGTAACTGTCCTGGAAACAGCTCTTTTAATCACTGGTAATTTTCATAATGATAACAGCCGAATATTCATTTTAATGGGTCTCCAGCTGTATATATAATGTTAGTGTCCCTGTCAGCTATAAAGCTCATGAGGTTAGATCCAGACCCTGTAAGATGTGCTTACCTTTAAGCCTGTGAGCAGTCCCACTGAAGTCATTGCAACTACTTGTGTGCTCAAATTTGAGCATAAACATAAGTCTTTGCAGGATCGGGGCCTTAAGATGTAAGAACATGCACATCTCATTCAGTCTTCAGAAATGAAAAAATATTTTTAATATGAAACTGTAGGGTGAATCTATCTTCATACACAGCCATTGATCTGTATTACTGAACCAAAGAGATCTTACAGCATTTAACCCTGTGCTCTGTTATCAAGAACCTTGTCTTCCTCAACATGTACAATAATTAGAAGTGTTTATTCTTATAACTAAACACAGTAACTTAATACCATTCCTCTTCATTTAAAAGCAGATAATAGTGGTAGTATACAGAACTGTTTCATTTAATTGTTGCTTTGCAATACTGGAAGCTGACAATGGATGGCGCTATAGTTTGGTTCTGTATGGATTAAGTTTAAGGAACAACTAGGAGCAAGACAGGAAATTGCTGAGTTAGCTATAGCTTTTAGGTAAAGTCTACATCTACTTCTAGAATACCCAAGAAGCAGAACTCTGTCTCATTTGTTCTATACATTCAGCCCCGTTAAAGCATTATGCTAAGATTATATGCTATCAATCTCAAGGAATGATTTTAAAGGACTCTAATGGATATTATATTGTCTCCTGTACATTCTAAGCAACCAGGACATCTGCCTGATGGTCAATAACATCTGATATTAAGAGTTTTATATTTTAATAGTCACACCTGGATTAATATTTTGACAAAATATATCATTTTAAATGTAAGAATAAGTGAGAAATTCTCTACTTAATAGCATAGTAGATTATTCTCAAATGCAATCAAAGGCCTTCTTGAATGTTGAGTGGTTTCTCATTAGTATTTAACTACCAACACGGGCAATTAAGCAAACCTGGATACTATAAAGAGAATAGTTAGCATTACATTAAAACCAAAATCCCTAACATTTGAGGGTGGGACTCAAAATTAATCTTTAACATATCTGACTCCTCAGAAATCTACCACAGGTTATGTAACCACCTAATAATCTATACTTTGCCTGATAACTTAATCAGTTACTGGCATTAGCATATTTTCAAAAGAAGGAACTTTTCTTTAGTCCTTTCTGTAGTTTATTAGGTACTAGTGAAGTGTTCCTTCAACATTACACTTAACATATGCATCTTCTCCCATGTATCTTCTCTTGAGCAGTTCGCATAGCACTTTTTATCTTCAAAGTGCTTTACAAAATCTTACTGGTCAATGAATATTTGCTACTAAAAGCACCGTGGAAAAAAATAATTCTATTTATGTTTGATTTCTCTTAAGTTTGATTTATGGTAGCCCAGTCTGCTGATAGAGTTGTGACCCATACTTGTGTATTTTTCCAAGATAACCTATTCAGAATTCCAGCATAAAAACTAAATGAGTATATAGAGACCTTCTGTTCTATTTTGGAGGGCACAGAAATACTATTTTTTAGCAAGTGGCCAGTATGTGACCCTTTCTGTCTCTTTCAAGAATGTGAATTGTACCTTGGCAGATGCTTGCAGAAGCTTAAGATTACCTCTACCCTGATATAACGCTGTCCTCGGGAGCCAAAAAAATCTTACCATGTTATAGGTGAAACCGCATTATATCAAACTTTGATGCACTGAAGTGTGCAGCCCCACCCCCCTGGAGCACTGCTTTACCACGTTATATCTGAATTTGTGTTATATTGGGTTGCATTATATCGGGGTAGAGGTGTACTAGCAATATTAAAAGTATCAGTATTACAATCGTGTTTTGAAGAAAAACTCTTCCAATCTGAAACTAATTGATTTCTGTGCACATGCAGAGTGTGCCTCTTTTGTCCTAAATATTGTAAAAGACCTGCTTTTAACTTGGAAGTGCCAATCCTGCATGAGCAGTGGTGCACGGAAATTTGGTAGCAATTGCAACTGCACCACAACTGCATTGCTTGAAGGCAAGAACATAGGCACGCAACTATTGGGTATTTAAAAAAAAAAAACCCTCAGATGTCACCTAAGAATGACACACACAGATTTCATAAAATATAAAGGAACTTTATTCATGCTTGGGCAGAAATAAGTTAAAGGACGCATGTATGTTAGAATGTGAAGAGGTTCAGTTAGTATCACACAAAACAGTATTAAATATAAGAAAGACAGATAATTATAATAGTTCAATAATAAAAGTTTATATAATCCTTGTGCACTAAACTGGTTTTTATAGCCCAGGGTTCATAATAAAAGTCATTGCCAAATATTGATTTGTAAGTTTTAAGGTCTTATCTGTCCTGGGTGGATAACTCATTGCGCTGGAAGTCATTGAGGTTCTCTGACTTGAATCTCTCGGTGTTTTGACTTACTGTCTCTCTTGCAGACTGGAGCTCTGCGCAACCATCCTTCTCACTTGTTTCTCAATAGCAAGACAGCTTGCGTTCTTACTCCTCCCTGGTGACTGGATGGCTCAGCATTCCTCAGCAACTGCTCAGCTGCTGCTGTCTCTGTGCTGCTAATGTAACTTCTACCCAGACAGGCTCAAACAGACATCTCAAAGCTAAATATGGGACACTTCCACTTTAAATTTGAACCTTCATCCTTCCAATTGTTCTCAGGCCTCAGGGCCTTTTTCGGGCTGAAATCCCTGTGAAATATCCCACCTTGGGCCTATCTAGCCTTCCTACCTTAGTCTGGCTCCCTCTGGCCCTTTCTTAGCTTCCAAGACATTTACTGCCACCCCTGTTTGCCTGGCTATTCCTTATTTGCCCTTGAATGGCTCCCTGTGTAAACCTAAATCATGCCTTTCCTCCATCCTTCTGCAAGCGCCCCCTTCTTCCCACCTTGTGACGCACAGAACTGCCTTACTCATCAGTCTTGAAGCTGCAGCAGGGTCAGCCTCATGCTACAAAGACCATAATGATCCTTTTTGACCTATGTATAGTCAAGAGTTTTTTCGTTATGCCATAGCAAGGAATGAAAAAAATCCCTCAGTGGCCACAGGTATGCATTTCTGCAGCACTTTCTTGTTGAGTAGCAAAATCTTAGGAAGATGAATGTGTACTGATTCACAAGTTAAATCTAGGAAGGAAGCCTTAGGAGTCATTTCAAAGTCACTATAATGGCAGTGACAACAACAGATATCTAAGTTCAGTGGTAATTTGGCATTGATTAAGCAATATCTAATGGATACTAAAAGTGATGCTATTTCACTTTGTTCTATGAGGCACAGGAGAAAAAAATAAGAAGATGGAAGAGCATATAAATAAAATGCACCTGGGTCAAGGTGCAGATTTTCGATTGCAGGCTTGGCTTTGATTGTTCATGAAGATAATCAAGAGATTTAGCCAAATCCAAATCACGTAATCAACATTATTTTTGAAGATAGTGATATATTTTAGATACACGTGTGGGATGAGATTAGGTGCAGGCATGAGCGGCGGGTATCATAGGCTAGGAGAGGCTGAACCTCCCCAAACAGCGTGGCATGGCCCCACCCACTCTCTCTCCTGTGCTTCCAGTTCCTTTCCCGCTCTTCCGTGGCCCAGAGGCTGGGACTGGTGCAGGCAGGCTAGGGCCTGTGCTTGAAAAGGCCCAGGACTGGGGGGGGGCACTCCGCCGCTGGGGATGGGGGTGCTGGGACTGTGCTGCCTGCTCACCTGGTGCTCTGGGGTTGGGGATGATGGGGCTGTGCCACTCGCCTGGTGCTCTGGGGCTGGGGGCACTTAGGCGGGCTGGGTGGGCCAGCAGCTGTGGTGGGGGTGTTCTGTTAGGGGAAGAGGAGGAGAAGCGGGGGAGGGACTGGGGGTTGGGCAGAGGAGGACAGACTGGGGGCTCGACTCCCACAGGGGCGGCTCTAGGTATTTTGCCATCCCAAGCACTGCAGGCAGGCTGCCCTCGGCGGCTTGCCTGCGGGAGGTCCACCGAAGCCGCAAGACCAGCGGCCCCTCGACAGGCATGCTAGTGAAGGCAACCTGCCTGCCGCCCTTGCAGCAACCAGCAGAGCACCCCCCATGGCTTGCCACCCCAGGCACGCACTTGGCTTGGTGGTGCCTGCAGCCACCCCTGCCAATGGCTCATTCACCTGCCACCATTGGCACAGGTGTAACTCACATACCTAATTGGGAGATCTCTCTTTAAGAGATCTATTGTAGGGGCAGGGGGGAAGGAATGACCTGTCTCTTGGTCATCGTTGCTAGGCAGAGGCACAATTAGCACTCCACACTCAGAAGTTTCTAGAATTGGTTGTGGTAGGTGTTTTGGGGTATGCTCAATATGTTCCCGCTTCCCTGTTGCTAGATTCAGACTTCATGAGAGTAACTAGACAGGAGAATCAGAGAGTTGGAAGGGACCTCAGGAGGTCATATAGTCCAACCCCCTGCTCAAAGCAGGACCAATCCCCAGATTTTTACCCCTGTTCCCCAAATGGCCCCCTCAAGGATTGAACTCACAAACTTCGGTTTAGCAGGCCAATGCTCAAACCACTGAGCTCTGTCTCCCCCTGAAGCTGCTTTACAAAGGCCATGTGCACTGTGGGGGGTTCGGAGAAGCTAAGCCATGGGAGCAGAAAGCAGGCAGTTTCCCCCTAACTCTGAAACATTTTGTAGCAGGGTTGTTTTTAAAAAAAAAATAAAAAATCAATATTCTTAACTGAGTGGTTGGCTAACTGGTTAGCTCACTTGCTAACTGAGTGATTGCAGCAGAGGAGGAGGAAGAGACTGAATGGATTCCAGCTGAAGATTTCTACATGCATGTGGAGGGAAGATGATGGAATGCTTATGACTCAGCAAATTCTATAGATTTGGTGATCAAAGACTAACTGAGACTCAGGTAAACTCAGCGTAAGCTTTTGGGAACCCTGAGTTTCTTTTCGATGTCTTTCTGTGGGGACTGACCTATTTAGATTTAATTTGTTTTCTTTATTTATGTTTGGATATAACTGTGAACATAATGTATGTGGCTTATAAAGTAGCCATATTATGATGTAGAAATTAAGTTGTAGGAGTTGTTTTATTATTATTATTTATGTTTCTTTATCTTAATTCTTAAGTTCATTCCTGTTGTTCTTTTTGGATTCGACTGTGGGGAGGTTGACCTTGTGTGATCCTTGCTGAAAATCCTCAGTGACTGAATTCTGGGTCTCTATATGCTTTTCTGTGGGAGTTCTGGTTTTTTTGGCACTAAGAAAACAGCAGTGAAATAAACTCTAGCCCATCAAAAGGTTACACAGGCACTCAAATTCTGGGACCAGTTAATTCAAGTTTATATTAATCATTCGATACAGTTTTTAGAGTTACATTCTGGAAACCACAGAAGCAACTGTACATAGCAGTTACCTATCCCGAGTTTGCCAACAGTGTTGTTTTGGCTGGGACAACCACAATTTTTGGACTTGTGTGCTACACAGAAGCTTGTTTGTCCAAAGGAGGTTAGTACCTCCTTCTGGCTGCTAGTATGTGTTGTTCTGGTTATAGGGGCGGTCTCCTGCAGCTTCTCACCATGTCTAGCATTGTCTCTGTTTGTGAAGGAGGCAGCTGCCACTACTCACTCGCTACAGGGCAGGAGGAGAAGGAGATTAGGCAGGAAAACATCCCACCCCAGGGCAGAAGAAAAGCATGGGAAAGATGACACCACCAACCCCTCTCTCTCGAGAGGGAAGAAAACAGTATAGGCAGGAGGATGAAGATGAAGGTTTCTAAACATCAGAAGAGTGAAGTTCTAGAACAGCCTTCCAAGGGAAGAAGTAGGGGGCAAAAAGCCTAACTGGCTTCAAGACAGAGCTTGATAAATTTATGGAGGGGAGGGTATGGTGAGACTGCCTACAGTGACATGTAGCCGATCTGTGACTGCTAGCAGCAAATATCTCCAACGGCCAGTGATAAGATACTTGATGGGGAGGGTTCTGCCTTACTACAGATTATTCTTTCCCAGGTGTCTGGCTTATCAACATATTTGCTGTTGGGAAGGAATTTCCCCCCAGGTCATATTTACAGAGGCCTTGGGGGAGGGCGGGTTTGCCTTACTCTGCAGCATGGGGTATGTGTCATTTGCAGGTTTAAACGAGTGGAAATGGTGGATTTTCTGTAATTTGAAATCTTTAAAGCATGATTTGAGGACTTCAGTAATTTAGCCAGAGATTAGGGCAGCGGTCCCCAAACTTTTGAGGGTTGTGCCTCCCCTTATACCTGTCTGTGCCCCCTGTCCTCCCAGAGCTGGGGCCAGGAGCGGGGCTGCAGCTGGGGAGGGAACGCAGACAGGGGAAAGGGGGCTGAGGCTGGGGCTTCAGTTTGGAGTAGGGCTGGGCCTGGGAGCAGGGCTGCAGCCAGGAGCCGAGGCTGGGCCAGGGGCTAGGAGCAAGCTGCGTGGAGGCTGGGACCTGGGCTGGAAACAGAGCTGCACTGAGGCTGAGGCCGAGGCCATGACTGGAGCAGAGCTGGGGGTGGGGAGGGGCTGGGTGGCATTCCCTCTTCACCCCCCATGGGGATTGGCAAGGCCCCATTGTGGCTCCTGGACATTCCCCCTCCTAGGGAGGTACACCCCACAGTTTGGGGACCTCTGGGATAGGGGATCTATTACAGGAGTGGGTGAGCGAGGTTCTGTGGCCTACAATGTGCAAGAGGTCAGACTACTCAGCATTTCTCAAATGTGATCACCAGCGGCTTTTCTTGCGGCAACAGCCCCCTGGGCTGTGATTTTTTTTTTTGGGGGGGGGGATGAAGCAGCAGCCCCTCCCTGTTGCTCTTGGATGCACCGCCTGTGTGTTGGTTACTAGGGCTGCAAGCAGGGATCGAGCCCTATCCCTCTGGAGGCAGCTGGGGCACAACGCTGGAGGAGCAGGCAGGTGGTGAATTCCCCACCTTTCCAGGGGTGGTGAGGCTCAGTCTTTGGGCAGGTGTAGCAGGCTCTGGCCGTTGGTCTTCAGGCTCCAGCCCTGGGCTCCGGCTGTGTGGCCAAAGACCCCAGGCTCTGGCCGTGCAGCTTTGGGCTCCATCCCCCAGCCATGGCCCTTTAGCTGTGGCTACAAGGCATCAGGCTGTGGGCCCCAACTATCTCCCCCAGCATCCCCGTCCCAATCACCTCTGGATCCTCCTATCTCCCCAAACTTACTTGCTCAGCCCCAGCTCAATTTGTCCCCAGGTTTGTTGGGGATGAGTAAGTGATGCTGTGAAAAGTGATATTGTATGTTTGTTAATATCACGTTTAACATTAGACTTATTAGCTAGCAATAAATAAATTACCCTGATTTGGACCTGTATATTTGTTTTTTCTAAAGTTAATTAAGTATTTTAGGAAAACATTTGAGAGCGGCCACCAGCAAGAGTTGTTGGTCGCACTCTGAGGCCACCAAAAAGTTTTTCCTGAGAACCCCTGAACTAGATGATCATAGATTCATAGACTCTAAGACTGTAAGGGGCCTCGAGAGGTCATCGAGTCCAGTCCCCTGCCCTCATGGCAGGACCAAATACTGTCTAGACCATCCCTGATAGACATGTATCTAACCTACTCTTAAATATCTCCAGAGATGGAGATTCCACAACCTCCCTAGGCAATTTATTCCAGTGTTTAACTACCCTGACAGTTAGGAACTCATGATGGTCCCTTCTGGCCTTAAAGTCTATGAGACCACACACATCAGTAATTGTAAACATATCAAGCAGATGTGTTTCTAATGGGGTCCCATGGGGATCCGTTCTTGGCTCTATGCTCTTTAACATTTTTATCAGAGGCCTGGAGGAAAACAAAAAATCACCACTGAAGTTTGCAGATGACACAACAATTGGGGGAGTAGTAAATAATGAAGAGGACAGGTCAGAACAATCTGGATCTGATGGTCAACTGGTTGCAAGGTAATAGTAGGCATTTTAATATAGCTAAATGTAAATCTATACATTTAGGAACAAAGAATGTAGTTCATACTATTGGATGGGAGACTCTATCCTTCAAAGCAGTGACTCTGAAAAAGATGTGGAAGTTACGGTGGATAACCAAATGACCATGAGTTCCCGGTGCAATACTGCGATGAAAAGCCCTAATGAAATCCTAGGATGTATAAGTATGGGAATCATGAGTAGGAGTAGAGAGGTTATTTTACCTCTCTATTTGGCACTGGTGAGGCTGCTGCTGCTGGAATAAAATGTCCAGTTCTGGTGTCCACAGTTCAAGAAGGATGTTGATAAATTGGAGAAGGTTCAGAGAAGAGCCACAAATTATTAAAGGATTAGAAAACATGCCTTACAGTGATAAATTCAAAGAGCTCAATTTGTTCTAGCTTAGCAAAGATAAGGCTTAGAAGTGACTTGATCAGTCTATAAGTACATGCGCAGGAACAAAGGTTTGATAATGGGATTTTCAGTTGAGCGGACAAAGATATAACAAGATCTAATGGCTGGAAGCTGAAGCTAAACAAACTCAGACTGGAAATAAGGAGTAACTTCTTAACAATGAGGGTAATTAACCATTGGAAGAACGTACCAAGGGCCATATGCTGGAGTCTCTATCATTAGCAATCTTTAAATTGATTCAATTTTTGTTAAAGATATGCTCTGTTTCCAGGGCCTGTTATACAAGAGGTCAGACTAGATGATCACAATGATCCCTTCTGGCCTTGGAATCGATGAAGCAGTTAGTGGGAGAGCAGAATGGGACAGGAAAACATCTCAGGCCATAGGGCAGGGAGACAGCAGCTTATTTCTTTCTCAGATTCTTCTAATTTACTGAAATGAACTTTTTCACTTTGGTAGGTGTTGTGAGAGTGAGAGTAAAATGTGTCCGTGGACATTCTAAGTTTTGCAGCATAAAATGATGGTCATAAACATATGAAGCTTATGGAGGAGTTGTTGTTTTTAACAGCGTTGAAATTTGTCCTCTAATTCAGTCTATAGTAGTACAGTGTGAAAAGATTCCAGTGCAGTATCCATTAAATTCTAGCTATCTTTAGATCTTTCTGCTTTTCAGATTTTATTCCTCATTATCACTGTGCCACACATTAAAAGCATAGTTCTGGGGTCTGGAAATGTAACACCTTTTTTTGTAGGGCATTCTTACCACAATTAATTTGTATAAACTCTTCAGGAGTAAGAATCTGTCATGGTCTAATTCCCCACTCTGAACCTTAGCGTTCAAAAGATGGGGTACCAGCATGAATTCCTCTAAGCTCAATTACCAACTTAGAACCTGTAGTGCTGCCACCAACCAGGAATTCCAGTGCCTGGTACACTCTGGTCCCCCCAAAACCTTGCCCGGGGATCCCCAAGACCCAGTCCCTCTGGATCTTAACACAAGGAAAGTAAACCCTTTCCCACACCGTTGCCTCTCCCAGGCTTCCCCTCCCTGGGTTACCCTGGAAGATCACTATGATTCAAACTCCTTGAATCTCAAAACAGAGAGGAAAATCCACCTTCCCCCCTCCTTCTCTCTCCCCCTCCCAAACTCTCCCTGAGAGAGAAAGTAATCCTAACACAGAGAGAAAATTAACCTCTCTCTCCTGCTTCCCTCCTTTCTCCCCACTAATTCCCTGGTGGATCCAGCCCCAGCCCCCTGGGATCTCACCAGAATAAAAAAACAACCAGGTTCTTAAACAAGAAAAGCTTTTAATTAAAGAAAGAAAAAACAGTAAAAATTATCTTTGTAAATTTAAGATGGAATATGTTACAGGTTCTTTCAGCTTTAGACACTGGGAATACCCTCCCAGCCTAAGTATACAAGTACAAATTAAAATCCTTTTAGCAAAATACACATTTGAACTCCTTCCAGCCAAATACACATTTGCAAATAAAGAAAACAAATATAAGCCTAACTCGCCTTATCTACCTAGTACTTACTATTCTGGACATATAAGAGACTGTATCAGAGAGATTGGAGAGAAACCTGGTTGCATGTCTGGTCACTCTCAGAACCCAGAGAGAACAACCATCAAAATCTAACAGCACACACAAAAACTTCCCTCCCTCAAGATTTGAAAGTATCCTGTCCCCTGATTGGTCCTCTGGTCAGGTGACAGCCAGGCTCACTGATCTTGTTAACCCTTTACATGCAAAAGAGATATGAAGTACTTTTGTTCTATTAACTCTTACTTATCTGTTTATGACAGAATCTCTGTAAAGCATGCTGAAAAATAACTTTCTATTTTCTTTGGTTTCCATTTGCTCATGAGCTAAAATAATTCTTACATTTTGTATTTTGCTTTTGTATTTTGCAGTGATTCCACACCGTTGAGCAGAGCTTGATTTTTGCTTCCAAATTTCATCAGAAATGACATTGCACCCCCAAACTGAACCTTCTAAACATCCCTGCAGTGAGCAAGTCACTTTGATCCCCCTCCACCAGGTTCAAAATGCTCTTTGCAATGTCAAACCTCTTATTGAATGCATCTAGCTCCTTGTTACCACTTTTTAAAAAATAGTCTGAGTAGCTGCTGAAGTAACCTCTCAGCTATTGCGACTGTCACTAAGGAATGAGAGTGAGTTGTCAGCTTCCTATTTCCTTATGTCCAGAGGAACATAGCAAAGGAAATATTTTAAGCTAGTTGTGCCAGTTCACTTGCTGGATGAGTCCACTAACAGAGAAGCTCCTCTTTGAGGGGGTTAATTCAGGAGACTTTGCCATTTTGATACTTAAGTTCCCC
This sequence comes from Gopherus evgoodei, assembly GCF_007399415.2. Taxonomy (NCBI): domain Eukaryota; kingdom Metazoa; phylum Chordata; order Testudines; family Testudinidae; genus Gopherus; species Gopherus evgoodei. Next base: position 90,406,484 of record NC_044326.1, on the reverse strand, counting down.
AACAGACCTTCTGTCCTCCTGATTCATGCATGAGCCCTCCCCACACCTTCCTACCTTTGCAAACACTTGGGGCATGAAATCACAAAGTAATGTTCTCAACTCTGACCAAACAGAAAGTTTTGGAATGGAGAAAATGTTGTTTGATAAAAAGAGCTCTTAACAAATGAAAATCATGAGGTAAATAGGACTCTAGTTGGAAGGCCTAGCAAATTCTTGATATCCAGCACTGAATACAGTACGTCACTGCAGGGAAAAAAGACTGATACCATTCTTTTTTGTCAGAATGAAAACATAATTAACAGTAATGCTTATATAGCACTGTGAATATCTACAATGATGTGTGCTGTGGATTTATAAGGTTAACTGATATGCGCAGTGTTACAGCACTATGGTTCATGGTCAGATAATGAACCGAGGAGTCATGACAGACCTAATACTAATCCTAGTTTTTCTACTAATGGCTGGGTGTCCTGGTCAATTTACTTTATCTTTTTATCTCAGCCTCTCCATGTATAATCTAGATATAAGAAGTATTTAGCTGCCTCACAGGCATGTGAAGAAAACTAATTAAACACAGGAGTGTTTTAAAGGTCATAGATTTATAATTAATCATTTATAATGGCATCGTAATTTATTATTTTTGACCATTGGTTTTGCTTCACAACAATTCAGTCAATCTTCAAATGTTTCTGCTTCAAATCTTCTGTAATTACTTACCAATCTTTTGTAGTAATAATGTTCCTGAGTTTGCACCTGATCTGTAAACACACATAGAAGTAATTTTACTTACCTAGGTAGGTCCATTGTTAGATCATCACTTTCCTCTATTTTAAATTTTCTGTAAGACAGTGCTAAAATGTTACCCTGGCATATCGTATATCAGTAGTTTAGACTTCTCAGAAGTCTGAAATCCAACTTTTATCTGTGGATCTACTTAGCACAAGAAAGGAGAGGGCTTCCAGTAGCTGTTGGGTTCCCTGGTTTAGTTTTTGGCTGGACCACTGATAGTTATGTAGCTCAGTTTCTGATATTGTGAACCATGGTAAAACTGATTATCAGAAGTAAATATGTTGGAATCATAATAAAAGTTTTATGTTATGTCTCATGTTATTTATTATTTGTATTATGGTAGTGCCTAGGAGTCAATCAAAAATAGGAATCCATTGTGCTAGGTAGCGTCAGAGCCATCCCTTGGGTACAGCGAATTGGGGCGACTGCTCCGGGTACCGTGCTTTGGGGGCCCCATGCTTCTGTGCGTATCTGTCAGGCGCTGACTTTTCAAACTGCCAGGAGATGCTCGACCCCTGGCTCTGTCCCAGGCCCAGCCTCCACTCCACTCCTTCCCCAAAGGCCCCACCCCACCTCTTTCCACCTCTGCTCCACCCACGCCTCACCAAGGTCCACCGCCTCCCATGAGCGCGTGGTGTCCCTGATCCTACCCCCTCCCTCCCAACCTCCCTGAACACTGCGAAACAGCTGTTCGTGGTGGGCAGGAGATGGCGGGAGGGAGAGAGGGGGAGGTGCTGATGCTTGGGGCCGCTGGCAGTCGGGAACTGCCAGGGGGGCTGGGTGGGAGCTGATGTGAGGGCTGCCAGTGGGTGCTCAGCACCCACCATTTTTTTCCCCATGGGTGCTCCAGCAGTGGACCACCCACAGAGGTTGGCGCCTATAGGCAGGCTCGGGGGGGGGTTAGGGGTGTCTGGGGGGCCAGACTGGCCTGGGGGGGTGGAATCAGGGGTACCAGGGATGGCCCTGGGTAGTGTATAGACAGAGTAGCAGAAAGTCTCTGCCCCGCAGAATTTGCAATCTAAACAATTAATGATGAGCCATGAGTAATTAGTATTGAGTAATGTATTAATATAGGACAACTGTGTGTTCATCACATTTTAATTGGTGAACAAATATTTTAGAAGGACTGTATGGAAGAAGGGACATTTGGTAATCCAACAAAGAATAATTGCCAAGTTCCAGTCTGCTCTTTCTTTAACACAAGAAATTCTATTCTCCTCACAGAACAATTACTGTACCTTTCAGTTTCCACTCAGTGGTAAATACCTGGAAGCTGTGCTTAAAATGACTTGTCTACCACCCATCATTTACATTTCATGTTTTCCATGTTCACTAGACTAGAAGGGACCCATTATGCACAAGTTCACTAGCTCATTTTACACTTCCCTGTCCAAAAAGAGACAGAATCAGGCCAGATAAATATTGCTGGGCCCATCAACCAATTTATGCTTGTAGAAAGAAATTATTTTCGATCACTCTGGCTCTTTGGGAAAGGCGGAGGCAACACTTTACCTCCGCTGGCGTTAGCACCAGAAAAAAAAGGTTGTTCTTTGGAGTGTATAATGTGGAAAGATAAGGTATTTCCTACCTGACGAGTGCAGTCCATATTAGATAGGGGAAGTGAACCGGCACTGAAACTGTTCCTCAGACTGCTTCTCTCTAAATAGGTTGTGTTTGAGGACCACAGCTAACATTGATTTATCTGTTTGTTTTAATTTGTGAGAAGAACAGTCCTCAGGAAAATGAGGAACTAAAAGCATGGATGTGAGTCAGACACAGGGCCTGATCACGTGCCATTGAGGTCAGTGGGAGCCTTTGTCTTCAGTGAGCACAGCAGGATCATGACCAATGTGCACATGGTTTTGCCAGTGCCCCTCCTTTTTAATCTCTAAATAATTCAGCCCCAGACCTGTCCTGAATAGTCAGAGATGCAAATACTATGAGATAGCTAAATTAGACTACAGTATATAGGATATTTTTCAGGTTTTATGATACCATGAGTTACTCTCTATTTTAAAAGAATTAATTATATTTCAGTGCACAGGAGTATTCCTGGAAAGTTTCACAATGGGGAACTCTGAGCAGTATGTAACTCCACGTGTGGTAAAAATAGAGCCTTTTAACTCAGGTAAATGATACCCCAGGGTTTCTTGTGCATGAATGCTTGTGTATGTGTGTGTGAATTATATAAACTATTTGTCAATGCACAGGTTCACTTGTAGTCACTTGAGCCAGAACTGATTACACTAGCACTTAGTGGTGTAAGTCTCAGAAATGATGAATGAGACATTTACTTTAGTAATACAGCAATCACATGGACTATACAGGGACTAGGTTTAGTGATAAATGATGCAAACAGCAAAATATTCCTATGTTCTAACGAAAACAATTTTGGATATATTTTTTTTAAGTTTACAAAATAGGGGCAAATACTCAGTGTGCAATGTGTGATGGTTAATTTCTCTATTTCCCTTCGTGTTAATCAGCCATGTGCCCTATGACAGATAGCTCCAATGGCTGGTGATGGGACACTAGACAGGAAGGGCTCTAAGTTACTACAGAGGGGCTTACCCACATGCACACCGTCTAACTGATAACCATATTTGGGGTCAGGAAGGAATTTTCCCCCAGGGCAGATTGGCAGAGAGCCTGGGGCGTTTTTGCCTTCCTCTGCAGAATTGGGCACAGGTCACTTGCAGGTTATACCAGTGTAAATGGTGGATTCATTATTTGAGGACTTTAGTAACTCAGCCAGGGATTAGGGCTTTATTACTGGAGTGGGTAGCTGAGTTGTGGCTTGCAATGTGCAGGAGGTCAGACTGAAGATCATGATGGTCCCTTCTGACCTGAAAGTCTATGACTCTATGAGATATTTCAACCACATGTAATATCTTTGGGATCTTTTGGTATTAAGTGTATGAATGGTTTACGTATTACTGCAGGCAGGATTGTATGCAGCTCTGGGGGAGAGGAGGTTGCCACAGCTCTGACAGAAACTAAAAACAGTAGATTAATCACTTTAGGCTGTAAACACCTCCAAAGGTACCATCTTCTGGGGACACGTACAGATATTGGTTCAAACTAGATTTTCCAGAGACCACCAAATAACTTTTTATGTGAAAAAGCTGGGGTTTAAACTGACTCAGGGCCTTCTTTCTGATCCAGCAAGTGGACAAGATCTTCTGTCCAAAGTCCCCAACCCTTGTGGCAGGGTTGGAAAGATGTTGGCCTACAAGGGCCCCAAAAAACTGATGGGTGGCCTCTGGTAAGCTTTTAGCATGTGCATACGAACTTTTATTGGTTTTATGTATTTTCTCTGCAATGCATTTACCTTAAGAAAAAATGTGCTGGCTTAGAAAGAGTTATGTGGTAACGGGTAACTGCTGGCAATACACTGATCAGAAAGAAAGCAAAGCACAGGCTTGCTGGGGATATCAGGAAAGTGCAGAGGAACTGCAAGCCAAAGCTCCCAGTCTGAAGGGAGTGAGAGTGGAGAGTCTCCGTCCCAAGAAAAGTGACGTTTGGAAAGCCTAAAACCTTAAGTGGGTTCCCTCAAGAAACCATGGAAGGGGATCAAAGGTGCGGTTAACCTTGAAACAGTGACATGGCCTATATATCAACACCAAAATGCAGAATAATGCTAATTTCCAATGACAATAAGATCTTTTACTGAAAAAAGGTTTCAGGTGGACAAAGACAGGGTGAAATCCTGGCCCCATTGAAACCAACCGAAGTTTTGCCTTTGACTTCAATGGGGCCAGGATTTCACCCTGACTCTTCAAATGTATTATTCCGTTTCCAACCTAAAACACTGATCCCACTCCCTTACATCCTCTCATGCAGCGCACCACAATTACTTCATTTCAAGCTTATCCTCTAAAGAATTTTCTATTGGTGGTGATACCCTCGCCCCATTTCTATTATTCCTCCTCACACTTCCTCTTATGGTAGATTTCCTTATAATTGAATTGGGTTTGAACTAATTGTAAATTTACTTTAAACAGCTACTTTAACAGAGGATGAGATTCTTTGGATAGACTTTAAATAGAAATCTATGGCAGGGATACTGTTCTCTATTAGATTTCTTTGTCAGCTGATCTAAACCAAAGGCTGGTCCTGAGTCCCTCCCCAGCCTTTCATCCCTGTTACCTTTCCTCACGGGATTTGCTGCCATGAATCTTTTCTTCTATATGTACTTGTGGCTGTGGTCCTCTTCCTCTGGCTGGGGGTGTAAATGTCTTACCTTGCTTCTCTTGAGCAATGCCTAAAGAGGTAGAGATGGGCAGAGCCATCAAAGAAGGTAGGAAGGCACAGAATGATGGGTGACTTCAGATTGGATGGACCTGAGAATGGAGGAAAGAAAAATTATTTTTGGGGAGGATGAATATTTTTCTTAGTGGAAAAGAGCAAGTTCCCTTTAAGCCAGTTCTGGACCGGAGGTGGAGTTTTAGTGAGGGGAAATTAGTGAGGCCAAGAATGAGAATGTGTGTGTTTGCATGCGTTTCCATAAAATTAATTTTTCTGATGTGCAAAGTGCTCTCATTTAAAACCCCTGTCAGAGATTTAGTATACTCATTTTGCACCTTACTTACCCTTATCTCTGTCTTTCACATTTTTTCCTGTAGTTAATTTCCTTTCCTTCAGCTCTAACCTCCTTTGATTAAATCAGATCCAACTTTGAGTCAAACAAATTATGTTTTGTCCCCAGTCCAGCAACCTGATCTACCCACGCAGAGTCCCTCTGAAATCACTGGTGTTCTGCAAGGGTGCAGGGGCCTGCCTGCATGGATCAAATTGCAGGATCTGGACCTCAGACTATAAAGTTTGAATGCTTGCTAGAATTAAACTTTGGAAATGATCCCTACTTCAGTTCAGTGATGTCTCATAAGCAGTAATGGCTATTGGAGATATTGGAGAGGTTTGGGGGGAGGGGAGAAAACAAATAGACAAACAACCCTGCTTCTAATATCACTAAGACCCACAGTGAGATCAGCTGTTACAAATTTTGCTAGAAGTCCATCTTCCTAGTTTTTCTGCTTTCTTTTAGGACAATGAGAATGAGGAAGGCTGCTTAAAATCACAAATTAGAGGCTAAAATGTAAATGATTTGAAGAAGAAAACAATACTTTGAGCAGTGTAGGAAAACTCTATGGGGAGCTGTGCTTGAAATTCCACCCTTAAATATAAATAAGGAAAAAATGATGCTCAATATAAATCATTGCTTTACCATCAGGATAAACAGCTGCAATAACAAATAAAATAACTTGCAAATTCTCAAAAGATAAAACCTAGAAAAAAATTCCAGCTGCAGCAGGCAGGCACATGCTTGAAGAATGGGCTTGTACTTCTACTCCCAGTGCTTTGGTCACAGTCTGGGAGGGCTAGCGAGAGGCAGCCTCAGCTCCACCAGCAGCTGCTGCTCTTTATTTAATTCTAGGAATGTGACTCATGATGCAAACTATTCCAGTTATTTATGTTAGACATTTTTTATTGTTTTTGAAAATGGAAAAAACAAACAATTTTGACTAAAATATTTCACAGAAAGAATTGTGAAAAAATCATAAAATGAAATAAGACTGCCACAGGGTTCACTCGCTGCTCGAATTGTAAATCCAAGGTGAAACTAAAGCTCATTCAGTATTTGCCCTTCATTTTATTGAAACAAAATCAGTAGTAAGAAGAGATCCTCTATTCTGAACAGGCAAGGGAGGGAGCATTCTGTACTAACTGATAATTTTGGTGTTATGATCTCTTTTCAAATCTACGAATTGCTGTTGTTGCATGTTTGAATTCACTAACAATTTGAGATTGTCAAATAACAGGATCAAATGGAATTGTTTAATCAAAGATTATCAATCAGAGATTAGTACAGCACTATACAGAAAAAAATAGATACGTTATCTTTGGTGTGAAGTAAAGCACTGTCTTCTCTGCAACTGGTGGAATGCTAGCAGTGTGCAATCCCCACCTGGTTTCCAAACCTCTGTCCTTTAATGGGGTGTGAGGCAAAGAACCCCCTTTTTGGAAGGAAAAACAACTCTCTGTGATTAATGTCACCATGAGTTATGTTTTAACATTTTTGTATTACCTCATTACTTATGGAATTTCCTTTATTATTTCTTTAGGTTACATGACTCATAAGTTAGAGGGAATTCTAACTGCTCATTATTACTGATAGCCAGTACAACCGGCAGTTCCCACTGAGTTAAAAACACCATTTAATGGATTTCCTATTTTATTTCAGAAAACATCTGTAATATCAATTATTCATCAATCACCCACTCCTGCTTATACTTCTGTAGTTTGGGAAGGTCTCTTTCATGGACATCTGTTTTCCCACAGTCATGGAAATGCCAGCCATAATGAAATACAGTCCTATACTCAACCATATGAAATTCCTAAATATAGGTCACTGACTGGTTATAAACCAACAGTCTAGCCTTACTAGTCAAACATGCTCTTTGCTAATGCCATAAAGATTTTGGGAGAATAGTTAATATTGAATGAATTTAATATACAAAGAGGAAAAGAGAATTAAAAGGGTTAATATTTACTAACAGGAACTAACACCATACATTTGCATGAGTATATTTATCACAATGTATTTGGACCATTTCTAGGACTCATCTATTAGGTATGCGGCAGTTGCTAGTGATCCGTAGAAACAGAGTGGATATCAGCCCCCTGTAGGCTCAAGGGACCATGATGCCCTGGTAAACACTGACTGGTGTAAAACAGTACTTACTACTTTTTAGTCCCACTGCCCACAACTGTATTCTTTTAACTATCTTTTCTAGTATTAATTTTTGCTCATAAACGTATTGTAAAAGAGAAAGAAAGACTCATGATGAGGCGTTCAGTCAAATTTTGGGCTCAGATTAATGGTTTAAATGGAGATGTTCTTAATTTTTGAACCATTCAAACTCTAGTTAACACATCTTATAAAATAACTCAAATATATACAGCCAGATCTTAGCTTTGGCTATGCTAGTTCCATACCACCTCTTGTGTAGGGATAACAGTGGGGGTGCTCTGGGAGTAGAAGCGTAGTGCACTCTGATTACTGGTTTGTACAACAGTCCTAAAAAAAGCCAGAATAAAAGACCAGACTTGAGGTTGCTCTAAGTTATGCCAGGGCAGCCATGGAAATGAGGATAGAACAAACAAGCCTTACAGACAACTCCCCTCCACTCCTAACCGGCTTTCTTGCCTGCCTTGAGCAGACCTCTCGTGCCACTGATTATCTGGTACATAATCTCTATTAGTAGGCTTTTTAAACTATGGGCCAGATAGACTCATAGACTCATAGACTCTAGGACTGGAAGGGACCTCGAGAGGTCATCGAGTCCAGTCCCCTGCCCTCATGGCAGGACCAAATACTGTCTAGACCATCCCTGATAGACATTTATCTAACCTACTCTTAAATATCTCCAGCGATGGAGATTCCACAACTTCCCTAGGCAATCTATTCCAGTGTTTAACTACCCTGACAGTTAGGAACTTTTTCCTAATGTCCAATCTAAATCTCCCTTGCTGCAGTTTAAGTCCATTGCTTCTTGTTCTACCATTGGAGGCCAAGGTGAACAAGTTTTCTCCCTCCTCCTGATGACACCCTTTTAGATACCTGAAAACTGCTATCAGGTCCCCTCTCAGTCTTCTCTTTTCCAAACTAAACAAACCCAATTCCTTCAGCCTTCCTTCATAGGTCATGTTCTCAAGACCTTTAATCATTCTTGTTGCTCTTCTCTGGACCCTCTCCAATTTCTCCACATCTTTCTTGAAATGCGGTGCCCAGAACTGGACACAATACTCCAGTTGAGGCCTAACCAGCGCAGAGTAAAGCGGAAGAATGACTTCTCGTGTCTTGTTTACAACACACCTGTTAATGCATCCCAGAATCATGTTTGCTTTTTTTGCAACAGTATCACACTGTTCACTCATATTAAGCTTGTGGTCCACTATGACCCCTAGATCTCTTTCTGCCATACTCCTTCCTAGACAGTCTCTTCCCATTCTGTATGTGTGAAACTGATTGTTCCTTCCTAAGTGGAGCACTTTGCATTTATCTTTATTGAACTTCATCCTGTTTACCTCAGACCATTTCTCCAATTTGTCCAGATCATTTTGAATTTTGACCCTGTCCTCCAGAGCAGTTGCAATCCCTCCCAGTTTGGTATCGTCCGCAAACTTAATAAGCGTACTTTCTATGCCAACATCTAAATCGTTGATGAAGATATTGAACAGAACCGGTCCGAAAACAGACCCCTGCGGAACCCCACTTGTTATACCTTTCCAGCAGGATTGGGAGCCATTAACAACTACTCTCTGAGTACGGTTATCCAGCCTGTTATGCACCCACCTTATAGTAGCCCCATCTAAATTGTACTTTCCTAGCTTATCTATAAGAATATCATGCGAAACTATCAAATGCCTTACTAAAGTCTAGGTATATCACATCCACCGCTTCTCCCTTATCCACAAGGCTCGTTATCCTATCAAAGAACGCTATCAGATTAGTTTGACATGATTTGTTCTTTACAAACCCATGCTGGCTATTCCCTATCACCTTACCACCTTCCAAGTGTTTGCAGATGATTTCTTTGATTACCTGCTCCATTATCTTCCCTGGCACAGAAGTTAAACTAACTGGTCTGTAGTTTCCTGGGTTGTTTTTATTTCCCTTTTTATAGATGGGCACTATATTTGCCCCCTTCCAGTCTTCTGGAATCTCCCCCGTCTCCCATGATTTCCGAAAGATAATAGCTAGAGGCTCAGATACCTCCTCTATTAACTCCTTGAGTATTCTAGGATGCATTTCATCAGGCCCTGGTGACTTGCAGGCATCTAACTTTTCTAAGTGATTTTTTACTTGCTCTTTCCTTATTTTCTCTTCTAAACCTACCCTCTTCCCGTAAGCATTCACTATACTAGACATTCCTTCAGACTTCTCAGTGAAGACCGAAACAAAGAAGTCATTAAGCATCTCTGCCATTTCCAAGTCTCCCGTTACTGTTACCCCCTCCTCATTGAGCAGTGGGCCTACCCTGTCCTTAGTCTTCCTCTTGCTTCTAATGTATTGATAAAAAGTCTTCTTGTTTCCCTTTATTCCCATAGCTAGTTTGAGTTCATTTTGTGCCTTTGCTTTTCTAATCTTGCCTCTGCATTCCTGTGTTATTTGCCTATATTCATCCTTCGTGATCTGACCTAGTTTCCATTTTTTATATGACACCTTTTTATTTTGTAGGTCACGCAAGATCTCAAGGGTAAGCCAAGGTGGTCTTTTGCCACATTTTCTATCTTTCCTAACCATCGGAATAACTTGCTTCTGGGCCCTTAATAGCGTGCCTTTGAAAAACTGCCAACTTTCCTCAGTTGTTTTTCCCCTCAGTCTTAATTCCCATGGGACCTTGCCTATCAGCTCTCTGAGCTTACCAAAATCCGCCTTCCTGAAATCCATTGTCTCTATTCTGCTGTACTCCTTTCTACCCTTCCTTAGAATTGCAAATTCTATGATATCATGATCACTTTCACCCAAGCTTCCTTCTACTTTTAAATTCTCAACAAGTTCCTCCCTATTGGTTAAAATCAAGTCTAGAACAGCTTCCCCCCTAGTAGCTTTTTCAACTTTCTGAAATAAAAAGTTGTCTGCAATGCAGTCCAGGAACTTATTGGATAGTCTGTGCCCCGCGGTGTTATTTTCCCAACATATATCTGGATAGTTGAAGTCCCCCATCACCACCAAATCTTGGGCTTTGGATGATTTTGTTAGTTGTTTGAAAAAAGCCTCATCCACCTCTTCCGCCTGATTAGGTGGCCTGCAGTAGACTCCCAGCACGACATCACCTGTGTTTTTTACCCCTTTTAGCCTAACCCAGAGACTCTCCACCCTTCCGTCTCCTATGTCCATCTCCACCTCAGTCCAAGTGTGTACATTTTTAATATATAAGGCAACACCTCCTCCCTTTTTCCCCCGTCTATCCTTCCTGAGCAAACTATACCCATCCACACCAACATTCCAGTCGTGTGTATTATCCCACCAAGTTTCAGTAATGCCAATAATGTCATAGTTGTATTTATTTATTAGCACTTCCAGTTCTTCCTGCTTATTACCCATACTTCTTGCATTTGTATAAAGGCATCTAAGATACTGGTTTGATCTTGCCTCCCAGCTTTGCCCTGACCCTCCTTCCTCTCTGCTATTATAGCCCGTGCTCCCTCCTGTTTCCAACCCATCTCCCAGGTCTTGTTCCCCACTTACCTGTGGGCTTTGCTCACCTGTCCCCATCGAACCTAGTTTAAAGCCCTCCTTACTAGGTTAGCCAGTCTGTGCGCAAATAAGGCCTTTCCCCGCTTCGAAAGGTGAACGCCATCTGTTCCTAGCAGTCCTTCCTCAAATAGCATCCCGTGGTCGAGGAAGCCAAAGCCCTCCTGGCGACACCATCTTCGCAGCCAGGCATTCACCTCCACGATGCATCTGTTTCTGCCCGGACCCCTACCTTCAACAGGAAGAATCGAAGAGAATACCACCTGCGCTCCAAACTCCTTAACCCGTACTCCCAGAGCCCTGTAGTCACTCTTGATCTGCTCAGCATCACACCTCGCAGTATCATTTGTGCCCACATGGATGAGTAGCATGGGATAGTAGTCAGAAGGCTGGATAATCCTCGACAAAGCCTCTGTAACATCTCGGATACGGGCCCCTGGCAGGCAGCATACCTCCCGGGATGAACGGTCAGGGCGACAGATGGGTGTCTCCGTCCCCCTCAGCAGAGAGTCTCCAACCACCACTACCCTACGTTTCTTATCAGTGGTGGCAGCAGACCTCCCAGCCTTAGGGGTACGAGGCTTCACCCCCTTAACTGTTGGGGGTGATTTCTTCTCTCCTGTATCAAGAAGAGCATAACAGTTATCTTTTACCACAACAGGAGGGTTCGCAGCAGCGGTGGAGCACTGCCTGCTGCTAGAAGTAACCAGCTGGCTGTGTCCACCCTGAGCCTCCTCCTCCACTGGAGTGTCGGTAGTCCTGTCAACTGGGACAGCACCATCAGCTGTCTCCACATGGATACTGTCCAGGAATTGCTCATGGACATAGATGTTCCTCAGCCTGGCCACCTCCTCCTGTAGCTCTCCCACCTGCTGCCTGAGAGATTCCACCAGTAGGCACCTTTCACATTGGATGCCACCCCCAGCCTGGATATCAGTAAGTGGAAATTGCAAATTACAGTCTTTGCAAGCCCACACCAGAATCTGGGTAAAAGCATCCATGCTTTGGTGATCTGTCTGGCTACAGGCACAGGTGGAGGAGACAGAAGCAGTGCTGGCACAGGTGTTGCGGGTCCTCCTCACCATTGTAAGCCTCCCTCTGTCAAACACTCTCAAATTCCTGTCTACAGCTCCCTATTCGCTCCTCTCTGCTGTAAACAGAAAGGTTTTCGATGTGGCTCAGGTTATGGGTTCAGGGGACCAATGGGTCACAGATGAGACTGACAAGGGACCCCCCCCCTTCCTAACTCCCTTGCAAAACTCCCTGTTAGCAGCTCCTGGTCGCTAAGCTCCCTGGTCGCTTGTGCACAGCTTTATAAAGCCCTGGCCTGAGTGAATGCCCCGCCCACTGGTTAAGGTTCATAGAGAAGTCAATAGAGCCACACTGATTTTCACCAGCTGAGGATCAGTCCCAATATCTTGTTAAAAAAAAAATTCAGCCCATCCTTTCCAGTTACAAATAAGTAGGGTGACCATATTTCCCTATGCTGAATATGGGACACTGGTAAAATTACTCGTATGCAAGTGAGTTCAATGGCAATCAATCAGAGCTACGCAATATGTTCAAATTAACGTGAAGTTGACTGAGCTCCTGTTAAAAAGAAATACTGTGTAGCTAGATTCTTTTTATTTACCTTTTTATCTTTAAGGCTTTAGGGTTCACATGGGGAGAGGTGACACACACACACTCCCATACATCTCTCTCACACAGAGGAGGTGATCAACCAACCTAACCCTCCTTGCCCGGTGCTCTCTGCCCTCCATTCCTGGGGGGGCCCCCAGGATAGACCAGCCTCTCCTGGTACCTGGTGCTGCACCTTCCTGAGGCAACACATGGGGGGAACGCAAGGTCTTCCCTCCCCTCCCCTCCCCTCCCGATTTCTGCCAGGGTTCACACCAGAATGTGGCCAGCAGCAGCCTTTGGCACTGTACAGGAGGGAAGGGACAGGAGCTGTTTCTAGCTGCGAGGTGGGATGACTTGGCCTGGATCTTTGCAGAGGTCAGCTCTCTCCCCTCCTCTCCCCCATTCCTCTGACTAAAAGCAACTTGTCCCTTTCTGCCTGCACAATGTTTAAAGGCAGCTAACACCTCCAGGCTGCTGCCAGCCACTTCCTGTTCTCCGGCTACAGCGCAGGCAGGTAGGGGTTAAGCCCTAAGGATGCCTTGTGCACCAGGGCCCAGGGAACCTGACTGCAGGGGCTTCAGCGAACTGGGCCAGAGAGGTGGCTCAGCAGGGGAGGGTGTCTAAGGGATGGAGCAGCCCCTAGCTCTCTGGGGACAGGACCCTGGGTGGAGGTTGGTGAAGAGGGTGCTAAGCTCCTTCCTGGGAGGCTGCTGTGGAGCCTGCAGGGTCGGGGTGTGGACAGGCTGGAAATTGTTTCTCCCTCCCACCACTCCAGAGCTTAGCTGAGGGGCGGAGAGGCTTCCCCGTGCCAGCGCAGTGCAGGGCTTTGGCACATGCAGGGCTCGGTTCCTCCTGGCCAGCATCCGGGCTCCATGACTCTTGTGAGAGCTGCAACAAAAAATACTGTTTTGATTATATTTGTTTCAAGTACGTGACAAGTGGTTCAGAAAGTTCTATTAACTCACTGGAGGGAGCAACTGCTTAACCTATTAGCAAGGATCTTATTAAACATTAATAAAAAACCCACTATCATAAGTGTGACACTGGATTCATCTGTGTTGCCAGCAGTTGCTGTTCCGGCCAGGAAACAATGAGAGACTAGAAATTGATATTGTTTTTTCCTTTGTCCTGCTTAGCTGCTGGAAGCTATGTCTGAGTATTGTGACTGACATACACAGCTAACATTAGCTACCATAGATTTGAGATGCTCATCTGACAGTGATAATGAACAGGAAAAGTACTTCAAGATTGCTTACCCCCCTGCCGGTTTCATTTTTCTTGCTCAGGATTACTTTCATGCTTTTCCATCTGTTCCCCAACCTGCTCTGTCTTGCACAAAAATAGTAGTCAAAGGCCTAAAACAAAACATAAATGGAATCCTGCCCCAGTTAAACATCACAGCAATTCAAGACACATTGCCTTACTTTTATTAGTGCTCATTTCAGATAACTGAACCCTTCCGTTTTGCAACAGAGATGCCATAGTTAAGCTTACACCGAAATTTGCACATAAAGCAGGGGTTATATACATCTGTTCCATATGAATAATATTTGTATCCTCCCAAAATTTGCAGAACATACTTTGAGTACAGAATGAATTTTCTGAAAAACTTCAACTGAATCTGGAGTACCCATTTTGAAATAACCCCAAACATATTTGGTTTGGTTTTTGATGATGCTATCCATACTTCAGATTCCCTTGGAAAATAGATTCCTGATTTTTGAGATCTGAAAATGCTACTTTTTCCAGGTATTTTTTTAATTTGCCATGGTAGTGATGAAAGTTTCTTTCCACATCATGATCAAAAACATTTGAACAATTGATATGTCTAATCAAATAGATTTTAAAGCATCCCAGCTTTCACTTACACAGAAAAATTATTTATAGCCCTCATGGTGCTAAAAACTGACTTGACCTGAGTATGAACTAATGCAGTACTGTTTTTAGAGCTGGAAGGGACCTTGAGAGGTTATCTAGTCCAGTCCCCAGCTGCATTCATGGCAGGACTAAGTATTATCTAGACCATTCCTGACAGGTGTTTATCTAACCTGCTTTCAAAAATCTCCAATGATGGAGATTCCATAACCTCCCTAGGCAATTTATTCCAGTGCTTAACCATCCTGACATGCCCTTTCATCTGAATTTTTACTGATTATGTATTTTTAAACAGAAATCTAAACACCATGGATGAAATCCTAACTCCATCATAATCAATGCCCAAAGTCTCATTGTTTTCAATTAGGCTAGGATTTCCCCCCAAACTCCTACTTCATTCTTTCTCTGGGGCTAAACTAAATTTCCATTGGATGTTAATATTGTGTTTAGGTGAAATGGACTATGTTAAACTGAATATGATACCCCAGATATATCTGAAAATTAACAGTCTGGAGAGAGACATTGCAACAAGTGAAGAATATTGTGAAACGGGTATGAAAGCCTGATCCCCAAAGGAATGAGAAAATACACATTCAATACTATGATTAGCAGCTAGCAAGGGATGTTAAGAGTAACAAGAAGGGTTTCTGCAGGTATGTTAGTGACAAGAAGGTGGTCAAGGAAAGTGTGGGCCGCTTACTGAATGGAGGAGGCAACCTAGTGACACAGGATGTGGAAAAAGCTAATGTACTCAATGCTTTTTTTTTTGCCTCTGTCTTCATGAACAAGGTCAGCTCCCAGACTACTACACTGGGCAGCATAGTATGGGGAGGAGACGACCAGCCCTCTGTGAAGAAAAAAGTGGTTTGGGACTATTTAAAAAAGCTGGATGAGCACAAGTCCATGGGGCCGGATGCGCTTCATCTGAGGGTGCTAAAGGAGTTGGCGGATGTGATTGCAGAGCCATTGGCCATTATCTCTTGGTGATCAGGGGAGGTCCTGGATGAATGGAAAAAGGAAAGGAGGAGGATCCGGGGAACTACAGACCAGTCAGCTTCACCTCAGTCCCTGGAAAAATCATGGAGCAGATCCTCAAGGAATCAATTTTGAAGCAGTTAGAGGAGAGGAAAGTGATCAGGAACAGTCAGCATGGATTCACCAAGGGCAAAGTCATTCCTGACTAACCTAATTACCTTCTATAATGAGATAAGTGGCTCTGTGGATGAGGGAAAAGCAGTGGACATGTTATTCCTTGACTTTAGCAAAGCTTTTGATATAGTCTCCCACAGTATTCTTGCCAGCAAGTTACAGCAGTATGGGCTGGATGAATCAACTATAAGCTGGATAGAAAGCTGCCTAGATCGTTGGGCTCAACGGGAAGTGATCAATGGCTCCATGTCTAGTTGGCAGCCAGTATCAAGCAGAGTGCCCCAAGAGTAGGTCTTGGGGCCGGTTTTGTTGAATATCTTCATTAATGATCTGGAGGATGGCGTGGACTGCACCCTCAGCAAGTTTGCAGATGACACTAAACTGGGAAGAGTAGTGGATACGCTGGAAGGTAGGGGTAGGATACGGAGGGACCTAGACAAATTGGAGGATTGGGCCAAAATAAATCTGATGAGGTTCAACAAGGACAAGTGCAGAGTCCTGCACTTAGGACGGAAGAATCCCATGCACTGCTACAGACTAGGGACCGAGTGCATGGGATTCTTCCTCCTAAGTGCAGGACTCTGCACTTGTCCTTGTTGAACCGCATCACATTTCTTTTAGCCCAATCCTCCAATTTGTCTAGGTCCCTCCGTATCTTATCCCTACCTTCCAGCGTATCTACTCCTCCTCCCAGTTTAGTGTCATCTGCAAACTTGCTGAGGATGCAGTCCACACCGTCCTCCAGATCATTAATGAAGATATTCAACAAAACAGACCCCAAGACCTACTCTTGGGGCCCTATGCTTGATACTGGCTGCCAACTAGACATGGAGCCATTGATCACTGCCTGTTGAGCCCAACGATCTAGCCAGCTTTCTATCCAGCTTATAGTTGATTCATCCAGCCCATACTGCTGTAAATTGCTGGCAAGAATATGTGGGAGACTATATCAAAAGCTGCAGAAAAGGACTTAGGAGTTACAATGGATGAGAAACTGGATATGAGTCAACAGTGTGCCCTTGTTGCCAAGAAGGCTAACAGCATTTTGTGCTGTGTAAGTAGGAGCATTGCCAGCAGATCAAAGGACATGATCATTCCCCTCTATTTGGCATTGGAGAGGCCTCATCTAGAGTACTGTGTCCGGTTTTGGGCCCCACACTACAAGAAGGATGTGGAAAAATTGGAATGAGTCCAGCAGAGGGCAACAAAAATGATTAGGGGGCTGAAGTACATGACTTATTAGGAGAGGTTGAGGGAACTGGAATTATTTAGTCTGCAGAAGAGAAGAATGAGGGGGGATTTGATAGCTGCTTTCAACTACCTGAATGGGGATTCTAAAGAGGATGGATCTAGACTGTTCTCAGTGGTACCAGATGACAGAACAAGGAGTAATGGTCTCGAGTTACAGTGGGGATATTAGGAAAAACTTTTTCACTAGGAGGGTGGTGAAGCACTGGAATGGGTTACCTAGGGAGGTGGTGGAATCTCCTTCTTAGAGGTTTTTAAGGTCAGGCTTGACAAAGCCCTGGCTGGGATGATTTAGTTGGGTTAGTCCTGCTTTGAGCAGAGGGTTGGACTAGATGACCTCCCGAGGTCCCTTCCAACCCTGATATTCTATGATTAGCTAAAAAATAAGGAAACAATCTAGTGAGGTAACCTAATCAGGAGAACACTCAAACATTTTG
This sequence comes from Gopherus evgoodei, assembly GCF_007399415.2. Taxonomy (NCBI): domain Eukaryota; kingdom Metazoa; phylum Chordata; order Testudines; family Testudinidae; genus Gopherus; species Gopherus evgoodei. Next base: position 90,389,099 of record NC_044326.1, on the reverse strand, counting down.
CAAAAGGGTTATTAATGACAATTCAAACATGCACGTTTAATGCTCAGTCATTTTGACTATTTCCTTCTTGTCAGTTCCCGAAGATTCTTCAAGCTTAACTTAAGCCATGTTACTTTTGCCTTCTGTTAAAAATGCCATCCCCATGCCCCAACATACACTTCTGGATTCCTCACCGAGAATAAAATGTATTAAATCCCATTGGACAAGGTAATAATAGTTTCAATAGATATCAATGGCCTTGGCACCAGCCTCAATTTTGTGAAAAGATTATTGGCACCATGACACTGATGAGAAAAATCTCAGTAGGAATTATGTGCTAAAAAATTGGTGTAAGAGCTGGCAGTGATAGTGTTCAGGAAAACTAAGTGATTTATTTTTTATTTTTCAATCCTTTTATTTACAAAGACAAGGATGAAGTAATTCAGTGCACTCATATAACTATGACACCATATGCCCCATTATTTAAATTTCATTAATCAATCCTCCGAAAGATTTAATACACAATAGGTGGCTGTAAATCTATTGTCAGGGTTTGTTATATGTGAAATTTTTCTTCTTTTTGGATGGATTCAGCTCCTGATTTAATCTGTCAAAGAATTTTCAATTTAAAATTCCAACTGGAACAGCCAGATAAACATTTCCGGCATGTAGCAATCAATGTAACTAATAGAGCATTACTTGATGATCTATAAGGAAAGCCTATATGGTCCTACACTCACTACTGCATGCTTTGAGTTGTCAGTGTCAGCTCCTATAAAGGAATCTTACTATTAGACACTTCACATGAAGTTAGCATTTTGCAGAAACCGGGATACAGACCCATGGACAACCTGTATATGATGGAAATCACTTCAAGCCAGGGGTGCAGCAGCACCTCAGGCACCTATGTCTCCACGATGATTTTTTATGCACCATTGTCAGCGATTGCTAGAATCCCTTGCTTACTGCATAGTGGCCTGTTGCCACCAGAGAGAAACAACACAGGATGGGACCTAAACCAAACATACCTTTTGAAATTCAGAGATGCTTAAAGTCATAAGGGAACCGTGAAGCATCCATGACAGTAACACAAAATGAAAATAAATCTTCAGTGAACCTTCTCTTTTCACTTTTTGACAGGGACACAACTTGAAGGGAATGCTAGTGTAGGCTATTCTCTTCCAGAGGAATTATTTGTGTGACATTCCTTTTCTGGTTGTCAGCTTCCCGTGTGTCAGATGAAGTACTGCACATAGCGGTGTAGCATAGAGAAAACACAGACTGTACATTGTTACCTGTGATAGGGAAAGCCTTGCTAACTTTAATGTTCCTTTTTAAGAGACATCATCAGATTTGGTGAAAATTACAAAAATATTTAGCAGTCCCATTGACAAGGTGTTTAAGTTAAAACCATATCCATTTGTCCATATCCGCTGAACTCCCAACTTCTTACAGGAAAAAATTATTTAAAGGAAAAAAAACAACCTTAAAATTTTAAGCTGAACGCTTATTTCCTTTCCTTTTATTGAATTTAAGTAGGACCCTCTTTTGTTATCAGCCTAGATATTATTCCTGATTCTGTGAGGATGCATATCAGTGCTTGTGACATCACTAATGAAATTGTGCAAGGAAAAGAGGCTGGTTATAAATGGGAATATTTTATTCACAAACCAAAGTCCCAGTCTTTCAATCTGATTTATGCAGGTAGACCTTTACACCAGCACAGAGTCCATTTAAAATCAATGGTGACTGTGTGTATTTGGGTTAGGGGAAACTGACATAGAAAGATGTAGTGACTTACAGAGAGGCAGAGCCAGGATTAGAATTGGAGATCACCTGACTGCCTGCCCTTGTTCCTACAAACTACATTGTTTTATAGTGTAACTGGTTTTGTTGTTGGGTGGGTGGTAACTGTGGCAGTTGGGCCAAGTAATCAATTCCACTGAGCTGATCAATCCCACTCATACAACCAAGGAAACTGATGCATACAAATTAGTTTCAGAGTAAGGGTAGTGATTGGTTGGAGTTCTCACAATGGTCTAGGACTCTTGGCATAGATATATGTTGTGCTTTTGCATGGGTGTAACTCGTAAAATGAAAAGAGCTAAGAATTTAAAAATTGAATGGTAAAGGACCTTGTATCCCAGTGATGACTGAACCTGGTGATATTCTAAACAAAAAGTACTCTCAACCATCCTTGTAGCTGTTTCCATCACTTCACACTGGCTCAGACATTCTAGGTTTCAGACTGACACACACACAGTGACAATCCTGGAATCTTATTATAGAGATACAGCACGTATAGCATCTTTAGCTCACATCTGCACAGAACCACAGTTTCCCAACAATGAAGACTAGAGGTTTCGTCTCTCTCTCAGCTCAACATATTGTGAACACAGACTTCTTAAAAACATTAGTGAAAATAGGTGCTAAGAGATTTGAAAAGTAATCAGTCTACTAATCCATTATAACCAAACTCGATTAATCTCTTCCAAACCGATACATGATAACATTCTCAGAGCAATTAATAAAATTGATTTTTGGAATCAATCAGATAATCTCAATGACTGTCACAGAGCTTGCTGTAGGAAAAGAAGAAGGGATAAAGTTCATATGCATGGTTTTACTTAAAATGTCCCTGAGGAGTGAATTTGTAAACTGGATAGAAACAGTGTTGAAATGCTCATAATCAATGAATGGGAGAAAGAGATTTTATCAAAACCTTTCTCCTTTTTTTTTTGCTTGAACCCCTAAGGCTGTTGCTACTCAAATGCTTAATTTTCATGATGTGATCAAAAGCAGGGCCCTGTAGGCCCACCACAGTATTCTGTGCCTCTCGCTTGCAGATGATGTGTTGTTCTACAGCAGGGATATTAACTGATACCTGCTTTTGTTAGCTATTGTTAATGGCTTTGGATTTAATCATAGAAAGAAGCAGCTTTGTTTCTCTAGCACACAGCAGTGTGTCAGTGTTTAAAACCTCATCCTCCTGATTTATTCATCTCCTTGCATGATCTGTGGCAGAACCAAACCTGATGTAGCATTACCCCCTTAGAAACATCTCACAGAGATTTCTGTCCTAAAAGGCTGTGTCCCAGTGGTTCCAGGCTTCTGTTTCCACCATGGCTAATAGTGAGATTTTTAAAAGCTGTTCTTTCTCCAGAATTGCAAGATGTAATTTTACTTTTGTGTAAACCTATTTATATTTACATATTCGTACACAAGACTCTGTTAACTTTCTTCAGTCCTAAACAGACCAGAGTTTAGCCTTTCCCAGATATACACATACATACACACAGATATTTATATTACACAGAGTGAACTCCCAGAGAACAAAAGTGACACCAATTCTCTAAACAAAATATTTACTAAATTGCTCTCTCGCTCTCTCTAAATGCATAACAGTTTACTTATAACTCATGAAATAACTGTGAATATTGTCAACACAACTTTTTAAAGATAACACTCAAGGGTTTTCCCACAAGTTACTACCATGAGTTCAAATGTAAATATAATTATCCACATACACATGCATACACTTGCGTAGGGCTTTTCTCTGGGAGGATTTACCCTTCTCATGAGGGCACGGCTACACTAGAGTTTACAGCGACACACTGATGCAGCAGCACCGCTGTAAGCTCTCTAATTTAGCTGCTCTAAGCCAAGAGGAGAGAGCTCTCCCATCAGCTTAACTATTCCAGCCCCCACAAGTGGCAGTAGCTATGCTGGCAGGAGAAGCTCTCTCACCAACATAGTGCTGTCCACACCAGTGCTTTTGTCCATGTAACTTATGTCACACAGGGAGGTGTTTTATTCACACCCCTAAGCAACATAAGTTAGACCGATATAGGCTGTAATGTGGACATAGCCTCAGTCTCTGTGAAATGGTTCCAAACACTCTGTAGGGCATGCCAGCCCCTTAGAGTTGGGAAACAAATGTTAGTTCCACAGTCCCATTCAAACTCCCCTGGAATCTTTGCAGCATCAGTCTGCAGCAAATTTTAGTGCACTCCTCCTTCTCTAGTGGGGCTAAGTGACCTGCAGTCTGTTCCACTGCTGAGTTCTTCAGTATGGCTCCCACTTCTTTTATTTATATACTCCTGTCCATCCATCCCCCTGAGTTCCCATTGATTTTGCTCTCAGACAGTGGCTTGGGTGTGTCCTGACAGGCTGCTTGCCCACAATGGAAATCACCTAAGTAGTTTCAAACAGCTAATGGGCATGCCTACTACCTACCATCTCAATTTCTGGAGGATTCTGGCCCATCCAGCAAAGTCATCACCCTGGTTCCAGCAAATCTGAAAGCACACAAAGTACTCCAAAACGAAACAAATACATTATGTATCTTCACCGGTTTCTTCACTTATTTACCCTACTAAATACATACTACAAGCATGTGGCTTATACTTAAACTTTACAAATAGAAAACAGGCTGGAATCTATCTACTGTAATTACTTACATGACCGCCATCACCATAACATCTGTGCATTTCACAGTCACTGATGGGTTTATATTCACAGCACACTTGTGAGGTAGGGAAGTATTATCATCATTCCCATTTTACAGATGGGAACTCAGGCACAGAGAAGCTAAATGATTTGCACAGGGTCACACAAGAAGTTTATGGTAGAGGAGGGAATTTAACCTGGGTCTCTCAAGTCGTAGGCTAGCACCATAGCCACTGGAAAAAGCAGTAGTTTGGTGGTGGGAGGGAGCAACAGCAGTGGAAGCACTGGTTAGCCTTGGACAATAGACAGTTAAGTGATTCCCAAGTTCTGCAAGAACTGTGACCTGGGAAGGTATGTTAATGAGCGAAGGTTCTCCTTTGCAGACTTCAGGAAGCCTTTCTAAGGTAGGAGACCAGCTGTGGGAGCAGGTGTTTCCTAATAGCTCAGCTAGTGCAGCACTGAATCGCTTACCTGACTGAGCTGTGAAACAGTCCTTTTGTCCAAAGTTGACTATCCTGCAAAAATATGTTGTACAACCCATATTTGATGCCAAATCAATTTTAAGCCAAGACATTTGTGGTAAAAAAGACACTATGATGAATCAACTTTACAAAATATTATGAAATGACAAACACTGTAGTGTAAATAGATGTGGTTGTGACTAATAGTGGTCACAAACCAAAATTCTACAATAAACTTAGTTAGTTTATCTCAAGACTGTAGAATACACCACAACAGACATAAAAAGGTTTTTCCACTTTCCTCCTAGCCAGTGAGGTGTCTGCCAAGGCAGCACCCAAAGTTGCTGCCCTGATTTTCAACCCTGGATCAGATCAACAGAGTCTGGTGCACAGGATTATGCAGCAAAGTAGTGGTGCTGTCAGTGTCCCTCCTGAAGTGGTTGTACTTCACATTTTTATAACACTTTATATATTGAAAGCAATATAGAGGGAATAACTAGTTAATCCTCAAAACATGTCTCTAAGTATTATCTTCCTTTTAGAGAGGGGGAAACTGACACAGACAGATGTAGTGACTTGCACAGAGGCAGAGCCAGGATTAGAATTGGAGATCACCTGACTGCCTGCACTTGTTCCTACAAACCACACTGTTTTATAGTTATACTGAACTTCCCTAGGGAGACAGGGGGGCTTTGTAAAATTGGGTCTATCTGTATAGCTGAATCAGCCCAGGGTCCAATTCTGTCAACTATCTAATTTCCCAGTACAACTCTCCCTATCAGCTCCAGTTCACATATGAACTGTTCTTTAGGAAGGAGATACCGATAATCCCAGCAGCATGGAATCCACTAAATAAATAGAAAAAAATAAAGTTCAGGCCATTCTGAATGGCTAAGATTTCCAAACAAGAAGAAATTGTAATAAATAAATAAATAATCCAAATTACAGAGTAAAAGGGAGGAGTGTTCATAAAGTGATTCTGAACCTCAGTTTTGCAGATGTAAATTGAACAGGCTGTTGTCACTGCAATCAGTTATGTTTTAAAGCACAAGATACAAATTATATTATATATTTTAATTTCACTTTACAGCCAAATCTTAGTTTCTCAGTAAGGAAGAAACTTTGTATTAATCAGTCAAATTATTTCTTAAAATCAAAAGATCCATATTTTCTAGAAGATTCTCATTAGCCTGTTAACATATTTAAGAAAGACAGAAAGAAAGACAGAAAGAAAGCATGCATGGACACACGCTGCAGTTGTTCCTTATTCAGCAATTCTTCTACCAAAAATGAGAAATTTTGAAAATAAGACCAAATGGTGCTGTATCAAACTCAAAAGCATTGAGTTGTTTGATGCCATGATTCAAAGAATCCTCAACTTTCATCCAGAAAGAAAAAGCAGAAAAGGGAGAGAAATCCTCCAGAAGGCAATTTTCATCAAACACTAAAAGCAGTGGATTCTGTCACATGTTGCTTTACAGGAAGCGATCAAACACAAACAGGAATATTCCAAGAAAGCAAGAAGATTCAACAAAGGTTATACATAGTGTTCAAAAGACAAGATGGATCACATCATTCTATCCTAACGGTGAATTCAGCAATTGTTTTCCTCACAAACTTTCTGGTTGCACCCTCTCTAAAAGGGATTTCCTTTCCAAGAAATCAATGAACAGGAAAATCAAATCTAGCTTGGGAACCAGTTATAAGGCTATAGTAGCAGTTATAAAAATCTGTCTTCTGTTAGCCTTTCCAGAGCAATCAGAACTTGCATAGATAGTATCATGTGACTATCTGCATCCAAGAACAATGGAAACTAAAATTATGAAATTAAGGCTGTAAAATATATCCATGTCTTTCTAGTTCGTTGCTCACTCCCTAAGATCTACAACTGTGATCTATGACATTGAGTATAGTTTCAAAAGACAATTTTGTTTAAAAATCTAAAAGGATGATTCCCAAATTAAACAATGCAACCTCATTAAAGTACTCAGAGGGCAAATTATCTGAAGAAACAGATAACTAAACAGTAGTATAGGTATCAGAAAAATAAGTATCTTCAATTTTACAGTACAGCTTCAGCAAAACAAAACAGAAAACACATCAGGACATACAACAAATGGATATTCCTTTTGTAACATCTAGACTATGGTAGAGGAAGATAGACTAATGTAATGGAGGAAGATCACAGAATAATTTTAGGCCAACACTACTACCGTCAAGAATAATATCTGACTCCAGACCTCATACATCAAAGGCTTTCACTCTGCAGTGAGAAAGGCTATCTATATATTCAATTGGATTTGGCAGGGGAATATGAGAAATAATTCAGTAGAACTTGAGAAATCCCTAAATCAAAATGCATTCAGTTTTAGACCCCAAGCAATCCACAGAAATAGATGACCATTCAAAAGACTATTATCTATCAGAGAGACATAGCCTATGCCTCAGAAGAGAGGTATTATGGGTATGTTCAATATTTTCTATCACACCAGAAGAGTCAGGTAGCATCAGAATAGTCTTGGACCTCAAATCACTGAACAAATGGACTGAGTCAAATACAGATTAGCTTATTTGAACCAATTCCATTTACAATATCAGCGGGGGATTTTCTGTTGTACATACCTCTCAAGGAAGGATGTTGTATTCCAATCAGAAAATGGCATGGAAGATTTGTCAAGATTCATGGTTCAACAGATCTACCAGCAGCGCAAAGCATTAACATTTTGACCAGCAACATCTCTGATGATATTCACAAATAAATGTCCTGATTAACCCTTAGTGCAGACTGAAGAGAAATTGTAGGGTAACAGGCATTGTAGAAATAACTAAAAGAAAAATACTTTCTGCTTTCAGGATGATACTCTGCTCAGAGCAAGCTCAGAAAAAAAAGCCAAGCAAGACACCTAAACAGCAATACATCTTCTCTAATCTCTGTTGTAAATCAAGAAAAGGGTTATCTGATCTTCACTTATGGACTTCTGGGTAGTTCCCAATATGTCAAAAGGTGAGGATAAAAGAAGTTCCAAAGGATTCAGTCAGCTGTATCTCTGCATATGTTAGAATCATTATAAAACTCTTGGGTATGATACTTTTATGCATTAATATCCTGACATGGATGTGATTTCATATCGGCCCCTAAATATGTTCCTTCCTCCCCCCGCCCGGATCTTTCATCCAGCCAGGAGAAAGAAGGTTAAAATAATTTCACTCTCTGAAATGTTGTTCCCTTTTAAAATAACGTACAACAAGAAACAGATAATTCCTGAGTATCTGCTAGTGGTAACAAAAAGAATAATGAATTGACATGGCTCATGTAATCAACTTGCCTAGGGGAAAATGGCCAATGTCAGCAAATTAAAAGAAGCATAAAATAGCTGGAACTGAAAACAGTCTAACACTGAAGCACTTCACATGTTTAATTCAAGAAATTCATTATAGAATCTATATCATACTGTCTGGTATATGTGAATAGCTGAGGAAGCCCACAGATCTCCAACTTCCACAAAGGTACCTCCTACCAAACTGGGTGAAGACTAATTCTGTCTTCTCTATCCATCCACCTTAAAGCTACCCTCCACTTTCAGATGAATTGGTGGAGCTGTGGGAGACGAGATCAAAGAGAATCAGGAGTTTCACAAAGAGGTTTTCTAGATGATTCCCAAGAACTTCGGAGATCCAGGGACAAACCTGTTCTCCTTTTGGAGACCTTTTCCAAGTTCTACTTCAGACAGAGAGCTCCAGCAGTGGAAGCACTTGCTCAGAGCTGGAGCAAGTCTTGCATATGCCATTCTGCCAACTTCACTCTTGCAAAGAACAAAATTCCAAAAGCTGAAATGGGTCAGCATGTCAGTAATTATCACTCCTTATTTGCTAAAAATGTCATAGATTTCAACCATTAATCTGGACTTATGGGCCACTTCCTCAAAGGAAGAAATGTCCTGTCCAAAGGTTACCTCAATCTCAGCAATCCCCAACTGGCAACCTGACATTTGATGGAGACTAACTATTTTAAATGGGTTACTACAATAATGTGGCCTCCACCCTACAAATATCTAGGAGAAAAACTATGGAGCAGAATGAAATATTGGAAGGGGAGGGAAATTAGAGAGATTTCCCAAATACTGGACTGTCACCTGGAATCACTTGATCTTATCACTCTGAATGTACAAGATTCAGCTTTATTCAGTGAGAGAAGGTTTTTTTGCCTTCTCTTCCCCAATAATGCAAACATGGTGCAGATGTTTGATTATGGCACTTGTTTCAGGAAAACTGGAACTAGATCTGATGTAAATCCTCTTAGAACCATTGATTTGGAGCTACACTGATTCACAACAGCTGTGGATTGGGCCATTGAGTGCCTTCACTGCTCAAGGAGTTGGGTGAGTAACCTGGAGCGGCCTGCCTACCCTAGGTGTGAGGTAGTCTGCATGATGGGCTTTTCTGGACCCATGGACCCTGGAAGTCCCTGTATTCCCCAACCCTAGGGCAGTCTGCATGGCAAGCATTCCCAGAGCCTAAGACTTTGGAAATCTGGACTCCTCAGTAGCCTGCCAGGTGGGCTCCCAAAGAGCTGGGCAGGCAAGCTGGCAGGAAACTAGGCCGGTTTCCAGTGGTGGAACTTAGTCATAATCAAACCAGCTCCATGAAACATTGTCTATTTTGACAAATTGATAAATTCCAACCAAAAAACTGTTTCTCCAGATTTTTTCCACCAAGCTCTAGCTGCAGGCTTTGCCTACAAGATGCTGAAAACATTTCTCCTAATATTACAGTTGGTAATGAAAGTTTTCTAAATCTCTCTGACAGGTATATAAGACAACATTGGAGGTAATAACTTGATCAGTTCCCATCATTCTGACATGAACTCCTCCAACACCTCCATTACTAAAGAAATGTTTTCAAATCCAAAGTTTGAAATGCTCTTTTTTTATCATGTTCCAGTTTAGATACCTAATCCTTTTTACAAGATTATACGTTAGCCGTGGCAGTCTTTTTGAAGTAATGCAAATTCATTACTTGCGTCAGTTAATCATAACTGCATTTTAATTATGGTAATGGGACTCTTGAAGCCTATTGTTTTGTGAAATAGTGTATCCTGTTGTCTGTGGTAATTTTGGCATATATGAACCTAGTTGTTCAAAGAATTCATTAGCATGAATCTCAGTTCATGAGAGTTGAGTGGCCCAAACCATGAGGTCTCCAGCATCTCAATCTCAATCTAATGAGGTCGGTGTGGCCACAACCACTTAAAACAGTTGAAACAAAAGTTACTGCCCATGTATTTCTTGCCAGAGAAACTAAACTACGTACGTAGGTATCATGAGACTGGCATGGGAGAAAGGCAAATGAGATGATAGGTGTGGTTAGGGCACTCCCCTTGGCTTGTTGCTTAATATGCAAGCCACAACTGCCAGAGAGAGCAGAAAAAAAAATTCTCTCTAGTTTCTTTGAAAACCAAACCCTCTCTGCTAAAAAGCCCCTAGCAGAGAAAAGAAAAATATAATATTCCTACTGGCTTCTGGATTCTATCTTTCCCATAAACGCTGCCACCATGTCATAACCTAGTCCCAGATTTGGACCTTAGCGTCCAAAATATGGGGGTTAGCATGAAAACCTCCAAGCTTAGTTACCAGCTTGGACCTGGTACGGCTGCCACCACCCAAAAAATTAGAGTGTTTTGGGGCACTCTGGTCCCCCTGAAAAACCTTCCCTGGGGACCCCAAGACCCAAATCCCTTGAGTCTCACAACAAAGGGAAATAATCCTTTTTCCCTTCCCCCCTCCAGGTCCTGCAGGAGAGATACACAGACACAAGCTCTGTGAATCTAAACAGAGGGACTCCCCCCTCCCCGTTTTCCAGTCCTGGAGAACAGAATTACCGAGAGTTAATCTCTCTTTCCCCCCTCACCCAGAGGGTATGCAAAGTCAGGTGAATAAATCTAACACACACAGATCTCCCTCTGACTTCTTCCTCCCACCAATTCCCTGGTGAGTACAGACTCCATTTCCCTGAAGTTTCCCAGTAAAGAAAAACTCCAATAGGTCTCAAAAAGAAAGCTTTATATAAAAAGAAAGAAAAATACATAAAAATGATCTCTCTATATTAAGGTGACAAATACAGGGTCAATTGCTTAAAAGAATATTGAATAAACAGCCTTATTTAAAAAGAATACAAATCAAAGCACTCCAGCAACTATAGACATGTAAATACCAAAGAAAAGAAATCATATAACTCACTATTTGATCTCTTTGTTCTTACAACTTGGAAACAGAAGATTAGAAAACAGAAATCACTTCTCAAAGCTGAGAGAAAAGCAGGCAGACAGACAAAGACTCAGACACAAACTTCCCTCCACCCAGAGTTGAAAAAAAATCCTGTTTCCTGGTTGGTCCTCTGGTCAGGTGCTTCAGGTGAAAGAGACATTAACCCTTAGCTATCTGTTTATGACAGATGCATGATACCCAGTTTCAATTCCTGCTCTGCCTCATTTGGATAATCACTGGGCTATAGTGTCAGTCTCTTTCTCTGGTCCAGTGGATATTTAATTATTTAACCTGAAGTGAAACAGCTCCAACAGGTGAGATTGACAGAAACTGATTTTGACCCAGTGCACTCACCTGGAATGTTGGAGACCCAGTTTCAAATCCTTGCTCCAAATCATGCGGAGCAGTGAATTGTACCTGCACCTCCTACATCCCAGGGGAGTGCCTTAACAACCGGGCTAGTGATTATGCTCAGAACTCACCATCAATCATGTTTTTCTCAAATTTTTTTAAAAGATCTCAGTTTTATTTTAAATGTGGAACTAAAATTGTAAAACCTCTGTTTAATTAATTTATTTATGCTAAATGGAATTCTCGTTTTCTGGTCAGTCCTAATATGTTGTAAACAGTTTATTACAAGACACTACATAAATATTTTAAACTTGCTTGGCTCAGCCTTGGCAGCTGAGTCTTTGAACTTTCTTCTTTCCTAAAAAGATTTTACTCTCATTTTGTAAATTACAAGCTATGAGAAATGGCACATTTAAGTTGTTTAAATGTTTTAAAACTACACTTTTTATTTTTATATTTAAGTTTTGAATAAGGTTGTTTTGTTGTTTTTACAACTGGTTGTTCGATCTGATTAACACTCCTTTTGTTGCTCTTGTCTTTTCACATGATTGTACTTAGGTTACATTCCCACTAGCATATCTGGAAGGAGTTAAGCCATATAGAAATCCCTGTTGGTTTCTAGTGATTTTTGATCAAATTATGTTATATTTTAAAGTAGATAGTTACTCTGCCTGCAGCATCCAGCACAACTGATCACTTACCAACACACACTGGGAAAGGCCCATTTCCTTCAGAAAGGCTGTAAAAGGCTTCTTGGGGAAACAAATATTGTAGTGGTAGTTGTCACCACCTGACTTTCCCTTTGCATCATTTGTTTTATTACTGAGGGTTTCACCAGGCATGACTGCACTGAATTATACTTCCATAACTGGGTTTTACTGTTAAATCAATCATTTTAAATACTTTAACATTTTAATACTTTCAAAAACATTTGATAAACCCAAATAGTTTAATTTCCTTTGAACTTTACCATGTTCATTTGTGCAAAATCTTTTTTTTTTAACTTCTTTTTAGTGGAATAGGTAATAGACTTCTTTTCCCTGAGCTTTTAGGAACTTTTTTCATTTAGTTTGTTTTCTTCTTTACAACTTCTATTTTCTTGTAATGCTTCTTACATTTATTCCTTAAGGTGGCAGATTTTGTTTGTAAACTTTTAGCCAGGAGAAATAATCCTTGTGAAACTGCTGCTTTGATTTGGGCTTTCTTTACCTTAGGGAAAAGGAACCAGCTCCAGCCTGGTGTCAGTGTATAGATGAAGTTTTTTGTTGTTGAAAGTTTGTGCAAAATTCATGGAGCCATTTTTGTGAGGTGTGTATGACAAAAAAAATGCCCCCAACCGCCAATCATAGAGTTTGTATATAGAAATCAAATTGTGAAAGCTAAAAATGTTCGCTCTTCACTTTGATTTATAGATCTCATACAAGCTAAGGTATAGCCTCAGTTTGAATGAAACTGATTAGGTAGTCTATAGGGCTGTCAAGCAATTAAAAAAATAATCATGATTAAAAAAAAATTATGATTAATCGTGCTGTTAAACACTAATATAATAACCATTTATTTAAATATTTTGGATGTTTTCTACATTTTCAAATATATTAATTGCAATTACAACACAGAATACAAAGTATACAGTGCTCACTTTATATTTATTTTTATTACAAATATTTGCACTGTAAAAATAAAAGTATTTTTCAATTCACCTCATACAAGCACTGTAGTGCAATCTCTTTATCATGGAAGTTGAACTTATAAATGTAGAATTATGTCCAAAAAAACTGCATTCAAAAATAAAATAATGTAAAACTTTAGAGCCTAAAAGTCCAGTCAGTCCTATTTCTTGTTCAGTGAGTCACTCAAACAACTTCATTTACATTGCAGGAGATAATGCTGCCCACTAGTTGTTCACAATGTCACCTGAAAGTGAGAACAGGCATTTGCATGGCACTGTTGTAGGTGGTGTCGCAAGATATTTACGTGCCAGATGCGCTAAAGGTGCATATATCCCTTCATGCTTCAACCACCATTCCAAAGGATATGCGTGCATGCTGATGATGGGTCCTGCTTGATAGCCATCCAAAGAAGTGCGAACCAACACATGTTCATTTTCATCATCTGAGTCAGATGCTACCAGCAGAAGGTTCATTTTCTTTTTTGGTGGTTCAGGTTTCCGCATCAGAGTGTTGATCTTTGAAGAATTCTGAAAGCATGCTCCACACCTCATCTCTCTCAGATTTTGGAAGGCACTTCAGAATCTTAAATTTTGGGTTGAGCGCTGTAGCTATCTTTGGAAATCTCACATTGGTACCTACTTTGCACTTTCACATCTGCAGCGAAAGTGTTCTTAAAATGAACGTGACAGAGAGTCCTGTGGCATCTGACGAAGTCGGTATTCACCCATGAAAGCTTATGCTCCAATACTTCTGTTACTCTATAAGGTGCCACAGGACTCTCTGTCACTTTTTACAGATCCAGACTAAAACGGCTACCCCTCTGATACTTAAAATTAACATGTTCTTAGTCATCATCCAGACTAGTATAACATGAAATATATGGCAGAATGCAGGTAAAACAGAGCCAAAGACATACAGTTCTCCCAGAAGGAGTTCAGTCACAAATTTAATTAACACATTTTTTTAAAGAGCGTCATCAGCATGTCCTCTGGAATGGTGGCTGAAGCATGAATATTTAGCATATCTGGCATGTAAATACCTTGCAGTGCTGACTACAAAAGTCCCATGTGAACACCTGTTCTCACTTTCTGGTGACATTGTAAATAAGAAGCAGTCAGCACTATCTCCCATAAATTTAAATAAACTTGTTTGTCTTAGCAATTGGCTGAACAAGAAGTAGGATTGAGTGGACTTGTAGACTCTAAAGTTTTGCATTGTTTTGTTTTTGAGTGCAGTTATGTAACAAAAAAATCTGCCTTTGTAAATTGCACTTTCACAGTAAAGAGATTGCACAACAGTACTTGTATGAGGGGAATTGAAAACTATTTACTTTGTTTATCATTTTACAGTGCAAATATTTGTAATAAAGAACAGTATAAAGTGAGCTGTGTACACTTTGTATTCTGTGTTGTAATTGAAATCAATATAATTGAAAACGTAGAAAAACATCCAAAAATATTTAATAAATTTCAATTGGTATTCTATTGTTTAACAGTGTGATTAAAACTGCAATTAATTGTGATTAATTTTTGTATTCATTATTAATTTTCTTGATTATGTGAGTTAATTGCAATTAATTGACAACCCTAGTAGTTTTGTAATGCTTTACATTAAAAAATCTTGTGCACTGATATTGGAATTTTTTTGTGGATCTAACCCAGCAGTCGGCAACCTATGGCACGTGTGTCAAAGGCAGCATGTGAGCTGATTTACTGTGGCACGCTGCTGCCGGGCTGGGGGTCCCCACCGCCGGCCCTGCTCAGCCTGCTGTTGGCCTGGATGGACGGAACCCCGGGCTGGCAGCAGGCTGAGTGGGGCTGGTGGCCCGGACCCCAGCTAGTAGGGGCCAGGGGATGGAACCCCAGACTGGCAGTAAGCTGAGCCGCTCAGCCTGCTGCCAGCCTGGGGTTCCATCCGCCAGCCCCTGGAAATGTAAAATGTTTTACTGGCAAGCGAAACCTTAAATTACTGTGAATAAATGAAGACTTGGCACACCACTTCCAAAAGGTTGCCAACCCCTGATCTAACCTTTTGAGATTACTTAGATTTTTGATATATGTTGTTAAAGAGATAAAGTGCTCTAGGACCATCTTTGTCCTCACAGTTTAAAACGTAAATCCCACGTGCAAATAAAAGCCAAAAACTCAAAACAAAAACCAAACCCTCTTGCATTAATGTATTGTAATGTTGAGAAACAAGCACCCAAAAGTTTGGAAATGCAGAGTTCTGAAAGCTTAATCTTAACTCTGCTTTTTTGTGCATGTTCCTTAAAATACAGTGTTTATCCTAACATACTTGTTAAACAATTCAGTTTACAATACAACCTTATAGACCAGGGATCGGCAACCTTTGGCACATGACTCACCAGGGTAAGCACCCTGGCGGGCCAGGCCGGTTTGTTTACCTGCCACATCCACAGGTTCGACTGATCGCGGCTTCCACTGGCCACAGTTCGCCGCTCCAGGCCAATGGGGGCTGCAGGAAGTGGCGCAGGCCGAAGGATGTGCTGGCTGCCGCTTCCTTCTGCACATTACAGTACTGTTACAGACAGTACATTCTGCAAAATCCTAGTGTGTATGAAATTTCTAACTTTACATTTTCATAAATTTAAAACTAATGTACCACTTTTATTCAGACTTGAGTAAATTTCATAGCTCTTAAACAAGCCAATCTTGATGCTTCTGCTCTCAGCTGTTAGTTAGATACTGGTGCATAAAATCTCTGATTTGAATATATAACAAATTTTAAGCATCTCAACAGATTTTGCTGAAGCTTTTCCCCAAACTATCCATGATTTGTTTTATAGGAAACTAGACATTTTAAAGTTTAATTTATGTCTATTTGAATTATCCTAGAATTTTAGACAACCTTTATTCCCCTACCCCCTTTCAAACTTTGAAGCACCTTCCTACTCCTTGGAAAAATTGTATAGGCTTTGTAGTGGTCAGCCTGACTTTTCCAAAATCCCTAGAACTGATTTTCTCCTGACTTGCACCTATTTTACACCAGTGCAGCTCTGTTTACATCAGGTCTTATGGGTTCATCTGATTTCAAACTCTCGTTGTTAATATTAATAGCTAATAACTTCGCTGAAACTAGTGAATGATTCTTCTTCAGATATGACGTTTTAAAAAATAGATCTTACAGAGCAGTGGTCCCCAGCCTTTTTGTGGCCAGTAGCACATTCATGTTTTCAGAAGAGTGTGGCGAGTGCCAACAGTTTTTCAAGGCTTATTTTGTATTTGTACATTAAATAATATGAAAAACATCATATTTTATATAACATAATATATGAATCCAGAGAGAAGAGAGAAGCTGGAAGGAAGCCGCAAGCACAGAGAACACCGGCGCCTGCAGCCCCCGAGTTCTCTGTCCCCGGGAGGTGCGGGGCCATGGCTTCTCTCTGGCTTAAGCCGTGGCCCCACACCTGCCAGGGACCGAGAACACCGGCGCCCACAGTCTGCAGCCCTGGAGTTCTCTGTCCCCATCAGGCGCGGGACCACGTCTTGTATCCCCTGCTGGGCATGTGGGGCCCCATTCCTGCTGGGAACAGAGAACACTGCGCTCGCAGCCTGAGTTCTCTGTCCTCATCAAGCGCAAGGCTGCAGCTTCTCTCCCCTGCTGGGCACTAGGCGGTCGCACATAAATGCCCTGGCGGGTCCCATGGCGCCTGCAGGCACCACACTGGGGACCACTGTTACAGAGACTTAAAAATCAAACCCAAGCATGAAGACTCTCAATATTTTATATATGACCCACGTGTAATATATGTTATTTATTTGTCAGATAATACATCAGCTGTCCACACTTTAGGTCATGTATTTCATTGACAGAATTAAGGTTCAACTTTTAGGTCTGCATTTCCCAACTGTTGTGCGTTTAGAGCTCTGAACCGCAGTGTTGCATCAATACTATTATTTTACATGGTTTTGAATTTGGTACTATTTTTATGTTCTATTATTTTTTGTTATGGCTGTGGATTTGTATTCAACTCTTTATAATGAAAATTTACTATGCATTTACTGTACAGTGATTCTTTTCTGGTGAATTCCTGGTTGCCGTGAAACAATTCAGAGGGGGATAATTTCCTGTGTCAGCAAAAGAAAACTTTTCCTCTGGCTTGAATGTGAACCATTAGAAACTCAGAACAGATGCAGCACTGCAGTGACTAAGATCATGCACATACATTTTAATCACATCTTTTGTTTTTATGATGCAAGTCTGAATTTTTTTCTGTATTTGTAATTGGAGGATGAAACAGATGTTGAAGGTTTAATTTCAAATGATGTGTGCATTATAATGTACAGTATGTTGCCTGGTGATATTTGACTAGCTCTAATAGGTTGTGAAGGGCATTTGCCCCACTGGAATGCCATGAAAGAATTGTACTTTGGTAAGTGATTGCTGTATTGGGACATACCTTATAACAGGTTTTCTATGCACTTTTGGACTCTCTGAACACAGAGCATACACTCTTTAAGGCTGTTCATTAGTTTGAAATCTGTGGATTTTAATGTGTAAGGTATAAGCTACAATACTACAAGAACCAAAGAAAACACTCTTCTCTTTTGAGTGGACTGAGAGTAGGGAAACACTCTTGGGTATATGTGATTTCTCAGCACTAAAAGTCGTAATAAATATTGCCAATGCCAAGTATTAAAAAATCATGAGTCAGGCCTCCAAAATCATGAGATTGGGTTGAAAATTATGAGATTTTAAAATGACTTCTGGGGTTCTTTTTAATATGCCTTCTGTTTATGAACTTTTAAGGTACATGTTTCAAGCTTTGCTTTGGGGCTAGAAACTTACTGTTCTCAATGAAAGCTGAGTGTCTTGTAATCACATGGCTCTAGGAACTCGGGCTTTAAGAAAAATACCAGTTATCACAAGACTTATGATAAAAATGTCAGAACTGGCAACACTGCAGAACCCACTGGAAAGTGATGGTGCTGGGGCCAAACTCATGCTCTTCGTAGAAACAAAGAGTCTTAAGTATAGCAGGAACTGTAGCACTCACACCACTGCAGTGCTTTTTGACTCCTGTGTATGAAGGATTCTGAAGTCTCAAACTCCTTATCCCTTTGTCAGAGTTCCCTGTTTTAAATAATGTTAAGCCTTGATTTAAAGTAGTTGGCTTGTAATTCTTGGTCTTTTTCTTAAACTTCAAAAGAAAACCAAAGTAGCATATGTCATAAACAGATAGCTAAGGGTTAATGTCTCTTACACTTGGAAAGAAGTAATCTGAAACACCTGACCAGAGGACCAATCAGGAAACAAGACTTTTTCAAATCTGGGTGGAGGGTTTTTTGTGTGTGAGTCCTTTGTTCTTGTGTCTTCTGTCTGACTCTCTCTCGGCTATGAGAAGTGATTTCTGTTTCCTGCTTTCTAATCTTCTGTTTCCAAGTTGTGAGTACAAATATAGTAAGGCAGTAAGGTTTCTATTGTTTTTCTTTTGTATTTACATGGATATAGTTGCTGGAGTGCTTTGAATTGTATTCTTTTTGAATAAGGCTGTTTATTCAATATTCTTTTAAGCAAATGACCCTGTATTTGTCACCTTAATACAGAGAGACCATTTTTATGTATTTTTCTTTATTTTTTATATAAAGCTTTCTTTTAAGACCTGTTGGAGTTTTTCTTTAGTGGGGAACTCCAGGGAATTGAGTCTGCAGCTCACCAGGGAATTGGTGGGAGGAAGAAGTCAGGGGGAAATCTGTGTGTGTTAGATTTACTAGCCTGACTTTGCATTCCCTCTGGGTGAAGAGGGAAGTAATTCTGTTTTCCAGGACTGGGAACGGGGAGGGTGGAGTCCCTCTGTTTAGATTCACGGAGCTTGCTTCTGTGTCTCTCTCCAGGAACACCTGGAGGGGGGAAGGGAAAAGGTTTATTTCCCTTTGTTGTGAGACTCAAGGGATTTGGGTCTTGGGGTCCCCAGGGAAGGTTTTTGGGGGGACCAGAGTGCCCCAAAACACTCTAATTTTTTGGGTGGTGGCAGCTTTACCAGATCCAAGCTGGTAACTAAGCTTGGAGGTTTTCATGCTAACCCCCATATTTTGGACACTAAGGTCCAAATCTGGGACTAGGTGTATGATAGCATAGTTCCAAGCTGTTGTTCAGTTTACAAAGTTTGAGTCTCTTCCATGCCAATTTCCTGCTGAACCAGGACTGAATTGTAGAGCTGATCGCACCCTCACCAAAAGATTGAACTGTTGAAACTCCACCGGCAGCAATGTCTGCCTTGGACAGTCTTGTGCCTTGTTTTTGGTTCATTGGGGAGAACCTGGCACTTACTTCAGCTCCATGTCAGTGGAGCTCTTCACTTCAGCATTTCTCTCTTGACATGGCTTCTAGGTCTGTGCCTAATCTGGAAGAAGAGTCCTATAATCTTTATTTGACTATTTCTCTTTAGACCCACTGGCTTTAAGTGTTGTTACACCAGGTAAATCTCCAGGAGCGTAGATCTATGCTATCAATACTTAACGGGAGGGGCGGGCAGGAAGGATACTTAAGGTAACACCTAGAATGATAACAGATTCTTGAAAAAGAGTTCTGTGTAAGCTCGTCTCTCCCACACACACAAGTTGGTCCAATCAAAGATATTACCGCATCCATCTTCTATCTCTAGCATAGAATCATAGAAGATTAGGGTTGGAAGAGACCTCAGGAGGTCATCTAGTCCAAACCCCTGCTCAAAGCTGGACCAATCCCCAACTAAATCATCCCAGCCAGGGCTCAAAAACCTCTATGGATGGAGATTCCACCACCTCCCCTAGGCAACCCATTCCAGTGCTTCATCACCCTCCTAGTGAAATACTTTTTCCTAATATCCTATCTAGACCTCCCTCACTGAAACTTGAGACCATTGCTCCTTGTTCTATCTGCCACCACTGAGAACAGCCTAGCTCCATCAAGTTTGGAACCCCCCTTCAGGTAATTGAAGGCTGCTATCAAATCCCATCTCACTTTTCTCTTCTGCAGCCTAAGAAAGCCCAGTTCCCTCAGCCTTTCATCCTAAGTCATGTGCCCCAGCCCACTAATCATTTTCATTGCCCTCTGCTGGACTCTCTCCAATTTGTCCACATCCTTTCTACAGTGTGGGACCCAAAACTGGATGCAGTACTCCAGATATGACCTCACCAATGTCAAATAGAGGGGAATAATCACTTCCCTCGAACTGCTGCCAATGCTCATGCTAATGCAGCCCAGTATGCCATTAGCCTTCATGACAACAAGGGCACACTGTTGACTCATATCCAACTTCTCATCCACTGAATCCCCAGGTCCTATTTTGCAGAACTGCTGCTTAGCCTGTCAGTCCCCAGTCTGTAGCATTGCATGGGATTCTTCTGTCCTAAGTGCAGGACTCTGCACTTGTCCTTGTTGAACCTCATCAAATTTCTTTTGGCCCAATCTTCCAATTTGTCTAGGTCACTCTGGACATATCCCTACCTTCCAGCATATCTACCTCTCCCCCCAGCTTAATGCCAGCCGTGAACTTGCTGAGGGTGCAATCCATCCCATCATCCAGATCATTGATGAAGATGTTGAACAAAACCGGCCCTAGGACAGACCCCTGGGGCACTCTGCTTGATACTGGCTGCCAACTAGACATCGAGCCATAGATTCCTGTCAACTGTCCCCATCCTTTGGAGATTTTGACTTGGCTTCCAAGTAAATGGAAAGAAACTAGGCTGAGGTCAGGGCCAAAACTCTCTATATAAACTTTGCAAACTAAATGTTTGGTTATGATGGACAACAGCTTTCCACTGGGCTAAAGCTTTCAGAGCCAGGAAAGTATATGCTTCCCCGAATGTGTATTGTGCTCTCAATCTACCTGAAGAATCATAATTGACTGTACTTTGAAAACTTGTCAGTTCAGTTCCACATTGTTTTCTTCTGTGGTTAAACACCAAGGTATAAGCTAGTGGCTCTCAACCTTTCCAGACTACTGATTTGTCTTGCGTACCCCCAAGTTTCACCTCACTTAAAAACGACTTGCTTGCAAAATCAGAGATGAAAATACAAAAGTGTCTCAGTACACTATTACTGAAAAATTACTTACTTTCTCATTTTTACCATACAATTATAAAATAAATGGCTTGGAATGTAAATATTATACTTACATTTCAGTGTATAGCATATAGAGCACTATAACCACGTCATTGTCTGCATTAAATGTTAGTTGGTACTGACTTTGCTAGTGATTTTTATGGAGCCTGTTATAAAACTAGGCAAATATCTAGATGAGTTGATGTACCTCCAGGGGTACCTATACCCCTGGTTGAGAACACTGGTATAGGTAGTAGAAAGAAAAGTCACTCCCAGTATTGGATGTACTTGATTATGGGAGGGCAGGGATCCACTTAAAACCTGATCTTGTAACTCACTTTTCTTATATATAGTGAATTGTAGAATCAGGATCTTAGTTTCTCTGGGGCAGGAACTCCTTCTTCATTATACATCTTTTAAAGTGCCAAGTACTATGGGGCTCGCAGTGCTTGATTGGGGTCTCTAGTTTTTCTGCTTTGCCTGACTGTCCCACTGTTATGAGAAGCGAAGACTTGTGAATTTCAGTACCCCATCTGCCTATGCCTGCAAAGAAGCGTGAGAGTGCAATGTGAAAAGTGTTATGATCTCTCCAGTATGTGGTAAAATAGAGCAGGAGACAACAAAAAAACAAATCACCACCACCCAGAAATAGAAGTGATATTTTCCCTTTGGGTTCACATGATGCTTTTATCATGTCTATGCACTGGTGTTTAAGAGTAAAACGTGAGTATATCACCCAGAGCAAAATGTTCAGCACATGACTCATCTTGTAGTTGTTATAGGCAAAGATTCCAGTTTGCCCTTTATCAACTTCTTTTAAAATTACTCACTTTGGAGCCAGTAACTGTTTTTGGCATGGTTACAAAACAGAAGTGGTGGTTTTTAAAGACATTTTATAATACTTTGTGGTCATTTTCTAATATTGTACGCTTATCTGGATCCAGCAGACATTTAGATCAGTAGCCGACTGTCATGTAGACAGAATGACATTCACACTGCTCTAGGGGTTTCATAAGGCTAGAGCTTTATGCATTTTCAAAGCCTCTTGGTCCAGCTCTGGAAATCTTGGTTTGACTTTACATATGTGACCATTGAACTATTAAGCCTAATTGAAAATAAAAATACTAATGAAAGACAAGTTAAAAACATAACAAGACAGCAAATTATATACTTGAAATGAAAATTAAGCACTACAAATAAGAATAGAGTAATGGAAAAATCCTACCCTAAAGCAAAACAGTAGCTGATACAGACTACTTGAGAAGCAGGGAAACAAAGTGGAGTAAAAGGACCCAGAGATAACATTGACAATACAAAACATCAAGACAGCAGTTGCTAAAGTGAATAACTGTAGCTTTTGTCACATGACTTCCCAAAGAACACATTAGCATCTCAGAATAACAGCTCTGACTTCCAGTCTCCTTCCTTTTCTTTTCTTCATTGTCCCCTCCTATTCTAGCCAGGGAATTATTACGCAGCTCAGTCAGCTGCCAAAGTGGGGAGGTAGGAAAAAAAATCTAGAAAGTTCAAGAGTACACCAGGAAGCATCCCTCAGAGCTCTCAACTTTTTCTTTGTTCTTGGAGAAAATTTTATATTTAACATTAATTATATGTTGGACGGGAAGATTTCCTTCTGTTCTTTTTGAAGGTAATGAATGCACAGCAGTAAAAGTACACAGTGGCTCTCCCTCTATCAACATAGAACAATGACTTCTCAGTCGAAGGTTCTGTCTGCTTAGAATTCTTCACCTACTTTTTCCTGTCTCCAACTGCTCTCATGTTGAACATGAAAAATCTTTGGTTGCCCAGGGCAGCCAAATTGAGCACCATCAAGTACTCATCCAGTTCAGCACTTGAATTGTGCCAGAATGTTCTGGAACACAGTTCTGGCACTTTTCAGGGGAGCTGGAACAGCATCTTGTGGTATTTCTGGCACTTGTGTTCTTTTACTTCTCGAGTGCTGCACTCATCCCCGGTGTGGTTACTCAATGAAAATCAGTATCTAATGGCTTACACATTATTTCTACTGGGTCAAATCCTGAAGTCCTCACTCAGTTTTTACTTGGCCCTTACACAAAGGACCTGTCCTCACACAAATTTGCACTGTTAAATTTGTAAAGTTAAACAAGAGCAAACTCTTGCATAGAAATTCTTATTTAGACTGACAGTGCAATTTAGCTTAAACCTATTCTTTATCAATTTAAGCTAAACTGAAATAAGCCTGGTTTAAAATGAAATGAGTGTTCCCACAGGTTTTTGTGATGGTTTAACTAAGCTGGTTTAAAATCGTACCTTTAGTTAAACAATGCAAGCCTGCATTTAGACAAGCCCTAACACACACTGACTTCAATCAAATTTGGCTAAGTATCATCTGAGTAAAATCTGAGTCACACTTCAAGATGATCAGGATTTTTACAATTTGAGAGTGAATTTAGCACTTGATGAACTGAAGGACTAACAGTGTTACTCGAGGGTGGATTAAAACTAACTGGGCCCAGGTCCACCAACATCTTAACCCTCTTCTGCGTCTCCAAATAGGGGCTCCTTCAGCCTGTCTCCTACTCAGCAATCTTACTTTTTCCTAGTTTATTCTGGTCCAAATTTGATCTCTGTCTATTCACTGGGTTAGTAAGTGCTCTGTGACAACCTAGCAGGTTGGTGCATAAGCCCATACCATTGGCTTTCTGAGCCAAAGTGTTGAGCATACTGAGTAGGGCCACCTGCTGCCTGAAATGGGTTGTCTGACATTTGCATATCCCAGTTAATTACCAGTATCAAATAGTGAGCAGGAAGATAAATAATTTACTTTCTGACTACCCATAGAGCTGGTCAAATAGTGCAAATAGATCTTTTAATATTATTTATTGCTGAAAAACTGACAGGGGAAACTCATGGATTATTTTGTTAATGAACATTGATCAACCAGTTCTAGTTCACAGGGAGTATAAAGACAGTTAATACGGTCATGAGCAGCAGTAGCCTACATGGCATCATTTTTTGGGGGTGGGGGAATCATTTATTCCACTTTTTGAAGGAAACATGGAGCATAGAGTATATGTTGCCAGACTCTGCCCCCCTCCCCCTGCCTTCAAACCACACATCTTTTTCAGCAAAGAACTTCACTTCTGCATACTTTGTGCACCGGGCCCGGGGGGGGCTGAGGGGCAGCCAAAGATATGACCATGCGAGAGTGAGAACCTGGTTTTACTCAGGAAATTCATATGCTAGTTATGAACAATTAAAATAGGCCCCAGTTGCAAAATTCAGATCCAGCTCCCTAGGATCAGGTCCATCCCTAAGAAAATTAAACTGCACTGAAATATGAAGCCCAACAGATAGAAAATACAGTCTTCAGTGGCCTAAAATAGAAATGATGAATGAACTGTGCTAATTAAGCTCTAACCTACAAGTGCAAATCAGTTAATTAAAAAGAAACTTAGACACATCTCATTTGCTAATTCAAATATAAATGAATGGAGATGACAAATTTGATCTCTGTCAATTCACTGGGTTAATTAAAAGTCAGGCATTCAAGTGCATTACTAACAAGAAACTTTTGATTCCTAGAAAGGTTGTTGGGCATATAGAATTAAAAAAAAGGGTTGTTGGGCATATAGAATTAAAAAAAAAAGAAAAAAAGACAAAAAAGACTTGACACTGTAAATTTAAAGAGAATGTCTGAACTCTATTAAGTTCAAAGTTTCTGTTGATGGGGAATGTTAAAAACCCAATGTGCATTAAAATTTATGTGAAAAAAGCTCATACTCTTTGCCTAAGGAACTTTGCCCAAACAATCAAGCTTTTTAATAGCAAGTACAGAATATTTCTAACAGTCTTTCTTCCAGGAATTTGCAGATTGCCTTTGTTGAACCTTTGATGCAGATCTAATGCAAAATTGCCAGCCTTTTCTCTTACCACTACAGCGGCCTTTGCTGAAATGACGCCAGCCTTGCATCTGTCTGTTGTCAGTCTCTTGTCTAAGAAGTCATCAGTATTGAATGCAAAAGGGCTGACCGGATTTGCGTCCAATTATCAAGTTAGCATGATTTAAATATATTCTCTCGGTGTGTCTTATCTTCCTATCAATACATTTTTAAACTACAGACTAACACATCCATTGATATATTACTTGATCTCTTACTAACGGGCCTGTACGTCAGCAAAAATGTCAGCCAGACATTTTATGTTTGGAAGCTCCCACATCTCTCTGTTCAGCAAAAATTCAGATATAACTATTTCTTAGTCTGCTTTACAGATTCAGTTCAGTACACACTGATCCAACAGAAATAGAGATTTTACTAGAATACCTCTGTTGCCCTACATCTTACTTTCTCCTTCTCCTCATCCAGATCCCCATAGACATGGAAATTCAGTGTATGCAGCCAGGTCTTTTGCACCAACCTTTCTTTTTTAACAGCCATAAACACTGTCAACACTTACACAGTGCCAAAGCAGTGTACCTGAACAGTGTGGGAAAGGAAAGCAGATTTTGAAGTTGAAAGACAGACAAACTGTGCTGTTGCATGAATGTCCTGGGAAATTATTAATTGCGTCAAATAAATACTGCCCAATGTATCAGATAAATGGGCTAAAATACATTTCTAGTACTACTTCACATACCTGATATATCACTAGGGTGTCAACATTCCAAGGGACAAATGCAGCAATGAAGGAATGAAGAAGACACATGGACAGTGGAAACATATGATACATTCACAAGCTCTCAATGTGAGAAAAAAATGGCACCTGTGAACTTAAAATTTCATCATATGAGCTGCTCTACCAGACTGTGAACAATAGTTGAGGGTGATAGAAATCTCTATTCTGGAAATTGTACAAAATATGTGTTGTTTTATTCACAAAGTTGAGCTTATTAAGCAATAATTCATTTTATATTTCAATCACCGTTTTGCTTGTAAATTTGGTTGTAATTTAAAACATTCTATAGTTCAGAACAGAGTTGCTCCTTTGAAGCCATATCGCTTCATTTAAAGGAAGGTTATTGTGAATTATACAACTTGTTTTAATTACTATCACTAAGTACAAAAGAAGAATAAATACAATTTAGTTAAGTGTTGTAAATATGATAAAGAATAATTAACAATCCACTGTCATGATGGCAGCTTCTGAATCTTATGATGCTGAGTAGTGGTTGAGAGAATCAGAGTCTGTTTCACTTCATAGGAAAGAACGGGTTTTTAACAAAACTGTAAATTCAAGGTCATCCCGCAAAATATGCAAACTATACAGAAACATGAAGCTTATCTGACACCAAGTAATTAAAAAAAAACATTTAAAATTAATTATAAATGTAATTACTGTAAGGTTGTATTTTCTGTATTTTTTTTTAGTTACGCTCGCTTACAACTGCTTTTTGAAGGTAGACAAAGTGTTTGGATCTGAACTTTCTCAAAGCTGGGGAAAAGTTGGATTTAGGTTTCATGTTCAGCTCTCATCTATGGTGGAAAGTCCTGACTTTCCTAGTCAAATGGGTCGTGCATTCTCTCAGCTCTACTTGATATCATCAGACTGGAGGAATATAGTGCTACATCACTACTATGGCACAAGCCACTCAATATTGCTCCTATAGAGAATGCAACAGGATAACAGGGATAGCACTTTCTAAAAACTGTTCTGAAATTCATTTTCAGTGTATTTTAGTGTTTGTAGCAGTGACAATTGCTGTTAAGAATGAGTTCTAATTTCCATTTTTGCTTCTCTTCTGGACTCAGGTGCAAGCATATCCCCCTGTAGAATATAGATAGGGACCGTACACCTCCAAGAACCTCCAGTTACAATAAGTAACCTCCATTTTTTAAATCAAGATTGGATGTCTTTGTCAAAGATATTCTCTAGGAATTCTGTTGGGGAGTTTCTATGTCCTGGGTTATTCAGGAGGGCAGGCTTAATGATCACAATGGTCCCTTCTGGCCTTGGAATCTATATATCTATGAAATCTATACTTAGGACACAGAAAAGAATCAACTATATACATAGTTAAGTATCTGCAGTTTTCCTTTGAAAGAAGTATGTGCGCCTAAAATTACTCTTATTAGCCTTGTTTTAGTTCACATTGCTGGCATTTGTCATGTTTTTCTGCTTTGCCTGACTGTCCCACTGTTATGAGAAGTGAAGACTTGTGAATTTCAGTACCCCATCTGCCTATGCCTGCAAAGAAGCGTGAGAGTGCAATGTGAAAAGTGTTATGATCTCTCCAGTATGTGGTAAAATAGAGCAGGAGACATACAATTTTCCCAACAAGGAGTACAGTCACAAATTTAATTGACACATTTTTTTAATGAGCATCATCAGTGTGGAACCATGTCCTCTGGAATGGTGGACGAAGCATGGAAGGGGCATACAAATGTTTAGCATAACTGGCATGTAAATACTTTGCAGTGCTGGCTGCAGAAGCGCCATGCAAATGCCTGTTATCACTTTCAGGTGACATGGTAAATAAGAAGCAGGCAGCAGTATCTTCTGTCAATGTAAACAAACTTATTTGTCTTAGCGACTGGAAGAATAAGAAGTAGGACTGAGTGGACTTGTAGGCTCTAAAATTTTACATTAGTTTGTATTTGAGGGCAGTTATGTAACCAAAAAATATCTGCATTTGTAAGTTACACTTGCACAATAAAGAGATTGCACAACAGTAATTGTATGAGGTGAATTGAAAAATACTATTTCTTTTATTATTTTTACAGAGCAAATATTTGTAATAAAAAATAATAATACAAAGTGAGCACTGTGCACTTTATATTCTGCGCTGTAATTGAAATCAATATTGAAAATGTAGAAAAAAATAAAAAAATATTGAATAAATTTCCATTGGTATCCTATTGTTAGAAGTATGATTAATCACAATGAAAAAATTAATCATGATTAATTTTTCTGAGTTAATCGCATGCATTAACTGTGATTAATTGACAGCCATAATTATGACTTATGCTTTTGACTATAGGCTTTCCTCCAAGCAGGCAGTTGGGAAGACTTCAGAGCAGAACTCGGAACTGGAAGTTGGAAAAGTTGGAACCACTTGGATCAATTTTGGGCCACCAGAATAGCAAAGCGCACACTATGAGTAAGAGAGGCAAAAATCAGATGGAAAAGTGCTCTCAATGCCTATCCTTAGAAGCCTTAGCACACAGTTTAACCCTTAGTTAAATTAAAATTGACAGTATTTTTACTATCGTACACTTGTGTGCAGTCATAGGTTTCTTTGTAGGTTAGCTGCTCAGCACAGACATACCTAGCCCAGACCTGTAGGATTATGGAGTCAGTCTCTACTAACCCAGGGGGACCATATAAGGAACTGGAGTAAAATCCTGACTCCACTGAAGTAAATGGCAAAACTTCCATTCAGTGTGGCCCCGGTTTTTAAAATATAGGAGAATGCTTTTGGGGGTGGGGAGATTGGATGGAAGTGTGCAAAGAGGACAGAAATATCTGGAAAAAAATTACAAACTCTTGTAATACTCTTTAAAAAAAATCAGCTGAGAGGGAGGAGCCACAGGTAATAGTAGTATACTGATCTGTCATAATTATGCCCACTCCTGCTTTGACACAGGATAAGTGTGAAACAGCACACTGTCAGCTAGTTCCTCTATGTTTTGAAATATCAGTATGTAACTTTCACTAGGCTGGACAGCTTGGACAGTTTAAAAAATAAAATAAATAAATAAATAAATCTTTGCAAAAGCGTTTGCTCACCAGGCAAGTTTTCAACATCTCTAATGAGGACTTCAGATAACGCCACATGGTCTTTATGAAGGCTTGAAGTAGAGGAGAATGCCAGGAGAGGCAAAGTAATTAGGTCCTTGGTGTGAAATTAGCTGCTAGACTGTAGGCATGGGACAAAAATGAAAATGCAAGTTCTAGAGAAAATTAATTGCCTCTTATAAGCTACTGATCTGGGCATAAAATATATGTCATTAGGTGATAGGAAACCTATAGTGAGTGGGAGCAAAATGTATAATGCTGATAAGCACTAATAACATGTTATCTATTGTATATGAAACTGAAGACAGGATAGTCACTACCAAAAATATAACCATACTAATGATGCATTCTAGGGAAGTGTAAAGTCTCCTAACACCATCAGCCCACTTTCTGTGCCAATTCTGTGCTTGAGACTCGTGTGTATATATTTTAAGAGTATCAACAAGCTTTTTGCCAGCTGTTTGCTTTGACAAACCAGGCTTTCTATGCTCACTGCAGGCTTTTCTGTTTTTCTGCACCACCACACACGTTGATCCATGATGGACTTAGATAAGTGACCGTTTTGATAGTCTTTTGATTTCTAAGAGCTGTGAGGAAAGAAATGTGGGAGGGAGTCCCATTAACCCCCACAACAGCTCAATTACTGTACCATTCCTTAGGGAATTGTCCTACATAGCTGTTCTAACAGGGCTTGTATATCTCCAGTTGTATGACCTAGAATATCCAGTATAAAGTTATTCTGTGCACAGCCTGTGGAGCTCAGTGAACAGAAAAATGTTGATTATCACATTCGATCTGCTAAGCGTATAGTATAATTAAAAAAAAGACAGGCAAGGCCTATTAGCTCATCCAGTGCACCTATGTCCATGATAAGGATATCAGACTCTGGGCCAGATCTTGGCACTACAGTTTCTTTATACCAGTTTGGCAGCACAAAGGGGCCATAGTGTTAATTTAGTCAGCCAGCTGAGGATTCTCTTGGCATAGGGAATCTCAGGATTGTACAAAGCCCACACTACTGGGACATGTTGGGTGTGGCTGGAGTGTTGCTGCACTCTGGGTGATCCTTGGTTGGCATATGGAGGCCACTGCAGCCAGCACAATTTCAAGCAGTCTCAGAGCTGCACTATTTGCCCGAGGTCAAGTTATACCCCAGCTGGCTATCATAAAGGTGGTTGAGAACTACCTTTACTCCTCGCCTCATACATTCTTCAGCCAGAGTCTTCTATCTGCTTGTAGCCTAAATTAAGACAAGACTTCTCCACTCAGGCAGAATCACCTGAAGATTTACAGCCATCTCAAGAAAGAAAATATGTAGAGCTATTTCTGTGAAAGGTCCCAGAGATCAACAGGTGAAAAGTTCCAGAAGATCCAAGTGCTCAGGGATTGCTGAAAGGTTTTAAATCCAGCCTGTCATGCCATCATTCTCTCCTCAAACCAGGAGCTAGCTTTTCAGCAGGTCTCATTGGTAGGACTCAGAAATCTAAACTCCACAAGGCCACCTAAGGCTCTGATGGCAACTGCTGCCTAACCTCAGTGTCACAAACAGATAGTTATGGGTTAATGCCTCTTTTACCTGTAAAGGGTTAAGAAGTTCACCTAGCCTAGCTGACACCTGACCAGAGGACAAGATACTTTCAAATCTTGGTGGGGGGAAGTCTTTTCTTTGTGCTGTTTGTTTTTGGGGATTATTCGCTCTTGGGACTAAGAGGGACCAGACATCAATCCAGGCTCTCCAAATCTTTCTGAATCAGTCTCTCATGTTTCAAACTTGTAAGTAACAGCCAGGCAAGGCGTGTTAGTTTTATTTTTGTTTTCTCAACTTGTAAAGGTTCCTTTTTGCTGAGAGGATTTTACCTCTGTTTGCTGTAACTTTGAACCTAAGGCTAGAGAGGGTTCCTTTGGGTTATATGAATTTGATTACCCTGTAAAGTATTTTCCATCCTGATTTTACAGAGATGATTTTTACCTTTCTTTAATTAAAAGCTTTCTTTTTAAGAATCTGATTGATTTTTCCTTGTTTTAAGATCCAAGGGGACTGGATCTGGACTCACCAGGAATTGGTGGGGGAAAGGAGGGGATATGGTTAAATTCTCCTTGTGTTAAGATCCAAGGGGTTGGATCAGTGTTCACCAGGAACTTGGTGAAAAAGCCTCTAAAGGCTACCCAAGGAGAGGAAGGTTTTTTGGGGAAAAGGGGTGTTCCAGACATGGAGGAATTTGGATGGTGGCAGTGAACCCAGATCTAAGCTGGTAGTTAAGCTTAGAAGTGTTTATGCAGGTTCCCCACATCTGTACCCTAAAGTTCAGAGTAGGGGAGGAACCTTGACACTCAGTGAAGTATTCACTTCTGCATGGTAATGACTTACCTCCTATAAATATAAAAAAATCAGTGGCTAGTAAAAGTGAGTTTTAATTCACTATTGTATGTACTGTAATCCAAAACTCAATCCCAAACTCTGGTAAAACATCAGTTAATTGCATTGGAACTAGAATTTGGTTCTGTGTGCTAGTTTCACAGTATATGTCATACTGGTAGAGCTGTGTCATATACTGATTTAATATACTGCACAGGTGAGAGAAAAGGCACTGCTACGTAGAGTTAAACATTTATTAAATATTGATGCCTGAATAAGCATTTTATGTAGGTTTTACATTTGATTTGTCAGCTATGTATTCCCCTGAGGCATATATCAAGCAAAAGTGAAGGAATATACGTAATGGTGTTCAAAATCCAAATGCCCTGTCAGGAATTGTTAACTCTGTAGCTTAGCTTACAGAGAGTTGAGATTTGAGGACTATAGGTGCTATGAGCGTGAGAGGTAGCTAATTTAATTTGTGGAATAGAATAAAGGGCATTTTGGTTTTGTTGGAGTGGTTATATGAAAGGTTAGCAATAAAAAAATATTTTAACCTACTGTGTTTGCTGAAAAATGATGCTACATTTCTGGAGTCTAGAACAAAATTGTAACAACCAGTAGCAGAAGAAACTACCCAACAGCCTGAGCCAGAAGTCTTTGTGTAACCCCAAACTCCCTTTTAATTGCCTGCCAGTATCGGTTAGCAAGGAACACAGGATCCCAAACTTAGTTCTATCACAACCTGGTTCATCCAGTTGCCACTTATAATATGAACACTGTTGTGAGTATCCATCTGGCTTTAGGGAACTCCAGGAAATGGAACCTAGTGAAGGAACAAACAAATAAATGTAGATTTTTAAACACCTGTTAATGTTTAAAAATGGCTTCTGCTTCCAGTTTCCAAATACAGTTCTGTAGGTCTTGCATTCCCAGTATAATTATATTGGTTATAACCATAGGAACTGTAGGTAAGGTATTAATATTTTCCATTTTTACTCTTATTCAGCAATAAAATCCATTGGGTCTGGAACAATGAGCTGACAAGCCCTGCTGCTAAAGCCAGCAAAACTTGTTAGCTGCATGGGCTGAATTTTTAGAGTTCACTGAACATACATATTGCGCTGCTGAAATCTCTAGCACTTCTAAACTGTACTAGCTAAACAGTTTGTGATTTTTCTTTTTTATTCCATAAAAGGGTGGAAAAAAGAGAAATTAAAGGGCACAAATTTAGCTTTAATCTATTGCTGGGGTTGCAAAATCAAGGATGAAAATTCCTAAAGTGATGATTTTTCCTGTAATGCAAACTTGACCGTACTGCACGTACAGGGCCGGGGCAGACTCATCTCAGATGGTGCAGAGAGGTACTGCTTGCTTGCCAAACTGGCATGTCCTCTGCCAGCAGTTCCTTCCGGATAGCACTGACCCCCTGCAGTTGACTTCAGTGCAAAATAAGAGGCCTGGTTATAGCTCCTTTTAACAATTTGGTCCTAAAAGTAAGCTTCTGTGCAGTCTTGTTTGTTATATGTTAATACATATCCCAACACATATAGGCTGTGCAATGAGGCAATGTTAATGCTATGAGAGTGCCTGGCCTGTGGGGTTTTTCTGAGTACTGAGTGTTCTGAGTTTGCAGCCTTAATGTTGTGTTAGCGTAATAGATGATAAGTTCAGTGCTTGTGCTGGTGATGCCTGGAGCTGAAGTTCTCTGTAGGATGGCAGTGCTGAGAGGATACCCTATGGCTGGGCGCACTGTGTGCTTTGCTCTGGTAATTCATGTTCCCCTCTGGCCAGTGCACAAAAGTAGTATTGATGAGCTACTGAAAAGGAGTCATGCATTGTCATCTTCACTTGAGGGAAGGTTACCACAATGTGGAGCAGGGCAAGGATGAGGAAGAGACTAATGAAGTAAAAGGAGGATTCTGGAAGACAATCCAAACTCACCACTAATATATACAGTGTACCTTCCTGGAAGGGATTCAGTAGAGTGCTTATTTAATGGGAGTCAAACACTTAGTGGGTGGTGGCCTTTCAGAGGAAGACTGTGATCTAGATACCAATAAGACAATCAGAACTTTTTCTTTTCCTTTCTGGGTATTTGATTAAGTGTCTGAGTTAAGCACTGATTTGACTATCTGGAATATGTTAGTACTTTAAGTGTTAATAAAGTTACTCCTTGCGCAGATATATTTTTGATGATGGAACTTTTCATGAGACACTGACCTGATTGGCAATTAAAATACTTCTGGAACAATGATTTTCTTTTACTTTGCAGCTTAACAGGCATTGGATCCAATGAGCTCTGCTCTGCTTAGCATTTGTAAGGATTAAACTCAGGGCTGCCTTTACTACTGACAAAATTTGAAATGTAATGTGGAGGGACACTGGAAATAGGTAACAATTTTTAATCCTGAGATGCTTAACATTCCTTCAAGAGCATCAGTTTTGTTTTGTATGGTTGTTAAAATGTACATTTAAATAACTGGTTTGGTTTTAAGAGGTTAAATTACAGAGTGTGTGCGTTCACTAAGGGCTGGGTTTTCAGAAATGCTGAGCATACTCAGTTTCAACTGAAATCAGTGCGAACTGCAAGAGCTTAACTTTCCAAAAAGTCAGATCCCAAGTATTTTTCCTCTTCCAAACCAAATGGAAGCCATTTTGAAAGCTGATGGAGGAATCCAGGTATATAGGACACTCTAGGCAGCCAAGCTGTATTAAGATGTTCAAAGTCCATAATCTTTTCCTTAATTTGGAATACAGACAAATAGTGGCTGTGGGTGTTGAGATGAATCCGTTTGCCAACACTCATATATTCCATAATTTCAATGATTCCAATATTCCATTATTCTAGACAGCTTCCTCAAAGTTGTAGAAGTATGACCCAGAGGTTGGAAATGAGAAATTAAGTTTCTGGTATTCAAGCCTCTCTTCTTGGGCCCTAATCTCAAATTCTGGATGTTTATTTTTGTGTGACTGCTCATTTTCTCTCTTCAAGTGACAGCCTTACATACTCTGTCACTGTCTTATTGAATCATAATGCTTCTACATGTTTGACTGGCTGCCATACATACTCTGCTGTCCATATAACTTAAAAAAATGCTTTTTAGCTTCAGTATGCATTACAACTTGGCATATGCTTTGGTACTGGTCTAACATACTGTGCAATAAGTGGCCCCTGTGAGAATACAGATCTTATATAGAATTTAAAATCTTATATTTTAAATGAATTTTATCTTGAGAGACTTTAAAATAATGTCCTTCTATCATGGTGAAAAATTTCAGGAAGACAAGCTGTTTAACCTACAGCCCAGGTTTAATATTACTGTAAGTTTTCATTTGCAAGAGAAGTGAGGGCATCAAATTTATTTGTATTACATTTATTTTGTTGCTGGATGAATGATTGGATGGGTGACTGTTTTTTTTTGCTAGGGTTATTTAATTTAATTTATTTATTTATTCTTGATAAATTATTTTTATAGAAGTTTTGATATTGAACTTTCTGTAAACTGATGATATAATGTCTGGATGAAAGGTCTTACGATGACAAGACGATGCCTGCTTTCTTAAAAATGGTCTTATGTCTGGATTTTTGACTATTTTTTTTTGGTTGGAGGAGGAAAACTTTCAGTATGCTGTATGTAAAACCCCTAATACTTTTAAAATTACTGGTTTAAATGACACTTTTATAGAACTGACGCTAGCTAAGGATGACCTAATTCAAACCTGACTGGACCAAGTTGAGTGGATTCAAAGTAGGCCTTGCACCTGATCTGTCCAAAAATCTCAGAGGGAGGTGCTGTAAGGATGAATAAGTTTGCAATCAGGAGTAAGGCTGAGAAGCTTTACCTTTTGAGTCAGGAAGCCATCTGAGGGAAGACTGATGTTCTAGAATCCATAAGACTGATTGCTTTAGGGAGAGAAAGTGATGACATTCACAAACTGGCCACTCTAGCTTTTGACCAGTCTTTCCCTGCACCCTGGTAGTGAGAAGTACTAGACTAGAAGAAAAACATAGTGCTTCTCTCCTTGGCCAGAGTCCCGGCTCCAACGCTGCTGGAGTTCAGAAGACTGAGAGCTGAAGAGTTTGCAAATGCCATGTTAACTTAAGCATTTTATTTTTCCTTTTTTCTATTTTTGGCTATTATTATTATTGATAGTGGGGAGATGACAAAGCCTTTCAATTTTAGGTTGTGAAAGTGTGGCTGTGTGCATGTATGTGCATGAGCACTCAAAGTCTACATAGGGAAGGCAAGAAAAGGAAGTCCCTGAGGTTTAAATAATCCTAAAAATTGTCTGAGATATATTCATTAAAGTATGTTCTTTGTTCTGTATTAAAAGTCCTGAGAGAGATGTTTCTTGTCATATGTAGTTTCTGGTAAACAGGAGCTGTCAAACTTTTGCTTATCAAAAGATATTTGTTGGTCCTGTAATATCATCATTAGTAGGGAGAGGGGGAGGAAAGAGCAACATATAAGAAGAGAATTCTAAGAACAAAGTTTAATTGGTTCCAAAGTTGTAGTTTAGACATTAGATAATTTGGTTTCAGTATTAAGCTGTTAGCCAGCTCTAAGTCACAGATTTGATTAAAGATGATAAATTATTTACTTGAGGTTTATATCCAAATGGACAGCCACCATCTTAGAATCCTCTTTAGAACTTATAAGGACTAACTATGTAACTAATTTGATGATTTAACTCACTTTATGATTTAAACTCCAATTCAGTGTTGGTTAATTTGGTTCTGATTTGATAGTTCTTTAGTTTTATTTTTAGTTTAATATTAGTAATAATAGGTTAGCTTTGGTGTTTTCTTGATTGTATTTTTGTTTATGAGTTTAAAAAAAAAAGATGATATTGAGTCACATTTATTTCAATAGGAAACAGGAGTCCAGAACCTTTGAGGACCTGGGTGGATATTGGCAAATCAGCCTAAAACCTAAGCAGCACTTTTTTGT
Organism: Gopherus evgoodei; assembly: GCF_007399415.2. Taxonomy (NCBI): domain Eukaryota; kingdom Metazoa; phylum Chordata; order Testudines; family Testudinidae; genus Gopherus; species Gopherus evgoodei. The sequence goes on along the minus strand of NC_044326.1, from coordinate 90,352,847 downwards.
CCCTGGCAGTACATATAATTAATCGTTGGTGCTCACAATATACAGCTTTAAAACCAGACATGTAACTGCAGAAGATGAGGCATTACCCCTTCCAGGATACGGACACAGTGTGAGTCACAAAACATGGAGAGTATTTTTTTCTTATGAGTCACTGGATACATGTTCAATATTAAGAAATTTGTCACACATGCTCTTATCTGTAATAATATAAATTGGCAGAACAGAGGAAACTCACTAATTTTTTCTCTCCTTCCATTATTTGAAAGTCCCATTTGCAATCTTCATCATTGCTGTGGTAATTTTATTTTAATCAGAAATCTGAAAATCTTTGTAGAACAAAATGTATGAGCAAGCAGTGAACTGTCTTCAAATGAAACAATGAGATACAGAACCAGAGTAAAGAAAATGATTAATTTTATACAAATTGTCCAGTGGAATCCAAAAATGACGGTTAGAGAGCAATCTCAAGGATATAGTAAGAATTGATTTGATTTTATATCATTTTTCAAATCTCCTTACAATAAGCACCTTGGAAGAGGGTGTTATTTCTCTTGTAGACTGCATCTTGGCCTCAAGAATATGCCACCCAGTATTATGGTATCTTGCTGTAGCACTAGTAGAGGCAGTGGTAGGGATAGAGGTGTGAATGTGTATTCTCACAAACACTCAATGTACACACCCATATATATATAATAATTATATATTACTATACAATATTTTGATTGACCGGTTCTTCTACTCTTTTGCTTTGTATCTTCTCTAGTCTGGAAGATGAACATTGTAAGCCAATAAAAACTGCAGCATATTAAGCAAAGCAAAAGAACAGCAACATACAATCTAGAATTCACAGGCTTCTTTCTTGTGACATGGATTGCAATAAGAAAACAGAGTTGCACAAATATGACTCCCTAGTTGCCAAATTGGAAAATGGAACAAACATAACAGACTTTGGCGGTCTCAATACATGTCCACCTTGTGTGCTGAACTAGCAGCTGTACTTCATTGCTGTTGGTCTTCATTTTGGCTTTTCAGTAATATATTACATTAATAGACGATATTATGACACATTTTCTTGTTATACGAAGTCTTGAACTGAATTGTGCAGTAAAAAATGGTAAAAAAATGATTGAGCAGATTGTTGAAGTGGAAAAAAGGCTGCATCTGCTTGCAGGAAGGCTGAGGCTGCTATTATGTAACTATGTTGCTGTACTGGTTTTTAAGTCCTGAGTATATTAACCCAAGTGCCAGCACTCAGAATACTTAATGATTTCCTGTTAATTTTCTTAACTGTTCTTTTTTCCCCTAATTGCTTTGAAATGAAATCAGAAGAAATGGGGATTCATCCAAATAAGAGATTTGCTGTAGAATGCATTGACATATGACCCTTTTATATAAATGAAAATAATAATGCTTCCATGAAAAGAGAATCCACAATGAAAAATTCATCTGGAGAGAAAAGAAGGGTGATCTTCATTGTGCTAATAATTAATCAATTATTACTTGATTAAAACTTCACTGTGTTCAAATTGTACCTGACCACCGTATGAGTGAACAGTGTGTGTGTACATCCATGTGTTTTCATTGCTTGGGTGTGTTGGTGTTTTGAAGAGATGGCACAATAAGATGGAGAGTTTACTTACCTTGTGCAGGACCTGGAGTTCTTCAAGATGTGTCCCCGTGAGGGTGCTCCAGTAGGTGCACGTGCCCCTGCATCTTCAATCAGAGATTTTTGTTATCAGTGCCTGTTCTGCCTACACATGCTTGCTACACATCCTCGTGCCCTTTACCAAGTTTTATACAGAGGCTGCATGGGTGAACTGCTCTCAGTTCCTTCACTACTGCCCACAGAGGTAACTCTGAAGCAGAGGTAAGAAGACCAGGAGGTGGTATACCCACAGGGACAAGCCTCTCGAAAAACTCCAGTTACTGCACAAGGTAAGTAACCACTGCATCTTCTCTGGGTAGTGCCCCTGTGGGTGTGCTATTTTAAGTGACTCCCTAGCAGTAATCCTTTAAGGAGCTGGGGGTTTTGGAACAGAGTCCATCACTGAAGAAAGAAATGCATTGTCTACTGCCACAGCTGATCTCGCAGTGTGAATTAGGGCATAGTGGTCACAAAATGTGTGCACCGAGGACTGAATATCTTTGAGTAGAGAGAGATCATAGACTGTGATCTAGTAGTGTGTGCAGTCCCTCTTGGGGAGGTGTAACCTCCACAAAACCTAACAGGCAACATTACATCCAGAGATTCACTTAGCAAGTCTCTGAGTGGCAATGGGCATTCCTTTATTTAAATCTGCAATAGGAACAAACTGTCTAGGAGTCTTCATGAAGGTCTAGTCTATCCAAGTAAAAGGCTAATGTTCTCCTAATATATAGTGTATGAAAAGCAGACTTTTGTGCAGACTGATGCGGCTTAGGGAAAAAAAATGAAAGGCTAATAGTTTAGTTGCTATGAAATTCAGAGGACACCTTAGGTAAGAACTTTGGATGACATGATAAAGATATTTCCTCCTTGGAGAACCAAGTAAAGAGAGGGTCTGTTGAGCCCTCATCTCTCCAATCTTTTGAACAGAAGTGACGGCTGTCAAAAAGTGTGTCTTCCTAGATAGATGTAGCAATGAACAATGTAGCTAATGGCTCACAAGTTGTTTAAGAACCAGATTAAGATCTCCAAGTGGTGTAGGGGGTCTCATCTGCAGAAAAAAATTGATAAGCCTTTCTAGGAATGTCGCTGTGAGAAACTTCCTACTGGCACAAAGAAAACTGTTATTGATGCTAACTGAACCTTGATGTAGAAAGGCCTAAATTTTTCAATTCTAACAGGTAATCCAAGATTGAGAGAAGAGATGCCTAGACAGGAGAAAGATGGCGTCGGTTACACCAACCGTTTCTCCATTTCTGAAGATAAGTACATTTAGTAGATTCCTTTCTGCTATTTAACAGTATTTTTCTACTTCCAATGAACATGTGGTTTCTAGTCCTGAGAACATTGAGGAACCAAGCTTGTAGCTAAAGGACATACAGACTGGGGTGCAGCGTCTGACTCAACTCCTGAGACAACAGTTGAAGTTTGATTGGGAGCTGCCATGGAGGGCAAGAGGTGAGTTTGATGTGATAAACTTGTCTTGGCCAAGGAGGCACAATCAAAATGACTTTGGCTTGGTTCTCACTGCTCTTGAGAAGGACTTTTAAGAGCAAGGAGTTGGAGGATAGGCATAGAAAAGACTCTTTGCCCATGTTATGAGGAAAATGTCTCCTAGAGATTGGGGATTGAGTCCCCCTCTGAAACAGAATTTCCTGCACTCTGAGTTTGCTGCTGTGGCAAAAAGGTTGATCTCTGGAAATATGCAAGCTATAAATATTTTGTTGAGAACTCAAGAGTCCACTCTCATTAGTAATTTAGGGAGAAGTGTCTGCTCAGGTCATCTGCAATGGTGTTATATATACCCAGGAGATAAGAAGCCAAGAAGACTATCCAATTGGCTATGCACCAGTTCCAAAGCTTTATCACTTCAGTGCAGTAAAGAAGAACGCGTTCTACCTTGACGATTGATACAATACATGAACCTATGTTGTCCGTCATGATTTTGGTGGACTTGTGTTTGAATAGGGAAAGAGAGAGGAAGTAAGCATTTCTGACCACCATTAATTCCAACAGATTGACATGCAAGCTCTGTTCCTGTTGTCATCATTTGCCTTGGATTGTGCGAGGACCCAATTATGCTCCCCATCCCAAGAGGGAAGTATCCAGCGTTAATAGGATATAGGGGGATTCTGGCTGCACGGGATTCCTGCATAAACTTTGGATGGCTTCATCTACCCAGTGACTGTAGGATCTGACTGGGTACAGACACCTACTTGTTGAGACTGTTTGTTGGGTACATAGACAGTCCTGAGCCATCCATGAAGACACTGAAGATACAGCATGGTCTTCTGTGTCACAAAAACACAAGCTGCCATGTGCCACAGCAATTGCAGACATGTCCTTGCTGGAACTTGAGGGTGCAGCTGCACTCTTTGTATAAGGTTCTTTAGAGCAAGGAACCTGTGGTGAGGGAAACAAGTTCTACCAAGTTCTATTACTGAATCCAGAAGAGCTCCTATAAAGAGGATTCATAGTGTAGAGGTCAAGGGCGATTTCTCAAGATTTATCAGCAGGTCTGGACTTCAGAATAGTGAAATAGTTGTTTGAACTGCCAACCATACCTCCTGATATGACCAATCCTTGAGCAGCCATTTGCTGAAGTAGGGAAACACAGTTATTCCTACATGACGGAGGGAGGCAGTTATGACCAGCATGATTTTTGAGAAAAACCTTGGGGTGGATGACAGGCCCAAGGGTAGGGGCTGGTACTGCCAATGATTGTGATTGAAAGTGAAATACAGAAATCTTTTGTGAGAAGGATGAATCGCTCTGTATAAGTAGGCATTTTTGAAGTCAAGGATTGCAACCCAGTCCCCTAATTCCAGGGAATGATAGCTGCTAGGGACACCATCCTGAATTTCCATGGTTTCAGTGGTTTGAGGGCTTTATGCAGCCCTTTTGTCCATTTTCACACCTTAATGTACCTTCAGTGCTGACCTGAAGACCCAAGTGTGGAACTGGGTGCTACAAATGGGGCACACACGGAAAATTGCTCTCTTCATATGGCAACCTCTCAATGAAATACTAAAAATTGTGGGGGGATTTACATTTAAAAATCCACTCAGAGATGTATATTGCTCATGATCAGTAATGGAAAGGTTTATGTAGCTTATAAATACTGTTCCCACAAATGTGCATTTGTACACTACATATTTAGGACAGTAATAGAATAACAAACTGAACAAATAATCCGTAATCAGGAAAGTATTACCTTCAGGGCACTAATCATACTAATGGGTAAACAATAAGCGTTTGTGTCACTGTAATCATAAGAAAAAAATAAGTTGACTCAGTGACTCCCCTATCAAAATCTGTCACTTCATAAGACGCTGTTTCTCCAGCCACCTAATGGCCATGATAGTTTAGAGGTACACTTTTGAGTGCAGAAATTAGTGGGAGCTTTTTGCAGTGCTAGTTTTGAGAAAGTCAGAAACAAATGTGTGGTTTTCTTTGTATTTCCCTCTTAACAGCACAGATCAGAGTTTTGTTAGCTCTGAAACATCCTTCTGTTTTTGTTTTTGAAGTTAAATAAACAGACAGGCAAGTCAGTGCCTTATTACTGCTAGAAGTTGTAATATTTTCTTTTTAATGATGTCCAAACAAATTAACTGTTAAAAATAAACAGCAGGGTAGCACAGTAGGAAGTGGAATTTAGCAAGCTGGAGATCAAAAGGAATTAAGTGCCAGAGCTCTGGCCTATATTCCAGTTAAAACTGATTTGACTTAATAAGTTTAATGAAAAAGGGAATTGTATTGTGTGTGAGATGCACCCCGGTTGATTTTTTAAAAAATATGAGAGCACGTATTTCTTGCTGATGTCCATTCACTATGGCCATGAATACATAAATATAAACTGAGTGTTTCACTTTTCTTTTTTAAACCAACATTTATCTGCAATTTATAGTCAAGCATGCTAGCTGGAGTTACACACAAAAAAATTGCTAGCAACTGCTATTTTTCACTCATCTGAAATGTTCATGCTGACATTTTTTCTTCACAATGGAGAAAATAAGGCCTTGATAATTTTGTTGCAATAACTTAGTCTCAACAAATTTTGGAAGTGGTTCTTAGGAACCCAATAACTCACCCATATCTCTGTATATTTGTCAGATCTTTCTCCTATATGCTATCTTTTTTGAAAAATCCCAGCTGCTAAACACATTGGTGAATGTTATTTTCAGGTATTTCGGCAGGTGATTCTTGATTCTTCCCAAGTTATTGACAATTACATTATATTTTAATCAAAAGTTCCCAAGAAGTGGTATAATACATTTATCTAAATATACAGAACAGCTTTTCTCTGTGCTAGAGCTTTCAGACAAGCCGTTCCTTAGTCAGTCTTCTTTAAATGTAATAATGATTTGTTCTTTGCATTCCAAATACACCAAGGAGAGTGTGTGCAATATTTTTTCTTATGGTGTCTAATAACCTGACCTGGACTCATTTCCTACCCTTTTAATTGTCTTACAAGTCCCTTCCCTCCCTTTCGGTCAGATATCAATTTAAAAAGATGATGCTGATCATCCTTCTATAAAATCACTTGTTCTTTGTGTGTTTGTATATGTAGCTGCTAGGGTGTTTCACGGTGGGGACAAAGAGATTTAATGCAATCTCATGTTTACGGTTTTGGTGCAGCTCAGGTAAAGGCAACCTCTTGCCTTATCAGTCCCAGATTGCTCAGCTATCGCTTCTCTCTCGGAGACTATTTTATGATTATATACCTAGTGTATCTGTTCAGCTGCCTCAACGCTGCACTGTAATCTGTGTTTCATACCTCCCTGTCACTCCCCAAAAGACTGAAGGGTCATACAAGCGATTGGTCAATAAAATAGGCTGAGATTTTCAAGGGAACCCAAGGGAATTAGGTGCTTAACTGCCATTATTGAATGTCATGAGAGTTCAGCACCTTAGCTCCTTTTGAAAGTCCCAGTATAAACAAGTGTAAGGTCATCTTTTGGGATTCTTGAGCCTTGGTTGATAGATATAATACAGTAAAATTAAAACACTCCAGAACAGTCACTAGAATCCAGGTGGGTAGTCTCTTGCCAGATACATGTTATATATCAATGTAAATCTGGCCTCTGTCACAAGACACGAATTAGTTTGATACATTTCAGTCTTCGGAATAGAGCCCATGTCAGGTTACCTGACATGTTAGCATCTTTTGACAGACATCATCACTTATCAACATCGCATAAAGTTATGGTCTTGTTCTGGAAAATGTTAAAAGCCTTATTATAGTTATTTGTTAAACCTGGAGCTCTCTGACCTCTCCCTTGACTCCGAAAACCAGAACAGTATTAAACAGAGTGAACTCACATCCAAATTTAAAATTATAAACATTTAAGATTACATGACTCAACTAGTCCAGGTGATGAAGCTGTAAAGCAGGGGCTTCAGTGATAGGTAGCTGCTGAGGGCCACATTCTATCCTTACACCACAATGGCTTTCGTAGTACAACTGATGGCAGAATTTGGCCCTTAGTTGATACAGGTAAAAATTTCAGAAGTGCCTAAGTGATTTAAGAGCCTAAGCCCCACTGAAAGTCAGTCACTCCTAAGTTATTTAGGTGCTTTTGAAAATTTTACGTCACATCTCCCTTTTAAAGTTACAACTCATGACAAAAGTCACTCAAGGCAAATATTTTTGTGTGTGTGCAAATTCATTTACACTAAAGTACATTATAATCCATTTATTATTATTGGTATTGCAGTAGTGCCCAGTCACGGATCAGGGCTCCATTAAACAAAAACATGTTTGATTTAATATTTTCAAAGCAAAGTCAGATAATACGGACACTTTCTGACTCCCCTATAAAAGCCTGATCCTGCTGTTAAGGGTCATGTTAAATGATAATTCTCCTGTGAGTAATGACACCAAGATCAGCCCTTAAACATTTTTTCATTTTAAAATATTTTAAGCTTTTGACTGAACAAAAATCTTTAATGTGCGATACAGTTTAAAGGGCAAATTCTGCTGTGCCAGTCAGGACATATATGTAGTTTGTTTTAATTTTTATCCAAGTCAGCTATGTAAATTGCATTACCAAGTAAATTACAATTACCACAAATTAGTCAGACAGGAAAAAAGTGCAAGCTGAAATCCCCAAGGACTATGTTGAGAGAAAACATTGGCAGGATGGATCACTAATGAAGGGGAAGGATGAGACTGAAAATACACCTACACTTTCTTACATAAGCATTAACCATCCAAAATCAACAGTATAAAACTGATGTCAAACAAGTTTCATTGTTCAAGTTGTATTTCAGTCCTTAACTTTTGTAGCCAGCCTTGCCCCACCAATCCCCTGTCCCCATACAGTAGCTTTAACACTGCCAAGAGCTAACAATTATATGAAATATATAACTGCACTATCTTGGCTAGCCCTTAAACACCATTTCTTATCCAGATTTCCTTAGGGACAAATTGTGTCCCTTCCTCTGCAAGTGCCAAAGGGCCCTCTTGTAGCAGAATGAATGTGCAAGGGATTGGGCAGGGTTTGAGAGCCCACACTGAAATAAATGGGTCTGCTCACTTGTGTAACGTAAGCAAAATGTGGTGATTTAGCAAGTATATTGTGCACGAAGAGTTACAACTTGTTCCCCTTACTCTTGTTAATAGTCTCACTGAAGTCAATGGAACTACTTGCAAGAGTATGACTACTCATGTGAGCAATATGAGCAAGACAGAGCCACAAATAAGGCTCAGTTAGTCTGCTATTGAAATGAGTGGCAAAACTCCCATTGACTTTACTGGGAGTAGGCCCATATTGTCTTCAGTTAATGCATATCATTCCCAACAGTATCAATGGGGATTGCACTACAGACCAAGGGCAGCTTTTGGTTCAAACAACTCAGATCACTTGTACTTCTATTTATATGCATCCAAAAAGAATTTTCAAAAGACAAAAGTGCCAAGAACAAACACTTTATTTTTGTATTATCTTATTACAACCTTTAAGAACGATGAATTGTGCTCCCTTTTCTATATTTGTTACATTCTTTGTCATGAGAAACCACACATCATAATCTCAGTGGATGATAAAGTCTGTGCTGTGGCAAAGTAACATGTAAAATAAAGAGACTCATGTTTATTAGTAATGAACAAAATACCTAGACTTAACAGCCATTTTATAACATATGTGACAAAGTTCTGTCCTTGACTCAGTGGGTCCTGCATTTCCTGGCAGATTTTGCTAGCCTCAGAGGCTCACTGTGACCCTCCACATAGCCCTTCTCTAGAGGCAAGGGACACAACTTACTGAGCCAACAAAGGAGGTAAGGAGAAGCAACCCTCACTCACACAGTCTCTGTTGTCTCTCAGTCTCAGTGATTAATCAGGGAGGGGGGAGCCCAGGCCCACCCTCTACTCTGGGCTCCAGCCCAGGGATCCTAAAATTAGCAGCTATGGTAACTGACTTTTTTGAAATAGGATGTGTGCAATTCCCTAGGCCACTCCCCCACAGCTGCCTCCACTCAATATTTCCTTCACTGTTACCTCAGGGCCTCCTTCCTTGCACCTGATATGGATTTGTACTGCTTCGTTCCTCCAGCAGCACTCCCTCCTATAGCTCCTGACACCCCCACCTCACTGACTAACTGGGAGGCTTTTAACTAGTTCCAGCCAGCCCTTGATTAGCTTCAGGTGTCCCAATCACTCGAGCTATCTCCACTGCCTTCTAGAAGGATCTTAATTGGCCCCAGATGTCTTGATTAACCTGGAACAACTGCCATTTGGTTACCATGGTACCAGGGATTTGTTTAGCCTGGGGCTAACATACCTGTTCTTCACTACTTTACTGTAGCCACCTGGCTTTGTCCCATCACACATATTACCCCAACGACCACTGTAAATTTCTGGCACTTTCAAAGGGTAGTTAAGAAACTTGCAGATAATTAATCTCTCACTGGATTTTCCAATGTATAGAAACTAAACAAGAAAATGGTTTTATTGTGGAACTAATCACACTATTTAGGAATGTGGAAGACAATTTTTGTTAGCAGAGAAAGCAACCATTTAATATCCTGTAATCAAAACAGGATAAAATAAGATTTCCTATTACATTTCAGCCAACCATGGAGGACTTACCTTTCACTGTGAAAACAAACCACATAGCTTCAGTAATGGAGGAAACAAATTAATTATCAACTAAAGCAAACCTTATTTATTTCCTTGGATCTAGAGTACAACAGGCGGCACTGAACCGATGGAGCTAATATACCAATTACAGCACAGGTACTCAATTGTTTGAATTTTTGGAGCTCCTTATTGTGAAAAGAAGTTCATCATGTCTATCACACAGAATAATTCCCCTACAGGTCAGCAGTGATACAGATCTTTTTATTAATTATGATTAGCAAATACAAAATCTGCCTTATTCTTGGGTGACAACTGTGGTAAAACTGGGGATAGGTAAGAAATATTAATCCATTGTCATTGGTGTTATTACTACTATATCCTGGACATCCTTGGATGCTACATGCTCTTAGGGTGACCAGATGATAACTTCAAAATATCGGGACCGCCGCTGGGGAAGCGCCTTTTCAATTGTTATACTCACCACATCCAGGTCTTCAGCGGCATTTCGGCGGCGGGTAATAAATCTTGCTGCCAAAGAAAGAAGTACCCGCCGCCAAAATTACACCGAAGACCGTTAGCGACTGAAGGACCCACCGCTGAAGACACGGACATGCCAGGTGAGTGTAACAATTAAAAAGGCGCTCCCCCTGCCTCTCACCATCACCTAAGCAGAAAAAAACCAACAAATAAATAAAAACTGGCCACTGCGCATTAAACAAAATATTGGCACAAATGGCGTTCCGACTGTGTTTCGGTCATGACGTGGGACAAACTGCTCAATATCAGGACAGTTCCGATTTTATCGGGACATTTGGTCACCCTACATGCTCTCTCGGAGCCTGACCTTGGAAAGTACTCAGCACTCTCAGCCCCCATTGACACCTATGGGAGCTAAAACCTGCTTAGGAGGCATTCAGCACCTTACAGGATCTGTTATTTTCATGCAAATGAAAAATGAATATCAAACACAAAAAAGTCAAACATAAAAAATAAAACTCACATTTATTTAAATAAAAATATACACACAGTGTACAATGGATATGGCTTACATACAGCAACCAAACAAAAATGGTAGTTCCTGAAGTACAAAGATAGGAGGAACTGGGGCAGCCTACCTATGCTTCAGTTTCTCTGAATAAATACACATCGTGGGCTAAAGCCTGTTAGTCTTGCTTGTATAAGTAGTCGCTTTGACTAAAGAGAGCAGGATTTGTCCATTACAATTACATAAGAATAACTACACAAAAAGAAACAAGTACCATAGTAACCTGTGATTATACAATTAACTTTCACAAAAATTTGAAAGTCAGGCTGCTCTTCATCTAATTTTAAAGCACATAAAGTAAAACTATATGCATGCAAAGTAGAAAAATTACGAACACCACCACCTAGATGCTAATACTCACTCACGCTAAGGGAAGGTAATCTGACCTGCACTGTCACCCCCGCCCCCACCTCCCAAAAAAAAAACAAGCCCCCCACTCACTGCATTAGCTTGCCCCGTCACCATTCTTCCCTCACACACTTCTGGTGTTTTTTGTATGTGCTTTTTGGAATTTGGGTATGTGATTTCACAAATAGGGTTTTTTTAAGGTCCTGAGTCCCAAGCTTGTGTGGGTGAATGCAATTTTTCAGTCTTGGATTTTTGGTAATATACTATAGCCTCCTTTTAATTTGCTACATTACTTATTCAGAAGATTGTGTTTGGCAAAAGGAAAAAATAAAGGTATTTTAGAATTTACGAATGTTTTAGACTATATACTGCGTTGTCTAGCATCACAAAGCAAATAACAGTTTGTGTGTTAATCAGTGGTTTTCAAACTTTTGTATTAGTGACCCCTTTCACACAGCAAGCCTCTGAATGTGACCTCCCTTCTGAATTAAAAACACTTCTTTATATTTAATGTTATTATATATGCTGGAGGAGAAGCAGGTTTGGGGGTGGAGGCTGACAGCTGACGACCCCCATGTAATAATCTTGTGACTCTCTGAGGGGTCACAACCCCCAGTTTGAGAATCTCTGTGTTATATGATTAAAGAAAAACAGAATACCAATCAATACTCTAGGCAACTGGAAAACCATTTCTCTTGTATATGAGGAAGCAATTTTGTGATGATTTTTCCCTTTTAAACAATAATAATTTAAAGCTTCTTTTTTTCTGCAGTTGGAAACATCTGCTTGAATGCACAGATCTTTTTTAAAATTACAAAGTAACAAAAGGCAAGATGCAATTCATATCTGATGGCACTGCCAATACAACATGCTCTCTCTTTGTGGCAAAAAAGCATAAATATAGAAACTAATGGGTTTAAGTTCATAGCAGAGTCACCTGATGCGAAATAATTCTAAAATTGCCTCAACCAAGTAACTTTTGTATGCTTAATTTTTTTCGGTGTAATCTTTAACAATTACACCTTATGATGTTTAATATATTCACCACTTTGAAAGAACTGATCACAGAATTTCTCAAACCATCTCTTAAAACTGAAAATAAAAATCAACTTATTTCCTGAAGTATAATAAGAGTCACACTATATGCTAACAAATGTAAACACATTACGTTCTGCACTTCTTTGCAGCCAGGCACCTAAAACATCAGTGGTGATTTAGAATATTGCCAGCCAGGCTTTAATTTGCTTTAAATAACAATTTTGGTTTGGATTGATTTGTATGGATTTAAAGAGGGCCCAATATATATATATATATATTACTGCTTCCTGCTTACAATTAATGTCTAAAATCCAGACATTAAAATTCATAATGCAAAGAATTTTACTGATGCTGCTTTGTTGGCTTCAGCCTGCTCTTTATCTTGCTGGTTCATTACAGTACATGTAATGCTAATGTTTCATCAACGCACACAGCATCATATAGACATAATGAGACAATGGAATTACAAATGTTCTCTATAGTCTAATCATTTCATAAAAGCTAAACTATAAACAATAAATATTAAAAGTATATTCTTACCAAACTCCCCAAAAGAATGCAGAAGAAAAGACCTGCCTGTATGACAATACGTCAGACCTATGCATATATTGAAGAACTGAAGTTTTACAGATATCACTCAGAAAAATATTATATTAAGGTTGCATTTAGCTTTTCCCTTTTCTTACAATTTCAACTGGTTTGCTACTTCCATGCTAGCCTATACTACCAAAATTACACAAGTAGATAACAGTGCGCTATGCAAACATTTAATGTGGGTAGCACGTTTGCTCAAGTTTCACTAAGTCAAATCCTGCTGATCTTATTTAAGCAAATAGTACCAGTGACTTCAGTGGGACTATTCACATGAGTAAGGCAAGCAGAATTTGGCCTTAAATGCCAGATACACTTCAAACATGGCTGTTTTCTATCCCTTGAAAGACTGGCTCTCAAAATAGAAGCTTTCAATCCTTACAAAAGTTTTTACAGTGCAAAGTCTGAACATTACAGTGACTTTGCCATTAAGAGAAGTCAGTTCTCTTCAATAATACATTAGCAAATGGTACAGTTTGCTCATGAAAATCAATTTGCTCAGAATTACTCCTCCAACATGCATTCGGAGCCCTCTGTTAATCCTTCAAGTGGTGTGCAGGACTTTGGGAAGGCCCTCCATCCTGAATTGGTATGTTGTAGTTGGTTAACAGCAGCAAAGGATTATTTGTATTCATAAAAATCCAGGTTGAAGAATATTTAGTTTTGCATCCATGATTAGCTAACAACTCAGTTTTGGAGACAGATCCTCAGCTTTTGTAAATTGTCATAGACCCATTGCGGTCAATGAGCTTGTAACAATTTACATCAGCTCCGGATCTACCCTGTGAAATCTAAGTCAGAGGAAATATTTCAACAGAAAAGGGTTTTTCAGCACTGAAGTAGCAATGTGTATGCTTATACACTTGAAGCTGTGCCAGCATGTTTTCTGTGGGTCTTTGAATTTGTAAATACACCTCTACCCCGATATAACGCGACCCGATATAACACGAATTAGGATATAACGCAGTAATGCAGTGCTCTGGAGGGCGGGGCTGCGCACTCCGGTGGATCAAAGCAAGTTCGATATAACGCAGTTTCACCTATAACGCAGTAAGATTTTTTTGGCTCCCGAGGACAGCGTTATATCAAGGTAGAGATGTATTTGTTCCAATCAAAAACTTGGCATGTAAAGCTTCTGCTTTGCCTAAAAAAAATCAATATTTTTTTAAAGACCCAAACACTATTGTGCCCAGTTTTGTTTCACTGTAGAGTATTGTGTGGTTTTAAAAAATATTTGGGTAAACAAACTGGTAATTTAAAAACAACAATTGTGGGTGATTTTCAAGGTTTAAAAGTATGTAAAAATAATGTTTATTATAGCAATTTAAGCTCTTGTTTGCATGACTCATATAGCTTCATTGTTTAAAATGACATAATTAAACACAATATGATCAGGGTGCAGTAGTAATTCAGAGCCAAAATATTTTTAAAATGTCACAATATTATGATTTAAAATCTAGAGGAAAGATTTTGAAACATTCCTTTCCCTTTCTATAGAATTTAATATGGATAAAGTCAGTGGGGTTGTAGGTAAATTACTCAAAAACCTACAGAATTTAACAGAGAATGATACCCCTGCCATAGAAATTTGCAGATTGGTTTAAAAATACTATAAAAAGCTTATATTCTCCAGTAAATTCTATAGGATTGTTTTACGGAGATGCATGAGAAATGCAGGCTCAAGCCCCTAATGTATATATTCAGTAACTTTTTTAAAACTGTAAACATAACTAGAAGAATGTTGAGATCACAGCAAATGTGGCAGCTAGACTGACAGGATAGATTGTAGCATTCCTAGGAAGACTTTGGTTCAATAAATCCGAATTAAGACTTTATATGGCTCAGTTCTGTAATGGTTAAAAATCCATATACAAATCCAGATTTATAAGTTAGAATGCAAAGGCTGTCTCCATTAGTAAATTATATAGTATTGAAAGGAATGCAAGCCCTTCAGTTCACATCTGTCTGATTTTATCTCTGTAGTGTATTTATGGAAGATGCTGTGACAACTGCAAAAGGCTCTTTGTGGTCTATTGGGTATTTAATGTATAATAAAAGAAAAATCTAAATACATATCCAATGATCGACCAAAATAGTGCCAAAGAAACCATACGTATGAGTAAATCATAAAAGTACCAAAATATTATTTAAATATCAGTATTACCTGCTTTGAACAAGCTGTTCCAAATTCACTGAGTACGTTTATAGCATGGGGGAAATCGTGGCCCCACTGAAGTCAATGGAAGTTGGGGCCAGGATTTCACCCCATATGTTTAATAATTGTTCCAAGAACTGATCTTTCAAACATTTAGGAACACATGTAAATTTTACTCATACGACTGCTCATTTTCCTCATTACATGTGCATGTTTTCAGGATTACGGGCTTAAATATATATTTTATTAGTACAATACACATTTACGCAACGTATCCCAATGGACTGAAAGGCGCATTTATAGTTCATAATGCCCCAGTACTTCTGTGACTTCTCTATCAGCAGGGGCGGGTGTGTTAACCACTCTGTCTTGGCCAAACTCTTGATTTTGGTAATTAGACTTTGCCTACGGTATCTTAAATTTCCAATGGCATTTTACTTGGATAAAATGCTTATCTTCCTGCCCTAAATATTTTATCTCCAAAGTGAAGGTGCCATACAAACGACAGTCATCACTGAGCGATCTTTTGTTTTGTTTTGTTTTTGGTTGGGGCGGAATGTAATTAACGGATGTGATTAAAAACCCTGTGATGTCTAGAAGATAAATTTAGGAGTGACACAAGCTGGCAAAAGCACTAAAATTCATACTTAAGGCTGAAGAGTATCCTTTGCCTACATATTGCATTATACATGTGACAGAAAACCAGCTAACTAGCCACAACGTAGCAGATTAAGGAGTACTTACCCTCATTGTTGGGCTTTGTGCTGTATAAAAATTAACAAAACTGTACATGTAAGTAATTCCATCCTATAGAGCTATGTTGCCTCTAATACATAGGAATCACATCACCTAGCACCAAAATGAAGCACAGAAACACTCAGTAAAGTCTAAGGGGCAAATATGGGTCACTTTACTCAGGCTAGTAATCCCTCTGACTCTACTGAGATTAACAAATAAATAAAATGAGTAGGATTTGACTCTAGCACATAATGCCAAGAATAATACATCCAACCGAAACTCCAGAGAGGCAGAATGCAATTACCAAATTACAATCCATGGTTACTAAAATTACATTATGTAATTACCAAACTTCAAATTACAATCTGCAATTACCAAGCTTCTATAGAGAAGCAGAATGTAATTACCAAATTTAAATTTGGCCAGCAGACCGAGATTAACATGCCTTGCGAAGAATGCAAGGTGGTCTTTGACCACAAGGGACCAGGATCTCTGTTTTACGCCTGACGCAGAAGACATCACCTCCAGCAGGATGGTGCCATTTCACACACAGTACTCAGGTACAGCACCAGTACAGACTCACAGTGCCCCCCTATGGACTCACAAACATCAATTCCTGGTTTCAGAGTAGCAGCCGTGTTAGTCTGTATCTGCAAAAAGAACAGGAGTACTTGTGGCACCTTAGAGACTAACAAATTTATTTCAGCATAAGCTTTCGTGAGCTACAGCTCACTTCTTCGGATGCATAGAATGGAACATACAGACAGGAGATATTTATACATACAGAGAATGTGAAAAGGTGGAAGTATGCATACCAACAGGAAGAGTCTAATCAATTGAGATGAGCTATCATCAGCAGGAGAAAAAAAACTTTTGAAGTGATAATTGAGATGAACTCCTGGGTCATCTCAATTATCACTTCAAAAGGTTTTTTTCTCCTGCTGATGATAGCCCATCTCAATTGATTAGACTCTTCCTGTTGGTATGCATACTTCCACCTTTTCAAGTTCTCTGTATGTATAAATATCTCCTGTCTGTATGTTCCATCTATGCATCTGAAGAAGTGAGCTGTAGCTCACGAAAGCTTATGCTGAAATAAATTTGTTAGTCTCTAAGGTGCCACAAGTACTCCTGTTCTTTTATCAATTCCTGCAGCAATCTGCATTTTCCTTTTTGGTCTTCCATCAAGCTACTTATGAGGCCCAACTGCACTACTTTACGTAATCTGGTTAAATTACAACCTAGCAGTGAGGGCTGTATATACTTGGTTTTGAGAACACTCAAGTATTAATCAGACAATAATTGAGGTTTTCTTTCATAATAACGGACTACAGTTATTTTAATTTAAAACAGATCCACTGATAGCTGACCAAGATAACTCCTAGTTTTGTTACACACTCCCAATTCATGACACACAAACAGCAATTTTTATATTATCTAATTAGCACAGATGTGCGTTTCTTATTACATTATAAACTTAGGTATCAGCTTTTCCATATGTCCCCTCTGGTGGTCTGTAGTACTTTGGGAAAGCCATCAGCTGTATCATGTTGAATGCATACTTTCTGCATTTGATATTCTTCAGTACATTCTCTATGCGGCATCCTTCTCTGGTGAAAGGGGAAAAAGTACAACTTCATGAAACACAGAATAAATAAATATGTTTTATTTCTTCATTGCAGAGTTTCAGCAACAGTTGAAGTAAAAATAACAAAAGATTCAACTCTACATTTTTGTTTTTCCACAAGTGATGATACATCTTACAAAATTAAATCCAGGGCCAGCCCCAATACAGTTATTGCCCTCAGAAATAGATGATGAGAATTTTATATTTGCCCTTAAGGTTTAATTAAAGTTTAGTAAATTTTTTTAAATAATTTATTTAATTTTACATTTTCATGCTAACTTTAGAAATATACTTGCCTTTCAAATCATTCACAATATTCCTTCATACTTTTTACTGTACATGTTAAAGTCTACATGTAGCCCTAAATATGCAGGTTCTAGGAGTAAGGCATTTTATTAAGTCTGGCCCTATAGATTTGTAAAGGAAATTTTCATATCTAGTTTATTTCAGTATGTTTAGCTTTGCAATGAAAAAAAGATAAAATGGCTTTCCAAACAGCCTAACCCAACTCTCTTCTTTACAAAGGAAGGATGCTTGTTCACATACAATACAAAAGTCACAAGTGCCAAAGTGGTGCATCAAGACACAAACAAGACTTAGTTAAAAAGAATATAAAAGTGTCTTGAAAGCAGAAGCAGCAAACGCAACCAAAGCAACAGTAACAAACAAGTTAATTTAATTACAAAACAGAACTCATTCTACCTCCATTAGTTACTTGACAGAAAAGGTTAGTTGAAGCAATGTAGTAACATAACCTATTTGTTCAACAAAACAGAAGATTCCATCAGCGAATAAACAACAATGAAAGTAGCACAATGAAAATTAATCCAACAAACTGTCCCATCCATTATTCTTGGCTCAGGGTTAGTTTGTATTGTGCAAAATCACTTTTGACCTTTTTAACTGATAGACTGAATAGGAGTTTGGAAACCAGGGTGTGGGGTTCAAGCTTTCAGGATCCTGTAATTTGTCCGATATAGACACACTAATATATATATCTGATCTTTCTTTGAGCTAGTTAAAGTGGGAAAACTTTGCCATGAACAAAAAGAGGAAATTAACTCACTTAATGCATAGTGTATGTCTTAGATTTCAGAAAAAATAAACGAAAGCACTATACAGTTTAGACATTTGTATCCTATAGACAAATCCTGTGGGGCTGAAAATGTAGAAATATTACAGCATAATTCTTTTATTTTAAGTTAGTTTGTTGCTGTTTGTAGAAAAGAAAGGAACACAAGTGAAGTTTATTGATATTTGGCTAATAGTAAAGCAAGACTTAAGATAAGCCACACAACCAGCAAGTGTGAGCTGACAAGCAGCAAGGCGACAGGATAGAAGTGACGAGAAGTTGGCTTGTTATCAGTTAGACAGCCTGTCTCAGGATCATCCGACTCATTCAGTGCTCCCTGGGTTTGTCTGCTGTTAAACAGGGGAAGTTAGGAACAAATAGAATAGCATTTAAATAGCAAAGAAAGCCAATACTTAGGTATTCTGACAACAAAGAGACACTAAACATGGCCAACTGATTTGGCGGATTTATGCTAAATAATTCCAAACATTTTACTCTGTTCTGCACTCAAACGGGAAGCACAATGAACTAGCTAACTAGCTGTCTATTATTTTTTTAAAAGCTTTAAAAGTGTGTAAGTGGCATTCACAGATTAGAGGCTCTTAATAACAGAAATGAAATGAGCTGGACTGTGACAAAGACAAACACATGAATTGATATGCAGTGAAATAAATGAATAAATGCATGGCTTAGGAAAGGAAAACAAAACCACTGTGTCACAATGTGACACCAGGCAAAGTGGTGTCTCTGTGGTGCTTACATTTATTTAGTCCACTCCAGCTTCACTATCTGCTTCTTGTGCATGTGGTCTTTTTGGAACAATTCAATTATTTTTTATGTTTTTGGCTCTTTAAAAAAAATTGGAATAAATTTAACTCAGCAGCACTGTTAACTCAAGCTAATGAGCTAAATAAATACTGATATCTTTAATTCAAAGGTCAAGGACATTGTACCTTGTTCAGTCAAATCAACTGTGGGTTAAACTGTACTACAGTGAGGTTCTTCTGAGTCTTTAAAAGTTGTGTTGTCCCTGTATTAGAGCAGTAAGAATACCTTCAAATGACTTTTAAACTTTTCAGTTGTAAAGCTGGTGGCTATTCAAGATATTGTCTATGTAAGTGGAATATGTAATACAGATACTTTAGCTAAACCCTTCAACTCCATTCAGGTTATATTTGCATGTGCTCAAGACTCCTGGTAAAGGCTTTCCCTTGGACAAGCATAAATGATATGGTTATAAATGGAATTAGCTCTTTTGCTATCACCAGAGATTACAATTATTCTGACAGCAGTTTCAAGGGAAATGGCTGGATGGTCAAGAAAAGCCAGATGTGTCAGATTGCACTGGAGCATTTTTCTGCCACACTTGCCACTAGTACAGGGGTCGGCAACCTTTCAGAAGTGGTGTGCCGAGTCTTCATTTATTCACTCTGAGTTAAGGTTTCGCATGCCAGTAATACATTTTAACGTTTTTGGAAGGGCTCTTTCTATATGTCTATAATATATAACTTAAACTATTGTTGTATATAAAGTAAAAAAGGTTTTTAAAATGTTTAAGCAGCTTCATTTAAGATTAAATTAAAATGCAGAGCCCCCTAGACCAGTGGCCAGGACCCGGGCAGTTTGAGTGCCACTCAAAATCAGCTTGCGTGCCGCCTTCGGCACATGTACCATAGGTTGCCTACCCCTGCACTAGTATGTCGTTTATCATGAAAGAAGATACTGAAAAGAAAATACAAGACCATTATGGCACTACACTGAGTGGAGTGAAAAGACTGCAGCTGTTGCACCATCCCATAGAAAAGTGCAGCATGCACTCCCGTTTGCAGCTGGCTTGTGCAGATGGATAGCGAAGCCAAGTCCCTGTTTCCTTATTGCCTTATTAGAGAGAGACAAGGTGGGTAAGGTAATATATTAGTTGGTCCAATACAAAGATATTACTTCACCCACCTCGTCTCTCTCATACCCTGGGACCAACACAGCTACAACTACAGTGCATCAAACAATTATTAGAGAGACTAATACTCACAGAGGTGTTAAGCCCAGCACTAAAGGGAGGCAAAGATAGAAATTATGGCTGGGTACCACAAAGGGGATAGATAAATTTGTCATAAAATAATTATGCTTGAAAAATCCAAAGAAATAATTAAATGCTCCATTTCCCCTTCCCTTTGGGCATTCAACTCTATACTTTAGCAATGGGTAAAAGAGAGTCCCAAAACTATTCTAAACAGTAAAAGGTAAAAGCCCAAACTCCCATTGACTTTAATGAAAGCAGGACAGTGCCCTTAATGCGATTACTCATTTCAGTATGAAATGCCCTAAATTACCTCTGTTGCTTTCAAGTGCCTATGCATGGCACTTACTGAATAGGAAAACATCTGAGTCTAAATTTATATGGAAACTATTAAGAAATTAAGCTGACACAGTAAGTTATGCTGATTTAGCCTGTGGTGTGACTTAGATTTATATAAAGAATTCTACATTCTGCATCCGTCCTGATGTCAAGCTCTCTTTCTGTTTTCAGGATGGTAACTTCAATATATCTCTATTGTGCAGGACGCAATGCATTTTGCTTTGCTTTAACATGCTCCAAAAGAATGTAGAGTATGTTGCCTTTTAATTTCTCTTCTCTTTGCATAATCTCCACGGAAACCCCATACATCTTCCTTGGTTCCCTCCTCTTTATCTCTTGGTGACTTCATCTGCTGTTGACCTGATGGTTTTGATTACCATCTTGATGCCAGTGAATCACAGACCTACATTCCTACTTCTGACCAATCTCTCTCTATCCAAACTTACATCTGAGCCAGTCTCTCCTGGATATCTCACCACCATCTTCATAACTGGCTCTACTTTTCAATCTCAGCAGAAAGGCTGAAGACAGAGACTAGAGTATGTTTTTCCTTGGAAATGGTCCAACCGGAACAGAGCTGAAATACACTGATGGGTCAGTTTGCACTGCCTACACTTCAGTTTTTCTATGGTAGAAGAACTTCATTCTCAAGAGGGGACAAACACCTCCTACAATAAAAGTGGGTGAAGTGATTTACATGTTATAATTCCAGGAATGTGACCTCTTTATTTATTTAGTATTTTCTACTCTGTTTTTTCCTCTGTGCCTCAGTGGCTGTGTTCTGTTCTTTTATCGAGGTCTGTATAGCTCCCCATTAGCATCAATAGGATTTATGTGCATGAATTAACAGGAATATATATATATATTGTGACAGTGTCAGGCCAGATGGCTACAGGAGAGTGTTAGAAGGCAGATATATTAGTCCCAAATTAAGTAGATCCATTTTCCCTGGGTAAGGTAACAGGGGCAGTTCCAGAACAAGCAGGAACTTGCTGGAACCAACTAAGGCAGGCAGGCTAATTAGGACACCTGGAGCCAATTAAGAAGAAACTGCTAGAATCAATTAGGACAGGCTGGCTAATCAGGGCACCTGAGTTAAAAAGGACCTCACTTCAGTTTGTAGAGTGCATGTGAGAAGCTGGGAGCAAGAGGCACTAGGAGCTGAGAGTGAGAAGACATTGCTGAAAGACTGAGAAGTACAAGCATTATCAGACATCAGGAGGAACGTCTGGTGGTGAGGATAAAGAAGGTGTTGGGAGGAGGCCAAGGGAAAGTAGCCCAGGGAGTTGTAGCTGTCACACAGCTGTACCAGGAGGCACTCTAGACAGCTGCAGTCCACAGGGCCCTGGACTGGAACATGGAGTAGAGGGTGGGCTTGGGTTCCCCCCAAACCTCCCAACTCCTGCTCAGACATAGGAGGAATTGACCTGGACTGTAGGTTCTACCAGAGGGGAAGGTCTCTGAGCTGTTTCCTGATCCACATGGTGAATCTCTGAGGCGAGCAAATCCACCAATAAGTGCAAGACCCACCAAGGTAGAGGAGGAACTTTGTCACAATATAAAAGCCATTTGTTCAGTTGTTTAAAAGATACAATGCCCCACTGTACATTTATTCTTTGATATACTGAAAAGCACGATCAATGGTTAATCCCTTCATATCAGGAGTCACTTCAACCCACAGTATCTACTATGAACTGCTGATGCTCTGGAACTTCTACTCCAAGGAATTAGTGGTATCTCATAAATCTGCTCAATACCTGACACTAGTAGATACACTTTCAAAGCTGAGTGCAGGAGAATAGTGCCCAAATACACTATCAGATAAGTTGGCACCATATCAAGAGTATCAAAACATACCTTTAACTTCAAAAACTTTATCACAGGCAGCTATTTTCTCAGACAGATGCTATGGAAGCTATGTCAACTCTACAGCTTATGTTGGCATAACTTATGTCACTCAGGGCTGTGAATAAACCACCTCCCCGTGTGACATAAGTGCCAGTGTGGACAGTGCTATGTCAGAGGGAGAGCCTATCCCGGTAACACAGCTATCGCTTCTTGCGGGGGCTGGAGTAGTTAAGCTGACGGGAGAACTCTCGCCTGTTGGCTTAGAGTGGCTATATAGAGAGCTTATAGTGGTGGTGCTGCCACTGTAAACTCTCTAGGCCATGTCTGTATATACAGTGGTGCAGTGGTACAACTGTGCCACTGCAGTGCGTCTGGTGAGAGAGGTCTCCCATCGGCATAAAAGGAAAAAAACCTCCAAGAATGGCAGAAGCTATGTCAGCAGGAGACGCTCTCCTGCCAACATAGCACTATGAACATGAGGATTTATGCAAATGTAACTTATGTTGCTTGGGGAGAAGTGGGATATTCACACTCCTGAGCAACATAAGTTTTGTGGATATAGGCTGTAGTGTAGACATAGCCCTAGTGTCCTAAGGCTGTTTTAATGAAGTTGCCAACTGCAGAACTAATGCCTTGCAATGCAGATTTCAGTCCCCTCTGCTAAAGCAAATGTAACTGTCTGAGTGAAGCAAAGCCTTACACTTAACTTGATGGTATTTTAATTCCTCTGTCTGAAATGTAGTAACTTTGGAATATTGCATCCACTCCCATTGTGGCTTGTTGGCTCACTGAAACCCTGGGGGGGTTACACCTGGATAACACAGCACCTCGGTATTCTGAGGTATAAGTACACATGCACTAGTGGCCACAGAATGCCAGATTAGATATTTATCCCACTCACCCCTTTTCAAAGCCAGAAGTCCTGGATTCCGCTCAGCTTATGGTGCTACGGCTCCCTGAAATGACGTCAATAATGTAGGAGAAGGGTCAAATTCTTCCCAAGGTGACTGGACATGAGTCAGGCAGATAAGAAAAACTAAAGACCTTATCCAAAGCCCACTGACATCAAAAGAAAAACTCCCATTGACTTCAGAGCAAGACATTCTTTTATGCCAACTCTCCTCACTTATTACTGAGCAGCATCAGTTTTCCAAGCTATGGATCTTTTAAGATTCTATTTTGGTTTTTTTTTTGCTTACTTAGGGCTTATCTACATCACAAAGTTGCAGCGCTGGTGAGAGGGTTACAGCGCTGCAACTTAGGAGGTGTACACATCTGCAGGGCATCACCAGCGCTGCAACTCCCTGTTTGCAGCGCTGGCCGTACTCCCGTTTTGTCTCGGGTGTAGAGGATCCAGCGCTGGTGATCCAGTGCTGGTAATCAAGTGTAGACACTTACCAGCGCTTTTCTTGACCTCCGTGGAATAAGCAGGTATCCCAGCATAACTGAGGAAGCCTCTGGTAATCAAGCAGGTCTCCTTCCCCGGTTTGCTCTCGCGTTCCCCGAACCCCCGAGCAAGCAGGTCTCCTTCCCTGCGGTTTGCTCTCGCGTTCCCCGAATCCCTGAGCAAGCAGGTCTCCTTCCCTGCAGTTTGCTCTCGCGTTCCCCGAATCCCGAGCAAGCAGGTCTCCTTCCCTGCGGTTTGCAGGGGGGTTCGGGGAACGCGAGAGCAAACCGCGGCGAAGCTGGTCTCCTTCCCCGGTTTGCTCTCGCGTTCCCCGAACCCCCGTGCAAGCAGGTCTCCTTCCCTGCGGTTTGCAGGGGGGTTCGGGGAACGCGAGAGCAAACCGGGGAAGGAGACCAGCTTCGCCGCGGTTTGCTCTCGTGTTCCCCGAACCCCCCTGCAAACCGCAGGGAAGGAGACCTGCTTGCAGGTGGGTTCGGGGAACGCGAGAGCAAACCGCGGCGAAGCTGGTCTCCTTCCCCAGTTTGCTCTCGCGTTCCCCGAACACCCGTGCAAGCAGGTCTCCTTCCCTGCGGTTTGCAGGAGGGTTCGGGGAACGCGAGAGCAAACCGCGGCGAAGCTGGTCTCCTTCCCCGGTTTGCTCTCGCGTTCCCCGAACCCCCGAGCAAGCAGGTCTCCTTCCCTGCGGTTTGCAGGGGGGTTCGGGGAACGCGAGAGCAAACCGCGGCTAAGCTGGTCTCCTTCCCCGGTTTGCTCTCGCGTTCCCCGAACCCCCGAGCAAGCAGGTCTCCTTCCCTGCAGTTTGCTCACGCGTTCCCCGAATCCCTGAGCAAGCAGGTCTCCTTCCCTGCAGTTTGCTCTCGCGTTCCCCGAATCCCCGAGCAAGCAGGTCTCCTTCCCTGCGGTTTGCAGGGGGTTCGGGGAACGCGAGAGCAAACCGCGGCGAAGCTGGTCTCCTTCCCCGGTTTGCTCTCGCGTTCCCCGACCCCCCGTGCAAGCTGGTCTCCTTCCCTGCGGTTTGCTGGGGGGTTCGGGGAACGCGAGAGCAAACCGGGGGAGGAGACCAGCTTCGCCGCGGTTTGCTCTCACATTCCCCGAACCCCCCTGCAAACCGCAGGGAAGAAGACCTGCTTGCAGGTGGGTTCGGGGAACGCAAGAGCAAACCACGGCGAAGCTGGTCCCCTTCCCCGGTTTGCTCTCGCGTTCCCCGAACACCCGTGCAAGCAGGTCTCCTTCCCTGCGGTTTGCAGGAGGGTTCGGGGAACGCGAGAGCAAACCACGGCGAAGCTGGTCTCCTTCCCCGGTTTGCTCTCGCGTTCCCCGAACCCCCCTTGAAGCCGCCCAACAGCGCTGCAGTGTGGCCACATCTAACACCACTTGCAGCGCTGTTTGCTGTAAGTGTGGCCAATCTGCAGCGCTGGCCCTATACAGCTGTACTAATACAGCTGTAACAACCAGCGCTGCAAAATTGTAGATGTAGACATACCCCCAGAAGGCTGAGCTTTCCTTGAAAAAGTGAGCATGCTACATAGTCAGCATAGGTGCCCTTCTTGAGCTTGAATGGCATTAAAAACAAACAATACTTTCTGGTGATTTGGGCTCTGAATTATATAGAGATTCTAAATTGTTCAGGAATTCTGCTGAAATATTAAATCCTGTGGAAAAGGCAGGAGCTTGATTCACAGGTGTAGTGGAAAGAGATGGCGGGTGCCGAATGCTGCTGTCCAGCTCAGTGTAAATTGAGCTGCAGAGGACAGATTTTACTTACAGTCTGGTCAGAAGTTCCCACCAGCAGAGAGTCAGGTGTAGCACAGCCTCATTCTGCTATGCCCCCCCATCTCCCCAAATAAGCTCCTCTCCACCTCCTACTTCTCCTTCACTAGTGTGAAAGTAGAATGAATTATATTGTAAAATAAGAATGGATTAAAGAAATGTTGTATGTACCTTTAAGCAGAAATAAGAAATGCTGAAATACAGGTGCCAGGAAAAGAAACATTAGACATAAACAATGGTGCTAATGGCGAAACATTAACAGAAGATTGGTAATAGTTAGTAAGGAAATAAGATAAGTTTACCTGGGCTAGGCATGCATATCAGATTCTGCTTCCTTTATTAACTTGTTAAGTTCTCGCCCTTTTATCTGTATAAATAAGATAGTTTGTGTCTTGCATGGTGCTCACATTATCTGACTGTTGTTAGCAGAGCACTGTGCTAATAAAACAGAGTGGTCTGACAAACTGTGAGTCCTGAGTCTAACTTTGACAACTTGGAGGTTCCACTGAGATGGCAACCGTCTTCACTGGGGTTGTGTGATTCCTGACCGTTTTTGTAGGACAACTGTGGCAACCGGCACCTGGGCATTTGGCCCAAGCGGTCTTCCACCAGAACGGAAAGGCGCACGACCACAGTGAAGTCTACGCCATCGAACCTGTTGGTTCCCACTCTGTTCTGGTAGGGATCCCGGAATCTGATATCAGGAATCTGGTCAGGTAATTATTTCTGTGTTTTGTCTGGACTGAGGACTGTCCTGTCTCTGTGTCTATCTGTCCTCCTGTGGAGTGTTTGAGTCTGGGTGCCGTCTCCATTCGGAGATCGGCCGACCAAGGGTTTCTGTCCCCACGTTCCGAGTGAGTGGAATCTGCACAATTGCAGCTGCACTGCACTTGGTGTGAAAGCAAGGGCGATTGAGGCAGTAGCCTGTGGGCTCCTTTTGCGTGTTGCACCAGGCATTGCTCTGACGAACTCGAATTTCCTTCTTGTGTGATTGGTGTGTGAAGTCCTCCTGTATGGGTAACCAGATGTCTAAGTCAGGACAGTTCCCTAAACGAACGCCGGCTCATTTTATGTATTTAGGATGGGTTCGGACTCTTGTAAATTTCTGGAAAAATGGTCTAGGCTAACTCAGGGGGATCCCAAAACTCAGTGGCCACTGTTAAAATCGTGGAACAAAGACCGAGTGGATGTCTTAAAGGACAAACTCGGCCAACCTAAAACTAAATTGGCTAAAGGAGAGGTTAATTGTTTCATGCAGTGGTGGGAAGAGGCAAACCATAGGTGGACAAAATCAAAACTCGCCTCTCTCAAATATTGAAATAATAAGTTAAAAGCTTTATTAAAAGCCTCCTGTCCCACCACCAGCCCACCAGACTGAGCGCTCCCCTATACCCAGTTCTCAAAAACCCCCCACCCCGGATCGATCCAACCCCCTTCATACTCCCATCTCATTGTAAAAAAAGGACAAAAATCCCCTTGTTCTGTTCCCCTTTGTTGTCTGCCTCAGAAACCGATTCTTTAGTGTTCCACTACCAATTCAGCAAGCGGGGGGCTCCTCAACTAGCCCGCGCCCTTCCTGGTCCCTTTCCTTGAACATTTCTTTCAAAATTGTGAAGTGACCACAATATCACTCACAAACGGTTCATTGGAAAAAAGTAGGATCGGGCCCAGAAAAGCAGGCAAGCAACAGATAAAGAAACTGAAAAACAGGTTGGAAGCCCTAAGGGCATAGTGTCAGGAGTAAGAAAAGCGGTAAGTGCAGGCATGAACCCCTGGAACAATACTTAAAATGGTGAAATCTGAGGTGATAAAGGTGTCATTTTGAGAGATAAGCAAGTGATTTAAGGAAACAGAGTGAAAACCTAACTCTACAGAGGCTGGAGAGAAGTAAGCAGTTAAATTGTGTGAAAATGTTAAAAAGGACCATGTTAAAGAGAGAGAATTCTTGGTTTCTTTGCAGTCATTCTGAAGGGAAAATGGACCCTTTTCCAGAAGAATGCCTGTAAATAATCCAAATATATATACAGCTATGTAAAAACAAAGCAGTGTAAAGGAATGTTAAGGCAAAGAAAATGTGTATGTATCTATTTGTCTGTGAAAATATGTAAAGTTCTAAGAATCTAAACCAGCACATCTGGTTTGTAAAACTCCTGTTTTGTAGGTATAAGATAAATTGGTTTTATTTTTAATGCCACTAAACATTCATTTGACTCTTTGGCCATGGCTACACTGGCGCTTTAGAGCGCTGCAACTTTCGCGCTCAGGGGTGTGAAAAAAACACCCCCCTGAGCGCTGCAAGATACAGTGCTGTAAAGCCTCAATGTAATCAGTGCCGCAGCACTGGAAGCGCGGCTCCCAGCGCTGCAAGCTACACCCGTAAGGGATGTGGTTTACGTGCAGTGCTGGGAGAGCTCTCTCCCAGCGCTGGCACGCCGACCACACTCACACTTCAAAGCGCTGTCAAGTGTAGCCATACCGTTTAATTCAAAGTTGCAAAACTGACAGACCTTTTTGCAAGACACAGGTAATTAGTGTTGTTTAACTTTGGGATTTAGCATTTAACCCTTAAGGAGTAACTTGATTCTTTACAAAATTTAAAATGTTTTTAAATAAAGACCAAGTCATGGCTGCAATAGGGCAGTCAAAATCAGGAAAATAGGGAGAGATTCGGCAGACTTGTTTGGTTTCTTTTTTTGTAATAATAGCAGATAAGAGCTGTAGTGAAAGAATAAGAAATGAACAGTGATCCTCTGAAGCAACAGCAAAGGTGAGGTGCACAAAACAAAAAGAAGCAATGTTAAAAACACTGAGCCTTAAAATGGCTCTGTGTAATCAGACTGTCACTTTGATAAGGGTACATGAAAACTCTGTAACAACAAAAGAAACAGTTACACCTTATGCAAAAATTGATATGGCTAATGTTTAAAAAAAAGTTGTAGTATAGAAGGAATGTGCATTTTCCCTGGACATGTGCAGTGTATATTGTAGAAAGGGGTAAAAGAAATGCAAATGAAATGTGCTACTGAATTAAAATCCTATTAGGGCTCCAAAAAGAGCCGCAATAGACTGTGTTTTCTTTTACAGATCTCTGTGTTTTTTTTAAGCAGGAGTTGAAAGTGGAAAGAAATCAAAACTCTGGTGGAAGTTGATTGTGTCCCTTTTAAGGGTATGGCTACACTTGACATTTCAAAGCGCTGCCGTGGCAGCGCTTTGAAGTGTGAGTGTGGTCAGAGCGCCAGCGCTGGGAGAGAGCTCTCCCAGCGCTGCACGTAAACCACATCCCTTACGGGTGTAGCTTGCAGCGCTGGGAGCCACGCTCCCAGCGCTGTGGCACTGATTACACTGAGGCTTTACAGCGCTGTATCTTGCAGCGCTCAGAGGGGTGTTTTTTCACACCCCTGAGCGCAAAAGTTGCAGCGCTGTAAAGTGCCAGTGTAGCCATGGCCCAAGACAGAGTCTCTGAGCTCTGCCGATAGCTTTGAATCCAAAAGCCAAGCCTGTCTTGATGCAAATTACCTAACTGATAAAGGAAGGTGATAACTGCCAGCACAAAAGAAATTGCCTAAATAAAAGACATGGTATAACAAGATCCCTTTAAGAGATTTGATGCTGAATGTTATTGTTAAGTTAAGTTTTCAACTAGCAATAATCGTGCCTTGGATTAACCTTATGAGCTACGATACTGCCAGTAAACATTGAAATAAATTTTAATGTTAGTAAGTACCCCTGTGACAACGTATAGTGTGTATGATTTTTGGAAAAATCCTTGAAGGTAATATGGTTATGATGCTTCTCAGCTATTACCTGTGAATAAACTTAAAGCTTAACACAGCAGGAAAAACATTACAAACTTGGTCTGCTATAGAAGAAGAAAAACTTGAGGTACACCACCTCATGAATTTAATAACTAAACAATGGAATAATTTCTCCATAACCCTTAAAAAGTAGAACCCATTAAAACCTGGCCTGCCTATAGAACAAAAAAAACACAGGAAAATATGAGGGTAATTCCTCTGTTTTGCCTGCAATCAGCAAGGGTATTTGTAAAAGAAAGGAATCTCTTTTAAGCGATAATCAATTCCACCCTGAAAGAAGTAGAAAAATCTTGTTTTTGTCTTTCAGAAAATCAGAAAAAGCTAATACCAGCTACAGAACAACCTATTACAAAAACAAATGAAAGTAAAAAAACATACTTCAATAGCTATGGAATGTACTGAAATGCAGATATTTAGAACATAAGATGTTTTGGGTAATATCAGAAACTATTAAGGTTTTGATGCATCTGTTAAAGCAAAGGAAAAATCATTGTTTGATACCTATCAATATAAATAAATGCAGTATGTCTCCAGTATGGTGAGACAAAATTTGTTAAGTGAAGAAACTGTTAAAATCGCACATCAACAGGCTCTGGAAGCAAAGACATGGAAGGTTAGCCCACTCCCCAGATTGCACCTGGGATCTTTCTGGCTGTCCTGGACCTCAAGCCAGTGGAATGGGGAGAAAGGGAAACTATTGGACACCAGAGGTTGTACCAAGTGGACTCCTCAAAAGTGGGTATGCTTATCCATGCCTGCTGCTCCAAAGCCCTGTAGTAAAGACATTTCACTAGAATCCTATATGTGGGATAAAATGAATTATGAGATCAAAGTACTGTATAATGGGCTATGTGTATGTGTTAATTCTTGGGGGAAAAGTGTTTTAAAAGGATAAAAGTGTTAGCAACCCACCAGAAGACAAATGTAAACGTAATGTAAGTACTGTGTTTACCAGTTGCCACAATAACAACAACAAAAAGTCTTAGCTTACTGTAAGCACTGATTTAGCTGAGTTCTCTTATCAATCTTGGGATTAAATGGCAAAGTTACCAATCATCTGTTAAAGGTAAAAAGAAACATAGTTCCTTTAAAAAAAAAAAAAGGTGGGAAACGGAACCATTCATATTATACACACAAATGGGGACATGTTAAGAATTGCCACTGCAGAAAAACATAACAGCTTACCATTGGTATAACATTTTCTGTATGGTCTCCCACAACTACTGGCATACTGATGTTACTACCCCTAATTGTTTTTGGTTTTAAATTGTATGTGTTTAATTGAAATGTTTAAAATGTGCGGGTGGATAAAACAAATGTGTGCAAAGCTAAAGCCACAGGCCCAAATCACCTCCCAGTATTTTCTATTACGTGGACTAAATAGAATTGACACTGGCAATTAATAATCTTAGTGTCAAAAAGGGGATATGCAGGAGCAGGATTTTATAATGTCCCATAAGAATTTAAGTATGATTTAATATCATCCTGTCAGCCACCCTTTTTAAATAGCAGAAAGAAATGACCCTCTGGGACTATAAGATTCTGTTTTCCCACATGCATTACAAATTGGGCCCTCTCTAACTCTTTGTTTTAAGATTTAGGTAGTAAGAGACAGGATTCTCTATTGTGTCTATGTTAAGTAAATTAGAGAAACATTGAAGGCCTGGGTCTCAATGTAAATTGTCTTGGTTATTAATTATAAAACTTAGCAAGGTTTAATTTGCAATGCCTTTTTGTTCGATATAAAATACTGCTGTTTGTATTCTCAATCTGTTTGTGTAAATGAGGAATGCACGCATCAGGAAAAGATAAGGTGTGAAGGCCATTGTTATAGCCAGAGTCAAGGAAGAAGTAGTAAAGAGTCTTAAAGAACATCAAAGAATCATCAGACACTGCTTACTAGCCAGCCGGCTGTTAAACTGTCTGGCATCTCAGAGCGGATACACGCTTCGCAGTGTAAGAATGCACCACCACCAGCGAACCAATCACCACCTCAGGACCATGCAGAGTCAATTTTGACTCCAGAAGAAGATGTAGAGGAACAGCCTGCAATACCTTACAATCTACGTTCTCCTAAGGGTTGCCAGAAGCAGACGACGACCTAAAGCAAGGCCCAAGAAGCAGCAGTAGCAAGCCTAGCGCCTGCTGCCTAGTGGACATAAAATCGTGACTGTGGTTCCCTCAGTTGAGGTTGTCAGAACCAGAAGGGCCCTGCCTCCAACATGTGCCTCTGGTGACACCTGTTCCTCAGCTGCAGGTGTAGTAAGGTCTGGGGAATCCACAATGACAATTCTTTTATCCAGCAGCAAGTGTGGATAGCTCAGACCCCTGATATTTCTAAATGCTGGGTCTGCAGCCACATCCCAGCCACTCAAGCTGCGGTTCCTGTCCTGGCTATCCCACTCAATTCCCCAGACCTCACTGGAGGACCTCGTCCATTTAACACAATATGGAACAGCAATGACACCAGGGAAGAGACTATTGGCAGTTCCTTTATCCTACTTGGGGGTGTAATACACCATACAAAAAGGCTCCTGAGGTTACAAGCAGTAGTTAAAATAATGGCAAATAAAATTGGAGAAAGTTTACAAGCCCTGGCCAAAGAAACAGGGGCGATCTGACAGATGGCCCTCCAAAACCATCAGGCATTGAACATAGTGCTGGTGGCCAAAGGAGGGTACTGTGCTCTCATTGGAAAACAACACCAATGAGGTAACAGATCGCACTAGCCACTTAGAACAAATCACATATCTTCCCCATAAAGAGCCGAGTTCTTTATGGAAGTGGCTAAGTAACCTGTTCAATTTCTCTGGCATAAGAAACTGGTTGTTTCAGGGAGCCCTGACTATCCTGTTTGGAATCCTAATAATTTTTGTATGTTTTCAGTCAGTTTCCTGTTGTATCCAAAATTGTATAAGGCATGCCATGCAGGTGACTGCCCCAGAACAGAGTGCTAATATGATGATTTTGAATATCACTGATGAACAAAGAGATAAAGAATATGTGGAACCCAGTAAAATGTTGGTCATGGTGAAAGCTTGACCAAAAGGAGGGATTGTGAAAGTAGAATGAATTATACTGTAAAAATAAGAATGGATTAAGAAATATTGTATGTAACTTTAAGCAGAAATAAGAAATGCTGAAATACAGGTGCCAGGAAAAGAAACATTAGGCATAAACAATGGTGCTAATGGCGAAATATTAACAGAAGATCAGTAATAGTTGGTAAGGAAATAAGATATGCATGCCTAGTCCAGGTAAATTTATCAGATTCTGCTTCCTTTGTTATCTTGTTAAGTTCTCGCTCTTTTATCTGTATAAATAAGATAGTTTGTGTCTTGCATGGTGCTCACATTATCTGGGTGTTATTAGCAGAGCGCTGTGCTAATAAAACAGAGTGGTCTGACAAACTGTGAGTCCTGAGTCTAACTTTGACACTGGATGACACAGTTGCCTTCTCCCAGGTTTGTGGAATATAAATAAACAGCCTTATTTAAAAAGAATACAATTCAAAACACTTCAGCAACTACACACATGTAACTACAAAAAAACAAACCTATCTTTTTGTACTTACAACTGGGAAACAAAAAATTAAAAAGCAGAAAATAAAGAAATCCTTCCCATAGCCGAGAAAGAGACAGGCAGAAGACCAAAAAACAAAGGACTTAGACACAACTTCCCTCCACCCAGATTTAAAAAAGTTTTGTTTCTTGATTGTTCCTCTGGTCAGGTGTTTCAGGTTTCTTCTTTTCAGGTGTAAAAAAACATTAACCCTTAGCTATCTGTTTATAACAGTGCCAGAAGAGACTGTCATTATATGGGAAGAATACCCTCAGAGTTTTACATTAGAGAATGTCCAGACTACCTGCCATATCGGCGGCTAGCAATCAATTTTTTCGGGGATCAATATATCGCATCTCATCTAGACACGATATATCGATCCCCGAACGCGCTCCTGTCGACTCCAGAACTCCACCGGAGCAAGTGGGAGTAGCGGAGTCGACACGGGGAGTCGCGGACATCAATCCTGCATCGTGAGGACCCCAGGCAGCTACACTATTCACGTAGCTGAAGTTGCGTATCTTAGATCGATACCCCCCCGGTGTAGACCAGCCCTGAGCTGCTTTAATTTCATAGCAGAAAGTAACTGGGCAGACAGGAGAATCTAGCTCTAGATAAATAAAGATGCAATTTTAAACACTGCAAAGTTAAGTCGTAAATGTATCTTAGTTTATAGTTACCAATCTGCTATTGCATCACCAACTCCAAAGGAGAAGTGTATTACTCTCTACGATTGTCTTTGACAAACATATTTAAACTTGGAAAAGTTCCTTTGAGACGGAGTTGTGAACTTCACTGTACACTAACTGAAACACAATTCTTAAATATATCTCTTGAATTTCACTGCTAGAAACTGAAATGATCAAACTGTCCCATTTTGGCCTTAGCTTACATGAGGGAATTGTTTTGAGGTTTCAAATCTAAAGTTTTCCCCTAGTCCTTGATTCTCAGTATGTCGTCAGCACAACAACCTATGCTGTCTCAGAGCACTTCTGAATATGTACCAAAGAGCAGAGAAGAGGGTTTCAAAAAGCACAAATAAGATTTATTTCATAGCTGAGTCGAGAAGCAATGTTGTTTTTTTAAGATGAAGAGGATAATGCTCATTAATCAGACACATCTGGGGCTGCAAATACCTCTTCAACCCTATAATTCTCTTTCTATACGATTTTATTTCAGGTTGTTTTACCTGAGACTTACCACACTGAGGATCCATCAAGCCATCCAAGGGTGCTCTAAGTCCAAAATCTAGACTTTCCAGCTTCATCTTCCAGCCATTGAATTACCTTTCTCTGCTAGCCTGAAGAGCCAATTATTTAATATTTGTTCCCAAAGTAAGTACTTACAGACTGTAATCAAGTCACCCCTTAATCTTCTCTTTAAGATAAATAGATTGAACTCCTTGAATCAATGACTATTAAGCATGCTTTCTAATCCTTTAATCATTCTCGTGGCTCTTCTCTGAACCCTCTCCAATTTATCAACGTCTTTCCTGAAGTATGGACACCAGAACTGGACACAGTATTCCTGCCGTGGATCACATCAGTGACAAATACAAAGGTAAAATAACCTCTCTACTCCTACTTGAAATTCCCTTGGTAACAATCAGGATCCAGACACTCCAAGGGGAGAACAGGGGATTGAGCCCCAAAGAATAAACAGTCAATCAACTGTACACAACATTATTGTGCTATAAAATAAGCCAAGTAAGTTCTATTGTGAAAGCTTGTAATGTTCTAAACTTGATAACCATTATGAGCTTCGTATGCAGGCTATGGTTATGAATGTAAAAACACTGGCAGGACGGATTTGGGGAGACTCGGGATAGGAAGGCCTGTTAGTGCCCCCTTGCAAGGAGTAGCTAGGCCAGTGGAAGCCAGGGTGCTTGTGGGCAGGCTACTGAGCAGCACGAGCTTATGGGACACACATGCCTTACTGGTCTGGGTAATCCTCAAAATATCACACCCCTGCTTATGCATCCATGGATCACATTAACTCTTTTGGCCATAGTGCACACTAGGAACTCATGTTCAGCTGACTTCCACCATGACTCACAAGTCTTTTTTAGAGGCACTACTTCCCAGGATAGAGCCCCACATTGTGGAACTGTGGCCTATATTCTTTGGTTGAATGTATACATCTAGGAAGAGACTAAAATGCATATTGTTGCTTGTGCCCAGTTTACCAAGCAATCAGGATCGCTCTGTATCTGTAACCTGTTCTCTTCATTATTTACCAGTACCTCAAAGTTTGTGTCATCTGCACACTTTATCAGCAATGATTCTCTCCCCACCCTCCCCAGATCACTGATAAAAATGTTAAGTAGAGTAGAACCAAGAACTGATCCTGGAAGGACCCACAAGAAACATACCCAATGATTCCTCGTTAACAATTAACTTTTGAAACCTAGCAGTTAGCCAATTTTTAATCTGCTTAATGTATGCTATGTTACTTCTATATCCTTCTAACATTTTAAGCAAAATGTCATGCACCTTTCAGAACCCTAAATATGTTACATCCACACTCTTACCTTTATCAAGCAAACTTGTAATCTCAAGAAAAAAGATTTCAAGTTAGTTTGACAATCTATTACCTACAAACCATGGTCTTTGGCATTAATTACATTACCTCCCTTTAATTCTTTATTTATTGAATCCTGTATCAGTCACTCCACTATTCTGCCCTAGAATAATGTCAGACTGACAGGCCTATGATTACCTAGGTCATCCGGTTTGCCCTTTTTTAATATAGGCATAACATTAGCTTTCTTCTGGCCTTCTGGAACTTCCTTGGTATTTCAAAATGTATAGAGAATCAACAAGATGGTCCAGTGATCTCCTCAGCCAGCTCTTTCAAAACTCTTAGATATACGTTATCTGAACCTACTGATTTAAAAATGTCTTACTTTACTAGCCGCTGATTAACATCATCCTGAGACATTAGTGGAATGGAAAGAGCGTTATCATCACTATATGATACGACTACATAATCTTTTTTCCCCCCAAATACAAAACAGAAATATTTATTGAACACGTCTGTCTTTTCTGAATTATTTGCCATATTTGTTAGTAACAGGCTGTGTCATAAACAGATAGCTAAGGGTTAATGTCTCTTTCACCTGAAGCACCTGACCAGAAGACCAATCAGGAAACCGGATTTTTTCAACTTTGGGTGGAGGGAATTTTGTGTCTGAGGTCTTTGTCTGCCTGCCTGCTTTCTCTGAGCTTTGGAGAAGTAGTTTCTCCTTTCTAATCTTCTGTTTCTAAGTGTAAGGACAAAGAGATCAGATAGTAAGTTATATGGTTTCTTTTCTTTGGTATTTGCATGAATATAAGCGCTGGAGTGCTTTCATTCGTATTCTTTTTGAATAAGGCTGTTTATTCAATATTCTTTTAAGCAATTGACCCTGTATTTTGTCACCTTAATACAGAGAGACCATTTGTATGTATTTTTTCTTTCTTTTTTATATAAAGCTTTCTTTTAAGACCTGTTGGAGTTTTCTTTTCTGGGAAATTTCAGGGAAATTGAGTCTGTACTCACCAGGGAATTGGTGGGAGGAAGAAATCAGGGGGAGATCTGTGTGTGTTGGATTTGCTAGCCTGATTTTGCATTCCCTCTGGGTGAAGAGGAAAGAGCTTTTGTTTCCAGGACTGGGAACGGAGAGGGGGAGTCACTCTGTTTGGATTCACAGAGCTTGTGTCTGTGTATCTCTCCAGGAGCACCTGGAGGGGGGAAGGGAAAAGGTTTATTTCCCTTTGTTGTGAGACTCAAGGGATTTGGGTCTTGGGGTCCCCAGGGAAGGTTTTTCAGGGGGACCAGAGTGCCCCAAAACACTCTAATTTTTTGGGTGGTGGCAGCAAGTACCAGGTCCAAGCTGGTAACTAAGCTTGGAGGTTTTCATGCTAACCCCCATATTTTGAATGCTAAGGTCCAAATCTGGGACTAAGGTTTGACATGGTGGCAGCGGTGGGATAGAATCCAGAAGCCAGTAGGAATATTATATTTTTCTTTTCTCTGCTAGGGACTTTTTAGCAGAGAGAGTTTGGTTTTAAAAAGAAACCAGAGAGAATTTTTTTTTCTGCTCTCTCTGGCAGTTTGTGGCTTGCATATTAAGCAAGAAGCCATTAAGTAGCTGTTACAGGTCTTTTGTCATGCAATAGCTCTCCCATTGAGAGTCATTACCAGCACTATATACATGCAAATAAAGTGGTTTTTCAGGTTTACTTAACATTGAAGATTAGCTAAAGGCACTGTTGCTAGGCAGACTTCAGGAGGCAACAGAGAGCCTGCAGTTCAGAATATAACCACCAGAGGGCACCCCAACACAAGAAAACCGGAACCATGACTTCTAAGGCAAAAATTGAGGCCAAAGAAGAAGTCAGAGAAGCTGAACACAGGCGAGAGATGGAAAAACACAAACAGGAACTAGAAATAAAACAAAAAGAGATGGAGCTGAAAAAAAAGGAAGAAAGCATCAAACTGGCAGCCTACCAAAGAGAACAGGCAGCCAAAGAGGCAGCACACAAAAGAAAACTAGAAGAAGTGGTGGCCCACCGAAGGAAACAAGCAGAAGAAGAGTTGGCCCACAGAAGGAAGCACGAAGAAGAAGAGGCGGCCCACCGCCGAGACATGGAAAAACAACAAAAAGAAATGGAAAAACAACAAAAAGAAAATAAAGAGAAGGAAAAACAGAGAAAATATGAACTGGACTTGGCAAAAGCTGGGCTGCATGTGCCAGCCAACCCTAACAACCCGGCGCCAATTATTGCTACACAGCACAGGAAATTTCCCACCTACAAGGCAGGGGATGACACCGAGGTCTTCTTGGAAAATTTTGAAAGAGCCCGTCTTGGGTACAGCATCCCCGAAGACCAGTACATGGTAGAATTAAGGTCACAGCTCAGTGGACCTTTAGCAGAGGTGGCAGCTGAAATGCCTAAGCAGCAAATGAATTACTATAAACTTTTTCAAACCAAGGCCAGATACAGAATGGGGATAACCCCAGATCATGCCCGTCGGCGCTTCAGAACCCAAAAGTGGAAACCAGAGGTGTCATTTCCCAAACACGCCTACTACGTTGCAAAAAACTATGAGGCTTGGATAACAGGACACAACGTTCAAACCTTGGAAGAACTGCATCTCCTCATACAAATGGAGCAGTTCTTGGATGGTGTTCCTGAAAACATCACACGGTACATACAAGATGAAAAACCCAAAGATCTCGCTGAGGCGGGGGAGATTGGAGCCAAATGGATGGAAGTGGCAAAAAGCAAGAAAGCTACTGTCAAGGGGAACGAATACCCCAGGGGGCACACCGACCATAAACCCTACAACCGAGGACAGCCAAAGACCCCACATACAACCCAAGTAAAGCCACAGACACCCTACTTTTCCACCTCGCCAGTCTCCAGTAACGCACCTCGGCCCAGTGACCCATCAGATAGAAGATGCTTTAAGTGTAATGAACTGGGACATATCAAGGCCAACTGTCCAAAGAACACCATGCGAGTGCAATTCATTACACCACCATCACACCAAAGATCCCCAGGCCCGGATGCCTCTCAAATACCCTTGGAGCGAAGGGAAAATTTGAGAGTGGGCGGAAAGAAGGTTACTGCGTGGAGAGACACGGGGGCACAAGTGTCAGCTATCCACCAATCCTTCGTAGACTCCAAATTCATCAACCCAAAGGCCAAAGTTACAATTTACCCCTTCATGTCACAAGCTGTAGACTTGCCTACAGCTGAACTGCCTGTCCAGTACAAAGGCTGGTCAGGAATGTGGACTTTTGGAGTCTATGACAATTATCCTATCCCCATGCTACTGGGGGAAGACTTGGCCAACCAGGTGAAGCGGGCCAAGACAGTGGGAATGGTTACACGTAGCCAAACCAGGCAAGCTTCCAGACCCATTCCTGTTCCTGAGCCGTCCACAGAGGCCCCGTCTGTGTTACCAGAGACCCAGACAGAGGTAGTGGACCCGGATTCCATGCCTACCACTGAAACAGCCACAGCATCTCCAGTCCCAGGCCCGGAACTGGAACAGCAACAAGCACCAGCAAGTGCAACCACATCTTCAAACTCAACGCCAGAGGGCGCCAGCGAGCCAGAACTGGCAGAAGCAAAAGACAGCCATACCCAAAAGGCTCAGCCAGAGCCTGAAATACCCTCAGGTGCACCAGCGGAGAGCGGTTCACCAGCAACGAAAACAAACCCCTCATCTACATCGCTTCCAGGGGGACCAAGCCCAAGTCCACAGTCTGAGGAAGAACTGGTGATCCCAGCCTCAAGGGAACAGTTCCAGACTGAGAAGGAAGCAGATGACAGCCTTCAGAAAGCGTGGGCGGCGGCACGGAGCACCCCACCGCCTCTCAGCTCTTCTAATCGATCCCGGTTTGTTATAAACCAAGGACTTTTATACAAGGAGATTCTTTCTGGTGGACACCGGAAAGAATGGCAGCCGCAAAAACAGTTGGTGGTTCCAACTAAGTACCGGGGGAAGCTCTTAAGCTTAGCCCATGATCATCCCAGTGGCCATGCTGGGGTAAACAAAACCAAGGACCGGTTGGGGAAGTCCTTCCACTGGGAGGGGATGGGCAAGCATGTTGCCAAGTATGTCCGGTCTTGTGAGGTATGCCAAAGAGTGGGTAAGCCTCAAGACCAGGTCAAGGCCCCTCTCCAGCCCCTCCCCATAATTGAGGTCCCATTTCAGCTAGTAGCTGTGGATATTCTGGGTCCTTTCCCAAAAAAGACACCCAGAGGAAAGCAGTACGTACTGACTTTAGAGGACTTTGCTACCCGATGGCCGGAAGCAGTAGCTCTAGGCAACACCAGGGCTAACACTGTGTGCCTGGCCCTAACAGACATCTTTGCCAGGGTAGGTTGGCCCTCCGACATCCTTACAGATTCAGGGTCTAATTTCCTGGCAGGGACCATGGAAAAACTGTGGGAAACTCATGGGGTGAATCACTTGGTTGCCACCCCGTACCACCATCAAACCAATGGCCTGGTGGAAAAGTTCAATGGAACTTTGGGGGCCATGATACGAAAATTCATCAACGAATTCTCCAATAATTGGGACCTAGTGTTGCAGCAGTTGCTGTTTGCCTACAGGGCTGTACCACATCCCAGTTTAGGGTTTTCACCATTTGAACTTGTGTATGGTCACAAGGTTAAGGGACCATTACAGTTGATGAAGCAGCAATGGGAGGGGTTTACGCCTTCTCCAGGAACTAACATTCTGGACTTTGTAAGCAACCTACAAAGCACCCTCTGACACTCTTTAGCCCTTGCTAGAAAGAACCTAAAGGATGCTCAGGAAGAGCAAAAGGCCTGGTATAACAGACATGCCAGAAAACGTTCCTTCAAGGTAGGAGACCAGGTTATGGTCTTGAAGGCGCAACAGGCCCATAAGATGGAAGCATCATGGGAAGGGCCATTCACGGTCCAAGAGCGCCTGGCAACTGTAAACTACCTCATAGAATTTCCCAATTCCTCACTAAAGCCTAGAGTGTACCACGTTAATTTTCTCAAGCGTTTCTATTCCAGAGACTTACAGGTTTGTCAGTTTACAGTCACGGGAAATGATGCTCAGTGGCCTGACAGTGTCTACTACGACAAAAAAAAAGACGGTGGCGTGGAAAAGGTAAACCTCTCAACCACCCTGAAACGTCTGCAGCGGCGACAAATCAAGGAGCTGTGCACTAGCTTTGTCCCATTGTTCTCAGCCACCCCAGGACGGACTGAACGGGCATTCCACTCCATTGACACAGGTAATGCTCACCCAATCAGAACCCCACCCTACCGGGTGTCTCCTCATGCCCAAGCTGCTATAAAACGGGAAATCCAAAACATGCTACATATGGGTATAATCCGCCCATCTACCAGTGCATGGGCATCTCCAGTGGTTCTGGTACCCAAACCCGATGGGGAAATACGCTTTTGCGTGGACTACCGTAAGCTAAATGCGGTAACTCGTCCGGACAACTATCCAGGAACCATAAACCCCCTACAGGCCAAGGTGGATGCTATCCAAAAGTGGCCTGTCCCACGGTCCAAGAAGCAGGTCCAATC